>NC_143231.1:4910000-6157512 GCF_030267445.1 Bombyx mandarina | reverse complement strand
TTTTGTTTAATATCTAGGATAGAAAAGGATAAAGAAAAGATAAAGAAAAAGAGAAAGAAAAGGATAAAGAGAAAGAAAAAGAAAAGGAGAGAGAAAAAGAGATAGAAAAGGAAAGAGAAAAAGAAAAGGAGAAAGAGAAGGAAAAAGAGAAAGAGAAGGAAAAAGAGAAAGAGAAAGAAAGAGAAAAGGAAAAAGAAAAGGAGAAAGAGATAGAGAAGGAAGTTAAGAAAGAAAAGAAAAAGTGAAAGATAAAGAGAAGGAGAAAGAAAAGGAAAAGGAAAAAGATAAAGAACGTGAAAAGTCAACGTCGACTACCACGAGCGAAGAGAAAGTGCTAGTGAAGCCACGTTCGCAGTCTAAAGGACGTTCCTCGATGCCGCCTTCTAAACCAGACTCTCACGACAAGCGGACACCAAAGAGACGCCCACTCTCGTCGAAAAGTAACTATCTCATTATTATTTCATTATTAGTTTATTATTATTTTTTCATCATTTTTTTTACACTTTATAGAATATTTATGTAGAAATTATCCCTACAGCCAACTTCTGAATAGCAGTTATCTCGATCAATTGAACCTCGATCGAAAAGCAGCTGCTCTTGAGTTGTTAGGTCTCCTTTGATCCCACTCCTAGCTGAGCCTTTGCTCGCCCACCTGTCCTGGTGAAACTGGAAAGGCCCCCAGAACACCAGTAGTCTGTCGGTCATAAAAAAAGCAATTGAAACTTTGACCTCTTTTTTAAAGTAGACCACTGCTTATTTCAAGGCGGACGTGAGCTTATCTACAGCCACAAAAGAGAAAGTGTAAGACAATTAAGATACGGGTTCAAAGTTTCAACAATGTTACCTACCCGCAAACTGAAACGAGACGCCTTTTGAAGTAGAAAAATCATTAGCTTCATCGTTATTTAAGATGACGCTCTAAAATCCGTCTGTCTATGTGATTTAGCCTGTGAGAGAATGAGATAGAATACTTTTTTTAAGGGATTTTATGACCTGGTAACTAAAACCTTTAGGTTAAGTCTTATTTTAATTTATATTCTTATTTTTATGAATAATGATATTATGGAGTGAAATTAAATGAAATAAGATGAGATGATATGGAATGAACTATAATCTCAGTAAAATGGTGGTCATTTACTGAGACTTTTTCAGTCGACTTTTTGTAGGATCCCGAGAAGTTAAGTCTAGCAGCTTTGTTTTATTTTCTACACAGATACACAGATACTAAATAGTTGATAAACCACCGTTATTATACATTTAAATCTGAAGAAACACTAAATAGACAAAATAAAACAAATCACGTAACTTCACTCCTCGTGTTCCCGCCAAAAAGTGAGATAGTGAGTAAAAGTGAGACTTGTGAATGTTTCACTTCTACCGCGTATGAACTGCGCACATGTTTTTGTATAATACCTAAGGTATAATGCTACATAATAGTTTGGCTTGCTTAATTGAGATTACTGAGAGGCGAAGAAATGTTATAACATCAATGAAACACAGCGGTAATTATATAATTTGATTCAGGCGAGAGCGCAGGCTCAAGCACTTCGAGAGCCTCACGCCGACCTCACGTCTCAACGGACAGTGATAGTTCCGGCCGTGCTTCTAGGTAATAATATTTAATTGTATAATTTATGTCAACTACATAATGATATCGAGGGGTGAATAGCATTCTTTGGTTTAGGCGACATTTCGTTTAACACGCTGAATTTATCTATGTAATTAAATGTGCGTTTTATTTGTTATTAGCATTAACAGTTCGATGTTTAATTGCATTAATTGATTAATTATTTTATTTGTTTTGATTGATTAATTAATTAATTGAACTTCAATTATGTTTACTTCATTCAAATAGCTGAAGATTTTTTTTGTTATATTAAACTAAGCTAACCAACGCTTAAACCAAGCCTTTCACCCCTCCACATGTATTCAAATTTATTTAGTAAGTTTGTGCCGAAGTTTCTACGACAAACAGGCATCAATTTCTTTAAAAGCTATTGCATGTTTCTTACGAGAATTAAAAACGTATCTAAAATTTTGTTTTCACGAACGACTTTCACAATGAACATATTGTGTAATGTGATTTGAATAGAGTGGGAATGTTTGAACTGGGCTGGGGTGGGATTAGTAATACCGCCTTATTTCTGTAGCTGTTAGTACAAATGATTATTCCATTTTGATATGGATGGGACTGCTGATCGAATACCATACTAAATTACTACTACTACTGCTAAGGAATATTGCGTGGCCCGTCAGTTCATCTACTCTTGTCAATGAATACATATAAAAAAGGTAGCCGGTGTGTCTCTATATTGAAGAAAACTAATATAAGAGAAGGGCGCAACTAAAGAAGTGTAATAAGATTTTTAAGTTTAAGACATTAATTAACTTGGACTAGAATATAGGCTTGAATAATTAAAATCTGAGCTTGCGAAGCTATCGTCTTTGTAATATTTCTTGAATTTACTGTTACACCCTCATATATGTTAATTAGTAAAACATATTATATTGCAATAATTTGTAAGGTTTTCGCGCCAAAACCACCAAACCGACATTAACGATATACAGTATTGAAAAAATTAAAAAAGAGCTGATAGGCTTTTTCATGCACGCGAGGCAAAGGGAACCGCCAATATGATTTTTTAATTATAGTTTTTATTTTTTTACTTTATTGCATATTTGGGGGACGAGCTCACAGCCCACTTGGTGTTAAGTGGTTACCGGAGCCCATAGACATCTACAACGTAAACATCTCCACCCACCTTGAGATATTAGTTCTATGGTCTCAGTATAGTTACAACGGCTGGATTGTACCGACTACAACAGGTGCGGTATAACTAAGAAAATGCAAAGCCGTCGCAGTCAAAGCGCGAACTCGGCCAGCAGCGGCAACACCATTGCCTCCAACAGCAGCAAAAGACCACGCAAAAGAAAAACGACGGAGTATGATTCTTATTTTTTTAATACGCTTTTAATAGCTTCAGACGTATGTATGTTAGTATGTAACAGAGTCTTCGAACATAATTTTGACCCCTTTCAAAACGTCGGATTAACTCCAAATTTGGTATACTTATTAAGGACCGATGACAATTCAATATTAAAACAAAAAAATTGAAAAATTGAAATTCAACTAAAAAATGAAAAATAAATAATAGTTAAAAAAACTAACAAAATACGCTTTTATAGAAAAAAGCGTGGTATCAGTAGTTATAAATATTTTATGAACAGATATGAGTAGAAAGGTTATTTTGATAATATCCTGAAAAGCACTCCACGCTTTATTTACACAATAAAATCATTTTTTCTTACAATATTTTTAATTCAAATTTATTATCTATTTTTTATTTAGATTTTCTATAAAAGCGTATTTTTTTAGTTTTTTTTAACAATTTTTTTTTTTTTTTAAATAAAAGCGACTAGTTTTAATCCTTTTAGTGCTGAGCTTATTTTCACATGTTTTGCTGAAATTGTTAAAGGAATTTTGCATACAAGGCATCTCTCATATACAATATTCCTAGAGTTATTCATCAAGTTCTTATTAAAAACGGATTGTAAGGTTTCACTGTAATTATTTACTTAACATAATACGACTATGAGGTCAGTTTTACAGTGAGTGCTTAAAGTTCAAGCAGTGAATAATTACGGTTGTTTTGATATTTTAAGGCCATCCACCAATGAGCCGATGCATACGCGCGTGTCGAACGTGAAAGCTCAAGTCGGTGACAAATTGAAAGTTTATTATGGACCCACACAGTCTGAATCTAAGGTATGGTACTTCGAATTAAACTTAATCTATAATTGTAATCTATAATAATCTATAATCTATAAATGCTAATATTCTTCCAATGTTTAATTTGTTTAATAATGCCGAAAATTCGTACATAATTCCGTTTTCTTTATTGTTTATGCAGTTCAAGGTGCAAAAACATTAAAATCATAAAAATTGAAAGAGTGATAAATAGAATTTTCAAAAATGACACCATGAACTATCGTTTGATAATACCTAAGTACTTAATTTTTTTAAATATTTTATTATTAACTTCCATTTGTCTCAAAAGAATCTTTAAAATTAACATCATCGCCAAATTCGTTATGGGATTCTCTACTTAAAGTCGATGCAATACTAGTATCGCCAGTAGACGTAATCCCTCCTTTACCAATATTATACTCTGTAAGAGATCAATTTCACAATTCAATATTGCACTGAAAATACTTTTTCTCTTAAATACTTTTATAAGTCTTTGCTTAGAAATCCTGATGTTACTTCCCACGAGTTGACTAATATAAATTATATTAAAACTGAATGATTATCGGAAACCACAAACCGTTCTGTGGTGGTTATTAGAAACAAGCGGAGCACCAATAAAGAATGTTTCGAAATCGGAGTTTTTTCCCTTTTGAGAGCTTCCGCTGCGTGCGCAGATTTTATATATAGCCTATAGCATTCCTCAAAAATGGGCTATCTAACACTGAAATAATTTTTCAAATCGGACCAGTAGTTCCTGAGATTAGCGCGTTTGAACAAAGAAACAAACTCTTCAGCTTTATAATATTAGTATAGATAAACGAACCCAAAATAGTAAACGGTAACACCTATCTTCGAAAAATATGTACCACCTTTAATATTTTGTTACATTGAACACGTATTACATATACGTATTACCTATATAATACCGATTTAGGTTAGACAGTTAACGCGTTGACTGTGGGACCATTTTTGAGAGACTTTTCGAAGCAAGATTGGACTTTATAGCACTTGTGAGACCAGATATGTCCTCAAACCCAAACTAGGAACGGGAGAGCGCGGTATTGACTGCCGCACAACGAGATAGTCGCAAGTGGGACTTTTTAAACCTCAAAACGTGTTAAATATATGTCGGCGAGCGATACGCCAGAGCTTTCACACATAAAAAACAAACATGTTTTTAATAAATGTATCTTTTTTATTTTTTTTATGATTGGTGTTGTTAATTTTAAGTATGTTTCAATGATACTATGTACACATATGGACTTGTTGTTGTCTGAAATAAAATAAATCATTCATTCATCGTTCATTCATTCATAAGATCTATTAAAATGAAAATACAATACAATTCTATGAAACGTTAACATTGCTTGTTTATTACAAACTAGCGACCCGCCCTCGCTTCGCTTCGGAAACATTAAAACACACATGAAACCAAAAAAATAAAATAAATAAAAATTAAAAAAAGTAGCCTATGTTCATCAGGGACAATGTCGGCTTCTAATGGAAAAAGAATTTTTCAAATCGGTCCAGTAGTTTCGGAGCCTATTCGAAACAAACAAACAAACAAATCTTTCCTCTTTATAATATTAGTATAGAAAACCACATCTTGGTTTTTACAATTTTTTTTCATTTTTGTGATGGCTATAGCAATTACAAGATCTTGTAAACAAACAAATGGAATTATTGCGAAACAATTCATAAAATGTAGCTTAACATTCACAATAAATATTTTAGTGACTTTTACATGACTCTGACATGAATTATATTACATAAATTACTTTTAACTAATATAAACTAACATTATTATTTTATTATCCAACCTAATAATAGATGGCGCCAACAACATGATTTGCATAAACAATTACAATACTTAATCAAAGTATTAATCTCTTAACTATAACATAATTTATTATTAATATTTGAGTATTTTGACAGTCATTTATGTTTTTAAGCAATAAAGTAAAAATTAAACATCTTCTGCACATTTTAAAATTAAAACAGTGTCTACTAAACATTAAAAATGGTAGAATGACAGTTTCATGTTACTAATGACAAATAAATAATAATATATAAAATAAACTTGTAAATCATGTTATGTAATTATTTATTTCCAATAATGGCGGTTTGCGCCCCTATATACTAGTATATACTATGAAATCGAACTTTGTTTTATTTCCCGATCCAGGTCACGTACGAGGCTAAGGTAATAGAGATTTCGTCTGAGGGTATGTTGAGAGTACACTATACCGGCTGGAACACTCGCTACGACGAGTGGATCAAACCGCAAAGGATTGCACTCAACGTTACACAGCACGAACAGCGCAACAAAAAGGTCATAAAGTTCACTGTTTTACAGTTTAGTAATAATTCTCTTTATACGTAATTTTTATTGGTGGTAGAACCTCTTGTGAGTCCGCGCGGGTAGGCACCACTGCTCTGGCTATTTCTGCCAGTAATGCGTTTCGGTTTGAAGGGTGGGGCCGTTGTAACTATACTTGAGACTTTTGAGCTTATATCTCAAGGTGAGTGGCGCTTTTACGTTGTAGATGTCTATGGGCTTCAGTAACCACTTAGCACCAGGTGGGCCCTACCCACTAAACGACTCCGAGTCGTGGCGGCATCTAGATTGGATTTTTTTCCAACCTAATCGCTAAAGGTCTATTTCAGCTGCGCCCAGACGGAACTGGAATCTGATGAACTCCATTTATCGCTTGATGTTCGTAGGTCCGTGAGCTCCGTTGGCCATCCACGTCAATAGATAAAGAAACTGGATTGTTTACCCATTAGCAGATTGTGTATACCAATTTAAATAGTAAATAGGACAACCCGTTGCTCTTGCAAGTTTCTATAACAATAAAACCTTTATAAAATATTATCGCGTGGTGAAAGGCTATTTAGTTTAAGCCACATTTCGCTTAATACGCGACATTTATCTTTGTAATTAAAGGTCCGTTTTATTTGGTATCAGCATCAACAATTCGATGTTTCTTAATCGAACTTCAATTATGTTTACCCCATTCGAAAAGCTGAAGAAGTTTTTTTTTAACCATATTTTTTCCAAATTTTATACTTTAAATGACTCTCCTGTAAAGTGCTAAATGTGTCACTTAAACCAAATAATCTTTCACCCCTCGTTAAATTCGAACAAATAATAAATCGATAAATAATTCGATTATTCATTTGTTTTGCACCGAACTCCTAAACAGCGGGACTTAATCCAATTATTATTTTTATGGGTCCCTGGATAATTCAGATTTACAATTGGACCCAATAAATGCCGCTGCGGTAAAATTCCACCATTTATTTATTTATTTTCAAGATAAGACGTTTTCTGTGTCCGCTACTACTAAATTAAAAATATAAATATATATTTTATCAGGGTACCGGGATGAGTAGACGTGTCCGTGCTAAGATGAATGAAGGTACGTATGCGTTGAAATCTGGATAAAGCTATTGATTGCTTTAAATTAAATTAATTAAATGTAAGGTTATGATGTTGCAGAGTCATCAGCTCGGTCTGATTCCGACAGTGACTCGGATAGCGACGTCGATCTGAAGAGACCACCTAAAAAACTAGACGAAAAAGGCCCTCCTTCTAAAAGTAATAAACGAATCTTCTTTATTTGTAATTGAAAAAAACAACATAATGAGTCTGCTGGACTTATATAAATACAGTAAAAGCTCCCACGTTTCCAATATTCACGTTTCCAATATTCGCGAATTAAAAAAAAATGCGACCCAGTTCCTATATTCGGGACGAAAGATTTATTTATTGGCGGATCTAATCGGTAGTTCAGCACGTACACATTGATAAAAAGGATTCCAATATGCATGTATTCAACTGAATATCCTTTGTAAACGAGCTTTTCCATATTCATGGAACATATACCACGCGAATCAAGAGCTTTTACTGTATACATTTTATCTAGAAAAGGTTTCTAAAAGTATCATAGAAATACTTTCATCTCTCGATATAAAATAAATCGAATACTTACTTACCCGTTTTTACAGTTTTACCACGACCGAAAGAAGCAAAGACGGGTGAGAGCAGTGGCTCAAATAAACCACGCAAGAGACCCGTACGTACAGTATCTACGCCGACTAATCTTTCTCCAAGCAAGAAACCACGACCGCTGCCCACCACTTGCCATCAGGGACGAGACTTCGATCTGAACGAAATCAGATCGGAGCTAAAAGGACTACATTCAGTCAAACAGGACCACGATGAATCATCATTGAAACAAGATCCACATGACAAAACATCTAGGCTCATGCTTCCGGCAGCTACGATGTCGGCCGCCCCCGCGGAACCCCCGCAACCCGATAAACAAGCCGAGGACGTGTACGAGTTCAAAGAACCAGAACCATTCGAACTGGAGCTACACGACGAAAAGAAAAAGAGAACTCATCGAATATTCGACGATATTTCCCCCAGTAAATACACATCAACGTTATCGAAATCGTTGAGTGAAGAAATCTCCGAAGATCCCTTAAGACCACGTCCTTCGACTTTAAGATCGCCCTCGCTGTCGCCGTTCAGAGATTTCGGAGCCACTCGTGCTCTCGAGCCAGGTAGACAAAGTCCCGAAGAAGACCCTAAAGTATGTCTATTCGGCTTAGACGACGACTCATTCCAAGGCGATGGCAGTTCGGGACCCACTTTCGAAGGGTTCACTCCTGCTAAAAATCAAGAGACTTACTCTAAGAAGAGTAAAGTGTCTAAGTTAAGAGAACTAATCGACGATTCGCCGGAAAGTCCGGCTGATGACGAACATTCTTCAGAGGATGAGCAAGACTTGATGGTAAAAGGCGAAAAAGCGGTAAGTGAACCAAGCCCTGCTGCTCCCCTAGTGGAAACTGAGAAAATAACGGAAAACGTTAAAGAATGTGTCACTTCAAAGGAATTAGTGACACAAATGATACTGGAACCAATCGTTGAAACGAATACAAAAACTGAATACGTTACAGAAGAAGCCATAAAGCCAAAAGAAGTGCCTATGGAGATAATCATAGCGCCGGAACGCCCAAAAACACCGCCACAGCAAAGAAAAGAAATACATAAAGTTAACCTACTCTCCGTCCCTGTATCCATTTCTAATGTCCAAATGAATGTGACGCTTACTGTTGCTAATCCTGTTCTCAAACAAGAACCGGTCAAAGAATCATCACTCAAGTTGCTTACGGTTCCAAAAACACTAACGGAACCTAAAGAAAACATTCCGCAAATGAAGATTGAACAAAACAGGGAACCAGAACCTGTAGTATCGAAATTTGAACCTCCCTCGAGCCCTCTGATTGACACAGAAGAAGATAAGTCGGAACCCGACAGTCCGGCGAGGATTGATGTCATCCCCGAACCGCCGCCTGGATTCTTATTACAGTCCGAGGGACCGAAGATAGCGGAGAAATTGCTTAAAGCCATCAACAGCGCCAAGAGGCTCTCCATGTCCCCGCCACCCGCGGACGACAGATCGGACACGTCCAAAACGGAACCCAATAAATTTAACAAACCCGAGATAAAAGTTTCTTCCCAATCACCAGAACTGAAAACGATCTCATCAAAATCTGACACGGTCAAGCCGTTAGTTAAGTCGGAACTCAAGAAAGTCCGAACTCCAGAAATCAGCGAGTGTATATTCGGGGAGCCGTCTAACTTAACGGATGCGAAGCGAGACGCGACCGACGTTAAGAAAGTTAGACCTAAAGACGAGATCAGGAAAGAGGTTTTATCTCCACGCTTACAGAGCCCATTAAACATACTTGAGCGGCGGCGTAGTGTTGCCGACTTACCATTAGCAGTGCCCGCTCAGAAGAACAATAAAGTTCTCAGCGACACGATACAAAAGTTGTCGAGCCAGATCAACCAGTCGGCGGCCGCTGCCGTCCCCTTGCCGCTGCCACCGTTCCCGCAAGCCGACAGGAGCGAATCCAGCGATTCCGACGATTCCGATCGGAGGTAGTATCAATCTCGTTATGCAGCCTACCCACGACCCTGAAATCAGTTGCGATATCGGGACAGTGGTGACGAGGACCCTAAATCACCTCGTGTATAGGCAAATCGTAACCCGATTTTTATTGTTTACCCTAAACTTTTGAAGTCGTCGTGGCCCAGAAAATAAGATGTCCAGTATTCGTGTTGAGCGATGTACCGGTGTTCGAATCTCAGGCGGGTACCAATTTTTCTAATGAAATATATACCAAACAAATGTTCACGATTGACTTCCACGGTGAAGGAATAACATCGTGTAATAAAAATCAAACCCGCAAAATTATAATTTGCGTAATTACTGGTGGTAGGACCTCTTGTGAGTCCGCGCGGATAGGTACCACCACCCTACCTATTTCTGCCGTGCAGCAGAAATGCGTTTCGGTTTGAAGGGCGAGACAGCCGTTGTAACTATACTGAGACCTTAGAACTTACTTCTCAAGGTGGGTGGCGCATTTACGCTGTAGATATCTATGGGCTCCAGTAACCACTTAACACCAGGTGGGCTGCGAGCTCGTCCACCCATCTAAGCAATAAAAAAAACTAAAGCCGCTTCGGGCGAGCTCACGATTTAGGGACGATTATCCCCACCACCGCTGTCCCGATATCGCCATTGATTATAGGGTCATGTGTAGGCCGCATTACTTACACCTTGACTTCAACTTCCGCGTGATAGTTTATCAACATATTAATGTATATTCAGGTTAATAATCGACAAAGTGGAAGAGTGGGGCGGCAACAGTTGCGAGACGTCGCGGGCGAGCGGTGCGGCCGCCCTGGCGAGCCTACACGCCGGGAAGTCGGCCGGCGAGTGGAGCGCCGGGGAGTCCCTGCTCATGCTCGAAGACGCTTGCAAGAACGAGAGGAAGCATAGTATGTTTCATACTCTTAGTTATAACGCAACTAAATATTAAATTATTCTCAACCAAGTGCTCCGTATTTCTCGGTCGAAGCAATTATATATTCTTCCTTTTCTCCACCTTCTCTCACTAGGTGGAGTCGGCACAGCAAATTTTTCTCTTTCATTCTCTTCTATCAGCCATCATCTCAACACTCACTCCTCTCTATCTCTCTCATATCGTCATTCACGCACCCCATCCATGTCTTCTTCGGTCGACCTCTTCCCCCTCTACCTTGCACTACCATTCCCATACATCTCCTAGTCACATGCATCTTCTCTCTACGCATCACATGTCTATACCACGCTAGCCGTCCGCTCTTTAATTTGTTAATTACCGGGGCTACTTTCACACTTCCTCTGATATACTCATTCCTATTCCATTTCGAAGCAACAATATATATATACATATAATAAACACCCAAACAAAGAATAAAAAAGTGTATTTATCACACGAATTTTTTCCCGATGTGAGCATCGAACCCACGACCCTCGGTGCAGCAGATAGAGGCGCTAACTACCCAGTCACTCGCTGGGGGGTATAGATTGCATTACACAGTATGTTTTCTTCTGTTGTTAATAATTAAAGAACATTTTCAATGGTTATCAACATAGCATGTTTAATCGTTACACTTTACTATAACTAGAGGCGGAGTTCAATTGCTAACCGCCTCTTTCTCAGAGCACCCTCGCATGTATAATATGAATGGCAACACCCAGGTGCAAGCGTAGTGGTGGCTGGCAGCGGCAGCGGCAGGGCAGCGGGGGTTGTCGGCGGGGGGGAGGAGGACAGCAACATTTCGCTGCTGCTGTGCGAGGAGACCATCCCCGGCTCCCCCGCGCCCGACGCCGAGCCGCAGCCGCCCCGCCACCGCCTGCACATGCCCTTCGCTTCGGCGCCACAACACCATCACTCGCTTTCTAAAGGTCGGTAAATTTATGTTTTGTTTTATTGCTTAGATGTTTTTTTTTATTGCCCTTGTAGGCAGACGAGCATACGGCCCACCTGATGGACTTCAACAATGCCAGGGGCAGAGCCAAGCTGCTGCCTACCATTAGTACCATATTTATCTTCAATCTCTATATATAAAAATTAATTGCTGTTCGTTAGTCTCGCTAAAACTCGAGAACGGATGAACCGATTTGTTTTTTTTTGAAATTTTGGTCTTGAATTATTTGTGGAAGTCCAGAGAAGGTTTAAAAGGTAGATAAATATGAAAATGCTCGGAATTAAATAAAAATAACAATTTTGTTTTTCCTTTGATGTGTCCCACGTCGGTCTTTTATTTATCGATTGAGGCACTACGAAGTCTGCCGGGTCAGCTAGTTACCAATATTTTTAATCAAAATTTTTTTGTCCTCAAATATTAATTCTCCTCTATCATTATCATAGAGGAGTATGGAAGGAGAAAACATGTTGCGCCGACCCCATGTGACTGGGTGCAGAAGAATGATGATGATTTGGTTTTTTTAAGGAATTTTATGACCTGGTAACTAAGACCTTTAGGTCAAGTCTTATTTTAATTTATATTCTTATTTTTTATGAAATATGATAATACGGAGTAAAATAAAATAAAATGACGACATGACATGAAATGAAGAATGAAGATAATTTGAGACATTAATCAACTGCGATAAAATTAAATGAAATGATATGAGATAAAATATAATCTCAGTAAGATGGTGGTTATTTACTGAGACTTGAGAGGCTATTTCAGCGTAACCTTAACTAGTAGGTGAAGCTCACGGGGCTCAAACCTGACGAAGAAAAGCCTAATGATGATGATGTAATTATTTAGAGGATCGTCGCGGCGAAGGTCCGTCCCGTCCGATGGTGGCAGCGGGAGGGGGTGGCGCGGCGGGGGCGGGGGGTCCGGCCGCGGGCGAGGCGCCGGGCTGGGGACGCCGACACGCGCTCATCGACAACACGCCGCCCACCACGCCCGACAGCAGCCTCGACATGTCGCCACACAGGTACACCTACCTACCTACCTACCTGCTTACTCGTGTGTGTAGCTTTTGCGAAATTGATCTCTTGAAAAACATATTTTCTCTTATTGCTTAGTTGGGTGTACGAGCTCACAGCCCACCTGGTGTTATGTGGTTAAAGGAGTCCATAGACATCTACAACGGCTGCCGCACCCTTCAAGGCGAAACGCATTACTGCTTCACGACAGAAATAGGCGGAGTGGTGGTACTTACCCGTGCAGACTCACAAGAGGTCCTACCACCAATAATTACGCAAATGACAATTTTGCGGGTTTTGATTTTTATTACACAATGTTATTCCTTCACCGTGGAAGTCAATCATGAACATTTGTTAAGTAAGTATTTCATTAGAAAAATTGGTACCCGTCTGCGGGATTCGAACACCGGTTGCATCGCTACATACGAATGCACAGGACGTCTTATCCTTTAGGCCACGACGTCTTCTCGATTCTCGGATAAAAATCGTTTTAGAAAATTAACTAATATAGACTTAATAAATTTATTGCTATTTACAGGGACCGTCGTATGTCTGAACGCGACAGTCCGTCGGAACGCAAAGACGACGATGACGAAGTACGACCGATTGATGCGTCACTGGATATTGAAAAACCACACGGTACGGTACCACACCCTGTGGTATTTAAACTGTTCTATTTTTATATTTATTTACGTTAAAATTTACGTTTTAAAACAACAAATTGTCAAGTCGGTCAATTTTATAAAATTCGCTCTATGGTTCTATTAACATTCTTTAATTATACTTTTAAGGGACTTTTTGGCGGGAACGCGAGGAGTGAAGTTGTGTAATTTGTTTTAATTTGTCTATTTAGTGTTTCTTCAGGTTTAAATGTGTAATAATTGTGGTTAATTAACTGTTTAATATCTGTGAAAGTACACAAGTGTGGGAAAATGAAACAAAGCCGCTGGACGTAACTTTTTGGGATCTTCCAAAAACTCCACTGAAAAAATCTCAATAAATGACCACCTTTTTATTGAAATTATATTTCATCCCATATCATCTCATCTCATTTCATTTAATTTCATCCCAGTTGATTAATGTCTCAAATTAATCATCTTCATTTCACTCCATATTATCATTTTTCATAAAAATAAGAACATAAATTAAAATAAGACATGACCTAAAGGTCTTAGTTACCAGGTCATAAAACCCCTTAACAATAATACTTTTAAGGTCATCGATAATCCAATCTACCTGTTAATTTACAAAGTCAGTAAGGTTTAGGTGTTTATTAGAACTTGAATGTTTATTTTTTTGTTCTATTTCGCCGCGCTAGTTTAGTAACCGGCAAACTTCTTGAGCAAATGACCTTGACTGCGCAGAACCGAATTTTAGATCACTTTGGTGGTGAGGGTGAGGCGCGACGGCAGGGGACATCGTATCGAGCGCGTTATTGGTAGATCAGTCGAACCCTGCGTCCCGCACCGCACCCTCGTTCCGCTTGCTCCCAAAAGTACGCTTGCGTATAGTGAAAAGTCTATCGTTATTAATCGTTAAGTTATTTGTTATAATTACTTGTAGACTTTGTTGCCATTGCTATTTGTTGAGTGTTTGTTGATTTTTTATAAAACATACACTATGCCGCGACAAACTGGTGTAGTATTCAAAAGAAAGGGTAGAAAAATGGTGTACGACGTATATTGCTTCATTATAAAACAGGGGAAGAATGATATGGAAAAATTAAAACAGACTTCGGAAGTAACAAAACCATCAGTGAGTACTGTTAGGTGCATTATTAAGGAAGCTAAAGGCTCTGGCTTGCTCGCCGTGTTTCGGACTCCGGGTAAGAAAAGATCAGGGAAGAAGAAAGTTACCGGAATGGATAGTTTCGTTCAATCTGTAATAAAAAGATGTAATCATAATAACTACATAACAAGCAGCGAAACTCCGTACCGTAGAAAGGCTTCGAAAAATTTAAAGAAGATATAAATTTTAATGGCTCGGAATGAAGCTTACGACGTATTATGAAAGAGCTAGGCTTCAGATGGAAAAAAAGAACGGAAAATAATCGGAAGCTGGTAATTGAAAAAAGTAACATTCGATTACTACGAATTGAATATCTTCAAAAAATAATTAATTATAGACAAAAAAGAAGACCGAATCGACCGAGTTGTAAACTACACCGATGAGCCCTATGTCGACTAATCACGATGATAGCGACTCGGGTGATGAAAACAGTGATGATGATGATGGTCAAGATTATGATAACGAAAAAAAAAATACAAATACCAGCTTCGCTTCAACTGAACCAAGACCTGGCAACAGCTCTAGTTTTGACTTAATAGAAGGAATATCTATTTTACCCCAAGATTAAATTATTACAATTATTAACCGATATGTTTTGTTAATGTTCTAATAAATATATAAATAAATACATATGTTGATTTTAATAATTTAATAACATTATGACGCAGAGTAAGTAATGGTTTTGCACGTGAGTGTACCATGCGCGAACTTACCCCCACTACGTCAACAAATGCTCAAGAAGTTTGCCGGCTATTATACGATGTTAATTTTCTTGATGCTAAACAGATAATAAGCCTACATTATTCCACTTCTGAACATATAGAAACAGTAATCTGGCAATATAAATAACTTCACAGATCACTTCGCGTTTCCGCTAAAAATCCTTAATTGCGACATATAACGAATACTGCCACTATTTCATTACATAAGATCTGCAGTTGATATATTATATTGAGGGGTGAAAAGATATTGGAAGAAAAATAAAGCGGAATTATAGTGTTCACAGCTTGAGGAAGAAAAGACGTAAATATTTATGGCTTGTGGTGAATTTACTACTTTCGATGACGCGTATGTTCGCTAGAGGGTGCATGGATACGCGAAAAGTCAGGCGTACCGATCAGCGTTGTTCATGCGCAGACGCACGAGTTGCGAAGAATGCGCGCGTCATTTTAAAATCTGAGAAGTAATGGGTGCGTTACACTGTGGAGTTAAGGTGGAATTTGTTATGTTCAGTTTTCGATAGACGCTTCGACTCTGCGCTAGTATAAATTGACTCATAAGGTACGCGTCCATTGACCCGCGCCGGACGCACCGCACGCAACGGCTTTTATTTTGCTTTGTATTTTTTTGCTCATAAATGCCGGCATTCAATGCATCCGGCGCCCACGTCATCTCGGATCCTCCCGATCCACTAACGGTGCTTTTAGGTACTTCAAGCACCGGTCACCATTCTCGTCGAACCCGTCGCTTGCGACGAAGGGCTCGACGAGTAAATTAACTCTCAGACACAGCTCAGTGAGTTTCTCGCCAGATCTTCTCAGTGGGTCGCGTTTCCGATCCGGTGGTAGATTCTGCGAAGCACGACTCTTGCTAGGGTTCGTGTTAGCAACGTCATCAGGTTTGAGCCCCGTGAGCTCACCTACAAACGTTAGGGTTACGCTGAAATAGCCTCTCAAGGCACTCAGCTTAGGTAGGAAAAAAAATAAAAAAAAAAACCGGCGCGGACCGATGGACGCGTACCTTTAAGCCACTAACGATTAGGTAGCAAAAACAAAAACAATTGTATTTTCGACCATTAGGTGGCTCTCGTTGATTATAAACATGGGTATGTAAATACAGAGTCGTCAGCATGTGGGCGGTCCCGCAAGGCGTCAGAGAGCTCCGGGGCGGGCGCGGGGGCGGGGCGGGGGCGCAGGCGGCGCCGCGACACTGACGAGCTCGGTGCGCACCACCCGCCGCACAAGTACAACTTCTATGTCGAACTTGGTACGTGCTAAGCTATAATAAGCTCTAACCTTTATTTCTTCTTCTTCTCCATCGCTCCCTCATTGCTGAGGATCGTGACTCCGTTTTAGCTTGTCGACCTATTAACCTTTATTTAATAAGAGTCAAAAACACAGGAGGAATTTCCTTCGCAATATGTCTATGTCGGGTTAATACTCAGACATCAGGTATGAAACCGAAATATACTAAACAAGAATTTATTACTATTAAATCACCGATCGTAACCCAGTTATTTAAATAGACTATAAAAATAGAGACTGAACCAATTAAATTAAATGACATTCGTGAATGATAACTAAATCAAGGACAATTCTGTAGACTGAGAATGGCAATATAGGCGGTCACATAGGGCAGTACTATCTGTCATACAGAGTGCACCCACCGCAATAAAGACAGTACTAATCGTCAAAGACAATGTTCCACCTCCAATATATGTGCAGTACTGACTTGATTTCTAATTATATACGTACTAAACAAATGTTCACGATTGATTTCCACGGTGAAGGAATAACATTGTGTAATAAAAATCAAACCTGCAAAATTATAATTGGCGTAATTACTGGTAGGACCTCTCGCTCACGAGACTCATCTCGTGAGATATCTAATATTATTTAAAACGTATACAATGTAATAACAATGTGTCCGTTTAAAAAATCTGGTATAGTTTTTCAGCAGCATTTCAAAAGTTTTCCAAATGCTGTAAGCGTCATTCGTATTTTAATATTTTGCTCGCAGATCCATCATGGGATTCTCAGACGCGTATAAATGTTCTTACAACACGACTAACAGATTTGCGTAAAACCTATCATTCGGTGAAGGCGGAACTAGCCGCAATAGATCGACGTCGCAAGAAACTACGTCGGAAGGAGAGAGAAGGTAACTTAATCAACGTTCAACTTGGATTACTTTATTATAATACAAGTGACGTTCTAATAATGATTGAAATTAAAAATAATAGGTCTAACTGTTTAAAATATTGAATTGTCATCGGTCCTTGATGAGTATGCCAAATTTCGAGTTAATCTGACGTTTTGAAGGGGGTCAAAATTATGTTCAAAATTTCCCTTAAATACTAACATACTTATGAAGCTAATGAAGGCGTATTAAAAATGTTTAGCATATTATCTAAAAACATGTTGAAACACTGTTTCTGAGTGCTAAAGAATGTATATATATTATCATTAATACATAGTTAACATAACGGTTAGTGTATTTTTTTTTTTTAATTATAATTTCAGCCGTGAAAGCTGCTAAAGCCGCGTGTTCGTGATTCAAGATGAATATCAATGATCAAAAATGAAGAGTTGTTAAAGCTATAACACGTGTATTCGTTTTAAGATAAATATAACATTAAAAATTTTAAGAGATTTAACTCTGTTAATTTCGTAACAAAATTTCAAAAAATATTTCTGGAATACCAAACAAATGAGTAATTCGTCCCTTTTTAATAAATAATTTTAATATTACTCAAAATTGTAAATGTAAAGTTCTTTATAATTGTTGTCTATTATAAATTTTAAGAAATCTCTGAACTAATATCTCTCAATTTCTTATTCCATTGGTGGTAAGAATGCATTAGTTTTAAAACGAATGTGAGGATTTTAGTGTACCAAATGGTATTTAAAACATAACGTTCAAACATGACGGTATTGGACGGACTGACGGACTGTTTTTATTTCGTAAATTAGGTAATTGTTTAGAATAAGTTTCAATAAAGTTTTAAACTAGTAAATTGTCTTTATTATTTTGTACTTGTATAGGATGTCTTATCATAAATGTTGAATTAGGTAATATGTTAAGAAACACTGCGCATCACATCTTTTTTACAATTTTAACTGTTTGTAATACACACCTGGTAGAGGGTATATTATCAGGGTATTATCATGGTAGAGGGTATTATGGGTAGGACTTCTTTTAATTTTTTTTATTGCATATACGGGTAAAATAGTTCAAGGCCCATCTGGTGTTAAACGGTTAATGAAACCCACATAACAACATCAATACCCAACTAAGACATAAGGTCTAAGTCTTTATATTATAAATATAGAGACTGTCCTACCCATCACACTCGAACGCATTCTACTTCGCCACAGAAATAGGTCAGATGGTTCTATCTACCCTTGCGAGCTCACAAAGCCTTGTCGCCCTTTATTACGCAAACCAATTTTCACGATTTCGATTTTAATTATACGATATTATTCCTCTATAGTTGATGTCATTCGTTAGCATATCGAAAATTCGTATTTCATTAGAAAAATTGGTACCTGCATACGCGCTTTGAATACTGACATAGTCGCTTTGCTCGATACGAGCTCTTTTCTCGTCCTTAAGGTCACGAAGACTTCAAAGTACCATCCATCATCCTGCTTAATACTAATGCCACGAAGCAGTCATTCGTGCTTTATCATTTGATGAGTTGTACAGTTCAGGCAGCCATTAAATGGTACAATTGAGACTAGCCTTGTGTCTCAAGGTGGTGATAGCATTGACGTTATCTACCACTTCACACGAAGTACGCCGTGAGTCCGTTCACCCAATTACGCAACGTACAAATAACTCCATCAAACATGAATCTTTTGATTCTGCCTCGTAAACACATGCTTTACATTTTACGACTGTTGTTGAAAGATACAGAAGATATAAATTAAAACAAAACGAGAAAGCGAACTTTACGAGACTGAGTTGAATTTGTACCTCGTTGATCAGTTTATAATTAATCATCAATTTATTTATCCATTAGTCTATGGCGTTGATTTTGCTCGGGGGCGGCTCTTTTTGATACGAGAGTTTAGCGTAGATACAGCGAGTATGAGTTCAGCAATCTATGTTGAAATCATTTAAATTTTTATTCAAATTGATTGTGTGTGTTGCCAGTAAAAACATAATTTAGTAAACAAAAGCTATATTTTATTTAAAGTATAGAAAAATAAATTAATACCCACTGTCAATCATTTAATTTCTAGAAAACTTACAAAATACATTTATTTTACTTTTATGTCAAGATACAGTTTTTTGTTGGCCTGATGAGCTCATTACCCCTTTGGACCTTTGAATTCAGTCACAAATATCCATGTTTTTAATTTATAAAAAAATCCGACCTCAACTACATTATGTTTCACGAACATACGTTTATCCAAACAAATTATTTTAATTACTAATATAGTAGCTATAATTCTTATCTAAAGCCTGTAGCTACACTTTAAAGTTAATTGTAAACGTAATCTTAACCTAACCTAATACATGGAGAAAAAGGTGACTGAAATCAAAAGTATGTACTGATTCGTACGTCCATCACGAATGTTCTTCAAATTACTAATAGTAGTTGGGATACTGCGGCCAGGCGTGGGGGTGGTGCTGGTAGGGCCCGGGGGGCTGCTGGTAGCCCCAGGTCGGCTGGTAGGACTGCGTGTACGATTGGTCGTAGGACTGCGTGTTTGTCGTCGGCGCGTAGTAATTCGCATTCGTCGTCGGAACAGAATTGGCGGTTGCCGTACTCTCTTTTTTCTTAGAATCAGTTACTCTGTTACAAAAATTAAATTATAAATTCTACTAAGGACACCTTATCCCTCAGTGAGAAATGTGATAAAACGTGTATTGAATATTTAGTTAATGAATACATAAGAAGTGTTTAATCGAGAACAATTTACAACCGTCATGTGTATAGTTGGATTTATTACAAACAATAATTACTTTTTACTTAAATTCAAATCGGCTCATAACGTTCTGACATGCTTTTTTCCATTGCTTAGATGGTTGAACGAGCCCAATGCCCACTCGGTGTTAAGTGATCACCGGAGCCTATAGACAACGAAAATGCCATCGCTCATCGTGAGACATGAGTTCTAAGTTTTCAGTTTTTACAGTACAAATACTTCAAACTGAAACAAATTACTGCTTCATGGTAGAAATTGGGAGGGGACGCCTTGTCGGTGAGTGGTGCCATGAACCTGTGTCCACTGATTTAGTATTATTGGTTAAGTGGAGATACGTACGCTGGCGGCGGCGGCGGGTCGTGCTTGTCTTTGCGAGCGCGCTTGCGGAGATGTTTGGCGAGAGCGCGCGCATGCGCGTGTGCGGCGCGGGCGTGCGCGGCGCTGCCCAGCTCCTCCGCGAGCTCGCGGCGGCGCCACGCCATGTGCGCGCTCACCTCCGTGTCCGCGCCCTCCTGTCTCGAGTACGACTGTGCCAGCTCTGCGTGTCATACAACATCAACAATCATATTATGTATAGTACAGAAAACTCATCCCAAGCTGATGTAGCTCGAGATTTGTTCAATTTACTGATAATATTCCTTGAATAGTTTACAAGGGTATTGAAGTCATTTTAAATACATACATCCTTTTTGAAGAAACAGTTAATAACGGTTTGTGAAAATAAAGCTATGCTGTATGCCTATTATGTTATTATTATATATTATATTATGTTATATGCTTATATTGAAAATTTTGAATTTTATATCATTTAATACTTTAAAGGGTAAATAAAATTGCGGGCGTTAGTATTGTATAATTCACCATCCAACTCTTCGTAGGTGACGCCGGGAGTGTTGATGGCGAGGTCAAGTCTCTGCAGGTGCAGGCGCGGGTTGAGCGGGTCCTTGGCGACGGCGTCGTCCAGCGCGGCGCGGGCGGCGGCGGGCTGGCGGCGCACGTGCTGCAGGAACCGCGCGTACTTGATGGCGAGCGCAGACGCCAGCGACTTGTTCTTCGAAGTGCTGATGTACGTTTCGTATAGCTGAGAGCACTTCTCGTAGTCGCCGCGTCGTCGCTCGAGGTTCACTCGCCTGTTCGTATAAATTACTTTACTTATATTGTTATCCAATTATTATGTCCTTGTAATAATCGAGTATTTTAATCATCAGAAGTAATTAGTATGGCTCAAACGATTCACAGTGAATGGATCTATAGTCAAGATGAGAGTTCATGATTAAAACTGTACTTATAAGATACAACTATGTACTTTGACAGTAAAGCAAAATTTTAATTATATTGTAGACTATAATTTTATTTTAATAATAATAAAAATTGCATTTTTTTAAATCTCTGGGTATTATATGGCTTTCAGATGTCATATTACTGGTGATAGGACCTCTTGTGAGTCCGCGCGGGTGGGTACCATCACCCCGCTTATTTCTGCCGTGAAGCAGTAATGCGTTTCGGTTTGAAGGGTGGGGCGGCCGTTGTAACTATACCTGAGACCTTAGAACTTATATCTCAAGGTGGGTGGCGCATCTGCGTTATGGATGTGTATGGGATCCAGTAACCACTTAACACCAGGTGGGCTGTGAGTTCATCCACCCATCTAAGCAATAAAAAAAATTGCATAATTATATGGTATCATCATCACCATTATAAATCATATTGTACTAAATTGTAACATTAATATATTTTCGTGACTATAAAGTATTACTAGACAGTTATTTATTTATTTTGCAATTATAAAAGAGCAACCAAATATCATTATGTTGTAATAAAGGATAAACATACCTATACTGTATTTGTACGAGATTGGGACAGGTTTTCTCGATACGATCAAGTATCTCGGCAGCTTTCAGTGTATTGCCCTGCACCTCTTCGAAGTGTGCCCAGTGTAGGTGGAGCTCTGGCTTGTCGAGGTGATGCACTGTGCAGGCTCGCTCTAGTACTTCCCGTTCTATTGCTATCACTTCAGGATCTTGTTCAGCACGTTCTTCCAGAAACTTTATAAGCTACAGAAATCATATTTAAAAATATTTAGTGAATGTAAACAATTATCTAATAATGTCGTTTGCGTTTTGTTACTATTATTGTTTGTTAACTTAAATAAGTCATCGTCGGCCTAGAGGTTAAGACGCCCGGTACGGTTCGTATTGAACGATGTCACTGTGCCAATGTTCGAATAGCACATACAGGTACTAATTTTTCCAATGAAATACATACTTAACAAACGCTTATGAATGACTTCCACAATGAATGAACAGCATAGTGTAATAAAAATCAAAATCACAAAAATTATGTTTATGGTGTCTTGTGAATTTTATTGTAAGAATTATGACTCCAAAACTCATGTCTCAAGATGGATGGAGGCATTGCTATCGTAGCAACACAGAAAAAAAAGCTACTTGCTCTACTAGTAGGCGGCGCCATTTTTTTTTAAAGTTTTTTTTTAACTAAAACCTTTTGGTCATGTCTTATTTGAATTTATATTTTTATTTGTATGAAAAATAATAATATGGGGTGAAATGAAATGAAGATGATTAATTTGAGACATTAATCAACTGGGATGAAATTAAATGAAATGAGATAAGATGGGATGAAGTATAATGTCAGCAAAATTATGATCATTTACTGAGATCTTTTCAATGGACTTTTTGGAGGATCCCGAGAAGTACGTAACTTCCAGTGGCTTTATTTCATTTTCCCACATAATTAGTGCACATTCACAGATATTAAACAGTTCATAAACCACCGTTATTACACATTTAAACCCGAGGAAACACTAAATAGACAAAATAAAAAAATCACACTTCACTCCTCGCTTTCCTTCCAAAAAGTCTCGGCGGCGCCATTTGCCAAGAGATCGCTCTCGCTGCCACTACATGGGGTAGTAATCTTATAATGTGATACTACTACTGTACTGTACTACCCGGTTTTCCCCTCTTACTAACTAAAGCAACTACTTACTTTAGTTAGTAAGAGGGGAAAACCGGGCACAGGTCCCCTTGAGTATTAAGTTCGTAAACATAATTAATAGTGTATTGGGAGTATTTATCAAAACTCAAAACATAAACATAGCGCAGTAATAAAGAGATCGATACCTTCATCCAGAATTCTTCATATAAGGCACATGCAATGAGGCATCTCTCGTGGAGCACGAGGGCTCGCTTGAATGAACCGTGGTGCTTCTCCCATTCGAGGTACGCCTTCCAGTTCTTTAGCTGGCAACGTTCCAGGGGCTTCACGTGGAAATAAGGCCGCTTGATCTAAATTTAATACATGAAAGATGAATAAGTTGTGCAGTATAGTAAGTGATATATGCGATGGAAGCCTGTCTGTCTGTAGGTTCGTAATGACCTTTTGTGGCGAGTCTAGAGAGAGATCTGTGCCCATCAACGGACGAGCGTCTGCAGTCTGATGAAGAATACTATATAATAATTATGTTTAAAATTCAACTCCTATAATCAGTATGTTTAATTAATCCTCAAACTAAGACTATTAAATCACTTTACTAATGCATAGAGATAAGTTTGAACATTGAGGCTCGATATTTAAATTGTTTCTTTTATCTGTTGAATAATAGAAAATAGACATCAATATTAAAACGTTAATCCTATGTAATCCGATGCAACGAAGTCTCTTGCTTTACACGTCCATAGCTATTTTTTTTATTTTATTATTATTTTAAATGCAATATAAGTTATATAAAGATTACACTCACTCCTTCTTCGAAAGTCCACCTCGCAGTTACTTCTTCGCCGGTCGTTTTATGAATTTTTCTTCGAGCTGCAACAATCCGTTCCTTGATGGCTTGTGCCTCTTCATCAGATGCCTAATGAACATATTGTTTATGTATGATATGTTAATTGTAAGTACTAATTTTTATTTTGTTTTTTAATTATTGTAGCCGAAAAGGTTTATTTCATTCTAGCAGACCAAGGGGTTGTCTCGCCTTTCCATCTCTCAAGTACTCGCAGGATTGCTCTTTGAAGGTCTTCGTTAGATGACTATATTAGGTCAGTCGTCGGGATCGGATAGGATCCGGTGGTTGATACGCGAAACTAGTAGGTCGGTAACAAATCTGACCAAATCCATACGAATCCATTTTATATTGTCAACATCGTTGCTTTTTGCTAAACAAGTTGATCAATCTTTCTTTGACTTACAATTGTGTCCATCACCATAGTACTGTCGCGTATAGTCCAATAAGTGTACGTTAATGTAATATTGTTTTATTATTTTATATTGTTTAGATGGGTGGACTAGCTCACAGCCCACCTGTTGTTAATTGATTACTGGAGCCCATAGACATCTACAACGTAAATGCGCTACCCACCTTGAGATATACGTTCTAAGGTCTCAAGTATAGTTACAACAGCTGCCCCGCCCTTCAAACCGAAACGCATTACTGCCTCACGGCAGAAATAGGCAGGGCGGTGGTACCTACCATAAAGTCGAAATCTTAATTCTATGTAACAGTTGTTCCGAGCAGCCCACCGGCTCCGCGTGGGCAGCAGTGGGCGGCAGTGGGCGGCGGTGAGACACAATGCGATAGTTACGACATGGTCGACGGGCTCGTCCTCCCCGGGCGGCAGGTCGAGGCTGGGCTGCGCGCCGGCCGCGTCCCGCACCTCGCCCCGCAGCCGCACCAGCTCCGCGTGGCTCACCACGCCGGTCACCGGCTCCGACATCACGTGCTCCTGGAAACTGGAACCGAGACGAACATGTAGAACAACTATTCATGAGAAATTGACAAGGCCAGGGGATAATGCAATGCTTACCGCTAGGAACTAAATTTAAATATAGTTTAATGAAAGATATTTATATAACAATATAGTATAATTATTATAATTAATTATAATTATTATAAAATAGTATAATTTAACTGCCGTCTGGTGTGGTGGTGAGTGACATGGTCACCACACAAGGGGTCGCGGGTTCGAATCCCGCCAAGGGAAGATATTTTGTATGATAAATATAAAATGACTTTTCCAGGGTTATGGATGTTTATTAAATATATGTATGTGTATAATAAAAATCTTATATTTATTTCTGTTATATGGTACCTGTAACACAAGTTCTTTACGAACTTAGCACGGGACCAGTTAACGTAGCGTGATTGTTAGTAAATATTTATTTATTTATTATTATTATTATTATAATGTAAAGTTTAATTAATCCTAAAGACCCTATGCCTCAAGGTCCCCATAGTGGCATCCACAGGATCCGGTGGCTATGCCCTATGGATTGTCAACTCGTGTGAATTTATGATATTAAGTAAATAACAATTTTTATTAATGTGACTAAAAAATAAGCAATCTAAAGATAATACTAAAGCCAGTACTTGTCTAGTTCAATAATCTTAAAGACTGTCCTTTCAAGAATTCCAAAGATACATTTTCAATTTACAAAATGACCTACTTGTCGAAGTGTGACGTGTACCCTAAGGTGGGTGTTGCCAAAAGACGATCGTAGATATTCGTGACATTGAGAGCGGAACCATTTTCCGCTTCCCATTTGATGTAAGACTCCCAAAGACGATCCGAGCGAAATTCTAGTCCACATGCATCTGTAAATAAATATATTAGTACAGCACTGCTTTTAAAGGTTACATATTTACTATGACTCATACTGACACTTCAGTTGAATAAAAAAAAACATTACATACAGTACACATTAAAGCACTTGCTCTGGCGTTACGTTTCATTAGTAATTCGGGTCACATTTGAATGTCATGGTAACTGTTATTCACACATACATATAATGTCAAGTGGGAGAATCACCACTCACCTATGGCTCGTTCATACTGAGATCTGATGTACGCATGATCTTCGGTTTTAGTCGCTTTTATATGATTGAGGTAATGTATCCAGAGGTCTACGGATAAAGGTATAGCTTTAAGTCCCCTTTCCAAAACCTGAAAATCAAGATTGAATTTGAAAACAATTTCCAAGAGCGTCCAAGCATTGTCGTGGACACAACAATACTATGATAGCAAGGGAATATTCAATAGCATTATATCATAATATTTTTCATTCAATTTTTTAAAATAGAGGAAGCGAGAGGTCGGGTATGTGCGCCTATTTGTTCGAAGCAATAAATACACCAACGTAACGCAACATCTCGCTTTATCTATTTAAAATAAAATGTTTGTTCGGGCATATTACACCTGTTCGTAATGGACGCTGCCGGGCTCGCTGTCTTCGCCGTGATCTTCGAAATGGCTAAATATGGAGAACCGCTGTGATCCACGCTAGTGTGCTTTCATGGATTAGTTTCATCTTAATTATCCATAAATCATTATGTACTTAGTTATATATACAATAAAGTATGTATTACAATACATCATGCATGTACAAGTTGTATTAAACTTAATCACTAGAATACAAACAATACACCTTATCGTAAGTATAATTAAAACAATATCTATGTGACGGTTATACAACTCTCCGGTGTGACCTGACGTCTTTCGTATACGAACATCGTAGACCTCGTTGCACTGTTGGGAAAAAAAATAATTGCAAAATACCATATTTGACCAAATATTACAAAAATCCAAGAGTTTAAGATATTGACATAAAACTCATTATTTTGGTGTCGAAGCCTTACCAACACACCAAGTGACTTAAACAATTTAATATGTTATTTATGGGCAAAAAAAACTCACCTCTAAGCACTTCTTTTTACTTCCTTTACGTTTTTCATAATCTGCAAACTTTCTCCAATATCCATAGCAATAAGGATAGTGGGATAAAAAGGCGTCATAGGCTTCACGTGCAGCTTCAACATCGCTCTATGAATAAATTATTAAACTAGTCAATTTTATCCACTCACCACTTTCGTTTGATTCGAAATGTATGAATAATTTCAGTTGGCCCTTGCTTCTCAACATATTTTGAGTTCAGTTCTCATTACTTCATAAAGCAATGAGATTAGCAATTGCTTTTCATCATAAATATATTAAATTAAGCTAAATAATTTTTGCCAATGGGCATTAAATAATTTCCTTTAGAAAAATAGCATGCATACATTCTTTTATAAATTGCTACTTATTGATCTGAATTTGTTAAAGTTTAAATTATTCCTATAGCAATGTCTGCATACTCGCACCTTGAGTGTAAAAAGTAAATTGTATCATATTATTATGTATTATAAATATGAATACATGTGTTGTCTATTTCTGTCAGTTACATTTCCTATTTAAATTATGTAACAAAATATATAAAATAATCTCACATAGGGGCTGGCTGCCTTATTGTGATGTCTATAAAATCTAATAATCACTTAACACTATACATGATGTTCATAAAGTTCATCAGAACTTACATCTGTATAGTTTATTATGGAAATATTTATCTATAATTTAATCAATAAATTTACTTACCTCTTGGTCGACATATTGTAATAGGTAGGTCCACCCTGTGAAGTCAGTCGGATCATCGTTCACAACTTTCCAGTACTTTTCCAATTCCGGTAAAACTTTCTTTTTAGGTTTTTCATCAATAGAAGGTCTCTTTTCGGCAGGTATGGGCTTGCTTTCGCCGTTCTGTAGTATTTTAGCTAATTATTCATTTGTTTTTGTTGGATACTGAGAAAACAGAACCAATTTTTCTGTTTAATCTAAATTGAATAAAAACTTGTTCACAACTGTTATAGGTATGATCTCCAAAATTATGTTATATGAACACACCAAAATAGTTGCAAAATGCAAAAAAAAGATCAAATAATGTAAAGTTTTAACAAAACCATTATTTTCCATACCTTGGTAATAGCTTGTTTTTTTGTGGAAGATTCACCTTCTGATGTTGGTGATCCTGGATCATAATTACTTCTCTCTTCATCTGGTTTTCGTTTTCTAGACTCTTTCTTGGATGCAGGTAGCTCATCTTCTGATACAACCTATAATATAACAAAACAATATTTTGTACATAAATTAATCATATATGTTCTTTCTTTCCTATCTCATCCTTGGTATCTTCGCAGCTATTCCTACCATGATGCACAGACAGATAGGCGAGCTCACAGAGAGCCTGCACCTGAGAGAATTTGCTAGCACACTTAACAGAGCAGTGCTTTGCTTAATCTACCACCAGAGGGAAGTCGTGACTCACTAAGAATACCTCGCAAAAAACTAAGTGGATTGTGTCTATGGACTAGATGGCATGTCTATCTATTCATGGCACTCGACGAATTCCACAAAAATGATGCCGAAACTCAACTAAAAAGCACTGAGAGTGTCTTAGGAGGATCTGATAGGACATGTTCAAGTGGTAGCAATGACTTTGTTGCCCTGTTGCCTGGGTCTGATATGTAGTTAGAAGCGGCCATGATAAGAGGGTTAAAAATGCAGTGATATGCATCACTAAATTTTTTGCAACTTGCAATGTTCAGAAAATATAATAATTTTATTTAATTATGCTATATTAACAATATTTCAATTACTTATTTGCTTGCAGCAAATTAATCCATATCAATATATCCTATATTATTTATTACCCATCTCTCTTTAAATTAAGCAAGAAATGAATTGGTAATTGAATAGTTCATTAGTCACAATTAAGCTATGTTATTTGATTCATAACATACAAAAAAATTACAATTCTGTACCTCTGTATCAGCAGGCAGTTCTGCAGGTTTCGGCCCCGGCAACTCATCATCAGATACATTCTCAGCATCTTTGATGCTCGGCTTTTGCACTTCAGGAAGTTCATCCTCTGATACTACTTCTGTTTCTTCAGCACCACCAATCTGATATAGGAAAAAATTACAATGAATAATTTGGTTTATTTCATGTTTTGTAACCTCAAAGTGCAAAAGGGACACAAGTATATCGACGCTTGAAAGGCAAACGTGACTAAGCGACAATAACTGCTTTGTACATAAATGATAGGTAATAACCATATTCGATGCGCAAAAAATATATATTTCTAGGTCTATTAAAATAATTTCAATCCTACAGCTACTAGCTAAATTTTACTACAGCTAGATTCGTTAAAATAAATTTTGTTTTCAGGTATGTCAACTTTAAATTTGTCTACTGTAAAGTTCACGCATTGTCGCTTAGTCACGTTTGCCTTTCAAGCGTCGTTATGTTGAAATTGAATATGTGTTCATGTATATAATTTTTTAAACATAACAATTAGCAGCAATCCAGTAAATGAACAATAATATTAAAGTGGTTTGTGCTAAATTTTTTGTAATTACCATAAAATAAAGGCACTGTAATCAATCAACAACATTCACACTATATAAATAACAATTCTTATATTGTTGATCACATTACTGATATATGTTTAATTTATTATTATAAATCATATGTATTTTGTACTATAATCACAAACACAAATGTTTTTAAGTGATTTATTGTTGAAGTCTACCATTTACCTTACTTGCGGAGTCTTGTGATTGTTCTTTGATATCATCTACTTCTCTTTGGTTTTTCAACTCTTTGACTTCATCCTGCTTAATCACTGGACCTTTTACTGGACTGCTACATGGCTCAACAATTTCCAATTGCTCTGATTTATCCACATTTAAATTTACATGCTCAGTGGCGAAGTTAGAGTCATTGCCAGAGTTTTCATTTATCTCGCCTATATTGGAATCTGTTGCATGTTGACTTTCGGACTGCCTACTGTCTGTGTCTAAAACTGCTTTGTGGGATGCAGAGTCACTTTGAATAGAATTATCTTCAGTCAATGCGCTATTTAGAGAATCATTGGGAAAAGTTACAGCATTATCACCAATGTCAAAAGAATCTGTACTGAAGCGAGGGCCGTTGTTTTCGAGGTAGTCACCAGCGCTTCCAGCTGATAATTCCACGGCGTTCAAGAAACATTGATTAGATGTCGACGACTCATCAACAGCAGCATCGACACTATTAAATTCGCCCTCTGTTAACAAATGAGAAAGTCCGTTGGAGTTCTCATTTATCAAAGGACCTTCGTCTGTATCCATGGGATTTTCAGATCCTTTCTGTAAGTATATTTATATGTTAAGCATTAAGTTAAGCAAAAAATTAAATAACAATTCTAGATCTTAACCTCACACTGTATACTAACCTGATTATCGGAGCTTGTTTCATCTTCCATGTTTCAAGTTTAGAAATCTGGTAGAACGAGATATATCGATCAAACACTACAATCTAAGCGAAACAGCTATAGTAGTAGTTTGAGTTGGAAAAGTATTTAGTCGCTACGTTTTATTTCGTATTTGGACGCAATTTGCTATATTTTATCGCTTTTTGAGCTTTTAGCTTCTCTTTTGAACATAAGTGTATTATCTATGGTATTAACTTTTTTTAAGGGATTTTATGGTCTAGTAACTAGGACCTTTAGGTCAACTCTTATTTTAATTTTAATGAAAACTTTTATATATGAATAATAATATAATGAAATGAAATGAAAAGAAATGAATTAAGATGAGATAATATGGGGTGAAATATAATCTCAGATAATGGTGATCATTAACTGAGACTTTTTCAATTGACTTTTCGGAGGATCCCGAGAAGTTACGTTTTTTTTTTTTTTTTTTTATTGCCCTTGTAGGCAGACGAACATACGGCCCACCTGATGGTGAGTGGTTACCGTCGCCCATGGACTTCAGCAATGCCAGGGGCAGAGCCAAGCCGCTGCCTACCGTTCCAAGCCGCTGCCTACCGTTCAGCGGCTTTGTTTCATTTTCCTACATTTGTGCACTTTCACAGATACTAAACAGTTAATAAACCACCGCTATTAGTACACATTGAAACCCGAAGAAACACCAACAAAATAAAATCACACTACCGTACTTAAGTAAAGCAGTTACAAAAGAACTACTTTGAAAATAAAGTAAAAAATTTATTCGGTTTCTGTATGAGAGAAAACTTTTTTAAAATATTATGGCCTATGCTTTTTTTACCTGCCAAAGGAATAAAACAAAATAATATCTCTGGTCTTTGTTTGACACCAGGAGTAAAGCTTTCTAGCCACTGAAATGTATGAAACCTAGTCTATGTTTCTAGCGAATTATCCATAGATAATAAAATATTAATTATCTTGTCAAGCAGTTAACCTAAAATTTTATTAGAATTTAAAAATAATAGATAGAGAACTGAGGCTGGAAAGTATTATTCTTTATCTTTTCCTCAGATACTTTTCTTCCATTATGTAACAGAATTTTATTAGATATTATAAGTATTAACCATTCGCTAGAAAAAAAACAAAAATGTTTGGGCTGCGGGCTTCTGCTATGAAATCAGCTATTATTGTGCCGACAATGTTTTCACAACAAACAAGGGTAATTATAAAGCAATAAAGTGACATTTAATACTCGATTACCTACTGGAAATATTTTTTAACCATATTTACTTTACCACATAAATATTTTATTACTATGAACTTGAAAAATGTTTTAATGAAATGTTGCAGAACACTTTTATCTTGCGACGCAGATGGCCACCACCACTTCACAAGAAAGGTGGTAAAGTGCCTAAAATGAAAGGCAGACACTTCGTTTATGACTTAGTAGAAGATACTAGTGTTAAAAAGAAACCAGACATAAGAATTGTTTTAAATCAATTTGTTGAAGGTTTGTTTTTTAAGATCTATGATACTAATAATCTTATAATACTTTTGTCCTTTTATCTGGCACCCATTGCTATGGGAATATGTCAAGTTTGAATCTGGCATAAAGGTAAAATGTTGTCTACAGAAATACATTCCTAACATATTGTGTAAATTACGCAATGGGGTTTCAGGAGTTGGAACAACTGGAGATGTTTTAACACTACATTTGAACAAAGCATATGAAAACTTCATATTGCCAGGTCTTGCTGTGTATGCCAATCCAGAAAATTTGGAAAAATATAAAACCTATGAAAAACGTCCTCTAGAAGAAAATACTCACAGCTCTCCATTTGTGAAAAGGGTTAGTGTCTGACAACTGTCTAATGATTATGGTTACTCTTGATACTTGTATATTTTCATTCATTTATTATTTATTTTCTTGAAACAGAATTAAATAGGTTCTCACTTTTACCAAAATAATAACCACAAATAAATGTTTCTTGTTACAGACAATGGATTGTTTACACAGATTAGTACTTCGTGTAACAATGAGCAATTCTGAACCATGGACTCTACAGCCCTGGCATCTCAAAGCTTCATTTCGCAAGTCAGGCTTCGTAGTTCCTGAGAATGCTATTGAAATGCCTCCAGTGCAAATCAAGGGCCCAGATCCAAATTTACTTGACAAAGAATTTTACGTTACAGTAACAGTAAGTTTACGTTTGACGTTTATGTTCTCAGCTTAGAATAATATGATTTAATAAAAAATCTAAACATTTTTCAGATAAACAAAAAGGAGAAAGTACATGTCAGATGTAGAATATATCACTGGGCAGCAGGTCAAGAGCAATTACCTTTTGAAGAAATTTACTGGAAGAAACCTAAACAGCCACTGATACCCGAACAAGCAGAAGTACTTCAAAAATTTCCTTACCAAAATGAATAGTAACAGATTTTTAAATGCATAAATAATACAGTAAATGAATTGCATAAACAAATTTTAATTTCCGCACACCTTTTTGCTATCTTAAGAATCTAAATGTAATAAATAAAAAATTGATATTTTGTTGACTGAAAAATATAGACCTTCATACGTAGGTAATATAAGCAAAGATTTAAAATATAATGAATTTTGATTTTGAAGTTATGTTATTACACTAAAAGAGTTTTTAATACAATTTTAAATGTCTTCTTTAGAATAATAACTACAAGAAATGGTGGTAGGGCGTGTTGTAAGCCCACATGAGTAAGTACCACTATCTGCCTATTTCTACTGTGAACCAATAATGCATTTCGGTTTGAATGATGAGGTAGATTAAAACTGAGACTTAAAAAACTAATAAAGTCAAAATGAATGGTAGCAGCATTTATGTTGTTTATGCTGGGTTTCATTAACCACTTAACATCGAGCGAGCCGTGAGGTTGTCCACCCTTCTAAGTAATTATAAAAAGAAACAAGTGATATGAACAAGACTAATACTGAAAAGTGCGTTAGTGTTATAACCCTAAAGCAGGTTTTGATTCCGCCACTCATCTAGGCGCTGCCCATCACCTTGCAGTCTTGCGGCGCTTGGAGATAAATAAAGTACATTACCAACAAAATTCTAAGATTATTTTCCTCAACCCTCCTGGGTACAACTGTGTGTAACATAAGTGTGTTGTATAATGTCGTATCATAAATTTAAGCTGAGTTATAATCGATTTACGTTATGGTGCTGAAGTACGTGTCTCGGAACTATAATTCTAACTTCTTTTTATCTAGTCACTGCATATAAAATTACAGAATATGTTAAGTAGTTGAAACATCAGCAAGCTCTTCTTCAACTGCTGGTTTAGTTGTTGTAGTATTTTCAATGTTTCTTTTCTCAAGAAACCCTTCTTCATTGTTCATTTTCTGTCCAACCAGTTCGTGAATTGCATCATCGTGGTTTTCGTAAGGCTGCTGTTCAAATTCTGTTACCGGTTGAGGTTCTTGTTGGAAGGCCTGTACCTGTTCTTCAGGTTGCTGGTATTGTTCCACTGGTTGCTGGTATTGTTCCACTGGTTGCTGATATTGTTCCACTGGCTGCTGGTATTGTTCCACTGGTTGCTCGTATTGTTCCACTGGTTGCTCGTATTCTTGTTGTTGATTGTAATCGCCTTGTTCATATGCAGCATACTGTTCTTCATAATTTTGGTCGTAGCGCTCCATCGTTTCTTCGTGTTCATTTATTTCAGGCGGGTAAGCTTCCTGCTGATCACCTTCATAATATGCGTACTGTTCATTCTGTTCATAATCTGGCTTTTGTTCATATCCTTGGTTGTATTGTGCACCCTCCACTGCTTGATCATAAACATAATTCTCATCTGTTTGTTCTGTATAAAACATTTCGTTTTGCTCTGCGTTAAAGGCCTCAATACCCGAAACATCTGAATCTGCTTGCTGCTCAAATTGTTCATTATGTTTATGTGATTCGTGTTCTTTATTTCTATTATGAATTGAATCATCGGTTTCATTTACTTGAACTGTTTCGGGACTCGTAGTATCTCTGTTTTCAGGATCATCTACTAATAAAGGAGAAATCACAGTTTCATTTGGACCATCTACAGTATTACTGAGGATTTCAGTTTTTTCCAACTGTACTTCATTACTACCTAAATTGGTCGTAGAACAATATTCACCTTCATTTAAATTGCTATCATCAACAGTTTCTTGGAATTGCGGTGAATGTGTTTTGCTGTGATCTGTATTATCCAACAATGGGGTTAATGTTTTTTGATCAATTTCACTATGCAAATCTTGACTTGGAATAAAAATTTGCGAATCATTATTTTCTGTATTCAGATTTTGGATCATATTTGAATTTCCAGCAATAATGGGTTCCGTATTGTCTAAGGGCGTGGATGGTATTACATTGATTTCATTATATTCATTGTCTTGTGAAAAGTTTGATGTTTCTGGCATAAGCAAATTTGGTTCACTCTGATTTTCTTCTAAAGAAAGCTCGTCATGATAATTCTTATTGGTTACAGTTTTATGAAATGTAACGTCAGATACATCTTTTTCGGGAAGATCCTGTCTAAACTCTGTTTCAGTATTGACCATTTCGATTTTTGTATTTAAGCTCCCACTATTTTTTTGCAGTTCATTTTTCGGAACAGAATTTTCCAAACCAAAGCCCTTCTCAATATTTTTCAATTGATTTAAGATTTCGTATTTTCTTTTCCAATCAACATTATCGTTTGGCTCCGAATCCTTATATCTGTTTTCAATGAAATTCATCTTCGGTACACTTGAAGGAACTTTAGGAATCAATACAAACTTTTTACATATTTCTTGAATCGTTGTATCGTCAATACCACTAAAAGAATTTAAATACGCTAGTATTTCGTTTGTTGATCTTGCCTGAATATCTTGGTTTCTTGAAAATTGAATTTGTGAGCGAAGATTGGAAACGTTCGACTAGAAAAAAAAAGTGTCGATAAAAAAATCTCACGTTGGACAAAATGCGCGAAAATATTTATGTCTGAGTGGCGAACGCTCGTGGCCACTCATTGTGGTTTCAGTGCAGGAATCCACTACAATATAAATTATCTATGTATTAGTTTATACATCTTTATGTATAATTTCTTGCATAAAGACAAATTCCTAACAAGAACAATCCATGAGTTAATTTAGTTTTGGCTGTTTTCCCTACTGAATGTACAGACGCCGCTGTTAATTGTTTACCGTAGCTTATCTGCAATTCCAGGGGCATAATCAGACCGATACTGTATCCCTCGTTCGAAGAACGACACATAGCTCACTTCAAACTGCGGATAGGGTTTTTCTCTCGAGCTCATTGGTACGTGATAAATTTGAGAATAGTGGGTTCATTCCAGAGTTTAATGATTTTTGGACATAACACGGAAAAATACAGCGGTCCGAGGTAATAGGTACTAAAAGGAAAAAAAAAACCAAGTTGATTTCAACTATTCCCTGAAGCACGGTAGTATACATGGAACATATTACGGTAGAAGCATTGAAATTGATATTTCTTGGAACATAATTAAAAAAAATGACAACTTAGCTAATGCAAAATAAATGTAACGAAAACGGTTTTCCGTCCGTCATCCATAGTGTTATGTCGTTTAAAGTGATAATAATACGAACGAAATAAGTGTTTCAACTTAATCTCTTAATTAATCACCTTGCGATAGGGAACAGTAGCAGTGCAATATCGTATTTTATCCAATCTGTCCAGTATGAATTCATTACGCTCCCTTCTTTTCTTATCTTCTTCAAGAAAAGCGTCATATTGTTTTCTGAGTGCGTTAATTCGTTCCGATTTTATTCTGCAATCAGAATTAATTTCAGAATTTCAATTATGCTGACTTAAAAAATATATTAATGAATGTACACATTGTAGCGAACTTTTTTCCCGTTTTCCCCATTCGTTCACTTTAAAGTTTATGTTTTGTTTAGAGGCGCAATGTCACGCAGTCGCGAGCGGAACAGAAATGCCGTGATGACCCTGGCTTTTGCAAAAGTCACAATAAATACGAACCTCCAAACCTAGTAGATATATCTGTTGAAATTTGCATGTACAGACTGTGAGATTTACGAATTATCCGAAATTAGCCTTCTCACAAAAAAGTATTGTAGAAAATTAATATTTATCAGGTAAGTAGATAGTCAATTACCTAAATACTTAACAAAAATAGAAATGTTTCATATGAGTGTTTGAAATTTAAAGTAAAAAGCAAAATAGTGCCTCCGGTCTTGATACAAGAGTGACGGTTACAGAGTAACTATGCGAACTTGCATTCCATCTCGGAAAGAAATTTCGCCAAGACCCGACGTAGGATGTGGGTAGTCTAAAAACGTTACCTTCAAGCGCGGTTCAATACTCGCGGATGATACGAGATATGCTGCATAACTTGTACCAGGCTACCGAGATTTGATTTTTAGACCATTAAACCGATTACATTGCTTACTTTGGTGTCAGCTCTTTTTCCGTGAAGTAAAAATTTGTCGTTAACCGATCTTCGACACAGGGACAAAAACAAAACAACCAGAAGCTTGTAACCAAATATCACAAAAGTTAAATTTCCCTTGGACGTGAAGCTAACCTTCCCGAGATATTTGTTTCATTTAGACACCACTTCTTAGATTAAATAAAGTGCTCTCAGTATGAACGTTCACCTGCCGTGCTAGGCTTCACGTGGTACGGTCAATATCAGCGATATTGCTTAACATAACGCTATTCTAGTCAGTTGACCTTCATCGACCTTACTCACGGACGTAAGTATATAAAAGTTTGTTGTTAGAAAATATTTAAATTAAGTTAATTATTAACCACTGAAGAATTATTATACACTGAATAATGCGATGACCACCCGGAGTTTTCCGGTGGTAGAGCTCGTTATAAGCTCACAGGGAGCTACCACCATCTTGCCTGTTTCGGTCACGAAACAGTCATGCCTTCCGACACGTACGAGATAGCAGTTATACAAAATTTAGGACGCATCAATTTTAATGACAATGTAAAAAAATTTAGTACCTACACATTTCTGCCGGGAAGAAGTCGTACGTTCTAGTTTGAAAGGCGGGAGTGGCGGGACAGCCGTTGAGACAAAGTAGCATTTACGTTATGATGTCTATTGCTGTGGTACCAATTTAACATAACCACTGGAAACACGGTTAGAAAGAAGGACCGATCACCCGGTTCATGTTTTTGTGACTTTCCTACTTACATTGTAATCCCTTCGAGAGTAAAAATATTTAAATTTGCGAACTTCCCATATGAAAGCATTTCGCTCCTCTAGTTCTTCAAATATTACTAAAATATATATTTTAGCTTCTTTTAGAATACTTGAGTGAATAATAATAGATATTCTTGACCCTAAAAAAGAATGATAGGCAATATCGCTAATAAACGTCAGAAGAAAAACAATACCTTACATAATACTTAACCCAAAAAGGCCGAATAGCTGCTTGTATGAAATTCATGTCTTAAGTTCATATTAGTTCCTTTAAAGTTGCCGTTTTACAACAATGGCCATTTGAAACGTAACTTATGTATGGCTCGTAATAATAGGTTACAGTACAGTAGTTTTTGTTTGGTGCCCTTTTAAATATGGAGAGTGTTAAGCAGCATTTTCGACATATCTTACTGTTTTACTACAGAAAGGGTAAAAATGCTGTTCAAGCCAGAAATAAATTTACTGATGTGTATGGAGAAGGTGTGTTGATAGTGTGCCAGTGCCAGAACTGGTTCGCAAAACTTCAATCCGGCAATTTTGATGTCGAAGATGCACCACGTTCGGGAAGGCCGGTTGAAGCTGATAAATACGCGATGAAGGCGATTAGTTGATGCGAACCGGCGAATAACAACACGTGAGATCTGATTGAAGTTAAATTTATCAAATTCAACAGTTTATGACCACTTGAAAGGCCTGAGATTATCTTCGAAGTTCGATGTATGGGTTCATTTTCACAAAAAAAAACGAAATTACTTTCCGAGCAACCCTATAAATTCTAAATTCAAATGAATTTTAGCTTTTGCCCGCGACTTCGTCCGCGTGGAATAGTTACTTTGGCATAACGCTAAATTTTACTCGCGTTACTCGCTTCTTCATTTACGTAGAAAGTGAAAATATTTTTGAATAATAGAATGTTATGAAGCTATCTAAGGTACCAAAATCACACTGTTTAACCGACTTCAAAAGAGGAAGTTATCAATTCGACCATAATTTTTTATCTATGTATGTTCACAAATTTCTCGAGAATGCTTGAGCCGATTCTGATAATTCTTTTTTCTTTTTTTGAAGTTATACTTCTTTAGGCGCGTTATGAAAAATTGATGAGAGTGAAAATTTACGATGCACGCGCACCGTGACACAAAATTAATAGAAATGAAGTTGCCCACAAGTGCTCCAATACAATTGAGGTTAACTATCCGTAATATATAATAGTAATATAAATGACAAAATTATTATTTAATATAATTCATACTAAATATTATTAAATTATTAACGTTAAATATTTATTATTAATTATTTAATATTTAATAAAAGAAAGAAATAAATTTAATAAAAATAAAGTATAACTTCTTACGCGCGTACATAAGTACACGCACCCTTTTTTTTGTTCGAAAGGGTAGACTTCCCGAATGGTCCTGTAGATCTGATGATCGGATCCTGGAGAAATCCAGAAATATCTATAATTGTCAAAGCCTATCTTGAAGAGATTTGGGTGTTTCAATGTTGTAATGAATAACGTATTTGTTTGTATAGGGATTAATATAATCTTTATAAAAACACCTTCACAAATAATGCTTTACATATATGTATATGTATTTCACTGGAATGGTACACCGCGCGTAGTTCGTTTCCAAATGATTCTTGTCCACCTGATGGTTGTCTGGAAGAGATCGCTTTTAGCGATAAGACCGCCAATTGTACTTTTTGTTTTTAATGTATCGCACTTGTATTATTTGTTTTTTTGGTGTACAATAAAGAATACTCTCTCTCTCTCTCTCTCTCTCTTTATTTTAGAACAAATTTGGTTAGCATAAAAAACGTTATAGTGAGCCAACCTTTAATTATGGACACATTATTATGCTGTCGCGAACTTTTTTTTAAATCAAAGCCAAGTCAAAGCTTATCCAAAAAGCCCACTGAAAAAGTCTCAGTAAATACCACCATTTTACTGAGATTATATTTCATCCCATATCATCTCATCTCATTTCATATGATTTCATTTCATAATATAATTTTTCATATAAAAAAATATATAAGATTAGGCTGTATGGTTACCTTTGCCTTTCCAATTGGAAAAATAAAACTACTGTCAACTCTAAAAATTTATTAAAAAATATACACTTGTATTTGAGAGTCAAACGTAAGTCGGCCGGACTCGGCCGTTTTTATTTTGTCTTCTTCAATAATGATTTATAAATGGTGGCATGCGTTTGTTCGTAAGCGGACAAAACCTATTCCCGAAGACAAAGCAATTCTATGGAAACGACGATTGAGTTTTGCTTATGCTCTATTTGCCTGGAATGCTTTTGGTTTAGTAGTTTATAGTGCTTATCAAGGAAAGGCTGATTGGGCTCACTACTATGGAATTAAAAGTGACGAAGAAAAATCCATACCTCCAGGTAAATATGTAAACTTTAAGAACCACCTTAATTTCAACTACTTTGAAGGAATAATAATATAGATAGGCCGCTACCTTGTTGTGAGTGGTCGCTGGTGTTCATGATCAGTAATGCCAAGAGTACCTTAAAGCCGCTGCTCACCAACATAAACTTCATTAACGTCATTTAAAATACATTTCACAACACCCAGGAAATTGAAGTACGGAATTCACTCCAGACCAGCTAAAAATACAACTTTTGTGAAATACTTTATGATACATAACTCAGTTTCTGAAATCAGTAACTTTATGTAAATTTCTTTTCAGGTTACGCCTGGGCTAATACTCTTGGTATAAAAAATGCTAAAGTTTATAGAATATCTGGATTCAAGAAGGTTGATGAATATGATATTGTAGACGGGGAGATGGTTACTAAAGATAAAGTTGAAACAAATACATAGTACCTAAAATGTAAAAAAAAGAACATTATGCAGAAAAAGATCGACATAATGCACTTTTCCATAAATAACCAGTTTTTTTTAAGTTTTACATTTTATAAATTTGTAACTGAAACTTTTATATCATAATAATGACAAAAACATTTTTTTTAAATTGTTTTATTAGATTTTCATTTTCTGATGCGCTTGATGCAGTTCTAATGTTGTGGAAGATTAGACTCAGTTCACTCTATCTCCAACAAGGTTCTTCGAACTATAGGCCTATTATGAGAACTTCCTTGGTCTCAAAGATAGTGTAAATCATACTACTGTGTATCTAGAGCATCACCTCTTACTGTTGATGCATTTACATTACTAAGCAGTAATGCTGGTGCTCCCCAAATTTGGGTGTATTCTCCCACACTTTTCATTTAGCATATTATTATCATCATTACTATTGGGATGATAGTACAAATAGCTAGATGGTGATCTCTTAAAGCATAGTAAAAAAGAAGTGATCAAAACTTATGCCTGAAGTGGATAAATCTCAGAATTGAGTATGCAAATGTAATCAAAAAGATCAGTTATAAAGCACAGTTCTCAAGTACCAGTTGTTCCTGTCTTCATACCAAAGAAAGCTGCTTGAATTCAATAATATTGATCACAGACATTGTTTGAAACCTCTGATAAAAAAAATCTCAATTTTGGTTCTCTGTGTTTTGGACTGTAAACTCTATCAGAATTCTCTGAGGAATTGTTTTTGATGATAACTTGCACAGCATTACAGCATTGATCCACAATCTGTTCAATCAAGTAGTTGGAACGCACATCTGCCCTTGAAAGCTAGAAAAATAACAATTTTTGAAATATGTTTATGATTCTATTTAGCCTAATATTGTTATTATAATATTTTTTTCAAATTTGTTTCTAAAGTTGATCAAATACCTTTTCTGATATAATTTGTAGATATGTAAATAAAATAGATAGTGAATGAATAAAAGTTTTATTTATTTATCAAAGCTCTATAAAAACACAATAAATACATTACATTAAATTATGAGATTTGTCTAGGCCGTATCGTTGATTTATCACTTTTCAGTTGTGCCGAATTAAGACTACGTCACAACATGGGTAACCTACAGATAATTAATAATTTATTTGTTAAATCTAAAGATAATGACCAAGTGCCAGGGTACAATTTATCATATAATAGTCTCTAAGGCTGTTTGAACCTTCTTTACCTATGAACTAATGACCTTTGACAGAACTGCAGCCCTCACACTTACTTTTAGCACATCATCGACAGCTAGTAGAACAGCATTCCCACAATTCTAATTTTAGCACGGATTACGCTAACTAATAGTCCCGACCTCATCGCGAAGCGGAATTCTGCGTATGTAAATTTTTCTTGGTGATGAAACTCCAAAGCGATAGCCATCTAAAGTCTCTTAAAAAGATCAACCTGAATAAAAAAGATTTTGCAGCGTCAGTCGTGTTTTGGTATCTATTTATATAGGGAAATGTTTAAAAGCAGGTGGCTTGTGAGCTCGTCTGCTCACCTTAGCTAAAAAGGTCAACGACGGGACCGCAGATATCCTGCGTCCTTCACTGTCGCAGGACGTTTCACTTCTGAAAGCCCTTTTTTATTAAATTTAAAAATTTAGGGAATCAAAACAACGATTGAACATTGAGGCACAGTTTACAAATGTATAAATATTTGTTTCCGACAATATCTGGAACTTCATAACTGTTTTTTTATTGTGTTAGTAACTTTAATTGGTACACATTTACACAAAAGCGTTGGTCTACTCTCTGCAACTCTGTTTAATATGCGGAATTGCTATCGCGTAAAAATACGGGTCTATATAATTCGTCTCATTGGATCTTGACAGACGATATTATGTTCTGCTTTGTGTCCATTTGTTTTAACTTCGTTGGCAGAGGCTTAGTGTATATTGCTTCAAGCAACGACTTGTTAACATTCTGAACTCGACCGCATATTCACCTGTTGGGTTCCAAAACGTCAGAGTAGGGAAATAATGAATTCTGCTGTTTATTTGTTTTAACAAAAATTATACCTGTAACGCAGCGTTCCGTTTCGTGGAGCAACAGTAGCCAAAAGGGATGTGACTCATCCGTGCCGCGACGACCCTACCCGCGCCCCCGCATCTATTGCACCCCCTAGTAGTGCGCGCCAGACTCTGAAGCGGCAAACATGCATCCCCGGTCGATACCGGAACTGATAGCCCAAAAGTCTCATTCCAGTCGGGCACCCAACATTAAACTGGCGCCCAACGTGGGGCGCCAGTTTAATGTTGAGTGCGGCTAGACTCTGAAGCGACAAACACGCGTCCCCAGTCGGTACAGGAACTGACAGCCCGAAAGACTCATGCCAGTCGGGCACCCAACATTAAATACCGAAGAGTATTTTCTTCCACAACATCTCTATTCGGCACACCATTCATTAAAAGTTGTATTTATATTAAGATGTATTACCTACATATTTAAACAAAGACTAATAATATTTTGCTTATTCAAAAATGTTTCACAAGCCTAGTTTTGAAGTCGTCGTGGCCTAAAAAATAAGACGTTCGGTGCATTCGTATATAGCGATGCACCGTTGTTCGAATCCCGGGGGTAAATACCAATTTTTCTAATGAAATACACACTTATCAAACACATTTATCAAATGTTCACGATTGACTTTCACTGTGAAGGAATAACATCGTGTAATCAAAATCAAACAGGCAAAATTATAATTTGCATAATTACTGGTGGTACGACGTATGAGTCCGCACGGGTAGGTACCACCATTTGGCCTATTTCTGCCGTGAAGCGTGTAATGCGTTTCGGTTTGAAGGGTGGGACAGCCGCTGTAACTATGCTGAAACCTTGGAACTCATCTATCAAGGTGGGTGGCGGCATTCACTTCGTAAAATAATAAAAAAGCCTAGTTATTTTTACTTTTTATATAAAATATCATAAATACCATTTTAGATATATTGCACATATATGCATAAGCTGCTATTACAAAAATGCAAAATATTAAATTAAGAGATGGGACAAAGCGAACAAATTTCGTTAGGACTAACTACTTCTTACCAAATTTCATAAAAAGTTGCTCAGCATAATGGGGATATGATCGCGTGACACATTACATTTGTATGCTATCACTAAACTAATGTATGGCCTGCTAATGTATAGCAAAAAAGTATGGCCTTATGTGCATCTTGAATATTCACATTTTGGTACGAAATGATTGAAGTAGAAGTTTCAGGTTAGTTTAGCAAATATTGCGTAAAATATACCCATTACATAATTGAATTAATAAATATAAAATATATCTTAAATAATTCGATAACATTTGCTATTGTGGTAAGTAATAATCTTTCCAGAGACAATGGTGTTGGAATGTTATTAAATGATTCAAGTGGTGGGATAAAAGCAAAAAAATTAAAACATAAAAATAGTTATACTGGTTTAATCAACTTCAGTGTCATTTTCATTTTCGTTCAATTAGCATTGGTTGAATAAAAAAGATGCATTTTTAATTTTTTTTAAATAAAGACCAATTTAATAACAAAAAAATAGATACATATTCTTTAATGTTTTTTTTTTTCAAATATTTGAAATTGTCTTCGCTTCTCAAGCCTTAAAAGTGTTAAAAAGTCATGATTACCTTCAACCGTCATGACTACTTTGAGGTGAAATTTGTTTTTTGAACTTATCCATAAAATCATATCATAAAATCAAGAAACTGGCATTTAAGTGGTACACAGAAAATATAAAAATATAGGTTAAAGAGTCTGTTTTAATAAAGCAAAGACGTCATTGGAGTATAAAAGCCAAGTATATTTGATTAAAAATATTGGTTAATAAATATTATTTTTTATTAAAAATTGGATTTCGGAGTTTACTCCTTCAAATAAAGAAAAATAAAATGGGCAATGCCCAATGAGATGAAGCTTCGTTAAAAAAATTACAGCATCCCAATAATCACTAAAAAATAAGTAAAATCCAATCTTTATCAGAAAAGACAGTCGGTGCTTATTAGATCGTCTAATCGTGAAGATGAATATTCAAGTCAATCAAACGGCAAGGCCTCGAGAGACTTGTTCTTTTTGTGTTGCAAAAGAGACAAACACATATCTATAGGATTTACTGTGAGAGAATGTGATAAATGACCTCTTAATAAACATTCACGCGATAAGACTTAAACCAGTTTTATCGCGTGCGAATTGCACTCATATTTTATTTTTATTTTAATACGCCTTGTTTTTCATTTTAAAGCTACATTGTACCCTGTACCATGACGCTGTATTTATACGTTTCGGTACGAAAATGTTCACAATGTCCTCTGTATTTTATGATTTATATCGTTTTTAAACTTAACTTAAATTAAAATTGACAAAATCTTTCTTATAGGTATAAAAGCTCTGGGTTTGTGACTAACATGTTCTTCATTATAAACACTATCATTTAACGGGTTCGTACCAAGATTTTTAATTACATCCTATTGTTTTTAAACTATAATTAAAAATCGTTTTGTACCCACTTAATAATAGCGTTTATAATGTAGATAAACCGCGAAAGTTTAAAACAATTCGTATCACGTTCTACCTAAAATAAGATCACAGTTCATGTAAGAAAATTAGTTTAAGATTTTATCAATTCGCATGTTGTGGACGGTAAGCGATCGATCGACCGCCATGCCTTCTTCGCTCAATTTCTTGCAGTAACGCTGATCTGAAAGAAAATAAAATAATCTCGTTACAATAGAACGAAATTTAGACTTTATTATTAATCAATTAAAACTACTTTTGCGGTGTAATCAGGCTTTAATTACTATACTACATTAAGATATTATTCGTCGACACTTCAATATTGTGCTACTGCCTACTAACCAGGTGGACGGACATTATCAATCAAGGGGGCCACAAACACCAGCGTCCCGGGCGCCATTAAGCAGGCCGAATGCAGGCAACATTGGAGGAAGCCGGTGCAGAAACTAGACCAAGGTGGTCACGACCCTCAGTAATGAGGAAACGACAAAGAAGAAGAAGACCTACTAATATTCAATAAAAAATATTTCTGGATCTTTATGTCTCTTTTCGTGTTCTTTTATTTGTTCTCGTACACACGCTGGCTCATATGACTGCTTCGCGTTAGAAATAGGTAAAATGATGATAACTGTAGACTCGTAAAACTTGGGGATTTTATATATATTTATTTATTTGTAGTTAAGTTTACCATAGTGATTTGCTAGATTACTTAACACAGATTACATAATTGTCTATGAGTTTTTTTTTTAAATAAATTTGTGTATTTTTTTCTCTTCTACCTATGCTTATGGCCTTGAGAGGCTATTTCAGCTTCGCCTTGCCATGTAGGTGAGCTCACGGGGCTCAAACCGGTGTGTTGCTAACACTGGCCCCAGCAAGAGCAGTGCTTCGTAGGAGTGGGTAATATCGGTTTTGCCGCGTATCGAATCGTATCTATATATCGAGGATCAATATCGGATATTGAATCTATATATTTTCTGAATCTATATATTGATGGATGCTAGTAGATTTTCTCGATTCACGATATTTGAGATTTGAAACGATACGCTGATATAATATCGTAGTAGATATAAATTTAAGTCAACGTTATACGGTTGGTTTTCTGATATCAATTTATAATATGATCTTAAAGTAATAAAAAGAACATGAAAATAAAAATATCAAAAAAACTTTCCTTTATGCTTTTACCAGGCTTAGGACTGGCTACATTATTTTCAGTTTTTAGTATTTTGTGTCTTAATTTAAAATTACAAAATATACCAAAAGAGTGTAGATTTCAAAAGTTTAATACAAACACAAGAAATAAACTCAATTATTTGGATTCAACTAAAAATAGAAAAATGTGTACTTTAAAAATCAAACACAAAAAACTTTTAAGTATTTATAAACACTTGTCCAAAAATTCTAGTTCAAGGTCAAAGCGCGTGAAATTAAATTCAACGATGCAAATAGGCTATACTGCATTCAAGTTAGGGTCGAAAGTTGAAACTTCTTTCCTTAATTGTATCCTGCTGATACGCTAAGAATAATCTACAGACATATGTACTTAAATATAAGGTTTACAATTGTATGGATAATGCCTGTTTCTGTTTCATTCATCACATGATATCCCTATCGTGCGCTCACTCACTCTGGCTGATTCGATACGAACCAAACGAATATTGCTGATATTAACGAATCGGTACGATATGCCGATGCGCATCACATCGAGCAATATCGTGTATCGGCTGATATCGAAATATAGATTTCGATTCACGAATCGGTCCGATATGGCGATGCGCATCACATCGAGCAATATCGTGTATCGGCTGATATCGATATATAGATTTCGTGCGGGGCGATATCGGATTCAACGATATTGCTGCGATATATAGATATTGAATCTATATACGATTTATATCACCCACTCCTAGTGCTTCGCAGAATCTACCACCGGATCGGAAACGCGACCCACCGAGAAGATCCGGCCAGAAACTTAGTGGGCCAGCTTACGTGATGGGCGACCAAAGTCCTTTTTTATTAAGATTAATTTATACTCACCGATATCGTTCATATTTCATTACGATTAGTTGCAGTTCTTGTTTGTACAGGCGAGTCAACATGTCCGAGTAACAGTCCAATTCGCTGAGACGGAACATGTCCCAACGCAACTTATGGTCCAACTCTTGATCGGCTGAAATATATTATACATTATTTCATGTTTCTTCTAGAACGAGATTATTCGAGTTATTATATTATGTAATTTTGTAGTAAGCAACTTCTTTTATGATGATTTAGTTAATTTTGAAATCTTTCCATTTTTATTTTCCAGGTATTTTCATTTGTCAATATTTAACATTCTTAAACATTTTGAAGATATCTAAATGGAGAATTAAAAAAAAAACATGATTTAGACGAAGAAATCGTACATCCCGGTTGAAGAGTTGGATAATCAAAATACATTTGAGACTTTGACATCAAAGACGATGGCGACATTCGCCTTGTGGTGTGCAAGCAGTAGTATCCAATCGGCGCCAAGTGGCCAGGAGCTCGTTCGCTTACAAAGCGTATATAAAACATTACGCACAAAATACCTTTAGAATAAACAATTAACCAATGTGGTATCTCTTCAAGCAAGTAGGGCGGGACGAGCGTCGGAACATACGGACTCACTAAATAGCAGCCTCCCACTAGACACGGGTGCGCATAAGTTGTTTGGTTTGTTATTTCACTGAAACAAGTTTAATTATAATAATAACAACACAACAAAAAATCACGCACGGTCATATGGCCCCAATTTAGTATTCCCTGTGCTATGCATATCAAAGACTAACAAACATACATATTGTTACGCCGGTAAGAGTAACGCCATCTATTTTCAGATAGCGGAAACGACTACTAGAGATGTGTGGAATATTCTCGATAATCCTAGGGATGAGGTATCGACTATAAAAGCGTTGCAGAGCTGGCACGCAGTCAGTCAGTAATTGGGACTACTCGAAGCTAAATAGCGAACGGATCACCTGAAGCGAAGCGGAAGAAGCGATTTGAGGATTTTAAAGTGTTCTGTATGTGTTCTAAGTGATAAATACAGTTTTAATTTATACTTCGATGGAATTTTATTTATCCAGAACCCCAGCGCGTAACAATATTTATATGTACATATATAGTTAATAAACGACATCCTGTTCATCACACAATTTTTGTCCGATGTACTAATCGAACCATCGACCCTCGGCGCAACAGTCAACCCACCATTATTAAACATTTAAATTCGAATAAACACTAAAATTAATAAAATAATTCACACAACTACGCTCTTAAATTTCCCGCTAAACGCCGCCTTATCACCGCTTATAGAAACAACAGACGCCTCATACACATACTTGAAATAATAAACACCGTGGTGTGGCGTGGAGACTCTCTGCCACGGCCGCGGAACGCTCTCGAGCGGGTGCGTCCAGTGCGTGGTCTGCGTGTTGTGGTCCATGTAGTAGCGGCGACCTCGCAGGGTCCGGTCCGCCGACCATCCCGGCGGCAACGGCAGGTCACACTCGTCCGAACCTAAACAAAACAGCCGTTGTGTATTTTAATAGAATTTATCGTACAATAAAGCATTGAAGCCCACTTTTTGGCGGGAACGCTAGGAGTGAAGTGGTGTGAATTGTTTTTTGTCTATTTAGTGTTTCTTCAGGTTTAATTGTGTAATAACGGTGGTTCATTAACTGTTTAGAATCTGTGCGAGTGCACAATTGTGGGAAAATGAAACAAAGCAGTTGGATGTAGCTTCTTGGGATCCAAAATTACCATTACCACCATTTTACTGAGATTAATTTCATTACATATCATCTCATTTGTAAATTTAATTTGTTTTTAATCATTTATGTTATGTCGTGATTAGTTTCCTTCGTTTTTTATTATTCATAAACTGTATAAATGGCTAATGCACAAACCGTGCCGGAGCCAAAAAATAATGAAGAAGAAGAAGAAGCATTGAAGCTGTTACAAAAATTATATGAAAATACTTCGTTTTTAATATTGTGAATATTTAATTAAATCAAATTATTTACTTTGCATATGATGCCTTTTGTTACGTCACAATTTAAACGTTGAAGCTAATTAATATAAATAGTGATTTTGGTAAAAAAATCTTCATATTATTTAAGAGGCAATGAAATGGCATTTGTAAAAAGGTTAGTCTAGTTAAATAGAATCTAGCTACTTTCAGCACAACATCTGATCTGATTGACTTTTTGTATCCAAGTACACTTTATTGTGGGAAATTTATAATTCACCACTGACCTTGATTACTGGATATGATGCTGCTGCCATGATTCTTGTTATGGTACGAGAGAGCAGATGTATTAACGTAATTTGAATAAATGGGTGAAGACTGACTTGCTGTTGTGAAAGCTGGAATGAAATAGGTAGTAATATTGGAAAAAAAAAAAAAAAAAAGAATGCCTACTGGAGAGTCTAACGTGCTTTCCATTGCCCACTGACAGACTATGAACTTTTAACAAATATAGACATCTCTGGTATAACACGGTTTCGATACTAAATGGTCAAATTAATCATGTTATACGAGAGACGCATGTACCAAGATTTACATCACTCTCAAACTCAATAAAGGAAGCAAGCACATATTGTAGACTTTCGTTAAACAACTCAAATATTTGTTATATTACATTGACAAATATGTAAATTAAAAGCTATACTGAACATTTAATAAATCCTTAAAATACTATACGCCTTTTTTGACGAAACAAGGAAAAAGTAAACTAAAACAGTAATATCACTCATGAGGATTCTAAAGATTCAGAGAACATTATCCTCCTTTTTCCGCGGGCATGTAATAAGTGAGAAAGTATGAGATGAAATAGGTACCCTCGAAGGAGACAACAGAGACTATTAATCTGTTGTGGAACACTTAGGTTTAATAATAAAATTTCAGTCAGAGAAAATAAATACCTACTTCTAATATAAAAGCAAAAGCTATCATTATACAAATAGCACTATTCAATCTTCATATGAAGGTCATGTAATGTTATTTTCATAGTCAATGACAGGCGAAAGCTTATCTATTCATCAACGGTCAAGACTAAGACAAATAGACAAGACATAATCAAGATATTTATGGTAAACTTTATTGACCAGTTGAGTGTGCTTAGTATGAGTTGTCCTTCTTCAAACGAGGCTTGTGGAGAGTATTAAGTGGTAGGCAGCGGCTTGGCTCTGCCCCTGCCATTGCTGAAGTCCATGGGCGACGATAACCACTCACCATCAGGTGGGTCGTATGCTCGTCTGCCTACAAGGGCAATAAAAATAATAATTTTTAGTGGCAAACTTTCCAATTCCATACAAATTTGAGTTAACTTTTACGCTATTGAGAATGTTAAGAAACTTACCCTAGGCACAACATACTACTTATGTTGAGGTTGTCTATTGTTAATTTGAGTTTGTCTATTGTTTTTTATAGTTCTAGTCCCATTAATATCCTGACTATAATTCATACCTTCAGTACAGTTGTGTAAGCGAATGGAATGAGGAGATGGTGGATGTAGTCTAGGAGTCAAACTCATGTTTGATGATAACCGAGGAATGCTTGACTCTCTTGAACCATACTGTTGTTTTTGCTGTTGAACCTGTAATTTAAAAGCTCTTGCTGTTAATCATATAATGTCAATCGGCATATTATTTATCACTGACAATTCATCCTGATGGGCACATTTGTATTATTACTGCTTGTTGTCCTTCTATAACCTGAACCCCGCTATTACTCTTGGGAGATGTTCCAGATCTCCAGGGTCTTAAGTTGATTTTATGTATCTCTCTATAGTGACTGATATTTTAGAGAGCAATGACATGGCTCTCCATGAATTTTGAAAGGATCCAGCATGTACCACTCTTAGATGACATCTAACACAATTCCCAAGAGATTTTGCAGGTTATTTTGCAGATTGCTAGCTTTTTTGACAGATGAAGCATCAAAATATTGATAAATGGATGTTGTAGTAAAGTTTGGATTCTATATCTTATCTTATCATATCTTAAGATGGGTAGTGGCATTTATGCTATAGATGTCTATGGGCTTCAATAGCCACTAATCATTATACAAACTCAAAATAATTACTTATTCAAATTAAATTTAAGCTTGGCCAATTCTCTAATAAGCAACCATTTGACTCCAAAGGCATCACTGTCTATGACCAACAGTACTGACTTTCCTACAAGAAACAAACATAAAAGGATGGCCAGCCTTTTTTAAAGTTCAGAAAAAAAACAGACCTGTTGTTGATTTTGATATATAGGATCTTCCTGCTGATGCCGGTAGTATCTGTAACTGGTCTGTCTACTGAATGACTCATCAATGTCATTCAATACTGATTGTGATGCCTGTTAATAACAAAATAGTCTTTTGAAAAGGATGAAAATGTACATTAGAATTAACAATATTATTTTTTAAGAAAATGTTACCACATTTGTGTCCAAATGATATTGTGAGTTGTAATTATTTGCAGTGCTTGATGTTTCACTCGTTGAAAAACTAGCAAACCTACAATGAACAGACAGCATTAGTGAAATTTCATACTTTGATAGTAAAGAGTTTTTTTAAATAATACAGTATTTTCAAAAATAGCTGATTTTGGTGTCGTTGAGCTTCAATAACGAGTCACCAGGTGGGCATAGAGCTTATGTAAACATATAATGCAATGGCAAACATGATTGTTTTTCATGTAGTTACACCTATAGTCCATAATTTTTTTTAACCTACACTGAACTTTATCATTCAGCTTAGTCCGCAATCACTACCTACTGCTAGTTTGCTATTCTTGACCTCTTTTATGTTAATGATAATATTGTATTCTTCAAAATTATGATAAATACATGTTCTCTTTTGATTCCAATATACCTACTATATACAATAATATTGATATTTATTAAGGTATGACGCAGCCTCAAGGAACTAAGAAATGTTTACTTAAATTATAGGCTCAATAAAGATACTGTTGTAATAACTTTGTTCAGGCACAATAGGGATTGCTTAAAAGTGTAAGTCATGAATAAGTATGTTTTATTTTTAACCTAAATCAAATTTCTTTCTGTACTCCTGTCTGTGGTGAAATTAATTTTTATACTATGCATTTTAATTGCATATAACACGATTTTGTCGCGTCAGATTGGCTAGGGAATATTATACATAATTGTTTCTCACCTATTCGTTAAATTAGGAACCGATTCACTAGGCGTATATTTTCCGGCGTGGCCGCTCATCGTTTGAGCTTTACCAAACTTATTTTCATGGTTCTGCGAAATCCCATCGTTGACACCAAAAGGTTGACTGCGAGGTCTTTTGTTATATTCTGTTGTCCAGACATTTATTACTAAAACAAATTTTTGTAAAGTAGGGCAATACTACTAAATTGAACGATCTGAATGATCACGAACTGATGATAGTTTCATTAGAACTTACTCGGCAAATCTGGCGGTGTATCTTTTTTTATGTATTTGCCAACTACGCCTTCGTTTACAGCTTTTTGACCTTTTCGTGATATCATTTCTCTTCAATCGTTTTTTTATTATTATTTAAAACTGTAAGTGATGATGATAATTGATTGGGAACTTAAAAACCGACATAACGTAACATCCAATTGTGCTGCAAATAAATGCAATCATATATTAAGTGTATAATCTATGAATACAATTTATTGGGTTTGGGGACAAGAAAACAAATTAAGATTTGGACAATTTGAAATTTGACAACGTTGTGAATGTCATATTGACTAAGATTTTTTTTAAGTTCTTCAACCCTAAGGGTCTTAAGCAATCCACGCTGTTCAATTTCAGGAATTTACTAACTTAATTGGCAAACAAAAGTATCTACACAAAATAATTATGATTACGGTAGTTGAAGAATTTTTCTTGCAGCAGCGATTACAAATTTCTCGGGTTCTTGTACTTGATCCGTTGAATTCTCAATAACTTCCCACCAATTCACTTGAATTGAAAACCGATTTTTATAGTTCATGCTTCCACCACACAAGGTGCTATTTAACTACGGTCATAACTGGGCTTATACGATTTCATTTCATATCGCGCTTTACTATCGATTGTCGTTGCTTAACATGGACAAATAAAAAAAAAAGTAATGGCAATGTCAATAACTACAAAAAAAATTTTAATTTATGTAGGTACCTAGTTATGTAGATAGGTACATAAGTACGGTATATATATGCTGCATTATTTAAAATGAATTATGAATATGATGTAGGTATGTATAGTTTAAATTACATAGATTAACTAACATACATTAAATGTGTAATCTTTTTTGGCTCACTGAATTTGGCCTCTCTTTTTTGTTCGGATTTTATTATTTTTTATTATTTGTTCGTCGTTTGTTCGTTAATGTTCAAATGTAAAAATTGTTTGTTCGTTTTTTATTTTTTAGCTAATTAAACAAATGATCACCCTTAAGTTGGCCTCCTTTAATAGATAGCTTTATTTTTATCGCTCAGAATAATTAATTTTGATCAATTATAGTTTGTTTAACGACAATTGGTGATTGTTCGATCATAAAAACAATTAAATTCCCAATTATTAATTATTTTATATCTAATAAGCAAACCATCACCCTAAGCCTACATTGCGCATGCACTGGTTTTGATTTTCAGATTTTTTTTTTATTTTTAATTATTTGTTCGTTAATGTTCGAATGTAAAAATTGTTACTAATATTATAAAGAGGAAAGATTTTTACATTCGAACATTAACGAACAAACGACGAACAAATAATTAAAAATAAAAAAATCATAAAATCAAAAAAGGGGGGCCAAATTCAGTGAGCCATCTTTTTTTTGTTTATAAGTATTAAGTGTATTTATTATCTATGGTATATTTCCATGCCAGCATGATTTACTTTAAATGTCTAGGCATAGCCAGACAAGGCTGTATGGGCCTAGATATTATAAGGAAAAATTGTACTAAAAAAAAGGTCTATGGCATGATCATAGATTATACACTTAATGGCATGATTACACACTAGGTTTCAAGTGAATGAAGTTAGCCCCTCAAAAAAATTTTTTTTTCCTATTTTATACTTATTTTCTATTAATACGTTTGTTCATCATTTGTTCATGATTGTTCACTGTTAATAATTGTTTGTTCTGCATTTATTTATTTAAAAAAAATATTTAAAAATATACCTACAAGTTAGCCCCTCTAATGCAATTTTTAATATTTTATCATCCTTAATGACCGGTAAATATTCATTTTCGGTTGTTCTTATATAAAACACGTTTGTTCTCTTTCGAAATTACTCGTTTTTTGTTTAATTTACTATTTTTATTAGTTGAATAAATGTATGGAAAATATGTGTACTGCGTATGCGCCAACTATAATGCCTAAACTTTCTGCGCGCTTTTAATCGTGAAAAAAAAAACAAATATAAATCCTGAAGGAGCAATTAATTGGCATACAGTTTAATTAAAAAAAAAAAAAAAAAATTAAATAATGTGCATTGGCGTTAAGTTAGACCAAATACATTTTTTCCATCCTCCTACTTATCGTTATGAAGGTATAAAAAAGATAGGGAGTTCACATAGGTAATATAAACAAATAAATAAATATGTTCATTATTTATCTTTCAAGAGATAATGTAGGTATACATTATAATAACTTTTTTACACAGTCGAAATTATATTCCTAACATTAGTAAAATAACATTTTAATACGATAGGTAAGAGGATGGAAAAAATGTATTTGGTCTAACTTTACGCGGAAATTATATTCCTAACATTAGTAAAATAACATTTTAATACGATAGGTAAGAGGATGGAAAAAATGTATTTGGTCTAACTTTACGCGAATGCACATTATGTCATTTATTTATTTTTTAATTTTGAAGTGAAAACTTCTTTAGAATCGTTGTGATTTCAAACCGGATGCAACGGAAAAAATGACAGGTAAGAGACACAAATACAAAAATGTGTAGGATGAAGCCAGCAAAGAATGAGACAGAAATATACATACTACCTAGTCAGGTCATAAGTATTGTCACACAGTAAAAACTTTTCTTTTAGAATGCTGGCCACAAAAAAGTTTATTGAATTCGAATTTCGAATTGTTCATGAAAATAAAAATGTATACTTTTAGAATTTTTACTCATTTTTAAATATGGAGTGGACGCTTAAAGAAGACCGTGTTGCAGTTATTGCGTTGCATCGTTATGGTTACGCGCCAATTCTAATTTTTAACATACTGAAAAATTTGAATATAACCAAAAGATTCGTTTATCGTACCATCAAACGATACAATGAAGACCCTAGTGTAGATGACAGGTCAAGAAGTGGTCGCCCTCGATCTGTTAGGACTCCAGCAGTGATAAAAGCTGTGAAGGCGCGAATTCAAAGAAATCCCAAACGTAAGCAGAAACTGTTGGCCCTTCAGATGGGGTTAAGCAGAACCACGGTGAAAAGGGTGTTAAATGAAGACTTAGGGCTTTGGGCATATCGAAGAAAAACAGGACATCGTTTGAATGCTCGTCTAATGGACCTGAGACTGAAGAGATGCCGCGCTTTGTTGAAGCGGTACGCGGAAAAAATATATCGGGAAATTCTTTTTTGGGATGAAAAAATTTTTACCGTAGAAGAGAGCTACAACAAACAAAATGATAAGGTGTACGCACACAGTAGTGAAGAAGCGAGCAACCGTATTCCGCATGTCCAACGAGGTCATTTTCCATCCTCGCTCATGGTATGGTTGGGAGTTTCTTGTTGGGGCTTAACAGAGGTACATTTTTGTGAGAAAGGTGTAAAAACGAATGCAGTTGTGTATCAAATACAGTCCTAACGAACCTTGTGGAACCTGTTTCTCGTACCATGTTCAATAACAGGCACTGGGTATTCCAACAAGATTTGGCGCCAGCTCATAGAGCGAAGAGCACACAAGACTGGCTGGCGGCGCGTGAAATCGACTTCATCCGGCACGAAGACTGGCCCTCCTCCAGTCCAGATTTGAATCCGTTACATTACAAGATATGGCAACACTTGGAGGAAAAGGCGTGCTCAAAGCCTCATCCCAATTTGGAGTCACTCAAGACATCCTTGATTAAGGCAGCCGCCGATATTGACATGGACCTCGTTCGTGCTGCGATAGACGACTGGCCGCGCAGATTGAAGGCCTGTATTCAAAATCACGGAGGTCATTTTGAATAAACTTTAGTGTCATAAGAATCTATGTTTTGTTAAGTTCATTTTGGTATATGAATGGTTACATAATGAATAAACTTGTTTCAATTATTTTACATTAAACATGTGACAGAATTTATGACCTGACTAGGTATTTAATACAGCGCCATCTGTGAAATTTTTTAATACTAACGTGTGTATGAAAGCTCTTGTAGTGAATTTTAATTTAGGATTATACGTGAAATTAAAATATCAATTCACAGAGGGCGCTACCTTACAATTATTTACTAATGACAACATTTTACATATACTTAAGACGTTTAGGATAATTGTATTTTAATTTTGGAAGGTTTCACTTCTACCACGTGTGAATTACACACATTTTGTATTTTTTTAATTAAATTGTATACCAATTAATTGATCCTTCAGGATTTTTAATTGTTTTTTTTTCACGATTAAAACCGCGTAGAAAGTTGAGGCATTATAGTTGACGCATGCGCAGTACACATATTTTGCAGACATTTATTCAATTAATACAAATAGTTAATTAAACAAAAAATGAGTGATTTCGAAAGAGAACAAACGTATTTTATATAAGAACAATCGAAAATGAATATTTACGAGCCATTAAGGACGAAAAAATATTAAAAATTGCAATCAAGGGGCTAACTTGTACATATATTTTTAATAATTTTTTAAAATAAATAAATGCAGAACAAACAATTATTAACAGTGAACAATCAAGAACAAATGATGAACAAACGAATTAATAGAAAATAAGTAGAAAACAGGAAAGAAAAATTTTTTTGAGGGGCTAACTTCAGTCACCTCTAGGTTTCCTACTTCAGTGTTACACACACTATAATATTATAAATCACAATCATAGATTATACACTTAATATATCACAATAAATAAACCTGGAGCATTTAAAACATGTTTTATTTAATTGGGTTAGGTCTTGGCGACGCAAAAGATATTACAGTTAAAGGCTTAGAAATAGTAAAGAAATGTGATAAAGTGTATCTAGAGGCATATACTTCAATATTAACTATCGGAAAAGAAGCCTTAGTAAGTTAAAAAGTAATGTTTGTGATGCCTATTACAACTATTAAAATCACATTACAGATTTATTATTATAAGGTCGTGGCTCAGTGACAGCAGTATCATATGTGCCTCTTTAATGAAAGGTCACCTGTTCTGGTCTTAGCACACCATTTATTTTCAATAACCTGAGTCTTGACAAAGTGGTCAGATGTTGTTAGGTACTGCTTATAGTTAGTATAAAGTAATTAAATTATTTTGTAATAAGCAAATAAATAAATCCTGTTTCATTTTTGTCCAATCTAAAAAACCTGATACATTGTATTTTGCACTGCTTTCTATAATATATGCAGCCTTTATTTGGATGACTCTCAGACACCCTCCTTCATTTGGGCTAAAGTAAATTCTACTTTCCAAATTTCCAAAATATTGTCATTTGATGTATCATACTTTCAGGAGGCATTTTATGGGAGAACATTAACATTAGCTGACCGTGAACTATGTGAAAGCAATATAGATGACATCCTCAAAGAGGCTAAAGATATTGAAATTGCATTATTAGTAGTTGGCGATCCTCTTGGGGCTACAACACATACCGATATGTTGCTTCGTGCAAAAGAGTTGGGAGTTAAAACACAGGTACTTTTGATAATATATTTATTTATAATCATGCCAACTGGCACCATGTTGTTGTTAAAAATGATGATATCATTCTCTACATTATTATTATTGCCTTCCACAGTGAGAGTAATTAACACATACCTTTCCAAACAATTCCTTTTATTGAATTTCAAATGTACAACAATAACAACATAAAGCTCCACCCCATTCGGTTGCTCAGGCCGAAATGAATGGTGAGACACTGGATACTTTTATTTATAGTAGAAAAGTAGTAATAGTTTGTTTGGAATTACCTTTACTGATACTGTCTTAAACAATTGTTTACATGCATTGTACTTATAATAGTTAACCAATAATTTCAACATTAAGGAAACAGTAATCTTTTACTAATCTTACTTAAGTACATGATCGAATAGAAATCGTTGACTTTATTAACACATCTCCTGCTCCTTGCTTTGATAATCCTCAATGCTGAGGGTTGTGGCCTCCATTAACAATTTTCTCATGAATTATCCTGCGCCATTCCTATTAACACATATTATGTAACAAAAAATATGCAACAAATCTGTCATGTCATGGTCTTTCTGACAGTTTCTGGAGCTTAGAAACAAATACAAGAGCATATTTTAATAGATCACATAAAAAAAACCCACCTTAGAATATATTATATATATAGTTAATCTTTCAGATAGTACACAATGCATCAATTATGAATGCGGTCAGTTGCTGTGGATTGCAATTATATAACTTTGGAGAAACTGTATCAATACCCTTCTGGACTGATACATGGAAACCTGATAGCTTTTTTGAAAAAATTATAGCTAATTACTCAAGAAATCTCCATACTTTATGTCTTTTAGGTATGCTAATATGATATTGAATTAATGAATTACAGTCAAAACCGTTTACTGCGACATCGTTTAGAACAACATGCCGGTTATAACAACCTAGAACAAAGGTCCCGGCTGAATGCTATATGACTGCCTTATTAAAAACATTGCTTTATACGACATTGCTTATAACGACATACCTCATAAAACGACCACATTTAACTAATATTTCGGAGAATTAGATCTGTTAGAACGACCGGCTAAGCTGTATTGTAAACAATTTGAATAGTTATCCACATTTGTCTTCAAAGGCTATTAAATCAGGAAAGAAAACAATAGGATTTAGTTTAGTGTAGGGTCTTTTCTAATTCTTAGAAACAAAACACGTGCATGCAGTAGAGTCAAAGATCGCTTCTTCATATCTCTTCAGTTAGTTTATTACTTATCTATACACAAAACGCACCAAAACTTTGTGGAGTTATTCGTGAAACTTTCAAAATGTCGCAAAGAAAAAGAAAACAAATTAATATTGAAGAAAAATCGCGTATTTTGTAAATATATTTTTCCAATAATTCCCTATAGATTTGTTTGTACTTGCACGATACACATTAGACATCACCGGTTGTTACGACTATCGGTTTTTACTACTGAATATGAGCAATCCCTTCGATGTCGTTATAACAGATTTTGACTGTACTTGTCAAATATTAATTTTATTAATTTCATATTTAAGAAAAACTACGGAAATTGAGAATTACCTTGTAACATTAGGTAATTTTAAATTAGATAATGTTAAACACTATTATTTAATGGGCTCTTACCAGCATTTTTCAAAATACAGTTCCTAAAATTTTGGCTCTTACATAAGTGTGTTTATAATGTGGATAACCATGAATATTTAGAACAAACTATAAGCTTATACTCAATTGTTCTTGTCACAGTAACTAATTATAAATTATCAATACTAGAAGTTTTGTGTCAGTTAATCAATTGACCAAAAATGTTTCTAAAATTAAGTTTAGTTTTCATTTTAATGAATGATAAAACATGAACATGAATATTTATAGAACAAGGGATAAAATAGTAAATTTATTAGTGCTGTTGTTTTATTAAAAAGGAAAGTAATCAATCACAACCCAATGTGTCATTATAATATTTAAATCGCAATATTATGTCAGTAATCATAATCAGCAACGAAGTAATCAATATAATAGAAAATTAGTTTTAAACTTTTGTTATTGCAGATATCAAAGTTAAGGAGCCCACAGAGGAATCCCTGACCAAGAAGGTGAGAACTTACATGGATCCAAAATTTATGTCTGTTAAAGATGCTGCAATACAGCTGGTGCAGATCATTGATGCTAAGCCTGATTGTGGTAGGTACCTAAATATCTTAACATTCACATCTAGTAAATACGTCTATATTATACCCAAACCTCAGCCTTAGTTAATAAGTTGTCTTGGCCTAAAAGATAAGATGCCCAGTGCACTGGTATTGTATTGTTTTGTAGAACTCTAGCGTGCTTGCACTAGGCACGATCCGCGTTGCCGTCGTCGCTGTCGTCGCCGAACATACTATGGAATAGCACCCCGGTCGGTGGTGTATCGTGTTCAGACCTGACAGGCTGGTTCTGACCCAGCGAGGTATTCCGGAACACCAGCGGCACCGTCCCGGCGGCCTAACGGACCGCCATACCGCAGAGACCGGCGTCCTTGGTCGTCGACGATCGCCTTGACGACCCGGCCGTCGGACGCTCTCGGGGTGGCGCCGCGAGTTTGGTTGTAGTGTTGATCGTGGGGAGCCTTCCATTCTCACCGGGTTCTGACCCCGGGCGGAGACCGGACTTCGGATGAAAAAGTGCAGAGGAGACGTTTAGTGGGTTCTAAATGCCATCCCTGGGGCCTGCGGTTCCCAACATCTGCGAACCATCCAGTTTCATGTGCACCGCGCGCCCGGGACCTCGGCCCAAAAAACCATAGCTGTTGTACTGTAGAACTGAACTCTACCCTTAGAACTCTACCCTTCTAAGGAATAATAACAAATGCAAAAAAAAATAGATAATCTTTGACTACATCTTGGAGCGGCGGCGATGTATTATTATACAATCAAGCTCGAACTAAAACCTCTGCTACACAAGTTAAACCAACACGCATCCTATCTTATTTATGTTAATAATGATCATTGTTAAACAGGGTAACTGAACTTATATTTTATAGCTCAGAAAATATAAATATAATGTATTGCAACATACCCAAGCGGCTCTGTTGATATAGTCAACCGATCTTCAACATGCGGGTTTCTTCATCAAGTAGTTTTAGAATCCCATTGGGTCTTGAGGTTGATTTTTAATGTGCATTTAATGCAATGTTAACATCACATATAGTCCGTACGTATGTATTTTCTCCGGGATTCCTGCTACATACAAACCATCTTAAAATATTCATCGCTGACTTATCCTAGCTTACCTATTACCTATTACCCACCAATCTGAACATTTTCATTCCATTTATTCGTTATCATTCGTATTTATATTTATTTAATTTGCTTTTAATGAACGTTTTTTGACATAGGGATCGAGTGTAAACAAGCTAATTTACATTAGTTAAAAAATGTGAGTTGAGCTTAATGATTTTAAAGTTACTCCAAAATTAAACCTGTACTCAGAGCCAGACTTAGCCTCAGCGCCGCCCTAAGGCACCGTGGACATTGCCAACCCATTACTCGGGTTGTACCCATATGAATGAAATGAAGACAAGTTACGAAAAAAAAGTGTACTTTAAAAAAATAAACAAAAAGTTTTTGCGACTGGAATATTTGCGCAAAAATTTTTTTGCTTCCTCGCTAAAGTTTGTCGCCCTAGACACTGATACCTCTAGTCTAAACCTAACACTAGCCATACCACGTTATAGGAAAAACGAATACAGGTAACCCTCCTATTATGCGGTAGGTACATTCCTACAAAGCCCCGTGTTGTGCAAAACCTGTACCTAATATGTATGAGAATAAAAGCCAAAACAAAAAGAAGAGTTTTTTTTAAGTGAAAACTTCTTTAGAATCGTTGTGATTTCAAACCGGATGCAACGGAAAAAACGACAGGTAAGAGACACAAATACAAAAATGTGTAGGATGAAGCCAGCAAAGAATGAGACAGAAATATACATACTATTTAATACAGCGCCATCTGTGAGATTTTTTAATACTAACGTGTGTATGAAAGCTCTTGTAGTGAATTTTAATTTAGGATTATACGTGAAATTAAAATATCAATTCACAGAGGGCGCTACCTTACAATTATTTACTAATGACAAAATTTTACATATACTTAAGACGTTTAGGATAATTGTATTTTAATTTTGGAAGGTTTCACTTCTACCACGTGTGAATTGCACACATTTTTTTTTTTTAATGAAACATCTCAACTGTGCCTTTATTGTTTTACTATTTATACATGAAAATATACAGTAAAATTTCGGCTATTCCCATATATCGTGTGCTCATCGTGTGCGTAATGTAATTTTATAAATAATTTTAATCAGAAATCTCGTTGTCGTGTTGTAGAAGTACCCTATTATAGAGTTACCTGTACTTCATTTATTATTTTTTGTATGTAGAAACGCACTTCGTGTTGAGGTCACAGGGTCTTATAGAGAACCCGATGTTCATTCCACACATCTCGAAACAAGTCATTGAAATCTTGATTAAGAACTGTCTCAATCATTATCTGAACTGCGGAACTTCAGAATTTATTCATTTCGGTTTTAAGGGTGGGGCAGCCGTTGTAACTATACTGAGACCTTAGAACTTATATCTCAAGGTGGGTGGCGAATTTACGTTGTATTGTGAGTTAGCACGGGCTTCGACCTATGACACCTACCTATGAAAGTACTGAGCATGACAGTTTGATTAGTAAGAGAGCTATTAGAAACAATCTAGACATCATGTCTGATCAGATCACACATACCATAACAAAAAAATAATTAAATTTCAACTTGAACGTTGGTGAATAATGGTCAAATTGTGGTCTTTATAAGCTCCAGTTACTTCTTTTCTTTGATAGACTTTCAAGAGAATGCTTATCGATGCTCATAAAAATAAAAGTAAACTCGAACATACTTTAAGTATTTTCTTGGGTCTTCGCGAGTTGAAGGCATAATTAGAACTTTTTCTTCTCAGTCGTTCACTCCTGGCGGAGTGGTCGTGGTTAAGTCTTAATGTTTGGTTGCGGCTTTTGAGAGACTTCTCCATCTTTCTCTATTTGTGCAATTATAATTAAAACTACCTTTATGTTTTTTTTTTTACTAAGAGAAAACAGGAAGCAGAGCCTCTGGTCTATAAAACTATATTAGCGCTCTATTTTCTTTTTTAAAAAGTGGTTTCACGACAGCCGTTTTAAGTTTTGTAGGAAATATGCCTGCACTAATACATAGGTTAGTTATCTAACAGATGTGGGGACTTATTAGCTCGGCCAGTTTGATCTTACTGTTTTGTTGTCTTTGCATTATTTTATACATCTCGAATGTTTTACAATTATCGTGGTCACGGACGACTGAGTCTGCGAGATTAAACTGTAAAAAGTATTAAATAATAGTTAATAGTTTTAATTGAGGTTCCGTTTCCGGCCGTTGAAGTGTAAACATCACTGTGATTCTATTTGTAACAAATCGTATTTAAGAAATAGTAAAAAGTTGGTTTAGTCGTCAAACACTGTTAAAAACCACTTAATTGGTGCTTCGAGGGACGCAGAAGAAATAAATCTTTGGAATATTAACAGGATCTGTTCAGAAAACTGCAGAAGAAAATCCACAACAACTTTCACAAAACCTGCCAAGTAGAATACGATTCTACCCTACAACTAAAAAAATACTTAATGTCAGTTTGTTGGGTTGGCATTGGTTCTAGTGTTGCCGGTGCATGAAAAGTAGTGTCACCTACTATACTGCGTTCCATTCCACGTTACTTCACAAAAATATGGAAGAACAGTTCCAACTGTTATTTGATAATATGAAGATGGAAATGCAGAAACAAACAGCTGAACTAACTGAATCACTTACCAAAAACTTAATGGATAGGATGGATGAGAAACTTACTCCTATCATTGAAGAAAACGAACAATTAAAACAAAAAGTTAGCGATCTAGAGAAAGAGATGGAATATTTGAAAAGAGAAAAGAAAAGTAACAACATAATTATTTTCGGGCTAGAAGAGAGGGAAAATTCAACATTGGAGCTATTTAATAATGTCAAGATGACCTTCAAAGAAGCTCTTAACATAAATATAGAGCAATCCGAAATAAACAAATTATACCGCTTGGGAAAAAATATAGTTCAGAATAAATCAAGGCCGGTGCTGTGTTCCTTTACAAATGCATGGAGAAAAGATGAAATTATGAAGAACAGAAAGAGCTTAAAGAACATTTATGTATCGGAGGATTACTCGAAGGAAATTTTGGAGAAAAGAAAAGCACTGCTACCACGGTTGAAGGAAGAGAGAGAAAAGGGAAACATAGCTTTTCTGATTTACGACAAATTAGTAGTAAAAGAATCCAACACTGAAAAAAGGAAAAGGGAACCAACTATTTCACCGTCACCTTCCAAAAGACAACCCAGAAAACAGCAAACACTATGCTCTGCGAAAGTTAGCAGGATAAATGCCTTCGATGCAATGCGACCTAGATCGAACTCCTTCACCAACAAACCTACACTCAATAAAAAATAGCAATTAACCGGTAAACGGAAAATCCAAACAAATTATGAAAACAAACAAACAGAAGAAATACCTCTTCCCCCAAGCCGACTGGTCCTCGTGGGGGATAAAGACCACAACCCTCCAACAATACAAAAAAACAACTACAAAGATACAAAAATATACGTCGCAGCCCTTAACGTACTCACGTTGAAGAATGAAGAAAATCTTATAGAATTAACAAATGCCTTAAATCAAATTAAATGGGATATTGTCGGCCTCAGCGAAGTAAGAAGAATGGGTGAAAGAATTATTTCTCAACCAGACTTCCTCCTATACCATATTGGAACGACGCCAGGACACCATGGCGTTGGTTTCATCGTCAAAAAATATCTTGAAAAATCTGTAGAAGAATTTATAGGAATCTCGGAGCGCATAGCAATGATGAATTTAAAGTTACCGGGATATAAAGATTCATGGTCTATTGTACAAATATATTCACCAACAGAACAATCGGACCTGGAAACAATTGAGGAATTCTACCTTGACTTAAATAACACTATCCAAGAACGTGCCCACAATAACTTAATCGTCATGGGAGATTTCAATGGCCAAATTGGAGCTAAACGTCCAGGAGAAGAGACAGTACTGGGACCATTCACTTACAGTAATAAAATTAGAAGTAGAAATGGAGAAAAACTTATAAATTTTACACTAGAAAATAACTTAACCATTTTAAACTCAGTATATAAAAAAAACACAACGAAAATGTGGACATGGATTTCACCAGATGGAAAAACCAAGAACGAAATAGATTTTATAATGACCAATACAAAGAACTGCTTTACAAATTTCGACGTGATTAATAAATTTAACTTCAATACGAATCATAAACTAATTAGAGCTGAAATAAAATCAGTACAACCAAAGAAACCTAGACCGAGACAGGAACTAACAATCGGTAAGCTCAGTAAGCACCAAATGGCGCAACTCGTGGCCAACCTAAGAGATAAATTCACAGACTTCAAAAAGAACACAAATACCAAGGGAACCCAAGAAAAATACAACTGGATAGAGAATATTATTAAGGATCAAGTACAACACATTGACAAGATTAGATCTGAACCGAGAAAATGGCTAACATCTAACACCATGAAATTACTAGAGCAAAGAAACCAGCTAATCAGCGCAAAAGAAGGAAAAGACAGAAGAAGGTATTTAGCGAAAATTAGTAAAGACATCAAAGAAAGTATAAGGACGGACAGGAAAAAGAGTAGAATGGAAATTATTGAAAAGCATATAGCCAAAACGGGAGGCATTAAAAAAGCTCATAGAGAATTAACAAATTCAAATGACTGGATCGCAAAGATTAAAAACAACAGCGGAGAATGGCATCATAATAGAAGAAATATATTAGGAATCGCTACGTCCTACTACAAAAAAATCTACGAACACAACACCGCTCAGGACAATATCTACCTAGCGGAAACCTCAAGTATCCCTAACATCATTCAAACTGAAGTGACAAAAGCTATAGATAGTCAACACAGAGACAAAGCACCAGGACCCGATGGCATAAGCAACGAAATTCTAAAAGAAAGTAATGAAATTATAACACCAGTTCTCACCGACATGTTTAATGAGATATTAAAAACCGAAATTATCCCACGGCAATGGACAGAATCAAATATTTTACTTCTATATAAGAAAGGAGACAAATATGACATTGGGAACTACCGCCCTATTAGCCTTATGTCCAACATATACAAGGTATTCGCCAAGGTCATACTTATTCGGATTGAAAAAATATTAGACGAACACCAACCCATCGAGCAGGCGGGATTTCGTAAAGGCTATTCAACGATCGACCACATTCATGTAGTACGCCAAGTAATGGAGAAGTATAAAGAACACCAATGCACCTACTATATCGCATTTATTGATTATAGCAAAGCCTTCGATTCTTTGTTTCATGAAAAGGTATGGGAGTCATTAAAAGAACAAGGAATTGAACACAAATACATCCGGATAATAAAAAATGTTTACAGCCAGAATACTGCGAGAATACAATTAGAAAAGAAAGGTGAACCTTTCAGAGTAGGCAAAGGCGTACGACAAGGAGATCCCCTGTCACCAAAAATATTCTCGGCGGTACTAGAATCCATATTCAGAGCTCTAAATTTGGAAAATCTCGGTATCAATGTAGACGGTGTCTCATTGACTCACTTGAGATTCGCAGATGATATTGTGTTATTTGCAAAATCCTCGGAAGACATCACAAGAATGATAAACGAATTATCAACGGAGAGCGAGAAGGTAGGGTTAAAACTGAACCTGGAAAAAACAAAAATAATGACAAACGGAGAGAGAATTCCCATAAACTTAGGAAACAACCAAATTGATTACACCGATGAATATATTTACTTGGGACAGCTAATAACAAATGATAATCCGGTGCTCAAAGAAGTTGAAAGAAGAATAACTAATGGCTGGAGAAGGTACTGGGGCTTGAAAGAAATTATGAAGGACAAAAATCTTCATATGAACATTAAAAGCAAACTATTTAATACTTGCATACTACCAGTTCTCATGTACGGCAGTCAAACATGGGCTTTATCACAAAACACGATTAGCAAGCTTGCATCATGCCAACGCGCAATGGAGAGGAGCATGATGAACGTGAAAAAGTCAGACCGACTGAGTAACCGTATAATAAGAAGCAAAACAAAGGTAATAGATATAGGGTGCAAAATTAGAAGGCTTAAATGGCGTTGGGCAGGGCATATGGTTAGAGGTAAAGATAAATGGAGCAAAGTTGTGACACAATGGTATCCTAGAGAAAGTAAAAGGAAAAAAGGTAGACCGCAAAAAAGATGGGATGACGACATACGACAAGTGGCAGGCGTCACATGGAACAGAGTGGCTCAAGAAAGACATGAGTGGAAAAGGTTGGAGGAGGCCTTTGTCGATTGGCAAACAGATCTGCAGAAAATAAGAAAAATTTAAATAATAGACTAGATTAAGGTTTAAATAAAATTTAAGTTTTATATATTATATTTAATTTTAGTCATATAATTGTAATATGGATCTGAATAAAAGGCTATATTATTATTATTATTATTATTATAATAGTTTTAATTATAAGTATCCTCTAGACATGAAAATATTGTGAATCGCTTCTGTATTGTGATTACGCGGTTTTAAACTGCAAAAATACGTGTTGGTAAAAAGCGTCTATTTCTAAAAAGAGTAGTCGGCAAACATTTATTTGTGGTATAGTTAATTATAATTGAGGATATTCCCAATTGCAATTATGAACCGTGTCCTAAAGGTGACGTCATTCAGAACTAAATCAACCACATACAAATTTTAATGCATAGGCGACTCAAATGATGTGTCAAAAATTTGGCATAGTAGTACTCGAGTGTACAAGTTTTTTTTAATGTCCAGCTGCTATACATATCAATAAAAAAAATCGCGAAGTCACCTCGATTCTATTTCTAATAAAAAATAATGACACTAATGTCTGTATTTCAGCGAATAAAAGTAGGCTATTTGCTATTTCCAGTTCATAAGTCCCCTTCGCAAGAAATCATGTCAATCCGATGCTAAATAAAGTATAGGCTTAGTACAATATTATAATGAGTAATTATAAAATTGCGATATAGTTATTACAATCGAATTTTGATAATATAAATTTAAATTGAACCAGTCTAACTAATATGGACAAATCTAAGACAATATTAGGAATTGATAAATCTAGGCTTCCTATTTCTAGTTTAAATTATTATCCTTCTCAATCGTAGAGCTCGATGCAGAAGTTTCGTGGTTAACTGTTAGTGCTGTCAGGCGCAGGTGTTACTCGTCGAATGCTAATACGCCATTTCTTACGATTCGAGGACAATTTGGTGCTCTCGTATAAGAGTCCGCCCACAGCCGACTTGATCCGATCGGTCCACCGCATAGGACTTCTCCCTCTCTCTCTTTCAACTCTCTCGTGATTTGGTTGCTCCCACTCTATCCTGGAAGACAAACCGCCCTGTGTTTGTCATGGTTTTACCTAAAAGGTGACCTTCAGAATACAAGATTGTATTTTGGTAGATAATTGATATTTGATGCCAAGTTCTTTAACAATGTATACATTTATTCGGAATTCTGTCTATTCATTTTTATTCTGTCAACACTATCATCCATCGGTATTGATCATAGACCTATATAGTAGGGACACGACATATTGTTCTATACGTACAATTGCTTATATAAATAGCACCCATTTTGAAGGCACACACATAAACATATATCTATCTCGTTCTTACTCAGCACTTTAACTCGCAGGAAAACAATATAACAGTATTTCAGTGCGTACATAAAATGAAACATGAATATACGTAAATGTCTCCGTCTCCGTCTAATGAGGCCGAAAATCCGCCATGTTTAGCGCGCCAAATGTCATTGTCACGTCAGTTCGGCCGTCTGTTTTGGGTTGTACATTATTTATTGACTTTGATATCGATTTAATATGATTGCTTATATAAAATTTCTTATTTTATCATGCTTAAAACATATAAAAATAATAATTAAAACATATTTTATAGGATCTCAAGAAAGTCGTCGGAACTATTTAAATAAAATAGTTTTATAACACAATTGTCAACCCGTTAAATATTTAATAATTAAGTGATTTTAGAGAGGAAGTCACAAGGAATGACGTTTGTAATTTTATTAACGAATAAATGTTCTGTAGGTGTTTTTTTTTATCAGGCGGTTCCTTGATAAGTTTAAAATTTGAATCACTCTCAAGTGAGAGTGATTCAAATGGTGCGGTGTACCTTCCTTGAGGTGCGCTGCGGTAGTGTGTTACGGACTTTAGAGTCAGCAAAACAATTAAAATAGATTGTAATAGTCTAAGAAAAACACGAACTCAAAATACGATAACATTCAGCATGCTAGAAATGGGCAGATGGCACTGTACTACGCCATATCTTTATGTTTTGCGGCAAACGACAACTTTATAAAATCAGTGTAGCAAATTTTAAAAATCGTCATATCGTTTACTTGGCAAATTTGAAGCACGAACTCATCTTAGATTTCACATAATATCTAAATCACATCATCTTTGCACATAACAATATACTTACTTCCTATTAAAGTATAAATTCTACAAATACATTCACTCAACAATATTTAAAATAAAATGAGCCAAGAACGTTTATCGATAAAACCTACTAACATTAAAATCTTCTGGGCAGCACTAAAACCGCCATGTTTTGTGGCCAGATGACGTCACAGTGGCACGAATTTTTTGTTGACGTTTCATTTCCATAGGTTTCCTACTTCAGTGGTATTGATCCTCTTTTTTTATTTTCTCGTACAGTCCACTTTTCTCTTTATAAAAATTATGGAAAATGAGAGCTCGTGCAGATCAAACTAAGTTAGTCTCTGTCTGTTATATTTCTATTCGATATTCTTTTAATAAGGATATGCGGGATAAGGGCATCTTTTTCATTTGTTCATAGCTGTCATCCCCATACGTCGTTTTACTTCATTCCCGCGTTTATATTATTACACAAAAACGTTATTGTCGAATAAGCTTCTCAAAATGACTTTAAATCAGTCGCAAGTCTGATTTTTTTTCCCTACCAAAGCTGACGGTCTAGAGAGACCATGTCAGCGTCACCGGGCTAGTAGGTAAGCTCACGGTGCTCAAAACGGGAGTGTTGCTAACACTGGCCCTAGCAAGAGCAGTGCTTCGCAGAATCTACCACCGGATCGGAAACGCGACCCACTGAGAAGATCGCGAAGAGGTTCGATGTGAACCATGGACCGGTGCTGCTGACCATTAGTGGATCCGGAGGATCCGAGATTTTTATTGGGCGACGTCGACTGTTTGCCATTTGGTCCGCAGGATCGGCTATGTAGATACCGGCGGCCACGATGAGGCGGTTCTCGTGTCGTGCCGCTTTATTGAAATGGCGCATTGATCGCGACTGTAGATGATGGACTCTAGGACCAGGTCGTCGTGAAGGTCGACGTTCTTGACGAACCACGGTGCTCCAACAGCTATCCTGCAAAAACGGGATTGAATGGTGTGAAGGGGTTTCAAGTTTGTGCGGGCTGCGTGAGCGAACACTACACTTTCATAGGTCATGACGGGGCGTATGCAAGTTTTGTAGAGTGTCACCTTATTTCTAAGGGACAATTTACTTCGCTTGCAAATCATCGGGTAGAGGCGTCCTAGTGTGGAGGCGGCTCGGTCGCGCACCGTCTTTATGTGAAGGCGGAATTTCATCCCTCTTTCGAGGGTGACGGTTCGTGGAAAAAGTCACTTTTTAAGGCGTATTTCAGGTATATCTACCGTTTATTGTGTGGTGCGCTCCGCTCGGCCGTCTTATATGCGGCGTCACAAAAACCACATAACTCCGAAACGAAATAGCAATAACTATATGCATTTTTAAATTACACAATGCGCTGTATTGTCACCTTGAATAATCTACCACAGATTGTTTTAAATAGCAAAAGTAAGGTCAGCCACCTATGCCATACATCTATGATACGAAGAAAGCGTTTTCTGATAGTCTTCACATTATTTATCCCAGTTTAGATTTCTATTAGAGGCTCGTTATCATCTAAATTAACTGTAACTACTTATTACAAGAAATATATGTTAATATTAACATTTTATTAACAGTTGATACAAGTAGTGTTGAAAAAAAAAAAACCGCTACGAAATATTTTTAAGATTTTATTTTCAGAAGAAGCAAAATTGATTATCTCTTAATAATTAAAGTTTGTTATTTGTACAGGTATACAACGTGATTGCACAGCAGTGGGTCTTTCAAGGGTGGGAGCGCCTGACCAAAGGATATCTGTTATGACACTGGAAGCTATGCAGATGTCGGACCTCGGGCCGCCTCTGCATAGCCTCGTCATCCCCGCTCCCAATTTACATCCGCTCGAACTAGACTATCTTTCACAATTTAGATAGTAAATATTTAAACGCAATTTATAATACAGTGAACGAATTCAATGTTTTGTAAATAAATAAACACAAATTGAGATAAAATTAATATAGTTTTATTATTTACAATAATTGTAATAAACATCATGATTGATAATTATGTCAACAGAATTAGAATCGACCATAATTTAAAACCATATTGGTCCACGAAGCTACCACAAAATAATATAAAAAAAACAATCATAATCATAAGTGTTAAAAGGTACATTAATTATTATTTGGTCTAAGTTTCACAATTCATAAATAATGAAAACTATTATTATTATTACATACAAATAACGGAATGTTAATATACCAATACTAGATACGCATTAGATGACCTATTTGGTATACATCAAAATTTTCTAGATAAAACTGGAAATGGTGGGTCATTTTTTATTTTAATTATAAATAAGAGGCATGACTTAAACTATAAGTGGAATTTTACAATATGTAACACTAAGAAATTACCTCACTATAATTATACAGTCTTTAGACTTAGTCATAAGGGTAAATACATAATTTAAAACGTAGTAAGTGAAATTTATATAGACTCGTGCGTTTTTCTATTCATTAAGTGAGATTACAAAATGAAATATATATAATCAGGCATTGATCTAGTAGAGTATTCAAACGGCTGAAACTTGCTGATCGTCATCCTCATCATCAGGATGGTCATGATAGTAATCATACGAACGAGTGACGCCCTCGTGCGAGTGTGCGCGACTAAGTCGTTCGAGACGTGCCACTTGCGTGACCAGCGTGTGAGGCATGTACTGAGGCTGCGGCATGCGCGGTGGCGGCACGGGTCGTGTGCAGCTCTGCACCGTGCACGAGACGTGGCCGCTATCGTTCGAAGTCACCGAGCCGGTTTTCTTTAATGGCAAGTTTACAAGAGACGTGACGCTACTGCTTTCTGCAGAAAGATCAACAGGAAGGGGTGTGGGTGTGTCGGAGTGCGACCTTTCGTGAGCTGAACGCGGGCAGCATATACCAGGCATTGGTCCATCACGGCGATGCAAACTAGGTGACGGACCCGAGGGGGGTGGCGGTGGTCTTGGTTGGTGGGGCCTCGTTTTCGCAGGTTCAGATAATGCTAACAATTTTCTTACGGCTTGAGGGGATGCAGTACCAAATTTATTACCGGTAAAACTTTTTTTGCTTTCACTGGCTGAGGAAGCACTACTAGTAGTGGATAAGGAAGGAGAAGGATGGCGTCGTCGCGGCATAGTAGGTGCTGGCCCTGCCCCTTCACACTCGATCGATAGTGCATGTAATCTTTCCTCATCCGTTTCAACATGCATACGGTTCAAATAGGCTTTAACTCTACGGACCATTTGAGCTTCTTCAAACATCTTTTTTTGATTTGGTGCATTTGATGATTTTTTTCTTCTTTTAACAGTTACTTGACCTTGCTGTACTCCAGTAGTGAGTTGGTTAAGGGCCACCATAGCATTAGAAGGTGGTTGATTTCCCAATTCTAAAAGAGTCAAGAGATCATATGGTGAACTGCACATATTTGTTAGGGTTCTTACTTCCTTTGCAATCATTCTAAGTTTTTCAAAGTTAACCATGCCTTCCACTTTGGTGTCATTACCTAGGTGAATAAAAGTCAAATCTTTTTTGACAACAGGGTAGAAAGGTATTACAGGCGAACGTCCTTGCTCTGATGTAACCAACTGCCTATATTTTGACATATTTCTTGAAGGATCCATCAACATTTGTAGATCAGTAAACAATTTGTAATACTTTGTAGGCAATTTTTCCCAAGTCATTCTCAATCTAGATACTGCTCCATGACCTAATCCTGATATGATAGCAAACATGGAATTAAAATTCTTACATTCTTTGCAATGTCTTGCAACTTTAATAAATTGTTTTATTATTTTGGATCTACGGACAAGATTTTGTTCATTGACAACCTCAGTTACCACCCAAAACATCTCTTTATTTACAAGTTCTGCAAATTGTGATAACATTGGAGTACCATATCTACTCTTCAGTTCAAACAGATCATCAACATATTCAGTACTCTCTATTTGTCTAAAAATGCAGAAATCTTGTAAAGTTAACTGTACAGCAACTTCAACTGCATTCAACTGCAAAAAATGCACCACACTTTCACGCAAAAGCTCTGGAGCCATATCATCTGGAACTAGTGTTTCACTTATGCCATTTGTTTTTAAATAATATCTTGAACTCAAACCGATACGTTCAGCAAGATTCTGGAGTTGATCAGGTAAGCGGTGTTGCTTGATAATTCCGCCTTGCGCAACAGATACTTCACACAAGGAAAAGTTGGAACTAGGATCAGAGATACCAAATTCTTTTACTGATAACATTACTACTTCTCTGGCTGTTGTTTCCTTATGAACTAAAAGATATTTACAGGTTTGATCAGGTCTATATACTTTGAGTACATGTTCTGGATAATCTGAGGAGTGGTATTCATCATAACAAATGGATATTAGGTCAGGGTTACTATGGGAACTATAGAATGATGTGCTGGTGTTGGCCCTATTTAGTGACTCAGTATTAGATAGTACACTGTCATCAGTATGCAGGCCATCACTGATTGTATTTTTAGGAAGAAGGTTCATTTTCATTAACGCTTTTTGCAGTTTTCTTTTGGGACCAAGGGTCATGAAATTTTTTTGAGTTTCTTTTTTAGTACTGTTCTGTTGAGGCTTTTTTGTTGGTGATGAGAAACTAGGCGTCAGAGTTATTGGATCATCAGTGAGCAGCTCAGCAGTTGAAAGACGTGCTCTAGGATCTGTCTGCCATCTTACTATATTTGCACCACCTCGTTGTCTAGGAGAATTTTCAGGCATAGACAACATTTGTTTAAAGGCTAGTAAATTACTTTTAACTGTGATGCTCAGATGTGTTGATCCTGTTATAATTTCCATTGCTTTAGCATGACTGACATGCTGGAATGATTGCCCATTTACTTCCAAAATTTGGTCTCCTCTTTTAAATCCTACATCCTCTGCCTTAGAGTGTTTTTCAACTTTAAAAATAAATATACCATAACCTCTCTCATAACCACCCAAAATAGTAAAATATAAGGGTTCATCCCTAGATGGACGAGATAATGTGACACTCCTGGTACGAGCCTTTGCAGAACAAGCTATATTCAAAAGTCTCAGCTGGCTTTCCATATTTTCTCGCTCTAGTGAAATTTCAAAATTTTCAAGAAACTCCATCATATTTGGATCTGTTTCAAAATCTGTGAAATGATTATTTACCCATAATAATACCACTCTGGTTACTTTGTCCCGGACAGAAGGTTCAGAAAACCAAGCTAGTAGCTGTTTCGCTACTACTAATGGACTTTCAATAAAAGTTCTATGTGTTAAGAGAAAATCTTCAACATAAGTAGAATCACGTGAATTGTCTTCCACAAGTTGCAACATCAACTGTTCAGGTGTTCCCCTTATTACTACATGACCATGTTGGCGTCCAGACTCACCTGCTACTCCTCTATACTCAGTTACTAAGACTACAACCCCATTGTCATTCTCATGTCTCCTGATATTCTCTTCTCCTTGATGCAGTATACGGTAATAATCAGTTTGTGTTACACAAACAAACTGACAGTCATCACACCTGGTTGTCATTACACCCCGATGGTATAACTTTTCCAGAGTAGCCTCTGCCATTCCAAAGCTGTCCCCAATATTAAGATGTTCAATTTCTCCATTGGCATGCTCAATACCTACATGACCATTAATGAGTACTGACCATGAATCATGTTCTTCTCCATCATTCATTACAACAGTACCAGCTTTCTCCACAACAGCAAATACCATTACAGCACAAAGAGCACGCCTTACAGTAAGAGTCATATTAGTAAATGCTGTTAAGTGTCGAGTAAATTCCAACAAAGTCTCAATATCATCATCAGTTCTTTCACTTGGATCTTTTTCCAGACATTCACGCACTGCATCTCTTACTATAAGGATTTCCTCTTCCATATCTTCTTCCTCATCAGAATCAACAATAGACTCGAGGAGGCCAGAAAGATCAACCTCCATATCCATATCAAGGGAGCTATGTACTGAAGTCATAGTGTCACTGCCACTGTATGCGGAGCTAGTATCACTAGCGTTGGAGCACTTTAGTGTGTGGGGGTACAGCTCCGGACTGTGACGGCCTCCACGCCCACCTCTCAACATTGTGAAGTTTCTAGCCTGCTTAGATGAAGTCCAGTCCCTGCAATTACAAACAATCAATCCTAAAATCGGTAACAAAATGCATCCCATGCCTGCCTGAGTTTTGTTGTTTATATAAAATTATGAAATATAACACTCCACTCATATTATGAAACAGAAGCCTGCGATATCAAAATAGAAAGTTCATTTAATTAACGGAATAATAATTTGCGGGAGACTTCCATCAATAGTAGATAGGCACCTACACGAAGTTGTTCCTCGCAAATAATTTATAGGAAACGTCATCAGGTATGTTTTCCGAACAAATCAAATTCTTAGTTTCTTGAATTTAAAAACACTAAAATTCTTTTTCATAAATACGCACCTTCACAATCTCTATTTATTTTGCATTCATGGCGGAACTGTCAGCGCTTCCATGTTGCTTTCTAAATTAAAACTTTCATTGACCAACAATATTTGCTAAATGAGATATCTGTTCGACACTTGAGATTTTGAAATGTAAATTTATATCACTGAATTTTCCGAAAATTTTTGAACGGTAAAACCTGCTTATTAGTAAAAATATTTAGAAAGCTGATTTCCTCCAACCGCCCACAGACTACATTTATGGAATTATAGACCATCCCTTCCTAGTGATGTATTAAAAGAGCAATCTTGTAACATTGCGGTACTCTATGTTAATTCCTTTTTCCTTCACATGTTATGACTTAACTCTCATAGAGATGTTAAACAGGGGATATCAATCTTTAAGCATTACTTTGAAGATTTGTTCAAACCGATTGTGTCAATATTCACACAACTAGGAAGAATATGCGGTGGCAACGAACCCACCAGTACTACGAAGAACCAGACTCTACCACCGCCCAAAGGGAATCCAACTAATTTCGGGGATTTTCAAAAAGAGTTAACCAAAATGTGAAAATAAATTATGAGAATGATAGAACAAAAAATATAAAATATTTTTTTGTTCTGTTTATTTCGGTGTTAAAGTTATTCATATTATCTTACTTTTTTAAATGTATACGAGTCGTATCTTACTCATTCGTTCGTATATTTATCCCGTCCTATGATTCTTGTACCCATAGGACCGAGAAAGCTAGTTTGCGGCCAGCTCTTACCTATGACTTCTCTCACTGTAATGTAAAAAAAATCCCGAGTAAAGTATCCCTGCTAACTTTTATGCAACATTCCATAAAAAATACTTGAGTAGTTAAGACTTGAAAGCGTAACAAACAAATTAACTTACTTTTGAATTTACAATACACATATTTAAACAGACTATATATTGAAAAATAAAAAATGCTAAAGTATATTAATACTGCCGCAGCAGAATGGTAATTCATATACATATATAGGAAGATACTAGTATTCTGGAAAGACGACTTTGCATGGTTTCGACATGTTATGGTAATGTTTAATTCTAAGGAAGAAGTTTAAGTGCCAGATATGATCTAAAAATGAGTCTTGATCAGAAACAGCTATCATCACGTGAAGGCATAAATAATTTAACGCCTCTCGCTTATCGAGAAAGTAGTGAGAGTTGCTAGGGTGTATACGACAATGGAGATCGAAGTTATACCAATATCATCGCCAGTGCTGTTTGGCTGGTATAGTTTGCCATTGTAGATTAGGCACCTGCCGATTAACGCACAAGCCACTCGTTATATAATAGCACAAGACGAGTATATAATACAGCCATCTAGTGTTACTATAGAATACTAGTAAAATAGTAAACATAAATTTAGATTACTTACCAGGTATCAGTCTAAAGCGTAGACCATAGAGTTAATACCAAAACTACCATAGATTTTTATTTCATTGTTCAGTAATGAAAAATATTTCTTAGAATTTTACATTAGAAATTACTTGCGGAAAAAAAGCATAATTGCAAAATCGGAAACTGCAAATTTTTAATAAGAAACCGAACATTCTTCATGGTCTGCTTCAATTTTCCATTCAAACTATAATCTGTGACCGGAAGCCGTTAAAAGTTTTAATATTTTTTTATATCTTACTATCATTAAATGCTTTAAAAATTATCCTAAAATAGTTTATTAATATTTAAAAATAATAATAACTTTTATATATTTCTTATATTGTCCCAAATATATCGATTATAACATTAAAAGTAATTAAAAGGAGTAAAAGAATATTTTCTATCTCCATCTATTTTCAGAAGTAGGTACTTTTCTAAGAGTGTAGCGTTTTCGCAGCAAACCAGTGATGATAATCTTTTACTGAAAAAAATTATAAATTGATCGCTTCACAAAGTGAAAAACGCCTCACAAACTTTGATTTGTCATAATAAAGTGCCACATCTTAAATTAATTCTGAGTGTAGCGATAAAATGCGTTCTGTTTCATTGTCGAAACGGATGGTGAGCGATGGCGAGAATACGGTGATGGATTTTTGGTGTTAAAATTTACATCGTGTCATCATAGCTTCAGTTTTGAATACACTTACGAGAAACCACAGTTTTTTTGTTTCGTTACTTTGTGTGTTATTACGAGTAAAACTTTGGATAATCTTTCGTGATTTTTGTTGAGAAATAATAATTGTCATTGACTGACCGGCTGATATTACACGAGGCTTGTATGTATATGACTTCTACCTTCTGCTATTCGTGACACGCCTTAGAAACTAAAACCGAAACTGTGAACCGAATTATTTTTTTCTCTATTTGTGTAATATTAATGAAATAGAACTATTTAAATTACGTAACTGTTGTGGAATCTTGAAGTGTATAAAGAATGGCCTGAGTGTGACCACTCCATTACCGTCATGTGTGACGAAGGAATGTTTGTTTAGGATCTAATACTGTGCTGCGACCTTACGGGAAGTGCGCGTTCATCTCGTATACTGGGCCAGATCATGACACAATCGGAAACAACAAATCTTTTGCATTGATCACCGTGTAGCTTTAGTCGTTTGGGACGCTTTCGTATTGCCAAAATGTCTTCGGGAACGTTTGTGGACAGGATTGATCCATTTGCTAAAAGATCACTGAAGAAAAAGACTAAGAAGTCTCAGGGTTCCTCTCGTTATCGTAATACGCAAGATGTGGAGCTACAAGCATTGCCATTGTTAAAAGGTAAGTTTATGTGTGTAATAACCTAGTTTTTCATTTAAGTTATTATTGAGTTGCACTTTCATAACTTTTTTTTTCTAATGTTTACATCAAACTATTTACAACTGAACAATTATTTGTCTATTAAGAAGTGAAATTAGTAAAGGACTAGAGATTTATTTAAATTGTGATATCCTACAGTTCATTAGATAAAAGGTTAATTAATTATCTGGTTTCTGAAACTTATTGGAATCCTCAATCTGAACTGTTTGTTTTATGTTTTATCACACAATTCTTAAACCATAGGCGTAAGAAGTTTAAAATAGTAGTTATTCTCATATGTTAACTAATATTTTAAGTTAAAATAAACCAACGTATGAATATATTTTGAATAAAAAAAACACAAATAATATTATTTAATAACATAGGAAATTATTTTTATTAAGATGAAATTGTAATCATAGTATCAAAATGATTATGGGAAGTGGGATTGATAATCTGAAGATTGGTAAAGTGGGCTTATTAGATTGGAGTGGATTTCTTAGTGATTGTGTATGTTGTATTGTTAGTTTGTATGGGTTAGCATGATTGACCTGCTTAATTATGTCACATTAGACAGGCATTATTCTTTGAAGAGAAGAATAGGAATTATTCCAGTGTAATTGAGACTTTGACTTGTCTCTTAAAACAGATGGCACTTATATTGTGATGTTGGGCTCTGGTAACAACCCCACATTACATGTAGCTTAACTATCTTTGCTAATGGATTTTGTAAAAAAAAATGGAACTGAAATCATAGTAGTCTGCATATTATTTAGTGTACAATAATGTTAATTTCAGATGTCCCAAGCAGTGAACAAGAGGAATTGTTCATCCGTAAACTCCGACAATGTTGTGTGGCGTTTGATTTCATGGATCCTGTTGCTGATTTGAAAGGCAAAGAGATCAAACGTGCTACACTGAATGAACTTGTTGAGTACATTCATGGTGGCCGCGGTGTACTTACAGAGCCCGTTTATCCAGAAATTATAAAAATGGTAAGTCAATAAAAAATTGTTTAGGTGTAGCAATATACTAGTGAGTGTATTATTATAATGGTAACAGGGCTAAAAAAAGAGTATTAAAGTAATGCATCAACTCTGAATTCACATTACAAACAAAGCAAGAAGTGTTGCCAAACGAAATTTAATTCCAGTTTATATAAAATTATTTAAGTGAGGACTTTGTCAGAAATTTTCTCACAGTCAAGATATTTTTAAAACTATTTGTCCATAATGAGAAACATTAGTAAGTTTAATACCATAGAGAGGTAGATGGTATAAGCCAATTAACTCCAGATAGCAATCCTTTTTTCTGTTTTTCTTGACATTTTTGATATACCTTCCTTGTGTTCTGTAATTTTAAAATTCTTCAGCAGTAGCTAGCAATTCTACCGTGGCCCTTGAATTGTTGATGTTTACATGTAATACTGACCACTTGTTAAAAGGTGGGCTATAAGCACAACTGCCTTCGAAAGTAACAAAAGAACATGCCATTGTTGGAAATTAACTTACAATTATTAAATTCAAAATGTATCAAAAATACATTTTGTATGTGGTATCATAAGTAGGTACCATTAGTGTCACTATAAATATCATCTTTTTCACTAAAATTATAGCTCTAGTGTTTTCCAACAATGTGAAATTTTAATGTATCTTGTCCACAATTAGGCAAGTGATGTTTTATCAACAGTTTTTTTACGCTCCTAATGTGAATTTAATAGTGTTAGTAGTAACTCTGCTAGAGTTAGTAGATCTGCTATAACACATAACATATTTAACATATTTAAATAAAAAAACATATTTTGCAGATAATGTATTTATGTCTGTCTTATCACTTGAGATTGACACTGTTACAAACTAGGTAGTGGTAATCAATTTTTTTTCTGTGAAGCTATGTTTGTTACCTAGCACAAGATGAAAAATTCTGCATGAATTGTAACTCTGTTAACATGTATACTGAACCATTAACACATTCTCTCACTTAGATATCGGCAAATCTGTTCCGCACCCTGCCTCCAAGTGAAAACCCTGATTTTGATCCTGAAGAGGATGATCCGACTCTGGAGGCGTCATGGCCCCATCTTCAACTAGTCTACGAATTCTTCCTGCGCTTCCTTGAGTCAACTGATTTCCAACCTACTATAGGCAAGAAGGTTATCGATCAAAAATTTGTTTTACAGGTATTGTCATTTGAAATATGTTTTTAAGTTTACCTTTATTTATTCACAATTCACAATTACCAAGTCTATTGAAACAGCTAAAATTGCATAAATTCCATTAATTTTACCAAAAAAGTAATGGTCTTAGTTGGTGAAGTGTATGTAACTATAAAAAAAGCAGCTGCGAATGATCTTCTAAATTGATTTATAAATACCTTTAAATTTGGTTTTCTCACTCTATTTTTAATAAGTAGAAATGTAATAAAAAGAAAAGCTTTTTAAAATACAAACATTAATTGTTGATCTTTTAATCTACAGAAAATTTAAAGGTTTATGCTCAAGAAAAATTAGTTTATTTTTGTACCTAAGGGTAGGTGCCACTATTTTGCCTATTTCTGTTGTGGATCATACCTCCCATCGTCAAGGAGGAGGCAGCTGTTATGTAATGTAATTGATTTTGATTTCATATGAATTAGGTGTTTGGCTGCATTCATGCTGTGATGTCTATAAGCTATAAATTAATAAAGGAGATCTTTTGTTCTGTCTACTATTAGCAAACCTCTAAATTTTTTGTTAAATCAGTTCCATATTTCATTAGCAAGAACTAACTACTATAATGATGAATTCCTAACTTTTTTCAAGCTGTTAGTGAGTTTTTCATTTACCTACTGCTTCAATAATTTAATTTAAGTTATGCTGTAACTTTATTTTTTAAATAATCATGCAACTCAAATCCTTTTTTTAATGGTCATTTCCGTTTAAACAAGTAATCGTTTATTGTTAAAAAATGTAAAAATTTAGATCTGTTATGTTTTGGTAAATTTAAATAAAAAATATACCATAGCATGTTTGGAAAAAACTAAACTTTAAACTATTATATACAATTACATGTTTACAACATATACTTCTAATTAGACGATTTAATATATTTATAACAACTTACTTTCCTACAGAATTTTCTATTTATATCATTACAATAAAGTCTTTATGGAATTTAAGTACAGTCAAAATCTGTTATAACGACATCGAAGGGACTGCTCATATTCAGTCGTAAAAACCGATAGTCGTAACAACCGGTGATGTTTAATGTGTATCGTGCAAGTACAAACAAATCGATAGGGAATTATTGGAAAAACATATTTACATAATACGCGATTTTTCTTCAATATTAATTTGTTTTATTTTTCTTTGCGACATTTTGAAAGTTTCACGAATAACTCCACAAAGTTTTGGTGCGTTTTGTGTATAGATAAGTAATAAACTAACTGAAGAGATATGAAGAAGCGGTCTTTGACTCTACTGCATGCACGTGTTTTGTTTCTAAGAATTAGAAAAGACCCTACACTAAACTAAATCCTATTGTTTTCTTTCCTGATTTTAATAGCCATTGAAGACAAATGTGGATACCTATTCAAATTGTTTACAATACAGCTTAGCCGGTCGTTCTAACAGATCTAATTCTCCGAAATATTAGTAAAATGTGGTCGTTTTATGAGGTATGTCGTTATAAGCAATGTCGTATAAAGCAATGTTTTTAATAAGGCGGTCATATGGCATTCAGCCGGGACCTTTGTTCTAAGTTGTTATAACCGGCATGTTGTTCTAAATGATGTCGCAGTAAACGGTTTTGACTGTATATGACAATAATCTAAATTTGAAATGTTTTACTTGAATGCTTAATAATGTTTTGTTTCTTAGCTTTTAGATTTGTTCGACTCTGAAGATCCGCGCGAGCGCGATTTTCTGAAAACCGTGCTACATCGCATCTATGGAAAATTTTTGGGTCTGCGAGCATTTATACGGAAACAGATCAATAATATATTTTTGAGATTTGTCTATGAAACTGAACACTTCAATGGTGTTGGTGAACTGCTAGAAATATTGGGAAGGTTAGTTTAGTTAATATTTTACTGTTAATATATTTGTAATAAAATTATTTTTAAATTTATTATTTATAAAATAATAAATTATTTACAATATAATTTATAAAATATATTATTTGTTATTTATAAAATAGCAGAACTGATCATATCTGTGATTTGTGTTCGACACACAATAATAACAATTTGCAGGAACTCCTTGGAAAAATCTGTTTGAGAGTATAGGGTGTTTGTTGCTCAAATTATTTTCAGATGTAATGATATCTAATATATATTGAAGTTGATCATGTTTGATATATTTTTAGAATAAGTAGTCTCTAAATTTATCAATGTTGACCTACAAAAATCTGAATTTATGACAATAGCAGGATTTAAATGCCTACAAAAAGTTATGTCTTATCAATATTTAATTTTTATATGCACCTTTTTGTAATATTGCAATGTATATAATTCATAAGCATATTAATGATACTGTTTTCATAACTCAAATCAAAATAAATGCCTTAAAATTTTTGATTTATAGGTTACACTGAAAGTTTTTTTGAGCACAAAAAATGTACAAATTTCGAATGATTATTAAAATATACACCAGTATGTAATAAGAAAAAGTCTTAATAATTAGACTTTTTGAATTTGAATTCATTTCATAAACGTCTTTGTGACCTAAAAGAAAAGACATACGGCTTACTCGATTCAAACCACAATCATCCAGGTTGAAATCCCTCTGACAGGCACATATTTTTGTAAAGCATTACGTATTTAATGCCTGTATACAAAATATTTCTGACAAAAAATACTAGCAATATTTGGTGTCGCTATATATAACATAGGTATGTTAATTTGTCTGGTATGTTATCTATCAATTGTTGATACTGGTATAAGACTGCTGCCTCTAGCTAAGGCTACTTTTATTACCTAATAACCATCCTTTAAAAGTATTATTAATATCACCTAATTTATTATTTAATACTCCTTGTTTAATACCTGGCATCAACCATAAAGTAGTGAATTTAAATTACAACAGATATATTATGCACTGACCATTCCTAGTAGAATAGGGACAATAATAAAGAAAAAAACATGGTTTTAAGCTCAATTTTTATTCACAAAGTCATTACCAAGTTAGTTTAGATGTTTTCCAACATATTACATGTACGATCTAAAAACAAATTTACATACACTTGCTAATATCACAGTAGCATTTTTACATACTAGCACCGTGCACCATGTAATCAACTCTAGATGAAAAAGTTATACCTATCTTATGGTAACACATAGTTTTCGTTTCATTATCATAATTAAATAAGTATACGGTCGTATTCAGTTTCCATTGAATTAAAATATTTACATAAAATAATAAGATGACAGATGACGCCTGATTAAGACAAGTTTGAAATCCAATTTACCTAAACTGATTTTAATAATGATAAAAAAAAAGGTCATGCAACAACGTCCACGCAGATAGCATAATTTTGACCCATAGCATATTTGATAAGACAAATCTCATCATTAACGCGATTGAAGCATTGAAAACAAATTGTAATCTTATGAATTTTTTAAATTTATTATAGGTCTTTATACACGAAATTGGAGTTTTGTACGGGAGGAATATATTTATGTTTTTGTAAAATATATTTATTTAATCAAAGTATGCATCATTGTTATATATGCACTTTTGCCATCTCATAGGTAGTTCATTGATCCCTTTACTAAAAAAACCATGGGGCCGAGAATCAATAAAATCAAGCAAGGTCTGGGAAGCATGGTGGATGTAGCCGACATTCCAATTGTAGTTCATCGTAGTGTAACTTAGTGGTTTGTTGTGCAGTGTGTGGTCTTGCGTTGTCGTGGAGCAGCAGTGGCCTAGAGCGATTGATCGATCTCGGATCTCGGACCGATCTGTTTAGCAACTAGTTCTTCCTTCATGGTTTGCAGCTGCTGACAATAGATTTCAGCCGTCATCTTTTGGCCAGATTTTAGAAAGCTGTAGTGAACGACATCGGCGCTAGTCCACCAAACACTCGCAAGTAACTTTTTCGAGTCAATTTTTGTTTAGCGCAGAATTCGGCTAGGTCTCTAGGGTTCAGCCATTGCGACGTGCACTTCAGATTATCGTACAGTATTCACTTTTCATCACAAGTAATTCGATTTAAAATCCCTTCATTATTGTGTCGGTTGAGCAAAGTAACACAGCAGTCGACGTGTGTTTGCAAGTTCGATTCACTGAATTCATGAGGTACCCATCGTTCAAGTTTTTTACTTTCCCGATTTGCTTGAAGTGGATTAATACAGTTTCATCACTTACCCCGAAGCCTGCAGCTATTTCTGAAGTGCTTTGTGATGGATCCGCCTCCACACTAGACGTGAAAAACGTAGTGTGGTTTCTTTTGCGACACTAGTGTAGTACACATCATTAATCCTTCGAGCTGCTTCTGTAGCACTGGTGCCACTGTAGAAATCGTACTCGTAAATACACCGATATTTCATGTTTTCCATTGTGCGGTAATAAGCGACGCCAAAGAAAAAAATAACGAGGAAAAAACAAATGAATGACTGTTCACAAAACTCAAATGTACCAGCTAAATGAATTTATAAATTTGAATTTGGATTTTTTATCCAAAGAGGAGATATCTCAGAGTGGTCAGTACGACAAAACTCTAATTTCATATGTAAGGACCTAATATATTGTAAATTTACTTCCGTTAGTAGTTTAAACAAAATAAACTATTGAGATTCAATTTTGGGGCACAAGACTGCGCTCATCACAATTCGGTTCAAAAATGTAATAAAATTGACATGCTGAATGACTATAAAACTTTAATCATAAATAATTTATTTTGGATCATTCCCTGAGATTAATATTTTTTTTATTTTACAGTATAATAAACGGATTCGCCTTACCGTTGAAGAGTGAGCACAAACAATTTTTGGTGAAGGTGCTACTGCCTCTGCACAAGGTGAAGTGCTTGTCATTATACCACGCTCAGCTTGCCTACTGCGTGGTTCAGTTCCTCGAGAAGGACGCTACGCTCACGGAGCCCGTTGTGCGTGGACTACTCAAGTTTTGGCCGAAGACTTGTTCACAGAAAGAGGTAACACATTATTATTCAAATCGAATGGAATTCGAATGTGGTTTTATCTATTTTTGTTATTGTACAAACAGAATAAAAAAAAACATTAGGATACTGGGTGTGGGGAATCATACCCAAGATATAATCAGTCCGTCTAGAATAGAACCACCCCATCTTTTCATGTGGGTATCACGAAAGGTGTCCAAACGATTCGCCGAGGAGACAGGCGGCAGCATTCTCTGACTGTTATACCTGCTTACTGCAACTGTCAACTTGTGTTTACTGGTAGTAAGGCGCATTGTAAACTAGCACCTACTTACCAAGAGCCTGTCTATCTCTGCTGCGATACAGTCATTCTTTCCGGGTTGAAGTGTTGAATAGTTATTATTCCATAATATTGCGACTTCGTGTCACAAAGATGATTGCAGCAGTCATGTTGTAATGTCTATGGGGTCTAGGAACCATTTATTACCAGGTGGACGTAAGCTCGATCACTCATTTATGCAATGAAATGTAATGATTCTCGAGATTATCCTATTTTGCATGACTTTTTTACGAAACAAGCATGTTGATACGTGGGTTTTTCTATATTTTAAAAGATCCGTCATATTTCGAAGAATGATGCAGGATGACATGAAAGATGGCTTGAGTGTAAAGTATTCCCATGAATAAAGAAATCCTATGGCCTCTATTTTCCAGTAACCACTTCTCTCATGAGCTCAGCTACCCATCTCTACATAAAGAAATGAAAGTTATCTAAATAATACATAGCCCGAAAGTCCAATAATTGCCACTTTACAGCTAGTGTTCTTTTCAAAAACTATACTCTGTACACTTCCTACAAAAGGAATAGATGAATAATAATATGTTCATTTGTATCTAACTTTACTATTTATGTATATGTATAAATAACTTGAGTATATAGTAATTTTAATTTATTAATTATAAAGGTAATGTTTTTGGGCGAGATTGAAGAAATATTGGATGTAATTGAGCCTGCACAATTTGCTAAAATCCAAGAACCACTGTTCCGGCAAATTGCAAAATGTGTTTCCAGTCCTCATTTTCAGGTATTTATCATCATCTGTTATGATTTAATAAAATACTTTATTTAAAAATATTCTTTTATATTGTGAAATTATTTACAGGTAGCTGAGAGGGCTTTGTATTTCTGGAATAACGAGTATATAATGTCGTTGATGGAAGAGAACAACCATGTGATCATGCCTATAATGTTCCCAGCGTTGTACCGAATCAGCAAGGAGCACTGGAACCAAACAATCGTGGCCCTCGTCTACAATGTGCTCAAAACATTCATGGAAATGAATTCCAAACTATTTGACGAACTCACAGCTAGCTACAAAGCAGAAAGGCAGAAGTGCGTTAAATTTCAACTATCTGGTTTTATTTAGTTATAATGATCCATAAACTAACTTATATTATTAAAAAACTATCCAAAATAGAAATTTATATTCTGTATTTTATATATATTTTTACGACATATACTCAACACGTTAAACGAGGTGCACAAGAATGCAACCCGTCTCATGATAAAAGGTCACCGTCGCTCGTAGGCATTGCAGCTTTGCTGCTCTTGTTTCTGAACTAGCTTACTTGAATAGAAAAAGTAATGTGATATTAATATTGTTAAAACGTTCGCGCAGAGAAAAGAAGCGCGAGAAGGAGCGCGACGAGCTGTGGAAGCGGCTGGGCGAGCTGGAGATCAGCCACAAGCGACAGCAACACGCGGCGCCGCTCGCCAAGTGATAGCCTCGCCGACCGCGCCCCCATCCGCGCCTCCATCCGCGTCTTACTAAATGCGATCCTTTTTACTTTCAGTTATGTATTGATATTTTCTATTCGATTACACTTTTGTTAACGACGTTATTAATTTTTTATACCTCTGATGATTCGTACGTTCGAGTGTGCCGATGTGTCGGTGCGTTCGGTTCAGTCGGGGCGCCTCGTGCTCGTGTGTCCGCGTCCTTAGTGTCCTCCGCATCCTGCATCCTCTGCATCTTCCGCGTCCTCCGCTTCGTCCTCGTGCGAGGGCAGAACCGCCCCGTGCGTTTATTTACGGATTTCAATGTTGTTAAATCGTTTAATAGGTTTAAACTTAAATGTATAATTGATGCATGATCACGGATAAAATGTATTAATCATGCACCTGGCTTTGGCTGAATAATTGTACAAAAATTGTTAAGAAATTTGAAAATTGTATCGTCTAGTGTGCTGTGTTCGGAGTCTCGGCGACGAGCCCGGAGCTCGAGCCGATGCCCTGTAGATCGTCGTATCAAATTTCTGTTCAAAATTAGATGCTCGACGTACCATCATTTTGTATAGTTAGTTACATAGTGTAAATAGGCATTTATTTATTATAAATTTATAGCAGTGTGATTTTTATACATAGTTGCGGGAATAGGACACCGTGATCGGACAGAGTCGTCGAATCGAGCTTGAGACCATCCGTGTGTCACGCACGCGGCTCGGTTATACTGAAGCGTTTATTTGATCATATTGGAGTAGAAAGATGCTAAAAGTAGATATAATAATTTTTAAGGGAATAGTCATTAATTTGTATGATATTACTGTAGTAATTTTTTTTTCTATCATCACTTGTAGAGCGACGCGGGCCTTACGGCGCCCGCGCCTCTGTATATACCGATACGCGCCGCGAACTAGCACCACTGCGTGTGTATGTATGTACACTATGGAAATGTTTGTTATGTAAAATGTATTAACATTGCAAAAATTATATATGATCTTATATATAAATTACTATTATAGAACACAGTATGAAAATAAAAAAGTTGACTCACAGAATTTAATTCTTTACGTATACTTTTTGTAAAGTTAGAAGCCCTGCAGCGGCCGTGTAGCGTATGCTAAATTTGCTCGTCCTATCTGTTTGATGCTGTCCCCCGGTGTTGACTTTTACCCTAGAGATAACTCAGTTGCGCAAATTACGTGAAAAATACACAAAAAATTTACATTGTTCATCGTTTTTCATTTTAATTTATTGAAAAAAAAATTAAAAAATTACATTATCAGAACAATAGAATACATAACAGTTGATATACCTTGTTTTGAATTCAACTTTGATGGAGTAATTTATTATTAGTAACAACTAACAAGTCATCAACCCTACTAGACCTTGCACCCTATGGTACAATGAACTTCAATCCGATCAATAATTATAGCCAAGAAAATCAAGTTCTAATGGCGAATCGCCATGACGACGTAAGCCAAACATTCCTTTATCCCTTCCCATAGTCATAACTCTTGCGGTCTTGCTGCGGCATTGACAGTGTGAAGTACTGAACGATTTAACAGGTTCGTTTTTAAAAATACTAATAATTTACCATGGAATTAAATAAGCAAAGTTTAATATTAAAATTTTCAGTCATAATGCGGGTAACGGGTTCCCGTGCCTACTCTAGAACAACTCCGGTACCTAAGATGCCTTCAGGTCTGGTCGAACTTATGGAAGACCTATCCAAAGAAGTTCTTAAAAATAATCCAGAAAATATTTATGATTTTTGTGCTGCTCATATGTCAAAGTTATTAGAAATTAGGAATGGAACTTGTACGTAAATCGATTTCTAATTATTAATTAGTAAATTAAATTTATAAAAAGAAAGTAATCAAATAAATTTTCAGCAATCGTGAAAAATGTAATTTCCTTAAATGATAAAATTCAAATAGTGCAAGAAAAAATAAGGCAAAAAGCCCATGAACGTCGACAAAGATACGATAAGGCCAGTGAGAAGACTGAAAAGATCATAACTGATAAAAACTTTTCAGAGTCAGTTACGCCATCTTCTATTGAAGATAAACCTTTACCAACTAAAGCAGAATGTGTCGTGCTATCATCACCCATTCCACATGATGATGAATTGATTTCAGTAGAAAATTTGAAAAAGGAAATCTTACATGAAACTATCTCAGGTTCAGTGAACAATAAAGTAAATGAAAAACCAACAAAAATAAAATCAGATGATATCAATGTAGATTCGTCAAATAAAGAAATTATTTCACAGTTGAGTGTACTTAATTGTGAAAAAAAAATCAATGAGATTGAAGGTGATAACTTAGATACCACTAATGCACTAGGAAAGGATGATGAAAATGGGGAAAATGAGCCAAGCCATAAATTGACAAGTGATATTGTGTCCTCAAAACATTCGAATGATAAAGCAGAAATGCAAAGTATTAATCAAATAACTTGTGAAATGAAGGAACTGGACAAAGAAGTAAAAATGGAAATTCCTAAAACTCAAGATGAATTTAAACAGTCTGAATGCGCAAATAAAATGGCTGAAGTTGTAGTGCCTGTTACTACAAATATTGAAGACGTGTGCGGTCAGGAAAATCGATCAAAAGAAGTACCAAATGACAACTCAAAAGTTCCTGGTACTGAGCTTTCTGATGCAGATACTATAACTGAAGGTGAAACGAGTACAAATATATCGAAAGAAGGCAATGAATCTAATCAAGTTATAAACGCTATTACAGAAAGTGAACAAAAAACAATTATTTCTGAAGACACTTGTGACACGACTTTTGAGAAAATAAATCTATCAGAAAACTATATCATAACTGTTGCAAATGAAATTCCTAATGCTGCCTTAGAAAAAAATTCAATAATTGATTCCAGTACAACAAACGAATTACAATCGCATGAAAATTTATCTGCAGTAAAAGAGAACGATGATAGTATTGAATCGGAAATTCATAAAATTTTGGAAGAACCGACAGACAGAACAGATACTGTGACACACTTTGAAAGTGAAGCAATGAAAGATAACGCCTCTCATGTAGACATTGTCGAGCCCAATACAAGTATGGATCTTGAGACAGCAGCAATAACCATTCAAAAGGTTTTTCGTTCTTTTCTTTTCAAAAGTAGAGCATCAACTTGCGATTCACACGATGGAACTAATTCGCTCGAAGATGATAGTGAGAAAAAGGTGAGTTAAGAGACGACAAGTGCCATTGCCAATTTGGAATGTAAATTTTTAATTAAACGAGTTTTGCGTTCCAGGAATTAAATGAGTTTACTAATTTGAATATCGTTAAAGACAGAAGAGGCATAGGCTTAACGAGAATGGACACTGTTCTTCAAACAGTAAATGAAGAAAAATCGTTGTCATTATCTACAGACGACTCTTCCACGTTATCAAGTGCAGCTACAATTATTCAAGCTCACGTTCGAGGATTTCTGGTTAGAAACAAATTTAAATCTAATAATACACTCTCAAGTAATTCTGTACCTAATTCCGATATTTCCGCACGTCACGACAATGAAACTGAAGCACAAAAGTGTAAAACAGTGTTAAATATTCACATTGTACCTGACGGAGCTGTATCTAATCTCAGTCGAGATGAAAGTATTCTGACATCTATGGAGCTATCTTTGGATGGCAGTCCTCCTTCGTCAGTAAATTTACACCCTCTGGGTTATAACAAGAGTGAACCTAGAAAACAGCTTAAAAGAGAAGATGCTATCCAATCAGTGTCCCCGCCAAGCAATAATAGTGGGAAGCTAAGTGAAGATGTTGATTCCGTAAAAGAAATTTTGATTAATGAAGTTAATGCAAATAATTCTTCTGGACAGAGCACAGAAGATTTAACAATAGAAAACAACGAGGAACATAATCAACAATTTAAAATGAACAAAGATTTGGATGAATGTAGCATACTGGCTGAGAACGTAGTTAAGGATGCTGTTCACGGTAAAGTAATTAATGGACAAGACGACCCAACCGAAACGAAGAAGGGGAATATACTAAAAAAGATGACTTCGGATGAAATGGACGTGGTAACACCGTTTGTGAATAGTGTTAAAAAAAATGAAAGTACGTCACTGTTAAATTCTGGCGAGTTACATGATGCAGTGCTTCCGACTAAAGTGTTACGTAATGACACATCAGTCGTCCGTGGTGAGTGAGGACATCTATTATATCAGGTGATAATTGTTTATGTTTTTTTCACCACCATCATTCGGTTAAACGCGCTCTTAGTTCAAGTATGCTGTTTATATGGGCGTGTATCGTCTAACGGATTCAAGGCCCATCACCATGTCTTAAGCCGGTTGCAGACCGAAAACTAAGCTATGCCAAAGCTAAAATAAGCAAGCTAGGCTAAGCTAAGCTAGAAATAAATGGCGTGCACGCCAAGAGCTAAGCCAAAGCTCAGTCAGTGTTGCGAAGTTCAATTAGTCGGACGACGCTCGCTATGAGTATAATCGATGAAGAAAGTTCCGATGATGAATACGGTACACATAGAAAAAGAAGATGAATACAGACTTATTATTATTTAAGAAAAGGACATTCCAGATTTTGTATATGTTAACACATTCAATCTCGGCCCACAAGTGGAGAGCTTAGAACTTGTATTTTACGAGTTAGATGGTAAACATTTTCAGTTATGTTATCGTGTTACAAGAGTTCAGTTCCATAGTACAGGAAATTGTTTAATAATTTCAATAAATTGCTCCATGTTCGCAACAAAACGACCGTGCCTACGACAAAGGACACTGGACAGCACTGGCGAAGTATGTGCGAAGGGCGTACGGGGAGGGCGAGAGGGGCTTAGCTTAGCTCGTGTAGCTGCGCATCGGCCTACACAACTAACTTAGCATGTTTTTAGCTCAGGTAGCTTAGTTCGCATAGCTTGCGGTCTGCACACAAGTATGAAAAACTGCGTCAGTTATGCGAGCTAAGCTAAACTACCTTAGCTTAGCTCTTGGTCTGCAACCCGTATTAAACGGTCACCCTAAAGGTAAATCTTGTCAGTGATCTTAAATCGTGACGTCCAAGTCTACAATGTAATAACGACTGGATCACTCAAAACTAGAATGCATGACTGCTATGCGCCAGAATATACAAGATAGTGGTACCAGTACTAGTTCCTAACGTATAATAACCGGCAAACTTCTTGAGCATTTGTTGACGTAGTGGGGGTAAGTTTGCGCATGGTACACTCACGTGCAAAAACATAACTTACTCTGCGTCATAATGCTATTAAATTATTAAAATCAACATATGTATTTATTTATATATTTATTAGAACATCAACAAAACATATAGGTTAATAATTGTAATAATTTAATCTTGGGGTAAAATAGATATTCCTTCTATTAAGTCAAAACTAGAGCTGTTGCCAGGTCTTGGTTCAGTTGAAGCGAAGCTGGTATTTGTAATTTTTTTTTTCGTTATCATAATCTTGACCATCATCATCATCACTGTTTTCATCACCCGAGTCGCTATCATCGTGATGAGTCGACATAGGGCTCATCGGCGTAGTTTACAACTCGGTCGATTCGGTCTTCTTTTTTGTCTATAATTAATTATTTTTTGAAGATATTCGATTCGTAGTAATCGAATGTTACTCTTTTCATTTACCAGCTTCCGATTATTTTCTGTTCTTTTTTTCCATCTGAAGCCTAGCTCTTTCATAATTCGTCGTAAGCTTCATTCCGAGCCATTAAAATTTATATCTTCTTTAATTTTTTCGAAGCCTTTCTACGGTACGGAGTTTCGCTGCTTGTTATGTAGTTATTATGATTACATCTTTTTATTACAGATTGAACGAAACTATCCATTCCGGTAACTTTCTTCTTCCCTGATCTTTTCTTACCCGGAGTCCGAAACACGGCGAGCAAGCCAGAGCCTTTAGCTTCGTTAATAATGCACCTAACAGTACTCACTGATGTTTTTGTTGCTTCCGAAGTCTGTTTTAAATTTTCCATATCATTCTTCCCCTGTTTTATAAAGAAGCAATATACGTCGTACACAAATTTTCTACCCTTTCTTTTAAGTACTACACCAGTTTGTCACGGCATAGTGTATGTTATATAAAAAATCAACAAACACTCAACAAATAGCAATGGCAACAAAGTTCACAAGCAATTATAACAAATAACTTAACGATTAATAACGATAGACTTTCCACTGTACGCAAGCGTACTTTTGGGAGCAAGCGGAATGAGGGCGCAGTGCGGGACGCAAGGTTCGACTGATCTACCAATAACGCGCTCGATACGATTTCCCCTGCCGTCGCGCCTCACCCTCACCACCAAAGTGATCTAAAATTCGGTTCTGCGCAGTCAAGGTCATTTGCTCAAGAAGTTTGCCGATTACTATACGTGGAGATGGGTCCGTTAAGTATCCCCCTGCCACAATAGAGGGCGGCAAAATCAGACATACTCGTATCTTTTGGGAGATTTGCTTTTGTCTTTTGTATAATTATAGTTATAAATGTAAACATTGCCAAAAAGAGGTATGTACTATCGTAACAAAGCGGTAAATAACATTCATGTTTAAGCGAAATGCAACGATGTACTGTTTGTAATTTTGATATTTCGTGAACAATTCATAATGAAGGCAGCCAGTGGATTCTTTCGTGCATCGTTCGAGATCGTGAAGTCACGCATCACGTGTGTACCCCTAATGCAAAGTGCTTTTTCTTAAAAATAATCTGATTGCGATTTTATGCCTAATCGTATCCGTAAATCACCGGCACTTACATTCTTTTTCATCGGCGACGTTTTCTTACGTTGCTGTCTCTTAAAAACTTTTAAAATATTAATTAATTTTGATTTCAGAGTTTAAAGCAGTATTGGTGTATTTTATACTTTGGGATAAATAACATTAGTATCATACTTCCAGATCTAACAGCACATTTTTATTTAATAAATTGTTAAAGCATTTAATTATAATATGCACAAAGTTTATATAAGTTGTTTTATTTCAATACTCGACACTACTTTTTTCATCTAGATCTTTCGGTATATTGAGTTCGGTGCGGGGATATACTACATTATCTTTTCAATATTCGAAATACTTCACAGTAATGTAATTTTTAGAGCAAGAGCCCGCGACAGCCAGACCTTCGTTATTTTATAAAAGCTGAAAGTTTCTCTGTGTATGTCTCCAACACAGGTAAGAACGACCCCCGATTATAGAGTTTCGATTGTGGTTACTTGGGCAGGTAACAGGCAGTAAAGGTATATAAAATAGTACCTTAAATTCGTTAAAGTATAAAGGTTTTTTTTTTTAATATTTACTCCAGAATATCTTTAGAAATCATGATATCCGTTGCCGGACACTTTTTCCAGTTGTTACCCCCTGCCAGACACCCCTAAACTTTAATAAATTTTAATTATACTTTCGTTATACTATAAAAGCTAAATTTTATATATGTTACTTAGGGACATATAAAAATATGTTACCCCAATAGCCGGACAGTTTTAATGGTTCTTACATCTTGCCAGACACATTGAGAGCCCGCTGTAGGTGCGAGCGCGAGGTAGCAACTGTTCAAGCGGGTGTGAGCGAGATAGAGTGCTTAGTCTATTGTGATCTTTTACTGCACATCAGCTGTCGTTTATAGGATTTATCCGTTCTAAGCAGTGATATCGAGGCGCTACTCGGCATGGGAAGCTCTGTCATTCTGTCGGGCGACCTAAATTGTAAACACATTAGGTGGAACTCACACACCATAACCCGAATGGCAGGCGGCTCGACGCGTTAGTCGATGATCTCGCCTTCGATATCATCGCTCCGCTAACCCCGACTCACTACCCGCTAAATATCGCGCATCGCCCGGATATACTCGACATAGCGTTATTAAAAAACGTAACTCTGCGCTTACACTCGATCGAAGTAGTTTCAGAGTTAGATTCAGACCACCGCCCCGTCATTATGAAGCTCGGTCGCGCTCCCGATTCCGTTCCCGTCACGAGGACTGTGGTAGATTGGCACACGCTAAGATCTACTACCGAGTTATGTTAGAGATTCGCTCAAAACTCAATCAGGTATGTAATTATTATGACAAATTATTGTACATAATTTTTTTATTATTCAAATTGTATAATTTTTCTTAATTTTTTACAGAAACTGATGAATAAGGCGATATCAATATCGCCTTATTCATCAGTTTCTGTAAAAAATCGACGATTTCAATCGAATTTCAATATCGACGACAATGAGGAAAATTATAAGAACGATTAAATATTTTTCTTTGACATATAATATTTTGTTTGTACTTTATAATATTAAAATAACATTTTTTATTTTCTATAATATTGCTATGAACGTAATAAAATATTTTTTTTATTGGATATCTTAAAAGATCACAATAGATTAAGCACTCTATCTCGCTCACACCCGCTTGAATAGTTGCTACCTCGCGCTCGCACCTACAGCGGGCTCTCAATGTGTCTGGCAAGATGTAAGAACCATTAAAACTGTCCGGCTATTGGGGTAACATATTTTTATAAGTCCCTAAGTAACATATATAAAATTTAGCTTTTATAGTATAACGAAAGTATAATTAAAATTTATTAAAGTTTAGGGGTGTCTGGCAGGGGGTAACAACTGGAAAAAGTGTCCGGCAACGGATATCATGATTTCTAAAGATATTCTGGAGTAAATATTAAAAAAAAAAACCTTTATACTTTAACGAATTTAAGGTACTATTTTATATACCTTTACTGCCTGTTACCTGCCCAAGTAACCACAATCGAAACTCTATAATCGGGGGTCGTTCTTACCTGTGTTGGAGACATACACAGAGAAACTTTCAGCTTTTATAAAATAAGGAAGGTCTGGCTGTCGCGGGCTCTTGGGCTATTTGTTTCGTTTGAAGGGTGGGGCAGCCGTTGTAACTATACTTCAGATCTTAGAACTTATATCTCAAGGTGGGTGGCACATTTACGTCGTAGATGTCTATTGGCTCCAGTAACCACTTAACACCAGGTGGGCTGTAAGCTCGTCCACCCATCTAAGCAATAAAAAATTAAAAAAAACTTTCGAGAGCCACGCATTCACTCTCGCTGTCTCTTTCTATACCCCATATCCAGGAGCATTAAACGTTTAACGCAACCTTGTTGGAAGTCGTATTAGAAATTTCACTTCAAAAATGTTTTCCCCTCTCGTTACCCATTTCCTAATCCCTTAGCCTCAATTTTATAAACTGTACTATTTAGTCTAATTAAATATCTTTAAAGCAGAGTATCCATTAGCAGCAGTCCCGGGTCGAGATAGCCGCTCAACCCGAGGCAGCGCAACCGGAGACGGGATCCTCAATCTCAGACGCCGCCGAATGAGCAAAATTCGCCTCCGTGCGTAGAACCATTTTGTCATTTTTCGACGCGGTCAAAGGAGACTATCCCTGTTTTCCAATTACAGCACAAGAGCGCATTATGCGGCATAATCGCACAATCGAGTCGGTATCGATTGGGAGTATCACGCGAGAGCATTACTTTTGAGAGTGTTCAATTGTGCGAAGCGTTGCTGTAGTTGAAACATTCAACATTGAGCATTATGCCGCATAATGCGCTCTTGTGCTGTAATTGGAAAACAGGGTCCATCTGAGACGGGTATATCGCCTCAGGGTGCAACTCGCAATAGAAATTGATGATACTGCAGTAAAATTATTAAAACTATACAACGCTATATTCTTACTTCTATACAACTCTTTTTATCCACCATCGTGGCTTCCTTTTTTCCTAATTTTTTCTTTGTTGTATTCCCATATTTTTGATTGTGATATTAAAGCAGAAGCTACTTTACGTGTCTGGTGCCATCGCACTTATGCTTTAAGTTAGATCGCGTCGTCTTACTGTGATCCGTAAAGAGTTTCGGCCCTTTATCTTAAGGTCAGCAGTCTCAACCAGATGCTCCTCAAATTACATTATTCCATCACAACCTCATCGAGGAAAAAATAACACCTTGTAACGGCGATAAAATAAATTTTAGGTATAAACATGTGTTCCTTTAATTTATTTGACACTTCAAAGATTGCGCACACTCATTATGGAACTAACTTGTATGACGTCGTGGTATGTTTTGAAGTCGTCGTGGCCTAAAGGATAAGACATCCGGTGCATTCGTGTTGAGCGATGCATCGGTGTTCGAATCTCAGGCGGGTACCAATTTTTCTAACGAAATACGTACTCAACAAATGTTCACGATTGACTTTCACGGTGAAGGAATAACATCGTGTAATAAAAATCAAACCAGCAAAATTATAATTTGCGTAATTACTGGTGGTAGGATCTCTTGTGAGTCCGCCTGGGTAGGTACCATCACCCTGCTTATTTCTGCCGTGAAGCAGCGTTTCGGTTTGAAGGTTGGGCAGCCGTTGTAACTATACTGAGACCTTAGAACTCATCTCAAGGTGGGTGGCGCATTTACGTTGTAGATGTCTATGGGCTCCAGTAACCACTTAACACCAGGTGGGCTGTGAGCTCGTCCACCCAACTCCTCCTCTTCCTTGCGTCGGTTTCCTCATTACTGAGGGTCGTGGTCATGGCCTTGAAACAGTTTGTTTTTTATAGTGCACCGCCATCTGTTCCTATCTGCAGCTGAGTGCAGAGCATCGTGCACTGTGGTATCCAGTGTGCTTAGTGCGAGTTTTGTAACGTTCTCACTAGCGAGCCAGTTTGCTCAAATTTGTATGCAATTGGAACAGCGCCCCTAGCGGCAAACGTACTCGGTGTTATTTTGTGAGTGCGAGTTCATATTAACGTTGTGATCTCGTAACCGAGTAATTTTACCGAAATGAGTACTACGAATGACATTTGTGCGAGTGCGTGTTACAAATTAGTGGATTTTAACGTTTCGATCGAGTATTTCTTTAGTAGTTTTATTTTTCCAACTAGAGAGGCAAAAGTATCATGCCATAGAGCCTAATCTTTTTTTATGAAAAATGATAATATGGAGTGAAATGGATTTGATTAATTTGAAGCATTAATCAATTGGCATGGAATGAAATGAAATGAGATCAGATAATATGGGATAAAATATAATCTCTGCAAAATGCTGATTATATACTGAGATTTTTTTCAGTGGACCTTTTCGAAGACTTCGAGAAGCTACGTCCAGCGGATTTGTTTAATTTTTTTAAATTTTCGCACTTTCACAGATACTAAACAGTTAATAAACCCACGTTACTTTGTTATTGCACAGATGGGTGGACGAGCTCCCGGCCCACCTAATCTTAAGTGGTTACCGGAGCCCATAGACATCTACAACGCTAATGCCGCCTCCCACCTTGAGATATTAGTTCTAAGGTCTCAGTATAGTTACAACGGTTGTTCCACCCTTCAAACCGAAACGCATTACTGCTTCACGGCAAAAATAGGCAGGGTGGTGATACCTACCCGTGCGGACTCACAAGACGTCCTACCACCAGTAATTACAAAAATTAATTTTGCGGGTTTGATTTTTATTACATGATGCTATTCCTTTACAGTGAAAGTCAATCGTAAACATTTGATAAGTACGTATTTCATTAGAAAAATTGATACCCGCCGGCGGGATTAGAACACCGGTGCATTGCAAGATACGAATACACCGGACGCCTTAACCTTTAGGCCAGGACGGTCTCAAAATTACACTTATACACGAAGAAATATTAAATACGCATTAACTAAGAAACATTAAATAGACAAAATAAAACAATTCACACAATTTAGCTCCTCGCGGTCCCTCCAAAATATCTTTTCATCTTTTTTTCCTAGTTGTTCAATTGTAAATGAATAAATCAAAATCAAATCGAGTTTACGTTCTATACGGTGAAAAATGAAGAATTGTGAGTGTGAGTTGAGATATGCTACTCGCTTCGCAGGGCGTTTATTCACCGAGAGCAGCAATAATATTATTTCTCGTATATTGGTAGCACGTGATGTTTTGGCATTAGACCGTCTAAATGAAATACAACGCTTTTTAACAGCATTTTAATGGGAACCGACTACTTTCAAAATTATTCGGGTAATGTCACGTGTTCAATACTATTTTGTACCCTTAGAATTAAAGTGGCTCAACCCAAAATTCTTAGTTTCTGGTAAACTTTAATATTGTAATACAATAATTGTATTTTTTTAGTTTTTCGGTTTAAACACTTTAAGGCATGCCATTTTATTTGAAAAAGACAGAAAGAGTACTTTGTCCTTTTCTAGACTAAAAGAGACTGTTTAATTTTATAAGCTGATAGAATAATATAGAAAAGAATAATAGGATACCCTCTAATCGTCACATTGGAAAAAGGTATGGCTTTATCATTTTATCATTAAATTTTTTTTTATTGCATTTATAAAACTAATTTAATTTACAGTATGTAAATACATATATCTATAACTAATCCGTACTTGTCAAATTCCTCATAAATTGTCAACATTCTTAATAAAATTCCTATTAATAATATACAAGTGCAAATGTTGAGCTGCTTGCCAGAAATGATATGATAGTGTTTTGTTTTTTTGTTGTTTCCTTGTAGGCTGCCTGTAATAATCTAAATCTGTGTGAAAGGCAATAAATGATTTTATTATTATCTACTAATGGTAGTCCAGTGGTCGAAATTTGACCATAATTTATTTAAATTTTAAGTTTGAACATTATTATAGTTCTATTGTCACCTTTCTATTATCATCATTTCTATAATAATCATTGCTCTATGTCGCCAAGGCTACATTATAGAAAAATAATATTAAAGACAAAAAATATTAATCTATTCTCAATTTGACCACAGATTGATAAATCAATAAACAAAAAAAGTATAAATGCATGTGTGTGTGTGTGTGTGTCAAATACATGGTAATGTGTGTAAGGCTTTTTTATTCATTTAGTTTATTTTTTTATTGTTTATGCACAATTAAAAAAAAAAATTCTCTATATTCTCTATAAGTGTGGGAAATTTCATACTTCTCCGTCCGCGCAATTTTTGTAAAAAGGAGTACAACATTTTTGCTTCACGTATTACCTACTTAAAATGTAGGTTCTTAATAATAATACATAAGTGTTTTGAAATATAAAACTAATCTTAAATTTTTTAGTTATACCACTTCCATTCTAAGGGTGCAATTTCGTAAACAAACTTTGCCGTAATGGCGTAACCTTTAAAATACACGGAAACTGCCCAGCATAAACATATTTTTTTAGTAACTTTAATAGAAGTATTAGAATTAGAAGTTTATTATAGAATTTATTTAATTGTAATTACATATTTAGACATACTTAGCATAATTAATCTTGAAATAGGTAATTATTTCAGCTTTTTTTAATTAAAGAAATTATGTTTTACATAGGTTTAATCATTTACCCGTTGAACGTTTATAAAATGATTGTATTTACGGTAATAGTGTTGATGATCTTCATTAGGTGGCCCAAATATACTAAAATTATTACGAGCATCCATCCTTATTTATAAATGTGTAAAGAAGCAAAATTATTGTTACATTGTTCAAATTTCTATATAATTTATAAATATAAATCTGTACGTATGTACCTCTAAATATGTAAATTGCGCGCGCGTGTGTGTGTGTGTGTGCGCGTGTGTATGTGCGTGTGTGTATATATTTCTATAATAGATAGGTACACAGTGTGCAATTCATTTCGAAATTATTCTTGCCCATCTAATGGTTGTCTGGAAGAGATCACTCTTAGCGATAAGACCAAGAAATAATGTTTCACAATATTTATTCATTTTGTGTACAATAAAGAATACTCTTTCACTGGTGGTAGGACCTCTTGTGAGTCCACACGGGTAGGTACCACCACCCCGCCTATTTCCGCCGTGAAGCAGTAATGCGTTTCGGTTCGAAGGGTGGGGTAGCCGTTGTAACTATACTGAGACCTTAGAACTTATATCTCGAGGTGGGTGGCGCATTTACGTTGTAGATGTCTATGGGCTCCAGTAACCACTTAACATCAGGTGGGCTGTGAGCTCGTCCATCCATCTAATCAATAAAAAAAAAACAACTCTATCTCACTCTCTCTCTCTCATCAAACAACTCTTTAAAAAAAAGCAATGATTTAATAAGAATTAAATGAAAAAGCAACGAATTAATATGTATTTACAACTAGCTAGACGTCTATAAAATTTTCTAACCGAAAAAATATACGTGTATAAACCATTAGAATAGATAAAACCTTAAAAAACAACATTATTATTAAAAACGAAAGAAAAAATCTTGATATTGTATTGGTTTCACGGCAAAATTTTTAGTGACTACTTAACTTGCTTGAAAGTGAAGAAATACTCTCAAAATCCATTAATTTGCAACTCGCACTCGCACATACAATAATCGAGAGCCTCACTTCGGTAAAGCTATTCGATACATGAGACAGCAACATAAACAAACCTTCTCTCTCCCACAAAATGAGATTCATAAGCTTACCACTAGGTGGCACTGATACAAACTCACACAAATTAAACATAAAATTAACATCGACTGAGTAATTAAAAAAAACTCGCACTAAGCACAGGTACATTACCCATTACCCGACTAATTATAACTATCGTTAGAAAGCTTGCCATTTCAATTAAACGCCTTAAAAAAAACCTTGCGTGCTACCAATATAAAAGAAAAAATTATTGCTTCTCAAGATGAATAAACGTCCTGCAAATCGAGTAACTCGCACTCAGAGCTCCGCACGTTTCACCGTGAAGAGCGTCCACTCGATGCGAGTCATTCGATTCGATTTTTGAAACTCGCACTAAGCCTACAGGGCTGCACGAATCTGGTCCGTCCAACGGGTCGGGTTCCTGCCTCTTGGTCGCTTGCCCTCGACCTTTCCAGTGACCACCAATTTCTCCAAGTTGTCACTGTCTTTCCTTGCGATGTGGCCAAAGTATTCAAGAATCCTTCGCATGCAAATGGTGGAGAGTCTAGTCCGGATCTTCAACTGAGCTAGGATGGATACATTGTTGCGGCGTGCGGTCCAGGGAATACCCAACACCCTCCTCCAGCACCACATTTCGAAGTCATCAATCCGATTGCGGTCAGCTTTCTTTATAGTACATTGTGCTTAGTGCGAGTTTTGTAACGTTCTCACTAGCGAGCCAGTTTGCTCAAATTTGTATGCAATTGGAACAGCGCCCCTAGCGGCAAACGTACTCGGTGTTATTTTGTGAGTGCGAGTTCATATTAACGTTGTGATCTCGTAACCGAGTAATTTTACCGAAATGAGTACTACGAATGACATTTGTGCGAGTGCGTGTTACAAATTAGTGGATTTTAACGTTTCGATCGAGTATTTCTTTAGTAGTTTTATTTTTCCAAACTAGAGAGGCAAAAGTATCATGCCATAGAGCCTAATCTTTTTTTATGAAAAATGATAATATGGAGTGAAATGGATTTGATTAATTTGAAACATTAATCAATTGGCATGGAATGACATGAAATGAGATTAGATAATATGGGATAAAATATAATCTCTGCAAAATGCTGATTATATACTGAGATTTTTTTCAGTGGACCTTTTCGAAGACTTCGAGAAGCTACGTCCAGCGGTTTTGTTTAATTTTTTTAAATTTTCGCACTTTCACAGATACTAAACAGTTAATAAACCCACGTTACTTTGTTATTGCACAGATGGGTGGACGAGCTCCCGGCCCACCTAATCTTAAGTGGTTACCGGAGCCCATAGACATCTACAACGCAAATGCCGCCTCCCACCTTGAGATATTAGTTCTAAGGTCTCAGTATAGTTACAACGGTTGTCCCACCCTTCAAACCGAAACGCATTACTGCTTCACGGCAAAAATAGGCAGGGTGGTGATACCTACCCGTGCGGACTCACAAGACGTCCTACCACCAGTAATTACAAAAATTAATTTTGCGGGTTTGATTTTTATTACATGATGCTATTCCTTTACAGTGAAAGTCAATCGTAAACATTTGATAAGTACGTATTTCATTAGAAAAATTGATACCCGCCGGCGGGATTAGAACACCGGTGCATTGCAAGATACGAATACACCGGACGGACGCCTTAACCTTTAGGCCAGGACGGTGAAGAAATATTAAATACGCATTAACTAAGAAACATTAAATAGACAAAATAAAACAATTCACACAATTTAGCTCCTCGCGGTCCCTCCAAAATGTCTTTTCATCTTTTTTTCCTAGTTGTTCAATTGTAAATGAATAAATCAAAATCAAATCGAGTTTACGTTCTATACGGTGAAAAATGAAGAATTGTGAGTGTGAGTTGAGATATGCTACTCGCTCCGCAGGGCGTTTATTCACCGAGAGCAGCAATAATATTATTTCTCGTATATTGGTAGCACGTGATGTTTTGGCATTAGACCGTCTAAATGAAATACAACGCATTTTAACAGCATTTTAATGGGAACCGACTACTTTCAAAATTATTCGGGTAATGTCACGTGTTCAATACTATTTTGTACCTTTAGAATTAAAGTGGCTCAACCCAAAATTCTTAGTTTCTGGTAAACTTCAATATTGTAATACAATAATTGTATTTTTTTAGTTTTTCGGTTTAAACACTTTAAGGCATGCCATTTTATTTGAAAAAGACAGAAAGAGTACTTTGTCCTTTTCTAGACTAAAAGAGACTGTTTAATTTTATCCCTCTAATCGTCACATTGGAAAAAGGTATGGCTTTATCATTTTATCATTTAAATTATTTTTTATTGCACTTATAAAACTAATTTAATTTACAATATGTAACTATATCCATAACTAATCCGTACTTGTCAAAATCCTCATAAATTGTCAATATTCTTAATAAAATTCCTATTAATAATATACAAGGGCAAATGTTGAGCTGCTTGCCAGAAATGATATAATAGTGCTTTGCTTTTTTGTTGTTTCCTTGTAAGCTGCCTGTAATAATCTAAATCTGTGAGAAAGGCAATAAATGATTTTATTATTATCTACTAATGGTAGTCCAGTGGTCGAAATTAGACCATAATTTATTTAAATTTTAAGTTTGAACATTATTATAGTTCTATTGTCACCTTTCTATTATCATCATTTCTATAATAATCATTGCTCTATGTCGCCAAGGCTACATTATAGAAAAATAATATTAAAGACAAAAAATATTAATCTATTCTCAATTTGACCACAGATTGATAAATCAATAAACAAAAAAAGTATAAATGCATGTGTGTGTGTGTGTGTCAAATACATGGTAATGTGTGTAAGGTTTTTTTATTGATTTAGTTTATTTATTTTTTGTTTATGCACAATTAAAAAAAAAATTAGCAATCTGCACTCCTTCTCTATATTCTCTATAAGCGTGGAAAATTTCATACTTCTCCGTCCGCGCAATTTTCGTAAAAAGTGGTACAACATTTTTGTTTCACGTATTACTTAAAATGTAGGTTCTTAATAATAATACATAAGAGTTTTGAAATATAAAACAAATCTTAAATTTTTTAGTTATACCACTTCCATTCTAAGGGTGCAATTTCGTAAACAAACTTTGCCGTAATGGCGTAACCTTTAAAATACACGAAATCTGCCCAGCATAAACATAATTTTTAGTTACTTTAATAGAAGTATTAGAATTAGAAGTTTACTATAGAATTTATTTAATTGTAATTACATATTTAGACATACTTAACATAATTAATCTTGGAATAGGTAATTATTTCAGCTTATTTTTAATTAAAGAAATTATGTTCTATATAAGTTTAATCATTTACCCGTTGAACGTTTATAAAATGATTGTATTTACGGTAATAGTGTTGATGATTTTCATTAGGTGGCCCAAATATACTAAAATTATTACGAGCATCCATCCTTATTTATAAATGTGTAAAGAAGCAAAATTATTATTACATTGTTCAAATTTCTATTTAATTCATAAATATATATCTGTACGTATGTATGGGTAAATATGTATATGTATGTATGTGTGTGTGTGTGGTGTATGTGCGTGTGCGTGTGTGTGTGTATATATTTCAATAGATAGGTACGCAGTGTGAAATTCATTTCGAAATTATTCTTGCCCATCTAATGGTTGTCTGGAAGAGATCACTCTTAGCGATAAGACCAAGAATTGTACTCTTTTTTTGTTAATATTGTTTTGCAATATTTAAGTATTCATTTTGTATACAATAAAGAATACTCTATCTCACTCTCTCTCTCATCAAACAACTCTTTAAAAAAAGCAATGATTTAATAAAAATTAAATGAAAAAGCAAATTATTAATATGTATTTACAACTAGCTAGACGTCTATAAAATTTTCTAACCGAAAAAATATATGTGTATAAACCATTAGAATAGATAAAACCTTAAAAAACAACATTATTATTAAAAACGACAGAAAAAAATCTTGATATAGTATTGGTTTCACGGCAAAATTTTTAGTGACTACTTAACTTGCTTGAAAGTGAAGAAATACTCTCAAAATCCATTAATTTGCAACTCGCACTCGCACATACAATAATCGAGAGGCTCACTTCGGTAAAGCTATTCGATACATGAGACAGCAACATAAACAAACCTTCTCTCTCCCACAAAATGAGATTCATAAGTTAACCACTAGGTGGCACTGATACAACCTCACACAAATTAAACATAACATTGACATCGACTGAGTCATTAAAAAAACTCGCACTAAGCACAGGTACATTACCCATTACCCGACTAATTATAAATATCGGTAAAAAGCTTGGTATTTCAATTAAATGCCTTAAAAAAAAACCTTGCGTGCTACCAATATAAGAGAAAAAATTATCGCTTCTCAAGATGAATAAACGTCCTGCAAATCGAGTAACTCGCACTCAGAGCTCCGCACGTTTCACCGTGAAGAGCGTACACTCGATGCGAGTCATTCGATTCGATTTTTGAAACTCGCACTAAGCCTACATGTCTCTGCTCCGTATATGAATATTGAAAACACTAGTGTGCGGACTAGGTTGTTCTTGGTGTTCATAGAGATATTTTTGTCCTTCCATATTTTGTCCAGCTGAGACATGGCACCTTTTGCCATCCCAATCCGTCTGCGAATTTCCGGTTCACAAGAGCCATTGTTGCTGATATTGGAGCCCAGTGTGCTTAGTGCGAGTTTTGTAACGCTCTCGATAGCGAGCCAGTTTGCTCAAATTTGTATGCAATTGGAACAGCGCCCCTAGCGGCAAACGTACCCGGTGTTATTTTGTGAGTGCGAGTTCATATTAACGTTGTGATCTCGTAACCGAGTAATTTTATCGAAATGAGTACCACGAATGACATTTGTGCGAGTGCGTGTTACAAATTAGTGGGTTTTAACGTTTCGATCGAGTATTTCTTTAGTAGTTCTATTTTTCCAACTAGAGAGGCAAAAGTATCATGCCATAAAGCCTAATCTTTTTTTATGAAAAATGATAATATGGAGTGAAATGGATTTGATTAATTTGAAGCATTAATCCACATTAATCAATTGGCATGGAATGAAATGAAATGAGATCAGATAATGTGGGATAAAATATAATCTCTGCAAAATGCTGATTATATACTGAGATTTTTTTCAGTGGACCTTTTCGAAGACTTCGAGAAGCTACGTCCAGCGGTTTTGTTAATTTTTGTTAAATTTTTGCACTTTCACAGATACTATACAGTTAATAAACCCACGTTACTTTGTTATTGCATAGATGGGTGGACGAGCTCCCGGCCCACCTAATCTTAAGTGGTTACCGGAGCCCATAGACATCTACAACGCAAATGCCGCCTCCCACCTTGAGATATTATTTCTAAGGTCTCAGTATAGTTACAACGGTTGTCCCACCCTTCAAACCGAAACGCATTACTGCTTCACGGCAAAAATAGGCAGGGTGGTGATACCTACCCGTGCGGACTCACAAGACGTCCTACCACCAGTAATTACGCAAATTAATTTTGCGGGTTTGATTTTTATTACATGATGCTATTCCTTTACAGTGAAAGTCAATCGTAAACATTTGATAAGTACGTATTTCATTAGAAAAATTGATACCCGCCGGCGGGATTAGAACACCGGTGCATTGCAAGATACGAATACACCGGACGCCTTAACCTTTAGGCCAGGACGGTCTCAAAATTACACTTATACACGAAGAAATATTAAATACGCATAAACTAAGAAACATTAAATAGACAAAATAAAACAATTCACACAATTTAGCTCCTCGCGATCCCTCCAAAATGTCTTTTCATCTTTTTTTCCTAGTTGTTCAATTGTAAATGAATAAATCAAAATCAAATCGAGTTTACGTTCTATACGGTGAAAAATGAAGAATTGTGAGTGTGAGTTGAGATATGCTACTCGCTTCGCAGGGCGTTTATTCACCGAGAGCAGCAATAATATTATTTCTCGTATATTGGTAGCACGTGATGTTTTGGCATGAGACCGTCTAAATGAAATACAACGCATTTTAACAGCATTTTAATGGGAACCAACTACTTTCAAAATTATTCAGGTAATGTCACGTGTTCAATACTATTTTGTACCTTTAGAATTAAAGTGGCTCAACCCAAAATTCTTAGTTTCTGGTAAACTTCAATATTGTAATACAATAATTGTATTTTTTTAGTTTTTCGGTTTAAACACTTTAAGGCATGCCATTTTATTTGAAAAAGACAGAAAGAGTACTTTGTCCTTTTCTAGACTAAAAGAGACTGTTTAATTTTATAAGCTGATAGAATAATATAGAAAAGAATAATAGGATACCCTCTAATCGTCACATTGGAAAAAGGTATGGCTTTATCATTTTATCATTTAAATTATTTTTTATTGCACTTATAAAACTAATTTAATTTACAATATGTAACTACATATATCTATAACTAATCCGTACTTGTCAAATTCCTCATAAATTGTCAATATTCTTAATAAAATTCCTATTAATAATATACAAGTGCAAATGTTGAGCTGCTTGCCAGAAATGATATAATAGTGTTTTGTTTTTTTGTTGTTTCCTTGTAGGCTGCCTGTAATAATCAAAATCTGTGTGAAAGGCAATAAATGATTTTATTATTATCTACTAATGGTAGTCCAGTGGTCGAAATTTGACCATAATTTATTTAAATTTTAAGTTTGAACATTATTATAGTTCTATTGTCACCTTTCTATTATCATCATTTCTATAATAATCATTGCTCTATGTCGCCAAGGCTACATTATAGAAAAATAATATTAAAGACAAAAAATCTATTCTCAATTTGACCACAGATTGATAAATCAATAAAAAAAAAAGTATAAATGCATGTGTGTGTGTGTGTGTCAAATACATGGTAATGTGTGTAAGGTTTTTTTATTCATTTAGTTTATTTTTTTATTGTTTATGCACAATTAAAAAAAATATATTAGCAATCTGCACTACTTCTCTATATTTTCTATAAGTGTGGCAAATTTCATACTTCTCCGTCCGCGCAATTTTCGTAAAAAGGAGTACAACATTTTTGCTTCACGTATTACCTACTTAAAATGTAGGTTCTTAATAATAATACATAAGTGTTTTGAAATATAAAACTAATCTTAAATTTTTTAGTTATACCACTTCCATTCTAAGGGTGCAATTTCGTAAACAAACTTTGCCGTAATGGCGTAACCTTTAAAATACACGGAAACTGCCCAGCATAAACATATTTTTTTAGTAACTTTAATAGAAGTATTAGAATTAGAAGTTTATTATAGAATTTATTTAATTGTAATTACATATTTAGACATACTTAACATAATTAATCTTGGAATAGGTAATTATTTCAGCTTTTTTTAATTAAGAAATTATGTTTTACATAGGTTTAATCATTTACCCGTTGAACGTTTATAAAATGATTGTATTTACGGTAATAGTGTTGATGATCTTCATTAGGTGGCCCAAATATACTAAAATTATTACGAGCATCCATCCTTATTTATAAATGTGTAAAGAAGCAAAATTATTATTACATTGTTCAAATTTCTATATAATTTATAAATATAAATCTGTACGTATGTACCTGTAAATATGTATATTGCGCGCGCGTGTGTGTGTGTGTGCGCGTGTGTATGTGCGTGTGTGTATATATTTCTATAATAGATAGGTACACAGTGTGCAATTCATTTCGAAATTATTCTTGCCCATCTAATGGTTGTCTGGAAGAGATCACTCTTAGCGATAAGACCAAGAAAGAATGTTTCACAATATTTATTCATTTTGTGTACAATAAAGAATACCTACTCTTTCACTGGTGGTAGGACCTCTTGGGAGTCCACACGGGTAGGTACCACCACCCCGCCTATTTCCGCCGTGAAGCAGTAATGCGTTTCGGTTCGAAGGGTGGGGTAGCCGTTGTAACTATACTGAGACCTTAGAACTTATATCTCGAGGTGGGTGGCGCATTTACGTTGTAGATGTCTATGGGCTCCAGTAACCACTTAACATCAGGTGGGCTGTGAGCTCGTCCATCCATCTAAGCAATAAAAAAAAAACAACTCTATGTCACTCTCTCTCTCTCATCAAACAACTCTTTAAAAAAAAGCAATGATTTAATAAGAATTAAATGAAAAAGCAAAGAATTAATATGTATTTACAACTAGCTACACGTCTATAAAATTTTCTAACCGAAAAAAGATATGTGTATAAACCATTAGAATAGATAAAACCTTAAACAACAACATTATTATTAAAAACGAAAGAAAAAATCTTGATATTGTATTGGTTTCACGGCAAAATTTTTAGTGACTACTTAACTTGCTTGAAAGTGAAGAAATACTCTCAAAATCCATTAATTTGCAACTCGCACTCGCACATACAATAATCGAGAGGCTCACTTCGGTAAAGCTATTCGATACATGAGACAGCAACATTAACAAACCTTCTCTCTCCCACAAAATGAGATTCATAAGCTTACCACTAGGTGGCACTGATACAACCTCACACAAATTAAACATATCATTAACATCGACTGAGTAATTAAAAAAACTCGCACTAAGCACAGGTACATTACCCATTACCCGAATAATTATAAATATCGTTAGAAAGCTTGGCATTTCAATTAAACGCCTTAAAAAAACCCTTGCGTGCTACCAATATAAAAGAAAAAATTATCGCTTCTCAAGATGAATAAACGTCCTGCAAATCAAGTAACTCGCACTCAGAGCTCCGCACGTTTCACCGTGAAGAGCGTACACTCGATGCGAGTCATTCGATTCGATTTTTGAAACTCGCACTAAGCCTACAGGTAAACAAAGTTGTCCGTTACTTCTAAATTAAGTGTACCGCTGAGCTCCAGTCTGGCTGTGCGATCAACGATGATGACCTTTGTTTTAGATCTGTTTATCGCGAGTCCGAGGTCTTTGCTAATGCGCTCCATCCTGTCCAAGAACTTGCCCATCTCGATTTCGCTGGCTGCCAGGAGAGTGGTATCGTCAGCGTAGCGTAAGTTAGAGATTTTACAGCCTCCGACGGTAATAATACCATCCTATCCATCGCATGTTTTCCTGACGATGTATTCGCCGTAAATATTGAACAGGATGGGTGACAGGATGCAGCCCTGCCTCACGCCCTTGTGAAATTTGAACGAGTCGGATGCAGTCCTATCGATTCTCACTACTCCCTGGCTGTTGTAGTATAATGACTGAAGGAGTGCAGTAAGATGGCGAGGGACCCCCAACACTGTGAGGACATCCCACAAGCAGTTCCAGTCAACACAGTCAAAAGCCTTACTATAGTCAACAAAACACATGATGACCGGCGTGTCGAATTCGTAGCACTTTTCCACAATCTGTCTCACGTTCAGTATTTGCTCCCTTGTGCCCTTGCCCTTTACAAACCCAGCGTGCTCCTGCGGGATCTGCCAGTCCAAATAGTAACGAATCCTGCTGTTTATTACATGCAAAAGAATTTTGCTAGCGTGAGAGATGAGGGCCAGGGTGCGGTAATTATCACATTTTCTAGTTGAACCTTTCTTGTGCAGTGGGATAATTACAGACCGCGTCCAATTTTTGGGCCATTCACTGTTTTGCCATATGTGATTGCAAATCTTATGGAGTACGTCCAAGCCATTGTCACCAAGTGCCTTGAGGATCTCCGATGTGATATCGTCAGGACTTCTTTGATTTGAGCCGGTCGATTGCACCCGTTACCTCTGATCTCAGGATATTAGGCTCCAATACAAGATCTTTCCAGTCGAACCGGCTTTCGGTAGATTCATGGGGAGCTTTATAGAGTTGCTCACAGTAGCCACGCCAGCGTTCCGTGATTTCATGCAGTTCATGCAGTAGTCGTTCTTCAGAGTTTTCTATGACCCAACTAAGCAATAAATGAAAAAAACTTCGGTGTTTGTTGCATTGGTCTAACTAACTGCCTTGTCAGACCGCCACCGTTAAAAAATTTTTGCGGCAGAAACTGGTAATTCTCAGTCGTATCGTGAATCAGGGACTTGGGAAAGATCAGGGAGAGGAATAGATGAAGATTTGCATGAAGTTCAAGGAATTAAAAAAAAACCTGATTTTAATTTCAACCTTTGACCAATTGCGGGTTACTTAAGTGATGTAGGTAATTAATTTGTTTTTCGGAAACATCCAGAAACAGTATAATATATTAGGTATACAGATACACGGTTAGAATAACATTCCCAAACGGATATAAAATATGCTTTACTCGTAATCGTTAAATAGTATTGGGGAGGGCAGATTTGATGTATACGTTTGCGATGACCTGCCATCTTTCCCTGTTCGAGGTCATCGTATTGTTCTCAACTAAGAAACTAGTTGAATTATAATGACAATAACTTATATTGAATCATTTTTGCAGAGGTATCAGAGTAATGTGATTGAATAATGCTGTCAATTTTACTTTTTGTGAAAGCTTTTTGAACTCGAAAGGAGGAAAGAGTTAACGCTATAGGCTTAGTTCTTATTAACATTCATGTCACTTTTCCTTTAGATTAAGTGTTTTGACCTTTTACAACAAACTACTTAAACTGTATGAGCTGTTTCTTTGGCCTGTACCATTGTACAATTAAAAATAAATTTGAAATGAAACCAAGTTCATGTTGTAGCTTCTCGGGATTCTCCAGAAAGTCCACTAAAAGTCATTAAATAAACACCATTTTACCGATATTAAACTTCATCCCATATCTCATTTTATTTAATTTCATGCCAAGTGATGAATGTTCCAAATTAATCGACTTCCTTTCATTTTGCCTCAATATCATTTTTCATTATAAAATATACTAGCGACCCGCCCTCGCTTCGCTTCGGAAACTATAATTTATTATTGATATCTCCACTATTTAATGGATGTTATTATACATATAAACCTTCTTCTTCAATCACTCTATCTATTAAAAAAACCGCATTAAAATCTGTTGCGTAGTTTTAAAGATTTAAACATACATAGGGACAGAGAAAGTGACTTTGTTTTATACTATGTAGTGATAAAAGATTAGGATATATGGTTATGATACCTTTGCCTTTCCAGTTGGAAAAATAGAACTGCTACTACCAGTGTTGCCACCTTGGTGGTTTTTCCACCAGAACTGGTGATTTTTCGAGACGTTTAGTGGTATTATTTCATTATATAGCGCTTTTATTATTTTTAGTGGTTTTTGGCGGTTTTTCAATAAGAATCATGCAACATACTTTTGATAGGGAAATCTCCTAATATTCCGAAATTTCATGATGATGTTTTCAGCTTAGGTACTCTATAACCGGGGAATTCCTAGGAGAGGTCGTTTGTTAATGAATATTTTGTTTTTATTTTGCCCCATTATAATGCGGGTATCGAAAAAGTATTTAGTGTAATGTAATGAACATTTTAAAAAGTAAACTGCGGAATAGGATGGCTGGTCCACTTTTACTATTTTTAAAAAAATAGGCTTAAAGCTGTTGATGCAAAGTGTTTCAACTATGAATTACCAAGCGATGCCATAGCACCTATAGCTAAACACAAAATAATCTTAGAAAACCACAAGACTACAGCCATTAACACCTTTAGCGTCGACATCGTCGCTGGTAGCATCTACGAGTAAGAATGATGATGAAGCTGTAGAAGATTTTTCATTTGATAGACTAGAATTTTAATTTACACACATTTTCTCTTGATTTTTATTCTTCTAATTCTTATTCTTACTCTGCTGATTAAAAATAAAACACATTAATGTGGTTTTAATAAAACACATTAATGTGGTTTTAATAAAACACATTAATGTGGTTTTATTTTACTACCTATAGAATATTAGGAGCGAGTTTTACAGGCTCCAGATGAGTTCCCGTAGTCTATAGCTAACGAATCGTTCATTCAAAACTGTCATTTAACCAATCTTAGATATCTCTTAGTACGGAACTGGTGAAACTGGCCCTAAACAAGGAGCGAGTTTTACAGGATCCAGATGAGTTCCCGTAGTCTATAGCTAACGAATCGTTCATTCAAAACTGTCATTTAACCAATCTTAGATATCTCTTAGTACGGAACTGGTGAAACTGGCCCTAAACGTCATCGGTTTCTTTAGTCTGATTCATGAATCAAACATTAGGGTTTCTTTAGTCTGATTCAAGTTCAAAAATTTAGCGGAAGTTGGTGGTTTTTTTATTAACAAAATTTCCGAAATCTGGTGACATTTTTCTCTTGACCTAGCGCCTTAAAAAAATCTGAGGTGGCAACACTGGCTACTACTACCAAGTTCATGTTGTTGTTGTAGATGTCTAAATAAGTGAATTAAGAGTGATTTTACCTAGTTTTCATTACGTTATAACGGGAATAAAATCAGCGAACACTCAAAAACAACCAAAGAAATATCAACGCTACGCAAGATATACAACACAGCGAAATGCCTTTACCGCCGGCGTTAGCTGCTCGTTTAGCTAAAAGAGGTCTTTTGAAACAAAATGCAGATTCCACCGCTGTCGCATCTGTTGGTCAAATCAACGAAGAAATAATTGCAGAAGATTATGACAGTAAGCCTAACGAAAATGGAAAAGATGAGCCTTGGGAAGGCTTTGTCGATCCTGTCAAAGGCCATCGAGGATGCCCTAATAAAAGTAATATTTATCATGAATGTTCTACTTTTTGTATTAAAAGATGGAAGCAAGGTAAACTGGTACCGACTGAGACATATTTAGAACACAAGGAGAAAGTTTTAGAGCTATGGCCCTTGCCACCAGGATGGGAAGAAGTGTTTGATGAAGGTTATGGTCAACATTATTTTTGGAATGTGCACACTAATCTGGTTTCGTGGATACCACCCGGACATCCCCGTGCTGTGCCTACGGAATCTGCCGCACAATTGCGCGAAGAACGTCTGATGAAAGAAGGCGACGAAAGTGATGAAAGCAGTGAGGCCTCGGATCAGGAAGTTCCGCAGATTCAAAAAGATAAGAAACCTGATCGCCGAGAAAGAGAAAAGGAACATTCACATCATAGAGACAAAAAAAGGCTCAGGGTCAAAGATAATGACTTGGATCCAATGGACCCAGCATCTTACTCTGATGTACCTAGAGGTAATTGGACATCAGGTTTAGATACACATTCTAAAACAGGTGTAGATACCACAGCCTCTGGTTCACTCTATCAAATGAGGCCCTATCCAGCACCCGGAGCAATACTTGCAGCTAATGCAAAACAACATTCTCCACCACCTTCACCATAAGACTTTCATTAGATTGTTTGCTATTATTATACGTAAACTCAGACCTGGCAGTTTTCTTTACATTAACCAAATTAAATGAAATGGTTAGCTGCACTTGTTGTTCTTAATGAATTTGGTATGTAACATGTTTAATTTCTAAATGGGTAGAGCATGTAACCTACCCATTTGCAAGTCTTTTTAGCCTTCTCTGACATTTCTGAAGTTTTATGTATTTCTGCACGAAAGTATGCGAAGTAACAATTTATTTTTACAAAAATTCTTTTTTTATTGCCCTTGTATGTAGAAGCTCTTGCTTACTATTAAGTACTCTCAACAAACCATTTTTGAATGCCTGGCAAAAAACAATATTTTATAAATAGGTAAGAATAGACTTAGATATCTCAAATTCCAGATTTAGGTGTCAGTGAAATCAGATGCACATAATACTTATTTACAATACAAAGTAAAAAAAATTTTTTTGTTGAAATTATGGTATTTTATTTAAACTTTTCCCATTGTTATTCCACAAATAATGTTTTATGGACAGAATACAAACTGCATTCCCAAACACACCATTAACTGATGTTAGGCAGCAGTATCTTTGATTGTTCCGGTTGATATTCACAGTGTAGGTACATATTTTTTATCAAATATCCAAACATAATTGCATTAATGACAAATTCAAGATGTGTAGACAGTTGAGCATACAGCCCATCTGCTGGTGAGTGGCTACCGTCGCTCTTGGACGCACCGCCAGGAACACAAGACAGGCTGTTGCCTATCACTGATTATTCTCCACAAACGTCATTTGAAGTTGGAGTAAATTATAAGTTTTAACATACAGACAATCAATTAAGTAAAGGTGCTCTCACAGTGTAATATCTTCCCACTGCTATATGAAATATAACTAGGTTTTCGTACACAAATTATAAGAGTTATTTAATAGGTAGAAATAATGAAATAAAATTCGTTGTGCAATTTTTTACATATATGTATAACACTTTAGTTACAATACAAAGTCATGTAAAAATGCAAGATATTTTATGTGATATTATAAAAATGTTTCATTTTCAGAACAATCCCATTTTTATGCTTACATTGAAAAAAAAGACAATTCATTTTGAGACTACACCATTTAAACAAAATATAACATTTCTTACAAACTAAGAATTTCCATTTACTTGTTTGGTATCTAATGAATACTTGAGAGTAAATCTTCAGATGTGATTATTCCAACAGGTAGGACAGTAGAGGAAACTAAAAAAAAACAACATGATTAGATTCTACCTAGAGGTTTGTTCTGGTGCTAAACTGCTGTTGATAATGTTTTGAGAGGATGTCGTTTTGAAGTCGTCGTGGCCTAAAGGATAAGACGTCCGGTGCATTCGTGTTGAGCGATGCACCGGTGTTTGAATCCCGCAGGCGGGTACCAATTTTTCTAATGAAATACGTACTTAACAAATGTTCACGATTGACTTCCACGGTGAAGGAATAACATCGTGTAATGAAAATGAAACCCGCAAAATTATAATTTGTGTAATTACTGTTGGTGGGACCTCTTGTGAGTCCGCACGGGTAGGTACTACCACCCTGCCTATTTCTGCCGTGAAGCAGTAATGCAATTCGGTTTGAAAGGTGGGGCAGCTGTTGTAACTATACTGAGACCTTAGAATTCATATCTCAAGGTGGGTGGCGCATTTACGTTGTAGATGTCTATGGGCTCCAGTAACCACTTAACACCACGTGGGCTGTGAGCTCGTCCACCCACCTAAGCAATAAAAAAAAAAAATGAACAGCTTTCCATCCAACCCAGCATGGATTGAAAAGCCTGTGCTTGTTCATGTAGGAACGCGCGGACGCGGCGGCGGGTGCGGGCGCGGTAGACGTAGCGAGTTCGTGTTCACATTGGCTGCTAGGCGTTTGCGCGACTGTGACTGTTTCAGAGATTGAAAACGTGGACGACGATCTTTTATTTTTAACCAAAAATTCATACCTAAAGTGGGAGATATGATAACAATTAGAATCGGTATGCATGAAATTAATAAAGAAAGAGAACGGTATGGTGAATTTCATACTTTATTCATATTTCTTCTGTATTGAAAGGCATATCATTTCTAGCGATAAGTTCAAACTGATTGAACTTACCCGACGTCGCGAGTGAATCGCGCGCAAGGCACTGGCTTGCCCGCTACTTAGACCACGCGTGCGTTTCGTACGTGAACACTCTTATATTACGCCATATGTTTATTTCGTGACCGCACCCGCGAGTCAACGTGAACAAGCACCTAGTGTTGTGCGTAGCTTATAGCAGTATGCACTATCTTATGTAAACATACACTGTAGATGCTTATATATGTTAAGTGGTTCAACGGACACATTCGAGTCTATTCTACCATCCTTGTATTTAGGTGCATTGTGTGATAACTATTTTCACCTATGTAGACTTTTTCTTCTTTTTATGATATTGGTTGCAACAGAAATATTTCAATAATGTACAAAAAAAGTTAAACATGGCTGTTACCTGATCTGACGACTACAACGTAGGGGGAGATGTCGAGCATTCGAGATACAAGCCCTAAGCTGGGTTTGTTCGATAAGTCTACCTTGTAATACTTTTTCACTAAGAATTTGTCCAACGGATCTGATGTTTTGGCAAGCATATTTGATAACTTCTTGCGTACATTGTCAGCAGTTAATAGACCAACTAATGACCTAAAACCGCGAAAATAATAATTATTTTAAAAACTAATAACATGTTTATTGACGAGCAAATGATAAAAATATTTGCTTATAACAATTTTACTTTAGCACATTCTTTTATTGATCGTTTTCCAGTAAAATTTGTTCAAGAAAAATCCAAACAACATAAACATACAATACAAGACAAACAATCAAAAGCAACATTAGGTTTATTAACAATTAATTTTATATTTTCCTACATTCTAATGAATTTAACATCTTTCAGTCAAATGATTATGTCAAGATGTCAAGAAAGAAATCAATGATTTTTTCTAAATCACGTACATACATACCCATTATCACCTGTGACATTTAGTAGTGGTGTAGGATTTCCTTTCAGTGTTGCAATTGCATACGCAGTCGTGCTATAATGCGATATACTTTTTGTTGGTCGAACCATATCTTGCGTTAAATGTTTATCCCACCATCTAGGGAACACATAATATCAAAATAGTTTTATCTATTCTGAAAACAATTCTTACACAATTATTTTAAAATTAAATTAAACAGGTGCAACACGCAAGGTTACGCATGCATCTGGGTTTTGATAAACAATGAATCTGCATTTAAGTTTGAAGACACTAATTATGAAACAAAATAATGTAGGTTTTATAAATGTCCTGTTTGTTTCTCGAGCTCGCGGAAATGATTTCGATTAATTGAAATCACCAATAAAAATATGAGGATCTCAATTTATTTTTTCTTTAAATTCGATATATTTTTAAAATAAAATACATTATAATAATATGTAGATAAAGCTAAAGAAGTGGTCACACAAAAAATATTTAACTTGAATTTAGTAGTAAATAAACTAGCTTCAATGATAATGTTATGGAGACCATAGACGATGACTTATTGGTAAGTATATTTTAATTACTTAGCCGTCAATGATTACACAGGATACAAAAAAAATCTTTTGTTTTTTAATTACGTACTCACAATAATTTATCGTTTTTAATTAAAGGTTTGAAGTTACGGGCTTCCATCCATTGATCTGATATGAATTTGGTCATATAGTTTCGAATGCTGTCCGGTAATAGCACCACACACTTCTGTCCTTCTTTAAGGGATTTGGCGGCTTGTATGGCGCCCCACATCGCCGCGCCGCTGCTGCCACCTTAATTAAAAAATAACGAAGAACTCTAAATTTAAACGAGGGCTAAAATATAATAATAATTTTAATCGTATTTGCTATTAAAGTAAACCATAGTAATTAATTATTTTGAAACTGTTTTATTTATTCATTGCAACTGATTACGTATGAAAATATTGAATTCGCGTGCAACGAACGAGGTAATTATATAACATACGTACAGGCTTATAATATGGTAGATATTGCTTTATTCACATTTGTGTATCGATTGTGCAAAAACAATTGATGACACGTTAACAACATAAACAACAATAACCAACAACCATCACCTTCATTTATAAATTGTACACATGCTAGCATTTATTATGTATTCCACGCGAATTGATTCATATTTACATTTAAATTACTTAACAAGTTAAAGATTTCATTATTCTGTATGACACAAGAAAGGCAATAATTAATTGAATATGCAATTTCGAAAAGGGCACATGTCGCATATTTTGTCAAATAGGTAGGTTTTTTTACCCATACCCATTTTATAATAATTCCAGTAATTTTCAATTGCTAATTAACACTAAAATATATCTCAAAAGTTAATAATTTAAATTTTACACTGCTTTAGAAAATAATCAGTTTTTTTTCATTTCCTGACCATTTTACATTTTCAGAGATGTGCCCTTTTCAAAATTGCATATTTAATTATTATTGCATAGGCGGGTAAGCGAGCTCACAGGCCATCTGATGTTCAGTGGTTATCAGAGCTGTTACAATAGAAATATCGTCACCCAACTTCAGACACGTGGTCGTATCGTATAGGGCTGTCACATCTGTCAAAGTGAAACGCATGACTGCTTAGCGCCCGGACTAAAAAGGGTGGTGGTATCCACCCGTGCGAGTTTACAATACGTCTTATCACCACTTGATTTTTAGTACACGATATAATTTTTTATTTATTTAAATCGTTCATGAACACCTGATAAGTATGTATCTTCTTAGAAAAATCACCGGCTGGTTTAAAGACCATGCCACTTCAATGGGATCAATGCACAAAATCCATAGCTTTTTTTTTGGCTTACTTTTAATGGCTTAATCAGGGGGGAAAGTATTGGGCGATATTATATATTGGTCAAGGAAGGAATTCGTGAACACGTGCTAAATCTATTTCATCATGGAAATTAGTTTGAGCAAGCGGTATTTTGTACACCGCGCATCATGCATATCCTTTAGGCCACACAATTTCAAAACTAGATACTAGTTGATGGGATAATGGATAATAAAAGTGAAAACAGTTTTCTAATACCGGTAACACTCTCAAGGTAACCCTTCTTTGTATTACTTTAAATAAGATAGAACCAAGGAAAATCCCTGGAATCTCCAATTTTTTTTGTAACGCTTTGTTTCTCTCTCTCTCTCTCTCTCTCTTATATTTATGAATTCACTTCTTGTAAATGTAACCGTTCTTGTTTAATATATTATATATATATTTTATAAAATCTTACCGCATAGAAGCCCTTCATCTTTGATGAGTCTGCGAGCAATTTCCAAAGAGTTTTGGTCATCACTTTTCACCCATTTGTCGACGACGGTTCTGTCGAGTGTGCCCGGCAAGAAATCGTAACCAATACCTTCAACCTTAAAATCGATATCATTTATCAAATTAATCCTTCGCTCAGTTAAGAATAACAACAGTATGCGACTTTATGTACTGGAAGTTTGTAATTTGTTAAGTTCTCAAGAATTCTTGACAAAAGTTTCAAGTAAAAGTTTGGAAAGGTTAAAAAGATACAAACTATTTTTAATAAAAATAATAATATTTTTAATAAAAAAAATATCTCGTGAAGCACTCGAAATACTTAAAGAGTGCTTTTTTTATGTGATGCAATAGAGATTTCTATCTCATGGCATCGCCTTGACGGCATTTTCGTGTTGTCAACGGACTACGAATCGATCAGGGGGCCGAAGTTCATGTACGCTCATTTATATTAATAACGCAAAAAAAACCCGCAAAGCTTTTCAACAAAAAGGTCAATAGTGAACAGTGATAAGTTGTTTTGAATTACATCATGTTTTGCAATAATTCGCCCTTCACTATCAGACAAGCAGTAATAATCTCCTTGAATAAGAACAAACAGCCAGTGAAATGTTAGTTTATATTGAATTTTTACACGAGTCCTCTAGAACCGAGGTGATTTCTGGGGTATTATGTATCATGATGACTTAGGCATATACATATAATACTAATATAGGCGTGTTGAGTGTTAATGTCTATTCGTATGTAGGTACCTACTGGATTTTAAATTTATAGATTTTAAGATAATATGAATCTTATTTCTCTGAAGTACAATGATATTAATGAAGTTAAAGTCTCAAAATAATTCTGGCTAACCTACCCTTCTAATCGGAAAGTATGCCTGCTTCGTCACAAAAGGAAGATAGGGGTAGGCTACTCGTGCGTGCTCTCAATACATTCTTATTACCTACCATTAATTACGCAAATTTTCATTCTGTTTGTTTGATTTTTAATATGTTACAAGATTACATTCTTAGAGGACATTCGGGTTAGAAATAATTTTTAAAGATATTTAACAGATACTATAGTCGTAGATTTAGAGAATTAGTAATTTTCCCTGGAATTTGAAATGGTGAGTATGGACGTGGTTTCCAGATAAGCTACTATTAGTAAATTTTATGTGATTTATTGAAGTCAATTAAAGATAAAATAAATTTTAATTTTATGTGATACAGGAAATCGGAGACGCGCGCTATTTTAGTTACGCGCTATAGTTGCGTCATTATTTTTCTTGTTATCATTTATAATTTATATACGACTTTGCTTACTTAACGCATCTTATCATATATTGTAATCAAAGGCTATCTTGAATTTTCTATTGGTTATTATAATGATTGAGTGGTTTATGAAAATTGTAAAGTAGGTATTCGATACGTCGGATTTTTTGTTTTTATTGCTTATATGGATGGACGAGTTCACGACCCACCTGGTGTTAAGTGGTTACTGGAGCCCATAGACATCTATAACGTAAATACCACCACCCACCTTGAGATATGATTTCTAAGGTCTCAGTTTTTTTTTTACATACAACGGCTGCCCAGCCCGCCCTTCAAACCGAAACGCATTACTGCTTCACGGCAGAAATAGGCAGGGTGGTGGTACCTACCCGTGCGGACTCAAAAGGCGTCCTACCACTAGAAATGACGCAAATTATAATTTTGCAGATTTGATTTTCATTACACGATGGTACTGAAATAATATAATGACAATAAAACATGCGAAATTAAACCGTAATAGTAGTTTTAATCATGTCTGCTCGAGAAAACACCGACGAAAATACTAATTTATGAATATGAATAAGCGTGACCCGCGATTATTAACTTTGAAATAATTTGAATGTGTGTTAATTTACGTGGCTATATAAGGCTCAATATCCGTCCGACGAATCATCTTCATCGTCATATTCCTTCTTTTACTCAGGGACCTTTCCAGCTTCGCGCGGAGGTATAGTTGGTCTCGTGGTTTTAACCTGAGACAATTTGCTAACACTAGCCCTAGTCAGTGCAGTGCTTCGCAGAATCTACCACCGGTTAGAAATCGCGATCTACTGAGATCTGGCGAGAAACTCAGTGGGCTGTATCTGAGGGTTAGTTAGCTCGCGGAGCCCTTCGTCGCAAACAACGGGTTCGACGAGAACGGTGATCTGTGCCTTACCTAAAACAACCGATAGTGCATCCGGGGGACCCAATAGGTCATGTTTCGGGCGACGGCCGTTTTGCCTTGATCGGATATGTAGTTAACAGCGGCCACGATAAGAGGGTTAGCGTTTCGAGCCGCTTTGTTAAAGTAATGTTCTGACGCTACTTCAAGATCCTGACCTGTCGGTCCTAAATTTGGATCGTCGTGAAGGTCGATATTCCTTACGTAGTCGTCACCAACAATTTGTTGATTATATTAAAAAAAAAGAAAAGAAGCATATAATAATAAATATTTACTGACAACCACGCCACGTTAACTAGTCCCGTGGTAAGTTCGTAAAGAACTTGTGTTACAGGTACCAGATAACGGAAATAAATGTAAGATTTTTATTATACACATACATATATTTAATATACATCCATAACCCTGGAAAAGACATTTTAATATTATTCATACAAAATATCTTCCCTTGGCGGGATTCGAACCCGCGACCACCTTGTGTAGTGACCATGTCACTTACCACTACACCAGACGGCCGTCGAAAATTAAAGACTGACTAAACAGAAACTGTCGCAATAATGCTATTGTTGTAACATGACAACAGTGAATTTTATTGTTGTAACTTTTGTTTCTTCATATTATATCGAACGCATCGAACGTGCCCAGATTTGTTTAATTTCAATATAATCTGTGTGATAATGAAGACAATTTTATTGATAAGCAACTGACAAAGTATGTACGGTAATAGCTTATTTTAAGATTGCAGAATAACACTATCGTTTTTGATATCCTAAGAAGTTTCCTACATTACTTTATACTTTAGTTTTAAATGAAAATCTTGAAGATGCGCCGCGAGGGCATATCAATGTTACAAACACTCGTAAAGTTCAGTAGTGAGATGTTTTAGTTAGTTCTCTGGCAGACCCGTAATTTAATGGCGATTATGTTATTTTATAATATATTTTTATTTATTTAATTTTATTTAAAAAAAAAATTTTGTAATAAAAGAAAATAATTTATTTGCATTATTCGACTTTATATAGAAGCTAATTATGATAGTTTACACAGAATTGTAGCTCAAAGATGCCCAAAGTGATAATTTCTCACAAACCCATACATTCTACATGTAGTAACAATCTATATGTAGGTATATAATATTAAAAGCCAGATTTTCATAAGACATCTTGGGTCTAGACAAAATCGATAAATATGACAAGCGGCTTACAAGATAAGAAAAATTATAGAAATAATATTATTGATTGCTGATATGTTAAGAAAAAAAAAAACAATTAATAATTATTTGCGTTTTTAATAAAACGACTAGTTGTGAAGGTTGTAGTGCTGAGCTGAAAATCAGATTGTCAAGTAGGTATTTATTTGGAAAAGACCACATAATATTTTTATATTACGTAAAAAAATATATACTATAATTAAAACTAAGTTTAAGGTTTAATCTTGCATTTTTTTTAAATTGTCATTATATTACTTCCGGCGTTTCGAATTCTTTAGTTATCGTGGTCACTTTAGTTGTATACGACTCCCGAAAACCGAAGAAAATGTCTACTATACATATATCTAAACCATACATCACATTACTACATAGTTTTTTATTCTGTTTTAAATTGATTGGTATGATTTAAAATCGTTTACCTCATAAACTTGTACGTCAGATTTATTCAATACTTCAGGCTCGGCGAGTATGGATCCGTAAGGGTCGACCCCAACAATGACGCAGTCGGGACAGCGCTCTTTGATCTTGTGCCCGACGCCGGAGATGGTGCCGCTGGTTCCGGCGCCGATCACCACCATGTCCACGGCGTCGTCCAGCGCCCAAAGGATCTCCTCCGCGGTGCCGTCGTAATGAGCCAATGGATTGCACGGGTTGTTGTACTGTGGGCAGATAATGATTCGTCATAATAAGATAGTGTGTGGCATTGGTATTTAACACATGCTTGAATGTCACTTACGACATTTTTAAGATAAGCTGGCATAAATAAAAGTTTCGAACTTTCGGACCGTCGTTTGTCGACGTCGCCCAAAACACGTCATTACGGATCCTCGCGATCTATTAACAGTGCTTTTAGGTACTACAAGCACCGGTCACCGGCCTCGTCGAACCTCGACGAAGGGCTCGACGAGCGAATTAACTCATAGACACAGCCCACTGAGTTTCTCGCGGGATCTTCTCAGCGGGTCGCGTTTCCTATCCGGTGGTAGATTCTGCGTAGCACTGCTCTTGCTAGGGCCAGTGTTAGCAACACTTCCGGTTTGAGCCCCGTGAGCTCACCTACATGTTAGGGTGAAGCTGAAATAGCCTCTCAAGGCTATTAGCATAGGTAGGGAAAAAAAAATCGGACCGTCGGTCTAGCGAGCAATATCCGGTAATAGATTCACCTTTCTTTTTCCTACCTATTGTAGTAACCTCGATGTTAATAGACTCGCAGAACGAGTAGGTGAGCTCACGGGGTTCTAGCCTGAGGATTCAGCGAAAAACTGCTCTTGCTAGTTTTAGCAAACTCTCTCAAGCGCTTGCTTACCACATCGGCGAAGCTAAAATATTCCCACGAGGCTATCACCGATTAAGAAGGAAAAAAATATTCGCGCAATCGCACAGACGTTCCTATTTCATTTCTTATGTAATACCAGTTACATTATCGTCATTGTTAGTGATACCATGTATATCAAACTACATTATTTCTAAAAATTATTAAACATTTAAGTTAGAAATCACGAATTTCAACTACAAATTTTGTTCTGGCCTATATTATCAGAGGATTTCGTAGAGTTCAAAAGATCTGCGTGTGGAGATAATTTTGATAACTGGATGTTCGAGGTTATGAAAACAACGTGACCCGTTGCTATCATGGGTTAACTGCATATAAACGAGATATAGAACCCGGCAACGTGTAGGAATGTCAAATCGAATCCGATTAATAAAAGGGTTGTTACGCAATACGACTTTATTTCACATTAGAGTTTGGTCTCGTGTAAGGTTTATTTTATAGGAACATTTCAGTACTATAACAAAATATGAGATCTATATTATATCGCATATATGGTGGGAAAACGTCACTTATGCAAATTATGTAATTTTTCAGGAGCAACGTTGGAAAATTCAACTCCAACATCTTATTATATAAAACTTTAAACTTCATCAGTAAAAGCAAACACCTCTCTCGTCTCACTAATAACAATTAAAAAAGGTATTTTCTCATACTCAGTTCAGTTTTAACAAAAATTGCATAAGTGGCTTTATAGCACCGTATGTGCGATATAATATCTTTAAATCCGAATCGCACGGATACGCACTAATTTTTGAAGTACGAGCCAGTAACAGAACAAACCTTTAGTGAGTCTGCACCGGTGGATAATACAAGTTCTTATTAAATGATCTGTCGTGTTAAATGAGCTTAAAGCTTAAATAATCACGTTAATCAAGCTATGTTTTACCTGTAGGTACATTTGAATACTGTTCTGTGCTGTTCAGTTTCTACGATTTAAAAAAAAAATGTTCTTAAACATTTGAATATACAATTTCGAAAAGGGCACATCTCTGAAAATGTAAAATGTTCAGGAAATTAAAAAAAACTGATTATTTTCTAAAGCAGTGTAAAATTTAAAATATTAACTTTCGAGATATATTTTATTGTTAATTAGCAATTGAAAATTACTGGAATTATTATAAAATGGGTGTAGGTAAGCCTCAAAACTACATGTATATGAAAAAACGTATTTGACAAAATATGCGACATGTGCCCTTTTCGAAATTGCATATTCATTTGTTTTTTGTACTTTTATGTTAGCCGGACGCGAATTAGTTTAGGTTAGTACATTAATTGGCAATTTTTCGCTTGCTTCCGGCTAAAGGAAATGTATATTTTTTATTGTTTAGATAGGTGGACGAGCTCACGGGCCAACTGTTAATAAGTGGTTACCGGTGGCCATAAAAATCAACAACATAAATGACAGGGAGATAAAGAGTTTTAAGTCTCAGTTTTGCAGTACAATGGCTAAGGCTCACCCTTGAAATAAAACGGGTTATTGCTTCGCGACCGAAATAAGTAGCCTACTTATGGTGGTACCCACCTGTGCCGGCTAACAAGATGCCCTGCCACTAGTATTACGCAGGTTTGATTTTTATCATAAGTTGTTATGTTATTCGTTTATCGTGGAAGTGATTTGTGATCATATGTTGTACTGGTGGTAGGACGTCTTGTGAGTCCCCACGGGTAGGTACCACCACCTTACTTATTTCTGCCGTGAAGCAGTAATGCGTTTTGGCTTGAAGGGTGGGGCAGCCGTTAGGTAGGTGGCGGTATTGACGTTGTAGATGTCTATGGGCCCCGGTAACCACTTAACATCAGGTGGGCCGTGAGCTCGTCCACACACCTAAGCAATAAATAAAAAAAACTAAATTCTGCACATTACGAAACTGCAAGTTGTATGCACTTGTATAATTATGGCAATAATACAACATTTTTAGTTTATTAATATTAATATTTCGCAAAAACATATTTTTACAGATAACCGTTTTGAGCTTTGTTTACAAACAACCTTTATCTACCAGATCTGTTGTTTGGAATAACTATGCATGATTTATTTTATCAATATCTTTAAAATTATCTCAATTGGTACCCTATGAATTAAGTTGATTTGTTTTTTTGTGTGTTTTGAATTTATTTATCAACTTAGCCAGCAGAACTATAGGTATAATAGGCATAGCTTAATCGCCGCTTCAGGCGGGTACCAATTTTTCTAATGAAATACGTACTCAACAAATGTTCACGATTGACTTCCACGGTGACGGAATAGCATCGTCTAATAAAAATCAAACCCGCAAAATTATAATTTGCGTAATTAATTACTGGTGGTAGGACCTCTTGTGAGTCCGCACGGGTAGGTACCGCCGCCCTGCCTATTTCTGGCGTTAAGCAGTAATGCGTTTCGGTTTGAAGGGTGGGGCAGCTGTTGTAACTATACTTGAGACCTTAGAATTTATATCTCAAGGTGAGTGGCGCATTTATGTTATAGATGTCTATGGGCTCCAGGAACCACTTAACACCAGGTGGGCTGTGAGCTCGTCCACCGATCTAAGCAATAAAAAAAAAAAATGACATAGGAAATGGAAACATGATTTAAACTCACTTGATCGAGAATAATAGCGTGCGGTATCTCTTTAGCGAGTCGATGCGCAACCATGATGTTGCTCTCTGGTGAGTCCCAGGCAGCTTCAGTTGGCGTGCGGATTATTTCAGCACCCAATGCGACAAGTGTGTTTACTTTTTCATCTGACATTTTCTCAGGCAACACTATAATGCACCTGTACCCTAAATGGTAAAAGTATTTCTTCATTTAAATATTTCTATTATTTAATAATATATCTACATAGTTTTGATTCAAAATAGATACTGTAATTTTTTTTATTTTTTATTTATTTTAGTCCCAAAATTATATTTGTATTTTTATTTTAAATAATATATGTATAAATATTATTTCAATTAGTACAAAATATATTCAAAATCTCATTTTTAGTACCTCTGACAGCAGCGGCAAGTGCCAGTCCGATTCCTGTGTTACCAGATGTGGGTTCTACTATGACTGACTTGCCAGGCTTCAAAATACCCTTCTGTTCTGCATCCAGAAACATGCGGTAAGCTATGCGGTCTTTGACGGATCCTCCAGGGTTGAGGAACTCGCATTTTGCATCTTAAATGTGGGAGTTTCATTTTTGTTTACAATATTTCAAACCAGGACATTAATCCATTAAATCTATACATATAAATAAAATTAGAGTGTCTGTTTGTAATATTGAAATAACCGCTTTTTACTACATGCATATGAATATATATACGGTACATACACCAAAATAACAATTTTTACAGTTTCTATCTGTATGTCTATCTGTTTGTTTCAGCTAATCCCTGGAACGGCTGGACCGATTTTGATGAGACTTTCACTAATAGGTAGCTGATGATATAAGGTGTAACTTAGGCTTACTTTATTTAGACTAGCTTTGCCCCGCGGCACCCGCAGTTATTGTCTTACCGCGCCGCCTATCAATAATAAAATTTAATGTTTCCGAAGCGAAGCGAGGGCGGGTTGCTAGTTAATATATAATTTCAGTGAATATTTGAAAAAATACACAATAAGCATTGGTTTGCCCTCAATCTATTGTTGAATATAATATTTATCTTGATTGCTCATTCAAATGGCATCACATTTACATTTGTTAGGTATCTCTTTGTAATATATTTATACTCTGTTAGCAGAGATCAACTGATAAGGTTGAATTGAATTAGGACAAATTTACTATTCATATAAACTAAACTATTACTTATTAAAGTAAACTATTAAGTGCATGACATGCTCAATGCTGCAATATAAAACGTTATTTCGTTAGATAGACATTTTTACTTTTAATTTATAAAATTAAATAATTAATTAATTAAATTAATATATCAGTATTTAACATTTGAGGCTATCACAGTAGTGGCGTACATTTTATTTTCAAATTATTACAGTTTAAAAATTTGCTTCCATAGCTGATTACTGATTTTCTAGTTTTGGGTCTATCACTATCCCTTAGAAGCAGACAGTAAGTTTTATAGATTTAATATAAACTTTATCAGCATGGCTCAATGTCGTGCTGACCCTGCTCAATAAGAAGGATAACTTTCTTGGCAGTTCAAAATTAAGACAAGAAAAAAAAGTGAACATAAGCAAAGGAAGTATAATTTTTTTAACTTACACATTTCACATTTCAATCCTTCATCTTTAGGTAATTTGGATAGCTTCACCAGTGGTGTATTTCCGATTACATTCAAAATATCTGAATGTACCTTCTGATTTCGATCCCTCAAAAATAATTGAACATTATTAATTGATTTGGTATAAAATCAGTGCCAAATAAAATATGTACATTTTTAACAAAAAAAAAATCAATAAAAAATCATTATTTAAACCGTTAAATCACAGATAAAAATTGTAGTACTGGTAATTTTAAAAAATATTAAATTATAGTCATGATCTTCACACTACTTCCAATGTAATATAATTAAAAAGCAGCCGAATTATAGCAGATTATCATAATTAGATCACATCTAAAATATTATGTACGTTTCCAATTTCCGTATTTAGGAAAAAGACGTAAAGGCTACTTTTAGTATAAGCCTTTAAGAACAGTTCCTTAACAACAAGTTTAACAGTGATATTTTCATTACAATACATTGTTTGTTAAGTTTATATTTAAAAAAATGTTAGGTTAAATTAGTTAGTGGCATTTGTGAATATTTTCTTATAAAGAAATTCAGTTTTCATAAGAGTGAGAACTCTGCATACTTACAGTGCCCTTACAATGTGAGGCATATCCTTTAGTGTAAAGAATTTTCTCGCAGAGTTCGATGTGCCATTTTTAGCATCCACATGGTTCGACATGTTGCTGTTTATCGTTTTTATTGCTTGTATTTAAAATTCACAATTCACTATTGTATCAATTTACACAGCTAGCTTTTCAATTTAACATTTTTATTTTATTTAACCGACGACTTGATAGAAAATACAGTTCTAATTAAACTAAAATTAAATCGAGCGGTATAAATTATTATTTTGCAGTAATTCACAGTGCGTCAAGGTGCTCTAACCAGGGAGTATATAATAACTATGTTTCCTCTTGAATGAAAGGAATTTAACTAAAAGACAAATTAATTGAAGTTGGATATTTATAATATTATGTATGAGTTGTAAGATATGTATAGGCACCTACCTACCTATAGTCGGATTTTTTATTAGACGAAGTAAACTGACGTTTACTGTGTTGTCAGTTTTTGATGAAATAAAAATAGTGTTGTGACAAAGTGAACGATTGAAAAAACTCCTGAATTAATGAAATTGCCTCGATTGTCTAGTGAATAGTTAGTGTGCCGAACTGCCGATATCGGGCACGGGGTTCGAATTTTAGCCGTGCTTTGTACATACCAACGAGTTTTCGACGAAACATTATGTTCCTATGGTATCTACCTGTACTGAATACCGAGTGTTTTAAACATTAAGAAAAACATTGCGAGGAAGCTTGTAAGACTGTCCTATTTCCAATGCATCATATAGTTGAAACTATAGATGTATAAAATATAACAATTATAGGTACATAGGTAATGAAAATAAAAAAAACTGATTGTAGTTACATACTACTAGTAACATATTATTATATTGGATCACTTTAATACAATTTTATTGTAAAATATAAATAATATTCTTTTATAGTTTGAAATTAATGAGTAACTCTTCACACTCATTGTTCATTTATGTGATTGAACGAGAACTGAACGCATCACTATTACTTTAAATATAGCAACATTATTTCACAAAGTGACATTAGCTACTGTCAGCTGGCTTCGTCTAATTAAAAATCCGACTATAGTTAGGTGAATGAAGTTAGCCCCTCAAAAAATTTTTTTTTTCCTCTTTTATACTTATTTTCTATTAATTCGTTTGTTCATCATTTGTTCATGATTGTTCACTGTTAATAATTGTTTGTTCTGCATTTATTTATTTAAAAAAAATATTTAAAAATATACCTACAAGTTAGCCCCTCTAATGCAATTTTTAATATTTTTTCATCCTTAACGACTCGTAAATATTCATTTTCGATTGTTCTTATACAAAACACGTTTGTTCTCTTTCGAAATTACTCGTTTTTTGTTTAATTTACTATTTTTATTAGTTGAATAAATGTATGCAAAATATGTGTACTGCGCATGCGTCAACTATAATGCCTAAACTTTCTACGCGGTTTTAATCGTGAAAAAAAAAACAAATATAAATCCTGAAGGAGCAATTAATTAGTATACAGTTTAATTAAAAAAATTAAAAAATAAATAAATGAAATAATGTGCATTGGCGTTAAGTTAGACCAAAAACCTTTTTTCCATCCTCCTACTTATCGTTATGAAGGTATAAAAAAGATAGGGAGTTCACATAGGTAATATAAACAAATAAGTAAATATGTTCATGATGAAAAAATGTATTTGGTCTAACTTAACGCCAATGCACATTATTTCATTTATTTATTTTTTTAATTTTTTAATTAAACTGTATTCCGGACGGCCACCGCTCAGGTTTCGGCCACCACGTGTGATTTTTAGACTTCTTACTCGTTGAAACGTGGTGGCTCGAGTATTGCCGCAGTGGCTGTCGCGGAACGGGTGCTGGGATTGGTTCGAGGAAAATAACGAAGGCTTCAAGTATGGCGTTCACACGGTCCTCGTGGCTTGACCGGCGCAGGGCGTAGGAGCGAGTCTTTTCTTGTTCGGTTGGCGCTCTCCTCTTCTTCCGGAGAGGTCTTGACTCGTCGGCTCGCTGTCTCGAACTGAATTTGCATTTTTTTTTTTTTTTTTTTTTTCCTACCTATGCTGATAGCCTTGAGAGGCTATTTCAGCTTCACCCTAACGTTAGTAGGTGAGCTCGCGGGGCTCAACCGGAGAGTTGCTAACACTGACCCTAGCAAGAGCAGTGCTTCGCAGAATCTACCACCGGATCGGAAACGCGACCCACTGAGAAGATCCGGCGAGAAACTCAGTGGGCTGTGTCTATGGGTTAGTTCGCTCGTCGAGCCCTTCGTCGCAAGCGACGGGTTCGACGAGGACGGTGACCGGTGCTTGTGGTGCCTAAAAGCACCGTTAATGGATCAGGAGGGTCCGTAATGACGTGCTTTGGGCGACGTCGACGGTTTACCATTCGGTCTACTGGGTCGGGTATGTAATTTCCAGCGGCTACGATGAGAGGGTTCTCATGTCGTGCCGCCTTCTCAAAATGGCGCAGCGATGCCGACTGTAGATACTTACTAAGGGAGTCGAGCTCCAGGTCGTCGTGGAGATCCACATTCCTAAGGAACCAAGGCGCTCCGACGGCTATCCTGCAGAATCGTGATTGAATAACCTGAAGGGATTTCAAGTTGGTGCGGGCTGCGTGAGCGAACACTACGCTTGCATACGTCATGACGGGGCGTATACAAGTTTTGTAGAGAGTTACCTTATTACGGAGGGACAGTTTGCTTCGACTACAAAGCATTGGATAGAGTCGTCCTAGAATAAACGCGGCGCGGTCGCGTACCGTTTTTATATGGGGACGGAATGACATCCCTCTGTCGAGGGTGACGCCTAGATATTTGACCTTCGAGACCCACGGAATGGGCTGGCCAAAGAGAGTGATGGGACTAACGGCGGAGGTGTTTGCGCGCCTACTACGGAGTGGGATGCTCGAAGTGATGTTCGGAGGGCGACCCCTTTTGAAGAGCACCGCTGCGCTTTTCGTGGGGTTGATGTCTATTCGCCACTTCCGGAACCACTGTCCCATGGTGGCTACTGCGATCTGGAGTCGCCGATGAAGCAGCGACATCTTCCTACACGAGTAGTAGATAGCCGTGTCATCGGCGAAGAGCGCTAGATGGGTCTCCGGAGACCGGGGTATATCATTGATATACAAACTAAATAATAACGGGGAGAGCGCGGAGCCTTGCGGGACTCCGGCGGTCAGTTGACGGGGACGAGAACGAGTTCCCTCTACTCGATATCGAAACGAACGGTTCGACAAGAAGTCTCGTATGATGAGCACGAGTCTGTCTGGCACTCCCATGTTGTACAGTTTATAAATTAAACCGTTGTGCCAGACTTTGTCGAACGCCTTCGCGATGTCGAAGAAGAGGGCGCCGGTCGGGATTTGTTTTCGCCTATTTAGTCCTATCAGAATGTGCTCCGTGAGGCGGTGCACTTGTTGTACGCACGAGTGTTTTGAGCGGAATCCGAACTGTTCGTCTATGAGAATTTTGTTCGCGGTAACAAAATCCCAGAGGCGTTTCCTAAGGAGCCGTTCGTAAATTTTTCCTATCGTCGAGAGGAGACTAATCGGACGGTAACTAGAAGTTTCGTTTGTCGGTTTGCCCGGCTTATGTATACCGATAACGTCCGCTTCTTTCCACACCGCGGGAAAGATGCAGTGCGTCATAGCGGCATTTAAAATTGTAGCCAACATTGCTATCAGTTGGACTGGCAAGAGTTTAAGCGCGCGGTTGTGGATGCCGTCGGAGCCGGGTGCCTTCCTAGGTTGTAGGTTGTGGATCGCGTCTCTAACTTCGTCAGTGGTAATGGGGGGTAACGCGTCCGAGGGTGGCAGGGAAGCTCTGCGCTCGACCTCCCTGTCGACTAACTCGGTGTGTTCGGGGTCCGCGTGTTGAGTGCTGGTGGTGCACTGCTCTTGCAGTGCATCGGCCAGCAGCTCAGCCTTGTCATCGTCATCGAATGCCGGTGGTTGGCCTGAAGGGCGTACGAGGGGAGGCATAGTAGCGGTAGTTTCGGATTTGAGAGTCCTAGCTAGTCGCCAGTATGCTTGGTGGGAGGGCGCGAGTTGTTCTAAATAACTATGCCAATTATCGTTACGCGCGTCGCTTAAGCGGGAGTGGACTTCGCGTTGTAGACGACGCATCCGAATCCGGTTTGAATGCGTGGGAAGACGATCGTAGGCCCGGATTGCCGCGTTCCTAACTCTTAAGAGATTCCTAAGATCGGGGGACAGTCTGATGCGGTGGAAGCTGTCCTCCACATCGACTTCTTTAGAAGATCTAATGATCGCGGAAGATATGTGATCGGTAATGATGTTTATGGATTCGACGGTGTCCTCGGGGGATAGATTCGAATCCGGGCCGTAAGGGAGGATTGGCGGAGCGGTGTCGGCTAGGCACGTGCCCAGCTTATTCCAATCCACCATGGTCCTCGTAACAGTGACTGGGTTGTGGGGGCGACCGAGCTGCATAACGACAGGTCGGTGGTCTGAGTCGAGCTCTGACATTGCTTCGATGGAACGCAAGCGCAGAGTTACGTTCCTAAGCAATGCCAGGTCTATAGTGCTCGGACGGAGCGCGATGTTATACGGATAACATGTTGGAGTTGGGGGACCGACTATTTCAAAGGTGAGGTCGTCTATAAACGCGTCGAGACGCCTACCGTTAACGTTAGTACGATGGCAGTTCCACCTAGTGTGGTGGCAATTTAAATCGCCTGCCAGGATGACGGAGTCTCCCATGCCGAACAGTGACTCGATGTCACTGCTCAGAAGGGGCTTGTCCGGGGGGAGATAAACGGATGCGATGACGATCGGCTGGTGTCCCGTCAGCGAGATACGGCACACTGACGCCTCGATATGTGAGAGCGAGGGAGTATCGAGAGGGACAACGTGCAGGGCCCGCCTATAGTAAATGGCAGTCCCGCCTTTGGAGGCGGTGAGTCTGTCATTCCTAACCATGACGTAATTCGCGACTTTCGGGTCGCGACGCGAGGGCTTCAGACAGGTTTCCTGCACTAATAGAATATCTACAAGATTATCGCGGAGGAATTCGAAAATTTGATCGCGTTGCCGCGCGAGTCCGTTAGCATTGTAGAATGCTAACGTAAGGGAATACGGTTTTTCTCTACCTTTTTGCGCCATTGGTTACCGGTAAAGATTTTATAACGTACGCGACACGGACTCGTAAACGTCCATGTGATCGAAAGCGGCCGCGAGCCGCTGTTCGGGGGTTACCGACCTACGGATAGCGTCAGCGAACGATCGCAGACGGTCGAAGTTGACCGCGGTGACGAAGTCACGCACGAGCGCGAAGTCGTTGGCGGCAGAGGGTTGCGGGGGACGGAACGCGGGCGCGGGGCGAGGTGCGAGCAGGGGCTGGGGCGCGGGGCGTGTCACGAGCGGGGGCGGGGGTGCGGTTTCCGTTCCCGCCTTCGTATACGGCAGCGGTTTTTTCCACGCCGACACCGTGGGAACTGCAGCCGGCACGAAGGCGGGTTTCGGCACTGAAGGCGCCGAAGTCTTTGGGCCGACGGTTCGGGGGGCTGGGTGGGTCGGACGTTTTCGCGGAGCCCTAGGACATCCACGGTAGTTCGCGGGGTGCCCTTGCTTAAGGCATAGGACACAGCTTGGAGGTTCGGTCGCGGTTTCCCTAACACGCGAGCAATCTAGTGTGGCGTGGTCGCCGAGGCACTTTACGCAGCGGGGGCGCGCGTGGCAATTACGAGCCGAGTGGCCGTAAAGCTGACATCGGTAGCACTGCCCGGGAGTGCCACGCTTATGGGGGGCTTCGATCGAGATCCCGGATAGGCCGCAAATTGTCGTGAGACATGCGATCTTCTTTTTGGCCTCCGGGGTGGGTTCTAACGCCACGAGTATCATATTATAGGGCTGTTTGCCCCGCCCGCTGTGCATCCGGTGCACACTAACTATCGGGAGGGCCTGAGCGGTCAGATCCTCCTTAACATAGTCTATGTCCAACTCCTTGGGGACTCCGCGTACTACTACGCGGAGCTCGCGGTCCTCCTGAAGAGCATAGGTGTGGAAACCTATGTTCTCCTTTCGGAGGTATGCTGAGAGGGCCCTATGGTCGCCCGGCGTTGCGACCTTAATCTGAATCCCATGCGCGACGTTACGCGCATGGGTGTAGTTAATTTTATTTGCCTGAAGGGCCTGGGACACGCGATTCCACGCTGTCTTCTCTTGAAGTATCAGCGGGGGCGGGGCAGCTACTTTGGGAGCGGGCGCGGGCTTGGGACGCGGCGGCGGGGTTACGCGGCGAGCGGAGTCCGACTCCGGTGTCACGACTACCTGCGGGCGGGAGGCGGTCGCGGATTTAGTTTGCTTCGTCGTGGAGCTCCGGGACTCCACGGCGCGAGTACGCTTTTTTCCGCGCGTTACGGTTTGGAACCCATCCGAAGTTCCAGGCTGAGGGCTTGACGCGGATTCGAAATCCATCTCCGATTCGGTATCGGAGCCTGAACTCGAAACGATCGAGGTCGCGACGGATGAAGCGCGCGATGACGTAAACGACGCGGGCGCGGGGGTGGGGGTAGCGTTAGGCGCTACGTGAGCCGCATCGTGGGAACGTGTGCTCGAACTTGACGCGGCGGCGGGGGGCGCGCGGCGTGCCTCCGAGGCACGTTTGAGATACGCGGCGACGGACGCGGGGGGGGAGGGATTGCCACGGGCGGCCCTAAACTCTAGGTACTCGGCCCTAATTGACGAGTACCTATCCCGGAGGAACCCGACAATATCACTAACGTCTTCTTTCTCCATTCTTCGGTCTTCTTGCCCGGGGGGGGCGGCCCCGGGACTTTTGTTGAACTCGCCGAAAGGCGAGGCCCCGGATAGGATTTGTAACCCCCCTGTGCTGCAGGACAGCAAGGAGCAGGGGGGGGGAATGCCTATGCCGTGAAAACGGCAATCGGCGGGGAAAAGGAAAGGAACCCGCTCGGGCTGTATAGTGCTACAGCAGGCAGAATCGCGAGCGGGGGTCTAGTCTTGAAAAAGACTGTTGTTTTTGGGAAGGGTTAGGAAATCGCTAGCCTGTGAGTGCCACAGGAAGCTGAACGTAGCGATTGGTTTTGCCTTGAAAAAGGCAGTTGGTAAGGGTGGGTTCGCGGTTACAAAACTTTAGCGCACAAAAATGGACCTCGATACGCAGATCGCAAGCGACCAACGGATCGGCACGTCCGCACTACTGAATTGTACGCACGATGTATTCACGGTCACTACACTGTCGAGCACAACTGTGAGTTCAGAGACGCAGCTCGCAAGCGGGCCACGGATCGGAAAGCACGTCCGCGCACGACCGAGTCGTGAGCGAGAATGTGAATTTGCAGCGAGGTAGGCCCTCTATTTATGGTCGCCCACACGCACTCGGCCAGCGCTATTATGAGTCCGAGCACGGTGGGCGTCTATTGTTCTCTCGGCCGCCTCGCTCGCCTATTGTTTGCCTAGTCGCTCTATTAGTCGCCCGTATTGTGACTCGCTCCTGCGTTCCCACGCCAAATTAAAGACCACGAGGACCAATCTTTATTTTCAAACAAATATTTACAAATTTACTTATATCTATTTTTCTATTTTTAACTATCTCTATTCACATTTATTATTTCACAACATATCCGTTTATTTGGATGTCTATTTATTTTCGCTGTTCTTGGCGAACATATCTCTATTTAACTATTTACGGACATTTCCCTATTATAACTATTTATTCTTCAACTTATTTTAACATACTATTCATTTATTTGTTACGGACATTTTTCTATTATTTTACAGCCAACCTATAACTATATTTTCTATCTACTTTTAAAACTATCTATGTCCGTCGTGAACAATATCTATTTAACTGCATTTATTTATGTCCGTCGCGAACAAACTGTATACCAATTAAATGCTCCTTCAGGATTTATATTTGTTTTTTTTTCACGATTAAAAACCGCGTAGAAAGTTTAGGCATTATAGTTGACGCATGCGCAGTACACATATTTTGCATACATTTATTCAACTAATAAAAATAGTAAATTAAACAAAAAACGAGTAATTTCGAAAGAGAACAAACGTGTTTTGTATAAGAACAATCGAAAATGAATATTTACGAGTCATTAAGGATGAAAAAATATTAAAAATTGCATTAGAGGGGCTAACTTGTAGGTATATTTTGAAATATTTTTTTTAAATAAATAAATGCAGAACAAACAATTATTAACAGTGAACAATCATGAACAAATGATGAACAAACGAATTAACAGAAAATAAGTATAAAATAGGAAAAAAAAATTTTTTTGAGAGGCTAACTTCATTCACCTACTATAGTTGTATCTACAAAAATAAACTGAACTGACAAGTGACATTTGACAGTTAAGATATTAATTTTTTGGTTTGTCTTATTTAAATGGCAAAGGAAAATATTCCTATATACGTAGTCCTTTTTTACTTTCTTAATTTTTGCACGAATGTGTCAATGATCTTGCAATTTTTTTTTTTTTTTTTTTTTTTTTTTTTTTTTTTTTTTTTTTTTTTTTTTTTTTTTTTTTTTTTTTTTTTTTTTTTTTTTTTTTTTTTTTTTTTTTTTTTTTTTTTTTTTTTTTTGAGACACGTCATCAAAATCTGAATTGTGTTATATAATAGCCCGTCATACTTCGTGAGCACTAAGCTACAGAACTAGGCAAAATGGTTGTACCAATCGTGTACGCTATAACTGCCATAAACCTGTAAACTATACTTTTTTGTCTAGGTATCTTTAAATACTGGTGATAGCACCTCTTGTGAGTCTACACGGGTAGGTACCACCACCTCACCTATTTCTACCGTGAAGCAGTAATGCGTTTCAATTTGAAGGGTGGGGCAGCCGTTGTAACTATATTGAGACCTTAGAACTCATATCTCAAAGTGGGTCGCAGCATTTACGTTGTAGATGTCTATGGGCTCCAGTAACCTCCTAAAACCAGGTGGGCTGTGAGCTCGACCACCCATCTAAGCAACAAAAAAAAATCTGCTTACATTTGTTTATTAGTAGAACCAAATTTCTCATGGTATAGGGAATGCTAGTTTGCGCTACTTTAATCACATTTTACACAGAAATTGTGTGTAAAGTGTGATTTCCTATTTATTATTTAAATATTTATTTATGAGACTTACAAAACCTATTGACCATTTCGCATCATTATCATCATCAGCCTATATCTCTCTACTGCTAGTAGTAGGCCTCTCCCATAGTCCGTTACAATTAAATGGTCCACCGCCTTCCGCATTCAATATTTTCCCGCATATCGCCGTAAGTCATTGGTCCACCGGGCAAAGGGACGCCCAACGTTGCATCTACCGGCACGTGGTCTCCAGTCCAGAACGCGTCTGCTCCATCAGCTATCGGTTCGGCGACACGTATGTGCGGTCTAGTGCTTTGGTTCTTCAACGGATTTTTTCATTTCTCCTTCGATCCATCAAAGAAACTCCAAGAACACTGAGCGACTTTGCATTTACAGATCAGACCTTCGGTCAATGTCCACGTTTCAGCGCCATATGTCGTGACCCGTAGTTTCACAATCAGGATGAAATTAAATTCACAAGCCTATTTATTTGTTTTAAAAGTTAATTTTCAAGAAAATACAAAAACAGAAAAAAATATAATATTTTTGTGTTGTCCAGCTGGAGCACTGGGTATGAATACTCCAGAGGGTCCCACAAACAAGTTCGAAAAGGAATGGTAGCGAGCGAGGTGCGGACGTATTCTCGTGTGTATGCTTCGGTGGTTGCGGGTGAACTGTCGGCGTCAGTAAAGGGGCACGCGCGGCTTGCCAAAAGGAAAGCCACTCGGTCGCTACTCTTTGAATCGCGCCGGGAGCCGACAACGAGAGTCCCTCATTGGTCGCGGCGCGCGATCAGACGCGGCTGCCGACGCGGCAGGCGTTAGGGTTGCTATATACTCCCCCTCTAGTCCTGGAGAACGCCCTCGCTCCTGGACTAGGACATCAACAGCCTTAGCTGGGCGTCCACGTTTCCTCTTAGGAATCACAGGTTTGGGTAAGGAGTCTTTGTTACCGTGATAACAGGTAAGGTCTTGGGTATGGTATTTCCCTAATATAATATCAGGCGGTTTCTTCGAAGGATTCAAACAGTAAGGAGGTACTGAAATTGGTGCATGCTCACCTGTTTCGATGCGATGCTCAGCAAACGGTGTTGGACCTCCCCCTGCTCTGAAGATGTGTGCGTGCCTGTCCAGTAGGTCAGCGAGCGCTTGCCGCTTAGCTGGCGTAAGGTGAGTACCTTGGTCATCCCTACGAATGTCTGTAGCGGCGCAGGAAACTTTGCGCGATTTAGGTTCGAAACACAGATTATACTTTACCATCGCATCATCACTGAAGAACCAAACCTCCTTTTTGAAGTCGATTATTACTCCAGCTGCGGTAATAAAATCTATTCCTAATAACGTTTCATTATTGGTGGATTCAGGAAATATGAGGAATGGAGTGGAAATAATTGTCGTCTCTAGGCGTACATCGAGTGTGGTGGTAAAAACGTCCATAATGCGCACCACACCGTCGGCAAGTCTGACTCGTTGAGAGGAAACGCGGAGAGGATGGTTGTTCTGCTGGAGGAGAGCGTATAGCGTATGACCCGCGATGCAGTGTTTTGCAGCTGTGTCTATTAAAGCGGTGCCGTCAAAACCCAGTATATTTATGTTAAAAATCGGCCGTACGTCACGACCAATAGGGGGTCCCGTAAGATCGTCATCTCCGCCGCAACCATAAAAACAATCAAATCCCATTACATCACGCTTATTCCCATATTTCGGAACATTCGGGTTTATCCCGTTTTTATCAAAATAATTTTCAAATAATGGTATACAAATCTTACTGTCGCCCGGACATCTTTGATGAACAAAATTTGAATCCTCTGCGACCGTGCAGGTTAATGTTTGACATTGCCCGTTTGCATTGGCATTGCGGCAAAGATGTCCGTCGACGCTAGAAAACCTATCCAAATTATTATTTTTGTTGAAAAAAAAATTATCATTTTTACGTTCGGCAACCAAAGAGTTAACATTTTTAGTTGTGGCGGCTGAAGGGTTAACGTGAGTAATGTTTTCGCTCGGACTATTATTATTTTTGCGATCGTCACTCGATCGATTACATGTTATGCATTTCGTGTTGCATGCAATGATATTGTGGTTCTTTTCTCGAGAAGAACCTGGGCGATCAATACGAGGTCGATCGGAATTATCACTGTTATCAATAACCTTAAACCGCGAACGATTTGAATTATGGGCAGCAAAATTATAATTTTGTGGAATTCGCCGCTGTTTATACTGTGTGTAGGTATCAGTGCATGCATCACTATTTGGCAAAATAAGTATACAAGTTTCATGCACTAAATTAGAACTATGAATATGGTCTTTTACTGATTTGTCGTTTTCAAATTCAAAACACACTTTTGAATCGACACAATAAAATGACTGATCACTTTTAACTTCACTTTCACTAGATTTCGAGTGAGTTTTATTTTTAAATAAGTTAGTATGAGATTGATCACCTTGTTTTGAATCTAATTTACGACACTGGTTCTTCTCGTGACCGAAGAAATGGCAATACGAACATTTCGGGCGTCGCTTCTTTTCGACGGAGTCAAATACACGCGGCGTTCCGGTAACAAGCGGCGGCTGCGTCGCGGGCTCGTGGCCGGGGGCGGCGCCGCTCGGAGCGCACGCGGCCGTGCGCGCTGCTACTGCTGGCGGAGGGCGGGTGCGTCCGGTGCCGGTCGTCGACTCGTATGGTTTTCTTGCTAATTCTCCCGTCGGTCTTGAGGCATCGTGCTCGTAGCGAAGTTCGTCCGTCGCGTCTTCAATTTGGCGCGCTCTTTGCAGGAGCACGTCGAATGAACTTACTTCGTCGCGGCGAAGTCTCTCCCGTACGCGGCGGCTGAGGAGTCCGTAGATCATGTCCAGCTGGACTTTCTCGCTTAGGTCGCCGGCAGGTAGCTTCGCGAGAAGAGCACGCGTCGCAGCGATGAAACGGTCCGTTCTTTCATCGTTTTGTTGACCTCGTTTGAACAGTTGAGCGTATATACGGTGTGGAGGTCTGCGATCACCGAAAGCGTCTCGTAGGGCTGATACGGCATCGCACCACGAAGATATGGAGGACTTCACACCCAGCCACCAGACGGCGGCGTCGCCGCACAACATCATGGACAATCCCCGGACGGCGTTCTCATCCGAGATGTCGGAGCAGTCGCGACACGCCTCAGCCGCATCCAGGAAGGCATCAAGCGACTCACCTGCAGTCCCACTAAAGCGCGCGGTACATCGGGCGAAGTTCGCGTGTGCATGTGATGCGGGCACTGGTGTTGATGTGTTGTGCCGTATCGTTTCAAATAATGATTTCAAAACCTCTGTTTGGCTCCGCTGTATTGCCTCTACTATTGTTGACACGTGCTCGCTTGAGAAGGTGGCTTCGGCGGGGGCCACGTGGCTGTCGCCGGATCGGTTGTGGTGATTGGAGCGCGAGGCGTCAGCAGCGCCGATTTCGCAGGCGGGAGACGCGCTCGTAGATGCTTCTCGAAAGGACTCGTAGATTGTGCGCGAGGCGTCGCCGGCGCCATTTTCTTGGGCGGCGGACGCGCTCGGGGAGACCGATCGCGGGACGCGGACAGACGACGGGTCCGTTGCATCATCATCCCTGCGATTTCGGCTAGCACGGTTATCACTTCGAGTGTTCACCATGATCATGAGTTCACAATTTTATTTGCAATACTGGTACGATTCGTCGACTCACCGCTAGATTTTCCTTACCACGTTGAGGCGCCAGTTTTGTGTTGTCCTCCTTACCACGTTGAGGCGCCAGTTTTGTGTTGTCCTTACCACGTTGAGGCGCCAGTTTTGTGTTGTCCACCTTACCACGTTGAGGCGCCAGTTTTGTGTTGTCCAGCTGGAGCACTGGGTATGAATACTCCAGAGGGTCCCACAAACAAGTTCGAAAAGGAATGGTAGCGAGCGAGGTGCGGACGTATTCTCGTGTGTATGCTTCGGTGGTTGCGGGTGAACTGTCGGCGTCAGTAAAGGGGCACGCGCGGCTTGCCAAAAGGAAAGCCACTCGGTCGCTACTCTTTGAATCGCGCCGGGAGCCGACAACGAGAGTCCCTCATTGGTCGCGGCGCGCGATCAGACGCGGCTGCCGACGCGGCAGGCGTTAGGGTTGCTATAATATCACTTTTTTTTCCTTAAAGACATCAGAATATCATTTAGTTTACATGGCTCACCAGTTCATGCCGTACTTTTCGTCTATAAACATCTCTGGACAGCCCAGTAGCAACTAAATGCAGTATTGCCATATTCGGTTAATTTTGTCCGGTCCGGTTAGGTTAGGTCATTATTCTACCTGTATCGCGTTCCGACCCGGCAGCCTGATTCTGGCCCAGCGAGGTATCCCGGAACACCAGCGGCATCGCCCGGGCGGCCTGGTAGGGCCGCCGTACCGCGGAGACCGACGTTGTTGGTCGTCGACTATCGCCTCGACGACCCGTCGGTCGGGCGTCCTCGGGGTGGCGCTGCGTGTCTGGTTGTAGTGTTGACCGCGGGAACCGCCCTACTCTGACCGGGTTTTGACACCGGACGGAAATCGGACGTCGGGTGTAATAGTGCAGGGGAGTCATTTAGTGAGTGGGCTCTAAAATTCCTTGGGGCCGCGGTCTGCTCTCAACACCTGCGGATCGTTGAGTCCCACATACCCCGCGCGCCCCCTAGGCGCGGGGACCTCGTAGGAGGTTCGGCCCCAGGGCCGAAAAAGAAGGTCAGTATTCTACCTGTTGTTGAGTTGTCACTATCAATTATGTTACAAGATGGTTCCTAAGGAACGTGGATCTCCATGATGACCTGGAACTTGCATCAGTCAGTAAGTATCTACAGTCGGCATCATTGCGCCACTTCGAGAAGACGGCACGGCATGAAAACCCTCTTGTCGTGGCCGCCGGAAATTACATACCCGACCCTGTGGACCGAATGGTAAACAGTCGACGTTGCCCTAAACACGTCTGCCTCCTCCCGATCCAGTAACGGTGCTTTTAGGTACCACAAGCACCAATCACCGTCCCCGTCGAAGCCGTCGCTTGCGACGAAGGGCTCGACGAGTGAATCAACACATAGACACAGCCCACTGAGTTTCTCGCCGGATCTTCTCAGTGGGTCGCGTTTCCGATCAGGTGGTAGAAATTTTTTTTTTTTACAAGGGATGATAGAAGCATAGCCGTCCGCGGGTTTCCATAGATAATACACTTAAGGCGATCCGCCCAGGTGTCTCCTTAAGCTACGTTTGCAGTTTTGTTTGAAGATTTTTGCCTTGGTTTTGAAGAAAGAGTAACACAGCATTGAAAGAAAATTACATTCCGGCGCCGGACAATTGCTAGCAAATATTATTTTAGAAAAGTTACGGTTGACGAGTATTATGTTCCATTAGCGGATGGCGCGACCCTAAAAAGGAGGTTTAGTTCAATTTGAACATCTCCTTGCAGAACTTTGTATGCGGAACATACAGTTCAGAACACAGGGTATAACGAAACATTAATATGAAAAGAAACAAAATCTGTCTATAGAACTTCTGCGAAATCAGAATTATTAACGGCCTTTTTCTGTATTAGTCAAACAGAAGTGGCTGGTACCTGGGAACTCCAGCACAAAGGTGGGAATAGTTCTTCACACATACAATTTCTGGCACATTCGGAGTTTAACAGTGCAATTACCGTCTAATTGGATTGCTGAACCCCATTGTCATGTTCCCCTGTTCTCCCTGTTCACGTCCTTTTAGGACAGCCCAAGAAACATTTAGATTAGGTCGATTGGAGCCCGTGATGCTGTAATGGTACGAAGAAGCTGCGGTTTTGTGCCTCTCAATTTTTTAGAAGTTTTGATTTTGAAGATGAAGGTTTTGCATTTACTAAACATGTGTTCATGTGTAGCTGATATGGATAAAGGTTACGCAGAATCTCTCTTTGTAAATGATTTAAAACGTTCTAGAAGTATGTTTTGGAATTTATTTTTCCGAAATCCCCCAAAAGTGATTCATAATAAAACGTTTATAGAAGGTAAAAACAAATATTTATTAATAAGTCATTTAAAATTATCAAACGTTCTTATTCAAAATTAGTTATCTAAGCTTTATAAGTTCGTTATAATAAAACTCCAAGAGCGTTATAACAGTCATTCACAATCGTTCAGTAGATGTAAATAATCCATGGGAAATTATTGGGAATACAGAATTTTACTAATCGTTCGATAGGCTTAGGAAATAAAAAGAAACACATATTTAAACCATAAAGCTCCAATAGCTCATTATGAATAAGACCGCAAAAGCATAATATCCGAATATTTTCAAACATAAGATTCGAAAAGTACGATTCGAAATTCAAGTTTAAATGTAACGTTTATATTCGTACTTACTATTAAATAATCAATATAAAAATCTATGTACCCATACATAAGGCTTAGATTTTCCATAGTTATTATGCCATAATTCTTGGAAGAAGTTTGTAAGTTATGTTACATAGATGATTTAATTTTTTTCATAACTTAATCGTTACGGATTGTTCGTAAAGAATGTGGTTTAACTCTTAAAAGTAGACAGACTTATTGTTCGCAATGCTTATTTCGACTAAGGCCAGAAAATAGCCATTTAATTAAAAAAATATTTTTTTCATAGTAGGTAAACCTGTATGAAAATTATCGTGATAAGTTTTGTGGAGTTTTTCTTAATTATCGATTCATTTTTCGCTAAGAAATGAATCGCCTTAAAGTCCTTAAATTCCTATTTATAGTTTGTCCTGGTGTTCCAGTATATATTCCATCACATGCTCTGTTGTTACGATTCCCTTCGGTATATATCCTGAAAAAACAAAACGAAACACAAAACATTTTTATAAACAGTTTTTTTTTGTTTTATTGCACAAAAACACAACAAAGTTGTTTTCATCGCCAGTGGTCTTAGTTTCAAATGAAAAATTACAGTCTACGCATTAGCGCCATGGCGGCCTGACATCGTCCAGAAATTCATATTTTTGACTCAGAGCTCTGCTGTTAACTGCCTTCGAATCAGTAAAGTTGTAGTAACAATACAACAATGAGTTTTTTTATTTTTTATTTATTGCTTAGATGGGTGAACGAGCTCACGGCCCACCTGGAGTTAAGTGGTTACTGGAGCCCATAGACATCCACAACGTAAATGCGCCACCCACCTTGAGATATAAGTTCTAAGGTCTCAAGTATAGTTACAACGGCTGCCCCACCCTTCAAACCGAAACGCATTACTGCTTCACGGCAGAAATAGGCAGGGTGGTGGTACCTACCCGCGCGGACTCTCAAGAGGTCCTACCACCAGTAAAAAGTCGTTGAATATGAATATACGCAGGTTTCTATCAAGCTAAACTCTGCCTAAGAACCAAATTAACGAAACTGTTTATAATTATCTAATTGACAATCAAATAATTGACAATTTGTTTATAATTATCAATTTGATCGAACCTTAAACAATACTAATGAAATAAAAACTAACATCTATTTATGGTCTTACGAATAATAAAACTATCTATAATAAAAATAGTAGTTTGATCAGATAACAATCAAACCAGAAATAAATCGTAAATAAAATAGTCACTTCTACAATACATACATATTATGTGCTAATAATATCATAAGCGCAGGTAGAGCTTGTGAAAATGAAACTAGAACCGATTAAGAATGTTCATAAATTGGTTCTTACCTTTAAACTGTTTTTTATTACTGTTTTCATAATAGGCTTCAACGATTATAACAAACGGAGCAATGTCTAATATTCTCGAAGCTAACCCCACAGTTGGGTTTCCTCGGTTTTCCACTATTTTATAATACGTCTTGATAAGATGTCGATTCACGGGCTCATTAAAATCGATACGGCCCGCTTTCTTTGGATTTGTGGCTTCGGATCTCAAACTATCTTTTGTAAGGACGCCTTTAAAGAACCTAGAATAGAATGTAGGTTTAAAGGAATGTAGTATCTTTGTTTATGACTCACGTAAAGCCTTGTGATATTTTGACACCAGTGCGTCCAGGATATCCTTGTGTGTCGTGTGCTGTGCAGAAGTGATCCTACGCGAGTGTGTTTCATCTGGCGTCAGCTGTTTCGGCGCGGTAACGTTCCGAGCAGCACAAACGAGGGACCCGGGAACAGGTGAGTTGATTGACACTATTCTATTCTTAACATTGGTTAATAGCGGGTAGGTGTCGATCAGCCTGTGAAAGCTGCGAAGCCGTTTTATTTGGTAATAAAACTGGTTTTCGTGAGCGCCATCGAGTCTGGCCGCCCGTGTCTGTTCCCAGTCCTCCCCTACCCTTCGGGGTTAGGAGAGGCTGTTTCTAACACCCGAAGGCCAATCCTGTTGCAGGTCGGCGGTGTCGGCGCCCTTACAGGTAGGTCTTAGGCTTAAGTATCTAATGTAAGTTGTGTATAATTGATTCCATTTAGATTTCATTTCATCTTGGTTGTAAAATTCAATTCCTTTTATTCCCTTTCTAATTATTTTCATTATGTTCATAGTTAAATTTCAAGTTTTAATTTAAGTAGTAGTGTCGTCTCGCTCTTAGCGAATAAGAACTAGTGGCTCAATTATATACAATTTGCAGTTCAACGATTTTCATTTCTACCCACATAAACCGTGATATTTTTTCCAAACCATTTAAACATTTTTGTATTAAACTCTATTCAATCTGGCATACCGACCAATACTAATAAGCTGTCCCCGTCGATTTATTATCATCCATTATCATCTATCTTAAGCACCACGGTTGCAGGCTGCGGTTCCCTATCATGTCTCCTTCCTATTGGTATCAGTAATATAATTTAGTGTGGGTTTAAACCTGACGGTTAGAGCCGCTTGTCCGTTGAACCCTGGATTTCCTGATCCAAAACTTGTCCTTTTGGATTTTAAAATCTGGGGCGAACCGAACCTGTGAGCTAGTGGCCGGATGGTCTGTTGTCTGGTCTTTAATTATAATATCGCTTTAACTATACAAATTACCCTTAGTTATACCTAGTTATTACAGGTACGATTTTAATTTTTATTTTCTCTTTATTTTTATTATTTTCTATTTTCTATTAATCCATTATATTATTTCCTACTTTATTACCTTGTTTTATTACAATTAATAGTTAGTTAGTTATCTAGATAATATTAATATTTGATAGGCGCACGCGGCCGCAGCCGCCCAACGTCTCGTTATCGTAGTTCGTATTTTTACTGTTGTTTACTGTTGTTTATTATTGTTTATTGTAAATTCGGTAGTTTAGATTAGTGTTTTGATTATTCGTAATAGTAATAGTTAATTGTATTAATACTCACCACTTTTATAGTTATAATTAATCGATTAGTTCTCTTGCTTTCGCTTTTTAATTGCTTCTAAGTTTGATTTAATTTAATTTAATTTAACCAAGTGGATGGATCGATAGGGTCAGTACCGGGACCGATCGACCAATAATTCTGGCACTCCTATTCTTAGTGGGGGCGATTCAATGACCGCGTGACTTTTGCTCCAAGGATAGCCAAGCCATGTCTGGTGGGGCTTCTCCCCCCATCGTCAGCACACCCGGCCCGTCCCGGAAGGGACGTCAAGCAATGGACGAATTATACGCCCGTCGCCCAATCCCACGAACCCGACCGGTCCCGATGGACCCCGGTAAGGACGATTCGGCCGGACCTTCGGTCCCGGCCCGGGTCTCCCAGGGGATCGGACCGGGGGAAGGTTCCCTTCCCTTGTCGACCGATTACCCTGGGACTCCTCGGCCGAGAAAGAAGGCCAGGTCTGAGTCCGACCGGGGCTCATCGGAGGACCAAGACAAACGACCGCGACTAGGTCCCTCCTCTAAATCGGAGGGAGAGGACAGCGAGGCCACGTCCTCCTCCCCCTCCTCCTCCCAATCTTCCACTCCTGACTCATCACGATCCTCATCCCCTACTGGGAGTCCCATCCCAGCAGTCAAACCTGTTCCCAAACCGAGGGCCCCCGTCAGGACAGGGGTAGCCCCACGCCTACTTAGATCCCCTCCCCGATCCCCCTCCCCTACCATTTCCCCTATCCTGGTGGATTCGACTCGAGGTGCCCCCGCCCTAAGCGGCACGGCGGGCAATCTGGACTCTACCAGATATATGGACCTCGAGTCCACCAAAGCCCAACAACCCATCCCCTCTACGTCCTACGCGACCATAGCCGCATCACAACCACCAGTAGGTACACGCCCCAAGCCTACCCAACCGCAAGTTCCCCCACCCCCGAGGCCGAGGGGTCGGGCTCAGGAGGAGCTCCGCCGTCATCCACCTATCATGGTGGAAGCTCTCCCGAACTGGTCTCGCCATATGGCGGCCATTAGGGAGCGCCTCGGTAGGGCTCCTTCTGCCAGACCCCACGGCGCCGGTTTCCGCTTCCTGCCGTCATCGGCGGAGGAGTACAGGGTGATCCAGGACTATCTTTCGAGGGCCTCCGCTGCAGACAAAACCATTAAATGGTTTTGTTACGCGCTGTCGGAGGAAATACCCTCGAAGGTGGCTGTCCGGGGTCTCCCTGCGGACACCGATGCGGCGGAAGTAACGAACGCCCTCAAGGAGCTGGGCTTTCCTGCCCGATATGCCCGGTGCATCCAGGCCAAGAGGGGGAGACAGGGCTGCGTATTTTTCGTGGCTCTGGACCACCTCTCCAAGGGTGACCTCGCCCGGCTGTATACAGTTAACGAACTGTTATACTTGCCGGGGGTGACGGTCGAGGGATGGCGTCCAACCCGGGGACCTGCGCAGTGTCACCGCTGCCAGGCCTTCGGGCACGCGTCCACGAACTGTCACCGTGCGGTCCGCTGCGTTCGATGTGCCGGCGAGCACATTGTGGCGGACTGCCCGAGGCCAAGGGATGGCCCATTATCCTGTGCTAATTGCGGGAAGGACCACGCCGCCATCGATCGGCGGTGTGTGGTCTACCGCAAGAGGGCCAGGATGATGGGAGTAACCATCCCCCCTCCTGTTCCACCGGTGCCACGGCCCAGGAATGTCCCAGCTCCAGCACCTGCTCCTGTCGTCTCTGCACCCATCCCCAAGGGGAAGGGGAAGGGGAAAGGGAAATCCTCCCAAACCCCAGCCCCTCCCCCCCTAGTACCTATCCGTCTGTCTCGGTGGTGGAGGCTGGGCCGTCAGCGGCCACGTTGATGGCGCAGGCCAACCCACCGAGGCAGCCAAATAAACCTACCCCTACTCCTCGTGGCCGAGCTAACATCGCTCGAACAACCGCGATCATGCCCCCACCTCAGACTCAGAGCATCGGCAACAAGAAAAAGGAGAAGAATAGGAAAAAGAAACTAAAAAGGAAATTGAGGAAAAAGAAAGAAAGAGAAGAAGTTAACAGGGGTACTGCCGAGCCCATCGTGCCGGATTCCCCACCCGCCCATGCTGAGGCGATGATCATCAATGATCAGCCACCTCCAAGCGTCAGCCCAACACCTGAGGCTCCCTCAATCGAGCCTAATTTAAACACACAGCCCCCTCTCCCCCCCCGCCCTCAGCGCGAGCAGCGCAGCGGTCGGCAGGCCTCACAACCTGCCGGCTTTGCTGCATGGCTTCTCGCGCTCTGGGAGAAATTGTCCGAGGTGGTCTCCGGAGTGATCCGTGAGATCGCCTCGGGAGCCAGCCCTTTCGGGGCTCTCTTGTCGGGGTTCTACCGAATGATTGCGCAGTTCAATGGCTAGCCAGGAACTGCGCATCATTTATTGGAACCCCGGCGGGGTAAAACCCCGCAAGAACGAGCTCTTGGTTCTCGCCCGGGAGTACAACCCTGAGGTTGTGCTCCTGGGCGAGACCAAGCTACGTCCTCGGGATGTGTTCAGGATTCCAAACTACTTCATGTACCGACGTGACGAGGTGAGTCCTGCCGGGACGCCGTTCAGGGGCACTGCGGCGCTCGTCAGGCGAGACGTGGTGCATGATCAGTTGGATTTGCTGGCCTTCACATCGACAAGGTCGATCGGTGTGAGGATCCACACCTCGGGGGGAGATATGCGGGTTTATGCCGCGTATAGACCCCCGGGGCCTGATTTCCACCCCGGGGACATAAGACGGGTCCTGAATTGCGACAGCCGCCCAGCTCTGCTGGTCGGGGACCTCAACGCGAAGCACGTCGCGTGGGGCTCCCGACTGAACTCAGCAGTGGGCAGGCGGCTGTTAGAAGATGCCGATAGGGGCGACTACTCTGTGGTCGGCCCTGACGAACCCACACACATTCCGACCGCCGCGCAACTCCAGCCCGACGTGTTGGATGTGTGCGTTCACAAGGGGCTACGGTGCCCCTTAACTATTGAGGCACTGTACGACCTGGGTACCCCCCATCTCCCTATCCTGGTCACACTGGGAATGGGGCTCACCCGGGTTGCGACCTCGCCCCTACGACCGAAGGTCGACTGGGAGCTCTTTAAGAGACGCCTAGTCGACCTTCCCGCAATTCAGGACCCCAACACCCCTGAGGGGGTCGACGACGCGGCAGTCCGCCTTGTCGACTCCATCAGGGGAGCGATCGACCAGGCGACGACTCTTGTGCCCAGCGGCGGGCCCAGAGGTATACTCCCGGCCCATCTGAAAGCGATTATTCGCCGGAAGAGGGGCCTGAGGAGGCTCTGGGCGACAACTCGTTGTCCCAGGATCAAGCGCGAGCTTAATGAGCTGGAAGCGGAGTTGGCGGCGAAGATTAGCTCCTATCGGGGCTATGCGTGGGAGGAACGGATCGAGGAGGCCCGTGAGGACCCCTCGTCCGTGTCCCTCCACCGACTTTGCCGCCAGCTCTCAAATCGGCCTGCCCCGACTTGTCCACTCGTGGACGAGAGGGGCAACCGATGCTTCTCGGCTCAGGCCCGCGCCGATGTCCTGGCCGTAATGCTGGAGCGGCAGTTCGCTCCAAATAACTCTGCACCCTCAGAGGCCGCATTCCACCAATCGGTGGAAGAGAGCGTAGCAAGCCTACTCTCCTCCCCGGTGCCACCGTTGGGAGATGGTGATTTCATCACTCCCAGTGAATTGCGCCTCTCCATCAAGCGGATGAAGAGGCGCAAGGCGCCGGGCGAGGACGGTATTCCCTCCCTCGCATTTTTCCACTTCCCCGAAACGGTCGTGTCATTCATGACACGACTGTTCAATTCCATTCTGTCCACAGGACACTTCCCGGGAACTTGGAAATTGGGCAAGGTTATTGCCCTGCCCAAACCCGGCAAGGATAGGAGAAATCCCTCCAGTTATCGTCCGATCACTCTGCTGTCGCATATGGGCAAGTTGTTCGAGCGGCTGCTGCTGAGAAGGGTGTCGCCGCACATCCTTCTCAGACCCGAGCAATTCGGGTTTCGCAGCGGTCACTCGACAACGCTGCAATTGGTCCGCGTTATGCACCACTTGGCGGATCGGTCCAACGCGCGCCAGTACACGGCCGCAGTCTTTCTCGATATCGAGAAGGCCTTCGACCGTGTCTGGCATGCGGGACTGATCTACAAGCTGTTGCAGAACACGGACCTCCAGCACGCCTATGTGCGACTGCTGGGGTCGTACCTGGAGGGAAGATCCTTCCTTGTCGCGGTCGAGGGCGCAAAGTCGTCGGTGCGCCCAGTCACGGCCGGAGTTCCCCAGGGAAGCGTCCTGGCACCAGTCCTCTACGCTCTCTACACCAACGACATTCCCACGCTTGAGGGCAACCTCCAAGCGTGGGAAGCCGACGTGAAGTTGGCGCTGTTTGCCGACGACAGCGCCTACTTCTCGTCCTCTAATTTCCCCTCTGCGGCCATTTCGAGGATGCAGAGGCTGTTGGACCTACTGCCCCAGTGGCTGGACCGATGGAGGGTCGCGGTCAACGTGGGGAAGACCGCGGCTATCCTCTTCGGTCCGGTCCGCACAAGAGCCGTCCCAGGACAGCTCAGTCTCCGTGGAGTCAATGTCGAGTTTAGGCCCAGTGTCCGATACCTGGGAGTCAGTATCGACCGGAGTTTGAGGATGACCGCCCACGCCAAGTCGGCGTTGGCGGCCGCCCGCTATGCGAGGTTTCTCCTCCGGCCGGTGTTGGCCTCCGGGTTGCCGACCAGGACTAGACTCGGCATTTACAAGACGTATGTTCGTTCCCGTATCACGTACGCAGCTGCGGCCTGGTATCACCTCATCCCGCAGATCATGCGGGTGAAGTTACAGGCCCAGCAGAATCTGGCTCTTCGCACGATAGTCGGAGCAGGGCGTTACGTCAGAAATGACGTAATCGCCCGGGATCTAGATGTGGAGTCGCTCGAGGAGTTCATTCGGAGGCTAGCTCGTAATATGTACGAGCGGGCTGACGGTGGACCCCACGAGCATCTCCACAATATAGCTCCCTTGCACGCCAGACCACCTGATGGTCAGGCGCTACCAAGGGAGCTACTGGAACCCCCGGCTATGGTAAGATAGTCGGCTTAACCGGAGTGATATGGGAGTGCTCATAATGAGTGCCCCCATGGGACTGAGCTGTCCACACTCTTCATCTCCCCCCACACTGTTGGGGTGCCCCCCTATGGGGACCCATTTCTACCGCCGTTTGGGTGGACCACTCCCCCTTAAGGGGAGTGATTTACGTCGGTCCCTCCCCGCGACGGTCTTCCCCTTCTGGGGAGCCCTTAGCGGGTGAGCGCTAAACTAGTGCCGCGGCTCCCCCTCTGACTTGTAGAGGTGGGGCCGCGGCATGGGGCCGGTGGCGGGCCCCACGGTGCTGACTGTTGTCCCGCTTTGTATATATTGTAAATAGTAGTAGTTAATAGTTAGTATCGTAGTTTAGTTTTAGTTAGTTATAGTTAGTAGTTAGGAAAAAAAAAAAAAAAAAAAAAAAAAAAAAAAAAAAAAAAAAAAAAAAAAAAAAAAAAAAAAAAAAAAAAAAAAACAAAAAAAAAAAAAAAATCAAGCAGAGGACAGCAGCCGGCGCCGGGGTGACTCCTCCGCGGGCATCACTCCGCCCAACAGAACCAAGCCCATCGTATTATATATAAGTATTTATTATTTTGTCGATGTAGTGCAGCCGTGCGCGCTGCGAACAGCGTACCTCTCCCTACTTTTTCCCGCATCTATACCACCCCTGCCCTATGTGGCAGGGAGCTTCGTCCCGGGCAGTGGGGTTTGCCCCGAGGCCCGTTCCGTGCCCCCGTGAGGGGGTATGACGACCCTTCTTCTTCTTGTGATATTTATTGGAGAAGCATAACGATGGAATTATTTGTAAAGAGAAAAACAAATAAAATATATATGATTTTCGTGATGAATTATTTTAAGAATTTGAATACAATTTGAAACGTTTTAGTTACATATCAGAGTATTATGTGTTTTTGGAAGTTCAAACATACCCTTCGTCGTTTACCACTAAAGCAACATTATTTTCAGATCCCATTGCGGCCAGTGCCCCTATACATGTATTGTTTTCTAGTAATCGAGGCACTGTTCTATTTAAGGTCAAGTTTGATATACATCTGTTCCACCACCTGAAAGATAGTATATTTTTTTTATAAATAACGATTTGAGGAATCTAATAATATCGATAATAATCTCAAAAATATTTGTAGATAATGTGTAGTTGATGCGTTGATAAAAAATCGGATGCTCTTAGTGGGTCGAGATTCTGGTTCTAGTGGCAGATTATGTGTTCCGGTTTGTAGAAACTTACATCTGAGCATTTAGGATAAAACGCGCTATATGTTCCATTGTGTGGAATGTTACAATCGATCGGAAAATACAGATTAACAAGAGAAAAGTTTACTTATTGGTTCTGACCTGGAGGATAAAGGACAAACAAATATCAGCATTTTCTGGTGCAAACGATTTGCAGATTTGCGGTGCAAAATAATAATACGTTCAGATTTAAAGAAGTAATACTGAGGATGCTTTCTTGAACTATGGAAACATATATAATTCTAAATGGAATCTACATGCGAATTAAGGTTATGCTTATAGTGTACGCTAACTATCAGACTGGACGAGTAAAGATCGTATGTAATATGTTATTGAAATATTTTGGTAATTCGTACAAAAATTCACGTTCTGGTGGCTCTTTGAAGAGATGCGCTTCCATCCATTGGTCGCATACAAATTTAGTCATATAATTCCGAATACCGTCAGGCAGAATGACAACAACACGTTTCCCAGCTCCAAAGTTGAGTTTTTTTGCAGCCCTTATAGCAGAAATCATGGCCGCTCCGCTACTACCGCCTGGGGATTACCGAATGCATTTTAAAATAGTTAAATCGGCATTGAGACGCAATTAACCTAGTGGTTAATTTCATTGTCTATTAAAAACAATAATCAAATACCTAATCACGCTTATTAAATGCTAATCTGTAAGATAAATGATGCAGATAGATTTAAAATATTTCGATATCCATTTTAAGAGTTTTTATTTATTTTAATCGTAATTAAATACGTATACAATGATACGGTGCCCGGTACATGTCATGTCTCAAGGTGGATAACCACATTCACTTTGAGATGTCTACGGGCTCCTGTTTAGCCGCTCAACAGCAGATGGTCCATGAGTTCATTCACCCAAATCACTGCATTGAATCAGATTGAAACTTCCTGTATTTCTGAATTGTATTGCTCATACCGGATGTTATGTCAGATATCACAACTATCCAATTTTTGGTAATTTGTAAATGGTCTATTTACATTGCATAAGTGTATAATCTATGCATTGCATCACTACATAGTATAAAACAAAGTCGCTTTCTCGGTCCCTATATCTGTCTGTCCCTATTTATGCTTAAATCTTTAAAACTACGCAAACGGATTTAGATGCGGTTTTTTTAATAGATAGAGTGATTGAAGAGGAATGTTTATATGTATAATAACATCCATTAAATAGTGGAGAAATCAATAATAAATTACAGTTTCCGAAGCGAAGCGAGTGCGGGTCGCTAGTGTTAATATACAATGTATTTTTATATTTAATATTTAAGTACTCTGTAATTGTGCGTGCAATGTAAAGGTGTATTCATCTATTATAAATAAACCTGCTTTGAAACCTTGTCAGTGAAGTCGGGTTAACATTGCTTGAATGTACATACATAGATGCGAATAAGGGCTATAGTTGCATGTCGATACCAAATGCATGTTCATAGCCGTGTACTTTAACATGCAACATTGTTGTGGTTCCGTAATGTATTCTAGTCACAGAATCACAATAAATACTTTGTCACAGCTTATTTGTGGCAGGCATCCGACTTAACAATGTATTGTAAGTTCAATGAATTGGCTTGAATCAACATTCGAGCCAAGCTCTCGGTGTGAGACACCAAATAGGTATTTTAATGGTGACGGTACGAAAGAAATTTCTTACACATCATTTAAGCTTTTTGTTTGGCTCTTATAGTATTTTGGTGATTTTTAAATTTATTTTTACACTAGACAGGACAGTAAATTATTAGTTGAAAACGGTAGATTATTTTAAAACGTCATGCTCATTATTATTCGTATGAAACGATTTAGAAATCATGAAATGAGATGTATATTATGTACGAGATGATGTAATTAATACCGGTTGCTATTACCACTACGAAATTGTACTTTGGTATTTAATTAGAGTAGATTGTAAATATTGATAAAAGGTCTTTACGAATGAAACTGCCGTGTTACAATACTTACTGGTCATTTGAAAGATAAGTTCTAAATTCTAAATATTTCAATGATCAAATCCATTGAAAAATTATCGCTGCGCTGGAATAGATGCATCGATACCACTAGTGCATATTTTGATTAATAAAAATAAAAAAAAAACATTTAAACTTTAACTTTTTGTATAGTAAATAGGCTTTTTGCATGTAAAGACCTAATCCATTAGAAACAAATAAATAGATTCTTAAAAAGTGGTTTAATTATTTTTCTGGTACAAGGATCACTCCTAACGGAGATCAATTATTATTTTTCTGACTAGCATTGTTTAATTTGAATAAAACTATGGTATTTTACAAATAACCATCGAACGCTTAAAAAATATGAGTGATATCAAAAAAAGTGTTTTTTTTCGGCCACAATCTCAGCCTTTCCTTATGCTAATGTCAATTAGTCCTATGTATTTTACTGTGACTTACCGCATAATAATCCTTCCTTTTTAATTATTTCCCTGGACATATTAAACGCGTCATAATCATTTGGTTTTTCAACTTTATCGATCACGCTTTTATCCAGCACATCTGGAACGAAATCTCCGCCGATTCCTTCAACCTGAAATTTAATAAAGTTAAATCGATCGAAATAACGAACGAATCCAAAAGCAATAATTACTTATTTTCTGTCTAGTTTATTACAAACTAACTAAACGGGGTCACGCTTTGCCGTGACTTTGCCCAAAATTTATAAACACTACCCAAATTCAATCACGTTTTGTTCACAATTTTATCTTCGCCTGCTTATTGTGCTTGTTTACGCATATATTTATTTTAATCTAACCGGTGGGCCATTTCTTTCGGAATAAGATACATTTTGGAGGTATAGTGAAATCTAACGTTCACCAAAACTTACGAAGTAGAGATCGGCAGGCCCTTCACCAAATATGAGAGAGCCCTGAGGATCAACCGTCACAATTATGCATTTTGGGCATTTCTCTTTCACTTTTTGTGCGACACCTGTCACCGTTCCACCGGTCCCTGAACCCATCACGATCATATCCACATCAGGAACCAAGGCTAATATTTCTTCAGCCGTGTATTCGTAATGAGTTCTAGGATTAACATCGTTCTTGTACTGCAATTAAATTAATTCATTAATTCAAATAAAGATGCTCTTTTTTTCCCTACCTATGCTGATAGTCTTGAGAGGCTATTTCAGCTTCTCTTAAGATGCTCTAATTATTTTAACGGGATTAAATCAATCACTCGTGTTTAACATTTTTGAGGACTTATTACCATTAAATATTTTTTAATCATCATCGACTCTGGGAAAGTCTCTTAAAAGATCGTAAATAATTTTTTTTTAATTTATTTATACCTGATCGCAAGATATGGCGTTCGGATCTTCGAGTAGTCTTCTTTTAGCTACTGACAAGAAATGCTCAGAGCTCTCCCAAGGTGCCATTGCTGGAGTCTGAACCACTTCCGCCCCTAGTAAACTTATCGTGCTCATTTTTTCATCTGAATTCTTGTCAGGAGTTACTATGGTGCATCCAAATCCTTTGAAGAAATTTGTAATTGGAATTTAAATTACTAATGGCTGATAGTGAAACGTTAAATTAAATTATTGAACATGGCCGATAAATACTAAACAAATTTTGAATTTTGAATGAAATACACCTTTTCACGCCAAGATTATCAGATAACTTACCTCTACTACAAAGTAATAGCGATCCTTCATTAAATATTCAATCGCATTGTGTTAACAGATATTTTACATTATCAACCACAATGCATGAAGGATTTGCGGCAGATATAGCCAGGGTGATAACACCTAGACGTGGGCACACACACTGTACCCTTTTACCTTCGACGCTATGAATGTATACATACTGCTTTCATTTTATTACCCCATGTTGTTTCTTTATAGTGGAAGTTGACCGTGAACACACGTTAGTATTATATTTACTTCGGAAAATTGGTATCAGCTACAGGGTTTTAGCCTAACCCCCTAGGTTACTAGCATAGGTAGGAAAAAAGTAAAACCAGCAGCAAAACAAGCAGCAATGAAGTACAGGAATATTTTAGTATTTTAGTATTTAAATATTTTAGTATCACCGTGGATTAAGAAACAATAAAAATGTGCGTATAATTAGAATTAGGAAGTTGATTTATAGCTAACATAATTAGTAGAGTGTAGATATCTAACGATTACTTAATTATTATTTTTTTATATTATATTTTTTTGCCAATTATTAATTGCTGTAAAATCGACTCTCTCCTAAATCACGCCAGTACTGAAGTCGAAAGTTGCTTTGTACAATTATCTTATCGCTTATTCACAATATGTTAACTTTATCATTGGTCATTTGGTTTATCACGGTTTCAGATTTTTTTTAATTATGCATTATAGTATATCATCGAAACTTTTACCATAAATTATTAAAAAACAAAAACACTTATCTACGCAATTCTAAAGGGTTTCTTCAGGCTAAAATAGATATTTTTTTTAAATATAAAAAAGGATACGTGACAAATACCAATGATTAAATTAGCATAATATGAACAAACGAATCTCAGTCAGTAATACTAACGCACAAAGAGTTTTTCCAATGAGATTGAACGTAATCACTTCACTTACCACAGACAGCCGTAGCTAAAGCAACACCTATACCAGTATTTCCTGATGTCGGTTCAATGAATCTTGTGCCCGATTTTGCAATTCCTGATTTTTGTGCTTCCAGTACCATTGTATATGAAATACGATCTTTAATCGAACCACCGGGATTCACGAATTCGCATTTTGCAACTGTGTACAAGGTTTAAGTTTTAAAATTTATTGTAACATTGTATTGGTATCGTAAATAATTTAGTGTTACAAATAATTAATAAATAAAATAAGCTTAAACCTTTTTGTTATTGGCAGCTTAAAATATGTTTAATCAGGTTAATTATAACAAAATGTTTTAGTTTATAATTTTTAAACTGACTTTGTGAATTATACTTACACATTTCACATTCCAAGCCATAGTCTTTTGGAATTCGATTGAGTCTAACAAGTGGTGTATCACCGATAGTTTCTAGTATGTTATTATAAATTCTGTTGCGAGTAAAACTTCTGCAATACAAGAAAAAAAATCAATTATTAAAATGTTTATTTTGGTAGGTAGATGACAATTATTGTTTTTTTATTAACCAATTGTTCGTGTGTTATAAATACCTTGAATTGGACATTTTCTAGATCAAAATTAATCTTCTTTTAAACAATATTAAATTCAATTTACGAATTCACTACCGATAAAATTTTTGTTAATCAATATACGAACTGCACGGATATAAGTAATTTGATGAATGTCATTTTACTGAAACAGGTTTTAAATCAAGTGACGGTTTCTTTATCAATGCCTGACACACTGTAGATCGTCGAGATAACTTAATTTCAATCTACACGGCTGTTACGTTCGATAATGAACCTATTCTCATTTCCTCGTGATTGTAGTCGACAAGGAGGCGCTTTTCTAGATTTTACCGCGACGCGTGTGACGTGATAACACAAGCGCAACTGGCACGCATTTACAGCGCGTATTTGTTGTTAGCTGTACAGGCACTGATTCAGTTTGTTGCACTGTGCATACAGTTTATATAATATCGGTACTTGTTATTACTGATGGTTGTCTTTCCATTCGTGTGTTTCCGTGGAACCGAGAATAACACGATAAAGGATCGAATATAAATATTGCTTGAAGTTAGTGCCGTAATGCTCATTATTTCCTTCCATTATGGATTAAGGAAGAGAATGGTTACAGTTCAAAGTTATCTTAACAAGAAATTACTTTATAATGTAAACTGCCTAGTTTTAAACTGACATAAGTGGCATATTTAAAAGGGAAACATGTCGGAAGCTCTGTTGGTATGAACAGAACCAATTATGCGGACTGGCTAGACTGGCTTGCAAAACTACTACATATTGTATCTATAAATTTATTGCATCGAGTAAGTACTCTGATAAAAAAACAGAACAAGTCGAGTCATTTTTTTTTTTTTGCTTATATGGGTGGACGAGCTCACAGCCCACCTGGTGTTAAGTGGTTACCGGAGCCCATAGACATCTACAACGTAAATGCGCCACCCACCTTGAGATATAAGTTCTAAGGTCTCAATTATAGTTACAATGGCTGCCCCACCCTTCACACCGAAACACATTACTGCTTCACGGCAGAAATAAGCAGGGCGGTGGTACCTACCCGTGCGGACTCACAAGAGGTCCTACCGCCAGTAATTACGCCAATTATAATTTTGCGGGTTTGTTTTTTATTACACGATGTTATTCCTTCACCGTGGAAGTTAATCGTGAACATTTGTTGAGTACGTATTTCATTAGAAAAATTGATACCCGCCTGAGATTCGAACACCGGTGCATCGCTCACCACGAATGCACCGGACGTCTTATTGCTTAGGCCACGACGACTTCAAAATTATCCGAATTATCCGCTGGTAACAATTTGTTTCTTTGGTATACATATTTTAAATTTCAAACACATTTCTATAACAATTTGAACTCAATTCCCTATTTCCAATAAAGGATTATATTATTCAAAGACTATCTTTACGATATAGACGATCTTTTTTGCCACGTACCATCTGGCTTTAGAATGAGCTACGCTCCACGGTGTTTCCCGAGCGCATAGCATGTCCTTGAGGGTTGTGGAGAACAGTAGGCAGCGGCTTGGCTCTGCCTCTGACATTGCTGAAGTCCATGAGTGATGGTAACCACTCACCATCAGGTGAGCCGTATGCTCGTCTGTGTACAAGGGTAATAAAAAAAAATTGTATGCATATCAAAAAATCAAGTTCAATAGAAGATGACCTTTCCGATATCGTGCCTATGATTATGATCTTTGTTATATCTAATATTGTCTATCAAATTAAAATAAACCATTTGAATAGTTTATATCTAGGAATCGTTTCAATAATGCTTATCACTATCATCAACGGTGTCGGTGCTTTTAATTTAAGATTAATTTTGTGTCGTAAATATAATATAAGTAAACAAATGATTGTATCAGCAAATTTTTGACCTTCCGAATATAGTTCGAAATCTTTGAAATTACTTTTGAAGATCGATAAAGGTATTATTTATTTATAACAAAGAAGAGTATGTGTTTTAGTATTTTATCAAGATGTATACAATGTTTACATTATCATTCAGTTGCGACAATGCATTTTTATCATTAGAGACGCACGCGAATTACTTTAATCCTGTAGTTATAAAGTCGAAAGCGAGTGCCTAACACGGTAGTTAATGAGTTTGACTTCTTAATTTTTTAATGAGCAATAAACAGTTGTGTAGAATATATATAGAATACTAGCCGTTCTCCCCCGCTTCGCTGGACATTTAAAATTAACATTATTATTTATTGTCATTATTATTAGGGAGTCCAACACTCCTATAAATATTAGCCTATCCATTAAGTACATTCTTTTCTATATGGATAACAAGTTTCAAGCCAATCGGATGCATGGTTCAGTAGTTATAGCGGAATAACGTTGTTTTTTGGAATAACAAACCAAGCAAGCGCAAGCAAGTTATTTAATACTCGAAGACTTTTCTACTTCGTATCTGAAGGTGAACAGAAAACTAAGGATTTCTCTGGCAAATGATTTAGAAATGTCTAATTTTATAAATTTCAAGCAATTCTACAGTGTATTTTAAATAGATCGGTATCATTGAAATTTTGCAAAGTGGCATGTTCCAAAACAATAGAATTTGAAACAGTTTCATTCATTGGAAGGAAACGCGATATCGGTTGATTCATAATGATGTACTTACTTGATAAAACATGATCACTTTCATTAGCTTTCCAATTTTTCCAGATAAACTGTCAATCTTTCTAAGGCATTTCATAGATCGGTAACTTAAGACTGTAGTGCTTTAGACTGCACCGATCGTTTGTTGAATTTTACAACGAAAAGTCAATAACAAAGTGAAATTGTAGTTTTATATCTTCTTTTTAAGTAAAATAGCTTAGTTTAAAAAAAATCTAAAACCGAATTTTTATAGCAAAAATAGAATCATAATGTCCCATTTAATGATGTTCAATATTTTTAATGTTATCGAAATTGAAGACTCCCTTTCTTTATCAGATACTTGAAGACTGAAACTTGATAAGATATCCCATCTAATATGTGAAACAAATTAGAAGTTTCCAGATTTCAATTGAAGTATGAACAGCTTAATGAGTTTTTTTAATACCACTATAAGTGGAACATTGTGTTAGCACCATCGTATCCTTATCCTCAACATTTATTTAAAAGTATTATTTGTAATTTATGGATTTTAAATTTGATTAGATAGTGCTAAGACCGTGTAACCTTTAACCTTATGAAATCCTAAAAAAACCTTTACGGCGAGGGTATTGGGGACTCCATTTTCGCCATCCGGCCTTAAAAGAATCAAATCTACAAGATTTTGTTAGATCGTCAACGAATGTACTTTCTCGGTTAACAAAATGCGGGAATTCCCTGAGCGTCATTGGCTTGCCACGCCACCAAAGTATCGCAACAAAAAAATGAAGCAACCAATGGGTCCGTTCTATAATGGAGATTTTTTCTTATCATAATACGAGTATTTCATTATTTCAAACTCGACCAAAGATAGCGATTTTTACAGAACCAAGTACGAGCGTTTTAACCTTTAAATTTACATATGGATAGGTTTGAGCTATTGGATATTTAATGGAAGCATAGCTGGATTTAAAAAGCGTCGAACTATTAAGCAGGTGTATTTTGTAGGTATTGCTTGTGGCTAGTTGACAATTCTAACTGAAGAAGCGTTAAGCCAGCGTTTAGTCACACAGTGACTTCACTAATTCTTTGTTGTTTACATCCTCTAGTCAATAAGTTTACCGAAAATTTCAATAAAAAAAAATTTTTGGTAGTTAATACACGAGTTTTAGAAACCAACACATATTTTTGTGTTGTAAGAATTTTCTAGAACTTTCGCAAATAATTACGATACTGATGATTTAAACTACATATATCAACTACATAGTTTAAAACAAAGTCGCTTTCTCTGTCCCTATATCTGTATGTCCCTATGTATGCTTAAACCTTTAAAACTACACAACGGATTTTGATGCGGTTTTTTTTAATAGATTGACTGATTGAAGAGGAAGGTTTATATGTATAATAACATCCATTAAATAGTGGAGAAATCAATAATAAACTACAGTTTCCGAAGCGAAGCAAGGGCGGGTCGCTAGTACCTATAAAAATATTCAGAAAATGTACGTAATATTTTACGTGAGTCATCTCTGCCTGCGTGTTTGTTGACCTGCTGGAGCTGCATCTGATTGTTATGCAGTTTCCGTTCTCGTTTGCATGTACGTGCACTGATTTAAATAGTTATATAGCTACATGTGAATCCATACCAATATGGTTCTGTTTGTTTTCATTCGAGCAATATTGTACATAATAACGTTTTATAGTTTCTTCACGATATCACAAGATCATCAATTTTAAACGTAAAATTGTGTTTCAGGGTAATAATTATAGTAGTACTATAGGGTTAACTAGATGATGACCGAGCTTTGCTCGGCTTTTTTTTTGATAACGCCATCTTGTTGTGTCTTTAAAGCGGTTAGTTGCCCTGAATTAAGAGAAATAGTATTATTATTCGCCAATAGATGTCGGGAAAAGTTGATTATTGAAAACACGAATAAAACAACATTTTCTGAAAATAAATCGTTGCTAGATCGATTTATCGCCCCTGAAATCCCCTGTATACTAAATATTATGAAAATCGTTGGAGCCGTTTCCGAGATTCAGATTATATATATTTATATACAAGAATTGCTCGTTTAAAGGTATAAGATAATGAAGCGCAATCGACTATATTCTGTTTGATTAATTTTAAATTCGGATTATACAAAATTTAATTAAGTTTACGAGAATATCTCAAACTGGGCACCATTCATATTGTACTTCTTATATATACATATTTCTTACAGACTTGTGTCTATAGTTATTATTTATGTAAGCGATACTTTGTGTGCCACAAGTCAGACCCAAGTGGATAATAGCTTCCGTAGTAATTAATATATCTTTATTCTTACATTCCCGCCTGTCGGTTGTTGACTTATATATCGCTCTCTATATCGCATCATATCAGCGATATAGAGAGCGATTAATTGATCGCCTCAACATGCGTTTGACGTTGCCGAGCAATGTACCTACATAGACGCCAGGGCCATTGAATTAGTCATGACTTTTTTATTGCTTAGTTGGATGGACGAGCTCACAGTCCACCTGGTGTTAAGTGGTTACTGGAGCCCATAGACATCTACAACGTAAATGCGCCACCCACCTCGAGATATAAGTTCTAAGGTCTCAATATAGTTACAACGGCTACCCCCACCCTTCGAACCGAAACGCATTACTGCTTCACGGCAGAAATAGGCGGGGCGGTGGTACCTACCCGTGCGGACTCCCAAGAGGTCCTACCACCAGTGATTACGCAAATTATAATTTTTGCGGGTTTCATTTTTATTACACGATGTTATTCCTTCACGGTGGAAGTCAATCGTGAACATTTGTTGAGTACATATTTTATTAGAAAAATTGGTACTCGCCTGCGGGATTCGAACACCGGTGCATCGCTACATACGAATGCTCCGGACGTCTTATCCTTTAGGCCACGACGACTTTACTGTACCACCGATTGAGAATGCAATTTAAACATGGAAAAGAAACGGCAACAAGCTCAGGATTTGTTCTTTTCTAATTACAGTATGCAGCAAATAATATTTTAAAACTTTGCATCTACATGTGTTAAAACTTGTCAAAAGCTGTGGTGGCATAACTGTGTCTTTCTAAATTAAACCAAATGCATAGTAGAAATCATATTGTGGGTATTATAGTCTAAGTGGAATGCTATTAATAATGAAACAATACAATTATGTGTGTGCTAAACACTTAATATCACATTATCCGATTGAAAAATTGTAATACCATTGTTTTCAATAACAATGGTCAATAATATTTAAATGGTTAATTTGTCATACAATTTCGTCGCCAATTTTCAGTTGTGGGGATATTCGCTGTCATATAAGACGCTACGTAGTTTGATTTAGTATTTAGATCTTTATCAAGTTATCCATCAGATAGCTAAAGTAATCTTTGAAATATTCTGATTTTTCCCTTTTACGTAAAGCAATTTATTAATTTTATATTAATATGTACTCATTTGTAGATAGCACATAATTGGTCACATAAAATACATGCAAAACTGAAAAAAAGGTTATTAAAATTTGTAGATAAGATATGCTGAAATTGCATGAGAATATCACATGTAAGGACAGCACTATTTCTCATAGTGTTTACTGGAAGCCATAGTGCCTTAAACGTAAAAATATTCACTAAATTTATTTAAAAAAATATATTTTGAATTATGAAATATTTGGATATTTGAAACTGTTTGGGCTGTTTATACCTAGTCAGGTCATAAGTATTGTCACACAGTAAAAACTTTTCTTTTAGAATGCTGGCCACAAAAAAGTTTATTGAATTCGAATCTCGAATTATTCATGAAAATAAAGATGTATACTTTTAGAATTTTACTCATTTTTAAATATGGAGTGGACGCTTAAAGAAGATCGTGTTGCAGTTATTGCGTTGCATCGTTGCGGTTACGCGCCAATTCAAATTTTCAACATACTGAAAATTTTGAATATTACCAAAAGATTCGTTTTTCGTACCATCAAACGATACAATGAAGACTCTAGTGTAGATGACAGGTCAAGAAGTGGTCGCCCTCTGTCTGTTAGGACTCCAGCAGTGATAAAAGCTGTGAAGGCGCGAATTCAAAGAAATCCCAAACGTAAGCAGAAACTGTTGGCCCTTCAGATGTGGTTAAGCAGAACCACGGTGAAAAGGGTGTTAAATGAAGACTTAGGGCTTCGGGTATATCGAAGAAAAACAGGACATCGTTTGAATGCTCGTCTAATGGACCTGAGACTGAAGAGATGCCGCGCTTTGTTGAAGCGGTACGCGGGAAAAAAATATCGGAAAATTCTTTTTTCGGATGAAAAAATTTTTACCGTAGAAGAGAGCTACAACAAACAAAATGATAAGGTGTACGCACACAGTAGTGAAGAAGCGAGCAACCGTATTCCGCGTGTCCAACAAGGTCATTTTCCATCCTCGCTCATGGTATGGTTGGGAGTTTCTTATTGGGGCTTAACAGAGGTACATTTTTGTGAGAAAGGTGTAAAAACGAATGCAGTTGTGTATCAAAATACAGTCCTGACGAACCTTGTGGAACCTGTTTCTCATACCATGTTCAATAACAGGTACTGGGTATGCCAACAAGATTCGGCGCCAGCTCATAGAGCGAAGAGCACACAAGACTGGCTGGCGGCGCGTGAAATCGACTTCATCCGGCACGAAGACTGGCACTCCTCCAGTCCAGATTTGAATCCGTTAGATTACAAGATATGGCAACACTTGGAGGAAAAGGCGTGCTCAAAGCCTCATCCCAATTAGGAGTCACTCAAGACATCCTTGATTAAGGCAGCCGCCGATATTGACATGGACCTCGTTCGTGCTGCGATAGGCGACTGGCCGCGCAGATTGAAGGCCTGTATTCAAAATCACGGAGGTCATTTTGAATAAACTTTAGTGTCATAAGAATCTATGTTTTGTTATGTTCATTTTGGTATATGAATGGCTACATAATGAATAAACTTGTTTCAATTATTTTACATTAAACATGTGACAGAATTTATGACCTGACTAGGTATAAAGTATAAGTAAATTCTTATCATCGTGTATACCGCTAGCTCGGCTACCTTCGACAATAAACGATCATTATTTTTGTTTTTTCTCAATAGAAAGATGTACACTGATCCATCTAGTTATGGAGGGTGAGGTAAGGAGCACTAATTTATTTATTAAGAAAGTGAGCCAATTAAGATGGCACCATAGTAGCAAGTGGAAAGTATTTAAAAGCAGCGCCTTAAACTACCACACTTCAGCTATATTTCAATATGGACTGCGAGCATTGTAAGGTGTGACGTTAATTAAGTATAGTGCGAAGCCGCTCCTTTATACTCGTAGTTAGCTATACCTGTCACTGTTTAAAACGGAACGCAGTACAGTATATTGTCATTGACCTCTTTTAGTGTTGTTTTCACTTCAACAAAAAATTATTATCTAAATTTTGTTATATTTAACGCATTACTGCTTCATGGCAGAAATAGGCAAGGTGGTGGTACCTACCCGCGCGGACTCACAAGAGGTCCTACCACCAGTACAAACTTATAACCGAATTATTGAAATGAGGTTATGCGCGGTAAATGTGCTCTAAGCACTGAGAGCACCTTACATCGAAAACACTAGTGTTCACGGGTTTTTTTTTCCTACCTAAGCTGATAGCCTTGAGAGGCGAGATTTCAGCGGAACCTTAACTAGTAGGTGAGCTCACGGGGCTCAAACCTGACGAAGTTGCTAACACCAACCCTAGCCAGAGCCGTGCTTCGCAGAATCTACCACCGGATCGGAAACGCGACCCACTGAGAAGATCAGGTGAGAAACTCAGTGGGTTGTGTCTGAGGGTTAATTTACTCGTCCAGCCCTTCGTCGCAAGCGACGGGTTCGACGAGAACGGTGACGGTGCTTGAGGTACCTAAAAACACCGTTAGTGGATCGGGAGGATCCGAGATGACGTGTTTGGGGCGATGTCGAGTGCTTTCCATTCTTTCCGCAGGATTGGGAATGTAGTTACCGGCGGCCACGATGAGAGGGTTCTCGTGTCGTGCCGCGTCATCTATGTGGCGCATCGACGCCGACTGCAGATACTTACTGATGGACTCTAAGTCCAGGTCATCATGGAGGTCGACGTTCCTGACAGTATGACGGGGCGTATGCAAGTTTTGTAGTGTCACCTTATTTCTAAGGGACATTTTACTTCGCCTGCATATCATCGGGTAGAGACGTCCTAGTATGAAGGCGGCACGGTCGCGTACCGTCTTTATATGGGGGCGGAATGTCGTCCTTCTGTCGAGGGTGACGCCTAAGTATTTGACCTTCGGGGCCTACAGTATGGGCTGGTCGTACATCGTGATTGGGCGAATGGCGGAGGCGGAGGTGTTGACGCGCCTATTCGGGAGAAGGATGCTCAACGTGGTGTTCGGAGGGCGACCCCTTTTGAAGAGCACGGTTGTGCTTTTCGTGGGGTTGATGTCGATTGTTCACGGTAGAAAAATGGTGACCATTTATGAGGTCATATACACGTTTACATATTTTATGACGTATACACTGCGAGCACTGTTCCCTGCTCCGTATATCGGAACATAGCCCAGCACTCTTTACTCAGTATAAAACTGCTATCTATAGTCATACTATATCCACTTCCTACACTAGCCCTATTTCGGTGATCCTTCGAACTATAAGTCCTACTATAACCAAACCTAATGTCCGCAATAGAAGTGCTCCTTGTATACAGGTGCTCCTTGGTTCTGTCCTCCATGCATAAAGTGGGAAGCGACAGCCACAATCCGTGATTGCAAAGACCAAAGGAGCAGCACTAGTGTTGTGTTGGTGCGGTTGAAATTTGCCCATAACTAAAAACAACTCAAGACGTTTTACGAAAATGTTTTCTATTTTGTAATATTTTGTATGAAATATTTATGTATTGAAATATTTTCATGTTATTTTTTTTTTTTTTTTTTTTTTTACTTTTTTTTTTATACACACTTACAATAACTTAGTTTTTTTTCTACACTAGAAATTCCCTAGAAATCTTATCTAAGGCAAAACAATGTTTGCCGGGTTGTTTTCAATGTTATTGATATGTTAGGTCTGTCCGTCAGTTTGTTCGCTCACAACTCCGAAACTACTGATCGTATTTTCGGACAGTTAGATATAAGATTAATTTGATAGAGCCGAATATAGACATATTTCATTCGTATCGATTGTTGCAAAAAGAATAAGATTCTTTATTTGTTATTTTTTAGAAGTTACTTTTTTACATATGTTAGAAATTGGTTTACAAATAATATTACGAAAGTCTGTTTTACCACAAACCACTGAATGGAAATTTGACAAAATTCGATATTGAAATAAATGCTGCTAATATAAAACAGACAAACAGTAAAGGCTTCGGTACCTTGGTAAATACGAGTCTCCGCCGACGCGTTAAAAACTACATAATATGTATAATCTTCGTGCGTTAAGCTCCGAGTGCAATACTATACAATTATAAAAAATTTTTTAATAACTACCATTTTAATTAGACGACGTGTATTTCCACACATTAATAATAGTATTTTCTTGTTACACATGTGTAGGTAAATTAGTTAAATAAAATAAGAACGTTTAGAAAAAAAGTTTTATTACCTACTTATTTTAATTCCTTAATATAAAAGTATTAATTTAACATAGTATTAATTTCGTTATACTGTACAATTGAGACAGATCTTATGTCTCAAAGTGAGTGACACGGAAAACCACTTACTACAAGATGGGCCGTGATCGTGAAATAAAAATCATTGTTACGGAATACTAAGTAATTAAATAGTTTTTAGTAACACGATGTGATTTTTAAATTTTAACTTTATTTATAACTTAATTTAATAATACACAACCTCATTATTCACTTCTATAAGAAGTGAAACTAGAGTACTTTCTAGAATATACAAGCGCTTCTGATTTAATGGTTCTTAGCTAATTTACTCGCGTGTTCCCGTAGGTGAACACCCGCACGAAACAATAACAAAAACAACCAGACCCTAGCCATCTTTAACAATGATCCGAAATCGAATTCGGACCGGTAATTTGCTTGGGGCCATTAGTAATGACTCAGTCACCACATAACAGTTCTCAAAATAAAAATACGTGACAGATAATTATTGATTTATGTACATATTCTGTTAGTAGAACGTATTATAATTCAAAAGTTTAAACCAAAAATCAGGCATACAAAATGTCTTATTATGAAATCACGATTCCATTTTGATCGAAGATATTAATAAAGTTCTCACGAATGTTAGGAGTATGTAGGTAATTGATGAAAAAGATGGGAGTGGGTTATTGAAGTTTGCTAAACAAAGTTTTGGAACGAATCTCGTGAGGTGTATATTTTGTCGTCAAGGGAAACACAAAGAGAAACGTCACGTCATTGACATCATAATATTCCTGCAAATCGATACGTAGCACACTTTTAAATTTAAATTACAACGATCCAAAATAGATAAATTGTGACATTTACGCAATCCTCTTTCGTCACTTATTTGATCTTTTTAAAACGCTTCTTCACGACTTCACGCGTATTTCTGAGATCACCTAATAGATTTCATTAGACGTTCATTAATATGTTTCATGTAAAAGATTTTTGTAGCGCTAACTTAATACATATAATAATATGTCGTCACTCCTTTAAAATTAAATTAAGCATTTGTACTGGTGGTAGGACCTCTTGTGAGTCCGCACAGGTAGGTACCACCACCCTGCCTATTTCTGCCGTGAAGCAGTAATGCGTTTCGGTTTGAAGGGTGGGGCAGCCGTACAACTATACTGAAACCTTAGAACTCATATCTCAAGGTGAGTGGTGGCATTTACGTTGTAGATGTCTATGAGTTCCAGCAACCACTTAACACCAGGTGGGCTGTGAGCTCGTCCAACCATCTAAGCAATAAAAAAATAAAAACAATTTTTTAAGTCATATTGGTTCGTGCGTCTCCATCTTTTTCTACATAATAAGTCGGTTTATCATCCGTAATTGAAATCACTGATACAGTCCCAAACAGTACAATCACGGATTTTCAAGGTTTTTTCGCAAAATTCTCGTAGAGCCAGTCCCAAAAATTGATTCTCTTCTGCTCGGGGTCCACTTTCGATGTAAAGTTTCCAGTGATATCTAGATAGTTGACGTGCGAACTCTCATTTACAGGTAACCATTTAAAATCTACAATAGACTCGTAATCGACCGGAGGTGTCGGATTTCTGAAATAAAATAATTTTTTTGTTAATGTACAGCTTCGATCAACAATAGTAAGTTACAATTGTTGATCGAAGATGTACAGAGACATATTTTCATTTGACGAATGTTATTTATTCGTCTTTATTTGACGATTGTTTAAAATAAAATACCCTAAAAGTGATTTTAATTATGTTTTCGATGTTAATTCCGTGTAATTACGATTATTGAAAATATGTATTTTAAATGTAATTTAGTACCTACAGATGCAAAATTCGGAAGGAATAACAAAAATAGAAAAATGATATCCTAAATGTTTTTAATTTTAAGAAGATTAGGTAAGATTAAATTTGATCGGTTTTCTTTTTACTAGAGATTCCAAGCACTGTTGTTAGGTTTATTTAGAAAGAAACGATTAATTTTACTAAAAATGCCCGATAGACTCACCCGGTTTTAGCAAAGTTAGTCCACATTTGTACCATTTTCTTCGATACGGCCCATTCCGTGGAACCTTCGTCTAATCTGTAATTAATTCTCGAGAAATAAAACAGATATCCCATTTCGTCGCCGTGACAGGCTCCTGGGTGCGTAATACCCAGCATCCGTTTGAAGAGACCCAGGGCGCCGTCGAATGCGAACCGATATAAATATGTGGGACTAGTTCTGTTGCTGGCTCCGTAAAGCCGCACGGTCTCCAACGTCGGCCTCAAGAACATGACGTCCGTGAATAGCTGACGAATAAAATATTACAAAAAAATGTATTTATTATATTACATACGTACGTAACTTTTGTAAAATGATAAAACCGTAAAATTATTAGAAAATAGCGTTAAAAAAACTGGTCTTTTTTTGTTGTTATCGATATTCTATAATAAACAAATTAAACAATTTCTTTCACTAATTATCATTAACTATCATCTACTACTATCATCATACTAATATATAAATCTACGGTGGTTTTTACGGATGTTCCGTTATAACTACTGAACTATGCATCCGATTGGCTTGAAACTTGGTATTCATGTAGAAAATACATGTACTTAATGGATATTTATGTGAGTATTAGACTCCCTAATAATAATGACAATAAATAATAATGTTAATTTTAAATGTCCAGCGAAGCGGGCGAGTACGGCTAGTATTACTATAAAACTCACATCAATCAGACTGTCAATGTTTCTAACATCGACAGGTCTTTGTTGGAAGTAGAATGCCCTGATGACGTCCGTAATTTTTTGGTTTAGGGTAACGTTTTGCTGAAGTAACTCCGGTGGGACCACTCGCATGAACTCTTGGTCCAATTCTATCAGCAACTTCGGATAGCGTTGTAAACCTGGAAAACATGTTTAAAATGTAGTCAAAGAGATTAACCACTTTATAGCCTTAAAATACGAAATGTTAGATTTAATTGAGTTGTCTCATAAATGAACAGGATGATATAAATGCGAAAGATCAACTAGTGTGGTCTTGTAGTTCTAAGCAGACAGTAGTTGTTAGGCTTGTAGTTTTTAAGACGTCGTTGTGTCACGCAGCGGTGAACACCACATAGTAGGTAGGTTAGTTAATAAGTTGTAATAAGCTATAAGAAAAAAAAATCAGTTGGCAGGGGAAGTGGGATCGACAAGAAGACAACACATTCTTACATTTATTTCCGTTATCTGGTACCTGTAACACAAGTTCTTTACGAACTTATCACGGGACCAGTTAACGTGGTGTGATTGTTAGTAAATATTTATTAATATTTATTATTTATTTATTATTAACATATCAACGAAGATTATAGAAAGAACAATAGATAAAAATACGGATGCTTAGCCACTCCGGCACCCATAGGAGCATCCTCGATTTATCTCGCATCATCATCACTACTCCATTACATATAAAAGCCAGCGGAAACAACCAGGGGTGTTAGGGGGTGTATGATCACAGTATAGGCATAGAGAGTTGCCCTGAGGCCCGTGCTGTCCCGTCAAAGGGGTCACGATTGCCCGACCCTGCGGTCTTATAACGGGCCCTATCACAGATACAACCACCCCGATTACTCTCTTTAGACAACCCATACCCTGGGCCAGGAAGGTCAAGTACCTGGGCGTTACCCTGGATGCATCGATGACATTCCGCCCGCATATAAAATCAGTCCGTGACCGTGCCGCGTTTATTCTCGGTAGACTCTACCCCATGATCTGTAAGCGGAGTAAAATGTCCCTTCGGAACAAGGTGACACTTTACAAAACTTGCATAAGGCCCGTCATGACTTACGCGAGTGTGGTGTTCGCTCACGCGGCCCGCACACACATAGACACCCTCCAATCCCTACAATCCCGCTTTTGCAGGTTAGCTGTCGGCGCTCCGTGGTTCGTGAGGAACGTTGACCTACACGACGACCTGGGCCTCGAATCAATTCGGAAATACATGAAGTCAGCGTCGGAACGATACTTCGATAAGGCTATGCGTCATGATAATCGCCTTATCGTTGCCGCCGCTGACTACTCTCCGAATCCTGATCATGCAGGAGCCAGTCACCGTCGACGCCCTAGACACGTCCTTACGGATCCATCAGATCCAATAACCTTTGCATTAGATGCCTTCAGCTCTAATACTAGGGGCAGGCTTAGGGACCCCGGTAACCGTACTCGTCGAACTCGACAAAGAGGTCGACGTGCAACCTAACCCATGCATCAGCCCGCTGAGTTTCTCGCCGGATCTTCTCAGCGGGTCGCGATTCCGATCCGGTAGTAGATTCATTCGCGAAACAATTGCTCTTGAGTTGTTAGGTCTCCTTCGGAGGCGCTCGGGCAGTTGTTAGCAAATCCCACCCCTCTTGGCTGAGCCTTTGCTCGCCCACCTGTCCTGGTGAAACTGGAAAGGCCTTCGGGCCACCAGTAAACTTTCAATCATAAAAAAAAAAAAAAAAAAAAAAAAAAAAAAAAAAAAAAAAAAAAAAAAAAAAAAAAAAAAAAAAAAAAAAAAATAGATACAACCAGTTTAATAATAATAATCAAGAATAGATTAACGCCTGCGTCATGTCTAAAATGCGGGCAACGAATATTTCGCAACAGTTTCCAGCTAAAACTATTTCACGTGTTTGGGTATACGTTACCGAAAATACATACGAATGTGAACGAGAAACTTTAGTTATGTAATGAATGGGTACTGGGAAACGACCCATTGCTAAACGTTATTGCAAAGTTTAATATGGAACGAATTTTAGCACAAACAAAACTAACGAGATATCGATATAATAACCGGCAAACTTCTTGAGCATTTGTCGACGTAGTGGGGGTAAGTTTGCGCATGGTACACTCACGTGCAAAAACATTACTTACTCTGCGTCATAATGCTATTAAATTATTAAAATCAACATATGTATTTATTTATATATTTATTAGAACATCAACAAAACATATAGGTTAATAATTGTAATAATTTAATCTTGGGGTAAAATAGATATTCCTTCTATTAAGTCAAAACTAGAGCTGTTGCCAGGTCTTCGTTCAGTTGAAGCGAAGCTGGTATTTGTAATTTTTTTTTCGTTATCATAATCTTGACCATCATCATCATCACTGTTTTCATCACCCGAGTCGCTATCATCGTGATGAGTCGACATAGGGCTCATCGGCGTAGTTTACAACTCGGTCGATTCGGTCTTCTTTTTTGTCTATAATTAATTATTTTTTGAAGATATTCGATTCGTAGTAATCGAATGTTACTTTTTTCATTTACCAGCTTCCGATTATTTTCTGTTCTTTTTTTCCATCTGAAGCCTAGCTCTTTCATAATCCGTCGTAAGCTTAATTCCGAGCCATTAAAATTTATATCTTCTTTAAATTTTTCGAAGCCTTTCTACGGTATGGAGTTTCGCTGCTTGTTATGTAGTTATTATGATTACATCTTTTTATTACAGATTGAACGAAACTATCCATTCCGGTAACTTTCTTCTTCCCTGATCTTTTCTTACCCGGAGTCCGAAACACGGCGAGCAAGCCAGAGCCTTTAGCTTCGTTAATAATGCACCTAACAGTACTCACTGATGTTTTTGTTGCTTCCGAAGTCTGTTTTAATTTTTCCATATCATTCTTCCCATGTTTTATAAAGAAGCAATATACGTCGTACACAAATTTTCTACCCTTTCTTTTAAGTACTACACCAGTTTGTCACGGCATAGTGTATGTTTTATAAAAAATCAACAAACACACAACAAATAGCAATGGCAACAAAGTCCACAAGCAATTATAACAAATAACTTAACGATTAATAACGATAGACTTTCCACTGTACGCAAGCGTACTTTTGGGAGCAAGCGGAATGAGGGCGCAGTGCGGGACGCAGGGTTCGACTGATCTACCAATAACGCGCTCGATACGATTTCCCCTGCCGTCGCGCCTCACCCTCACCACCAAAGTGATCTAAAATTCGGTTCTGCGCAGTCAAGGTCATTTGCTCACGAAGTTTGCCGATTACTATACATGTGATTATTAGAGATGTACTACTTATACAAACACGTGTTGTATTATGTAAATTTTAGTAATAATGTAACAGTTGGGTGTATTGGCTGTAGCCCAGTTAAGCCGGTACCGGCTGTTTCGATTATATAATTTGCGTGATTTGCATACCTAAGTAATGTCATAAAGTTTCGCGAATTCACTTTAGAAGAGTACCAAACATTAAGACTAAGATTTTTAATTTAAATTTTTTAAAAACTTTTGTTTGTTAATATAAAAACAGTGTCAAATTCGTTGAAGCTAACATAACCAACGCTTTGAGGATTTGAGGATACTAGCAGTAGGTAAGCAAAAAAAATTATCGTAGGCATGCATTTGCTAATGATATTTCCTCTGGTTTTTTTTTTTCATTTATGCTGATAGCCTTGAAAGGCTATTTAAGCTCCACCCTAGCGTATAGGTGAGCTCTCAGTGCTCAAACCGGAAGATTATTATTAATTCTATTAACCTTATTATTATTAACCGGTGTTCTATTAACCTGGTATTACAATAATAGTCTTAATGTATTAATACTGGTCCCAACGATACCGTATGTATATAGTAACATTTCAAATTTTATACAAACAAAGAACTTTGAAGTGGATTATCGGTGAGCAATATTTTAAATAAATACTCAAAGGCAATAGTTTATATATAGAGTGTACCTATACTTCAAGTACTAGTGGTTAAAATAATAACTACAGAAAGGTACTGATTTTTTTTTATATTTGTGTTCTATATTAATTGGTTACTTTAAAAGAAAACATTTTCAAAAAAGATGATACGGTGTCATGCGCTTGCAAACATTTTAAACTTGTGCTTATTGGTTCAATACCCGAAACATTCAACGGGACCATTGATATATAAAATCAATGAACGGGACAGTCTAATGGTGTATTATATTTTATGGCACTAAGTTTTTTGTTAGTTCCATTAAGCACTTATTATCCACTCCTATTTCTATTTCTGTCACGAAGCACTGCATTTCGGTTTGAAGGGATAGCTGTTACAACTACACAATTTAAACTTAGACCTCATGATTCTAGGTGGGTGGCTACATTCCCTTTGTGATGTGTCCATGGGCACCGGGGACCATTTATCACCAGGTGGGCCGTGAGCACATTTACCGACCTAAGCAATAAAAAAATTCTGTTCACTGCAGTGTACTATTACTGATTTGATTTATATGGCACTTTCAAGTTAACTTCTAATTCACGTTGAGATTAAGTTCTAACGTCTCAAGTATAGTTACAATGGCTGCCCCACCCTTCAAACCGAAACGTATTATTGTTTCACGGCAGAAATAGGCAGGGCGGCGGTACCTACCCGTGCGGACTCAGAAGAGATCCTACCATCAGTGATTACGCAAATTATAACTTTGCGGGTTTGATTTTTATTACATGACATATTATGTTATTCCTTCACCGTGGAAAGTCAATCGCGAACATTTGTTAAGTACGTATTTCATTAGAAAAATTGGTACCCGCCTGCGGGATTCGAACACCGGTGCATCGCTACATACGAATACACCGGACGTCTTATCCTTTAGGCCAAGACGACTTCATATTATGTACATTTAATTGAAGTCATAAACGATCTGCGATTTTTTTTTTAATGTTGAAGTACGAATACAAACTGTTAGGTTGAATGTTTTCCAGTAAGAGCCGGCACCGATTCGTTGCGAAAACTAAATAATACCAAAACTTATGAGTCGAGTTGGTATTGTGACATTGAGCGTTACCGCGCGCCGACACGAGGATGTGACATAAGCGACATGTTACCCTACATTATGTAAGCAGTGCAAGTTATTGTCGTAATATTTCGTTTTTAATTGTTCCACTTCTCTTGTTTCGTTGTTACAGTTGGGAGGACGAACTCGCCCACCTCTGTGCTTAGTGTGAGTTTTTTAACGTTCTCGATAGCGTAAAAGTTAGCTCATATTTGTATGGAGTGGTATAGTTTGCCTACGTTTGCCGTTAGAGGCGCTGTGCCAACTGCATACAAAATTGAGTTAACTTTTACGCTATCGAGAACGTTAAGAAACTCGCACTAAGCACACTGGTCGGTATTGGTTACCAGAGGTGATCGTGGGCATTCACGATCCAATCAACCACCGAAGTTTCAATTCTATTGTAAAGTTTATTCTATTCTTAAAACTTGAACATAAGATTGCTTCGTCGTTGTAATAGGCTGAGATGCAGGCACCCGCCAGTGTTAACATATAGTTTACGACCGGCTGCTTTCCTGACATCAATCATATTTCGAAACGCAGCCGCTAAATGGTAAGAAAAGGCATAATTAATATATTAACTGCTAACACTAAGGAATAGTGTTGCGAAACTCCTAGAAAACAACGTTTGTATTCATATCTGTGGCTTTTATATTCTGACAAACTATTATTTGATGTTTTCAATTTTCATTTGCAGCTGGCATAAGCGAAGTTCATAGACTATAGTGCACGTTATTTGATTTTTATTCAAAACTATACATTCTTGTTCCTTCGTAGTCGACTTAAAAATGGGATTTGCTCCTTGGATCTTTGAAATTTTTTGATAATGCGTGTCATTACACTTTGCATAACAATCTCTCATCTGATACGACGTGATGTCAGGTAAAAGGTTCATGATGAACCATTTTTATTTTTGATAAACAAGATTAGAGAGAGATACCTTAGCTCCGGAAACGAAATATATACTTTCAAATCTCTACGTTCCAGGGAAAATGTTGCTCACTTCCAAAATGTCACAAAGGATGAAATTAAATTGGCATGAAATGGAAAATTACTATGACAATACACTCTACATTGTAAATAAATATTATCAACTCAAAACGCAAAATATCGCTGTATGTAGTATTATCAATCCCTAACGTTTATTGAAATAAGATTAAAAAGCAGATTTTGCAATTTGAAAATAAAACTCAAGGGCACGACCTCAATTTGCGATACCTACTAATAATACTAATATTTGATATTAAATTTGTATCCACACTTTTATATTATTTGGCCTCTGATTTTTTTTGTAGATAGGTGTACGCTGTGTGTGCTTTTAGACGTATGATGGAGCCCATAAACGATGTGCGATCTACTGGCTAATCAAACAACGCTTGTACAAAGCCGTTGGACCCATCCAACTGTGTTGTCGTGGCCTAGAGGATAAGACGTCCGGTGCATTCGTATATAGCGATGCAACGGTGTTCGAATCCCGCAGGCGGCTACCAATTTTTCTAATGAAATACGTACTTAACAATTGTTCACGATTGACTTCCACGGTGAAGGAAATCTTATAATAAAAATCAAACTCGCAAAATTATAATTTGCGTAATTAATGGTGGTAGGACCTCTTGTGGGTCCGCACGGGTAGGTACCACCGCCCCGCCTATTTCTGCCGTGAAGCAGTAATGCGTTTCGGTTTGAAGGGTAGGGCAGCCGTTGTAACTATACTGAGACCTTAGAACTTATATCTCAAGGTGGGTAGCGCATTTACGTTGTAGATGTCTATGGGTTCCAGTAACCACTTAACACCAGGTGGGCTGTAAGCTCGTCCACACATCTAGGCAATTAAAAAAAAAGTGGCATTTCTTTAAAGACGTAAATAATAATTTTGAAAGGCTTTTTGTTATGGCACCACAAAAAGCAGGGATTCTTACCCCTGCCTTTTGATATGGAAAATCTTATTCTTTACTTCTTGTGAAGTAGATTAAAATGATACAAAACAAACAAAACTTACGTCGAAATAAAATTAAGCCTTCCTGTGCGTTGTATCCTGTCAGAAACGGTACGTCTGCTCCCGGGAGAGATTTTCTCGGAGTTTCAGTGAGGAATGAGTCTGGCAAGTCAGGCTCAACGGCCGGTAAGAATGGCAGCGCGACTGTGCTCTGTAGATCGGCTGATTTACCAGGAGCTCCTGCCAGTCTCGCTCCCGCCTTCACTAGTAGCTCGCTCGGCGTCGCGCGGAGATACCCTGATACAAGCAAGTAATTTTTATTTATTTATTTATTAAGTTGCACCAACAAAGTGATCATCATACAAAACATTGACCAATTGACAAAAGTTCATGGCAGATGTCACCTCAATTTATAGGTGCAATCGACAGTGCATTAAGAACAAAAATAAAAAATTAAATATATAACTAAGATTTGATTACATTTGATTGATTGCTTAAGATTAATTTATATTTGATTTGGAAATGATCCGCGACAGATTTTTCCTGTAAGTTGTGAGACAATTATAAAAAATATCTATTTCACTTAAAATTAGTTCAGCGCAATCGGACAACTCCGAAGGAACATTGACGGAGATCGCGCTATCGTGGACATTATTGTAGTCCCAAAGGATTTTGTTTAAGGGATTATTATTTTAATTTTATTATATCTTTATATATAAGGGGGTAATTATATCACAACCAAGCGATTTTGTGTTTAATCACCTCGTTATTGAACTGTTTATTGACCTTGACTGCTGTAACACGAGAGCATAGTAATTCAAGGCCAGAGTTGCTTTGTTAAAGGTAATTGGTATTCGGACTCCACATGTATTCGTTCATGTCTTGGGTGAGTTTTAGGTACCTCATCCAAAATGATAAATAATTGTAGAACACCATACGTTAAATAGTTTTATTTCGCTGAAGAGCACATTAGTATTTTTGCCTACCTATATTAATAACCTCGAGGGCTAATCTTAGCTTCACCGGATGTGTAGGCGAGTTCGCTAGGCTCAGCTGGGAGACTTTATAATACTAGCCCTAGCAAGCGCAGTGCTTTGCGACCCACTGCGAAGATCCGGCGAGAAACCCAATGGGCTTCGTCTGTCAGTTAATTTTCACGAAACTTTCGTCGCATTCGAGGGGTTTTACGAGAATATTGACCGGTGCTGGTAGGTATGCCTAAAAGCACCGATAGTGGATCGGGAGGATTCGAAGTGACGTGTTTTGGGTGACGGCGACTGTTTACCGTAAGACGTCGCTTTAAGATGGTGAGCGGAGCGTGGGTCACAGGTTGCGTAACAGCAGACGCTTACATACAAAGAGATTGTTAATAACCAGTCATGTTTGGAGAGAACAAAATCACTACCGGCACTCTTCGACTTTTATTATAGACATAGTTAATTTGAACGGAAATGCTTACTGACAATTTAATGAGAGAAATATGTTTATAATTTAATAATTAAACCTTTATGCACATAAACACCTTTTGAAGAAGAAATGAAGGTATATTATATAAATGATTTATATGTATATTATGTATGTCTTTGCTTTTAAACTTTAATCACATGAAGTAATTAAAAAGTAAGAAAAGCTCTTCATATACATATGTTAATCCGTGATATATTGAAACAGTCATAGACTGAAACATCCCCAAAAGTTAACAGAAAGGAATAATTGGAGATTCCTAGCATGAAGGCATAAAATAGATCAAGTTCGAAAAATTGTCTTCCCTAATGTATTTGCGTGGCCAATAATGTAAATCAAATCACATTAATTCGCAATCGGATTTTACCTGCTTAAAAAATACGGGGGTTGCTATCTGCCTTCGTTACTATCAGGATCACGAAATATGAACTCATTATAACAACCAACAGGTACTTGAAGACTATAATTTTTTTTTTTTTTCGGTTACGTTAATTCATTTTCGGCAATCTTTTATTTAGAGACCCTGCAGACAAAAGTTCATTAACCTTTATACAATATAATTAAACCATTTTCGACACAACATGTAGTACCGGAAATGGTATTCACACAACTGATACGTACACCACACCACCTACACATTAAAGCCTCACCTAGTAATTCTGCAGTACTGTTGGTGTCGATACCAAGCTCTCTGCCGAGTTCGAAGGCACGCTCTCGAGGTTGTTGTGCGAGTGCCCACGGAGACAGGGCCACGCCGCTTTCAGCTATGGCTCCATGAAACAAATCCTTAAAATTTTAAAATGAAAAAAACATAATCACAACATTCTGAAAAGTTTAGAACAAAGAATGGAAGTGGCTTAACTCTGCCCCTGACGTCTATGAGTGACGATAACCACTCACCATCAGGTGGGCCCTATGCTGGTCTGCCTACACGGGCAATATTTTTTTTTATGATATTTCTACTATTTTACAAATGGTAAACTATCTTAAGTATATATGTATTGGTATCATCGTCGTGTCTTGCTGTTTGAAGGTAGGCCGTTATTTTTACGAAATTGAATTTCGTCTTTCGTCAGCCACGTGGCAAAGTAAAAAGCAGTTTTATGCACACTTAATAATGAAAGATTACATAATAGATTTGCAAATTAATTAAAATCAAAACGTTCATAACAATAAATGAGACAATCAATAGAATTGTAATGTAAGAAAACATATTGATAGTAACATGTAGATTACCCGTGAGGCCGGTGAGAGCATATGAAGGTGTACGGAGGCTGCACCAGCGGATTCCCCAAAGATTGTGACTCGAGACGAGTCGCCGCCAAACGCCTCAATGTTGTCACGTACCCATTTGAGAGCCATTACTTGATCCTTCACAAAAATATAAATACATAATAACATATTTTTTAATTCTACTCTTATTAATTATATTTTTATGAGCTATCTTTGTTCTGCATAGTTTGATTACAGCAGTTATATTCGTAAGGTGAATGTCAAGTTCATTTATTTTAATAAAATGAGTCTCTTTTTTGAATATTTTATAATTAATTTATTCATTTCAGCTTTAATGGAAGTAGCCAGGTGATGTTGTTGAGGAGATAAAACTTAAACTTTTCAAACGACGTTTTCCATATATTCTTTCAGAAACAAACAAATTGGACAAAGCAATTTAAATCAAGCACTTTAAGTTATGGCATGAAATATTTTATACAAATTAGAATAAAAGGGATTGGATTAGATTGGATAGCTTTAATCTTGCAGCAATGGGCAACAGCAAAATTTTTAGTCATTCGGACTTGACCAAGATGCTAAAACCATGACCGTCGGTTGTGAAAGAGCGACGACGTAATTGGCCGTCATAACTGCCAACAATTTTTACGGTGTTTGCCTTCATGCATGTCATTATTTGACATGGAAACAATTCCTCATCAATTGACAAAATTCCTAAAAACTCTTTAATTATGTTTAAAAAAAAATCATTAAAAACCGAAATACAAAATTTAACTAGACTATTTAAAAGTCTTTTTTTTATCCACCTATTAATGCATTTCGAACCGATACATCTCCAACTCTTATATCGTATCTACAAAAAGGCTGATATTAAATAATCTTTATCTTAGTTTACTAATAATTAACTTAAAAATAATGTGTTATCAATACCCAGGTACCACTTGCTTGTTTATTTCCTCTACGAAGCGGTCATGCATTACGGTTTGAAGAGCCACCATATCGATGTAATTGAGACTGATTCAATGGTACTGGGTGGTATTCACTTTATAATGCTTATAAGCTCCGATAATATTTTAACTAAGAGCCGTTAAAGATAATGAAAGCTTAATATAAATTGCTCGAAAGCTTTGCTTACTTTGAGTCCCATATTGCCAGGGACTTCTTCGTTTTCGAGGCTTAAAAAGCCGAGAGCTCCAAGCCTGTAGTTTAGGGTGACCAGAACTACTCCAGCGCCGACCAAATGGTCAGGACCGTACAAGAAAGCATTGCCGGATCCAACCGCGAAAGCCCCACCGTGGATCCAAACCATTACGGCTAATTTTGGATTGTACCTATTAAAAATGATTACAGGATATTTAAAAAATAATAATAATACTGTATGTTTGTGTCAAATTAATCGAATTAATTACTAGTATCACTATTAGTATAGTAGTAGTAGTAGTATCTATTATTAGTATAGTAGTAGTAGTAGTATCTATTATTAGTATTGTAGTATTATTATATCTAGTATCAATACAATATCAATACAAGGGCAATCAAAAAAATAAAAAAAATAAGTAGGTAGAGAGAGAGAGAGAGAGAATACACTTTATTGCACACCAAAACACAATTTACATTCAAAAAAACAATCAAAAAACAGATAAATTTGTACAATAGGCGGTCTTATCGCTAAAAGCGATCTCTTCCAGACAACCGTATAATTTATAGAAATTCTGGAAAATATAAAAAATATAGCAGGTATGTTGCGGTGTACTATAGATAATACGTTATAGAAAATATATACATGCAATAAACAAAATATATACCGTTTACATATAATATGAAATATATACTTATTATTATATACCAATGTTAAGGATCTCTAAATCCCCCTCCAAACAAGTTTTATTCTCGCCCACCACCGAGCTTCACTTCATCGAGCGATCGCGAACGCATGCATATACATCTTTAACGATTACATACTATACATTATCTACTACAATATTCAACTTCATTATTATTTGTTCTTCAGTTGTTTATCTTTAATAAACCTGTAAATACGAGCCAAATCGTTTCATTGAAGAGAACAAGACATCCAGCAAGGAACAACCAATATACATACTTACATACAATACATACTAATATACTTACATACACATAATACATCAACAGTATGGAAATAATAAATGATGATGCAAACAAACAGCACTAAGAAGATAAGTAGTGTTCCTTCACCATTCTTTTAAAACAGTTTAAAGTTTGAGCACTTCTCACTGCATCCGGCAGAGCATTCCACAATCGAACCGCCTGGACGGTGAATGAATGATCAAAGAATGATGATGAATGCGCCGGCATTTTCAGTCTCAGGCTATCCGATGATCTCAGGGAAAAATTATGCGTATCACGTAGGAACTCGAAACGTTCTTTGAGATATATGGGGGCATGGGGGTTAAAGAGAGTACAGTATAGTAATGAAAGGACATGAGTATTGCGGCGAAGGCGAATTGGTAACCACTTGAGTTTAGTGCGAAATTCAGATACATGATCATATTTCCGTAAACCAAATATGAATCTTATGCAGAAATTTTGTAGCCGCTCAAGTTTATCAAGTTGTGTTTCAGTTAAATCAGTATAGCTGGCATCGGCGTAGTCAAGAATTGGAAGAACGAGAGATTGTGCAAGCGCAGTTTTAGTGGCAGTTGGAAGAAAATTTCGTAACCGTCTCAAAGATCCAGCTGTTGCAAACACCTTCGGGCTAACCTCTTTTATCTGAGCGTTCCATGAAAGGTTTTTATCAATTAAGATTCCTAAATTTTTCACAGTATCGCTGATAGGAATTGGTACGCCATCAAATAAAATAGCCGGAAGCTGCGACCATTTCACTTTCGAGCACAATCTTGAACTGCCGACAACAATGACCTGTGTCTTCGACGGGTTCACCCTCAATCCATGCGAATTACTCCAACGGGATAATATTGATAAGTCATTATTCAGCGTCTTCATCGCGTTGGTCAGTTCTGACAAAGAAGTTTGTGTATAGATCTGTAGATCATCTGCATACAGGTGGTAGGAAGAAGTCAGTTGTATAGAAATAGAATTTATAAAAATTGAAAAAAGTAAAGGGGATAAAACGCCACCCTGCGGTACACCTACGTGCGTTTCACACCATGAAGAATAGGCATTCTCACAGTGAATACGCTGTCGGCGACCAGACAGGTAACTTCGAAACCAATCAACCACGGTCGGAGATATGTTAATGGAGCTAAGGATGGCTAGAAGTATGTCGAAATCAACGGTGCCAAATGCATTACTGAAATCCAGCAATGCCAACACCGTCAGTTTCCCACTCTCCATGCCAAGTCTGATGGCATCCGTAATATTCACCAGGGCTGTGACTGTGCTATGACCAGGACGAAAGCCGGATTGGTAAGGGTTTAAAAGCTGATTCCTTGTAAGAAACTCATTGAGCTGGTTGTAAATCAAGCGTTCTAAAACCTTTGAAAGGAACGGTAAAATGGAAATTGGACGGTATTCTGAAAAGGATATAGGATTCGACTTTTTTGGCAGTGGTGTAATTTGTGCTTCTTTCCAAGCCTTTGGAAAGATGCCGCTAGATAATGAGTGATTGAGGATATGACAGATAACGGGAAGGATTTGGTCCAGGATAGGAAGGATCATATTACGGGCGACACAGTCACTTCCAACTGCATTGGAAGTTATAGATAATATGCTCCGCTTAACATCACAAGCCGTTAGGTGATTAAAAACAAATGGAGAGCAATTTGGGACTGGAAGAGATGAAATATGATTTAATGTTTTTGATTTAGTTGTCCCATCAAAATCGGACGACGCACAGAAATGTTGATTTAATAAATCAATACTCGAATGAGATAAATGAGTGTTATGTTGTGATTTTCCAATCCCCAGTGATCTAAGAAATTTCCAGACTTTAGCTGGATCTCCATTTTCGACAGCACTATGGATATGTTGGCGTTGTGCATCCCTACACACCCTGTTGCAGTGATTACGGATGCGGTGATAATTTGTGCCATTTTCGAGGGTAGGTTTTTTCTTATATTTTAATTTAGCAGCCGCCTTCTTGATTAAGATACTTTTAATTTCATTAGTAAGCCACGGCGCTGGCAAATGTTTTATTCTTACTGGTCGACATGGTGCGTGCTTGTCATATAGACCAGTTAATTTTGCATTGAACTGATCAACTTTCTCATTGATTGAGGTAGAACACGTCAAAGCAGTCCAGTCAATGCTGCCTGCATCTTCTCGAAGACTTTCAATATCCATACCGTTAAAACTGCGCAGCAGAAGAATTTTTGACTTAGCCTTAGGAGGTCGTACTTTGTATGAGACGAAAATGAGATCATGATATGAGAAAGCGTCAGCTGTACTTATAAGCAAATCTACTCATTGGGGTTTTTTGTATTATTGAAGTTTCAAATAGGTATTTTAATTCTTCATTCTACAAGTTTTAAATGTATTAAAGGTTTACCCAGAAATATTATCAGGCAACGCTGGAGTATATACGTTTAGGAAGAGACAATCCTCATCGCCCTTATATGTATCAAATAACATAAACCGATGAGGGCAGACTGCTCCTTCTTCTAGCGCATCCCGGATCCCTGACCAGGGCTCCAATTGAACTGGAGGTCGGAAACGCAGAGACCCGTGCGGCGGTTGCGCATACCTTAAAATAAAATATCAATTTTAGTTGGAAATTGTGACTTAATCGAAACTAGATTCATGCAAGTTATCTCGATATTAACGCCACCGTTGTCGATTACTAATCTGGATGGTTCCATGCGCTAGCTATCATAAATATAAGTGAATTGAAGTACAAATGGGTAAAGGGGTATTGAAGAAAACTTATTTTTGAGATCGCGAGCAGTGGTTTAGCAGAACACCGATTAGTACTGACTAGTCATTATTAGTACCGAGAATACCTACTACTTATCGATTTTTATTGACTACCGATTACTGACTACTGATTAATACCGGTTAATACTCATCGGACTAGCACTAACTAATCGGTGCTTTTTTAATTTCATATTAACACGAAACTTTGTTTTAATTTATTAATAATGTAAATTTAAGCTATGTACTTTGAAAAAGCATGTCTAATGGGTAGCTCTGCAGTACCTAATTCCTTTGAAGCTGTAGTAAGGAGTTTGGCTGGTGGTACGAGTAACAAGCTTTCGACCACGCAGAGCACCATATTTTGTTGAGATGATAGGACCGCCGCCGACTCTCATACGGTCTACCAAGGCATGGACCAGTCTCGCAGCCCGAGCCGGCACGGCTTGTAATCTTCGCAGGGCGTGCTTCAATCCAACTGACTCACTAACGGTGCTAGATAAGCGTCTCCAAGCTCCGGTCACCTAAAAGAGTAGAGATTTCAATTAAAAACCAATAAAAATCAAACTCTGGTTAAACTGATGTTCAGTTTTATTTAATACTTTCGATACACTCGCACATTTTATTGAGTTACCAAAGTTAATATCAAAACGAGGTACGAGGTATGATAAATTTTATTGTATAAGTGCTGTCTTCAAACCAGAACTAATGACGGTCCTGTCTAGCCTCCTAGCCTATCAATACGGGCACATCCTCTACCAATGAAATAAAATGAAAAAATACAAAACGAAAACAACTACTATATGTATGTATTACATTATTTTTTATTATATAGTATAATAAGTATATTCTTTTATTTTAAAATAGGTAGGTATGTAATTTTACAAGATCTGTTTTCTCTTTGGATCGTTTTTTACGACTTTAGTAAAAATAAATTATTTACTTGTCCTTAAATGCAGCAATGGAGTTATTCAATTAATGCACCGAAAAATGCGTCAACTAATTATTACTTACCTGACAGGTGAAATAACATAAGTGAGAATTCATTTAAAATATTTCTGTTAAACTGTTGATTATGGTACAATAATTATCTCAAGCCGGTGGTGGAAATAATCAATCACGAATTCCTCTTCTATGTATATGGTAAATTCAAAGGGTTTGCTTTTTTTTAAATAATTTTTATGACATAGTAAAATAGTAAAACTTTAGTTGAGTTGAATAAGAAAACCTTTTTATTATTTTAGATGTGTTCACAGGCCTAAACTTGAGGTTAAGTTGGACCTACATTAAGATATGAGGTGAAAACTCTCATCTTATTATATAGGTATATTATAACGAATGCAAGACTGTTTTGCGGCAGAAATAAGCAGAACCGATGAAGAAGTGAGGACTCACAATGCGATTACTATTTTTTGTTGTTGTTTCGGGTATTAAATAAGTACATATAAACATCTTTCTAGTTATTCCTTCATGGCGTTAGTCGTTCATCAGTTCGTGTTAGTTACGTCATTACTTCCGTTTATCAGTTATATTCATTGAATGCCTGTAAATTAATATTACGGGCTTTGATACCCGCTTAACATTAGACGAGATATCTATGTCACCTATCTCCGGCTGCGGTGAGAAGTGAACTTTCAACTGCCTTAAAAGAATGATTAGTTTAGGTGTATTATATTTAAGAATGATGACAGAATATTACGTTTCTGTTTAGTGCTATTTATATGTAAGTATATTGCTAAGTAAGCGATAAAACGATTTGAGTATTGTAGGTATGCATTTATTGTAGGTATCTATGATTTTTTCTTCATTATTTAATAATTTGCTTAAAGGTTTGGCCTGTTTTTATAGGTCGATCTGAATATTGTTAATACAAAATAGTACACCTCAACATTCCTGCAGTATCTATTTTAGAATTTATCTGAATATATTGTCTGAATACATTGTGTGCAACGATAAAATCGTACCTATATTGTACATTTATAGCTGTACGTTGACTGTTCCGCGTTGTTAATTGCGTTTTGATGGTAAATAAACTCTCTCTCTGTATCTGCCTCTCTTCCTCTCTCTATGAAATAAATCAAAATCGTTTGAGATAAATAACTTAACGAAACAGTCTATGAATACAAAGCTTACATACACGATACATCGATGACATTACGAAACTTAACATTTGAATTTGTGAGACGGCTATTGTCAGCTTATTTTTACGCAATATTAGATAGTTAGTTACCGAACCTTTCGTCGATTACACTTTTTTTTCTCTGTACAACGGTATGTTGAAATTTTCTGATGTACATATTCATAGTGTGATGCATTTATTTAATTAGGCTGTAGGCGAAGTTCCGTGTGCTAAATCAAAATTGATCGAAAATTTAGATTACATTTAATTATTTTACCCTGGGAGTAAATTATCATTTGACACTTATTCTTATGTTTTCTAAGCCGGCTCACGATCTCAATATAACCTGTGCCGAAGCCATTCTACAAAACGAAGACCGATGATCTTATCAGTTAGACTTAGCCATTGATTTAAAGACTTAGCACGATAACACTAAAATCAAATATGATTTTTATATAATTTAAATTTTTGGAACGCACGCAATGTAACACGATTAAAAATCAAATGACAGTTACTTTAGGGTGGTAGTTTATTTCAGATTCGACCTCGGGAACGATTATTCCAAATAATTGTTTAAACAGAAAGAAAAATTTCCTACCTTTGTAGGTAATATACACACAGCCTTACCTGTACATACATTTGCATCTATTTTAAGATTTACTATTTATATTATTTCAATAATTATTAGCCCAAAGACATTGTCGGTACTGTTCGAATTGCAAAATATTGTTTGAGATCGTCTTATTAATTATCAATCTTTCTTGGCAGCTTTCCAAAGTCTATTTTCGTGAAAGCTTAATCAGGTCAAAAATTTCACAAACTAATAAACGGCATTAAAAAGAAATTTATTAAGATTTTTTCCTAGAAATAAATTAGCAAAATCTGCAAAATTTAAGGTTTTAAGGTTAGGCATGGGCAGATTAATTCACAATCTCCAAGTGTCGTAACATTTGACCTAGTGACATTCACGGAACAGAATCCTCGTAGCTATAAATTTTGGCAATGTATTATTGAGTCGCAGCGGGTATGTAGCCGAATTGAAAAAAAAAAAGGCAAGCGTATGTCGCAAAAAGCACAAGGGTTCAGCAGTCAGAATGAACGCTCATACTTAAATTCAAAAATAATTAATAAATAATCAACATTCACTATAAATCATTTCTAAGGTCCGAAAAATTTATAGAAATGAAATTACTAGTAGGTAACCAATGATACCTAGATAATGATTAAGCATTTTTTTTCAACCCACGGACAACCATTGCTGGATTAAATTATAAGATATTTTACATTATAGCTTTTGTAACAATAGTAAACATAGGTGTTTTTATTATTGCTTAGATTTCTGAACGAGCTCATGGATTACCTAGTGATAAGTGATTACCGGGGCCCATTGGCATCAACAACGTAAATGCCAACACCCACCTTGAAACATGAGTTCTATGTCTTTCATAACACAACGGCTATTCCACTCTTCAAACCGAAACGCATTACTGCTTCACGGCAGAAATAGGCAGAACGGTGGTATGTACTAGTGCAGGTTCAAAGGCGTCCTCCACAAGTCAAAGTTGACCACAACCTTTAGAGTGATGTGGGACGAGTATCTTTCAAGAGGTCTTTGAAATACGAAGTTTTCATATAGACTTTCTATTTACGTTAAAATATTATTAATGCTTTTAAAACTGAAGAAAACTCTGACTGAATCTAAATATCAACATTTACTGTGTTGAAAATTCTTTATAAATTATGATATAAATAACTAGAACTTTTAAAAAGAGATCTGTATGTCGTTTTGAGTTATTGTTTTATAAGATGCTCTTAAAACTGAATTTAGAACATAATCATTCATTCAGACTACGGAATTCTCTACTGTACGACATGCGACAAGCACTTAGTTGTTTTTTTTTTGTTAAAATTGCAGTAAGAAATCTCTTAATCAAGTTGTATAGCATGTTCGAATGAATGCAATGGATCATTAATAAACTAAAAAGGAATCAACAAGTTTAATGGAGGGTTTAATGGAAAAAGTTGAACAGTTTGGATTCTTTAAAGTTTTTCAAGTTCATTAAGTTATTGTGAATATGAAACAAGGTAAATTGACGTTCTCTGAATTATTATTCAGTACGCTATTTGGGAACATTATGAAATCGGCTGAGTATGAGTATATTCATAACGATATATACTGAACATATATAAAGAAAAAAAAACAGTAATTTTCAAATGCAAATGTGATTTTAAAATCATGTCTCAAGATTGAGACCGACATTTGCTTTATAGTTTCCACGGGCTTCAATAGCTGGCAGCTAGTTGCTCTACTCATCTAGACCATTTAAATACAACATATGTCATCTTTGATCATTTCTAATTTAAAAAAAAGTAATTATACGGTTTTTGCGACAAAATTAAAGTATAAAGTTATAGTTTTTCAGTTTACGACGTTTGAATTAACAGTTTTCAGTTTTCATATTCACTAAGGCGACTAAGGTGTTAATACTAACCACATTGTACCTAATACTAGAAACGCGATACTTAACGTAATAATAGTTTCAGGTCTATATGTATTCCATATAAATAATATTATAATAATTTTCATTTATCTTCCCTAGTTGTGATTAAATAATATTCGTTTTCTTTTAAAGAAATTTCATATGGCTGCATATTTTTATTAGAAATTATTAGAAAGCAACAGCGAATACTCAGATTTTTGTAAAATAGCATCATAGAATAGCATCTATAAAAATTCATTGCCGACTAGATAAAACAATTTCTAGGATATAGCTTTGAAACTAAAACGTCTGTGGCTTAACTATGTACATACCTAGTGTGTAAGTATTACATTACGCTTTGCTTTGCTAAAGATGTAATGAGAGTGCGTACGCACTGTGTTGCGTAAAATGGCTTAATGTGTATCGTATAGATGCGATACGTTTCTCGTTGCGATATTTTTGTTTGGAACACATACCCCGAGTGACAGTGCAATTCACCTGATGTAATTACACGTGCGCAGGTTAAAACGTGCCGTTTTATTCAAAGGTTGTGCATGGGTGCCGTGGTTTACTTACTGAGTGGGAATTTTGTTTACCTAATCGATGCCTCCAATGAACACTACTCTAACTCAAAATTTTGAAATTTTAGTTTTTCACGCAAATCGGTTCACTATTTTAAAAGTATTACAAATTCATTATTAATGGCGTTCGAAGCAAGAGTAAATCAGCTAGTTACATAAGAAAAAACCATAAAATCTTTATTATTGCAGATATATTTATCAACTTTTTTCGTTTAAACTCTCCTCCTGTAAACCTACGAATTTGGAGTTAGAGTAGTGTTCATTGGAGGCATCGTAATGATCTGATCAAGAAGGAGCTTTAAGCGTTAAGCCTTAGGAACCGATAAGCATCGTCAGTGATGCCATGGTAATATGTGATGAGCAAAATAACACTGTGATGAGAGTAGGTTGAAAATTTCCTTATGAGGTTTCAATTAAATGTTGATTGGAAATTCATTTTTGTAACTCACCTTCATGGAATTGAGGCTGGAAGCCGCATTGGCAACAACATCTCCAAGAGTTGCAGGAGGAAGGGCATCTGTATGAAGCACCAATGTGAATGCACAAATGGACAAAGCGCGCCACCACATGCGCATCTCTGTAGGCAGGTCCGCGCAGAGCCTCAAAGTTCTTCGACTAAACAATTTAGATTTCTTCTTAAAGTGCCCCTTAATTATCTAAAATTGAAAATAATATTTTAATTAATAAGTATGAAATTTACTTACTACGCGATATGCTGTTAATTAACATTTTTACCTAGCATAGCCAATCATTTTGAATACTTAAGTATTTTTTATAAAATGTAAGTAAATAGAAAAAAATAATATAATACACTACAATGATAAAGTTATAGTAATTGTTTTAAGAAATACTGTCTTTATCAGCCTATAGCAGTCCACTGCTGGACATAGGGCTCTCTAATTGCATGTCACTGAGCACAATCCTCGGCTTCTGTCATCCAGTTGCTGCCAGCCAAGGCACAGATCGTCACTCCACCGAGCTTGAGCATCCTGCTCTACTTTTGCAATTCGCGGTCTCCACTCAATAACACGGTTACTCCAACGGGTATCGGTTGTCCGGCTAATATGGCTATCCCGTTGCCACTTGAGCTTGCTAATTCGCTGTGCTGTATCTATAAATTTAGATATGTCAATGAATGATGTTATAATCCATTTCGTCGCGAAATGAAATAATATAAATTTTGTTTTTATAGGACTGAATGAATGGCAATCTCAGAATCCATCTAATATTATTCGGAGACAGTAGCTCATAGGTATCATAACGCGATTGGTGCCACAAGCTTTTAAGCTATATACCTTTCAATACCTATATAACTTTCTAGATAAGATCGAAATCTCAATTGTGTTGTTGAAGAACTGTCCCGCCAATCAAACCGAAAGGCATAATTTGTTAAGGGCAGAAATATCAACAGCAACAAGCCCACAGTGAACTGGCGATGGCAGTTTACTGGTTATATATTTCTTAGTGGAGACCGCTGCCTGTTCTTCGGTGAAACCGTAATCCTTAAGTTCCGTAAACTTTTACGAGAAGAAATTGAATAGTGCTATTCTATCCAAGCACCCGAGTTTTTTTTATCATTGAAGGATAACTGGTGGCTCGGAGGCCTTCCAAGTTTTACCAGGGCAAGTGGGCGAGCAAAAGCTCAGCGAAGGGATGGGATTTTCTAACAGGTGCCCGAGCGCCTCCGAAGGAGACCTAACAACTCAAGAGCAACGGCTTCGCGAATGAATCTACTACTGGATCGGAATCGCGACCCGCTGAGAAGATCCGGCGAGAAACTCAGCGAGCTGATGCATGGATTAGGTTGCACGTCGAACTATTTGTAGAATTCGACGAGTACGGTTATCGGGGTCCCTAAGCCTGCTCTTAATGTTAGAGATGAAGGTGTCTAATGCAATGGTTATTGGATCTGATGGATCCGTAAGGATGTGCCGAGTTATGGAACACACATATACCTATGGATTCTTATTGCATACGTTACGTGCACATTATTCTGTGTTGATCACTTTAATGATATTTCTGTTCAAATGAGCGGGCAAACATATTCTCGGCAAATCTAAGTCAGACTATGTAGTTATTGTTGAGTACAGCGAGGCGTGCTTGGCCGTCCTCTGTGGTAGCTGTGTTATTCAACTTGCACTTTCACTAGCCGAGGGTTAACAAAACACAAATTATTTCGTTTATCCGGTTATAGATTGTGGTGAAAATTGGTAATCTGGGAAATTATACTTTAACTAAGTTGACATTTATGTTATATTTTTATGTCCTGTGCAACGTGTTCACAAGTACCTACTCGGCATCCATGATAGCATGTTATCCTTAATTTTATTGTCAGTACCAAACCCGATGAATACTGGTTGGTTTATAGTATCAGCTCTATTAAAACAATGCTCATATGCCCTTCCAAGGCCTCAAGACATTTAAATATTTTCATACAATACAATTGAAAATTCTTTCTTCTTTCACAAAACTTGTCGCTTTTTTTTGTTATCCTACCTATGCTGATAGCCTTGAGAGGCTATTTCAGCTTCACCCTAACGTGTAGGTGAGCTCACGGGGCTCAAATCAGAGTGTTGCTAGCACTGGCCCTAGCAAGAGCAATGCTTCGCAGAATCTACCACCGAATCGGAAACGCGACCCACTGAGAAGATCCGGCGAGAAACTCAGTGGGATATGTCTATGGGTTAATTCGCTCGTCGAGCCCTTCGTCGCAAGCGACGGGTTCGACGAGGACGGTGACCGGACACTTGTCGCTTACACAGAGAGATGTGTATGGTTCACAATAACCACTAAAACCCGTTCTGTGCTTGTCCACACATCGCGTACAATAGAAAAAGTACATGTCAATAGTCATTTAATTTAGTAGGTAACACGCCGTAAAATAAAACGTCTGAAATGTCATGAATGTCATATTCATCGAACTTTCCATCAACTTTGCATCATGCACTTTGTTGTAATTTAAAAAAATGTACAATCCACAACCATCCATACAAAACGGAAGCACTTTGTGTTTAATTTAAGTTATGTAAGGAATACGATGCCATGCTATAATGGATGTTGTAGATCGCGATAATTCCACAGAATATTTACGTCATTCAGAAAATCAGACAGTATACATTGAATTTAAAACGTCGAACGCAGCTTACATAACTCGTGTCGCTGACAGTTATCGTTACATCACTAGAAAATAACATCCTTTACTGTGTATACTGTGGCGGTAGCCATCACAGAACACAAGATATTTGACAGATGCCTGAATCTCGCTTACGACATTTTCAAGATAAGCTCGCATATATACAAGCTCCGAACAACAACACCAGGACCGCCGGTCTACCGAGCAATATCACCCGCTCGGTGGAAGATCTTCCCTTTCGTCGTATATTCCCAAATACTAATTTACTACCGCAATTTTAACGCGAACCCAGTTATCAGTACTAGCAAGTGAGTAGTTTAACTGAGTGTAGATGTATCCCTTTAGATTTTACTGGTGGTAGGACCTCTTGTGAATCCGCGCGGGTAGGTACCATCACCCTGCCTATTTCTGCCGTGAAGCAGTAATGCGTTTCGGTTTGAAGGGTAGGGTAGCCGTTGTGACCTTAGAACTTATATCTCAAGGTGGGTGGTGCATTTAGGTTGTAGATGCCTATGGGCTTCAGTGACCACTTAACACCAGGTGGACTATGAGCTCTTCTTCCCATATAAGCAATAAATAAAAAGTAAATATCTATGTAACTTTGCTCTCGTGGTGGGAGTGGCTGGAGCCTGACAGAAGAAGCCGGCGCCATTCTTCCCTGAATCTGTTTATAGCTCATTCTTTACATGTTCTATGTAGTTTAAAATTAATAATTCTCTCTTGCTCTTCTTATCTTTGCCTCAATGATTAGGAAGTGCGCGGGTTTTATTTAATATGAACTATACCTATTAATTTATGCTCGAAAGTTTTTTACAAATATTTCTAACTTATTATAACTATTATCTCATTGTACTACAGCGAACCCTTATTTGTATGTGGTCATATAGAATATGACATTATTGCTTGTACATAATATGATGAAGCTACATATTGCGGTTACCACTTGTTTGGTGACCACTCACCATCAGGTGGGCCGTGTGCTCGTCTGCCTACAAGGGCAATAAAAAAATAAAAAGGTATTTTAATGATTATCGAGCAAAAAGGTCCTAAAATGAATTTTAAGAAAGTTATTAATTAAATTTTTCCGTCCATTAACCTAACCGTTATTTTTAAATACAAATATAAAGGGAGTAAAAACTGCTTCTGTATTCATCCTATAAACGCCATCTGAATACCTACTATTAATTCAATGTTTATGTTCTTTATCAGAAAAGAGAAGGTGTCTTTTATAATTCTAGGTACCTGGTACCTAGGTATGTACATAATATACATTTAAACACTGTCTAAAACATAGACCTAATAATCTTAATATAATCATTAGGATAATATTCTTATGTAAGAAATATTCTTATGTTTACTTTTGTTGCTCATGCATTAATGGAGAGTTGGCATAGCACGAAACTTATTTTTAATTCATATTTATACTAATTATAGGTGCCTATCGCTCAACGTATTGTCTTATACTTAAAAGTTTTGTGTTTTGAATAGTTTTGAGCATAAAACAAGTAATAATTATGAAATAAACACTGTTGTTTAGCCGGTTTTACTATTAGGTATTTCCCACAGTCTATCCGTGGTCATGGTGCTTGAAAGAGTGCCGAAATATCGTCATCTGAGTAAAAGTAAAAATCGTGGTATATAACAGCCCGTTAAATGTCCGTGTTTATAAGTATGGATAGCCGCGAAAGTTTAAAAAAAAAAACGTATCTTGTGAGTAAACATTACCTAAGATTTTAGAATCCGTTCACTCCGTCTTAAGCACAATTGTAAACACAAGCTCAAATGGCTCATAACACTGATCACTTTAAAAACACACGATACAGTTATTACTTAACGAATGCTTAGTATTGAAATAAGTAAACTGCTGGATATCAAAGGTCCCGTTTGTAGGATTGGTTGAGGCGCGCACGCTGACTGTCGTTCACGTTATTATGGTCGATTCGCGAAACGTTGCGTTCGCCGAACTATTACTCAACACCACCCACTACTGCCTCATGCAGTAGAGGCAAATTGTTATCCAATTATTACTCTGAATCCGATCTTTATAATTTACAAGTCGAACTTTTGAGATGCAATAGCACTGAGGTCTCAAATGTCTACTATATTTATTTCCAACTAGCTGACCCGGCAGACTTCGTAGTGCCTCAACCGATAAATAAAAGATCTAAACTTTTGTATAAAATAAACTTAAAACAAACAAAAGAAATTCGTCCGATGGGGGACACATCAAAGGAAAAACAAAAATTGTTATTTTTATTTGATTCCGACTATTTTCATAGTTATCATCTATCTTTTAAACCTTCTCTGGACTTTCACAAATAATTCAAGACCAAAATTAGCCAAATCGGTCAAGCCGTTCTCGAGTTTTAGCGAGACTAACGAACAGCAATTCATTTTTATATATTATATAGATAGATAGATTATTCTGATATTCATGTTATCTGGATCGAACAAAACTTGAACTTAAGCTTGCTGAAATATTTAGCTTAAGAAGCATAGCATTTAAATTTTCGATGTCGTTTTTTTTAACCATTCAATTCGAAGCATATGCATAACTTACATAGCGAATATTAGTTGCAGCAGCAAAATCGTTTGAGAAAATATGCAACTTTTTCATTATACAGCACGTTTCCCAGAAACCAATAAATGTACCCCGTTGGAGTGGAAGTGAAGGCACTGAAGAAATGTATTCGCAAGACCTTCAGTGAACTAGTCATACATTCCGATTTGAGAGGCGGACCGTCGTTATAAAATAAATTGCTTCGATCGGCTTTATTAATTCGTAATACATAATATACACATATTTAATTAAAAATAGGTACAATAGGTGACATCTATCAAAAACGGAAATTTTACCAAAATCAATATTCATAGCATCTACCTAAGTTCTAGATTTTTTTTTAAAATTTATAATAATTAAGTACTTATTCTGGCCATAAATACTGTTACAATTAAAAATAAACAAAATATTACATTTGAATATGGAATCTGTCATTTTTATATGATTGCTCATTCAGTTTTCTCATTTTGGCGCCAATACATTGTACATTAAACAATATTTGCGATATTAAAATGGAGTGGGGTGATAAAGAGAACCGAATCGCTGTGATTGCATTACACAAACTAGGTATGGAGCCAAATGCAATTTTTAAAACTCTCCATATGCTTGGTATTGTGATGAGTTATGGGCTTGTATAATGTTTTTGATGGTAAAAGTTATTAAAACTCGGTGGAGAAAATAATCATGTCGTTCTTTTATTAATTTATATCCGCAATGAATTACAATCATAGATTAAACATAAACATGAGTTATTGTGCCACAGACAACTAATTTTTATATTTATTGGCGACTACATTTCACAGGTATTAGTAAAATGTTTGTGTACCGGGCTATTAATAGGTGCAATGAGACCTCCTCTGTTTGTGACAGAAAAAGATCTGGCCGTCCACGTAGTGTTCGTACGAAAAAGGTGGTCAAAGCAGTAAGGGAAAGAATTTGAAGAAATCCTGTCCGAAAGCAAAAGATTTTATCTCGGGAGATGAAGATAGCACCTAGAACCATGTCGCGTATTTTAAAAGATGACTTAGGACTTGCAGCCTATGAGAGACGTACTGGTCATTTCTTGACTGATAATTTAAAAGAGAATAGGGTGGTAAAATCGAAACAACTACTGAAGCGGTACGCAAAGGGAGGTCATAGAAAAATTTTATTTACGGATGAGAATTTGTTTACAATTGAGCAACATTTTAACAAACAAAATGACCGTATTTATGTTCGAAGTTCTAAGGAAGCTTCTCAATTCGACAGAGTACAACGTTGGCACTATCCGACTTCAGTGATGGTTTGGTGGAGTATTAGCTATGAAGGAGTGAGTGAGCCATACTTTTGTGAAAAAGGTATCAAAACATCGGCACAAGTGTATCAAGATACCATTCTTGAGAATGCAGTGAAGCCCCTTAACAACACCATGTTCAATAATCAAGAATGGTCCTTCCAGCAAGACTCGGCGCCAGGTCATAAAGCTCGGTCTACGCAGTCTTGGTTGGAAACGAAGGTTTCGGACTTCATCAGAGCTGAAGACTGGCCGTCGTCTAGTCCCGATCTTAATCCGCTAGATTATGATTTATGGTCAGTTTTAGAGAGTACGGCTTGCTCTAAACGCCATGATAATTTGGAGTCCCTAAAACAATCCGTACGATTGGCAGTGAACAATTTTCCCATGGAAAGAGTGCGTGCTTCTATTGTTATCTGGCCTCAACGTTTAAAGGATTGTATTGCAGCCAATGGAGACCACTTCGAGTAAGCTTTTTATATTTTAAATTGTTTTATATTTATGTATTAAACTAACTGTAACTGTAAAAGTAATAAATCTTATTTGCAATAGAATTGTTTTTTTCCTTTTTCTCAGTATTTATGGCAAGACTAGGTATATTATTTATATATTTCTTTTGTGACGTCATTTCATAATGTGGTGAGATACCAATATGTTAAAATCAGAGACGGAGTTATATATAATATACATTAAAGTCGTCGTGGCCTGACGGATAAGACGTCCGGTGCATTCGTGTTGAGTGATGCACCGGTGGGCTGTGAGCTCGTCCACCTACCTAGGCAACAAAAAGATAAAATAAAAAAAAACATATATACGCTTCATTGTATTCTAAAAATATGTTTTTTTTTGCGTTTTTTATCAAGTAAATGTATATAAAAAATAAGTAGAGTTCATAAAGAGATAAATGCGTATACTTAATGTCAAAAAACAACAGTAACTGGTAGAGCTTCTGAAAATGTTCTGAAACCTTCACCACACGACAAAAAAAGCAAAGACATCATAGAGGCACAAAAAACAATCGACGACATTATCGCCCAGCCGTTCAGAGACTATGTCAATTTTAAGTGTTTTTTTATATTTAAGGGATATCTTGTTAATTCTTAAATTTTAACCCTGTAATATTGATGGCTTATTAACTGTTTAGGATCTTTGAAAATGCACAAGGGTGGGCAAATAAAAATAATCTCTGGATGTAGGTGTACAAATAAGTTTCCGCCGTTTTGAGAAAGATGGTGTGGCACGAGGTTTACGTTCGAATTCACAGATGATAATCGGCTTGAAAATTAAATTGATTATCTAAGAACAACATAACCCTATCATATTATTAACTCATAACGTATTAGCATCATTTTTTTTTTAATTCAAAAATGTTAAAATAACCAAATAAGCGTCATTTGCGGGAACTTTTAATTTACTTTTTTAATTTAAAAAAATCTGCAGCCGAGGCGCATCGATTGCTCGTAAAAGCATATAATGAGGCTGCCTTGAGTGAGAGAACATGTCGTGAGTGGCTTAAAAAGTTTAAAAACGGTGATTTTGACGTAGAAGACAAAGATCGCAGTGGAAGGCCAAAAATTTATGAGGATGCAGAATTGACGGAGTTATTGGGGGAAGATTCGTCTCAAACACAAAAAGAACTTGCACTTAATTTAGAAGTCACTCAGCAAGCAGTCCCACATCGTTTAAAATCGTTAGGAATGATTCATAAACAAGGTAATTGGATTCCATACGAATTAAAGCCGAGAGATGTTGAACGCCGATTATGCATGAGTGAAATGCTGCTAGCTAGGCACCCAAAAAAAAGTTTTTTACATCGAATCGTCACTGGTGATGAAAAGTGGATACATTATGATAATCCAAAAAGAAGAAAATCATGGGGACTACCTGGCCACGCTTCAACATCCACAGCAAAACCAAATACATATGTATGTATGAAAAAAAACTCATGCTGTCTATTTGGTGGGATCAGCTGGGTGTGGTGTATTACGAGTTGCTTAATCCAGGCGAAACAATCACTGGAGCTCTCTATCGAACGCAATTGATGAGATTGAGTCGAGCTCTGAAGGAAAAACGCCCTCAATACTACTCCAGACATGACAAAATTATTCTGCTCCATGATAATGCTCGTCTGCATGTAGCGGTACCGGTGTGTGAGTACTACCTCACCCGCCGTGTTCACCAGACATTGCCCCGTCTGACTATCATCTGTTCCGGTCAATGGCACATGCTCTGTCCGAGCAGCAGTTTACATCATATGAAAAATTGGGTTCATTCGTGGATAGCCTCAAAAGACGAGGAGTTCTTCAGACGTGGAATCCGAACTCTGCCTGAGAGATGGGAAAAAGTAGCTGCTAATGATGGACAATACTTCGATTAAATTTAAATTACCGTTCTTTCATAATAAATATTATTTTTTCGACAAAAAACGGCGGAAACTTATTTGTAGTCCTAATAGTATTTTATTATAATGAGCATTTCATATTATTCTGTCTAACTCCTGCGGTGTTGTCATCTTACCTCATAAAATTTCATTTCATTCAATTTAGTTTAATTTCATTTTTTGTACAAGAGATAAATCCACATTGCAAATACAAATACACAACAGATAAAGCCGCTGTAACCCGAAACACGTCGAATCCCTCGGATCTACTTTCAGTGCTTTTAGACCCCTCACTCCACCGGTCACTATCCTCGTCTAGGTTGTCGACATGTTGTTGATTAGACGAATAGTTCGACGAGCGAATTAACCCACAGATACATCGTACTGAGTTTCTCGCGTCTCTCAGTGGGTCGCGGTTCCGATCCGAAGATATATTCTGCGAAGCACTGCTCTTGCTTTGCTAGTGTTAGCAAAATCTCTCACGTTGAACCCGTGCGCGTAACTACCTACCCGTACGGGCGTAATTAGAATAGCCTCATAAGCTACCAACGAATAAGTAGAGGAAAAATTACTTATATTTTATTTTTAGTCAATATTTGGTTGTATAGCCTGCGTTTCTTTTTTGTTGCCTTTGTAGGCAGACAAGTATACGGCCCACCTGATGGTGAGTGGTTACCGTCGCCCATGGACTTCAGCAATGCCAGGGGCATAGCCAAGCCGCTGCCTACTGCTTAATACTCTTCCCGCGTTCCCTTTATCCCACCGTCAGAACAAAATCTTTGAGATATTTTCTGATAATATGTACAATATAGCTATAAATATACCTACCTATTTGTATGTAAGTGTGTAGTGTATATGACTCATTTTAATTTTCACCATAGACATATTCGTATGTCCTATAGATTATACATATGTCCTTTCGCCATAGATAGTGCTTCATGTTAGAGGTTATTAGTCATAGATAATATACCTTATATATATATTATGATTGAAGGATTCCTGGTGGCCCGGAGGCCTTTCCAGTTTCACCGGGACAGGTGGGCGAGCAAAGGCTCAGCCAGGAGGGGTGGGATTTGCTAACTGCTACCCGAGCGTCTCCGAAGGAGACCTAAAAAAAAAAAAACAGCTCAAGAGCAGCTGCTTCGCGTATGAATCTACTACCAGATCGGAATCGCGACCCGCTGAGAAGATCCGGCGAGAAACTCAGCGAGCTGATTCATGGGTTAGGTTGCACGGCGAACTCTTTGTCGAGTTCGACGAGTACGGTTACCGGGGTCCCTAAGCCTGCTCCTAGTGTTAGAGCTGAAGGCATCTAGTGCAAAGGTTATTGGATCTGATGGATCCGTAAGGACGTGTCTAGGGCGTCGACGGTGACTGGCTCCTGCGTGATCAGGATTCGGGGAGTAGTCAGCGGCGGCAACGATAAGGCGATTATCATGACGCATAGCCTTATCGAAATACCGTTCCGACGCTGACTTCATGTATTTCTGGATAGATTCGACGCCCAGGTCGTCGTGTAGGTCAACGTTCCTCACGAACCACGGAGCTCCGACGGCTAACCTGCAAAAGCGGGATTGTAGAGATTGGAGGGTGGCTATGTGCGTGCGGGCCGCGTGAGCGAGCACCACACTCGCGTAAGTCATGACAGGCCTGACCTAATATTTTACTTATTTTACACTTCATACTTACTCTTTCTAGTTATATTCTTTATAAATGCTTGACCTAAATACGAAATCCACGTCTCTATCCCTACGCAGTGCGCACGGCATAATCTATTGACTAAAAAGGTCTAAAGCAAACCAAGTACATTGCGTTGCAAATTTATAAAATAACTAACTTGAACTATTTGGAGTCTCAGTTTCATAGATTAACTTATTATTCCATGGCAAAATAATAACATGGTACTTAGATAGATTGTGTTAGATAGATAGATAAGATAAATACATCTGTTTTGTAAATTTAGATTAATTGAAGTTCGTGCGGCCCGCAGACATCAGCATGCCTCCAATGACGACATGTATACATATTTGTGTTACTGAAAATCTCAAGTACGATCAAAGATCTTGACGTTAGCCTCTCGTCCGATTGCATTGTTGACTACGGCAGCCCCTTCTACTTCCACCAGATTCTAACTTAGACGAAAATTGGGTGGGTCTGGCGGAAATGCAGGGGAGTCGCTTATTAGTTGGCCTATATCATCATGGGTGCCAAGCCGCGAACACCCCTGCTCGGTGACCTCCGAGGAGGTCCGCCCCTTAATTCAAAATAACAGATATTCGCTTGGGCTTAATACCGCATAATATCAAAATCGACCTGATATGCAACTGTTATAGTATATATACGTGCACCTTTATTTACATCTATCTATTATACACAATAGACTTTTTGGCGCGAGCGCGAGGAGTGAAGTTGTGTGATTTGTTTTATTTTGTCTGTTTGGTGTTTCCTTAGGTTTAAATGTGTAACGACGGTGGTTTATTAACTGTTTACCATCTGTGAAAGTGCACTAAAGTGGGAAAATGAAACAAAGCCGTTGAACGTAGCTTCTCGGGATCCCCCAAAAAGTACACTGAAAAAATCTCAGTAAATGACCACCATTTTACTGAGATTGTATTTCATCCCATATCATCTCATCTCATTTAATTTCATTTATCCCAGTTGATTAATGTCTCCAATTAATCATCTTCATTTCATTTCATCATTTTTCATGAAAATAAGAATTAATAAGACATGACTTAAAGGTTTTAGTTACCAGGTCATAAAATCACCTTTAAAAAATTATACACAATAACCATAGATTATACACTTACAATAACCCATCCTGTGTTTATGATAAAAAATGATGAATTGATGATTAAATCTTGAATGTATAGATAGTGTACTTTCCGTAAATTATCTTCTCATTGTTTAGTGTCAATTGTTAGACAAGTAATTGTGGGCTTTACGGCCAAAGAGAAGCTAATTAATTAGTCTAAAGTGAACTAAATACTGCACCTTTCTCGTATTTTTCATAAAACTGGGAGTCATTCAGTTTTTATTCATTTAATTGAAGAAAGTGTTAAATTAACTAAAAACTTCTGTTGCACCGGCATTATAATGTCTACCCATCAAGGACCTAGTGCGCCACTAGACGATCTTCCACCACCGTATTCATCGGTTGTAGGAACTACGCATTATGGCTTTGTGGCTCCGGCACTAAGTAATCCTATCCCGGATTCTGTAGGAGCATATCCACCTGCTAAACCATTTACTCCTCCAGGAGTTTACCCCCATCCCGAAGGTGTAACAAATGCAACTGTAAATATGCAGCCTTCTAGAATACCACCTCCACCACCAGGCTTACCAGTCGGTATTGTTCTTCCAAACGCTATGGGTACAGAACCAACCACTTTAACATGTTTCAACTGTAATAAAATAGTTACTACAAGAGTTACATACACAACAGCTTGGCACACACATTTAATTGCTGGGTCGATTTGCTTGATCACTATGTAAGTATGACTCATTTAAAAGTTTTTTATAACTATAGCATAAAAGAATAATTCTTTATACAGAATAAATACATATCATAGTATATGAACTAGCTAATCTGTTACAGCCTTTACTGGTACCTAGTTTTAGAAGGTAATAGATAGCCATACTTTTGAAATCATTAACATTAGTTTTATGTAATATATATAATCTTAATATATTATTTGTTACATAATAATTTAAAATCACTTTTGACAGATTGTCTACAGCCTTGAAGAAAATCTGTAAGGCAAAATGTTGTGTTTTAGTGTTTTAGTGTTTTCCCAAGTTACTGGTGTTAACAAACTATTTTGATGAAGTTTCTTACATCTTTATTTTGTGTAATTATTTTATTTTACAAATTTCAACATTTGAAATAGTTTTCATTATTCATTCATCAGTATTTCATTATTATCACTGATGACCAGATATTTCATCATATTTCAAAATGAAAATAAGAACTAAATGGTAAAAGTTGCTTTGTTAATAGTGGTTTTTGAAAAATAAAATAAAAAGAGATCTTAGATGCTTTTTCGCTTTATCCTGAAGATGCATTCAAAAGATATGAGAGGAAAATCAAATGAGGTTAATTCTACAGATGGACTAGTTATTATTGTGGTCCTTGCATAGTATTCCCAATTAGAGATAATAAAGAATAAAACGATGCAGTTGAACTATGAAGATTTACAATAAAAATAACCTGTAATATTGAGATGGTAAATTCAAATGTATTGAAATGTATTATCATTGTTATTACTATTATTGTAATGATATTTATGGCCAGACCTTGTAGAAACATTGGTAATCTGATTTAATTTGCAATTTTTTTTTAACTCTTTTTTTTTACAGAGTTTGTTCACTATGCTGCCTGGGTTTGATCCCATACTGCTTTGATACATTCAAGGAGGCTGAGCACTACTGCCCTAATTGCAACACATTCATCGGCAAAAGCAACAAGTGTTAATTTCAGTGAAATAAATATATTTAAAATTGGTGTCCTTTATGCATAATGTAAAGTCACTAAATTTAAAATATCTACAATTTTGAGAAGAGGCTAAGAAATATATATGCAGTATTTCCTGTAGCATTATTATCATTTCATTCTAAATAGAATGTTTTTGATTAATGATGTTCTCTTGTGATGTTTATACACTTCATGGTATATAAGTGGTGGAAATGCATTTTAAATTTAGAGCGTGTAGACTTTGAAATTAGCTTACCAAAATAATCAGCAATTTTAATAAAATGTATCTCATTTATACATTATTAATTAAACAAAAAAAGAAATGTCTTGCTTTGATATTGACGATTAAATTTAGAAACTTGAAGCGTTATTTGTTGATAATCTGAATAGTTATAAATGTAATATTCAAAAAAGTTATGTCTATAAAAACCATGATGATTTTATAAATTAAATATGAAATCACATACATCCTTGTGGTAAAATGTGAGAAATTTTTGCCATGACAAAACAATGAACTGACAAAATATGGTTTTATTATTTATTGTCATTACAAAAATATAATGATAAATTAATATATTTTGTGATAATTATTTTATTTTACTAGAGCATTCCATTAGAATATTTTAATGATAATAAAGTTAAAATAAACATTATTTAGTATCATTGTATCTTGTTCTTATCCAATAAAGTACTGGCATATACCAAACCAATATAATATGAAACTATAAAAAGAACAATAGACGTATTATTTTGTATTGAATGATTATATTCTACAATGTATAAAATTCATTTTACTTTGTTCAAAGGAAAAAGAGCATTATGAACTCTTACAAATACTATAATGACATGATTGTGTTTAAGAATATTTCTGTAATTGTTATATTGTCACACAAATGTGACACTAATGTGTGTATCACTAATAACCGAATGATAATATTGTAATAAATCCACACTAATATCATAAATATGAAAGTGTGTTCGTTTGTGTTTGTTTGTTCATTCATGTTGAAACAAAGCAGCAGATTGGCATGATTTTTTTAGTGAGTTGAGTTTTTAAACCAAAAACTTCAGGTCAGGAGAGTGACATAGGCCACCTTTTATCGCGAAAAAATATCTCATTCCCTGTGGGAATATTTTTATATCTGTATTGCTATCTTTAGAAAAATCAATTGACACTTTTCTTCAAAAACGCAGTGAAGCTGTGGCAGAAATTTAAAATTCATTGTAATGCTAACTTTCAGGCACTAAACTACCTAACTTATGGAAAAAAATTTGAATTATATTATTATAATGATTAATTTTATTGTAAGTTTATTATTATTTTGATTTGGAATGAAAATAAAAAGATGAAAATAATTTGTGAAATTATTCCATCGTATAGGGAAATAGGATATAAGTCTAATCTTATTCAACTGTATGATAAGATAACTGAAGCAGTGACTAGTAGATAAAGGTATTTTAAAGGTGTTATTTTGTAATCAACATGACAGAAACATAAAATACATTGTTAAAACTTTAGTATAGAATGATGAGTGATGGTATAAATCCAGCCCAGAGTGATTCTGTCCAAGCAGACTTTAATGTAGAAACTGTAAATTATGTTAGATCAGAACCTCCACCATACACTCCTTGGGATCAGAGAAATGTGATAGAAGCACCTGTTATACATCAAACAGTAATAATACAACCACAACTGAAGGCTTCACCAATATTTTTTCATTGCCCTAAATGTAATGAGACAGTTCTCACAAAAGTAGAGTATAAAAACTCAAAAAAAACTCATATGTTGGCTGGCTTCATATGTGGATTTACATTGTAAGTGCACTAAAAACTGTTTTATTTGATTATTTACATATCTTTAATGGATTATTGCAAGTTTTCTTTTTTTTCTAGATGGTGTATGCTATGTTGTCTTGCAGCAATGCCGTACATTTTCCCACTGTTTAAGAAAACAAGGCATTATTGTCCAAATTGCAATCTGTTTTTAGGTCAATACTCTAAATTTTAACAGTGGCATAATTGAAAGTCATTTAATGGTGACAAAGCACTTTTAATGTATTTCTTAAATAAAATTTTTACTTAGCAATTGGTACATTTAACTTACTAATAAAATAAAAATTAACTTCCATAAGGAACTTGGAGTCTGAAACAATCCGAGGCTATCTTCCATTTCCCATCAACTGCCACTATGAGAAAAGTTTGCTGAAATGGTTTCTTTGTTTCTTCGTTTTGATAAGTAACATCTCCACAAGCTTGGATGAGGTACGTCAATTTATTTGCAACCAAGACATCAGATATTGGTTGAGCATCTAAACTTTTCAGCGTATGGTTACTTGCAGGCAAATCCATCAAGAATTTCTGTATTTTGTCATTGCCACTGATACCATTGCCGTTCCAAACAAGTAATCCAGTATCCAAATACAATTTTGAGGTTAGATGGCGGCTGTTGTCTACTTGTTTGTAAAACACTCTAGTAAATTCTTCAGCTGTCTCACAAGCACTATCAACATTTTTTACTGCTACGTCAGACATATTTATATTTTATGTTCTAAATTTGAGACAAGATCTTTGTTAGTATTTTTTAAATGACATTTTGTAGCTTGTTATTTTTTGACACTACAGCTTACTTGAACATGACATTTGAATTGACTTTTTGAAGTGTATCTATGCTTCTTTACGACTGGAACATGGCAGATAAAAGTAGCTTTACCCTGGCCTCCATAGTTCTACACCATTCTACACTTCATACAACTGAGGGTACCGTAAAATGGGGCGATTAGGGACAAATTCCAACTTTATGAGCAATTTTAAGGTAGTTGTTGATGTATATGTCGCAGGCAATTTGTATGATTCCGTTATTTTCAGTTATTTTTTGAGACACAAAATGACGCCATTGTTATTGTTTTGATCAACAGTAGCGCGCGTGGTAAAAAAAATGAACTAAATACTTCAATTTGCCACGGCATTATGAAAACGGCGTTTGAATTGTCGATGTTATGTTGTGGCATATTATAAAGTGACACGGCAATATACATTTTGCCTTCGGCATTTTACATAACGGCGAGCGTTTTTATAATGACGACGCCGTTTGTAAACGGCGGAATCATACAAATTGCCTGCGACATATATAATGCTATATCAGGATCAAAATGATTGAGTCTTGGGGGCATCTTTGTTGTCTAATTTAAAATTATGCAACTAGCATTCCAGTTTAAGCAAAAAATGCAAAAATAGGTGTAATCCCTATTTACCCGAAAATTGCGGTTAATTGGGACGAAATGAGAAATTTGCTAGGGTTGGCACTACTTTTATTTTTATATATATTAATTTAATAATTTTTAATTTATTTAATTTATTGTTTTTGTTTTAATTTATTTATTTATTTAGTTGCACCAACAAAGTGATCATCAATAAAAAAAAATTGAAAAACTGACAAAAGTACATGGCAGACATCACCTCAATTATAAGTGCAATCGAAAGTGCTGATATTTCTATCTGGGTTAAGAGATTAGGTGTGTCGGTTATTCCATGGATTAATCAGATGAATACCCTCACTCTGAACAAATATTAAATATTTATTATTCAAATATTAAATATATTACTTAGACATTTTTGTCCACCATGAGATTTCATTGATCTTGTTACATGTCTCTGCAAAATCGACTTACTTATATTAAATTGCTTATCTATTTCAACTAAAGACTTATTCCCAATTTCGCTTCGAATAAACCAGATTTTTACCAACAAATTTAAAAAATATTGTTATAACTACATAGACAACCCTACTAACCTGTACCTATTTATACTTAGGTCGTTTCCATTTCACGTATTCTCATCCCAATTGACCCCTTTTTCGTGGTTATTTGTACCTAAGACGTCCCCAATATCCCCAAAAACAACAGATTTTTACATGTATTTTTATTTAATCAAATAAATTAAAACCAATAACAACTGAGACTTACCTTTAATATATATGCTGGTTCAAACACTAAATAACGTTTATAAATCATAGTCGTCTTCTATTATTATCAAATAAATAAAAGAGAGCAAAGTTTCTAGCACTAAAATAATTACCACCACAGGAAGTTAATTTGAAACGCGATTTTTTATAAGTTAGCAGCTATTATCATGCATATTCAGAGTTGTTTTGTGAACTTTCAACATTCTACTATTAAACTACAAAAAATGGAAGATTTTGCAACGAATATAAAACTTATATTGAGCGTCGAAAGATTTTCCCGGTTTTTTCCCGATTCGCCTCTCAATCCCTAATCGCCCCATTTTACCGGTACCGTATCTATTACGAATCTAGCTTAATTATTACCAGGCTAATAAATCTTCAAAAAACTAGATTATCCTTTTCAGGGGCAAATTTTGTTAGTAGGTACAAAAAACATGAACTTAATCTATTCTTTAATGCGATTGGTTCATTTCATATTGAAAAAGATAGAACTCAAAATGTAGAGGAAAGATAACAAATATTGACTTTATATATATAAAAAAACTGGTCCTCAGGTAGAATTAAATATATAAATAATAATAAAATTCAAGCGTATGACCCAATGTCCCTACAGAGATTAATTATTATTATTTTTATTTCTTTTATGGGTGAACGAGCTTACAGCCCACCTGATGTTAAATGGTTACTGGAGCCCAGAGACATCTACAACGTAAATGCACCACCCACCTTGAGATATAAGTTCTAAGGTCTTAGTATAGTTATAACGGCTGCCCCACGCTTCAAACCGAAACGCATTACTGCATCACGGCAGAAATAGGCAGGGTGGTGGTACCTACCCGTGCGGACTCACAAAAGGTCCTACCACCAATAATAATTATGAGCGTAGAGCTTAGATTACGCTTCATATATGTATACGCTTTATGTACATCGAATCAGATATTCATAGAAATACACGCAATTTTGCAGGGTGTTCCGTAAATAATGGTCCAAACATAGGGAACGATTCTTTGCTTAACTATCTACAAATAATTTGGATCATTTTTTAAATCAAAGGGTTGTCAAAAAGTTAAAATGATTCTAACGGATTCCAGGACTTTTTATATTGAGCCAACAAACATTAATATTTTTTTTAAATTATCTTTACATAATACATATTACCAAACAGTTACAAATGTTGTATAACATATAATATGTTACAAAATAGTAGTTAGATTTAGCAGTAATTCTATTTTAGAGAAACAAACTCGAAAATGATGAAGTAGGACTTTTTTCCTATAGACGATTATTTAAGTTTCATAAAGTACTGAAAAAAAATTATCACATCGGAGTCTCGCATGACTTAAAAAATATTAAGGTTTCTAAGGTGGTGTAAAATTTATGACTATATAGTCCATCTCGTTACAAAATTATTGCTATGAATCTGAGGAAGCTCAGTGAAAATGTCTTTAATTTTAAAATGTAATCAGACTATTATCATTTATTTTAAATTCGCACGACTTTTCGTTACAACTGCGGTATCTTAATCAAGTCTACATTGGCCGGATAAGTCCTAATTTATGGCCGCTCAGATGTCAGAAGCTAAACCCACATTTAGATGGGTGGACGACTTCGGGACCTACCTGGTGTTAAGAGGTTATCGAAACCCGTAGACATAAACAACGTAAATGCCACCCCCACGTTGAAATACGAGTTACATGTTTCAGATTTATAGTATAATAACGGTTGTCCAATCCTTTTAACCGAAATGCATTACTGCCTCATGGCAGAAATACGCAGGGTGGTGGTAGCTACCCGTGCGGACTGTCCATGTCAAGACATTCTTCCACCAGTAAGTCATTATCAAGTAGTAGCTACTAATGGGCAATACTTTGAATTATTCATTTGTAAGCATTTTTTCAAAATAATGTTGCATTTCCATAGAAAAAACCGGGGGAACGTAGTTGCGGATCTAATAGGTTTCGTCTAATAATTTGGTTTGATATCGTTTAAATTTTTACATCTCCGAATCTGCTCAGCACTACCAACATTTTTGTGAAACTTACACCTCATACCTAGTAGACTGCACTTACGAAAGTTATCAAACATTTTACGAATTCTACAGGGTGTGTTAGAACTTTCAGGAAACGTGTTATTTAATAAAAACAAATTGATGGTCAAAATCTTGTCTCATGACTCATGACTGTCAGCTTTGGGTTACAATGTGCATTCACGAAACTTGAAGTTATGTAAACAACTATTGATGCTTTATTTAGTAAATTAATATTACTTTCGTTCCTTGATGGTTCCGTATTACTTTTAAAATTGTATAATATGGTTTCAGCTTAGAGTTTTTTTTACCCTTGTGTTGCCACAATAGTAATGTTATGTTCAAGATTTTGTTGTTCGCAAATTCTCCACAGACAGTGACTCTCAAATTTTATAGGAGCTGCAGCTAAACCTAAACTAGATGAATTTAAAACAAACTCGAAATAATATTTTCTTGATGTCTTTATTTTTCATTATTATACAAAGTTTACGTATTATACAATAATTAAATTTTACTTATTCACTATAATTATTACACGTTTCATGACTTTTGACACAATGATTCACTAAAATAAAAAAGTCGTCTTCACAAAATCGAAATAATAAACATTTATAACAATACAACATACTTTAAAATATAATATCCCTTAATATTAAAGGAATTTTATGATTGTTATTTACCGTATTACCTTCATATCATTTCTAAGAAATTAAATACAAGTCAGATTTCTATTTCAATTTTACCCTAAGGCACTGATAGAAATTTTTGTTTAACATTCCTTTAACAATAAAACGTTGCAACTAATAAATATATGAAGAAAACAATGGATTTTAATTTGATGTTACATTTATTAAATTAGTGTTATTAATCATTGATTCGTAATTTCTATATAAAGTTGCCATTTAATAGCATAGATGATTAATTGGTTAGAATTTTGTAAATGTTCACTTTCGATGCACTTATAATTCTAAATCTAACTCCTAAATACACATTATCTATTACTCACTGATAATTTAGGAATCCAAGTTCGAAGCTTTTTTTTTAAATGTGATATTACAATCACACAATTACAGTGACACATGGGCTGGATGGTTTTAAGATCATTATCAAAGTATCTTACTACACCAACAAGTATTGAGTATAAGTGGACGGCATTACAAAAAAATTAAAACTAAAACAAAGATTTTAGTTAATAAACTGTTAATGAAAGTGAAATGAGATACAAGAACGAGCGACATTGACGAAATTAGATTCCTTTTAAACTGGAGGGAGTAACAGTAACGGATGTGAGTCCTTTACAAACTTATAATTATTTATCGAATAATCGTAAGTATAGGAGCGCGCCGCATGCTACCTACACGGGCAGTCGCTCTCCGGATAGGAATGATCACTCGACATCGCTTTGTACAAGCTTCCTGTTTCCAAGTGCTATTTATTTTCCAAGCCGAGCTAGAAAACAACAAAAAAAGTTCATATCATAATCAATTTAGACTATGACTTTCATCTTAACTCAACGAAATAATCTATTCTAATATATAAATCTACAGTGGTTTTTACAGATGTTCCGTTATAACTACTGAATCATTCATCCAATTGAATTGAAACTTGGTATCCGTGTAGAAAATACATGTAATTAATGGATAGGCTAATATTTATATGAGTGTTGGACTCCCTACACCAGTTGCGTTAGTGATGAGAATCTTTGTGAATGTTAATTTTATATGCCCAGCGAAGCGGACGGGTACAGCTAGTTCTATTATAAGACTACCACCGACTTTTCCCTTTAAGGTTTTTTCATATAATACAAATCCTATCTTAACAATTACGAGCAAAACTGAAATAAATAATTAATCTGTCGAATCGGTGAAGCCATTCGCCGTCATGCTGCGTCAGATATGTGGGAATTAATTTTTATAAAGTGGGGAACTTTATAATCCTGTTTATAATGCTTATAGCATGTAACATACTTTATTGCCTACCTACAATATTTATGTTACTGTATAAATGTTCGTTATAAGCTGTTTTCAGCAGACTGTAGCTGTGCATATACATATATGCACTTATATCTACATACAAATTACCTATAAATACATCGGATTAGACGGTACTCTATCAAAAAGTTCCAGACCAAATCGGCGGTATAATTTAATAGGCGGCAATAGTATTATATTCTATGGCAGCAATAAGTAAGTCATCGTATAGTAATCAAAATAGCCCACTGAGTTTCTCGCCGGATCTTCTAAGTGGGTCGCATTTCCGATCCGGTGGTAGATTCTGCGAAGCACTGCCCTTGCTATGGCCAGTGTTAGCAACACTCCGGTTTGAGCCCCGTGAGCTCTCCTATAAGTCAAGGAGAAGTTGAAATAGCCTCTCAAGGCTATCAGCATAGGTAGGAAAAAAAACACTAGTCTTGGAGTCATCTGGATACTAACTAATCTCGAGGTAGACAGAGGCATTCTATGGGCGGTGAGATCTCCAAGAAGTTTGTTTCGTCAATAATAATTTGTTGTGCTGTAATGTTTAGAGATATCTCACCTGTAACGGTCCGTTGCTGATATCCGTATGTTTATCAGACAAACCCGCCATCAGTCTTTCCTGTGACATAAACAATTGAATATTTATCTACATATATTTATTTATTTATTTAATAATTTGAACAAAATGTACTTATTCTTTTATTTTTTTATTGTTTAGTTGGATGGACGAGTTCACGGCCCACCTGATGTTAAGTGGTCCCCGAAGTTCATAGACATCTACAAACGTAAACGCAGCCAACTACCTTGAGATATGATTTCTAAGGTCTCAATTTTTACAGTACAACGGCTGCCCCACCCTTCAAACACAAATGCACTACTGCTTCAGGGCTGAAATGGGCAGGGCGGTGGTTCCTACCCATGCCGCTCACAACACGACTAAGAATCAGTTTAAATTATTATTAGGGCGTATTGTTAGCCCGTACGGGTAAGTGCCACCATCCTGAATTTTTTGCCATGAAGCCGTAATCCATTTCGGTTGAAAGGTGAGACGGTCGTTGCAAAACTTAGATTTCGACCTCATGTCTCAAAATGGGCGAGTACATACCCGTTGTAATGTTCATCGTCTCCATTAATCATTTTAAATAGTTTAAGGTTTGTGCAAAATTAATTTATATTATTTTATTAAATAATATTTTACCTCGGCGAGACGCTCGGCGTCGGCGAACGTGTGATTGTGTCGTGCTGATTTAGCCTGCGCCAGTTCTTCTTGCAACGAATCAATCTTTTTCTGCATCTGAACAAAATAAAAATTTAATATTCCGTGTCATTTTATTTTTGCACCATCACCAGGCGAAGGATGACATTGTTCAACAACGCAGAACGAGTCAAGTGTGTGACGTTTTGAAGAGCTTGTAGTTTGTTTATTTATTTATATCTTAATTTATATACTAGACAGTATAAAGGCGGACTTAATGCCATAGGCATTCTCTGACAGTCTACCTTAGGGGGGTGCAGAGATGAACCTTGGTAGGTGTAGTGTGATAGTGATATTAATAGTAAATTATTTAAGCGGTAGGCAGTGGCTTGGTTCTGGCCCTGGCATTGCTGAAGTCCATGGGCGACGGTAACCAGTCACCATCAGGTGGGCCGTATGCTCGTCTGCCTACAAGGGCAATAAAAAAAAACTTAAACATATTATTATGTGTATATATAACATACATAACATTTATAGATACAAATACTCGTACTTAAATAAATACATATACATAAGTATATAGATATAAAAGAATATATAAATAAATATTATCAATTAGATGACTCTGCTAACTCTCTGAGAAACAGTTCTCGAATCCTCGTCTTAAACGCTTCACGTGTAGTGTCCGACCTTATTTTGAGTGGGAGCGCATTCCATAGAAGAACAACATTTAACAACCAATATACCAAAGTCCAAACGCCTATATAAATAAGACCAAGTGACACAATCACGATAGCGACACAGAAGCACACAGAGTGCGAACGGAGCGTCTCGACTGTTATACCTCCTCAATAATCGCAGGCAACGATTTTTCGATGCAGGCGTAGGCGAACGCCAGCGGTTCCTACCGAAAAAGTTACACTCAATTCTATTTAACTGTTTGAAATTATAATTATTATTAGCAAAATAACGGTTCTACATTACTACTATATTTTTTTTTTTTATTGCCCTTGTAGGCAGACGAGCATGCGGCCCACCTGATGGTGAGTGGTTACCGTCGCCCATGGACTTCAGCAATGCCAGGGGCAGAGCCAAGCCGCTGACTACCGCAAAATAAATAAACATCACTATTTTGTGAGTTCGCACGTCACTACCCACTGGTGTTGTTAACCGTTCATTGGTTCCGATGTGAAACCAAGCTTGTTGTACAGGTTGTTTCCGAAATGCAACATCGATATGACGTATCGACGTCGGCAAAAGACTTTTTGGCGGGAACGCGAGGAGGGAAGTTGTGTGATTTGTTTTATTTTGTCTATTTAGTGTTTCTTCAGGTTTAACTGTAATAACGGTGTGTTATTAACTGTTAAATATCTGTGAAAGTGCACAAATGTGGGAAAATGAAACAAAACCGCTGGACGTAACTTCTCGAGATCCTCCAAAAAGTCCAACGAAAAAATCACAGTAAATGACCACCATTTTACTGAGATTATATTTCATCCCATATCATCTTATCTCATTTCATTTAATTTCATCCCAGTTGATTAATGTCTCAAATTAATCATCTTCATTTCATTTCATTTCATAAAAATAAGACATGACTTAAAGGTCTTAGTTACCAGGTCATAAAATCTCTTTAAAAAAATCAATTAAAGTAAATATGTAGTCCACTCTAGTGCTGGACGTACGTACCTGCGAAACAGTTCTCTGACGTAGTTCATCGAGTTCCCGCTGTTTGTCGGCGAGCTGTTGCGCCCATCGCTGTTCCTCTGTCGTCACGTTTTGCTGTAGCCGGCTTAACACGCCCTCCTGATGAAAATTTCGAAAAAAACTGTCTTATTATGTCTTAGGCTAGACACAAAAAATTTCGATTATTTATTATGTCTACGTTTGCAGCATCATTTGCAGCTTGCACGAGAAGATACTGCAGTCTCGCCTGTTTCAGTTACATAACCATGACGTCATCGCCTTGCGAGCCGGTTTCCTTTTCAATAACAGGAGCTTTCTTTTACTTCAAACTGTCCTTTAAGTTTTACTTAAAAAACGGCAGAACGGTGGCAATCTACTGCATGAGCATAATAATTGTTAGGTTACTTTGTCCCAAGGCTAGTCATGGCACAGTCTACTACAGATTTAACGGGCTATTCTAACCCATATTATTAAATATATTTGATATTTGTGAAAATTCCCGTGCTTTTTATAAGCATAAAACTAAATGATCGGTTTTTATATATTGTAACTAAATTTCTATACGATTATAAGATTTCTTTGCTCAACAATTGGGATGGGACAATTATTATAATCTAGTATAGTCCAAATCTATACATGAGCAATTTTTGCAAAAACAGAAATGTGACTCTTACCGTGTCGTCTATGATCGTCTTGTATTTGTCGACGAGACTTTGGAGGTGTTCGTTCTGATCGGCCAGCTCCTTGACTCGGTCGTCAGAGGGAGGCGCCGTGACCACTGTCGCCTGCTTCTCGGTCTCCTTGAGCAGCAAGTCCTTCTGCTGCAGCAGCAGTTGTCCGAGGTTGTCGGCGAAGGTTCTCAGCCAGGCGAGGTCTGCGCAGGGGTCATGGGGCGCGGCGGCGGGGCAGGCGGCGCGTAGCACAGCGGCCACTTCAGCCAGTTGCATTTCTTGCGCCTTCGCCACTGCCTCCTGCGGTCATTGCTCTCTATTATATCCACCATTTTATGCACACGAATTTCTAGACGTATTTTACATCGCTATTTTTTTCCTACCTAAGCTGATAGCCTTGAGAGGCTATTTCAGCTTCACCCTAACGTGTAGGTGAGCTCACGGTGCTCAAACATGACGTTGTTGCTAACACTGGCCCTATCAAGAGCAATGCTTCACAGAATCTGCCACCGCGAATCGGAAACGCGACCCACTGAGAAGATCCGACGAGAAACTTAGTGGGCTGTGTTTATGGATTAATCACATCGCAGAGAAGTTCGGTGTTATACTTAAATAATACTTTACTAACTATGTATCAAATGGCAAAATATTATTAAAATCGGTTGTAAAATATGTAATAGTTAACACATACTACATTAACAACAATAACGATATGCTACATTATCTTAAAGCAAAACACTACATTTATTTATGAAGCAAATAAATTTATCATTTTATTGATATAAGTACTTCATGAGTCGAAAATATAACAAAGATCTTAATAGAAAAACAATAAGGTAACAAATGTCTATAGTAGGTATCCTTGTGATGATCGCACGAGAAGATTAACCAAAGACTAACTGAATTGATATTCAACTGTTACATATCGTTTTCATCGATTCTTAAATTCAAATTAACTTGGGCTAATTCGATTTGCGGTAACAAGTCACAGTTATTTCGCATGTTAACTAGGGTCATATGAAATGGGAGGCGGATATGGAAAAGAAATGCGTGATACACTTTTTCTAAAAATGTGTTTGTTCTTTGCTATTTCATTTTATATAAAGGTAAATAATAGATGGTAACATTACCTAATAGTAGTAAATGATAAAATTTTAAAAAAATAATTGAATTTTCAGTCCAACTGTTAGAAAGCATCATTAATATATTAATTTTAGTTTACAATAATAATAATATTAATAAACTATCTCACATAAACGTTTACTCTCACTCTCATTAGTATCCTTACTTGCATTCTGCAGTCCTTATGGGGCACTGAGAGAATAGATTAGATGGTTATTTTAACTTTTTAGGGCGTAGTGCCTTAAGTATCAATGTGTATCGGAGGTTATTTAAACTACATATTAATTTATTACATCTATAACGATATATTTACATGTTTTTTAAACGAAAATAACTTGAATAAAGCATGATAAGCGCTATTATTCTGATTTACCGTATCGGGAATAACTAGTACTGATATTCGTTTTTGTGTGTGGTTGGGCTGTGCATACAATTCGTGCAGTGAAAATGGCTATACCTTTAAGTGACGCCTAAATAAGTATATATATATATATATATATATAGCGTGCTGTACGTCGAACAAAGCGAAGCCGGCCAAAGATATAATATCACAATGCAACGTAAAAAAAAAACAAATAATAATATACAAAACTGTGTAGACTTTTTGGCGGGAACGCGAAGAGTGAAGTTGTGTGATTTGTTTTATTTTGTCTATTTACTATTTCTTCGGGTTTAAATGTGTAATAACGGTGGTTTATTAACTGTTTAGTATCTGTGAAAGTGCACTAATGTGGGAAAATGAAACAAAGCCACTGAACATAGCTTCTCGGGATCCTCCAAAAAGTCAATTGAAAAAGTCACAATAAATGACCACCATTTTAATGAGATTATCTTTCATCCCATATCATCTCATCTCATTTCATTTAATTTCATGCCAATTGATTAAGATTCCTTCGTTTTTTATTATTCACAAACTGTAAATAATTAAAACGGCGAATTATAAAAATCTTATTACTTGACGCTGGCTAATGCACAAACCGTGCCGGAGCCAAAAACTAAACAAGAACAAAGCTGTGTACAGGTGGGGAGCACTTACACGCAGCGAGTCTTGGGCCGGCAACGCGCTTGCCGTTCTCGACTGGAGAGCCTTTTCGGCAGACTGTAACGCCTCCATTACTTTCCAGTTTTTAGTTCGCAACTCCTAATCGGAACGAGTTAAATCGGTGTGGTTAATGAATACATACAACTGTTTACTGTATATTAACTACTACTAGTCGATCTTCTCTTTCTTCCGGTCGATACTCTCAATTACCGAATTGTCAGTTAATTTGAAACATTTTAGTTCTGTGTGTGCTTAGTGCGAGTTTTTTAACGTTCTCGATAGCGTAAAAGTTAGCTCATATTTGTATGGAATGGGATCGTTTGCCTACGTTTGCCGCTAGGGGCGCTGTTCCAACTGCATACAAAAATGGCTTAACATTTACGCTATAGAGAACGTTAAGATAGTCGCACTAAGCACATTGGTATCCGGTGAGCGTGTCGAAGCGAGTGAATGCAACTAACGTCGTTCTTGTGCTTGTGGCGGTGCAGCTCGTCGCGCAGCCGCTCGAGCTGGTCGCGCTGCTCGCGGCTGCTGCCCTGCGCCGACTCCAGCTCGCTGCGCAGCGCCGCCACCACGCTCTCCACCTTCGCGAACTCCGATTTGCTTATCTAAAATACATTCGTTTATAATTAAATTTAATACTATATCTATATTTATTATTATATACTATATTTATTATACTGAGATATCTATGGGCTTCGGTAATCACCTAACATCAAGTGGGCTGTGGACTCATTTATCCATCTATAGTATATAAGTATTAAATAATCTATACTAATATATAAATCTACAGTGGTTTTTACGGATGTTCCGTTATAACTACTGAATCATTCATCCAATTGAATTGAAACTTGGTATCCATGTAAAAAATACATGTACTCAATGGATAGGCTAATATTTATATGAGTGTTGGACTCCCTACACCAGTTGAGGGGGCGTTAATGATGAGAATCTTTGTGGGGGTGAGAAATAATAATGTTAATTTTAAATGCCTCGCGAAGCGGACAGGTACAGCTAGTAAAATAAAAATTGTAATTGGTGGTATTATTTGACTGCAACAAAACCACAGCACGCTTCATGACAGGTATAAACTTAGTGAGAGTGAATACCTTTTGTTCATTGTCATCCGCCGTCAAGCCGTTCTGTGCGGGCACCGCCTTTATCTGTTTGAGCTCTGCGAGCTCGGCCTCGCGCGCGGACAGCTGCTCCCCTATTATTTTGATCTCATTGGATAGCTGAAACGTAATGAGCTTGAAATAAACACACGAATGTACCTTTCATGTTTAAATATAGAAAAAAGTTTCCATAATGAAAAGAAGACTAAAAATATATTGGTGCTTGTTTTATTTGTTTAATTGAAATCATTGCTGACTGTCACATACACAGAGACTAAACAGATATCGAAGTCAAACTTCATTCACAGTTATTCTGTGTTGTTACATACAGTTAAAACAAAAGTATATATGTAAGGAGATTTAAAAAAATATCTTAATATTTATTACCTGTTGTTTTTGTTTTTCACTTTCTTGTTTTAGCTTCTCTATGTTCGCTTCGACTGTTTGAGCATGATTCGCCAATCTCTGGACTTCATTTTGAAGCTCTATAAGGTAACCATATTCATTAAACATCAAATAACGCTAGATATTTTTGTATCGATTAGATTGTAAAATCGCGTTGTGTTGTAAATTCATACTATATCTTCGTTTATTCATAAAGGTGTCCAATAATTTGTATTTATATGAAATTTAAATAAATATATTATTTGATGATAGGTAGACCTTTGAGATTTTATTTGACCCACCTTATTTTTTATTTGACAATCTTGTCATATTAATCCTTGTCATTATTTTAACACATACATTATATATAAATAGGCAAAGACAAAACAGTTAAGTACAATTTTCCTCTTTGTTTATCAACCGATTTTTTTGTGATTGATAGCTTGTATGGTCTTTAGTGTTATCGACAAAGACTTTTTTGAGTCTACAACAAAATACTAAAGAAAAATATGTAAATTGAATCGGAACTTTTGAAATGTATAGGCACTGTTAACTACAATATTCGTTATTCTCATCATTTATCAGTAAGCAGCATAACAAAAATACAATTGTAATTAATTAATTTAGTTTGTATATTTGTTGATATCGCCGACGAACATTTATAAAATTCAATACCTGTAGTTGTAGAATTACAATTCACTACTTTATCTTTATATTGCAATATTAGTTTTTGGCAAACGTTAGAGGATTCAAGTTTTTAAATCTTTTCGATTTCGTAAAATTTATAGCATCGGACGTCGATAGAACCACACGATATGTACAGTAGGTATGATTAGAGAAATTAAATAAGTAATTACCAGCGAGTCGTTCCTGTAATTGCCTTCTTTCTTGTTGAGAGTGCTGCTCTAGTTCGGTGTATGCACGGTTTGCATCCTGTTTATTACATAATAAACTTTAATGTTAGTATAATCAAATGAAAAACAATAAAAGATCTAACACTGAAAACTTTGACCCGGCAGACTTCGTAGTGCCTCGATAGATATAAAAGACCTAAGCTTTTGTATAAAATAAACAAAAGTAATCTGTCCAAGGGGGGACACATCAAAAGAAAAACAAAATTGTTATTTTTATTGAATTCCGAGCATTTTCATATTTATCTACGTTTTAAACCTTCTCTGGACTTCCACGAATAATATTCACGACTAAAATTAGCCAAATCGGTCCAGCCGTTCTCGAGTTTTTTAGCGAGACTAACGAACAGCAATTCATTTTTATATAGATCGACACTTGAAAGGCAAACGTGACTAAGCGACAATAACGGCTTTGTACATAAATGATAGGTAATAACCATATTCGATGCGCAAACGGTGCGTGTACTTATGTACGCGCGTAAGAAGTTATACTTTATTTTTATTAAATTTATTTCTTTTTTTTTAAATATTAAATAATTAATAATAAATATTTAACGTTAATAATTTAATAATATTTAGTATGAATTATATTAAATAATAATTTTGTCATTTATATTACTAAAAAATGAATGCTAATAACACTTTTTTTTTACGAGTGTACATGCGACACATATGTGGTCGTCGTGGCCTAACGGATAAGACGTCCGGTGCATTCGTGTTGAAGCGATGCACCGGTCTTCGAATCCCGCAGGCGGGTACCAATTTTTCTAATGAAATACGTACTCAACAAACGTTCACGATTGACTTCCACGGTGAAGGAATAACATCGTGTAATAAAAATGAAACCCGCAAAATTATAATTTGCGTAATTATTGGTGGTAGTACCTCTTGTGAGTCCGCACGGGTAGGTACCACCGCCCCGCCTATTTCTGCCGTGAAGCAGTAATGCGTTTCGGTTTGAAGGGTGGGGCAGCCGTTGTGACTATACTGAGACCTTAGAACTAATCTCAAGGTGTGTGGCGCATTTACGTTGTAGATGTCTATGGGCTCCAGTAACCACTTAACATCAGGTGGGCTGTGAGCTCGTCCACACAGCTAAGCAATAAAAAAATAAATAAAAAAATGCGCGAAAGGTCACCTGCGGCTATATTCAGACTCGCCAAGTTACGTCGGTCGTATTGTAATGAGCGATTTAGTGGGCAACTTCATTTCTGTTAATTTTGTGTCACGGTGCGCGCGCATCGTACAATTTCACTCTCATAAATTTTTCATAACGCGCCTAAAGAAGTATAACTTCAAAAAAAAATATTTCTAGGTCTATTAAAATCATTTCAATCCTACAGCTAGATTCGTTAAAATAGATTTTTTTTCAGGTATATCAACTTTAAATTAGTCTACTGTAAAGTTCACGCATTGTCGCTTAGTCACGTTTGCCTTTCAAGCGTCGATATATATTTTTAAATTACTTTGAGTACAGTATCAGCTTGTTAGTGCATGACCCGCGATCGTTCAGGTAGATGTAGGGTGTACCTGCAGTTGTTGCGCCAGTTCGGCGGCGTGCTGCTGCGCCATGAGCAGCGCGTCGCGGGCGGCGCCCAGCTCCAGGCGCGCCTGGCGGGCGTCGTGCGCGTGCGCGGCCGCCTCGCTCTGCAGCCCCGCCAGCTGCTGCACCAGCGCCGCCTCCGACTGAAACAAGTCAACGCGCCGATGTACACTTGGTTCACTTACACAAAATGTATGCCTGATTTCACTTCGTTTAGATACTGGCAAGTGTCATCATCATTCTCCTGCCCTTCTCCCAGTCACCTAGGGTTGGCGTAACATGTTTTCTCCTTCCATACTCCTCTATCATATACCATTTCTTCGCTCATTCCTTTCTTACACATATAGTCTTTCACGCATTCCATCCATTTCTTCTTAGGTCTACCTCTTCCTCTAAAGATGCTCGCAAGTGTATGATAGATAAATCATTTTTGGAGTAATACTTCTTTAAGCGCAATACGACAGTAATTCAAAACTTTTTCGAAAAGGAATTATAACTTATTAAAATCAAACATTTTGCATACAACAGGCCCAAGAGATAAGATCCGTACTAAAAATAGGAGAAATATAATACAAGTGACGAGTAGTCAATACAAGTGACGAGTAGGTCCGCATATCAATTTCTTCTTCTGCAATATTTGATATACAGTAGAATGAATGAACAAGCACGTAAGGGAACCGCGTAAAAATATATTGTATTACTATTTTCTTACCTCTGTTAATCTCTTAATGTGCACCTCCATCTGGACTCGTTGAGCTTGAACTTCCGCTTCTGCATTCAATTGCGATTGCAACTGTAGGCAATAAATAATTTTAGTTATTACCGATACCAAATTAGCTTAGTTAATTTACATGACTTCGATGTACAAATCACAGCCAAGTTGATGTCACTCATCTTGAAATGTAAGGTCGGTATTTTTTTAATTGATGATGATGTTCATTTCTTTTTTGTATTTTTTTCTGATATTAGTGCCTGAGCTCACGGTCCATCTGATGTTAAGTGATTACCGAATCCCTTATGCATCAACAACGTAAAAGCCGCCACCCATCTTTAGACATGATTTCTGAGTCGTAAGTTTTATAGTAAAACGATTGTCCCTCACTTCAAACCGAAACGCATTAAGTACTTCGCAGCAGAAATAGGTAATGTGGTAGCATCTAACATTTACGCGCTCATAAGACGCCCTACCATAATCAGTAATTACATAAATTATAATTTTTGAGGGTTTGATTTTTATCATATCAGCGTAACTGGGCGAGTAGGTGAGCTCACGGGGCAAGAGCCGTGCTTCGCAGAATCTACCACCTACCACCGGATCGGAAACGCGACCCACCGAGAAGATCCGACAAGAAACTCAGTGGGCTGTGTCTGTGGGTTAATTTACTCGCTGAACCCTTCGTCGCAAGCGAAACGGGTTCGACGAGAACGATGACCGGTGCTTGGGGTTCCTAAAAGCACCGTTAGTGGATCGGGAGGATCCGTAATGACGTGTTTTGGGTGACGTCGACTGTTTACCATAATTACCGACGACTACGATGAGGGTTCTCATGTCGTGCCGCTTTTTCGAAATGGCATCGTTTGTAGCATTCACTACCCACGTCATTAATGTTGCGAGTCGTTTGTGCAGCATTGCTTTCTACTAAGTACATACGTGCAGCTTCTCCTGTGCGAGCTGGTGGTTGTCGTCGAGCAGCCGCTGCAGGCGCGCCTGGTGCGTGTGCAGGTCGACGCGCGCGGCGGCCGCGGCCTGCTCGTGGCGGGCGCGCTCCGCCTCCAGCGTGCGCACGGCGCCGCTCGCCCGGCTGCGCTCTGCGTTCAGGCTCGTTCTGTATGGTTACGAAACAACGTTAATCAATATTGTATTTTCGGTAGGCAGCGACTTGACTCTGCCCCTGGCACTGCTGAAATACATGGGCGACGGTAACCACTTACCACCAGGTGGGCCGTATGCTTGTCTGCCTACAAGGGCAATAAAAAAAATATTTTCAATAAATACAACAGTCATATGATATTGATATGCGTACGAGAAATTGTTCCATACAATATTGCTTGTACTCATAGTTTTCAAGGTATAATATTACATAGATACTGTAATTTACAGATTGATCTTTTTCATTCCAATTACAGAGCATAATGCGACTCAGTGACCCACAATGCCGAATTATGCTGAAGCTTAGTTGAGCATTATGCCACATAATGCGCTCTTGTGCTGTAATTGGAAAACTACCTTTGTAAACAATTATCATGAACACTAGATGGTAGGTTAAAATTTGTTCATGAAGATTTCAAAAGCGGTAAACGTGAACTACCCACCGTAATTCCTTCAATTTGGCTTGCAAAGCTTGGGAAGCTTCAACTTCATCGGCCAGCGCCTTTTCTTTGTCGGCTAACTGCTTCTTCAATTTCTGAACTGGATCATTTGGGCCCTAGGGATTATAAACTTTATCAATTACTAATCTCACAGTTAACTAACATAATATATTTTTTCCACTCAATAGTCCACATTATATATAATATAAAATATAATTTCCAAATTTAGAAATCACAGTAACTTATATACCACTTATCAACAAATATTGTTTGTATTTGTTTTATTTTTACGCATAAAATGTTTTATCTGGTAGTTGAGTATTATAATATGTAAATATGATTATAATCTCCGGAAATCCTAAAATGATAACAGTGACGTGGGCAGATCGGTTTCCTACTAAAGTTATCAAAATAATTATTTAGTCGTCCATGGCATATTGCTGGGAAGATTATTATCTCCCAAAATTAATCAGTTACGCGCGATAACAGAATGGATGGATAAAATTGGCTAAACTTCAAATAATTTGATAAGATTGTTTTCAAACATTCAATTAAGTGCATTGATTTCACATCGACTTATCGATAAAATGAATTTATCATTAAATTAAGAAATTTATACCCTTTTTTATTATTAAAAAAGGGTATAAATTTGACATTTTATGAATAGGCAAGTTTCACAGTCACAGTTCTCATTAGTTATGTGGTATAAATTCAAATTGCATTTCAGTTTGAAGTTATCAGACAATTCTCAACTCACTTAAGTCCGCTTATTTATGTTTAAAACAACATGTTAAAGGACAAAAATGATTTCCTGTTGATATCTTTGTAATAAACATATTACTTGGCAATTAAAGCTAAAACAACTCAACTTAGGTTTACAAGAAGTTACCGCTGCAATATTATATAATCATGTTACATTGTAATTATCAGAAATATAAATAATATTGAAATATCAAACATATCAAAGGAAACTGAAGTTGGAGCAAACATTATTGACACATATGGTCTTTTCGCATTAAAAATGTACAATTTCCAAAAATATCCGAAATTGAGTTAATATGCGGAATCATTTGGTATCACCAGTATTTTTCTCTCTAAATACTGTCAAAAGAGCGTAGTTTAGTTTTAGTTTTTTTTAGTTTACCTATATTTTGATTACGACTAACAAAATTAATACATAATTTTATCTTACTTTAAAAGACAGATAATGTAACTGGTAAAAACTTAAAAATAAATGTTAGTTTAAAACACTCTCCTGTAAAATTTAGTAAGTTTTGAGATTATACAGTTTTAATGCGAGAAGACGATATGTATTGCAAGTTTTAAAATTTAAGGTCACAGGTACCTCGGACCATTCGGAATGTTCGGGTAGAGGATCATGGTGTTTGTCGAGCAACGCGTCGGTCAGGATCTGTATCTCTGTACGAGAGAGCGAAGCCTCGCGGACCACGCGCACCAGCTCGCCAACGTTTACGCCAGCGTGGTCGCCAACTATCATAAGAAATTAAACAATGTATCATACAATGTGGGTGTTGGAAACATGTACGTCTGAAGTCGTCGTGGCCTAAATGATAAGACGTCCGGTGCATTCGTATCGAACGATGCAACGGTGTTCGAATCCCGCAGGCGGGTACCATTTTTTCTAATGAAATACGTAATTAACAAGTGTTCACGTTCACGATTGACTTCCACGGTGAAGGAATAACATCGTGTAATAAAAATCAAACCCGCAAAATTTTAATTTGCGTAATTACTGGTGGTAGGACCTCCACTTAACACCAGGTGGGCTGTGAGCTCGTCCACACATCTAAGCAATAAATAAATAAAACGATAAAAGCCAGCATTGACGTCATGAGCTTATAGCCCTAAAGTTTTCTGACTTGTAATATACACATATCATAGATTTTGTTTGCATTTGTATTTGCAATTTTTGAAAGGTATTTTAGAATTTCCAGTACATTTTACACAGTACATGTCTATTGCTTACCCATGAGCGTGAGAACATTAGGTTCTTGTTTTTTCTTCTTCCCCTTGCTAGCTGGAGGCGAAGGCGCAGGAGGTGCGACAACTAATGCTTGTTTCAGAAGTTTTTCGGTGGTTAGCTCGGTCGGCTGTGGTATGTTCAATGGTGGAACAATCTCCTGTTGTGCTACTTCCGCGGCTTCATCATGAGGCTTCTTCTCTTTTTTACCTAATTAAAAAAAAAACTCGTAAGTTTTCCGGAATTTAAGAGAGTAGATTTCGATGATTATGTTTGTTGTAACATTGTTATTTATATTTTGACATTCAACAAGTGTGTTATACTGACATCTAAGTTGAAATAAATGATTTTGAATTTGAATTTGAATTGATGATTCATTTAAATATTTTTATTATTTATTGAAAGAAAAAAAAAACGTATGCCTTCAATTGCTAAGTTGCCTTCAACAAAATATATCGGATTCAATCCTCCCAAGTTGGTAATAGATAAATTATAATATTTTTGGTAAAAAGTATATTTTCAATAATTTTAAGGATACGAGTAATATTTTGTGTTTACTTTATTTTACTCTTACCTAAGTGAAATCGCACTTTAGTACTGGGGTAATTTTTTTTTTACTATAAAGCTATATTTCCCAGAATATACCTACTTTAAGATCTTGAACTAGTTATGTGTCGTTCCGTTTTGAAAGTGCGCACCTGCGTGTCACGAAAATAGGTTTCAGCCGGTAAGCGCGACGGCGCCTGCTCTTATTATTAAAATTGTTCCTTATCATTATTTTTATTCCTCAAAATATTTTAAACAGCTAGAAATTTCATAACATATTTTTTATTTATTGCCCGTGTGGACAGACGGACATACGGCCTATCTGATGGCGAGTGGTTAGCCTCGCTCATGGACGTTATCAATGTGATGTATGAAACATTCCTTATATTCTTTGTTAACCTACTTAATATAAACCTGTATAAACTAAGTGTCTATCAAATAAAGCAGATTATTGTTCGGACTCTCGTTGGTTTCATTTCAAATATATATCTCCAACGCAACACCTTAAAACAATGCTAGAGGCAAAGTCAAGCCCGTCTGCCGTTGAATGTTTCCTTACCTTGATGGTAATTACTTTTCAAAGAGCCAGTGGTTTTTAATATTACTTTTTACGTATTCATAAGGTTCTAGAACAAAATCCTAGTAGATACTTCCCCATAATGAAGTATACACACTCCGCGAACTGGTTATTAACAAAAACAAGTAGACAGAGCCATAAAGCTACCGATTTGGTAATGATTACAGATATCGTTTCCGGTATAGTTAACGATTACGATTGTCTACCAATACAACGCTGTAAAAATGTGAATTACATAAAACATTACAGTGTAATGGTTATTATATTCAAAATTGTTTAGAAAGTTAAATACATGTATCATACGAGTGGCTTTAAAAACGATATATACAGTTTTTTTAATGTGAGCATCGCAAGACTGCAATGAATTTTATGAAGGACACCAAAGATAAAACAAAAGTGCATAAATAATTCGATATATAAATTTCATCAAATCTTGTATATATAACATATCTATATATTAATACGTGAAGCAAAAACTTTGTATCCCTTTTTACGAAAATTGCGCGGACGCAGGAGTATGAAATTTCCCACACTTATAGAGAATACAGAGAAGGAGTGCAGAATGTTTATATTTTTTAAAATTATGCATAAAAAATAAATTAAATCAATAAAAAAACATTACACACACTACCATGTATTTGACGCACACTCGCATGCATACTATTTAATTATTGTCAAACTTTTGTTCTTGACGTCTGTGGTCAAATTGAGAATAGATTAAATATTGTTTGTCTTAATTAATTAATATTTTTCTATAGTGTAGTCTTGGCGAAATTTGTGATTATAGAAGTATAATAGTCTTTGAAAATAGAATCATAATAGTGTACAAACTTACAATTTCAATTAATTGAGTCGACTATTATGAAAGTCGGCAATGTGACTTTTGGACAATTATTGGTAAATCAGAAAAAAAAATTATTGACTTTGTATTACATCGGCAGTCACAAAACTCTTCTGAACGACATCTTAGATAAATAACAGGTTAAGTATTAACTTTTATTTAATGCAGGTTTTGAACCGTATTCTTTGAAGGAGACGATTATATTCAAATCAATCTGTATTGACATATCAAATTAATTTTTTTTGTCCAAATGCACAGATTGCCACCTTTGATAATAGACGACTCAATTATAGTCGAATTTCGACTACTGCGGGACCACTAGTATGTATAATGACACAAAGACAATGTGGCATGTGACACAAACCTTTACGTTGCTCCTTGGGTGCGTCCCCAGTGTTGTTTTTTTCTTTTGTTTCTTCTTTAAGCTCAGGGGATGAAGTTGCTTTAGGAGCACCTTTGCCAGTTTTTTGAGGTTTTGTAGGCTTTGCTTCCTTCTTGTCAACAGGTTCCTCAACTTTTTCGACGACCTACAATAAAAGTTTAGCTTGCTTTAGACAGAGTGGACAGGCTTACAACTAAACTTTGTTAAATTCAATCGGAGCGTTTTAGTCAATTCTTATTATACAAAAAAAGGTTTTTAATGTTATTGTATTTTTAAAATGCGTGCACTTTATTTTTACAAGGTGCTTGACTGCTCAAAAATGTGATTCGTTAGGAGATAGTAGAAGAGTAAAACAAAATAACGTAAAGTTTTATTTAAAAAAATCGATTTAGGACGCTATGACCATCGATATACATATTACCAATTTGTAATATATTGATGGCTGTGACGGTAAAAAGTGACATCATAACTTAGTGACGACGGATTACTGACGAAGTACATGTTGAAAACTGTACAGCGTAAATACATAATTAATGACGTAATGTGACCCAAAGGAAACATTTTAGCACTGGTTCTATTTCTTAGAGTTTTTGTATTTATGAATTTTGTAAATACTGAATATGAATAAGTTATAAAGATGCTGACAATAATGAAGCAATTTGTAATAATTTCTCTTAAACAGTCAAGTACCCAAATTAGTTTTATGTAAAATTATTTACATTCTTTTAATTTTACTTTAACCTAAGATAATATTTGACGAAACAATAATTATTAATATGTATTAAAATTTAAAGTAACTTTAAATTACAACAAACATTGCATTGCCATTGCAATGATGTTACATAATTTTACCATAGCATGCAAGTTATAAAACACATTCCGACTACAAATAAATTTACATAGGCAAATTAAAACTATTAAAGCCAAACATAAACTGTGTAATGATAAGAACAATGAACAATACAACAACGACTAGGTAGGTACAAACCTTGTTAGCTATAACATTTATCAAGCGTTTTTACATAACAATATATCTAAAACCAGTTAAAACAAACAGCGACATTGGAACGCAAATTCTTTAGACGATAAGAACTCACTTTTTCAGTTGATAGGGCCGATTGCATCAATTCAATTTCATCTTTTGGATGCATTTCCTCAAAATGGTTAGCGACAGTGGTATTGGCGGCCACTGGGACCGTGCTCGGATCACTAACGCAACTCGGATCCTCTTTGTTCAACAGAATCGGCTTTACCTTAGGATCCTTGCCACGTTTGCGTATCTGCACAGTAGTGCCAAACATTATACGTCGTTTTAATATCTTTGGTGCAACCATAAACCTTTCTTATCTAAATTTACCAAACACCCACAATATGTTAATATTTCTTTATATGGTACTTACTACCGATGACTACACTAGTGTATGAATTACATTGGCCATTTATGTGTTAGTTTCATTCTAAACCAAATTATGCCCCGTGCTTTTTTCAATACATACATAATTTCAATTATTTAAGCATTGTTATAATATGGAACTCAAAAGATCGGAGGATTATATATGACCTTCTTTCTGGTTATTAATTAGAAGATACTTGTCAACAGGCATGTCTGCTTAAAGTTACTGATATGTTCCTGCTACAAAAGCCACCTACAGTAATGGTATCTCTATATTATCAAATTAACTCAGCCGACTTGCTGTTTAGTGGTTATCGGGGCCTATTGACATGTCGGGATATCTATGAACTCACCTCGAGGTGGCACTATGAACAGGATTACAGTAGTATAACTAATTTATGCTTTTAGACGGGAACACAAGAATTCTATGTAGCAGATATGTAAGATAGTAGTACCCACTCCTACAGACTGACAATATGCCTTAGTAATCACCAAGGCACTAACTACCTCTACTTAAGTCCTATCTTTAGTAAGCCACCGCGTGTCGTGGTAGCGTGGTCCTCATTGAAACTGTCGCGAAATAATCTCGAGTATCCTTTTGAAAGATATGATAAATATTGATTAATTGAAGAATTCGATCCCAAAATTATCGCCGACACGTATTAGACAATGCGTCATTTCATTTAGTCTTTTTTCTATTGCGGTACATGGGCATATTATGACCTATGTCTTTCTGTGTGCTTATTGAATGGACTTGAAACAGCGAATTTTTGCCTCTAGGGGCGCTGTTCCAAGTCCATAAAAATTTAAGTTAACTTTTACGCGATCAAGACGTTAAAAAACTCACACTAAGCACACTGGTCTCGATAGATATGAGAGGTATTGAAAGCCACGTATCACAAATCTCAATTGTATTGAATAAGACCTGGCTTTCAAACCGAAACACACGATAGCTTGGCGGCCGAAATAGGCAGCATAGTTACCTTACTCAATACATATACACTAAGTGTCTTATAATCCTTTAGGTCACTGGCTTTTGTAAAGCACCTAAATCTCTATCTACCATGATGTGAATAATTTTTCCAGTTTTAGTTTTGCATACACTAACATGTTAGGATGTTTTCTAATGTAATTTGCCCCATAACCATACTCCTCTTTTATAAAATCATGAAAATAGCCTAGTGTGTTACTAGATTTGCACTAAATTGGTGTTAGTATGTGCATGAAAATGTAATTACTAAAAGAGTTTCTACAAACCTTAACATTAGGGGGTGCATCCCTGGGTACATCAACAACAACAGGTGGGGAGAATTCCACATGTCCCTTAGTTGGTGGAGCGGGGTCATCTTCTAGACCACTCTCAGCTGGGGCCTCACTGTCGATTTCACTGCCAGTTGTACCAGAGTTCTCTTTGCTCTTCTCTTTCTTGGCCAGCTATATTTGAACCAAATTTAAAATAAAAAATTAATTAAAGCTGAACATTTCAATATAAATTTATAAATACTTACTATAATTGGTGGCAGATTATTCTTTTTTTTATGATTGAAAGATTACTGGTGGCCTGGAGGCCTTTCCAGTTTCACCAGGACAGGTGGGCGAGCAAAGGCTCAGTCAGGAGGGGTGGGATTTGCTAACAACTGCCTGAGCGCCTCTGAAGGAGACCTAACAACTCAAGAGCAATTGCTTCGCGAATTAATCTACTACCGGATCGGAATCGCGACCCGCTGAGAAGATCCGGCGAGAAACTCAGCGGGCTGATACATGGGTTAGGTTGCACGTCGACCTCTTTGTCGACGAGTACGGTTACCGGGGTTCCTAAGCCTGCTCGTAGTGTTAAGAGCTGAAGGCGTCTAATGCAAAGATTATTGGATCTGATGGATCCATAAGGACGTGTCTAGGGCGTCGACGGTGATCTTGACGGCTCCTGCATGATCAGGATTCGGGGAGTAGTCAGCGGCGGCAACGATACGGCGATCATGACGCATAGCCTTATCGAAGTACCGTTCCGACGCTGACTTCATGTATTTTTGGATTGATTGGCCCAGGTCGTCATGTAAGTCAACATTCCTCACGACCACAGAACCCCGACGGCTAACCTGCAAAAGTGGGATTGTAGGGAGTCTATGTGTGTGCGGGCCGCGTGAGTGAACACCACACTCGCGTAAGTTATGACAGGCCTTATGCAAATTTTGTAAAGTGTCACCTTGTTCCGAAGGGACATTTTACTGCGTTTACAGATCAAGATTATTCTCTGAACTTACACTAGTATATAAGACTAAATACCGCAAAGTAACAATTTCAATTGCAAAATAATTATTGTTTGTATTATAGCACAGTGGTCCACACTTCAGACTAGACACGACCTTCAGCAATGAAGAGACCGACTCAGAAGAAGATCATAGCACAAATACAGTTTCAATTTCATCCCAAGTTAGGTGTGGTATTTATGTTACAAAGTCTAGTATTTCTTTTGAAGGATAGACCAACAGGTCTAAATCAACCCAGAGTTTAGTTGTTACTTGAGACCGCAAACATCACAAAATACAACACATATATCTATGAAAAATGCCTGCTACATATCATGAAAAATGAGGCTGAAATTTTAATTATATTGTAGAGATATACGGAATGATAATTTTTTCTACACAGGCATAGAATTTGCCATGCCAGCATTAAATTACTCTTTCATTTCAATTTATTTGCAGATAACAATTACAGGATGTTTATGAATCTGTGAAAGACATTCCAAGTAACCAATAACATTTTAGTCCATATTTGGAATTTGTAATCAAATTTACCTTCTTATCCTTCTTCTTCACATTTTTCTTCAACTTGCTTTTGTTTTCTGCTAATGCCAACAACTCAGTAGCTGCTTTACGTTGTTGTGCAATAGCCTCTTCATAGCTAGTGCCTGAGGCTGAGAATAGTCCCATCAATAGGAGAACTGCTATACCAGCCACTCCCAATCCTCCCAGAACCAGTAATGCTTGCAGCTCCATTTGGATCTGCTACAAGCCTAAATGTGTAGAGCATACTTTGAATTAGACATTTCATTCAACTCTACAACAACAATAAGGACTAAGTAGTCTTATCTTGCTCTTAACAAATATCACTGCCCTACCAATAAGTTACAAAAATATCATTTTGTATAACCTATTATTAACACAAAATTTCTAAACATTATTTTATGTAGTTGTCTACATTATCAGAACTCACTTTCCCAAATTACCAAACAATTCGTTTCTATAAGTGATTGCCTAGAAGAAATTTCTCTAAGCAATAATCACATCAATATAATTCGTCAAGTAATTGATTAAACTCGTGCTATCTTCATAAGCTTAATAAATTAATATTATCAATTTTCCTATGATAGTATATTATTATATTACATGTACCTATGTGATACCAACTAGTATCTTCTTTTTAGTTCAAGAAAACTTCTAAAGTGATATTCAATTTAGAATTTTGTAGAATAAATACCTAGACATTAAAGGCATCAAGTTGAATGTTTTCTACTTTGAAGTTCGATGAAGCATACTAGTTACTAATACTAGTTACTTTCAAAAGACATCAATCTAGGTTTGAACTGAGTGATTAGCTAGATGATAACGAAAATGGGCAATGTAAGCCTATTGTTTGCAAACATACTTACAATACAAATATTAATTTGTAATTAAGTTAAAATTATGGATTGATGAGAGGACCTTATAAGAAATTTTATTAATAGTGTCTAAAACTGTATACCTAAGGTGCAAGAGAAGTACCGCTGACACGTAAGCAGTGACACATGTCAAAGGTTATTGACAGCAATTTCTCTTGCAATGTAAGTTTCGGGGAGTTTTACATTTTTGGACAAAGAACGGTAGTTTATTGAATTTGTGGATTGAAATGTATTGTAAAAAACAAAGGTCTCTAAGCACATTCATATTTCCTTGTCTACAAAGACATTGATCTAGCGTACTTACAATATTGAACGAAATAAATTGATTTCATTTACTTACTTAGTTTCTAATGAGATAATTTCACTAGATTATTCTTATAATTAGTATAATACACCTGATTCATAGATCAAATAGAAGACTAGTGGGTTTTTCACAAAAACTTGAAGATAAAAACGAAATAAGCGTTCGGGCTTCCCGTATCCGCTGAATCCGGTTCACTTATTTCTGCAAAGTTGTAAACCGGCTTACTTCACTTTCTTGGTACGAACATAGATTTTTTTTTTTTTTTATGACCTGGTGACAGAGACCTTTAGGTCATATCTTATTTGGAAAATGTTCATTACTTTGGGGTCACTACACTTCACTTCACTAAATTTTGTCATTTAAATTGTTTGAATTGTATTTTTTATGTAATTATAAATAGGTTTATAGGATGTTGGATCTTTTAGTAAAAAGTTAAGTGGCGGCGGGTACGAACATAGACTACAGGCAGTGTCATAGATAATACACATAAATTAGCCAGTGCCCATATCTTTAAAAATGCTGTTACTGTGTTTCTATGTTAAAAATACAGTAGATTTTAGATAAATTGGTTATATTTTGGGCTCTGTTTGGATGTTGAGTGAATATATGTACATTTGAATATTAAAACATAGGCCTACCTACCTGCACACTTATTAAATGCCTGCATTTAATAGGTGTGTCGATCAAGCACCGGTTTCCATATTTATAGAACCTTAGCTTAGGGCTAGATTACAGGATGTGATTGGTTCCTCAATATTTATAATTTATATTTTTATTTATTTATGTACTTAAAGATACAAGATTTACAAGTATAAGATTTTTTGGAAGCTGACAAAACTCTTTATTTATTGCTGCAGGCACGTAGGTACGTAGCGTAACGTAGTTTCTTAATGGTTTCTTAAATTAAAAAAAATCTCAGTAAATTCTTACTGTTTTACTGAGACATAAATTGATTTCCTTTTTTATTTTTCAATAATCCATTTTTGGGCCAATAAACTACACTTTATACCACTCTATTCAGTTTCATATAACACATGAGTCGTCTATTATCAAAGGTGGCAATCTGTGCATTTGGACAAAAAAAAATTATTGATATGTCAATACAGATTGATTTGAATATAATCGTCTCCTTCAAAGAATACGGTTCAAAACCTGCATTAAATAAAGGTTAATAGTTAACCTGTTATTTATCTAAGATGTCGTTCCGAAGAGTTTTGTGACTGCCAATGGAATACAAAGTCAATAATTCGTCATAATATCATTTCATGTTATAGCTGAATGAACACAACCTATATTTGGTAAATATAACACAAAAGGAAAAACTACCATGTCCAGCAGAATATTTGCCATTGTTATGGTATTTTTTCAAACCACAAATGTTCTCGAAATCGACGAGAGTTATTCCGATGTTGGAGTAAGTTCCTTATTAATAATATTGCAATCAAATATTAGTTTTAGGAAAATAAAATAATATACTTATTAAGATACTTGTGAAAGATGGCGAAAATATAATAAAAAAGAAACCCTGTATAATAATATAAGCGTTTGGACAAAACACATTTAAACACATTATAGAATTGTATTCGCCTTTCATAATCTGGTAATTTAGTGCAATTACTGTTGACAACGGACTTTTTGGCGGAAACGCGTGGAGTGAAGTTGTGTGATTTGTTTTATTTTGTCTATTTAGTGTTTCTTCGGGTTTAAATGTATAATAATGGTGGTTTATTAACCGTTTAATATCTGTGAAAGTGCACAAATGTGGGAAAATGAAACAAAGGCGCTGGACGTAACTTCTCGGGATCCTCCAAAAAGTCCACTGAAAAAATCTTAGTAAATGACCACCATTTTACTGAGATTAGATTTCATCTCATATCATCTCATTTAATTTCATCCCAGTTGATTAATGTCTGAAATTAATCATTTTCATTTCATTTCACTCTATAACATCATTTTTCATAAAATTAAGAATATACATTAAAATAAGACATGACTTAAAGGTCTTAGTTACCAGGTCATAAAATCTCTTAAAAAAAAAAACTGTTGACAACAGTTGTCACTTGTCAGTTTTATTGTCATTAATGTCGTCTGTCCATATTCATTGTCATTTGCAATATTTCGTTTCGTAGCAAAATTTTGTCAATTTATAAAACAGCTGTCCTTAATATCTACATGAAAAAATACTTTTAATAATCAAACAGTGTTATGTAGTCATTTATGAGATAGGTGATGAATATAGTATGAGATACATTTATGAGTAACGACGTAAAACATTCGTGACCTTTTGTATTGCTTAAGATGTCGATTCCTCCACTTGTCTGCAGTACACCACCTCCTCCTGAACAATGCGAAGATGAAAAAGATCTTGAAGAATTCGACATTCAATATAATCGTAAGTCTATGAAATTGAATAAGTCATATTACCTGTCTCAATCTTGTAAACACATAACTAAACTTTAACTAGTTACATTCATTTCTATTCTATTTATTATTATTATTTCGAACTCGTTCCATATATTTAATAACAATCAATTATACAAGACCTAGATCAACCAATTATGCATAATCTAGGACTTGTTTTATACCAAAACCGATGAACATTAAAAATGTGAAATAACTTTTTTAAATATTTTAGTATCTCAGGATGATGAAGAATGTAGTGATTACTATGGACACTATTCATCATATAGTGTCGAAATCTCATCATTAAAACATAATGACTTGCAAGGCAATTCCGTTTTGGAGGATGAAAACACAAAGCAATCTGATATAGTAATAGATTCAAACCCCACTATACAAAATAAAATAAAATATGAAGAAGATACTAACATAGAAGATTTGAATTTACAAATAGATGATGTGGGATCACTCAGTGAACTGAATGATTCAGCTAAAGATTCAGTGAATGATTCAGCTAAGGATCCTGTTGAAGGTAATGTTGTAGATAATTCAGCAAACACAAATGTGAAAAATGAATTTATAAAAAAATTACATGAAGAGGGTATTAGTACAAGGGAAAATTTTCATTTCATACCTGTTGAAGAAGAAAAGGAAACCACAGATCAACAAGTTGAAATAGTAGAAGATGAAATTATTAGAGACACACTACAGAATGCTCCAATTGAAACAGAAAGTGATGATAATTCTGTCATTGACCTTCAACATGGATTAAATAACACTAAATTAGAAAATGATCCAAATGATGATTTTGGTGAATTTGATGATTTCAATTCAAAACAAACTGACAGTACATCTGTCTTTATTGAGAATTATACCAATCCTTGGGAAAGTGAGGAAGTCAACTCAGATTTTGGTAATTTTACAGCAAATTTTGATGACAATCAAAGTCAATTACAAAATACATCCTCGAATTGTAATGATAGCAATTCAGAGTTTGGAGATTTTATAGTGAACCCAAATAATGATAGTCAAACACTAAAATCAAATGAAAGCTGCACGGCATCAGAAAGTAGAGATATTGTTGAAAATATAAGTGACAGTGCCCTTAAAGACTCAAATTCAAATAGTGAAGATGATGATGATGATTTTGGTGATTTCGATGATTTCAAGTCATCAGTCTCTCATGATGGAAATACATTAGCCTCACAGCTAGATGATCCAGGCACAGCTGTATTTAATTTGCATTCAAGTGACAGTAGTGTTCCAGTTATAGAGAATATAAATAAAGTATTACAATGTATATTTGAAGATGAAATAGTAAAACCTCAAAATGAAATAAATATTTCTATAGAATCTGTGCTGGGTGAAACATGGGGGCATTTAACAGAAACTGATGTTAGACAGCCTTACATAGTTAATTGGAATCATTCTTTTGGTCAAAAAACCCTATTACGGGCATTATGCATTGATTCCAGAAATATTGTGAGTAAAGTAAATAATCTTATATTTAATGTTTTACACAATTGGCTCTTTTTAAGTATATATAGTATAACTATATCTAATCTAATATAACTAATTATATTGAAATATATGTATTTCAAAATTATTTAAATATTTTGTTCATACTTTCAAAACTAAAAATGTTTTATGAACCCAGTTTCAAGCTTTTTGTACTTTTAAAATGTCCACTTATTATAGTGATTGATTCACACACACACATTGGTCAAATCAGACACTGCTTTCACCTCACTTGAGTCTTTGAAATGCTTGGCTTAAGCTAATTGCTAACTGCTTTGGTTTGAGCCAATTACCATTACAATTACAATTATTAAGTCAAAGGACCTTGTTTAGCTAATATTTGGAAGATAAGGGTATGTGCCCCTGGTCTCAATAACATACTATTATTTCCGAGCTACATCAGTCAATAGTACTGTCCTGCCTGCTTCTATAACTTGCCTAAACAACTTTTTATTCACGTTTAAAAGAGTAACACTATCATAATACCAATGCAATTTATAATTTAATCTTGGACATGGATTGTTTAAATAACACAGACATTTTGGATTTTTGTTGATTAGAGTTCGCAATTTCTCCATATATTTCTTGTTAGACTTGTCTGTGTAAATAATCTGAATTTATTTCCCTTGTAGAGTATTTTTCGACATTGCGTAATTAAGTCTCAAATGACCTCTGAGGAGAATAAGATAAGATTGACAAATAACAAAAAAAATTGCAGCTTTTTGGTCACAAGTGGAATCACAGTATGCCCAAATATGCAGCGAACTTAGGAGCAGCTCCTCTACAACCGCAGAAGTCTACATCATCATCAGTATTATCTCCCAATGAAGATGTCCCCAATGAGAAGTCTACAAGTAAAAGCACTCCATGGGTGGATCCGGTTGAAGGACAACAGTGTAAGTACATAATATGTATAATGACATAAACAATAAGAATTATGTGAGTAACAAATTATTCAAGGGTTCATTGAAATAATTAACTCTTGAAATATAAATAATTGTTACTTAGTGTAAAAAAAAAGAAACATTTTCAATTAGGAAAAAGGTGGAATTCTACCAAAAAATATTGTACATAAAAGATTGCACCACTACCAATGAACTCCATTGAATGGAGTTCACTAGTAAAAATGCACAATAATTATGATATAGTATCAAAATATTATGCTCACAGTTTGCACATTAAGTTGCCAGAACAAAAGCTAACAAGTGTTAGCTAAGTATACAAATAAGGCTAATAAGGTAGTTGAGTATATGATAAATGCAAATATGCTTCTACTAAAAATCACATTCTAATATTCTTTTGCATGTCTTGCACATGGATTACTAACTATCACCCAAATTGTAATTTATCCGCTTGGACCTTATCCTCAATTCCTATAGTCACTTATGCTGAGGCTCTCCTCCTTGACTTAGAACACCTAATGGCCACACTAGACCAAATGGCTCATAATCATTCAAATCTCAAGATATCCGAATTACTGTCAAATGGTAAGTAAATTTACAATTGTCATTTTAAGTTTTAAAGGGAAATGCTCGAAAGATCGAAAAAATTAATAATGGTATTGTATTAGGAAAATACAATAATGAAAATGCTTTGCCTACCATAAGTAAAAATATTGAATCCCACATATACTTACTCCTAAAGCTTAAAAAAAGTTACTAATTTCAGACACGTAAATATTAGACGAAAAGTTATCAGGATTTTATCAATTTTTTTTTTTATATGGTGTAGATGGGTGAATGAACTTATAAATCCATTAAGTGGTAAGTGATGACCGAAACCCGTAGATATCACAATAAAAAATCCTGTATTTTTTGAGAAGTGAGCTCGGCGTTAGTCGTTCAGTCGAATTAGAATAACAGTTGAGAATAAAATTTCGGTAAGTGCTCATAAACATTAAGGGCTCTATTTGTTAATTTTCAAATATATCATTATCATGGGAAATGAAGAAAACTCCTTAGAAAAATACGAGTTTTCTAATAGAAATTCCAAATATCTATTAACATCTTGAAAGTCGACCGGGCGCTCCTTGTAATCAAATGATCTGTGTGCTTAGTGCGAGTTTATTAACGTTCTCGATAGAGTAAAAGTAACTCAAATTTGTATGGAGTTGGAATGCTTGCCTACGTTTTCCGCTAGGGGCGCTGTTCCAACTGCATACAAATTTGAGTTACTTTTACTCTATCGCGAACGTTAAAAAACTCGCACTAAGCACACTGAGTAGAAATCTTTTAATGAAATGAGAATAAGCTCGGTCAGAGTGACTTAAGTTTTCTATTTTCGTATATAAGGAAAGATTACAAGTATTACTTACGGAAGATGGTAAAGTAACAATAGTAGCTCGAAGAAGCTAGGATCACATACATGTATCTTTAGAGAACTATTCAGTCAGCGGTTAGAGCTGGAGTGAGTATTGAAATGTATTTCTTCTATAAATTAATATTGGGCAGTCCATTTTTTAGACCAGATAGATTAAAGGAGCATCCTTTAGATTCATTCGCTTTATTAATCCAACTAACTACGCCATAAAATAAAGTAAAAATCTATGATATTTTCCCTCCGCAAAACCTCTAACATTTTAACTGCCCAGTCCTCCAAAACTTCGACCTTAGATGGTCAGGTGAGTAATTACTTAACACAAAGTGAACTGTGAGATATTCTGCCTAAGCCAGCATTTCTTTATGATGTTCGGTTTGATGATGTGTGTATACATGCCATCTTTTGTCGTTTAGATTTTGACAACATATTTCTTAGCCCTTTTCGAAGATGCTGACATCTTCTGCAAAGATGGTACAGCAAATCGTGGACCCTTAACAGATTTCTTCGTAAGATGAATTATGTATAAAAACTGGTTATCCTTTTCTAATCTAGTGTACTTTGCCAAAATATACGTACAGCCTATTTATATCCAGTATGTTCCTGTTTCAACCCAACGAATTGACATTTCGCAACTTCTGTTTAAAGTTGCACGCTAGAACTGTAAAAACATTAATGAAATTCAGTGTTAGTGTGAATCATTGTGTAATTCATCACTGTGTATTTTCACATGTTTCAGCTTGCAAGACTGAAAACGTAAGAACAACTCCTGAAAATCGACCTACTGACTTGCATGTGTTTGACGCTATAGCAACGACAAAAGCTGATAAGATATATTCAAGCACTATTAATGTGCAACCAATACGACAGATAAGTTTACCGGACACACATATATTTACACCGACCGATTCAGAAATACCTCGATCGAAAACAATACATTACGACAGTCAGCCAACAGTTCTTATACCTCAAACGACTGAAAATAAACATGAAGCTATTTCAGAGAAGTTTACAGAGTGTTCTGTATCACGTTCATCTAATCACAAATCTGATGATGACGACGAGTACTGGGAATTTCAAGATTTTAAAAGTACTCCATGTGCCACCAATTCAATAGCAGAAAGAAGTCAAACAATACAACAAAATAATTCAAATCCACCTAACATGGCTTCAGAGAGTTCCCTTTCGCAGACTGTAACATATCAGACCCAAATATTACAACCGATTAAAATGGAACCCATATTTCCCACCCTAAACTGGCCAGATCCTGGGGAGGTGAAAGAAGTATTTAATGATTTTGCAGAGTTCGCTTCAAGCTCATCATGGAGTGCTAACCAAACTTCAGACAAATTAGAAATTAAAATTGATTCGTCAGTAAACGATTCTATTCAAAAACCTTTAAAAGAAGATTTAACGCTAAATAGTGAATCAGTAACTTTTAGTAACACTGATGACGACTTCGATACATTCCAATCAGCATTACCAACACAAGTTCCGGCCAAGAGTCTAACGAATTGTAAAGATATTAATATTAAAAATACAGCTCACAATATGGTTCAAGACGTAAACTTTGAATGTGATTTTCCTAAAATTAAAAGCGATAACCCAATAACGTATTCATTGTACAACTCAACAGAATTAAACAATGCAAACGACAGCGAAACTGTGTTTGGAACAGGATCTAAAACAAAGGATGTTTCGAATAATTTTATGGCGGTGAACCCTACCATCCACAGTAATATCTTACAACCGACATCGATTGTTCCTGTTTTTTCGCCTCCGATAGCTCAACAAAGCACTGGGCAAATTTTGCAACCCCTAACTTTAGAAAGCTTCTCGCAAATCAATTGGCCCAACCCGGGTATAGACTTGCAGGATCTGTCAAGATTTAATCCCGTCGAAACGTTACATTCCTTAAAAACAGACTTGAGCGTGAACCCGAACAAGAGCTCACCTAGTCACAGTATTAAAACAACCGTTAACAATTTAGCAGCAGAGGACGATGTTTGGGGCGAATTCGTATCGGGTAAGCCACAGGTTCCCGCCAAAAAGCACACAGTCGACGAGGACGAGTGGTCGGAATTCGTTTCGAGTCCTTCTGTAAAACCACAGAACGGTCTAAGCACAATAAGCCTAAACGTTCACACTAATTTAAATTCCCAGAAAAGTACCAATAAATTTATCGCGAGAAACAGTGAAATACCACTTGATATTCCAGGTTTAAATTATATTACCCCCAAGTCCAATAATTTAAAGACACACACTGAGAAGCATTTCCAAAATTTATAACAAAGTTATCGAATTTTAATATAGTTATAACGAATGTATGTACTTAATTTGATATAACAATAATTTGGTGAAGGGCGTAGCTTTTTAATATATGTATTGTGATCTTTATAAATATATAAAATTAATACTTAAGTTTTAAAACTATTCTTGAAACATTAAAATACTTAATAAGTTTCGGTCGGTTTCCTAGTCCTGTGTTACCTGCTTACTGAATAAAATCTTGCAATATTTCAATATAATTTAAAGGTTTTTAAGATGGACGTGTGAGGCACGCCAAAATTAGATGTCGAAAACCAACTGTACCTTTGTAGAATGAAAGTACTTTAATGAGAAAATTATAAATTCGATTCACACTAAGTAAAAACTGTTCGTAACAACAGGTTTGTCTTATGTACAGAGTTAACTGAATGTAGTTGAAGCCATAGAAATCAATAGTTGAAACATTTCAAAACATGTAATACTTAATAATTGTGAGTAGTGGAATATTAGTGTAGAATTCTAATTGTAACTGCTCGTTTATCGAGTGTTAGTGTGATACCCGTCCTTATCATTGTACGTAGAATATAATTAACTAAATGAATTTAAGTTAAAGAAATTTTATAATTAAGTTTATAAAAAAGTAATAAATTGTAAATTGGTATAATACATATCTGTATATATTGTGAATAATATAAAATAAATTATTAAATCTACAGACGTTTTCATCACAATGTACAATTTCAAAATGAGAAAAAGTATGTAAGTCACATTAATTAGGTATTATTTGCAATTTATATTATTTTAGCAAATTTATGCAGCCAAGGTATTATTTATGTTTAGTAACAACAAATTTAATTTATTGAAATTATTTTTCAGTATTTTATAGAAACCACATGATATTTATTCACTTACGAAATATTATTCCGTTATAATTATTTACTTTAATTTATTTATTTCACTGTTTGTTTGAATGCTATAAAAGAGAAGTTAAACGCATATACTATAGAAAAAACTGTTTTATTTATCAAACTCTTGCGAATCCACTTCCGTGTCCGAATGGTCCATGTGGTCTATGTGTGTAATCGTTGGGATTGAATCTTTATCATCATCTTCAAACTGAGTTACAGATTTCGGCAGATTATTCTCCATAGTTATTCTAAACTGACATTGTTCAAACTCCGGCCAAGATATAAATCTGTACAAAAGTTTTTTTTTTTTATTTGTTTTTTTATTGCATAGATAGGTGGACGAGTTCACAGCCCACCTGGTGTTAAGTGGTTACCGGAGCCCATAAACATCTACAACGTAAATTCCGCCACCCACCTTGAGATATGGAGTTCTAAGGTCTCAGTATAGTTACAACAGCTGCCTCACCCTTCAAACCGAAACGCATTACAACTTCACAGCAGAAATAGGTAGGGTGGTGGTACCTACCCGTGCGGACACACAAGAGGTCCTACCACCAGTATTTTTTTTTAATTTTAAAAGTAAATTCCGCCACCCACCTTGAGATATGGAGTTCTAAGGTCTCAGTATAGTTACAACAGCTGCCTCACTCTTCAAACCGAAACGCATTACAACTTCACGGCAGAAATAGGCAGGGTGGTGGTACCTACCCGTGCGGACACAATTTTTTAATTCTAAAAGTCAATTACGGCTTTTTTATACAAGAAAAAAAGTTTGGAGTGATCATTTGATTACCATTAGTTAATGGGTTCTTACCAAGATTTTTGATTTCAGTGAGAAACAGTGGCAAGAGCTGGTAAAGTAATACTATTTACATAAAGACAACCGTGAAACATTTTTATGATATATAGAAAATTTACCTTTTGAAAACAGTAATTTTTTGTTGTAAATTGAGATCACCAAACTCTGTAAATATGGTCATATGTGGCAGTGACGCGTCATCTTTTCCTGGGGATAATAATTTATTGCTGTCCGGTGGATCCTGTCCAGTTATAAGCCACACTCCGCACCCCGGTATCCATTGCCTGATAAAGTTAATATATGCTACAAAAGACTGTCAATTTCAATTAAATTGGCGGTTTTGTTAAAGGATCTTTTGTTGCCTTACAATAAATAAGACCATATCTTCTCGTGGATTTCGTAAAAGGCAACTAAGGGTTTCTCTGGAGAATAGTCAGTAGTGTTTTCTGAGTATTCTATTAGTGTACAACGATCGTCAACCGGCGTTTACTGTTATTAGGGTGTATTAGAAGTCCGAATGGGTAGGTAGATACCCCCATCATATATCTGCCGTGAAGCAGTCATGTATTCCGGTTTGAAGGATGGGATACAATATCATTTAAAGTTGCACTTCATATCTCAGGAGGGTTGGGACATTCACTTTGTAGTATCTATCAGCTCCAGAACTCACTTAACACCAGGCTGGTGATTTTATTACCTACTTTATAATGTTTTTATTTATTTATTTTTTATTGCTTATATGGGTGGACGAGCTCAAAGCCCACCTGGTGTTAAGTGGTTACTGGAGCCCATAGACATCCACAGCATAAATACGCTATCCACCTTGAGATATAAGTTCTAAGGTCTCAAGTATAGTTACAACGGCTGCCCCACCCTTCAAACAGAAACGCATTTCTGCTTCATGGCAGAAATAGGCAGGGTGGTGGTACCCACGGCGCGGACTCACAAGAAGTCCTACCACCAGTAATTACGCAAATTATAATTTTACGGGTTTCATTTTTATTACACGATGTTATTCCTTCACTGTGGAAATCAATCGTGAACATTTGTTAAGTACGTATTTCATTAGAAAAATTGGTACCCGCCTGAGTTTCGAACACCGGTGCATCGGTCAACACGAATGCACCCGGACGCCTTATCCGTTAGGCCACGACGACTTTAAAAATGTTTGATATATTCATAGTTTGTTTGATATACAGGGTTTCTTTTTTATTATATTTTCGCCATCTTTCACAAGTATCTTAATAAATATGTTATTTTATTTTTCTAAAACTAATATTCGATTGCAATATTATTAACAAAGAACTTACTCCAACATTGGAATAACTCTCGTCGATTTCGAAAACATTTGTGGTTTGAAAAAATACCATAACAATGGCAAATATTCTGCTGGACATGGTAGTTTTTCCTTTTGTGTTATATTGACCAAATACAGGTTGTGTTCATTCAGCTATAACATGAAATGATCTGGTTTGTATTGTCTTTATTACTAGAGTGTTTAGCCGGAACTAGGCGGACCTCGTCTACCATTAAGGGAATTTACATTAATAACGACATGGTGAGTTCAAGTACTTCAATACATTTTCAACGTCATATTCTACTGTATTTCCGGTCGAACCGATTTCCGTTGCGCAGAAGAGACCTATTCATGCTATTTACGAAAGGCATCCGACCAAAACCTTTAAGGACAAAAGGTGACTTAAGCATAAGGGAAGGGTAATATGCAAGTGTAATTAATATTTGGACACCTACAGGTCTTACCTTTTAGGTAAGACTGCCTAAAGGGTAATACCTAGTAGGTGTTCCAATACATTTTCAAGAACATAATCTCACAAGCTTTAAATGGTCATGAAGATGGTAAAGATTGTAAAAAATATTATATTAACTGTATTGATATAAATTCCTGATAGTTTGAATTTATCTCTGTCTTGGACCTGAAGCTTTTCTGCTTTTCCGCTTTTCCGGCAGTTCAGCGACTTATGTGGATATCAGGCAGGGAACTGTCAGAGGTACATACGGTGATGCAATCTCAGGTTAGTTGCTGTGCAGTTTGAGCAGCAGTTAATAAACCTTATCAGTCACGGTGTAAGCCAGAAATTAGACTACATTTGTTTAAAAGGTTTGGTGAAAGAACAGAGAGATCCAAACAACTCATCATTTTACAAGGTCATAATGCCTTGTAGTTTATTAGTTGTAAATTTTATTAATTATTATTAATTATTTAACTTGTTTTCCACAAACAGATCATGTACAAAAATCTAAATATATGTAAGATAGATTTATTACCACAGAATGGTGTTTACTATTACTCAATGTCCATGGCAGAAAATGGGCTTTTGTAACTGTTGTTAATGTTTTGCAATCAAACAAAAGCTGGAATAAGGTTGGCACAGATTTCTGTTTTGATTGCTGAACCTCCTTATCTGTAAGAAACTAAAATATTCACAAAAAAAATCATCTAGAATTTCATGAACAAATATTACATTCAATCTGTCATTAGAAGACCATTGCCATTATTATAATAGGATTGTATTAAGAATTTTATGATTCCAATAAGCATAATGGGCACAGGGCAATACTGCACTCAATAAATAGCCTACACCACATTGGTGATGAATGAATTTCACGAGAAAGCTTATGGAAAAAAATGTCAATTTCAAAAAAAAAGTGACCACCCATGTTGATTTTTATTTTTATTCATATACATACATGGCAGAGTAACTCAATAAGCCACGTAGTGTTAAGTGGGAGTTTGAAGAATGAGACCACTATTATACAGTACAATTAAGACTTCAACCACATGTCTCAATATGGATGGCAGCAATCATATTGTGATGTCTTTTAGCTACAGTAAGCCCAATTAATATCAACAGGGCACCGCACCCAACAATGCAATAGAAAAATAAAATCTTTAACAATTATAGCTCATGCTTAAATTTTTATTTCTCATCTTTGTTAGCATAATTTTATCATACCTCATAATGATGTACAGGCATTGTTATAAACAGATCAGGTCTACCGAGCTGATTTGTAGTGTTATGGAATAATACATTGTAAATCAAATGTTTCATGAAAGATAGTCCTGGCATTGATCCCAGTATCTTGACAGTCCTATCTGAAATTTAAAAAAAAGCTTAGGTAAAACATAGCTGGTTGGATAATTTAATTTGAAAATTTTTGATTCAACTATATTATGATACCAATTATACTTTAACAATGAAGGCAATATTAAAATTGAGCATTCATTGTTTATCCTTGATTTTTATTGCTTTTCTATTTGGAAGTTGAAATTATTACCAACATAACTTACTTTTGTCAGTAGTAGATAAATCTCCTAGCAATTCCTGAATTCTGTTTCCATCATCCATTTTATCTTTGAATGCTAATTTCCACATTCCAAAAAAATCTGCTATTTTGAATGAGATCCTGCCTGGGTATTTTTGTTGTAAGTCCTGTATTATGAGTTGAAATAATGTTACTTTATTTTAAATTGTACATTCTAGCATATATATATTTTTACTTGAAACTTACATCCAAGTATGGAGAAAAATGATTAGACTGTTCAAATAAGTATATCTTGTTATTTTGACATTTTAGAATATTTTCAGTAAGAATACCTAAGCCAGGGTTAACCTCAATCAATGGTGAACCTTGGGTAAAATAGCTTTTTACAGTATTTGCAATTATACTTGCTGTTTTTCTATTTATCAAATACATACTTTCAGGTGCTTTATATTTTCTAAGTAATGACGTAGGAAGTTGTTCTTTCAAACCATTGTATTCTGGTGAACTGTTTAAAAACTTGAGAACATCTTCGGCCAATTTCGGCTGTTTTTCACTCAGTTTATTTAATTTGTGACGCATTCGAATATGAATAGCGATAAAGTTACATCTTTTACAATGCAATCGAAAGAACGATTTACCAATCATAGTTAAATTAATTTAATTAAATATTATTGTTAAAAAAAGCGCAGTGGGACATTTAAAAAAAATTACTATATTCAGAAATTTCAATATTATTCATTTCTAAAATTATTGTTCTTCCATTTATTTTTCCTGGAAAAGTAATGCCTCAATTCACAGGTGAATGAAGTTAGCCCCTCAAAGAAATGTTTTTTTCCTATTTTATACTTATTTTCTATTAATTCGTTTGTTCATCATTTGTTCATGATTGTTCACTGTTAATAATTGTTTGTTCTGCATATATTTATTTAAAAAAAATATTTAAAAATATACCTACAAGTTAGCCCCTCTAATGCAATTTTTAATATTTTTTCATCCTTAATGACTCGTAAATATTCATTTTCGATTGTTCTTATACAAAACACGTTTGTTCTCTTTCGAAATTACTCGTTTTTTGTTTAATTTACTATTTTTATTAGTTGAATAAATGTATGCAAAATATGTGTACTGCGCATGCGTCAACTATAATGCCTAACCTTTATACGCGGTTTTAATCGTGAAAAAAAAAAACAAATATAAATCCTGAAGGAGCAATTAATTGGTATACAGTTTAATTAAAAAAATTAAAAAATAAATAAATGAAATAATGTGCATTGGCGTTAAGTTAGACCAAATACATTTTTTCCATCCTCTTACCTATCGTATTAAAATGTTATTTTACTAATGTTAGGAATATAATTTCGACTGTGTAAAAAAGTTATTATAATGTATACCTATATTATCTCTTGAAAGATAAATAATGAATATATTTACTTATTTCATAACGATAAGTAGGAGGATGGAAAAAATGTATTTGGTCTAACTTAACGCCAATGCACATTATTTCATTTATTTATTTTTTAATTTTTTTAATTAAACAGTATACCAATTAAATGCTCCTACAGGATTTATATTTGTTTTTTTTTTCACGATTAAAACCGCGTAGAAAGTTTAGGCATTATAGTTGACGCATGCGCAGTACATATATTTTGCATACATTTATTCAAATAATAAAAATAGTAAATTAAACAAAAAACGAGTAATTTCGAAAGAGAACAAACGTGTTTTATATAAGAACAATCGAAAATGAATATTTGCGAGTCATTAAGGATGAAAAAATATTAAAAATTGCATTAGAGGGGCTAACTTGTAGGTATATTTTTAATTTTTTTTTTTTAAATAAATAAATGCAGAACAAACAATTATTAACAGTGAACAATCATGAACAAATGATGAACAAACGAATTAATAGAAAATAAGTATAAAAAAGGGAAAATAAAATTTTTTGAGGGGCTAACTTCATTCACCTTCAATTCACACCTCAAATATTAAGTGTATGAGTCATAGATTATACACTTAATATATTTGAGATAGATGCGCAACTCTCATTTTTATTTTTGCTTTAGTTAGAGCCCGGGACAGCAGGCGTCGCTGCTGTCGATTATTAGTCTCCCTACCCCCCACCAGGTGGCTTTTTTAGTAATTTTAATATTTTTTATAATTAACTCTCTTTATGAAAAAATCTTATCGTTTAGAATCGCTGAAATTCCCGGTAGTACTTATGAAATATTAAAGAACGTTTGATTGTGTTCAGCATTCTAATCGATAAGACCTTTTCATACAGAGAGAAAACAGTTTTTTTAAATAAAAAGCTGTAATTCTCTGTAAGCTATTTAATTTCCCTATATTACAAACAATTTACTGTTAAAAGATAGTATGAACGTACAATTGTATAAAATTTCGAATAACAATAACTCCTCTAGATTAATCCTACTAGAGTACTTAATAACATTAAATCGAAAGTTATCTAAAAGTTAATTAAGTCTAGATAATCAAATCATTCAATGTCACTTAAGTCATTTGTGCGAAATATAAACATGTCAGCTTTCCATTACAAACATAGTAGACAATTTGAATTAAATTTAATAAATTTGTTTCTTAACTATAGCAGTTCTTGCTTAAAGTTAATCGTGACAGATCATGACCTTGTATGAAAATATTACATCTATAAGCACTACCTATGCTTCGTCATACAATAATTGTCATTTATACTAGCATTGTAGAGATAATACACACACTAAAGTGAATACTAAATTATTCTTAGCATTCTTATAAACATTTAGAAATTTAAGAAACGATTAACCCACAATCATGTTCATAACATGTGACATTTTGTTCTGCACAAACGTTTTATTACATGATTTGAAAAACAAAAAATGTTTAAAAAATGTAATGATGATTTAAAGTACTCTTAAATATTGATAGTTAGATACTTAATGACGCTTATAGTAATCTTAGACATGATTACATTAGTTATACTTTTATTCCCTATCTAAATTATTTCTATTCTGACGTTTCTGATGCTTTAGCTTTGGTAATACTAGATGAAACAAACAGCAGATTGAAAGAAAATCATCTTAAAGTTAATTACATTCATTACAAACCATTAGTTTACATTTTGTTACAAAAGAAACTGGTGTTCGTTACATGCAAATGAATTATAAACATACACATGCAAACATAAAATGTAAATTTATCTTTTAATCCAAATTAAATTTACACTAATATTACATCTAAATAATAGAAAGGGTTTCGAAAATTTTTATTGCACTCAACAGCAGACGAGCACGCAACCCGGCCCATGATAAGTGGTCACCAGTGCTTATAAACTTCAGCAGTGCCATAGGGGTTGCTGTCTATCACTTAAGTTTTAATAAATTATTAATATACTCAGTCACAAGCATATTGATTTCACATAATGAAAATGTAAGAAACATAATCATGTTTGGGCATTTTCATTTATATCTGCTCATACAGAAAACACAACTTAGCAAATATATTCCACAGTTAATCTAAATAATTGCAAATAATGCTTTTAAAGACCGTTGACTTTTGATCATTAATTAAAATCATCTTCTCGTAGAATTTACAAAAGGTTATTTACAAAAATTTATATCAGTATTTTCATATATTACTAACTTACTAATTACAACTATTCAAACGTAATACTATAACTATAAGAACTAAACAACCTATTTTAAAACAAAATTGGCATCAATTTAGTTCTTATGAACTATTTCAATTATTAATTTATCAATTATAAACATATTTAAAAAAAATTAAGATCCCTTGAGAGTTCACGTTCCTTGCTGAATCAGTTTCTCTTCTGAAACGGAGAAACAAAGTATCTTAAGTATGTAACAAATATTGAAAAAAATACGACCATGAAAAATTTAGTGTTAATGTAATCTTACTTACAAATTAATATATTACATAACACGTTCTGGTTCAAATATAGTGCATCAATCTTTTCATGTTTCAGACATTTTAGTGCTCCTTACAATTTTTCCATAAAATTTTGTCATTATCAAACCTTTGTCTACAAAAATAAAAACATTATTTTATATTGGGTCGAAGGATGAACGTGGTCACAGGCCACTTGGTGTAACTTAGTTATCAAACACCAGGAAACAAAACGTGAATGCCATCATCTAACTTTGGATGTGAGATCAATTGTGCTGTATTTTATTTAAACAGGAAAGCATGACTGATTGATCATTCCAAAAAACTAGTTCGGGCCCACTTGACAATAAGCATATAATACGCTGAGTTGCAAAACATAAATACTTCCACCCACTCGAGACAATTTTATTATCTGAGGTGTGTGTGTGATAGTACGAGACTTAATACCGACTGTTTTGATCAAAACTTAACATATATGATAGCTAGGCAGCAGAAATAGGAAGGACCATTAGTTGGTGCTAATTCATTTAATTATATTATGAATAATAATTCTGTTAGCAAATAATATACCGGGAAAATAGTGTAAACTCACCATTATCAAGGCATCCGAAATAGCATTTCATTTTCGATCTTCGAGGCATGCTGATTTTTAATAATAAACATTCTGTAAGAAATGAAAATAGTTACACAGGCTTACGAAACGCTAACGAAGAAAAAAGTATTGGAGCCAAGTTATGTCTAAAGAGAATTCAAAACAGAGTTTCTCAATGTCTAATCGTCTAATATTCTCATAAAGCTAAAAGTTGCTCTAAATTAATACTACAACGTAAAATAACTCAAACCAAGACCAAAAAAAAACGATTTAAAAAATTAAATCGTTACGACCAGGGGGGTGCAACTCCCATACAAAGGAAAATAACATACAACTAGCGTCATCTTACTCCTGTGGCGACGTCATTTTTGTAACTTTTAGGCATTAATGATCTAATAAACTCACTAGATGGCAGATATGAGTTCTGACTCAATAAAAAATGTAGCGTACTTTGAAGCAGTGCTTCCACTTTTAGGGAATTCTCCCTTTTTTAGGGAAAAATAACTGATATTTTGGATGATAAAGACAATTTAAAAAATACCAGGATTTAGGATATTTCGGGGTAAAAAGCAAAGCCTATACTAGTAACTGTTGTGAATTTTAAAATAAACGATAATTAAAGTAAAACAATGAACATTTTATTTTATGGAGAGAATGACATTAAGTCGTGTTGACAAGTAAAAGAATAAAACAGAGTTGTGTATAAAAACTATAAAGGTTTGATTCAACAGTAACCCTCTAGTAAAGTAAATCATAGATTAAGCCACTGCTTTTTCTTAGGGATTCCCCAGAATCCCAATAAGTATAATCCGCCAAATTTTTATTTACCTATTTTCGTTGATGTCACCAGAACTTACTTGTATTGTAATATACAGGTACTTCATGTACCATGAAAGATTATCATGGTAATTTCATTTACGAAAACCTTGTAATTGTCATTTCACTTTTGCTAGCAGTTCCTTCTTCAAAGACTGAGGTGGAAAGATTATTCAGTGTTCTCAAATTTAAAAACTGACAAAAGAAACAGGCTTTCTAATGAAACCCTGAACGGCTTGCTTCATAGAAAGTTCCCAACTTTGCCAGCAAACAATTGCTCAATTTTAGAACCGAACAGTGTTAGGTTGTGCAGCAAAAGAATATAAAAGCAATGCGTCGACTTCCTTGAAAATTCTAATCCTATAGATCTATGATCTTCTGGGGGCGTTTATATTATATATACCTACATTAAATAATATGCTGTGGTTTATTTTCTGTATTTTATTTACGCTTTCTATATAAAGGATTTATGAAAGTTGTCTAGGAAATTTTAGGGTAAATTCAAAAGAAACTAGGGTAAAATGTGTTAAAAAAAACGTAAGTGGAAACACTGCTTTGAAGTTTTCAAAATTCCAGGGCCGTAAAACAATCTCAAAAAAAAAAAAAAAGTTTTCAAAATGTCGTAACGATTTAATTTTTTAAATCGTTTTTTTTTTGTCTTGGTGTGAGTTATTTTACGTTGTAGTATTAATTTAGAGCAACTTTTAGCTTTATGAGAATATTAGACGATCGACATTGAGAAACTCTGTTTTGAATTCTCTTTAGACATAACTTGGCTCCAATACTTTTTTCTTCGTTAGCGTTTCGTAAGCCTGTGTAACTATTTGCATTTCTTACAGAATGTTTATTATTAAAAATCAGCATGCCTCGAAGATCGAAAATGAAATGCTATTTCGGATGCCTTGATAACGGTGAGTTTACACTATTTTCCCGGTATATTATTTGCTAACAGAATTATTATTCATAATATAATTAAATGAATTAGCACCAACTAATGGTCCTTCCTATTTCTGCTGCCTAGCTATCATATATGTTAAGTTTTGATCAAAACAGTCGGTATTAAGTCTCGTACTGTCACACACACCTCAGATAATAAAATTGTCTCGAGTGGGTGGAAGTATTTATGTTTTGCAACTCAGCGTATTATATGCTTATTGTCAAGTGGGCCCGAACTAGTTTTTTGGAATGATCAATCAGTCATGCTTTCCTGTTTAAATAAAATACAGCACAATTCATCTCACATCCAAAGTTAGATGATGGCATTCACGTTTTGTTTCCTGGTGTTTGATAACTAAGTTACACCAAGTGGCCTGTGACCACGTTCATCCTTCTACCCAATATAAAATAATGTTTTTATTTTTGTAGACAAAGGTTTGATAATGACAAAATTTTATGGAAAAATTATAAGGAGCATTAAAATGTCTGAAACATGAAAAGATTGATGCACTATATTTGAACCAGAACGTGTTATGTAATATATTAATTTGTAAGTAAGATTACATTAACACTAAATTTTTCATGGTCGTATTTTTTCAATATTTGTTACATACTTAAGATACTTTGTTTCTCCGTTTCAGAAGAGAAACTGATTCAGCAAGGAACGTGAACTCTCAAGGGATCTTAATTTTTTTTAAATATGTTTATAATTGATAAATTAATAATTGAAATAGTTCATAAGAACTAAATTGATGCCAATTTTGTTTTAAAATAGGTTGTTTAGTTCTTATAGTTATAGTATTACGTTTGAATAGTTGTAATTAGTAAGTTAGTAATATATGAAAATACTGATATAAATTTTTGTAAATAACCTTTTGTAAATTCTACGAGAAGATGATTTTAATTAATGATCAAAAGTCAACGGTCTTTAAAAGCATTATTTGCAATTATTTAGATTAACTGTGGAATATATTTGCTAAGTTGTGTTTTCTGTATGAGCAGATATAAATGAAAATGCCCAAACATGATTATGTTTCTTACATTTTCATTATGTGAAATCAATATGCTTGTGACTGAGTATATTAATAATTTATTAAAACTTAAGTGATAGACAGCAACCCCTATGGCACTGCTGAAGTTTATAAGCACTGGTGACCACTTATCATGGGCCGGGTTGCGTGCTCGTCTGCTGTTGAGTGCAATAAAAATTTTCGAAACCCTTTCTATTATTTAGATGTAATATTAGTGTACATTTAATTTGGATTAAAAGATAAATTTACATTTTATGTTTGCATGTGTATGTTTATAATTCATTTGCATGTAACGAACACCAGTTTCTTTTGTAACAAAATGTAAACTAATGGTTTGTAATGAATGTAATTAACTTTAAGATGATTTTCTTTCAATCTGCTGTTTGTTTCATCTAGTATTACCAAAGCTAAAGCATCAGAAACGTCAGAATAGAAATAATTTAGATAGGGAATAAAAGTATAACTAATGTAATCATGTCTAAGATTACTATAAGCGTCATTAATTACAAACTATCAATATTTAAGAGTACTTTAAATCATCATTACATTTTTTAAACATTTTTTGTTTTTCAAATCATGTAATAAAACGTTTGTGCAGAACAAAATGTCACATGTTATGAACATGATTGTGGGTTAATCGTTTCTTAAATTTCTAAATGTTTATAAGAATGCTAAGAATAATTTAGTATTCACTTTAGTGTGTGTATTATCTCTACAATGCTAGTATAAATGACAATTATTGTATGACGAAGCATAGGTAGTGCTTATAGATGTAATATTTTCATACAAGGTCATGATCTGTCACGATCAACTTTAAGCAAGAACTGCTATAGTTAAGAAACAAATTTATTAAATTTAATTCAAATTGTCTACTATGTTTGTAATGGAAAGCTGACATGTTTATATTTCGCACAAATGACTTAAGTGACATTGAATGATTTGATTATCTAGACTTAATTAACTTTTAGATAACTTTCGATTTAATGTTATTAAGTACTCTAGTAGGATTAATCTAGAGGAGTTATTGTTATTCGAAATTTTATACAATTGTACGTTCATACTATCTTTTAACAGTAAATTGTTTGTAATATAGGGAAATTAAATAGCTTACAGAGAATTACAGCTTTTTATTTAAAAAAACTGTTTTCTCTCTGTATGAAAAGGTCTTATCGATTAGAATGCTGAACACAATCAAACGTTCTTTAATATTTCATAAGTACTACCGGGAATTTCAGCGATTCTAAACGATAAGATTTTTTCATAAAGAGAGTTAATTATAAAAAATATTAAAATTACTAAAAAAGCCACCTGGTGGGGGGTAGGGAGACTAATAATCGACAGCAGCGACGCCTGCTGTCCCGGGCTCTAACTAAAGCAAAAATAAAAATGAGAGTTGCGCATCTATCTCTAATATATTAAGTGTATAATCTATGGTTACGACATTTTGAAAACTTTTTTTTTTTTTTTGAGATTGTTTTACGGCCCTGGAATTTTGAAAACTTCAAAGCAGTGTTTCCACTTACGTTTTTTTTAACACATTTTACCCTAGTTTCTTTTGAATTTACCCTAAAATTTCCTAGACAACTTTCATAAATCCTTTATATAGAAAGCGTAAATAAATACAGAAAATAAACCACAGCATATTATTTAATGTAGGTATATATAATATAAACGCCCCCAGAAGATCATAGATCTATAGGATTAGAATTTTCAAGGAAGTCGACGCATTGCTTTTATATTCTTTTGCTGCACAACCTAACACTGTTCGGTTCTAAAATTGAGCAATTGTTTGCTGGCAAAGTTGGGAACTTTCTATGAAGCAAGCCGTTCAGGGTTTTATTAGAAAGCCTGTTTCTTTTGTCAGTTTTTAAATTTGAGAACACTGAATAATCTTTCCACCTCAGTCTTTGAAGAAGGAACTGCTAGCAAAAGTGAAATGACAATTACAAGGTTTTCGTAAATGAAATTACCATGATAATCTTTCATGGTACATGAAGTACCTGTATATTACAATACAAGTAAGTTCTGGTGACATCAACGAAAATAGGTAAATAAAAATTTGGCGGATTATACTTATTGGGATTCTGGGGAATCCCTAAGAAAAAGCAGTGGCTTAATCTATGATTTACTTTACTAGAGGGTTACTGTTGAATCAAACCTTTATAGTTTTTATACACAACTCTGTTTTATTCTTTTACTTGTCAACTCGACTTAATGTCATTCTCTCTCCATAAAATAAAATGTTCATTGTTTTACTTTAATTATCGTTTATTTTAAAATTCACAACAGTTACTAGTATAGGCTTTGCTTTTTACCCCGAAATATCCTAAATCCTGGTATTTTTTAAATTGTCTTTATCATCCAAAATATCAACTATTTTTCCCTAAAAAAGGGAGAATTCCCTAAAAGTGGAAGCACTGCTTCAAAGTACGCTACATTTTTTATTGAGTCAGAACTCATATCTGCCATCTAGTGAGTTTATTAGATCATTAATGCCTAAAAGTTACAAAAATGACGTCGCCACAGGAGTAAGATGACGCTAGTTGTATGTTATTTTCCTTTGTATGGGAGTTGCACCCCCCTGGTATGAGTTTTAAAGGTATTAATATTAGATCACTGAAGTAGGAAACCTATGGAAATGAAACGTCAACAAAAATTCGTGCCACTGTGATGTCATCTGGCCACAAAACATGGCGGTTTTAGTGCTGCCCAGAAGATTTTAATGTTAGTAGGTTTTATCGATAAACGTTCTTGGCTCATTTTATTTTAAATATTGTTGAGTGAATGTATTTGTAGAATTTATACTTTAATAGGAAGTAAGTATATTGTTATGTGCAAAGATGATGTGATTTAGATATTATGTGAAATCTAAGACGAGTTCGTGCTTCAAATTTGCCAAGTAAACGATATGACGATTTTTAAAATTTGCTACACTGATTTTATAAAGTTGTCGTTTTCCGCAAAACATAAAGATATGGCGTAGTACAGTGCCATCTGCCCATTTCTAGCATGCTGAATGTTATCGTATTTTGAGTACGTGTTTTTCTTAGACTATTACAATCTATTTTAATTGTTTTGCTGACTCTAAAGTCCGTAACACACTACCGCAGCGCACCTCAAGGAAGGCAGGCCGCACCATTTGAATCACTCTCACTTGAGAGTGATTCAAATTTTAAACTTATCAAGGGACCGCCTGATAAAAAAAAACACCTACAGAACATTTATTCGTTAATAAAATTACAAACGTCATTCCTTGTGACTTCCTCTCTAAAATCACTTAATTATTAAATATTTAACGAGTTGACAATAGTGTTTTACTCACTGCGGAATAAAACTATTTTATTTAAATAGTTCCGAAGAGATTTTGTCGGTAGCCTTTTTCCTGAAATATCTAAACAGAATGTCTAAATATGTTTTGATGACATATTTTAGAGGTATTTATGATTAGTGTCATGATCAATAGCTTCCGACCGAAAAATGGTGTCCGATTTTTCGGATGAGGGCTCCATAATGAATTTAAATATATATAGATAATAGTTTTGGGGCATCGACTTTCTTCAGATCCTATAAAATATGTTTTGATTATTATTTTTGTATGTTTTAAGCATGATAAAATAATTTTTTTTTATATAAGCAATCATATTAAATCGATATCAAAGTCAATAAATAATGTACAACCCAAAACAGACGGCCGAACTGACGTGACAATGACATTTGGCGCGCTAAACATGGCGGATTTTCGGCCTCATTAGACGGAGACGGAGACATTTACGTATATTCATGTTTCATTTTATGTACGCACTGAAATACTGTTATATTGTTTTCCTGCGAGTTAAAGTGCTGAGTAAGAACGAGATAGATATATGTTTATTTATGTGCCTTCAAAATGGGTGCTATTTATATAAGCAATTGTATAATAACCGGCAAACTTCTTGAGCATTTGTCGACGTAGTGGGGGTAAGTTTGCGCATGGTACACTCACGTGCAAAAACATTACTTACTCTGCGTCATAATGCTATTAAATTATTAAAATCAACATATGTATTTATTTATATATTTATTAGAACATCAACAAAACATATAGGTTAATAATTGTAATAATTTAATCTTGGGGTAAAATAGATATTCCTTCTATTAAGTCAAAACTAGAGCTGTTGCCAGGTCTTCGTTCAGTTGAAGCGAAGCTGGTATTTGTAATTTTTTTTTCGTTATCATAATCTTGACCATCATCATCATCACTGTTTTCATCACCCGAGTCGCTATCATCGTGATGAGTCGACATAGGGCTCATCGGCGTAGTTTACAACTCGGTCGATTCGGTCTTCTTTTTTGTCTATAATTAATTATTTTTTGAAGATATTCGATTCGTAGTAATCGAATGTTACTTTTTTCATTTACCAGCTTCCGATTATTTTCTGTTCTTTTTTTCCATCTGAAGCCTAGCTCTTTCATAATCCGTCGTAAGCTTAATTCCGAGCCATTAAAATTTATATCTTCTTTAAATTTTTCGAAGCCTTTCTACGGTATGGAGTTTCGCTGCTTGTTATGTAGTTATTATGATTACATCTTTTTATTACAGATTGAACGAAACTATCCATTCCGGTAACTTTCTTCTTCCCTGATCTTTTCTTACCCGGAGTCCGAAACACGGCGAGCAAGCCAGAGCCTTTAGCTTCGTTAATAATGCACCTAACAGTACTCACTGATGTTTTTGTTGCTTCCGAAGTCTGTTTTAATTTTTCCATATCATTCTTCCCATGTTTTATAAAGAAGCAATATACGTCGTACACAAATTTTCTACCCTTTCTTTTAAGTACTACACCAGTTTGTCACGGCATAGTGTATGTTTTATAAAAAATCAACAAACACACAACAAATAGCAATGGCAACAAAGTCCACAAGCAATTATAACAAATAACTTAACGATTAATAACGATAGACTTTCCACTGTACGCAAGCGTACTTTTGGGAGCAAGCGGAATGAGGGCGCAGTGCGGGACGCAGGGTTCGACTGATCTACCAATAACGCGCTCGATACGATTTCCCCTGCCGTCGCGCCTCACCCTCACCACCAAAGTGATCTAAAATTCGGTTCTGCGCAGTCAAGGTCATTTGCTCACGAAGTTTGCCGATTACTATACGTATAGAACAATATGTCGTGTCCCTACTATATAGGTCTATGTATTAGATACGGTCATTTGCAGCGAAGCCAGCATAAAATTTGAAACTGACAAACTGACATATGAGTCGACTATTATCAAAGCCGGCAATCTGACTTTTGGACAATGATTGGTAAATCAGAAAAACGACTTATTGACTTTGTATTCCATTGGCAGTCACAAAACTCTTCGAAACGACATCTTAGATAAATAACAGATTAACTATTAACCTTTATTTAATGCAGGTTTTGAACCGTATTCTTTGAAAGAGACGATTATATTCAAATCAATCTGTATTGACATATCAATAAAAATTTTTTGTCCAAATGCACAGATTGCCATCTTTGATAATAGACGACTCATATGACAGTTGACAGAGTAGGAAGGTAACATATTATCACCATAATATACAGCTTAATTTTTTATATTCTGTTTTAAAAAAATAATGCGAGTGAAAATTAATATTAAGTATATTATTATCCATCTATGGTGAAATTTTATATGGATGAAATGAGGTGAAATTGATTTATTTGTGAATGTAAGCAATTGGGATGAAATTAAATGAAACGAGATGAGATGAGGTGAAATAAAGTCTCAGCAAAATGATGGTTATTTGCTGAGACTTTTTTGGCGATCCCGAGAAGCTACATCCAGCCGCTTTGTTTCATTTTCCCATTTTCATTTTTAATCAGTTAATAAGCCACCGTTATTAAACATGTAAACCCGAAGAAATACTAACACCCGTATCTTTAGTCGTTTACACGAGCTTAACTCGACTCGACTCAACCTCCAACGCGCGTTTTGGTATGATTAGTCGTAAAAATAAACTCCACTCAAACGTCCTTGGAAAAATTTCCTAACCGGAGTGAAGTGAACGAACTGTCAAGTTAAGGTACGTCGCGACGTACCTTGAACGTTCCTCAAGGCTGGTTTTCTATCGATGTCCAAATAGTATGTGGACCGCAAATGGAAATATATGATATTGTTGTGCAATGGCCTGGATCTGTGCATGATTCGCGCATATTTTGATATTTTAAGTTTGATAATATTTATTAATAAAGTAAATAGTTCGAGGTTAGACATTTGAAACTCTTTATTTTATTTACCTACATAAGAGTCATATTTTGGTTACTACCTGATAAATAAAGTCAATGCGATTATAAGTTTTATTTATATAATAATAAACTGGTGGTTGTGGAAAAGCACTTCAACAACACGATGCAACCAAAATCACACAAAAGCGGCGAATATTAATACAAAGCCGGATCCGAAATCTAAAATAATAATAGGTTAGAAAATAAATAATACACTTTCAGATTTACCGCACGCACACATATTTACGAATAACTCAGCAACCAAAACATCAAACAAGTTCATCTAGTGTCAAACAGACAGCGGCAGCTTGACTTTGACATTAAACAATGACCATTAGACTACAGAACTCTATGGGTTTGATGCTAGCTTGATCAAATTTTCATCATTATTACCTCACTCGAGGACAGTTGAGGAATATTGTAATGGTCGACTAAAAATACCAAACTCGAGTAAGTTTGGAGGGAATTCTCGAGCATCATCGGATGAGTTAAGAGTGGAGGACTATTTTACGAAACGTCTAAAGATACGGGCATAAATTAACAAAATAAAAAAAACCACACAATTTCGCTCCTCGCACTCCCGCTAAAAAGTTCCGACATTTGACACAGATTTTTATTTTTATTTTTTTAAGTTGGATAGACTTGACTATAGGATTGCATTAATATGTCAATTCACAACCGCGACGATAAGAAAAAGGTCCGAGGACTGCATCATGAAGCCGAAACTATGTCTTTTAGACGAACTGAATTAGAAATCATCGTATAGGATGAGATTTAATGACATAGAATAGCACGGGATGAGATGGAATTTAATTATTACAAAATAAAAAGTCAACATTATAATTAAAAGAATAATAGATTTGAAATCCATTAAAAATGGTTGGAGGGACCAAGCTTTAAGGGTTCAGTTTTAAAAGGGGCAGCGCCATAGATAGCAGATAAAGTGATTATACTGTTATTATACAGTTAACGATTTTTTAAATGATAAATCATTATGTTAATTTTAAATTCGCTTCTTTCTGTTCTTTGTTTTCGTTTTATGACATAAATAACTAATTCTTATTCAATTCATTTAATTTGTTGTTTCATACATTAATTAATTAATATATTTACCGACTGCATTTAATGTACATAATTTTGAATAATATTTGCACGCCGACCTGGTAGAAACACGCTGTTCTATAAAATAACTATCAATAACTTTGTAAGCCGTGTAATAAAGTTTGATTTGATTTGATTTGATTATCAGTAAAATTTTCTCATTATCAGATAGCTACAACATGAAATGGATGGAATAAATGGACTCCGTAAAACCTCATGCACCTCAAATTGTATGAAATTTCTTGAGTTAAATTTTTCAGTGGGTCAATTAAAACGGCTCTATAATTCCTTTAAAAAAAATTAAGGTAGAGGAAATATTAGTGGTAAATTTGTTTATAGCCGTTGTTATTTGCTCTTTTTCTGGTCGATCACGTTACAAAGAAGGTGACTTCGGCAGCCAGCCATCACGACCGACGGTCAGGCGTCCTTGGCCACGTATCTAGTGGCTATGTTGATCGCGGTCACCCCTGCTGTCGCTCGTGGGTTCTGACCTGGGCAGGGCTTGGAGGTCGTGTAGCGGAGTCATTTAGTGGGTGACTCCCCCACACTCCGAGGCCCCTTTGGTATGGGAATTTCGTGAAGAAATTTCCCCCCAACCCAATAAAAAGGATGGGACCGAGCACGGCACACCTGATAGTAATTGGTTACTAGAACTCATAGATATCACAACGCGAATGCAACCATCAGTCTTGAAAAATAAGGTCGACCTGCAGAAAACCGGAACGATTTACTGCTTTGCGGTATAAATAGTCTGCATAGTGATATTTACGGAATCCTAATAAGTCCCACCAATAATTAGACAAGTTTATAAATTTTGCTTGTCTGTTTTTGATTCCGAATAAACGAAGTATTCTTTCATCGTGAAAGTCCTACGTTTTTCTTACAAAAAATGGTAGGTCTCTGTCTGCAGGATTTGAACACCGTCATAGTTGCATCGCTCGATGCATTTTATCCCTTAGGCCGTGACGACTTCATAATGCTTACAATAAATATTAGTATTACTACTTCTGGTATTAGTCGGTGAACCGCATAAAAAACACTATCCAGCCAAAAATCTGATAAGCAGTCCTCCTTGAAGGGTAATTATTAGCTTTAAGCTTTTAAGACTTAGATCAAATGGAACTGAAGCCACACCAACGCCGCACGTAGCATCGTACCGCCATAATGTCTACTTCTGCCACTAAGCAATCATGCTTGCCGATCAAGGGAGACCGCAAATAAAGGATGGAAAGCTAATTGTAATCAGTGCTCATTATTTCAAAACTTGCAAGTAAATTTTAATAGTAATTTAAATCATCCTTTATAAATAGTTTTTCCGGTCGCTTCATCGCCAATTTCTTTCTGGAATCATACAAAGCATTTGCATGACTAATTATCGGAATTACATCTGTACAGGACGATGAAGACGTCATTTTAGTAATTAATAAAACTAATTATTCATGATTAAATGTTGTTCGCAACCTATGAAACGCTTGTGGCTATATTATCAAAAACCGATAATCTCTTGGACCAGGTACATAAATCATTTGCGATATTATATTTTTTGTGACAAGCTTTTAAACTAAAAAATAAAGTATTTTCAAGCTATGCTAGTGCCTTTACTATTACAACTAGCCTTTGTTAGTGTCTTGGCTTCCTCTGTTGTGTTCGAAGACTGTGGTAAGTGATGCAAACAACTATGTTTCTGATTTTCTATCACTATGTAATCAGATAAAAACGGATGAATGTTAAAATGTTTACAGTTAAGTATTTTGTGCAAAAAATAATGGATACATACTTGTTTTCTGTTTTTTTTGTTGACAATAGAAGGTTTGTCAACATTCAACAATAGTAGTTGTAATGGATTGGTTACGTTAAAAATGTTCATCTTCAAAATCGACCTGAATGGCGATATCCAAAGAAATACAATGTAAACATAACCAGTCGATTCCTATTAATAGATAGTACGTAATTAAATTATATTCATTTTTGACATTTTTAGTTTCTAGGAAATAAATATTTCTGATTAATAAAGGAATATTTTCAGTTTACGTCATAATTTTTTTTATTATGATTTTAATTATTGGATAAGGAAATAATAAATGCAAATTGGTACAAGCTGTGCCGCCTGTACCTAAACTGTCAGACTTCCTGAATCTGGTTCAGGAAATGTCCAAGCGATTCGTATAAATCATAAATATGAATATTATGTGATGCAACTTTGATTGTTGATCTACCCTATACTATCTAATAAGAAGAAGAATAACAAAGATAAATCAAGCAACTTTTTGATTTTCAAGATATTTTCTCGCATCGCACGTTTTTTGCCACGTTTTGCGCTGTTCCTATTCGTTTTTAAATCTTGCAAAACGAATGAGTAAGCAGTTCTAAAAATAGCTTTTTATCATAATATTTTGCCCGTGAAATAAGAATTAAACAAATACTCGTTTTTAATAAGACATGGGCTACGGATTTTTAAGTATGTCATTAATAACAAATAAAAATATTGGATTGTCTTTGAAGCTTGAACTTAATGGCTTTACTCCTGGATAATTATAATTGACAACTTTTCTTTTATTGCCTTATTAGTATCGAATCTAAGTAGAATCACATTCAGATTTCGTTTGTTAATTCTTATCTTTCTATTATTTATACAGTAGGTGCCTGTTAATAGTCAACTATTATATTAAGACAGTAAACTTGCGATATATGATTTCCGGAATGGGATATACACTTTTCCATTTTTACATTATTTTTTCTTATTTAAATTTGCTATTTTAAAAGCAATGTTTTAAGTTTGTGTAATTTAGTGGTAGGCAGTAGCGTGGCTATGGCGATTGTCAATGTCCATATACAGCAGTTATAACTTTCAGTCAAGCGTGTGTATAAGAAATTGTCTTATGACAGGCGAGATTTTATCTAATTAATCAATACAAACGTGTACTTTCAGAGAATTCTTTTTAGTAACTCTTATCGAAATCTTCATCAGATAAAAAAAACCATACCTACTGCAATATTCCGAAAGAAATAATAGATTGCTGTTTTTGAAATCTTGAGGTTACTCATTGGTGTTGCATTGAAAACTGGTTTATCTATTAAAAATATATAGGTATTTGGATGTATGTGTCTTTATTTTGATAAGGTTCTTATGCCGATTTTGTGATTGTGATGAAACTAGTGTTTGAAATACAAGAGGGAAGTTTTTTATCATAATTCCAAAGTACGATAGGTTAAAACGAGTAGTTTCAATAAATCAATGTTTTCATACCATTAGCAATAATCACTACCAAAGCATACGGTTTCATAACGAAAACAAAAAAAGTTATTATTTATTTAATTACTACTGGTGGTAGGACCTTTTGTCAGTCCGCGCGGGTAGGTACCACCACCACCCTGCCTATTTCTGCCGTGAAGCAGTAATGCGTTTCGGTTTGAAGGGTGGGGCAGTCGCTGTAACTATACTTGAGACCTTAGAATTTATATCTGGTGGGTGGCGCATTTACGTTGTAGATGTCTATGGGCTCCAGTAACCACTTAAGACCAGGTGGGCTGTGAGTTCGTCCACCCATCAAAGCAATAAAAAAAAACAAAAATTACAAAAAAAAAAAAAAATTACAAGTGAATATTTTGTATAAGGTGGATATTTTTCAAATTATTATCAAACAACCGAATCATTTGATAAATTATTTGCTGTGATCTCGTTCATGTTCCCCTATAGTGTATTCCTATCAAATAGATCGAAGATTGCAGATTAAATATCGTAATATCTTTGTTGAAACACGTCAACACGATCTTCAATGGATCTCTGCCGTTAATAGGGTAACTTCAGGGTATCGCAATACCTCAAACTATTCGACAAACCAATTTAGCATTATTATATGTACGTGTAGTTAAAACAAATATACATCATCCACCGTACTCGCTAGACTTGTCCTAAGCAATGTAATTTTTTATCGAAATTCTGTTTTTTCCCCTAAATGTGTTTGAATTTTGAATAAGATGCAACTTTATATGGAACCCCTAACATTTAAAATTAATTAAAAAAATGTTTTAAACGAAATAAAAATTTGAATTGCCTGCCTTATTTTAAATAACATCTGTACTTTCATTAACAGGCAAGTAATATTTTCTTGGAATATGTAGAATAACTATATTTATTAAGACTAGGGAATCCTAGTTTGAAGCGAGGTGACCGTGTGTTGCTTGTCCCCGATTATTTATTCATTTTTGACCAGGAAATGTTTAGCAAACTAAAATTGAATTTCTATGCTTAATCTAGTCATTTAACACAAAATAACAAAATTTTTTGTAAAAAACACACTTAATTAAACATGTTGTTTTCCACTTTTCATTCGTATTATAATTTACTAATATATGTAAAATTAAAAACACATTATGTTAACTTTGTCTAAGTTATATGGTCTTTAAATAGGGACATCTTTTGTTCAATTTATGTAATTAAAAAAAAAGAATATGTAATTTAATCATTGATTTTTGAATACATATTAAATAAATGGAGATTGAAGTCAATTATAGGTTTAATATTTTATTTAGTATTTCATAATTGATTTTTACAAATATAGCTTTATGGAGTTGTCGTCAAATGGTGACAAATGGAATGGTTCTGGCGCAATTTCTCGTCTATTAAAGCGCATCCAAAAATATTGCAACAGCAATGATTATTTTTATGTTACATAGCTGACCCGGCAGACTTCGTAGTGCCTCAGTCAATAAATAAAAGACACATCAAAGGAAAAACAAAATTGTTTGTTTTTATATAATTCCGAGCTTTTTATATTTTTTAAACCTTCCCTGGACTTCCACGAATAATTCAAGACCAAAATTAGCCAAATCGGTCCAGCCGTTCTCGAGTTTTAGCGAGACTAACGAACAGCAATTCATATACATATATGAGATTATGGATGATTATATTTTATACCTAATTTACAAATCACCGTAATGCTGCCTAAACAAATAACCTTTGATATCTTGTCTCAAGGCGGGTGGTGGCACTCATGCTAAAATGACTATGGGCTTCAATAACCACTTTAACCGGTTGGGTCGTGAGCACATTCGTCTATCTATGACAAAAAAGAAGCTGTAAAGTAGCTATTATAAAGGGTCTTTCAACAAGGACGGTTCGATGTTGAAATTAAATAAAACAAGCTGTATGTGAGATATTAAAGAATTTATTTATTTATTTGATTGGCCCAATTATGCCATTATTCATGAAATATGACATTGTTTAAGTAAATGTCCACTGCGGCTTCGAACGGTGGCACGGATCCGAGAGGTCCAATTTTTTATTACTCTACTGCATAGATCCGGCTGAATTTGAGCAATGGCTTGCGTTATGTTGACTTTCAGGGCATCGGTTGATTGCGACTTTAGAAAACCTCACAAGAAAAAGTCTAGCGAGGTCAAATCGCATGATCTTGGTGGCCAATTCACGTCACCTCTGCGAGAGATAATCTTACCCTCGAACCGTTCATGCAGAATGTCCATTGTGTCGCTCGCTGTGTGGCACGTAGCGCCGCGGCGCCGTCTTGTTGGAACCACATGTTATCTACGTCCATATTGTTCAATTCAGGCCAAAAGAAATTGTTAATCATTGATCTGTAGCGCTTGCCGTTGACAGTAATGCCCACGCCATCATCGTTTCCGAAGAAGTACGGTCCGATGACGCCGCTGGCCCAAAATCCGCACCAAACAGTAACTTTTTGTGGATGCATTACCACCTGGTGAACCTCATGTGGGTTGTGATCCTCCGATATACGGCAATTTTGCTTATTAACAAAACCATTCATCCAAAAGTGCGCTTTGTCGGAAAAAATGATTTTTCGGCCAAAATCGGGGTCCTCTTCCAAACGTTCTGTAGCCCAGTCAGCGAACAAACGGCGTTGTCTATGGTCATTCACTTTACCGCGGAGACCGACGTCGTTGGTCGTCGACTATCGCCTCGACGACCCGTCGGTCGGGCGTCCTCGGGGTGGCGCCGCGTGTCTGGTTGTAGTGTTGACCGCGGGAACCCCCCTACTCTGAACGGGTTCTGACCCCGGACGGAGATCGGACGTCGGGTGTAAGAGTGTAGGGGAGTCGTTTAGTGGGTGGGCCCTAAAATCCTTGGGACTGCGATCTGCTCTCAACACCTGCAGATCGTTGAGTCTCACATACCCCGCGCGCCCCCTAGGCGCGGGGACCTCGAAAGAGGTTCAGCCCGCGGCCCGAAAAAAAAAAAAAAAAGGTCATTCACTTTAAGCTCCTGGGTCAGTTGGATCTTGTACGGGTGTAGGTTTAAGTTCTGGCACAAAATTCGCCAACTTGAAGTCTGCGAAAGGCTGAGTTCTTGTGCACGGCGAGAAATCGACTGCCTCGGAGTCTCCTGCACACTCTCACGGACAGCAGCGATGTTCTCGGCCGATCTGGCGTTCCTTTGACATAAGGGTGTTGGTTGGTTGTTTACCGAACCAGTCGTCTCGAATTTGGTCACCAAACGTTGGAGAGTCGACTTTGAAGGGCCACCGCGTCTGCCGTAAAATGGACGTAATGCGCGCAACGTGTGCACTAATGAACACTCATTTTGATAATAAAATTTTATCATCTGGACGTGCTGCTCAATCGTGTAACTTGCCATGGTGATTTGGCATCAGTAACTGAAGAAATAATAGCGCATCTGACAGATGCCACCAAAACAAAATGGCCGCCACAAACTGTCAACATCGACCCGCCCTATTTGAAAGACCCTTTAGTATAAAATACGTTCGACAAAACCTGAACTCAACACCGGCATTCTCATAATTTATATGAATTCCGAACAACAACCTTCGGCCCGTTGCTCACTGACTTACTGAGCGACATCGCACGTTTAGTAACAAATCTTCCTATTCGTAGTCCTCGCCCTACATACTCTCTCATATCTCCAGCAAAGCGTTCTCGTGGCTTACTAGGTGATTATTAATATCATACTGCCTACGCACGCACTATAAATATAGTTCACAGTTGTAAATTAACACGCAGGACCTCTGTGCAGGACTTACAAAGAGCCTACTTAACTTGTGTTTATATATTATTTATTTAGTTAAAATTTAGACTAACATAGATTTTAAGAAGAATTGTTAGATATTAACATTTTAATATGTGCAACTGTTTTCCAAAGTGAATAAGAGTTCAACCATTTCTCATGGATTTCTCACAATGTTACAGTTCCTATATAATGCTTAGAAGATACAAAAAGTGAACAGTGGTGATTCGCATACCAATAAATACTTTCTCCAAAATTTTCTGACAAGCTTGTAACCCCTTGTCCTCGAGCTAGGGCCTTTGAAGAGGCTACTGTTAAAGTATGTTTGAATAATCTTTTTATTATATTTTTCAGGATCTGCCTACGACTTAAGGACTGTAGAAATACTAGGTTGTGGGACTCGAGTACCTTGCTTCGTCACATTAGGCAATGAAGTTCCTGTAATATTAAAATTTCGTGCTGGTACGTTTAGTTTGTATACATAATAGATCGTCATTTTGATGAATGATTTACATAAAGTATGTATATAATATTCTATTAAATTAAATTCTATAACAAGATGATGAACTTACTGCGTATCTGCGTATACACAGGGGAATCATTCGTAAGACAACTGATGGTTATACAGGTCAAATTATAATACCTTACTCGGCTATAAACCAGAGTATACCTATGTTAGGCGACCCTCGTTTACCACGAATGCATTCTTATCGTCAAATAGTAACAGTAGTAGTAGAATATTTCCGTCTTACCTAATAGCCGTCCTTTTCCCTTAACTCCTATCTGAAGTGTTAATGGTAGGGCTGTGTAATTGTAGTGACTCCGTTCTAGTTACCATTGTCTTATTTCTGTTGAAAATAAATCGAGAGTTCTAGCTTTAGCTAGCTATTTAGCTAGCATTTTATCACCGGTTGTTTAGTTAAGACCTAAAACCGCAACAAACAAATTCACTTTCGCATTTGTATTGTGTACATTAATAAATATAGATTAATTAGTTTTAGTGTTATTAAAATAGAAATTTTTGGAAAAATTGGAAATAGCCGTTATTTTTTCTTCAAAAGGCAATAACGAATCGTAAACAGATAATGTCATCCAAGTGATACTAAATCTAGAGGCGTTAGGGATTATTCAGATTTCGTATACCATAAAAATATTATTAAAACGATTCTATGTATTAGAGAGCTATGTATATTGTTGGTGCTTCTACTAGTCCCCGTACTCGCCGAACCCGTCGCTTGCGACCAAGGGCTCGGCAAGTAAATTAACCCATAGACACAGCTCACTGAGTTTCTCGCCGGATCTTCTCAATGGGTCGGGTTTCCGATCCGGTGGTAGATTCTGCGAAGCACTGCTCTTGCTAGGGCCAGTGTTTGCAACGCACCCGGTTTGAGCCCTGTGAGCTCACCTACACGTCAAGGAGAAGCTGATATAGCATATCAAGGCTATCGGCATAGCTAGGAAAAAAAAGGTGCATTAATAGAAGCCTTTCTTGGAGTATCAATCACAACGGCTCAGGAACGCTTAGAGGCCAAATCTTAATGTTCATTTACACATATACAAATCCACACTTCCATACTTTAATACTTTAAATATTATAAATGCGGAAGTAACTCTGTCTGCTGTCTGTCGCACTTTCACGCCAAAACTACTGAACTGATTTAAATGAAATCGTATACAGATAGTCTAGAGCCTGAGAAAGAACATGGGCTATTTTTTAATACGAAAAAAGGTTGTAAAGGATTGAAAGGGCGGGATGAAAAGTTGTCATTTTAGAACTAAAAGCTTGAAACTTATTTTTTAGGCTGCGGATTCGATATAAATAAATATGACACTAAGCTTACACATCAGAATAACACATAAGCTATAATTTATAAAAATATAGTGTGAATTACCCAAAATATACCTAACGATAAGTGTCAAGTAAGAAGGAAAAAAAATCTGCCACCTGCGAACTAATTTTGCGTGAGCCGCAAAAACCGTTGGAGTTTACACGTATATAATTTAAAATGAATTTTTTTATCTCAAATAGTCCTACAAAAAAGCCTGTAATAGCATATATCTATCTTTTATGAGTACCTACCTAAGCCATTATCGCCATAATAGTGAACCATTATTTTAAGAAGGGAAAAGATTAGATTTTTTGTTTGTTACGTTCTTTTTTTATTGGGTTTGTTACTGTCCGACAGGAGCAGATTTGTATAAAAGAATATTCAATAAGATCAATAATAAATTACAGTTCCCGAAGCGAAGCGAGGGCGCGGGCGGGTCGCTATAAGTTGTGGCTTAAATGAAACGTTTAGACTTTCACTACAGCGCCATCTATTAGCTACTTACGCAACCCCGATATTGAAGCATCATTTCGATAAGTTAACTTACACGCCGTCTGTGAGAAACTTGCCGAGTTCACATATTGTAAGATCCCTTTGTCATTAAACAAAATAACAAGCTATAATAAACACATATACCCATATTTTAAAAACTTACTTGTTTTTGAAACCTACTCAAATAATTTGTGTTTAATATTTCAGATTTTTCATCAAGAAAATTGGACCAAGACGTCGTGATTAACATTAACCATGTCAACTTAAAAACTCCGGTGACCCCAGGTAACTCTTACCATATATTATAAAAAAAACTAAAAAGAAAAGTCGATTGTTTGAAGGAAATGCTGAAAAAAAGCCACAATGTTACAGATGCTAAATTGTGGTTTTCCTCTGTCTGATATTTCTATTAAGCTAAGTTACGAGCAATAGATAGAATAATAAGTTGAGAGAAATAGTATCGTTAATGGTTAACACAAGCTACAAAACTTCCGAAGACGGGTAAACGAAACAATAAAAATACAAACATATTAGTAATGACCAAAGTCTTCAGTTCTTGAAGTTTTCTTTACCAAATGAAGTAACTGTGCAGTGCTGAAGCAGTTATAAAAATATTTTATAGTAATACCGTGACCGATACACGGCACAGTGAAAATTATGCGAACCATACCTAATTATAGCCGCCAACATTGCAGTCCACGAGATTAAAACAAATCAAAACCGTGAAGACGTTTTGTAATCGGTAGGGTTATACATATCTTGCCTAAAATACATATCTCGCATAAAAGCCTGCAAAAAACAGAATCATTCGATTTTGCTGTAATATTTTTCGAAAGCGGAGCCTTATAATGGAGTACCTAGTAAAATAAACAAAATTTTATTATAGTTTGACTAATAAAGTACATAAAACAAATAAAATTAAATGCGTTGTTTCCAGAATTGTGCGAGGTCGCAAGCTGTTTAGTAAGCGTTGATTCCATGACGTCTTACACGAGTGTTATGTCAGTGCCTAACAACATGGCTTTAGTGAGTATAAACTACTTAAACATATTACCTTATTATTGTAGACAATAATATTGTAGCAATACACTTTTTGATATCTACTCTTAGTAAAAAATACTGTGTCAGATTCAACTGCGCATTTTCAAATAGTTTATTAAAAAACTCAACAGTAGATAAGGTAAAAAATTTAAAATTAAACAAAGCAAAAACTCTGTACGTAGTTTTGGACAAAAACTCATCAGCCTTGACAGATCAAGTTACTTTTAGGTATTAAGATTTATAAATAACATTACAGAATCAACGCGGATTTTTAAGATGGAGCGTCTTCAATGAAGATAATTTACTCGTGCTCTGCTATTCTGTGCTAGTCCAGACACAAAGCCCGTTACAAAAATTTCTTCGACAACTATTACACTGAATGAATTTTTCCAACATATCATGTCCCTTTTTACCGGTCAGCTTCTGTAGTTTTCGTACTTGGATAAAATATTACCATAATTAACTACCTACCGCAATTCGCCCACTTCAATATTTATTTTCCCGGTGTGTTTCGATAATCTATGAAGAGTTTACTAAATAAGTGACGTTTTGTTGTTTAAAATTTAATCATCGAATCGATGCTTTATCGATAAAGTAATGTGATCCGTGAATCTTTAAAATATCCAACTAATGAAATGGTAATAAATGTAAATGATAACAAATCGTTAGTGTTCTTACATGGTATGCAAATTTTTGAAAAAAAAAAAACATTTTTTATTATTTAAATACGAAATTAATAAATACAGTGCGGCTTTAAGTCTTAAAACTGTTAAAAGTGAAGATATCGTACATGATATTATAAAGTCTAATAAATTAATGGAATAGGTATATGCATACATTCAATCCTTCATAAAATATACTTCTCTTCACAGTCTTGATATATGGTAGAGCCAGGTGTTGAACTTGGCCAGCGTACAAGTACATCTGTTAAACTAGTATCACTTATTAATATTAATAACACTTGTCTGCACATTAATTAACTCACAGAAAACAAAATAAATGTAGCTTAAAACAAAAAATCACGCTATAGCAAACCGAACTAATTATTAAGTTATTTTTTTTGGTTCCGTTGATAAGTATCAAAAATCAGGATATTAGAACGAAACAAACAAAAAAACATACCAAGCTAATAAAAACATGTTAAAATAGCACAGACTCCCGACAAAGTCTACATTATCATATTTTTAGAACTATCTAGTTCTCTGATGACAAAAACGTAGTTTTCTTAGCACAGAAGGGCTAGTAACACAACACCACCATGAGACAGTGGTTCCGGAAGTGGCGCATCGACATCAACCCCACGAAAAGCACAGCGGTGCTCTTCAAAAGGGGTCGCCCTCCGATTATCACTTCGAGCATCCCACTCCCGAATAGGCGCGTAAACACCTCCGCCATTCGCCCCATCACCATGTGCGACCAACCCATACCGTGAGCCCCGAAGGTCAAATACTTACGTCATATACTTGCGACACCCTCGACAGAGGGATGACATTCCGCCCCCACATAAAGACGGTACGCGACCGAGCCGCATTCATACTAGGACGCCTCTATCCGATTATTTGCAAGCGAAGTAAATTGTCCCTTAGAAATAAGGTGACACTGTACAAAACTTGCATACACTCCGTCATGACCTATGCAAGTGTAGTTGTTCGCTCACGTGGCCCGCACTAACTTGAAACCTTCAAATCATTCAAGCTCGTTTTTCCAGGATAGCCGTCAGAGCCCCGTGGTTCGTCAGGAATATCGACTTCTCATCGTGGCCGCCGGTAACTACATTTCCAATCCTGCGGACCGAATGGTAAACAGTCGACGTCGTCCTAAACACATCATTACTGATCCTCCCGATCCATTAACGGTGCTTTTAGGTACCTCAAGAATCGGTCACCCTCCTTGCCGAACCCGTCATTTGCGATGAAGGGCTCGACGAGTAAATTAACCGATAGATACAGCCCAGAGTTTCTCGCCGGTTCTTCTCAGTGGTCGCGTTTCCGATCTGGTGGTAGATTTTGCGAAGCACTGCTCTTGCTAGGGCCAGTGTTAGCAACAGTCCGGTTTGAGCCCCGTGAGCTGAGCTACACGTCAAGGAGAAGCTGAAAAAGCCTCTCAAGGCTATCATCAGCATAGGTAGGGAAAAAAGCAGTTTCGTAATGCGTTCTACCAGTGATGGATTTAGGCTTGATGCCGCCTATTTATCGCGCCGCCCTTAAGATTAGAATAAATTTTATTAATTTCGAATTTTCGACCCATTATTTTTAAATCAAATTTAAAATAATGGATCTTTATAAAAATTTATTTGAACTCATTTTCAAAGGAGACCGTCCTTACTTTTTTTCGTCTCTAAAATTTTGGCATTATAGAATTTTTTCGCCCCTCAAATCATGCTGCCCTAGACCCGGGCCTCAGGGGCCTTGACGTGAATCCATCACTGCGCTCTGCCAACAATGATTAAGTAAATTTATAAATTCCACGCCTTTAAAATACACGATTTAATTTTTTCATCGTCGGAAGTATATTTTCTGTAAACATTCATTATTATAATCATTGTAATAACCCCTCATCGTCACAAAATTCGATACAAGTTTTCGATTAGAGTGGTCTAAATTTCGACATATCACAAATTATCCATGTATAAAATATAGTCAAAGAACAATGGTAAATAAAAAATCAATAATCGATTCAGATCACATATTTCATATCGCTGTTAACGCCAACTCTACCTATTATGTATCGCCATCACGTACCGTACCTTGTACATTATTGTTATACAAACCAACGCGGAGACGTTATCATTAAAATGACAAATAATTCGATATTTGTTATCTGCCACCAATATAATTATCGATAAGATACTGAATCTGTGAAAGTGTTTAAATCATATTATTTGGTATAATGACTCTTTGATTAGACATAGGAGCATTCAATTTAGCATAACAATTGATAATTTTATCAATGAAATCTGAATTTATATCCGAAGACAGCATCGACAGCAGCAAAAATATTTTCACATTTTTATACATTTACTTAATTATTTGTGAATAAAGACTGAATTTATTAAAAATTGTGTAGTTCTTATTTATTGTTTATCTGTTTGCCGTAACTTTTATTTCAGTAAAGGCAGAGTTGGTTGAGAAATAGGTACAAAAACTAATCGAAATCACAACGTGAATGTCGTCATACACCACCATGAGAAAAAGAAGCCTGAGTTAGCGGCCTTAAGTGGTTAAGCGGTCTTAGTTACTCTTAAGTGGTTATCGGAGCCAATAGATATAAAACTTGACGTGACATGTAATTGATTTTTCAGTAAAAATTCATTACAATTGCCTTAATTATGCATAAAAACAAGTCTGCTTTAGATATTTACTAGCTGACCCGGCAAACGTTGTTTTGCCATATATAAGATTTTAAGGGAATTACTAGTGTAGAAAAAAAAAGTGTGTAAGGATGTGGTAAATGAGTGAAAGAGGCTGTAGCGCTATGAACGATGAGGGAATATAAAAATAACCAAACCTCATTCAACCACATAATGCCTCATTATAAGAAAAAAAAATTGTACAAAATAAACAAAATGTTAGGACAACCCCTATCACTTAGGGGTATGAAAAATAGATAGTAACTGATTCTCAAACCTACTACTGAACATGCATATAAAATTTCATAAAAATCGGTCAGACCGTTTCAGAGGAATATGGTAACTAACATTGTGACACGAGAATTTTATATATAAGATTTATTTATTGTATACACGAGTAAACGATCTCCTGGTTCATCTTGTGTTAAGTAGCTACCGGAACCCATAGATATAACCCTGAGACATGTGATCAAAGTCTCATGACATTGTTTAACGACTGCCTTGAATTAAAAGTAATAAGTAAACAAATTTATAAACATAACGTATTTAATATTTATTATATGTTATTTTTTCATCTTCATGAATACCTGCTATGTGAATAGGTAAGTGTGTATTGAGTTTCTATATCGGGCAAGGATTAATAAGACACGTGTTCAGTTAAGTGACTAACGTATTACAACCTAACGTGCTATCTACAGCCCGACAATCCCGAGACTGACGTAGCATCATTGCAATATAATTACCGCTAACACACATGCATATAATTATTAGTTGCTATGGGGACATTTGTGGTGGTGTGGTGGTAATTTCGTTTTGATAATTTCATAAATATCCGCAAACATGACCTCCAACATAGTCGCATCGCTCCATATGAGTAGACCGGACCTCTTAATCTTTAGTAACGTCTTATCTTTATAATTATTATTCTTAAATTAACCGAAACTGTGATCGGCGAAAAATGTTGATCTAAACGAAAACTTCTAAACACTTTATCTCTCTATAAACAAAGCAGGGACCCCGATAATATTGCCAGTATACTATTTGGCTATAAGCAGCAATCGGTGATTAGTTACATGATTCATACGGAACTCTTAGGAAATAACTGAGTTAAACTAACACATCCTTACTAATTAAATGTAAAATAAATTTGTTTAACAAATATTACCTAATTTTGTTAAAATGCGGATACGACACAAGACTAGACATTTAAAGTTTTTTATGATATGAAATGTACAATGTACCTGGTGTCATTTGGTATCGAAGCCTAGATTTATAGAAAATTGTGTGTGCGTGTGTGTGTGTGAGAGAGAGATAAATAGAAACCATAAGACTCGAGGTGCAAGTTTCAATACTATTTTAATACAACTATACTCCCTTCAAGTCATCATCATCATCATCATCATCATCATCATCATCATCATCATCATCATCAGCCTTTATCTGCCCACTGCTGGACATAGGGCTTCCGCAATGCCTTCCACATAATGCGGTCCTCCGCCTTCCGCATCCACGCAAATGCAGAAATGAGCTGGGGATAATTACTCCTACTGGCTTAAAAACGCCATACCACAGGATTCATTCTAACTCAAATTTATTTAAAGATAAACTAGAATCTGCGACCTGTCTTTTATTCATTATATCGATTTTCCTTTAAATTGATTGCTTTATTAATTAATTGATTGTGCTGTGAGAGGAAATTGGTCAATTCAAAAAGTGATTTCATCCTACTGTACTTTTTTGACAAGTAGCAGTCGCTGAGCTTCTTCAAATATTAGTTGGCTACATTGATAGGTGAAGTCGAGCCAACATTTTTGTTGTTCACTATAAAAAACAAATAGAGTTTCGTGTACCACCGCTAACGTATTGTGAATCCCCATGTTTTGTCACGTCAACGTAGACCTCCGCCGAGTCTCCCGTGGAATCCGAGGGTTCTGGACCTAGACCACTTTGGAAACAAAGGCGCTAGACCATGTCTGTAACAGCTAGCTGAAGCCACTGCTTTTCTTCTTATGTAAAGGGTTTTTCATGAAGTAGGCTCAAACTTAAAAATAAAATAAAAAAACCTGTTTAACTTATATTGCCACAATTTTTATCTTATTTTAAAGGGTATTCGATGACATTATGTATGGAATATAAATTCAGCCAAGTGGTGTATCCTGGTGGACCAATTTTGTATGATATCTTCGCATAAATGGGGCTCAGTTCCACAAAGAGCGTGGGTTATGGTTGAGATATCACGTAGCCTCACAGAAAGTAGCCGAGCGGTGTTCATCATCAGCCTGTATCTCTCCACTGCTGGATGTAGGCCTTTCCCATAGTCCGCCACAATGAACGATCCTCCGCCTTCCGCATCCAATCTTTCCCAGCATATCGTCGCAAATCATCGGTCCATCGGGCAAGGGGACGCCCAACGCTGCGCTACGTGGTCTCCAGTCCAGAACACGTCTGCTTCAACGGCCATCGGTTCTGCGACACGTATGTCCGTCCATTCCCATGCTTGCTATATATATTTAAGGTTATGTCGGTTACTTTGGTTCTTTGACGGATTTCCCCATTTCTGAATCGATCCATCAAAGAAACTCCGAGCATACACCTTACCATAGCACGCATAGCGACTTTGAACTTACGGACCGGACCTACGGTCAATGTCCACGTTTCAACGCCATTTGTCATGACCGGGAGCACGCAAGCGTTGAAGACGGGTCTTTAGGCATTGCGGGATTGCTGCCGAGCGGTGTTAAGTCGCACGATGTCTGTGGCAGTTGATGTCGCCACTACGCGAAATGACGAAGCCTTCGAATTTGTCATCCAATAAATTTAATGTTTCCCGTACTGTAGAGCTGTAAGTGGCGCCGTCCTCTCGGAACCACATGTTTGTGAGATCCATACCATCTATCCTAGGTCACAAAAAGTTTACTATCATCGTCGGATATCAGTCGCCATTGACAGTTAGCGCGGCTACTAGCGCATCTTCGAAGAAATAAGGGCCGATGGCACTGCCGGACAAGCGTGTAACGTTCCATGGTGAAATGTCTTAAATAATAAGTGTACATACATATTATCTACGGTGAAATGTCGCGACTAAATAAATGTGCATGCCAAATTTAACAGCTATCGCTTTGCCGAGACTGCCGCTGTGAGCTGTCAAAGTTCGAGCATCCCTATTGAAAAACCCTATATGTACAATTTAGTTTATTTTTTGTTCCACACGGTCTGAATCTTTCATCGGTATTCCGTAACGCAGATTTGTTTTATTAACTTTTAGTCATAACTCACATAGTTATTTTAAACTGATTTAAATATTTTGTAACTAGATTTTAAGCGTTGTAATTTATGTATGAACATTTTTTTTTTTTTAATTAAAAAGACAGAACTGAGATTTTTACCAGTTTTTCATCACAAGTAACTTAAATGCTTAAATCGTCGTGGTCTAAAGAATAAGACACCCGGTGCATTCGAATGTGACGACTGTGTCCAGTGTTCGAATCCTGCAAGCGGTTACCGAGTTTTCTGATGAAATACATATTTAACAAATTTTAATATTCACGAATGACTTAAACGATAATGGTAATAACAGCGTGTAATAAAAATCGAACCGCAAAAAATGCAATTTTAGTAATTACTGGGTGTAAGACCTCTAGTGAGTACGCACGGGTAGGTACCACCACGTGCCTATTTCTGCCGTAAAGCAGTAATGCGTTTCGGTTTGAAGGGTGGGGTAGCCATTGTACTGTAAAAACACATTTGCGTTCTTGATGTCTATGGGCTCCGATGGTCACTTAATACTAGGTGGACCGTAAGCTCGTCCATCTAAGCAATAAACAGGGGTATAGAAAGTATTTTGTACAAAAATCAAAAAGTAGGTAATAATTTTAAAATTAATATCTTTTTCTTGGTCCAGATCCATAGTCGAAACGATATTAAACAATCTGTTTTTTTTTATTGCTTAAATGGGTGGACGAGATCACTGCCCACCTGGTGTTAAGTGGTTACCGGAGCCCATAGACATCTACAACGTAAAATGCGCCACCGACCTTGAGATATAAGTTCTAAGATCTCAGTATAGTTACAACGGCTGCCCCACCCTTCAAACCGAAACGCATTACTGCTTCACGGCAGAAATAGGCAGGGCGGTGGTACCTACCCGCGCGGACTCACAAGAGGTCCTACCACCAGTAATTACGCAAATTATAATTTTGCAGGTTTCACTTCTAATACACGATGCTATTCCTTCACCGTGGAAGTCAATCGTGAACATTTGTTGAGTACGTAATTCATTAGAAAAATTGGTACCCGCCCGGGATTCGAACACAGGTGCATCGCTCAACATGAATGCGCCTGACGTCTTATCTCTTAGGCCACGACGACTTCAAAAATTAAATATTGAGAGCGAGAATGCACTCTGTATTGAGAGTGGAAGTGGGAAAACACCTCAAATGTGGCAAAGCTACAGGGGTTGACGAAATTCCCATAGAGGTATTTAAGATGATGGGGGATATTGGTGTAGATACTTTACACTCAATTTGTCTGCAAATATGGAATACGGGAGAGTGGCTGCATAAGAATTCGTCGCATTCCTTGTTCATTCTACTGCATAAAAAAGCTTGACTAAAAAGTGTAACAATTTCCGCCTAATATCTCTGATATCTCGCGCGAGCAAGATCCTTCTTTCTATTGTAAATAAGAGACTACAGGCATATGTGGGACGGGAGATCGCAGAAGAACAGCCGCCTAGCCGGCTTTGTCAAAAGAAAACGAACTCGCGAACTAATTCTCAATCTCAGACAAATGATAGAAAAAGGGCGTGAGTTCAATAAACCACTGTTTATTTGTTTTGTGGATTTCCGTAAAGCTTTTGACACCGTTAAGTGGTGGAAGCTGTGGGAAGTACTATTGATAATGGGAGTACCAGATCATCTAGTTTATCTCATTGAGAAGAGCTGCTGTTCGCGTGGACGGAATAGATTCCGTAAATTTTACGACTCAAGCTGATGTTCGACTGAGATGTATTCTTTCCCCTCTTTTGTTTAATGTCTACACCGAATACATCATGCGGATGATTTTAGAAATCTGGGACAGAGGGGTTTCAATTGGAGGTCGACTGATGTCAAACCTTAGATATGCAGACGATACTACTCTTTTTGCAACGTTACAAGCCGACGTAGAACGGTTTCTTTCGCTTCTAGAAATAACTAGTTCCGACTTAGGTCTCGCCATAAGCCGCGATAAAACTAAAGTGATGGTGGTGGACCGTACTGTTATAACCCTAGTATGAACACTATTTGGCTGACAGCCCTAACCAAGCTGTACAATCAGCATTCCCGAGCTCTCCTGTTCCGTCCGCCCCGCAAACGGACAGTCTTGTACAATCTTTCGACCCGAGCGGTCAAGTCTGATTCAATCTCTCGACCCGAGCGGTCAAGTCTTCTCCTATCCTATTCTAAATCAGTGCGCGTGACTGTCGTCGGACCTCCATAACTCCGTATTTCATTTTTTAAAATCTACGTAGCGAATCCCGCTATAACATTTTGGTGGCAGCGTTAAGGGATCCAAAAACACGGGTCCTCGGATCGTCTCCGTCTACTTGAAAAGCTCATCGCCGTATCCTGAAGAAAACAAAAAGAAATCACTAAGTCTGTCCAAAACCAGTCCGCGCCATACTACATCCACTGAATCCAAGAAGACTCAACCACTGTATCCTGAAAGAAGACTCAACCACTGTATCCTGAAAGAAGACTCAACCACTGTATCCTGAAAGAAGACTCAACCACTGTATCCACATACTATATCCACTGAATCAAAGAAGAAAAATCACTGTATCCTGAAAGAAGAAAAACCATTGTATCCTGAAAGAAGACTAATCACTGTATCCTGAAAGAAAAAACCCACTGTGTCCTGACGGAAGAATCAACCACTGTATCCTAAAACAAGAAAACACCACTGTATTCTGAAAGAAAAAGCATCGTATCCCGAAAGAAGAATTCCTCATCATCATCACATTCCGAAAAAATCAAGCATCAACCAGGCCGTTTCCTGTCAACCCCAGCCGAGCCTCAATCGCCTTATCACCGGAATGCTGAGACTTCGAGCTACAATATTCGTCGCCTGCGCAACATTGTTACAGTAAGCCGTTCTTTGTTCTAACATTATAATATAAACAAATCGTATCAAGAATTCGCCGCAGTACTTCCGACAATAATTTCAAAGCAAAACAATCAACCCTTGTTCTTAATCGTTTCAACCAAACCTATTGTTATATTTTCTACATCCTAATTCAAATTCTATCTCTATTTTAAAACTTTAATAAATCTGTTACAATGCCATCGGACTCCAAGGTACCGAAAGAAACTTTGTCGCTTCCTCTCCAAGTTGATCTACCTTCTGAATCAGAAGACGATAGGCCTCTTGACTCATTCGAAAAAGAAAAAATCAAAAAGTCCTCACAAATGCAACTAGACCTAAGCATACTTTTAAAATTCATTAAACCATACGATGGGAGTAAGGAAACTCTTAATTCATTTTTAATAAATTGCAACAACGCCTACGAGCTCGCGAATAAAATTCAAAAACCAATTGTTTTCAAATACATCCTATGTCAACTGCAAGGTCGAGCTGAAATCGCATGCTCCATTAAGGAATTCAATAACTGGGAACAATTAAAAACATTTCTTAAAACACAATTTAGTGAACGGAAGCATTACTCCTACTTACTAACAGAATTACAGGAAAGTAAGCAACAAACAAACGAAAACATTAGTCAATATGCGCTTAAAATCGAAACTCTGTTATCTCAACTTCTTACGGAAATCTCGCTCAACACTACAAAGAATAAAGAAATTCATGGTCGCGTCGCAATGATGGAGGAGTTAGCCCTTCACCACTTTCTAATGGGACTACACCCGAGAATATCAAACATCATTAGGTGTAAGTCACCCCGTACGCTGAACGAAGCGATTAACTTTGCTATATCCGAAGAGAAAATTCAACAAACTCTGTATAGACGCAACGCGCCCATAGATCACGCACGCCCGCGAAGAATAATATCGAATAATCCTAACATGTCTCGCGAAAACCGTAATCAATACAACAACACTCAGACTCCGCATTACAATCCACAAAATACCAATTCCAATTTAGTGTGTCGTTATTGCAAAAATCCGGGTCACACGATCGAGAACTGTAGAAAGAGAGAGTATAATAACAAATTCAAAAACCAGTCCATTCCTGGTCCTTCCACTTCCTACCAAGCACCTAATCAATTTAGGAAGGTCAATCTCATTACCGAACAAAACGGATATGACACGGTAGACTATAACGAAATTTCAAAACAAGAAAATTTAAACGCATAATGGACTCCCGCCGGTGTCACGAGAGTCCAGCATCAAGACACTCTCTCGTGCCAAATCAAAACGACACCAATAATTCAAAAACAATCTCACTGTATCAAAAGAAACTCGCTGTATCCTCTGTATCCTCTGTATCCGATTCACCGAATCAAAACAAAATCGCTGTATCCTCTGTATCCTCTGTATCCGATTCGCCGAATCAAAACAAAATCGCTGTATCCTCTGTATCCTCTGTATCCGATTCGCCGAATCAATATAAACTCACTGTATCCTCTGTATCCGATTCAATGAATCAAAAATCCACTGTATCTACTAAACCTAAACAATTGAATTCAAAACAAAACACTGAATCCATTCTGCAAACATACAACATTACTACTAACCCTGCTAAACAACACTTACCATTCATCGAAACAAAAACGACTCTATCCTCTGTTCCGTTCAAGCTACTCATAGACAGTGGCGCATCAATCAGTCTCATAAAGGCAACGTCTATTCAAAAAATGCCAAAAATCACAAAAGAAGTAATCGCGTTTAACGGTTTAGGGTCATCGGAGAATGTAATACACTCCCTAGGCCACATCCTAATCAACATCCTATCAGCCCAACACCGGTTCCATTTAATCCCAGACCTAGATTTCCCTTATGACGGAATAATAGGCAACGACTTCCTCTCCGCATTCAATTCCCAAATTGATTACTCTAAAGAAATACTCACCCTTGGCGACCTAAGCTTCAAACTCCAATTTCATGAACCAACCCTCATTATACCTGCCAGATCCGAAGTCGTCGTAGAATGTTCCATTTCCAACCCAGAACTAAAAGAAGGCCTTATCCTAGATCAAAACATCTCCGACGATCTCTTAGTAGCTAACTGCCTCGTAAAAACAAAGGCAAACAATAGAGCTAACATCACTGTAGTCAACATCTCCGAATCCGATATAACTTTAAGAAATAATTTGAAATTGAGACTCGATCCCATTGACACTATCCCAAATCATCACCCTACTAAATCCAATATTATAAATTATACTAATTCCGACAAAACAAACTCAATCCAGAGAACAAAACAAGTATTAAGCATGCTACGTACATCTCATTTAAATAACGAAGAAACCTCTGCTCTTTTAGAACTTTGTACAGACTATTCCGACATCTTCCATCTTCCTAATGAAAAACTAACATATACTAACGCCATTCAACACGATATTAAAACCACATCAGAAGTTCCAATTCACACAAAAACCTATAGATTCCCCGAGATCCATAAAAAGGAAGTAGACAAACAGATTAATGATATGCTAGAGCAAGGCATAATAGAACCTTCAATATCCCCTTGGTCCTCACCTATTTGGGTTGTACCAAAGAAACTCGATGCATCAGGCCAACAAAAGTGGCGTATAGTCATAGACTATAGAAAACTAAATGACATAACTATTGGAGATACCTATCCCATTCCCCAAATCACAGAAATCCTAGACCAATTAGGAAAAAGCACATACTTCTCCACTTTAGACTTAGCCTCCGGATTCCATCAAATTCTCGTAAATCAACCTGAAAAAACAGCCTTCAGCGTCCCTCAAGGTCATTTCCAATTTGCCCGCATGAGCTTTGGACTCAAAAACGCCCCTTCTACCTTCCAACGTCTAATGAACACGGCTCTATCCGGTTTACAAGGTCTACGCTGTTTCGTGTATTTAGATGACATCGTCTGCTATTCCTCTGACTTAAAAACTCAAATTCTAAACCTCGCTGAGATCTTTCAGAGACTCAGAAACTTCAACCTCAAACTACAACCTGACAAGTGCGAATTCCTACGACGAGAAGTCGCTTACTTAGGACACATAATCTCCACTGACGGAGTCAAACCTAACCCAGATAAAATAAAAGCAGTCGTTGAATTCCCTACGCCTTCTAATCCCAAAGACATTAAATCCTTTCTTGGTCTCGTTTCCTACTATCGCCGGTTCATCCCCGACTTTTCAAAAATTGCCAAACCCCTTACCTCCTTACTAAAGAAAGAAACTCCATTCAATTGGGAGAACCAACAACAAATATCATTCGATCTCCTAAAACAAAAACTCACTACTGCCCCTGTGCTCGCCTATCCCGATTTCTCCCAACCTTTCCTTCTAACCTGTGACGCATCAAATCATGCCGTCGGATCCGTACTATCTCAAGGACCTGTCGGAAAAGACAGACCCATCGCGTTCGCCTCTCGAACACTTAACCGAAGCGAAGTCCATTACAGCACCACGGAAAAAGAATTACTAGCAATATTGTTCGGATGCAAAACCTTTAGGCCATACCTCTATGGCAGAAAATTCCAAATCATTACTGACCATAGACCACTAAAGTGGCTATTCAACCACAAAGACCCAAGCAGTAAAATGCAACGCTGGCGTCTTAAACTCGAAGAGTTCGACTACGAAATCATTTACCGCAAGGGCAAACTTAATTCAGCAGCCGACGCTCTTTCTCGATATCCCGTGAATCCGATAATTCCCTCTGAATCCATTGATGAAACTCTGAATCCAGAACCTCTGTCTCCTGACGAAAATCATGACGACTTACCATTCAGTCCTATCACGCTAGAGGACCTTACCGTGAATCTTCCTGCTATTTCCGACCAAGACAGTAACGAACTACCCTGTATCGACCTACTAGAACAAGACAATGACATGCTACTTCAATCTAAATCCGCTGAATCCTCTGAATCTGCCAATCCTACCAATCCTACTAACTCTAATGACATTCCAAATCCTATTGATCATGAACCGTTGCCCACTACAGCAACCCCACTGACTCCACAAAGCCCAAACTCGAACCCCGACAACATCCTAGAAGACGACTATTCCAAATTCTTAAAAGAGATTAACAAGAATACGACATTCAACACTAAAGTTATTGACCAAAACCAGAACCTCTTAAAAACTCATTGCCAGACGATACTAGTCCCGACATCAATAGACATGGATGAATCCAACCCCTACGTTCCTGAAATAATGGAAACCCTTTCCAATCCCGACGAAACACTATACCGTGAAAAACAACTGTACTCCTTCGAAGAGGTCCCTTTCAGCAACAAAGTAACATACCTCATGTTCGTCAAAGTACACCACTTCGACGATTGTTCCTATCCCGAAATATTTCAAACTCTCAAAACGACTAGAAATCATTTAATAACACTGAATCCTCCTATAACTGAAATTGCTATCCCAGACTTCAAAAACCCTTTCGAGTCACACTCATTCGCCAAGATCTACAATATCCTAGTATACATATTCCACAACACGAATATAATCGTTAACATATATCATAACAGCATCATATATCCCTCGCTTAGTGAAATTAAGAAAATACTAAAAGAAAACCACGATATTCCCATAGCTGGCCATTTAGGCGGTAACCGAATGTTAAGCAGAATAAAAGAAAAATACTATTGGAAGGGAATAAAATCCGATGTCGAAAATTATATCAAAAATTGTACCCTATGTCAAGAAAACAAAGCCCTTAGAAGGTGCAATCGAGCACCGATGCAGATCACTACTACTTCCACTAGCCCTTTTCAAAGAGTCTCACTCGATATCGTCGGACCCTTACCCGAATCAGGAACAGCGAAACTCAAATATGTCATGACACTCCAAGACGACCTTACTAAATATTCAGCAGCTTACCCATTGCGTAGTGTATCAGCTGAAGAAACTACAGACTGTTTGATCCACTTCATATCCCTTTTCGGAATACCTAATACTATCTTCACCGACCAAGGCACTAACTTCACTTCAGACCTTTTCAAAAGCACTTGTTCCTTCCTGAAAATAAAAAACCTTTGGTCAACGCCATACCATCCCCAATCCCAAGGAGCTTTAGAGAGAAGCCATTCCACACTCAAAGAGTACCTAAAATCATTTGTGAATGACAATCAAGATGACTGGCCCCGATATGTTTACACAGCAATGCTAAGCTATAATACGGCCATTCACTCCACTACCAACTTCTCCCCATACGAATTATTATTCGGCCACAAGGCATTTATTCCTGACTCCATTTATAAACAAGACCTTACTACTTACCCTGACTACGTCAGAATGCTCCAACATCGTCTCAAACAATCTTGGGCCAAAGCAGCCGAAAACATCGACAAATCCAAAGACAGATCAAAATCCTACTATGATAACAAAACTCGTCCTATAAAATATAAGGTTGGAGACTTCGTTTATCTAAAAAACCATTTAAGACTTCGAAAAGCCCTCTCGCCAATATGGAAAGGCCCATATAAAGTGATTCAAGTTCACAACAACAACAATGTCACTCTATTAATAAACAGAAGACATGTGAGGCACCATTTTGACGAAATAAAACTGGCAAGTGCCACTCCTAGCAATTAGTTCAAAAAAAAAAAATTATAATTTACATTATTTTTACTATTTACATTACTCATGTTTACTATATTAGTCGTAAGCTATATTTACTCAATTTTAATTAATTTAGTTAACCAGCTACATTTTTATCATCTCTTACTAACTCGTACGACTTTTACTATGTCATACTATTTCCTACTAATCCCTTAATTAATTAAGCACCGCTGCGTCGTTACTAAAACATAAATTAATCTTTAAATCTATAAACACAAATCGTCCATTTCCAGAGCATCAAGTTGCACAACTCCGCAAATCGTTACTCAGATCTCTTCCAGTCCAGGTATATATTTCCATCACGTCGGAAAAACAAAACTAGCAAATGGTCACTTAAATGTACTAATTCCTGTAGACATATCCCGAATTAAACCCTATGTCGAAAACGTATTTCAAACACTTGAAACAGTAAAAACCCTCTGCAGGCAAATCAGACAAACTGACAATTCAGAATGCCAAAGTATGATCCACCCCTTACAAACTCGTTACTTAGACCTTTTGAAAGAATATTCTTCCATATCACATCTAACGAATAATAGAGCAAAGCGCGCTTGGATAAGCGGCATCGGCATAGCAATGAAATCAATTTTCGGTACCCTGGACGAAGATGATGCTTTGAAATATGAAAACGCCATAAATGATATCCAAAACGAACAAAAGAGGCTAGCTTCATTAACTAAGGAACAAATTCTTGTAACCAAATCAACTATACAAACGTTCAATGAAACTTTCAATGTCATAAAAGAAAATGAAGAAAAACTCAACGTGGCTATCGAAAAGCTTTCCACTCAATTGAGAAACTTATCGCGAACATCTAGTAATATATTAATCAGTTCCCAATTCAATATCGTATTTAGCAATCTAGAAACTGCCCTCTTATGTTTGTCCTTCCAATTGGAAGATATTACAAATTCCATTCTTTTTAGTAAATTAAATATTATACACCCATCTATTCTAACGCCGTACCAATTACACCAAGAACTTGTCGAGAATCACCGACACTTACCTAGCGACTTAGAATTAGCCACGAGTCTCGATTTAAAACACATACATACTTTAATGAAAATTTCTAATGTTATAAGTTATTTCTTTAATGATAAGATCATGTTCGTTTTACAAATTCCGTTGGTAGAACCTCAAGAATTCAATGTATACCTCTGTATCCCATTACCTGTACCTCATAACGCTACAAACATAAACTCCTTCAGCACCGTAATTCCGAATGAGAAGTACCTAGTTATAAGTAAGGACAAAACCCGATATAGTAATTTAAGATCCCTAAGCCAATGTAAATCAATCAATTATGTATACTACATTTGCAACATTGTAAAAATTCTCTCTACAAACGCCAACCCATCCTGTGAAAGCGAATTAGTTTCTAAAGCCATTACCACCTTGCCAACTCTATGTAAAACTAAATTTATCCACGGAATCATAGATGTATGGGAACCACTCAACAACAATAAATGGATATTTGTTCAATCCAAACCAAGTAAACTGTCAATCGATTGTAAGAACCTAGAGATAAGAGACTATATTATATCAGGCACGGGAATCGTAACTATCCCGATAACATGTAAAGGTTTCTGTAAAGATACCCGACTATTTCCCAATTCTAATGTCCTTAATATAAGTCATCCTACTATTAAGTTAGATTTTAACATATTAAACGATTCATGTTGTAACTTTGCTAAATTCAAAGAAGCCGAGAATAACGTGCCCCACATTAAACTAAACCAACTTGACCTTAACTTACTTAACCATCTATTAGAAAACAATTCAAATTTAATTCCAGAACTAGATAAAATAATTGAACACCCTAATCATTTTACAAAATATGGCGCACATTATTCCTCCTTTGTGTTATTTCTAATTCTAATCATAATTATTGTATCTTTATGTAAACTGTATCGCTATTATAAAATAAATAAGCCCAACGACGCTCACGATCGCACAGAGATCCCAATGATCATCGTAAACAATCCAGAACAACCCATTCCTAATCCAGGAGCACTAGATACTCCGTCACCCAAGACTCGCCGTAACCTCTAGAACCACGGCATCCTCGCCTTCTCTTCATCAACCCCTATAATAATGGCATCCCCTACCAAATCTACTAAACCCTCTTCCAGATCCACTGCATCATTTCCAAATCAATAAACTTAGAGGATCAAGCCCCTAAGTTTATTTTCCCATGGGGGGAGGTGTTATAACCCTAGTATGAACACTATTTGGCTGACAGCCCTAACCAAGCTGTACAATCAGCATTCCCGAGCTCTCCTGTTCCGTCCGCCCCGCAAACGGACAGTCTTGTACAATCTTTCGACCCGAGCGGTCAAGTCTGATTCAATCTCTCGACCCGAGCGGTCAAGTCTTCTCCTATCCTATTCTAAATCAGTGCGCGTGACTGTCGTCGGACCTCCATAACTCCGTATTTCATTTTTTAAAATCTACGTAGCGAATCCCGCTATAACAGTACGAATAACAATCGATCTGATTTACATGAAATAGCAAATCGTGAAGTTGTCCAGAGCTACATCTACCTGGGATCCACAATCACAAATACTGGAAGTTGCGAAGAAGAAATTAAAAGACGTTGTGCCGTGACACGATCGGCCGTGGAAAATCTCACAAAAATATGGAAAGATCGCCGCATAACTAAAAACACCAAGGTTCGCTTAATGAGGTGCTTAATATTTCCTATTTTCCTATATGGAGCAGAAACATGGACGATCCATCAAAAGTATCGTAAAAAGATTGACGCCTTTGAGATGTGGTGCTGGAGACGCTTGCTGAGGATAAAATGGATTGCACACCGCACCAATGTATCCATCCTCAAAAAGCTCCAAATCAAACAAAAGCTTTCGTCGATTTTGCAATTGCGAATCCTTAATATGTTTGGGCATATCATTCGTAATGAAAGCTCATTGGAACGTTTAGTGGTTCAAGGGAGAGTAGACGGCAACGCTCTCGCGGCCGATCACCCACAAGGTGGACAGACGTGATTAAGTCATCTACTAAGTGTTCCCTTACTGAATGTACACGTACCGCCACAAATAGAGAGAGATGGAGAAGTCTCTCAAAAGCCGCAACCAAGCAATAAGACATACATAACCACGACCACTCCACCAGGAATGTACGACATACGACTGAGAAGGAGAAGTATTAAATAGATAATTTATAATTGTAGTGCATATTTTCTTCGGTTTTGACGAGTTGCCATAACATAATACTCGTAAATCATTTTTTTAAGGTTTAATATAATAGGGGTTAAAGCATTAAATTGCCGTTTAATTGTAATAGGTAGGTACTTTGAATAGAATTACCTATTTCATACGTTCATAGAGCCTTCATGGTTTAAGATTTTTGAGTGAAACTTTTTTCAAATGGTACTTATGAGGTTCTTCTTTTAAAAATTGTGCAAACATTCGATTATTAACTTTCAGTTGCTTTTTTTATTCAACTTAGACAAGAAAGATGGATACTTCGAAAATTCGAGTGATTTTTGAATACGAGTTCCGACGCAGAACTACTTAACGCTGCAAGAACAGCTCGCAATGTCAATGTTGCCTTTGGAGAGAGGACTGCTAATGAACGTACCGTGCAATTTTGGTTTAAACGCTTTCGTGATGGAAATTTTGATTTGAAGTAAGAACCACATGGTAGACCGCCCACACATGTGAATAACAATTAATTGAAAGAGATGGTGGAAGCCGATCCGAGCCAAACTACCCAGGACTCAGCGGCATGGTTTAACGTTACCTTGCCAACAATATTGAATCATTTGCGTCAAATCAGTAAAATAAAAAAAATATGAAAAATGGGTGCCTCATGATTTGTCTGATCTACAGAAAGAAACGCGTGTTGAAACTAGTGTTGCCTTGTTGAGTCGATACAGAAATGAAGGAATATTGGATCGAATCGTGACATGTGATGAAAAGTGAATTCTTTACGATAACCGTAAGCGAAAATGCAATAGCTGACTCCAGATCAAACGCTTCAACAGTGTCCTAAGGTAATGGTAACTGTTTGGTGGTCTCAGCATGGTGTTATTCACTATAGCTTTCTCCGATCTGGTCAAGCAATAACGGCAGATGTGTGTGTTTTTTTTTATTGCCCTTGTAAGCAGACGAGCATACGGCCCACCTGATGGTGAGTGGTTACCGTCGCCCATGGACTTCAGCAATGCCAGGGGCAGAGCCAAGCCGCTGCCTACCGTTTAATACTCTCCACAAGCCTCGTTTGTACTGTGATGATAGTAAAACTTGCAGTGAAACAGCCCCGACTCATGAATCGATCTTCACCATTATTTCTTCATAATAACGCGAGACCTCATAAGCATGAGAAACCGTTTTAAATCTACAGGAACTACAATTAGAAATCATTCATCACCTTCCGTATTTGCCAGACCTTGCTCCAACGGACTACCATTTGTTTCGTGATTTGGACAATTTTCTACGTAATAAAAAGTTTTCTTCCCAGGAGGTAGTACAAAATGCTTTCACACGGTTTGTAGAATCTAGATCACCGGTGTTATATCGCAAAAGCATAAATGACCTTCCTATTAGATGGCAGCAATTTTTAGATAATAATGGTAGATATTTTGATTAAATAAATATGTTAAATGAAAGAAAAAGAAACGAATTTCAATTTTTCAGTACAAATCGACAGTTTCATACTTTAACCCAGCCTTTCCCAAAGTGGGCGATAACGCCCCCTTGTGGTCGCTGCAGGCCTAAAGGGGGGAGGTAAGAGACCCAGAAATAAAATGGGAGCTGTAAAGATTCAAAACTTCAGAATATATTATTATATTATGACATATTATCATATTATTATATGTAGATATCTTATATATATCATATTATTATATGACAATAATAAATATGAGATGAAACCGTAAAAGTAGTATTTTTAAATAAAAAAACATTATATATTATATTTAGTGACAATATTTTATAACGCTTTAAATGTTTATGGTTTTAATTCTAAATCACTAATAATATCATTAATTGACTTAGTCTGTTAAGTATTTGAGGTAAAATTAGTGAAAAACATAGTTTTTTTTCTTGCCCATTATAGGCAGATGAGCACGAGTGGTTAATCGCTCAGCAGAGCTAAGCCGCTGCCTAACTGAGTTAATAGCTACGTTAATAATAAAAAATACGTTGGTTCCGAAAATTAAAGATCTTATGAACGTCACTTAAGATGCATTCATATGATTACAATCCAGTTTAAATACAAAACCCGTTTAGTGATTAAAACCGATCAACAATAGATCCGCTTACATGCGCAGCTAACTTTACTCGGTATATTCGTTGAGCGAATCTCGTTATATAAAACCATTCGTTGCTCCGGTCGGTCTGCATTTTATACTCTGCATCTGTTAGCTGAGGAGTCGTGTTCTGCGTCACGTTTCAATAGTCATAATACGCAGCGTTTCGTTTTCTTAGTACTTAGCAGACGTCATAATGTTTGAAACGAGCGCTTTTGTTTGTTTGGCCCTCGCAGCTGTCGTCTCAGCCACAAACGTGAGACAATGTCCAGGTTAGTAATTTTTACATAACTTTGTGAGTACACGACCTGCTTTCCTTTCATTTAAAGTGTTACATTGTCCATTGCTATTTCTAAACGTGGGCACCATTTTTTTATTTACATGAAGTGTTAAGTGCTCTAGATGAATACTGGTACTATGGAGTTCTATGTTATGGCTGCAGTAACTTTTAAGTTTAATTATTAATGTATGATGTTCGTTTGTTTAGCTAGATTTTATGTTTTCGTATATTTCAAAAAACATGTTATCGATGAAAAGTAAATTAGAATAAGTTTCATAATTTACATCAACGGGTACTTACTTAAGGTATTAAGTAAAAAAAAAACTATCAATAGCATCAAGTTAAAACACGTTTTGATTTAGTAAAACAAATGGTCTTGTACTTAGTCCCATAATGGGCCTTATAACTCGCTTGCCTCCTCGCACTATTACCATTACTAAGAAATATTATCCGTGTAAAAAAATATTATGCTATAGATTATTTAGGTACCTACTTTTAGTTAATTTCATTTACTAGTAGGACTGAGCACGGGTGCTTTTCATATTTTCTGCCGCAAACTAGTTAATAATTTGAGATCTATCTCAATTTAGGCGGCATGTCAATATAAATAGCACTGAGTCACACAGATTAAAACACGGATGCATTTAAATACTCAGTGAACCTATCTTTACATCTAGTTGAAATCAATCGGTATCAGACATATTCTCAAATACAAAAACCACACTAGCCTTGAACTCGTTCAACCAAATTGTGCAAATGAATAAAGAATTGAACCGCAATGTAGGCATAGTCGAAATTTGTTCAACTGATTCACGTTATTTTGGGCTTTTGATTTGTCTCAATGGAGTTGTGATGACTGACGACTAACACTTATTCATTTAATTCGTTATACCAATAGTGTTATCATAAATTCAAAACATCGGTAAATGGACACTAAGCTTCATGATAAATATCACCTAAATAATAGGTATAAATCATTATTACGACGGATCGCCGTACCGCGAACAAAAACTCAACACGATAAATCACTGCGATAACATCTTTTTTCTCATTCTTCAATAGAGCGATATTAATGATACATGTTTTGTAATCTGTGAAAACGCTCTTAAAAATAATGCATTTTTTATATAAAGCTCATATAAAAATGTTAACAATACACAGTGCAATACATCGTTGTCTACAGACATCTGTTCCTCGTGCGCCCTTTTCTCGCTGTAAAACTCCCCAAAACTTCAGGACCGCTATAATATCTCTCTACAAATGAATCTTAAAGAGAGTTTGTTACGATATTCAGCTACTTGGTTGTGTCCCTAATCTTACTACTGTCACTGTACTACAGAATCAATGAATGTTCTTATACTGTATAATTATGGTCGCCGTTCCTATTTAGTTCATTTATTAACGTCATTCCCCGGTCGCCGCCGACCCAGTTAGCCTTATTTCACACATAATATTATCATAGGACCGTTTACTTTTCGAGTAGAAACACATCCCTAATCGCGAGGAAGCTCCAGAGCGCAGCCGTAACCTTAGGACAGTGGTACCGAAAATGGCGCATAGACATCAACCCAGCGAAAAGCGCTGCGGTGCTATTTCAAAGAGGAAACTCCACACGGGTTTTCTCCCGGATTAGGAGGAGAAATCTCACACCCCCGATTACCCTATTCAGCCAACCCATACTGGGCCAAGAAGGTCAAGTATCTGGATGTCACCTGGGTGTACCTGGATGCATCCATGACATTCCGCCCCCATATAAAATCCGTCCGCGACCGTGCCGCGTTTCTTCTCGGCAGACTATCTACCCTATGATCTGTAAGCGGGGTAAAATGTCCCTTCGGAACAAGGTGACACTTTACAAAACTTTCATAAAGCCCGTCATGACATACGCGGGTGTTTTATTATAATTATTTTATTACTTAGATGGGTGGACGAGCTCACAGCCCACCTGGTGTTAAGTGGTTACTGGAGCCCATAGACGTCTACAACATAAATGCGCCACCCACCTTGAGATATAAGTTCTAAGGTCTCAAGTATAGTTACAACGGCTGCCCCACCCTTCAAACCGAAACGCATTACTGCTTCAAGGCAGAAATAGGCAGGGTGGTGGTACCTACCCGCGCAGACTCTCACCTGGTCCTACCACCAGTAATTACGCAAATTATAATTTTTCGGGTTTGATTTTCATTACACGATGTTATTCCTTCACCGCGGAAGTCAACCGTGAACATTTGTTGAGTACTTATCTCATTAGAAAAATTGGTACCCGCCTGAAATTCGAACACCGGTGCATCGCTCAACACGTATGTACCGGACGTCTTATCATTTTAGGCCACGAAGACTTCAAAGTGGTGTGGTGGTTGTGAACACGCGTGGTGTTCGCTCACGCGGCCCGCAACACATAGACACCCTCCAATCCCTACAATCCTGCTTTTGCAGGCTAGTTCTCGGAGCTCCGTGGTTCATGAGATACACATGAAGTCAGCGTCGGAACAGTACTTCGATTAGGCTATTCGTCATGATAATCGCCTTATCGTAGTCGCCGCTGATTACTTCTGATCACGCAGGAGCCAGTCACCGCCGACGCCCTAGACACGTCCTTACGGATCCAGAAAATCCAGAAAATCCGAAATAGCACCTAAAACAATGCTCCATATTTCAAATGACTTAAGACTAGCAGCTTATGAGAAATGCGCTGGTTATTCTTTTACCATTCATTAAAATATTCAGACCGAAACATAACAAGGATCCAACGTATACTAGACATATAAGGCATTAAAAATGCATTTGTATGAAGCGTGATTTCGATTTCGGGTCGGGACCTATCATCAAGTGTCGATGTAGTGTGAGCAGCCGAGAAGAAGTTTTGTGGGTTCGAGACACAGAAATAATATCTTTCTGTGGTTAGAGCCTTAGAACTGCCGTTGCTTCAATGTATTTAAAATTTCAATTCTGTGTTACAAAGTAGCCAGGGACATTATCATTCTCATGACTAGGCTTATTTAACTGCATCTTTATTGGTTACGATATGGTACATTAGTTACATTGAAATTATATAACATACCTACACCATAACTCAGAAACAAAATTCGATTGTTCTCAGCTGTGTTGATTTCATGAAGGGCTCGTGTGAGCGTTATTATTACAAATAATAAAATTGAGATTTTTAGATTATAGCACGCTTTCAAGTTGTACATGTCAATGCATACAACTGCACATTGCAAGGTCGTGCTGGGCTTGAAACGAGTTTATTTAATATAGGTATCTTCTGTAGCCGATCATTCCTCAGGTAAAACATGGCACAGGTCTTAAAACAGGTTTGTCCCGATTGAGATTGCCTGACATGACGACAACTAAAATTATGACTATAATTTAGTTTTTCATATCTACTTTAAAAAAGTTAACGACGCTATTATTGCATGCAATTAAATATACATTATATAGGTACCACAATAATAATTATCGAGTTATAGCGTGGCGGTCAAGGACTGCACGCCAGTCGTAATTCTATTTATGTAAAACTAGCTTAGAAACGTAAGACTTGAGGGCATTGTGTTGTTTTTTTCTTAATGTTTTTGAACTGTGCGCAATGAAACATTAATTACGATATAATTTAACATTACGATTTAAAGTTGCTAGTTCTCCATCGCTGTGTGTTGTTTTATTTGTTGCTATATGAGTCGTCTATTATCAAAGGTGGCAATCTGTGCATTTGAACAAAAAAATGTTATTGATATGTCAATACAGATTGATTTGAATATAATCGTCTCCTTCAAAGAATACGGTTCAAAACCTGCATTAAATAAAGGTTAATACTTAGCATGTTATTTATCTAAGATGTCGTTCAGAAGAGTTTTGTGACTGCCAATGGAATACAAAGTCAATTATTCGTTTTTCTGATTTACCAATAATTGTCCAAAAGTCACATTGCCGGCTTTGATAATAGTCGACTCATATAACAGTGGAATAATGTCGAAAATGTATGCAACTGTATTTGTTATATTATATAGCTCTAGTAGAATATTGACCAAAATGAGATATAAATTTCGATTTCTAATTGAAGTCAAACAGGTTTTTTACTTAAGAGTTGACGGACGATCATACATGAATACCTACGTTTTTGCTTATGGTTAAAAACTCTTTTACGAATCAATCTCGCGCATACTATATATTATTATTACAGCTACTTTAAAACAATAGTGAAATTGGATGGTCAGTATTTTTAATCATATCTTTGTCTCGCAAAAAAGCCAGATTGCCAGGCATTTCCTTGATACCGGAAACTTCAAAATTCGATGTGTCCTTCATAGACAGATTATGTTAGCAACATACTTAATATAACCAGATCGCATAAACATCGCAAGCAGTTAGACATATCTGAATAATATTATCGTTAGCTTTATTACTGAAGTGGCTACACCGATACGCCTATTAATTTTTGTCATTATGATTCCTGTCATATCTTGAATTCTCAAACATTATTCAATAATTCTGAGCACGTAGTTCCTCTGACGTTGCTCTGTTCTAGGAAACTATATAAAATTGTGATCCATTCAATTATATAAGTAATGCTTACAAGTACGTAGAGTACCTACTTATGTATATTTTTGGACTTTTCGAATCTTTTCTGAAAAATGTATCATAACAAAACATCAAGGAAGCGAACGAGAAACTCATTAGCGTACATATCTGGAATACACGAAAACCAGCTAGCCAGCAAGTATTAGTCATATGAAACCTTTTTCGTTTCCTGAGGACCGTGTCTCCTATGAGATTTCAACGCCGAGCGGGGGCGCGTCGTGAATTAAACTTGTGGACTTCGAAACACATGACTCGAAGTCTGTGTGCTTGGTCCGAGTTTTTTAACTTCTCATGCCTTTTACTTTCTCATAAATTTGTATGGAGTTGGAACAGCTATCCTTCGTTTGCCGCTAGGGGCGCTGCTCCTACTCCATACAAATTTGAATTAACTTTTACGCGATCGAGAAGTTAAAAAACTCACACTGAGCTTAATGATCTATTTATACGACGAAAATCATCGAATCCACAATATCAAGAACTAAAAAAAAGTGGTAAACTCGTCTGCGTAAACTAGTGCCAACTCAAAACTAGTACAAAATGCTAAAGGTATAAAACAGTTTTGATAACAAAAACCATAAGGCTCCTTCACTAACAGAAAATAGTACAACGAAGATGCTAATTATTAACACTCGACAGAAACAGTCTGCTTTGAACAGTTTTAATTCGTTCACTTAAGTATGTGATATGAAATCATATTAACACATAAGTACGTCTAATTCCATATTTAATTTTCATTCGTTTTGATGTTTTAAAATTAACACATTTTCGAAGAGCCTATTTTGTGAATAGGTTAATTTAGTTAAAAAGTTGGTTGGAATTAAAGTGCATCTTGTATTTATGGTTTGCTTATATGCTTGAACGAGCTCACAGCGCACCTCGTTTTTATATGGTAGCTGGAGCCCATAGACATCATTAACGCCAATGCCGCCACCCAGTTTGACACATGAATTCTATGTTCAGTTCTATAGTTTAACGGCTGCCCGGCTGACGAGTCCAGAAGAAACAAGAACGCATTACTGTTCTGCGGCAGAAACAGGCAGGGTAGTGGTACCTACCCGTGTAGGCCCATAAGATGCCCTTCCACTAAATAATTACCCAAATTATAATTTTCGTAATAAATAAAATGTATAAAGAAAATCTAGAGGTAAAAAAAATTTAGCAATTTAGAAAAAAATACAGTTTAGCGTAAATATGAGTGGGATGTGAATATAAAGACGATAAAAAAATATGAGTTATTATAGAATTCGAGTTTATACGATAAACAGTATGCTTAGTGCGAGTTTCTTAACGCTCTCGATAGCGTAAAGGTTAAGCCAATTTTGTATGCAGTTGGAACAGCGCCGCTAGCGGCAAACGTACGCAAACGATCCCACTCTATACAAATATGTATGAGCTAACTTTTACGCTATCGAGAACGTTAAAAAACTCGCACTAAGCACACTGAAGTCGCACGAACTGAACGATTGCCAGCACGACGAACGCGTTAAGGTGTGCCTTGCGTGGCTTGACACTTAAACGAAGTAATTTTTACCCGCATTGTCACTTGCAATGAAAAATTGATTCTTTCTGATAATCTTTTGCGGTCATCGTGTTGCTTAGGCTCTTGTTCAAAAACTAGACAATGCCTCAAACGAAAACTTTTCCCTAAAAAGTCACGGTCATTGTTTGGTGGTCTAGTGCCAGTATATTTCATCACAGGTGGCACAAAATAGCACCAGCATTAATGCCGATGTGTACTGTGAGAAACTGGACATAATGATAATGAAGGTCGCGAATCTCCGGCCAGCTTTGATTAACAGCTCATCCGCGCTACACCTGCACGACAACAGACGGTGTCTAAGCTCTAACTGCTAGGGTTGGAAGATTTGTATCATACATCGTACTCACCCGACTACTTACTTTTTCCAAAGCTTGAACAACTTGGCTGGTAAAAAATTAATACCCGAAGGATATATCACAACGCCAAAAGGCCACCGAAAAACTACCACAGCACTGGCACAGATACATGGGGGCAAATTTTAATTGAGCTGACGCCTGCGCTAACGCGTTTGTATCGCCTCTCTTATTGCACTAACAGGGTTCCGTCTTCATGGAAGACCGCCCACGTCCACCCTATCCCCAAGAAGGGTGACCGGTCGGACCCATCGAGTTATAGGCCTATCGCGATAACTTCCTTGCTTTCCAAGGTGATGGAGCGAATAATAAATATACAACTCCTGAAGTATCTGGAGGATCGCCAGCTGATCAGTGACCGACAGTACGGTTTCCGTCACGGTCGCTCAGCTGGCGATCTTCTTGTATACCTTACTCACAGGTGGGCTGAAGCCTTGGAGAGCAAGGGCGAGGCTCTTGCTGTGAGCCTTGATATCGCGAAGGCCTTCGACAGGGTCTGGCATAGGGCACTTCTATCGAAGTTACCATCTTACGGAATCCCCGAGGGTCTCTGCAAGTGGATCGCTAGCTTTTTGGATGGGCGGAGCATCACTGTCGTTGTAGACGGTGACTGCTCTGATACCATGACCATTAACGCTGGCGTTCCACAAGGTTCGGTGCTCTCCCCCACGCTTTTCATCCTGTATATCAATGACATGCTGTCTATTGATGGCATGCATTGCTATGCGGATGACAGCACGGGGGATGCGCGATATATCGGCCATCAGAGTCTCTCTCGGAGCGTGGTGCAAGAGAGACGATCAAAACTTGTGTCTGAAGTGGAGAACTCTCTGGGGCGAGTCTCCGAATGGGGTGAATTGAACTTGGTTCAATTCAACCCGACAAAGACACAAGTTTGCGCGTTCACTGCGAAGAAGGACCCCTTTGTCATGGCGCCGCAATTCCAAGGAGTATCCCTGCAAGCTTCCGGGAGTATCGGGATACTTGGGGTTGACATTTCGAGCGATGTCCAATTTCGGAGTCATTTGGAAGGCAAAGCCAAGTTGGCGTCCAAAATGCTGGGAGTCCTCAACAGAGCGAAGCGGTACTTCACGCCTGGACAAAGACTTTTGCTCTATAAAGCACAAGTCCGGCCTCGCGTGGAGTACTGCTCCCATCTCTGGGCCGGGGCTCCCAAATACCAGCTTCTTCCATTTGACTCCATACAGAAGAGAGCCGTTCGGATTGTCGATAATCCCATTCTCACGGATCGCTTGGAGTCTCTGGGTCTGCGGAGGGACTTCGGGTCCCTCTGTATTTTGTACCGCATGTTCCATGGGGAGTGCTCTGAGGAATTGTTCGAGATGATACCAACGTCTCGTTTTTACCATCGCACCGCCCGCCACCGGAGTAGAGTTCATCCATACTACCTGGAGCCACTGCGGTCATCCACAGTGCGTTTCCAGAGGTCTTTTTTGCCACGTACCATCCGGCTATGGAATGAGCTCCCCTCCACGGTGTTTCCCGAACGCTATGACATGTCCTTCTTCAAACGAGGCTTGTGGAGAGTATTAAGCAGTAGGCAGCGGCTTGGCTCTGCTCCTGGCATTGCTGAAGTCCATGGGCGACGGTAACCACTCACCATCAGGTGGGCCGTACGCTCGTCTGCCTATAAAGGCAATAAAAAAAAAAAAAAAAATAATTGATATAAATAAAACATATATATTTATAAATATAAAACAAAACTAATTTTCTGTAGGTATACTAAACGGCAATTTTGTAGGTAAAAGACCTACTATTTTATTTTTTTACGATAAATTTTATATTATATTATTAACTAATTTGTTGAGCTTATAAAAAATTATTTTCTGCTTTTTAGTTAAGCTAACCAAAGCGGGTTTTTTTTAAATGTTTATTAGTTATTATCTATGTTATTAAATCTTTATATAATCTTAATTAATTTTAAGCACTTAAAATGTTAAACAAAGAACAAAACGTAATGTTAAGATTAAAACAAAAACGGCCATCGTTAAAGTAATAAAAATCTTCATTTTCAGGAAAATCTGTCCCAGAATTAACAAAAGCAGTCCAGTTACTTGAATGCAACAAACTACCTTGCACTCTAAAGAGAAATACAGATCAACATATTGTGATGAAATTTACACCCGGTAAGATATTCAACGAATGTTTAACTACTCTAATGGATATAACTTTATTTTAGTATAAAAGTGCCTACAAAATCCAAGGTAATCTCCAAAAGAGACTGGTGAAAACTTATAGGTATTAAAAATAAATTTAAAAGTTGAAATTTAAAATTAAGTTATACACTCATACTGCCCTGACAAAGTAGCAAGATTAAAACTATGTTTTATGTATTATATATTCGTTAAATTTTATGTACATCGTAGGCTAGCTGCTAAGCCTCCTCTTCCGTGCGTCATATTCCTCAATGCTGAGGGTCGTGACCTTTACGGAGCACTTTTGTTAGGACTATGTTCCTCCATTCATTCCTGTCCTCCGCGCAGTGGATAGCGACATTGATGCTGGAGTCCAAGCTCATCTTAATCTGATCAGACCAGCGCATAGGACTACGCCCCCTAGGCCACTTTCCTTCCACTTTGCCGATGATGAGAAGTCTTTCGAGATTGTCACCCTTTTTCCTCGCAACGTGGCCGAAAAACTCTAGAATCCTACGTAAGCAAATGGTGGAGAGTCTTGTGGAGACGCCTAGTTCTTCCAGCTTCCCAGTCGTCGACGTCCCAGCGGTCCTCGTACGTTTTAATTCACTGCCAACATTCACTCTCGCATCTTAGCCTGCCTTGCTTGCGTTTAACTGTGGCGTAAGCGTAGTCACAGCTAACTGCAACTTTAGGACTCATTGAGATGTTCTTAGATAGGCAACGTGGTGTAGCAGCTCAAAGTCTCAATTTTATTGCAAGACTGCGTTCCCGTTACCAAATCTTACCATGTAACAGCTACGTGGAAGAGATCGGATGCATCTTATGTAACTACGATATATAACATGTATTCTTTTTTTTTTCTCAGAAAAAGATGTCTCGGATTTAAAAAACAGTGTGAGTGCGAAATTATTTGAAGTGGACCTACCGTTTATTGGCGTAGACGGAACGTCTGTCTGCGACAAGATATATACAGAAGATGACCAGAAAGCAGGATGTCCACTCAAAGCGGGCACCAACTACATCTATAAAGACTCCTTTCCTATTCTGAGTATTTACCCTCAAATTCAAGCGGAAGTGACATGGGCTTTAAAAGCTGAAGAGAAGGATGTGATTTGTTTCAGAGTACCTGTTAAAATTTCTTAAGTTACGATTCTTAATTTAATTTATACATAATTATTATGATTTAGGAAGGATTTAGTCCTGATAGTTTATTTAGAATTAATATGATCTGTTTGAACAGTTGATTGATGATCAAAAGTCTGTTTTTATTTTTTACTTTGTCCACTTATTCTATTTTAGACATCAAGCAAATCGTTTTTCTGCTCTGTGCTATTCATGTAATATTTGCGGAATTAGCAAATCTTGTTCCTAATCATTACACGAATAAAACAATACATTATGGAGGGCATGTTTTACTACCGAGTCACTGAAAAAAACCTTAATGAATAAAACTATTAAAGATAAAACAAAAGTGTAACCATAGCATAGGTAACACGAATTAAACCAGTCACATTTAGGTATATGAAATAGTTCTAAAATATTAAAATTATGAACGTTTAGATAATTTGGTAGTGATCAAAGCGGGAACTTCGAAACACGTTATTTTCTTATCACCATCGTTAAGACTCCAGTGCACTCGCATTGAGATAGTAGGGTAAAATGGTTGAATGAAGAATTTGTTTACGTAGCTGTATTGTACGCCTGGAGCTAAAGGGCACGGTGCTGCTTCTCCGGTATCCACCCTTATTATGTTGGAACATGCACTAACTCCTGAGACGCCGATGAAAGGAATCGGTAGGCCTTCAATGCTAGCATAAACATCGTTCACGAGTTCCTTTACTTCTTCCGCTAAAAAAACGTAAAAATCAATATTTTTCTTCATTGAAATTTTCACTTTTTCTTCTTAACAAATATTATGATATAATGTAATATTTTATTATGATCTTAATTATTTTTTAATAACTACCACAGAAAAAATTCTAGTGATGCCATAACTATCACGTTTAAAAAAGACAATAGAAAAATTTTAACAAACGCGGGATATGTTGCGTTATAATTCAGTCTTATTTCTGTTCCTTAATTAGTTTATTAACTTGTATAGTTGGGAATAGACACAATTGGCCAAAACCAGGGCTCATACTTTATGTATATATATTTTTTTAAATTAAACTGTACATTATAATATAACTTACTTGGTGTAAATTTGAAAATCACAGTGGTATTTGTATTTACAACCAGTTTGCATGTCTTCTTACCACAGGGAATGACTTGGATGTTGTCTTTTAAATCCTCAAAATGCTGACCTAAAAGATATTTAATAAAAAATTAAATTTCTTTAAAATGTTGATGTTTGTAAATTTCATAAAATGAGAAAAAGTACTAATAAAATTTTATGAGAAGCGAACAGAACGCGAGAAAATTGTAGGTATGTGTATTCAAAGGCTGATTTTAATTTGAAATAATGCAAAGTGTACAGATGTAACAAGACCATTCTCGAAACCTAAACGAGAACAAAACCCTGACGTAAATGGAAAACAATTTTCATTTGTTAACGTAACCAAAAATATTCTTGTATTTTTGTACACCAAAACATATTACATTCTTTAAAACTTAGATCAATGTACTATGATTTTTTTATTGCCCTTTTAGGCAGACGAAGCACACGCCCCCACCTAATGGTCAGGGACGTCTTAAATTAGGCTGGGGCCCTTGGACACACAAGAATTTGAGGCCCTTTTGGAAAGTAAAAAAAGCGAATTATAATAACATTTTTTTACTGAGTATGACCATTTATAGGTAATCAAATACAGTATGATATAATATGTCATTAATGATATTAGAATTCTGCTGGTTTTTTGGTTACTTAGTAGATGGTGTACTTAGTAAATTAGGTAGGATGCGTTTGGAAATATTATTAATTAGTACAGTAGGAATAGGCGCAGTCATCGATATAATCGCGTAGTATATCTATATCTATATCTATATCTATATACTAATATACTAATAATATTATAAAGAGGAAAGATTTGTTTGTTTGTTTGTTTCTAATAGGCTCCGAAACTACTGGACCGATTTGAAAAATTATTTTTCCATTAGAAGCCGACATTGTCCCTGATGAAGATAGGCTACTTTTTTTTTTTTTTTTGGTTTCATGTGTGTTTTAATGTTTCCGAAGCGAAGCGAGGGCGGGTCGCTAGTGCCCTATAAATAGGTACCTTCTGATAAGATTACTGATTTGTGAAACAAGTGTGCCCGACAAAAATGTTTTGAGAATAAATGTGTGAGAGAAATTGTGTCGGTCCTTAGGGGGCTCCTGAGAATGGGGGCCCTGGGCACGGGCCCCTTGTGCCCTTATGGTAAAGACGGTATTGCTAATGGTGAGTGGTTACCGTCGCCCATGGACTTCAGCAATGCTAGGGGCAGAGCCGAGCCGCTGCCAACCGCTTAATACTCTCCACAAGCCTCGTGTGTGTTCAAAAATTTTCTTCCAGGTAACCAATTGATAGACAATAAATTGATGTTGTTTAAAAACATAAGAAAACGCGCTTTAATACTAAACCGAACCGATCAACCTGATAGTTGGAAGATCTTGACAAAAAATAATTTAAATTATATTAGATATCAAGAACCAAAAAAAATGAATGACTAAAACACACATCAAACAGATATAATAAATCAGTCAATACAGAGAAATTACAATACACAAAAGAGGAGAGAGATTCCATAAGGTTTTTGTGAATTTATCAAAAACGAACAGAAATGTATACTTAATTACCATGCTTATACCATGACATATGTACGCTTACCAAACCATAATTACTATATGCCATAAATATATATTACCTAAATATCATGAAGTATTAAGCGAAATGTCGCTTAAACCAAATAGCCTTTCACCCCTCGATATCATATTTTTATTTGATTATTGCCTATCACTTAATATAAAAGTTAAACAAACCTGGGCATTGTTCCACCGGTGTAGGGTCTGTAGAAAACACCACAGAAAAGCTCAGCGCAAAACACGCTATTATTTTATAAATATTATGCATTGCAATTTAAATTTATATTAATTTTGTTACAATGCCCGCGTCCGCTCACAATAAGTGACTACAAATGTTTGGCATTAGTTTACCATTAGTTTGCATACAAGTTAGCATTCGGCAGTAGGAAAGTCCTTGACTACGTTGGTAACTTTAGGTTTATTATCATTTTTCGTGTCTTCGCTTTAAGTTTATTATTTCAATAATAATCGGATAATGTGATCCAACGTGTTGAAGAAAACGCACGAATGTTTCTTTTGTCCAAAATACATAAATGAGTTAAGGCCTCTGTAAATAAAAGTATGTAATAGATAAATGTTAATTATAATGCCCAGGGATTGTGGATATAATGCCGATTTGGTGGAAAGTACTCACTGCTGTCTGTGGACATCGGAATACCAAGGATTCAATTACCCCGCAGACTACCGTAAAACTAACAAGAGAAGGGCGCCTCAAAAACGATAAACAGATGCAGCATAGCATAAGAAATACAGAGTTCCCAATACTAAGGCAGATTTTAGTAAAATCGTAGATATATTACTCAATGTGAAAGTGTGATCGCAATGCAAATTAAATAATATGCTCGGTAAAAGGCAAACCAGTATTTTTATTTATGTCCATAATTTTATTATACAGAGCCTACGCTGATAGGCAGCTACAATCTTTCTGCCTTATTCAGCAGGGAAGCAGTAATGTATTCCCGTTTGAATGTAACAAATAGAATAAGTATTCTTACCTACAATGCCAATAAGATTCAACCTCATGTCACAAAATGTCAGGCGGCATTCACGCTGTTGTGTCTATAGGTCCCTGTTACCCTTTCAGAGGTGGACCATTATCCATTCATCCATCCATTATCCATCAATTTACAACAATAAAAAAACAACAATCAAGTCTAAACACAAATTTCCAAATTCAAATTGAAAAACTAGTTTTAGCCGGACAAAACGAGTTCTCAACCAAAACTAGTTTCTACTGTAAAATCCATATATACAGGGTGAAAACGAAGACTTGATATCTGAGATAATATAACTAAAATAATCACGATTGAAAAAACGTATGTAACTAATATTATTGCTTAAAAACCAGCTCAATGAATCGTGCGAAATGATCTGGAGAGGCCCGTATGCAAAACATCCGTTTTACCATTTTATCATTTTCGTGAAATATCAAGAATCTAAGACCTAATTTCACATTACCACAATAGTTCTCGACCGCAGATTGTCAGAGGATATATCCTTAAAGAGTTTCCAAGCACAACAAATATATAATAGGTTGGGGAAAAAGTCTTTTCGCATTATAGTATGTATGAATTTGTAATAAAATCTCTTTGGCTATACTATTTGTATCTGGCTGGTTTTGGTATCATTAAAAGTTTAAATTTTAAAGAAGATAATTCCAAATTCAAATTAGGAGAATGTGTGATTTTTATTTATTTTTCGTACTGTCAAGATGAGTGAATCTAATGAAGAAATTAGAAACATTTTAATATTTTACTACAAAAAAGGTAAAATGTAACGCAAGCCGCGAAAATATTTGCGATATTTATGGACCTAGTGCAGTGTCTGTGAGAGTAGCACAAATTTGGTTTAAGCGTTTTCAATCCGGAAAATTTGATGTCAAAGGTGCATGTCGCTCTGGTCGCCCTATTAGGGATAAAATGGATGCCATTTTTGAAAAATTGAGCAAGATCGGCATATCAGTAGTTACGACGTAGCTCTTCAGCTACAAAAGAAATGGACCACAAAAGAGTTTTGGCGCATTTGAAAAAAACTGAGTACACAAAAAAGCTCGATATTTGGGTATGTCACGAGCTAACTGAAAGAAACCTAATGAGCCGTGTACTCATTTGTGATTCTTTATTACGACGTAATAAAACCGAACCATTTTTGAAAAAGTTGATAACTGGTGATGAAAAGTGGATCACGTACGACAAGAACGTGCGAAAAAGGTCGTGGTCAAAGGTCGGTCAGTCTTCACAGACTGTGGCGCAACCCGGGTTAACTCGCAACAAGGTGATGCTGTGTGTGTGGTGGGATTGGAAGGGCATTATTCATTATTGTGTATTGTGAGCCTAATAAAATAAATAAATAAAATAAATAAATAAATTATGAGTCCGGGTTAACTCGCAACAGGTGATGCTGTGTGTGTGTTGGGATTGGAAGGGCATTATTCATTATGAACTATTAACACCAGGCAGGACCATCGATTCTGAACTACTGCGAACAAATTTAATGGTGAGATTAAAGCAAGAAGTGAGAGAAAGCGGCCGGAATTAATCAACAGAAGGGGTGTGGTTTTTCACCATGATAACGCTAGACCTCACACATATTTAGCCACTCAGCAAAAATTAAGAGAGCTTGGCTGGGAGGTGTTAATGCATCCGCCGTATAGTCCTGACTTTGCACCTTCAGATTTCAACCTGTTTTGGTCTCTTCAGAATTGTTTAGACAGTGTCAGGTTAACATCACGAGAGGACTGCCAAAACCAATTGTCGCGGTATTTTGATCAGAAGCCCCAAAATTTCTATAGCAATGGGATCTTGTGGTAATCCTCCCTACAAAGTGGCAAAAAGTTATCGAACAAAATGGTACCTACATACTTTAGTTAAATTTAAATAAACTATATTAAAAAATGTTGTGAATTTTCTTAAAAAATGCGAAGAAACTTTTTCCCCAACCTATTGTATTATATAATATAAAAATAATTATTTTATTTCCCTTTTGGACTTCCGAAAAGTTGGCTAACACCCTGTATAAAATAATATTATTATGGTGTTGGCATTAATGCTACATCCGTGAGACTTGAGAAGAATTAAATTGATATTTTATTTCTTGCCATACACACTTCCGGAGGCATAATGTCATTTTTGTATTCCGCTATAATTACAGTGCAGCAATTTCAACCGGTGAATAGGCATTCGTACGTTTATAGTTACATGGGTACTACGGGTATGGTATCAGATCAGGCAAAGAAGATGGGTAAATTATTTTCCCCAAAAAATTAGACTAGTAAATACATATACGAATACTACTGACGATTTTTCCCCTACCTACTGCTAATAACCTCGAGGGGTTATATGTACTAGCTTCACCGAACGTGTAGGAGCTCAAGGAGCTCAGCCTGGGAGACTGCTAACATCTGCACTTGCAAGATCAGTGCTTCGCTGAATCTACCATCGGATCCAGTGAATCCGGCGCCGTCCACCACCGGAGCAAAATTCATCCGTACTATCTGGATCCATATTTTTTTATCTCTATCCCAGTCATGAACTCGTCTGGCCATTCTTTGCCTATAAAAATATCCGACCAATAGGCCCAATATGATTGATATATTTTTATACTAATTAAATTTTTATACAAGTTTTATAAATTTGTATCAGAGTGTATTAGCTAAGGACGCAAGTGTGGTGCCTATGATTAAGTACTTTAAATAAATAAAAATGTGTTTGCAGAGTGTGAATTTGATTGACTTTAAAAAAAGAATACAGATTAGGCATGTATGTATATTGTTAGGATAACAAATAGGCTTTATTAGCAATAATAATTTTTTTTTTATTGCTTAGATGGGTAGTCGAGCTCACAGCCCAGCTGGAGTTAAGTGGTTACTGGAGCCTATACGTAAATGCGCCACCCATCTTGAGATATAAGTTCTAAGGTCTCAAGTATAGTTACAACGGCTGTCCCACCCTTCAAACCGAAACGCATTACTGCTTCACGGCAGAAATAGGCAGGGTGGTGTTACCAACCCGCGCGGACTCACAAAAGGTCCTACCACCAGTAAAAAACGTCTAGCAAGTCTATCTAACGTCTAGCAAGTCTGTAAAGAAACAAAAAAGTCAGAGGTGGCCTACGAAATGAAATAGCTCTGTTTTGGAATAACGGCTGTCATTCTTCCAAAGTATTCAATTGCTTCACAGCCTAAATGAGTAGGATAGTGATAACAAAAATATTATTTATAGCTCATATATTATCGTATATCAGTTGCATTGAATTCTTAATACCTTACCGATAATTACGCAAATAATTACGCAAACATAGGCGCGATAAATTGATACCGATTTGTGTATTGTTGACCGAACTTTCGGGTTCGGCTCGGACACGACGACGTTTTTTTTTTGTTTGTTTGAAAGATTACTGGTGGCCCGAAGGCCTTTCCAGTTTCACCATGACCGGTGGGCGAGCAAATGCTCAGCTAGGAGGGGTGGGATTTGCTAACAACCGCCCGAGCGCCTCCGAAGGAGACCTAACAATTAAAGAGCAATTGCTTCGCGACCACGGCGTACGCAGTTCACTAAGAGAGCAATACGTGAGTGTCTGTTACGCCGTCTCCAATCTAATCCACAGTGATGTCGCTTTTCCACAGGTTTTTCCCAAACCAGCCGCGCTCGGAAAACATCTGCACCAGCTGGTAGGTGACATGTCCTCGGTCGCGTGCTGAAAATGATCAAAAATTGCTGCATTTGGCAGCGCCACCAATCGGATACGATTTTAAAACTAAACAATGCACGAACCCACTCAAACAAACAAAAAAAAATCATTAAAACTGGTTTCCATCTTTACAATCGCGCCGCCCGCCACCGGAGTAGAGTTCATCCTTACTACCTATAACCACTGCGTTCATCCACAGTGCGATTCCAGTGATTTTGTCTGCAACATATCATCCGTCTTTGGAATGACGTTTCCTCCTCGGTATTTCCGGAGCGCCATGATATTTGTCTTTCTTCAATCGAGGTTTGTGGAGAGTATCTACTCAATGGTAGCTATCGGTTTGGCTGTGCCGGCACAGCTGACGTCCATGAGCGACGGTAAACATCATCAGTTAGAACCATCGATCTATTACCACTAGATAACGCCTCACAAACAAAAACAAAACACAAATATGGTAACGACTAATCTGACTATGCCATCAAACGGAGAAAAACGATGTAAAGGTATAATAATTGTAACCTAAACTATGCTTTTTTCCCAAGCAATAAAGTGCAGTTTAGATTATTTTAACATTCACTTACGACCTTACGCCATGAATGACAAAAAGAGATTGAAATTTACAATAACTTTTGTTCCAAATTCAACCTTATTTCATTAAAAATAAAACAGAGATTTACAGACATAGCATTTTTCTTACGCCATTTTAAACTTACGATATGAAGACTTCACTGCTCCGAACAGAGTATTACGAGCTTTGTACTTTTTTTGTAAGAATAAATTTGAGGAATTTATTTTTTATTGTTTTTTTAATTAATATCCATTCAATTTGTTCAATTTTTTCAATTTTATTCCTAATGATTAACAACAAATATTGTATAACTATAGATAATTATACCTGAGTTTACAATATAGCTAATATTGTAAATGGGGGGTGGGGAAAATGGGTAAGAGCTTTTTAAATCACCACAACATAATCTCCATCAAATTGTTTTATTTATTACTAGCGACCCGCCCTCGCTTCGCTTCGGAAACATTAAAACACACATGAAACCAAAAATAAAAAATAAAAAAAATAATTAAAAAAGCCTATGTTCTATATAGCCTATGTTCATCAGGGACAATGTCGGCTTCTAATGGAAAAATAATTTTTCAAATCGGTCCAGTAGTTTCGGAGCCTATTCGAAACAAACAAATCTTTCCTCTTTATAATATTAAGTATAAGTATAGAAATACATTTTTTTTCTTTTTATTGCCTAGGTTTGTAGACGAGCTCACAGACCACCTGCTGTTAAGTGGTTACTGGAACCCATAGACATCTACAACGTAAATGCGCCACACACCTTGAGATATAAGTCCTAAGGTCTCAGTAAAGTTAGACATGTCAGATTCGGTAAAAAGGTCTGCACAAACCACACTGGAATATTTGTATGTCGTTTGCGCACGTTTGCCGTTAGGGGCGCTGTTCCAACTGCATACAAAATTGGCTTACGCTATCGAGAACGTTAAGAAACTCGCACTAAGCACACTGGTCTGTCTACAAGGGCATTTAGAAAAACAGAGCAAAAAACTATGTACCTACTTAAAAATAAATATAATAATTATATTAAGTCGAGAATTATCTTATGCCCAATTAAAAAATGCCCTTACTGAATAACTACCTACATACTTCCTTCTTTTTTTATTTGAAGTCGTTTAAAAATTAATATATTATATTAATTAACTCCAAAATACACACTTTGTTCTGACTATTAACACAGTCAAGGATATTTTTAAAAAGCAAGTAGGTAATTAAAACGATTTAAAATTAGACAAGAAGATGAATACAATGTATGATTTATTTTAATTCTTTTTTTATGATTCCGGCAATATAATTAGAGTTTTTGAACGAACCAAAAATAAAGCTATCTAAAGGAACAAGCAATAGACTTAAAATCGCCTTGTCGATCTAGTAGTTCGTGACTCTAATTGCTGTACCAGGGACTCTGTACTTATCAACACAACATCGATTTATGTTAACATGTTTGATATTTGAATTCTTGATGTATTTTTTCTTCAGTCTCATATCCATGAGACAGTCAAAATCAATTTTCTGAAAGTTTATGGTGGTTATCGTGTTCAAACGAATAAAAACCCTAAATTACGGCAACGCAATTCCAAGGAGTATAACTTCTGAGGGAATTGGGATTCTTGGGTATCTATCCAAAGTATCCTAATTCCGAGAGGTTTGAAATTCCTGATCAATAAGCTGAGCCTCACTTGGGCCCCTGGAACTGCCAACGTCTATGATAATCGGTGACTCTCACCATCAGGTAGACCGTATACTCGTTTGTCTATTGATGTAATAAAATTATTATTATATAATTTATATATTTATTGTGCACATTTCGGTTCCGAGATGATATACCGTACACTAGCTGATGCGTTAAATCAGGTCTTTACTTACGAAATTGTCATTTAGTATACAGAAATTTAGTCATTTTTTTTTATAAATATTTTCATCAATAAAAAAATGCGCTCATGGTATTTATGCATCTCTGCCAGTGCAGTGGTAATTCTTCGATGCCCTTGTTGAAGAAGTCAGTTGTACGGGATTCAACTAGCTTTTCAAAGGAATTTTATAGTGCCTCTCTATTATTTTGCCGGATGAGGTCGAGCGTTGTCGTGGGAGCTGCAGGGACTAACAATTACCCAAGGCTAGTCAGAAATTCGCGAGCTTCTCTATCGTTATTTCCAGTTCCTCCACAGTACACATCCGCAGTTATGCTGGTGCTATTTGGTAAGAAACTGTGATGAATTATATCGCGCACTACACCACCAAACAGTCGACGTAGAACACACCCGCATTCCCGCCATTTTGCATCTCGTTTTTACCATCGCACCGCCCGCCACCGGAGTAGAGTTCATCCATACTACCTGGAGCACTGCGGTCATTCACAGTGCGTTTCCAGAGATCTTTTTTGCCACCTACCATCCGGCTATGGAATGAGCTCCCCTCCACGGTGTTTCCCGAGCGCTATGACATGTCCTTCTTCAAACGAGGCTTGTGGAGAGTATTAAGCGGTAGGCAGCGGCTTGGCTCTGCCCCTGGCATTGCTGAAGTCCATGGGCGACGTAACCACTCACCATCAGGTGGGCCGTATGCCCGTCTGCCTACAAAGGCAATAAAAAAAAATTCCCAGCCTCGCTCGCATATAGCAACCCCGGTTGCTGGGAAGTGATCCGGTGAAGCTTATTGTTTCTTTCAACTAATTTATATTAAGTTAGTGTATATTAGTGTATATAGTATATTAAGTTAGTGTTTAATAAACACAATATTGTTATTTTTAATTTGTTTTTTTTTATTGGTGTAAGTCTCCCAGAGCGGTAAGTGGTGGCGCCCTGAGATCCTCCTCACAGTCTCCTGTTCACCGGTTGTCTACCGGTGGTGACGTGTCTAGAAGTGGTGCGACTCGGCCCCGTGTCTCTCGACCCATAGACCACCTTTTGGGGAGTGACGCGACTGGGCCTCATGTAACATCGGCATACCTACCCAGGGGCACCCTCAGACACAGACACGTTATACGGTGGCTACGATGAGGATTCTCATGTCGTGCCGCTTTTTCCAAATGGCAACGTTTGTAGCACTCACTACCCACGTCACGTACTTCACGTCATTAATGTTGCGAGTCGTTTGTGCAGCATTGCTTTTTACTCATATTTATCATATTTTTATTGTCTCCATATCGATGGCAAAGATACAACAACATAAAACAACATCAATAAACAAATGAATGAATCTGAAAAATAGAGATCCATATTTTTTTAATAAGTTTTATTTGAATTTAGAATTTATTGCCATACATAAATTAAGCTTCATGTGGTTTTAAGTGACCATTATTGTAAAATGGCAACTCCACAGGTAAAGAACTATTATTAAAATGTGCACTTATCTCTTTATTGCTTAAGAGATCGGTCTTTTCACAACTCTATTACAATATTTTTTAAGACGGCTTATTTTTGATGTTATACAATAAAAATATCGTAAATAAAGATTTTGGTATATAATTTAAAAAAAAATATTGTTACAAATTCACTTTATTAATGTTTTACACGCTGCAAATATAGACGAAACTACATCATTGGTTTAGGAACGCTTAGAGGACAAACATATAAACATAAATTGATTTTTATTTACATAGATAGAACATGCATACGGTATACCCTGATCAAAACAACTATTTAAATAAAGAAGCACTTTAAAAGTCCTATCTGTCGGGTAAGTTGTAATGTTTTTTAAAGGTCTCTGTGGGTATTTTCAGGAATGCATCTTTTAAGTTTCCACAATTCGAAGGGGGCGTTTCGTTCAAGTACTTCTCCATATTGACGAGCAACATTTTTGGCGACAAATCTGCTCCAATTTGAAACTCCTCTATAGCTCTGTGCACTGCCTAAAATAATAATAAAAACACACCTACTTAATGTATACAATATTATACTAATTAAATTAATACAATAAATATTCATAAATTTACTTGATACTTTAATGCCATAAGCATAAAATTATTATGTATTATGTTTAATGTATTTGTTTATAATAATATGATTATGTTTAAAATATAGTTAATATTTTAAAATAATCATTGCTATTTTTTTTTGTTATTGCTTAGATGGTTGGACGAGCTCACAGCCCACCTGGTGTCATGTGGTTACCGGAACCCACAATGTCTACAACGTAAATGCCGCCACCCACCTTGAGATATGAGTTCTAAGGTCTCAGTATAGTTTGAATAATTGAAGTTTTGAACTTCAATCCGGTTGAAACTTCCATCAGTCCTTGAATAAATAATAAACAATAGTTTTTAATAATTATTGGACAATAAAGCTACGTTACCATGGTTCTGTTTTTAATTCATTTTAAGAGCTGGAACCCTAAAACTATTATTTTATAAAAAGATTTAAATCCGAAGATAACTGTGGGAAAATTACTTGAAACGCCGGTTGCTTGTCACTATAGAATGCTCTGCGACTGCCATGGAGTACGAAGATCCCGTTGGAGGTGGCATCTGCGCACGCGTCACCATACATACACTGGTCAGAACGATAGTTGTACCGGCAGGACAACTCATGGACTGCCCTCTCGTGATAGTGAAAGATAATGTTGATTATGTCCTAGAAAAAGTTAACAGACAGACATTTAGTACAAATTAGATCGATTATTAACTGCAAAATAACAAATGTGAGAACCCGCCGCGAATATAATACATGAACCCGCATAGGTTAATACCCCATTCTGTACATCGCACCAAAGTTCTTGCTGCGATAAACAATGTTCTTATACAACAGAAGTTTCCACATAACACCAAGAAGTGGGCCGCGGTACTTTCAATTTACGATGTCTATAGACCTCATGATTAAAATCAGATTGCACAAGAGGTTGCCCATTTAAATTCTAGATGAATTAAACCTTCACAAAAACCGTCATTTTCATGTTCATATTTCATGTGAAATCCAAATTTTTATATAAAGTTGAAATCTCAATTGCTTTCACATAGCAATTATAATATTTATGTTATCATTCAATGTAATCATGCAAAATGTACATCGTATAAGTATTGGAACGTACTTGGTCGCCCCACGGTATATTGGATTTCCACCTTAGCATGATAGGAGTTATATAATCGATCCATCCAAATTCTCTCATCCTTGTTAAATTCATTAGCATCACACCAGAGTTCAAACCTGTAAACGCGAGGATAGTTTTCGAAAGTTTTAGTTACGTTACGGACATAATTAATCGGTTTTTTTTTTTAATTCATAGTTTAAGCCGTAGATGACTTTTCTTGCAGAACACGGAAAACGAAGTAAAATAAATTAGTAGAGGGTGAAAAAGTATTTGACATAACATAAAAATTTAAGTTTTTTTTAATTTTTTTTATTATTGCTTAGATGGTTGGACGAGCTCACAGCCCACCTGGTGTTAAGTGGTTACTGGAGCCCATAGATGTCTACAACGTAAATGCGCCACCCACCTTGAGATATAAGTTCTAAGGTCTCATGTATAGTTACAACGGCTGCCCCACCCTTCAAACCGAAACGCATTACTGCTTCACGGCAGAAATAGGCAGGGTGGTGGTACCCACCCGCGCGGACTCACAAGAGGTCCTACCACCAGTAAATCGAATAGATTCGAAGGTTATCGCGCAGTTCTTTCCAAGTTACCATGTAACGGTACATCGTGTAATAAATTAAAACCTGCACTATTTATAACTTGATATTGTGAGGCTTGCACCAGTATGTAAAATAATCCTGCCTATTTCGGCCGCGAAGCAGTCAGGCGTTCCGCTATATAGAGTGAGCGAGACAGCCGTTACGTGATGCGAATACTTGGACGGCATGTCCCAAGATAGGTGGGGAATTTCCCCCATTCTTTCTATTACTTCCGTTTGACTTCATACAAAAGAGCACTTTTCGGATCGGCTATGCCCAAGCATTAGCAATGTGTATAAATGAAATTAATAGTGAGCGACGACAGCCACTTATTTTTATTGCTTATCTACTAACGAACTGACCCCACCTGATCTTAAGTGGATTCACCCACCGTGAGACCTGAGTTCTAAAGTAGTAAGTTGTCAGCAGGACTTTAAACCGCGATAGAAGTTACCGCGATTGTAGGAGCCTATGTAGGCTCTTGTCTGTAATTACCGCAGCACTTCTTTTTTTTTTAGGAATAGATGATTAGTCGTGTCCCGTAGGCCTTTTCTGTTTCACCAGGACAGATACGGCTCTTATCTAGCCCGTACCATTGTACCATCACACCGCAAAACTTCTTTGAACTCTCTGACGGATCGGACAAGCAGACTACCAAGATGATGTGCATCTTAGCCTGTCAAAAACAGACTATGGGACCTTATCTCTAACATTTTACTTACATGCCGAAATTCTATTATGTTATAGATATCAGAAACTAATATGTTGACTAAGATTATTCTAATTGTATTTACAAAAAATAGGGATTTAAAAGAACATAAACAACATTATAGTTTAACATTCAAAGATGAGATAATGCATACATAAGTTTATTTTACCTATATAAATCATGCAATTAACAGTATATTAATCAGGTAAGTATTGGCTTCATTGTTATTTAGAATTGAAAAGATACTGATTTCAATGTCTTTAGCTACATTCATATAATTATTTCAATTTCTTATTGTTTAGATATCAGTATAGTTTGTAGTAAACTTACCGCATTTTCCATAAAATGGATGTTTGGCAAATCTAGGGTACCATGAAACATTTGGGTTTTCATCTTCTAAAGCCAAAGCTGATATTTCTGTAGCTTTAAATTTTGTAAAGTAATTCCACAAAACTTCTATGGGACCCAAGAACAGGGTGTCTGTATCCACATATATCATAGCATCGAGATGAGGAAGCAATGCCTATAAAATATGACACGTTTTTGAAAGCCGAAGCTTGCATCCATTAAAATCAACAGAACCAAAATTTTGATGAGCAGTTAAAAGGAGAATTGACAAAAAGTGTTGTTTTCCTTCAAATAAAATAATTTTTATCATACCTTGTATAAACATCAAAGACTGTTGTATCCAATTATCACACCTCATATACAACATATTGTATTATGGAAATCTACAAGTGTTATAAACCATCTAGACCAATGGTGTGAAAACCAGGGGTTGCGACCCCTGTGCAGCTGTCAAGATTGTTGGGGATCAACAATTTATTTTTTATTTTTCAGTTGATTTAGTAGCTCGCAGCACCACTCTCCACTGTCTTGTGGGTTGTAATTATTTTTCTCTCTACTGATAAAATCGTACTCGAAAAAAGTATGCCCCAGTAATCTAGACTATACACACTATGTTGTAGATGGTATGACAACAGAATGTGAATATTGTCACTTACTACAAATGTAGTGGAAAACTTAATTGTTTTAGTATAACTCTTGTTCAGCCTTCAAAACTGAACACAAGAGTGCTTCATAGCAAAAATAGGCAAAAAGGTGGTACCTACCCTTGCAGTCCTACAATTTGTCTTCCGTTAAAATAATGACATATTGAAGACAGGCCTGCTCATATTCTATAATATATTTTCAGAACTATTTAATTTAATTTTATTGCCTACACTTACAGGTATAAATAATCTTTGAGCAGCACATTTACTAAATAAGTTCATCCAATCCTTTCTGTTTGCTTCGGGAAAATTAATTTTATGAAGTTCAAAAGTGAATGGTCTGGCAATCAACATCTTCCACTTTGTCAATGTACTGTTAAACTTTTTGTGTAAATCATCTTCAGCAAATATAACCACATGTAAGGAGGATTGTGTAAAAATAAGTCCAGACTTCAACAAATTCAGTGACTCATTAAACCTAGAATCACATACTACAAATGATAAAACAACTTCATCATTTTTTTTCATCAACTTCGATTTAAATATTCTGAAAGAAAAAATACTTGTCACAATTATTTCTTATAGCAGAAACTAGTATTTGTAAAATGAACAATTTTGCAATAAAATTAGTTGCACTGTGACTAAAGGTATAAAATATATTTGCAATTATCAAAAAGAACAATCACATGGGCAAGGTATTTTGAAAAGAAATGCCTTTAATAAATTGTTGTTTATATTAACACCCTTGAATAATAATATAGTATGTAATACATTTCTATTCATCCTATTAATTAAAATGGTGAAAGCTGAGAGTGGATGCACAGCATTTTGATGTTTGCACCAGGTAACTTTGAAACACAATGAAAGGAGACAAAGACATTTTAATCTGAACATATTCATATTCATGTTTAGTATTCTGCATTATTGAACAATAGTTTATATAACAATACAAATAATCAGTAAGTTTGTTCTATATTCAAAGTGTGGACAGACTATTCAAAATGAAGAAAAAATATATGATACTAGCTGACCCGGCAGACTTCATAGTGCCTTAATCGATAAATAAAAGACCTAAACTTTTGTATAAAATAAACTTTAAAAAAAACACAAGGAATCTGTCCAACAGATCAAAGGAAAAACAAAATTGTTTTTTTTTATATACTTAATTCTGAGCATTTTCATATTTTTTCACCTTTTAAACTTTTTCTGGACTTCCACGAATAATTCAAAACCAAAATTAGCCAAATCGGTCTAGCCGTTCTCGAGTTTTAGCAAGACTAACGAACAGCAATTCATTTTTATATATATAGATTTACCATAAATAATTTGAATAATTAATTGAACAATGCAGTACAATTTTCTCCAAATATCAGACATTTCTAACAAGCCTTATGAATCAAAATAATTAATTTAAAGTAATCTTAATCAAAGAAAACTCAATCCCACTGATGTTAACATTGCTAAACATGACATTACTGTTAAAACACATTGTATGCCTGCACAGGTAGGTAGCACCACCCTGCATATTTCTAAGCAATCATCCATTCTGTTTTTTTGTTTTAAGGGTGGGACAGAATTTAATACAATATAATTGAGAGTTGACTTCGGATCTCAACGTATGTGTGGCCATTCATATTGAGATGTCTATGAACTCTGGTAATCAGTTAAATCGGCAACGTAAGAATGTCATTCATGTTGGGCTCTCGTACTATTACTTGTATACTTTTACTATTAGTTGTATACTTTAATAAAGGTATTTCTTTAGAACACAGATTTCCTATTTAACTATTGTTACTCGTTGTACTTACCTCTTATTTTGATGATTGGAATATAACTTCGTATTTCTCATGGAAATTCTTGAGTTTAAGTACAAAATAGTTGAAACGCTAAAAATTATAATTAGGGTTAGTGTAGTATAAAACGGGAACCTTTTCATCTTGATTCATAATGGTGCTAGTGCACAACTAGTTCTCGGTGCGCATTTGTAATGTACTCTTAGGTGTGTAATGCTCATAGCATAATTATGAGTATATAGTCTTAGTTTCAATTTACTATGTACTTAGTGCTCCAACTTTTCATAATTTTTACAAAGTTATTATAGATCAATATCAAATTAATGTTCTCAAAAAACTCAAATAATACCGGTAAGTTTTGTGTTTTTATTTTGTTTACTTTTTTTGTTATCGATTCTGCTATTGAACAGGCAAAGAGAACGTAGCTCAAACGTTATAATTTTAAAAGTAAAAGTCAAAAAAAAATCTGTCAAAAGAGAAATAGAATTGAAGAAAATTAAATGGAATTTAATAACTTGAGACAACACTTGAGACAACACTGAATTGTAAAAATGATGATGGAATTATGTTGCGAAAACATCCAAAAGTAGAGTCTGAATTATCAAGGAAAATGACTGAGACTGCCAGAAGAGACAAGAAGATGTTTCCAGAAAATATATTTTTTTCCTAACGTTATATAACCCATCTAACCATAAATACAAAAAAACTTCTTTTTTTCAACTTTATAATGATTTTAAATTTGGAACACGTATATTATTATAAAAACTTCTTTCGATTTTGCGCCATTTCACATATTTTTTCGTGTTCATTATCAAATTACAATATGGAATAGGGTGTTAAAGAAAATAGGTTTGCAGTGATCGCCTTACACAAAGTGAGTATGGAGTATGGAGCCGTCGGTGATATGCCAGACACTTCAAAAGCTTGGTATCAGCCGTATGTTCGTAAATTGTAGTATGAACAGATATAAAAACACTTCGTCAGTCGAAGACCAGATAAGATCGAGGCGGCCTCGTGGTGTTAGAGCTACAAAGGCTACTAAAGCTGTTAAAGCCAGAATTCGTCGCAACAGCGAAAAATAATGATTCCCGCTAGGACTGTCGCAGATTATAAAACAAGACCTGAAGTTCAGTGCTTATCCTCGATGTACATAACGTCATGACCTAAATCGATCTTTACAATTAAAATGAGTGGATCGATCCAAACGTCTTCTGTCGCGATACGCAGGTGAATGGCACAGAAATATCCTCTTTACCGATTAAAACATTTTCACGATTGAAGAACACTACAATAAGCAAAGTGATAGTATAATTTAGGGTATGCTCACAGTTGTGAAGAAGTGCTATAAAGAAGTGTTTTGCTCAAGTGGTCAAAGGAACAACGTAGTCATAATCCTGCGTCAGTGATAATTTGGTGAAGCGTGTCTTATCAAAGAGTCACAAAACTACATTTTTGTGAAAAAGGAGTGAAAATTTCAGCCAAGGTGGCTGATTGAAATTAAATTTTTGGCGGGATCGCGAGGAGTGAAGTTGTGTGATTTGTTTTATTTTGTTTATTTAGTGTTTCTTCAGGCTTATTAACTGCTTAGTATCTGTGAAATTGCACAAATGTGGGAAAATTAAACAAAGCCGCTGAACGTAACTTCTCGGGATTCTCCAAAAATTCCACTGAAAAAGTCTCAGTAAATGACCACCATTTTACTGAGATTATATTTCATCCCATATCATCTCATCTCATTTCATTTAATTTCATCCCAGTTGATTAATGTCTCAAATTAATCATCTTTATTTCATTTCACTTCATAATATCATTTTTCATAAAAATATGAATATAAATTAAAATATGACATGACTTAAAGGTCTTAGTTACCAGGTCATAAAATCCCATAAAAATATATATATATTTCATTTATTTGTTTAGCCCAAAGCATAGATTATACACTTATTATATGGCCCAAAGCATATTAAAATTTTAATACACAAACACAATATATTATTTTCCAAAAATGAGTTCCGAAGATACAAAAGAGAAAATACTAAATCTTGCAAGAAAAAGCTCGAAAGGAATTACAGACAAGGACATAATTGCTGAAATACCTGGCATATCATCAGTAGAACTAGTAACTGCTTTAAATGATCTTCTGAAACAAGAACGTTTTGATTTATTTAATCAAAACGGATCTTTAATTTATAAGTACGTTAGCAAAATATTAGCTATTTATAGAATTTTTAGAGAAGAATTAGAAGATTTAGAGAAGAATTTTTAAAGAACTTGAAATAATATTATTAAATTTTATTCATTTTAGGTTGAAAACTCAAACAAATAAGCACGCAATCAAAGGAGCAGATAATGAAGAAAAGGTAGTCTATAATCTGATTGAAGAAGCAGGAAATAAAGGAATTTGGATTAGAGATATTAGGATCCGTTCGAATCTTGCAAACACTCAACTGACTAAAGTCCTCAAAAATTTGGAAAGTAAAAAAGTGATAAAAGCTGTGAAATGTGTTAATGTAAGTAAATTGAATTTTAAATCAACAAAGATCTATTTGATACTTAACTTACAATTTAAACCTGGTTAATTCACAGGCCTCTAAAAAGAAGGTTTATATGCTTTACAACTTGGAACCAGATAGATCATTGACAGGGGGAGCTTGGTACCAAGACCAAGACTTTGAATCCGAGTTTGTAGATGTCCTCAATGTACAATGCCACAGGTTCTTGAGTCAAAGAGCTGATAATATGAGAAACAATCCTAGGGGACCTGTTTTTGGACGAACACAAGCTTATGCCACTGCTACTGAGGTCCAAAAATATATTACTGATCTGGGAATTAGTAAAGTAAGATTTTACAAACATACACTAACTTGGTCAGCGAACATTTTAAAATACCATGTAGATTTAATTAATTAATGTTTCATTTATATCTACTTATATGATGTTTATTATTACATAAATGTTTTGTTAGTATTACTTTTCTTTTACAGGTTGTATTAGATGTTGATGATGTAACAACAATTTTAAACACCCTAGTGTATGATGGGAAGGTAGAAAAAAGTGTGTTTCCCGACGGAAGTAATGTTTATAGAGCTATAGAAACTCTTATACCATCTTCAGGCCTTGTTCAAGTGCCATGTGGAATATGCCCCTTGATTCAAAGATGTAATTCCTCAGGACTAATTACTCCACAAGTTTGTAATTATATGACTGAATGGTTAGAATAATTAAAAAAAATTATAATGAATAACATTTTTAATACCTATTCAAATAAGTATCATTGATCTAGTTAAAAGAAAAGCTTCCTCTACAAATTAAATTGTGACTAGAGACATTATACTTAAAAGCATTAAATAATATATTTCTGTTGAAAACACATACTATTTTTAATTCTATTTTAAGTTCAAAATTTTTGCTTTTAAAACAGATATTTGTAGAACATTACTTAACAATAGAATACTTAGTTATAATATGAATATTGTGTGCACATTTGAAAAACCAATATTTTTATAACTATAGATAATTTTATATAGTTAAAATTATATAACTTTTAACTGAGAAAAGTCTACTTTATAACTTGTCACACGGAAGGCTCCTGTCTTAAAGCAATTTATTGCAAATTAGTTATGGTCAACAACAATTTTGCAACAAATTATTTAACATTCTAGTGGTCATTTCAACATTTTAATGCAAGTACAATGTATAATATATACTATAAAATCCTCAAAATAAACTTCTAAAATTATTCTCGATATTATGCAAAATACCAGAGAGTACAGCTGGCTCCCTCCTATTTCTTGTAAATTTATCTTCATCTCTTTCTTTCTCATATTCAGTATTATTTTTGGGGAACAATGAGCTAAATGCGTCCATTTGTATATAATTCAACGACTGCAATATTAGGCCTTTATTTGGATAAGGTGTGGGACTAAGAGTTGGTGAATTGTGATTTATATGTTCAGGAACGTGATTATTTAGTGTGGCATCTGGTGGTGATCTCCCATTTGTACTATCTTTGTCAGATGATGGGTTTTTGGGTGCTTGATCTCCACCTATTAAAAATAGAAAATAAATTGATAATTGATATATTTACATTGTTCTTAGAATCAATACTAACAAAAAATATCAGCAAGCTTTGCCACCAGTTTAAATATTTCCATGCCATGTGTGTGATATTGATAATATTACAATTTCTGAGATGATAAAATAATTAGAACCTATACACCACATGATATCAAACAATAAACATGCATGACAGACTCAAGTACCAACCATACTCATAAATTGAGGTTTTAGCACCAGTCAGAAGCAACAAAATTGCAAACCAACAGTTCTAATTAGTTGGGACTATGTTAACTTAGTGATAAGCAAAAAGTAAAGATTTACTGCTGCCTATACTGGGAAGCATTACAGTGTGTGAGAAAGATGTATGCTAACACCATCACAAATCAGTATCTTTGAATAAATTAAAAGAACAGGTTACAAAGGTATGAAAGATTCTATTTATAAAGTACTTTATATTATATTTTCATATTGATTATGTAGACATTAAAAATCAACAAATAACAACAATGAACCTTCTATTAAGATATCTTACAAAATTTATGAGATTTAAACAAAATTATTATTTTTCCACAACAGTGGCTTAATGATAGTTTTAGCTGGTCTATAACTGATCTATGGGTGAAGACTAGGCATTTATAACCACATTTCCAATTACAGTTCATTTGAACATCAGATTTATAGACAGGAACATACAAAAAAGGCAGTCTGGTAAATATTTTCAACCAACTATATAACTTGTTCATATATAAATAAACTTTACTCATATTTATACAGTGTATACACCCAACCCATAATAACACTATTATCATTTTAAGTTCAAAGTCTTCATTCAAACCTTATAATGTAAAGAAAAGACCAAAAAACCCATATTATATAATGTAAATGGTTACAAAAAAAATTAACAGGTGCAACAGAATTATTTTTATTTACTAACAACATACCAATAGAATGAATAAGCCTTTCCATTTCTCGGAGTTGTGTCTGTTGTTTTTGTACAGTAAAATACAAATCTGTGATAGTACTTGTGATGTGCTTCATCTCCTCTTCACGCTTGGCTTCTTTGGCTGCTTCTTTTTTACTTTGCCTAAAAATAGTCAAATTACAATTTCGAGACATCTTTTAAATTTACCTTTTATACTGTGAAAACATACCTATTGTACTCGATCACTAAAAGGCTAGCACCAATTACGAATATAACCGTTTCGCCAAGAAGATTTGCTCCAAGTTCAATGGCCATTTCCTGGCTTAAAACAGGAATATTGACAGGCTTTCCCAAATTTAAAATCCACATTTTGGCTTTAACTTCACACCAATTGTAAACTGTGAAAAAAAGTACATGAGAAAGGTTTCTGTTTCGCTTATATATAAAAATGATTTTATATGGAAACGTGAAAAGCATTATTACTTACATTGCGCTGGAGGCATACAAACATAAGTTCTAAAAAATGGATTATTCTTGGCTCTCTCCTTGCACACGTTCGCGATTGGTTTACTTATCTGTTTCACCAACAAAACAGATAATTTAGCTATTGGAAACGCCCCTACAACCATATTGTATGGGTTATTCAAAATAAATACAATAAATCCAAAAATTCAGTTTAGTCCTTCAAAATGGTTTACACTAGTTTACAGAATCTCAATTATTTATTCCCAGGGTTCGTAAAATCGTCGTAAAGTTTTGGACATTTGATAAATTTGACAGTTAACTTATTGACAGTTTTTCCTCGGCATTAAACATACATCCTTGTTCACTTATTCCCAAGAGTAACACATTTTAGGCTGGCCCCAATATTTATTATTATATTTTATCTATTAGTTTCAATCTATTATTTATATACAAAAAGCTGATTTCCACTCACCCTTTATAAGTTCGAAATTACCAGGCCGATGATTTTAAATTTGACGTACATATTTTTTTGCGACACAGACGCTCAGTAGGAACAGATTTTATGTAAATCCTATTCTGATTGGGTTTTACGTACCTAAGCTTCGCAAAATTGCCATGGTAAAGTTATGAACTTGAGTATAATAAGCAATATTTTATCCCCGAACTAGCCCATAGACACAACCCACTAAGTTTCTCACCGGATCTTTTCAGGGTCGTAAAACCGATCCAGATTCTGCAAAACACTACTCTTTTTAGGTCCAATGTTAGTAAGCTCTCTCAGGTTGAGCCCGTGAGCTCATCTACCAGTCCGTAAGTAACTGGAATAACTCCTAGGACCCCCATCTATTAGGTAGAGAAAAAATCCCCGAAAAACGCACCATGCTTAGTTATTTCTGTGAGTTAAGCTTCAAGGCAAGTTTATCACTATAACTAGTCAGGTCATAAGTATTGTCACACAGTAAAAACTTTTCTTTTAGAATGCTGGCCACAAAAAAGTTTATTGAATTCGAATTTCGAATTGTTCATGAGAATAAAAATGTATACTTTTAGAATTTTACTAATTTTTAAATATGGAGTGGACGCTTAAAGAAGACCGTGTTGCAGTTATTGCGTCGTATCGTTGCGGTTACGCGCCAATTCAAATTTTTAACATACTGAAAAATTTGAATATAACCAAAAGATTCGTTTATCGTACCATCAAACGATACAATGAAGACTCTAGTGAGACAGGTCAAGAAGTGGTCGCCCTAGGTCTGTTAGGACTCCAGCAGTGATAAAAGCTGTGAAGGCGCGAATTCAAAGAAATCCCAAACGTAAGCAGAAACTGTTGGCCCTTCAGATGGGGTTAAGCAGAACCACGGTGAAAAGGGTGTTAAATGAAGACTTAGGGCTTCGGGCATATCGAAGAAAAACAGGATATCGTTTGAATGCTCGTCTAATGGACCTGAGACTGAAGAGATGCCGCGCTTTGTTGAAGCGGTACGCGGGAAAAAAATATCGGGAAATTCTTTTTTCGGATGAAAACATTTTTACCGTAGAAGAGCTACAACAAACAAAATGATAAGGTGTACGCACACAGTAGTGAAGAAGCGAGCAACCGTATTCCGCGTGTCCAATGAGGTCATTTTCCATCCTCGCTCATGGTATGGTTGGGAGTTTCTTATTGGGGCTTAACAGAGGTACATTTTTGTGAGAAAGGTCTAAAAACGAATGCAGTTGTGTATCATACAGTCCTGACGAACCTTGTGGAACCTGTTTCTCATACCATGTTCAATAACAGGCACTGGGTATTCCAACAAGATTCGGCGCCAGCTCATAGAGCGAAGAGCACACAAGACTGACTGGCGGCGCGTGAAATCGACTTCATCCGGCACGAAGACTGGCCCTCCTCCAGTCCAGATTTGAATCCGTTAGATTACAAGATATGGCAACATTTGGAGGAAAAGGCGTGCTCAAAGCCTCATCCCAATTTGGAGTCACTCAAGACATCCTTGATTAAGGCAGCCGCCGACATTGACATGGACCTCGTTCGTGCTGCGATAGACGACTGGCCGCGCAGATTGAAGGCCTGTATTCAAAATCACGGAGGTCATTTTGAATAAACTTTAGTGTCATAAGAATCTATGTTTTGTTAAGTTCATTTTGGTATATGAATGGTTACATAATGAATAAACTTGTTTCAATTATTTTACATTAAACATGTGACAGAATTTATGACCTGACTAGGTATATGTATATTCATATATTCATTGAACAAAAGTAATAAAATGGAACGGGAAACCTAATATCATTTGCGATTTTTAGGATTTTTTTGTTCGTGTTATGTTTATTTGTGCTCGTCTCCGAAACTACTGGACCGGGAATCCATTTACGGATACCCGGTCGAGGGGAGCATTGGACTGGGTTATGTTGGCCTCAGCGCTTTCAGAGAGGAAGAGGGAGACGAGGAGGGTCAAGGTCCTCCCCCAATTTCTCGCAGGAGAATACGCCTTGAAAAAGGCGCGCGAGGCACGCGCCCAGCAAAACTAACTAACGACTTTAACCACATCGAGCTCTACCACACCGGCTTTTTTTTTCCGGGCCAGGGGCTGAACCTTCTACGAGGTCCCCGCGCCTAGGGGGCGCGCGCAATATGTGGGACTTGACGATCTGCAAGTCTGGTCTTGCAGACCTCACCGGTTATACCAATTCTACGGGACCGCAGTGCGCGACGAAAGTTCGCCTTTGCTTTTACCCGTCCTGATGATACGACGGGATGACATTTACGGGAATATCGAAAAGGACGTCGACTCGGGAGATAAGTCGTGGGCGGCCACACGAGCCACCTTGCACCGCCTCACCACCGGACCGAGAGTCTGACCGAGCTGAGCGGGACCTTCCCGCACGCGCCGCCCACCCCGCCTTCTGCGCTGCGCTTTCATGCTTCTCAGACTCACAAAACATCATGACCAGATCACAACACCTGGCCATTGCTTCCCACAAGCTCTGGTCCTCTAAAATGCGGGCGACGACAGCCCGCAAGCAGAGGACCCTCCCCAGCACCGCGATGAGATCTCACCACGAGTGCTCCCAACGCGGGCATGCTTCGAGCGCATGCTGAGTGTCATCGTCCGGATGTCTTTACTCCTGGCAACCCGGATGTGACCTCTCCTGCAGACCTTTCACGGGTACCTCCCGAAACAGCCATGTCCCGGGAGGACCTGCGTAAGGTGAAAGGAGAGCACGCCGTGTCACCGATTCGACCATGCCTCCAGCACGGGCACCAGGGCCTCAAGGCTGCGCTGGCTGGTGGCCGAAGTTCGGCCAAGTTCCTCCATCAACCGCTCCCTCCACTTAGCGTACGCCACATGATGCGCAGCACGTCTTCTGAACTGGGCCCCTAGCTGCAAACGCAGACGTTCGAGAAGTTAAAAAACTGGCACCAAACACACTGGTATATTCTGCATCTGCATTCTAGAAAAAAAACTGGGAATAATTTGTTATATTTGTCATCATTATCTATTGATTTTATTTCATTAACACAAATACAATATGAATATTAACAAGATTTAGGCAGACTTATACGTTTTTTTTTTCCTACCTATGCTGATAATCTTGAGACCTCGATACCGGTCACTCACATTCGCACGAATACGCAACCCGCAAGTGTAGGACGACATTTTCAAATGATTATGCAAAGTTTTCGCTGCATTCGTGGTTTTCCAAGCTGTGTCGGTTTTTTAACAGACATCAAGGCGCGCGAACCGCGATCCTTCGCGTACTTTCCACACATTCGTGTGACCAGTTGCGCCCAGGATTGCAAAGGTAACGGACGTTTCGCTATTTTCATAGATCGTGACGTCTACTGTGTAGCGTATCTTCATCAAAAGAAATCCCATAAAAACAGCATGGCTGTTAATGATGTCTGGGAAAGAATTCAAAACTCTTTTTCTCTTCAATGTTCTATTGACGAATTAAAAAGGAGGAGAAATTCGTGAGACATTTGTAAACAAGTGTAGGAGGAAGCGCAAACGGGTTCGTAAATTGAGTACCGAACCCATTTGCACAGCCGCTAAGTTTGCGAATGAATGTTTGAGTGGCCGGCATTAGAGGTTATTTCAGCTTCGCCTGACGTGTTGGTGAGTTCACGGGGCTCAAACCGGAAGTGTTGCTAACACTGGCCCTAGCAGTGCTTTGCAGAATATATCACCGGATCGGCAACGCAACCCACCGAGATGATCCGGCGAGAAACTCAGTGGGACTGGGCTGTGTCTATGGGTTAATTTACTCGTCGAGCCCTTCGTCGCAAGCTACTTATTTATTTTACATTATTTTTACATATTTTGCAGAAATTGTTCAAAAATTTTAGACAAAATACCTTATTAATTAATTGTGCATAGAACGTAGATGGATTTCAAATTATTTCTGTTTTTTGTAAGGAACATATCAAACTATTCAAATGAAACAAAGTTTTTACTATAACTGTATTTATTGAATAAAAAAAATTCTAAATTCATCGCAAAATTATTTTAACTGGTTATTTAAAAATGTTATTAACTTATTAAATTCACATGCGCACGCTAAGACACGTCCGTACAGGTCGATACTTGTATTCAAACTCCGCAATAGTCAGTATTCCGACGGTCCAAACTTTATACGCATTAAAAGAGTCATAACTATCGATGGTTCGCGTTTTAAGGGATAATTACCAACGATAACGACAAACGATGCTATACAAGTGGAAAGCGATACAAAGGAGTTATAAAGTGCGGCACATGTACTTGATGATAGTAAATGACCAAAACTGGCGCATATTAACTGCTAGGGGGTATGGAATGATATTCGGTACTGTTTTGAGATTCGATTTTCTCAATTTATTATTCTCAGCATTGTCAATAAAGATTGCTTTGAGTATAACAAAACCCATTCAGTTTTCTCAGTACCCCAGCTTCTAGCATAGTTTTATTCAGTACATTAAAATAAATGAATTTACTTTGCTTAGAGACATTTTTAGCACTACAGAATTATATTTTTACATGAAACATTACCACCTATACTTTATAATATATCTGGTTTATATTGAGTTATGCTAGATTTATCTGGAAAACTTGTACGTAATATGAACATTTTATTTACTTCTGGAGTAGATTCTAATGTTTCTAAATAACCAAACCAATAAATCACTAAACCAGGTCCAAATCTGTTCCAGTAACACAATAACTGTTCTTTAAGATAACCAGAATGATTTTCTTCATCCCCAAATAAAGCTTTGCTTTCAACCCAATTGATAACAAAACCATCAACAGCGATGGGTACATCCAATTTGAAGTCAGGAGTTTTATCATACCCTCTTGAACGTAGCACATTTTCATCAGAAAAGGTAATATTCATTAACCTTAACTCTCGTTCTAGTCTTAACTCATACTCCAAGCCAATTGACCTAAAATGTATAAAAAAAAATATGCTTTAATATCTATATTATAAGTTTAATTTATTTTAACAATAATTTAAGAAATATTTTTGAAAGATTATGAGTTTGACTTTTTGAAAAGTGGGCTATAAAGATTGAAATTAAACTATACTAACTGCTTTGTCACATCCGCATAAGGTCCATATTGATTGTCATTCATAATTCCCTGTAAAATGTAAATATTCATTTAGTGATATCAAAAATATAAAAGCTTTGACACACCCTGACATTTTTTTTCCTTTGAAGCAGTTTGAATATTTAATGTTTTGAATATTTTTTACTGTCTTCACTGTTTTAACCACTTTTACAGTGTAATGTAATTTTTTTATTGATCATTTGTGATCATATTTTTCATTATTATGTAAACAAGTTACAAGACTTAAAGAATTCGAAATGGCTCAATTAACTTAAAGACAATAAAACTGCAAGATTAAACGGCAACAGTAGTCAACTCATAAAAATCCTCAGTAAGTCCTATTGCAATCAAAACAAAGTTATTAGGCCAAGAGTATCTTGCACTGTTGCTACTTATCAATTCACTTCATTGTTTTCTAATGGTCACAAGCAATAAATGTATGAAATCTTAATTATACTTAAAATAATATTAAAAATATTACATAATTTAAGCTTTTAAAGAATATTCATAATTTAAAATGGAATTGTAACTATGAATTACAAATAAGCAAACACATGTTCTTCTTTAATGTTTGAAGTTATTGGTGGTAAGCAGCATCTTCTGCATCTATGCCTCTTAGCAGTTCCAGTGTCAAGAGACAAGACTTAGGTGGCACAAAATCAAGCACTTAAAGAAACTTGAAAGTTTTGGTAATAAGTAATACTTACCATAAAAACCTGGTAAGCTAGATCTTTATTGTCAATCAATGTTGTGTCCTTAATATATTTCTTTGATATAGTTGAGTCTGAGAACACTCCTTGTAGCAATGACCTAGCAAAAAGTGCTGGACTGATACCTTGACTCTCAGAGAGCCTGAAATAAAGTAACATAGATTTCACTTGAACAAACGGGGGAAATAAATTATTAAAATCAAATTTAAAATGAAATAATACTTCTCAAAGTGATAGCCAGATAAAATTTCTTTCAGACAATAATTTAATAATCAAATAACAACTTTAATTCTACATAAGAATAATGTTCAACACTTACTTTAAGATAACATTTTCTTTGGTATCATCTCTCATAGCAACTTCATAAAGCTCTTGATATTTAGATGATATTGCAGGGGATTTTCTGTAGTTCTGTTTCATAGATCTTTGTATTAATAATGATATGATACTCCCCAAGGTATGAGGTTGTATACTGTAAATAAATTATGGTTTTGTGAGATAAAATGTGCCTAGTCACAGTAACAACGAAGGCACTAACTACTCAAAGGCTTTAGTGTGAATAATAATAAACTTACTGACAATATTTTCTTTTAAGTTCGTTTTCCATTTTTCTAGTGAATGATGAAAGTTTAGTAAAATCTTCCACTATTGCATTGTATTCTTCTATTTTCATCGGTTTTGATTGTCCTGCGTGGAAGTCCATTTTCATCTTAAATATTAAATGTATTATCTATTATTTTCATTAATAATAGTATCTAATTTTGATAACATTATATAATATTGTTGAATCTATGATGCAAGAGTCAAGAGTAGTAGTTTTATTTTTCCAAATGGAAAGGCAGAGGTATCACACCATACACCCTAATCTTTTATATATATTTTTTTATGAAATGAGATGACGCTGATTAATATGAAACATGGCATGGCATGACATGGCATGATATCATGTACAAATCTGTAGTCAAATTACGTCCACATGCTAGTAAGAGACTACGGAATCTTTTATTTCAGCACCTATCCTTAGGATTTTGGAAAATATTATAATATTTCTCATTATATTGCATTATATATTTTTATTTATTTCTTTCTTTAGTTTCACTAAGATTCCAGACAAACAAATATGGAATACATAAGTTACGTTTTTCTTTGATCTGTTAGAAGTATATCACGTAAATAATAGTGTTAATTATTGTTCATCCCTAGACAAAACCAATAAACAAAAACGTTTGTTTTTTTTAGATATGAAGGGTTACTGATGTCCCGGAGACTTTTCCAGTTTCACCAGGACAAGTGGGCGAGTAGACTTGGGACTCTCTCGGCGCCGCGGCGGCACAATCATAAACTAACACAGAGTACACACTAAAAAGTGGAAAATTAAACAATTGCGACAGGTGACTTCTCGGGTTCTTTCAAGCAGTTTACTTTCGTCTTAATGCGCGGTTCGATAAGCCTCCTCCCAGCCATAGGCAAACTACACGAACGCCTGCTTCGTAATCGCCTTTACGATTTTGTCACATTGAAAGGCATTCTTCACGAACCGCAATTTGGATACCGCGCCCGACACTCGTGCGTCCAATTAGTGAACCGCCTCACGATGCACATCTTAGTAAGGGTCAGCAAAACGAGACTAATCCCCACAGGAGCCATTTTTTTTCAATATTTTTGGAGTTTACTCCTTTAGAATCGATTTACATATATAGGCCCGGGGTATGAAAATTATGGGGACCAAAATCGTACTAGCATGTCACACGAAATGCGTTATGAATCGATTTACATATATAGGCCCGGGGTATGAAAATTATGGGGACCAAAATCGTACTAGCATGTCACACGAAATGCGTTATGCGCATTTCGTGTGACATGCTAGTACATGCGCCGGCAGTCCGCCACAAAGCCTCGTACTGATCGCGCGTTTCTCTCATTATTGTATTTTCATATATTTGTTAGTCGTTTGTTTTGTGTCTCGTTAATTTGTTAATAATCTGTAGTGTATCGTGTTGTCGTAATATAGAACTATTTCTCGTATTGTTTCGTTTAATTTTTTATATCCAGTAAACTCCAGTCGTGCGTCGGAGCGGACACACACACTTTTTTTTTATTCTTATTATTGCTTAATTGGGTGGACGAGCTTACGGCCTATCTGGTGTTATAAGTGGTTACCAGAGCCCATATACATCTACAACGTATACGCCGCCACCCACCTTGAGATAAGAGTTCTAAGGTCCAGTATAGTTACAACGGCTGCCCCACCCTTCAAACCGAAACGCATTACTGCTTCGCAGCAGGAATAGGCAGGGTGGTGGTACCTACCCGTGCGGACTCACAAGAGGTCCTACCACCAGTAAATATATACTGTACTGTACACTGTGTATATACTGTACACCAGTATAATATCGCGAAGGTGTTTGGCAAAGTCTGGCACAACAGTTTAGTCAAAAAATTCTACAACATGGACGTGTCAATCTCGTGCTCATCACATGAGACTTCTTGTCAAACCGTTCATTTCGGTATCGAGTAAAGAAAACCCGATTTTTCCCCCATCAAATCTCGCAAAGCTTTGCTCTCTTCCTGTTACTGTTTAATTTGAACATCAATGATATACCCCGGTTGCCTGCAACCCATGTAACCCCCGACCCCTCTCTTCACCGATGACATGGCTATATACTACTCGAGTAAGACGACGAGAATGCACTGTCTATTGCATCTATAATTGAAGTGACGTCTGCTATGTACTTTTGTTAGGTTTTCAATGTTTTTATTGATGATCAGTTTGTTGGTGCAACTAAATTAATTAATTAATTAAAACCAAGTAGTGCCAGCCCTAGGCAATTTCTCTATTTGCACTAATTTCGTTCCTATTAACCGCAATTTCCGGGTAAATACCTACTCACCTATTTTTGCTTAAACTGGAATGCTAATTGCATAGTTTTAAATTGGATAACAAAGATACCCCCAAGACTCAAACATTTTGATCCTGATATCGCATTATATACATCAACAACTACCATAAAATTGTTCATCAATTTGGAATTTGTCCCTAATCACCCCGTGTTACCGGTACCTAATGGATATGAAAATGTCAAATTCATTGACAGTTCGGGTGTCATGGTATTCCATAGACCTCTGACCTATATAGTAGGGACACGACATATTGTTCTATACGTACAATTGCTTATATAAATAGCACCCATTTTGAAGGCACATACATAAACATATATCTATCTCGTTCTTACTCAGTACTTTAACTCGCAGGAAAACAATATAACAGTATTTAAGTGCGTACATAAAATGAAACATGAATATACGTAAATGTCTCCGTCTCCGTCTAATGAGGCCGAAAATCCGCCATGTTTAGCGCGCCAAATGTCATTGTCACGTCAGTTCGGCCGTCTGTTTTGGGTTGTACATTATTTATTGACTTTGATATCGATTTAATATGATTGCTTATATAAAATTTCTTATTTTATCATGCTTAAAACATACAAAAATAATAATTAAAACATATTTTATAGGATCTCAAGAAAGTCGTCGGAACTATTTAAATAAAATAGTTTTATAACACTATTGTCAACTCGTTAAATATTTAATAATTAAGTGATTTTAGAGAGGAAGTCACAAGGAATGACGTTTGTAATTTTATTAACGAATAAATGTTCTGTAGGTGTATTTTTTTTATCACGCGGTCCCTTGATAAGTTTAAAATTTGAATCACTCTCAAGTGAAAGTGATTCAAATGGTGCGGCGCACCTTCCTTGGGGTGGGCTGCGGTAGTGTGTTACGGACTTTAGAGTCAGCAAAACAATTAAAATAGATTGTAATAGTCTAAGAAAAACACGTACTCAAAATACGATAACATTCAGCATGCTAGAAATGGGCAGATGGCACTGTACTACGCCATATCTATAAGTTTTGCGACAAACAACAACTTTATAAAATCAGTGTAGCAACTTTTAAAAATCATCATATCATTTACTTGGCAAATTCGAAGGACGAACTTGTCTTAGATTTCACCCATCTAAATCATATCATATTTGCACATAACAATATACCTACTTACTTCCCATTAAAGTATAAATTCTACAAATAAAGAATACTCAACAATATTTAAAATAAAATGAGCCAAGAACGTTTATCGATAAAACCTGATAACATTGAAATCCTTTGTACAGCACTAAAACCGCCATGTTTTGTGGCCAGATGACGTCACAGTGACACGAATTTTTGGTTGACGTTTCATTTCCATAAGTTTCCTACTTCAGTGTGGTATTCCGATAGATCCGAGTTTTCCCGAAGGAAAATAATTTCTCACTACACCTATACATACCTACATTACCTACGTTAACACTTAACATCCATTTACATACATAAATTAAGACGGTTATAATAGTGCGACGCTACTCAAAAACGTCATAAAAATGCGATATTTAAGGAATTAAATTTTGATGTTTTTATTTTAAAACTTCTTTGTGCACAATAACTGCTTATTTACCTTTTCACCATTCCTCTATAACATTTTGGAGACAAATTATGACTACTGATAGTGATAGTGTTATGAATAAAACGTGGATACGCAATTTGTCTTCAATACAAAAGGTAGTACCGTAATAACGATAGTACCTAGATATTTGTAGCATCTTAAAATTAAATTATAAATTGAGTTTAATTTAACAAATCATTGTAGATTGCTTATGCTGATGGTGCAGCTGACGGGCAAGCTGCTGCATACCAAACAAGCTTTAACATAGGTTACGAAAAAGGCTTTAGCACAGGTTTTGAATTAGGTTCAAACAGATCTAGTAGGTAATAATATTTTTAGAATATAAATAATATCTAAATATTATATTATGTTTCTAAATACATAGTATCAGTAAATCGGAACATGATATTACTATTTCTTAATTATTTTCAGATCTAGAAATATTATTAATAATCTACAAGATACAAGAAAAATAAATTGCCAAATTTGTATAAACGGAGCTCCAACTGAAGAGAACATTGGAAACCTGTACAACATACAGCAAGAGAAGAACCTGGAATTGATCAACAATTTAAAAGAGCAATAAAAAGCTTTATCGTTAATTCACTTTTTTAATAATATTAATAAACACTTATTTTGTACACCAACTATAAATTCCTTGGTTTTTTCTCAGGAGGTGGTTTCATGTTTTCCTGTTTAATTTCAGTTTTTATTTCAATTTGACCTTGCATTGACCCATTTGTCATTTCAGATGTTGTGGGATCCACAGGCTCTTGTTTAATAGTTATATTGTTAAGATTCCCTTCCATTCCTTTTTCATTTTTGTCATTGGAGACTTCAGTCTTCACTGTCACTCCATTTGCCTGTAACAATTGTAATACAATATTATTTTGTATGATGAATTATTTGGTTTTTTAATTAATTACTGCTTATTTATTAATTGCCTTTACACTTGTATTCTGAAATTGTATTTATTCTTATCTTTTTGCTTACTTTCATTTATTTTTATATACTATTGATACATACCACCTACTGTTTACTTGTGGCTGTATTTTTAAATAAAAATAAATTCCAAATGATTTGGTAATTTTCAGAGAATTAATGTAATCACAATGGTTTATACCTGATTTGGTGCAGTTTGAGTAACGGGTAATGGAAACTGCCTCACAAGTTCTGCTAATAGCATATCAACTCTCTGCCGCTGGAATAGAGTTGAAGGTTCTTCCTTTGGCGTACTTGAAACATCTTTCGGTGCTGTTTGACTAGAATTGTAAGACCCTAACCCTAAAATAAATCGTTGTAAATATTGTATATTGTTTACATAAATCATTTTAATCACTCACTAATACAAACTGTTACGTCCCAAATTACCTTTGTTACAATTCACCATAGCCCCTCACATGATTCAAAGAGAGTCTTGACATGGAATACATATCTTTATTCTAATTATAAGTTTACAACTTTCAGTCGTGTGTAAGTGATGATACGCCAGATTTGAATACGAAAAACGGCCGAGATTCTTTTGATGAAATGCGTACCGAACACGGGCTCACGAACGATTTCCATGATGAGATGATATTGTGAGACGAACGGCTATAGTAATCGGCAAACTTCTTGAGCAAATGACCTTGACTGCGCAGAACCGAATTTTAGATCACTTTGGTGGTGAGGGTGAGGCGCGACGGTAGGGGAAATCGTATCGAGCGCGTTATTGGTAGATCAGTCGAACCTTGCGTCCCGCACCGCGCCCTCATTCCGCTTGCTCCCAAAAGTACGCTTGCGTACAGTGGAAAGTCTATCGTTATTAATCATTAAGTTATTTGTTATAATTGCTTGTGGACTTTGTTGCCATTGCTATTTGTTGAGTGTTTGTTGATTTTTTATAAAACATACACTATGCCGTGACAAACTGGTGTAGTACTTAAAAGAAAGGGTAGAAAATTTGTGTACGACGTATATTGCTTCTTTATAAAACAGGGGAAGAATGATATGGAAAAATTAAAACAGACTTCGGAAGCAACAAAAACATCAGTGAGTACTGTTAGGTGCATTATTAACGAAGCTAAAGGCTCTGGCTTGCTCGCCGTGTTTCGGACTCCGGGTAAGAAAAGATCAGGGAAGAAGAAAGTTACCGGAATGGATAGTTTCGTTCAATCTGTAATAAAAAGATGTAATCATAATAACTACATAACAAGCAGCGAAACTCCGTACCGTAGAAAGGCTTCGAAAAATTTAAAGAAGATATAAATTTTAATGGCTCGGAATGAAGCTTACGACGGATTATGAAAGAGCTAGGCTTCAGATGGAAAAAAAGAACAGAAAATAATCGGAAGCTGGTAAATGAAAAAAGTAACATTCGATTACTACGAATCGAATATCTTCAAAAAATAATTAATTATAGACAAAAAAGAAGACCGAATCGACCGAGTTGTAAACTACGCCGATGAGCCCTATGTCGACTCATCACGATGATAGCGACTCGGGTGATGAAAACAGTGATGATGATGATGGTCAAGATTATGATAACGAAAAAAAAATTACAAATACCAGTTTCGCTTCAACTGAACCAAGACCTGGCAACAGCTCTAGTTTTGACTTAATAGAAGGAATATCTATTTTACCCCAAGATTAAATTATTACAATTATTAACCTATATGTTTTGTTGATGTTCTAATAAATATATAAATAAATACATATGTTGATTTTAATAATTTAATAGCATTATGACGCAGAGTAAGTAATGTTTTTGCACGTGAGCGTACCATGCGCAAACTTACCCCCACTACGTCAACAAATGCTCAAGAAGTTTGCCGGTTATTATACGTAACGCCATCTATTAATTTCACGAATCAATCGTACATTCTGGTTCGAAATTTGGAACATCTCATACAATAAAATTGAGTATTACTAAAGTTAGTAAAGTCTATGGGCTTCGAAAACCAATAGACACCAGATGGGATGTGACCTCGTATCCCTCTTGTGCAATAAAAATAATGCTTCTGGTTGACGTAGTCAAACAGGACGTAAAGATAATAAAGTGACAAAATCCTAATGACATGACAGCTATGAAGCTCAATCAGAGAAACTAAGTTCCAGGTGATGATTCCGTCTCTTCGACAGTCGACATAACAATACATATTCGCCCCTATAGTCCTACTTAACAACCAAGGGCTCGACGAGTGAATTAACCCATAGAAACAGCCCACTGAGTTTCTCGCCAGATCTTCTCAGTTGGTCGGGTTTCCGATCCGGTGGTAGATTTTGCGAAGCACTGCTCTTGCTAGGGCCAGTGTTAGCAACGCACCCGGTTTGAGCCCCGTGAGCCCACCTACACGTCAAGGAGAAGCTGATATAGCATCTCAAGGCTATCAGCATAGGTAGGAAATAAAATATTGCCAATGGAACTTAATATCGCGTGGGCTTTAAGTTCGTTTGAGAATAAAATTGATAACCTGACTTACGATCCGTCCTCGCTTTTTTAAGTAGTATTTTTTCCACGATCTGGGTCGGTCAGTGATTGCTGAATGCAGTTTAAGTTATTTTTCAAATTAAAAGATAATGAATTTTTTATGCTAGCCATATTATTTTAAAGTACTGGAGAGGACTATGACTTCAACGATATATGTACTGTATTTTAAAATAAATAGAAAATCTCAGGAGAAAGGATATTATTAAAATGTGAAAGAGAAAATTTCTCACCAGGCTTAGTAGGTTTAAAATCCCACCAATATCCTTTACTGGGGTGATATCTTGAATATGACATGGTTTCTTCAAAAGAGCACTGAAGATGATGAACAGCTGACAACTGAAAACATTTTATATTATTGTCGTAAAGGTAAATAGGCACGGCGCGGCGGCGTCCAGAAAAATTATACGTGTCTGTGAAAACATTCAGTGTTTATGTAGATACTGCATAATCGAGTCATAAAGTTTACATCGTTACTCGATCTAAAACTCTAATCATTTAATTGTTGATCGAGCACACAACCCGCCAAGTCCTAATTTACTGAACCCTATAGGTATTTCAATGCGAATACACCCACTTTGAGACAAGTACCTAGTCGAAGTCTTAATTGTATTATGGCTGATTCTTTCAAATCGAAATGCATGGACTATTTCTCGACAGAAATAGGTAAGATGGTGGTACAGACTCGTGAGAGCTCACAATACGCCCCATCGCCCATAAATGTACATGCTATTTGGCCAAAATGTTTGAATCAAAGTCATCGTGGTCTAAAGGGTATGACACCCGGTGTACCGTGTGTTTTACAGTTGGTAGCGGTAGTAGTATAGTTAGCTTTGCCCCTGGCATTACGTGACGTCCACAGGCGACGGTAACCACTCACCATCACGTAGACCGTATGCTCGTCTGCCTACAAGGGTAAAACTAAAACTTGTATCGAACTATCGTAAATGTACCGTTGTTCAGCCCTCGTAGGCATGTACCAATTTTGTAATAAAATACGTACTTAACACTTAACACGTGTTCACGTGTGACTTCCATGATGAAAATATAACAACAAAATTATTATTTGGGTATTTACTGTATGTACAATTGAGATATTAGACCTAAGTCTCAAAACGGGTGGCTGCATTCACACTGATGTCAATAGGCTCCAGTGTTTTTTTTTTTTTTTCTCGGGCCTGGGGCCGAACCTCCTACGAGGTCCCCGCGCCTAGGGGGCGCGCGGGGTATGTGAGACTCAACGATCTGCAGGTGTTGAGAGCAGATCGCGGGCCCAAGGATTTTAGGGCCCACCCACTAAACGACTCCCCTGCACTCTTACACCCGACGTCCGATCTCCGTCCGGGGTCAGAACCCGTTCAGAGTAGGGGGGTTCCCGCGGTCAACACTACAACCAGACACGCGGCGCCACCCCGAGGACGCCCGACCGACGGGTCGTCGAGGCGATAGTCGACGACCAACGACGTCAGTCTCCGCGGTACGGCGGCCCTACCAGGCCGCCCGCGCGGTGCCGCTGGTGTTCCGGGATACCCCGCTGGGTCAGAACCAGCCTGCCGGGTCGGAACGCGATACACCGCCGACCGGGTTGCTCTTCAACAGTATGTTCGGCGATGACAGCGACGACGAAAATGCGGACCGCATCGCAGTCCGCAGCCGCCGACGCGCCGTCCCGTCCTCCTGGTGCCAGCGCGCTAGAGTGACGGTAGCGTGCGGCGCAGCCTCAACCCCCTTAGGTCGCCCCGTGACCGGGAGGAAACTGCCTCCTCATAGGGGCTGGAGCTGGACAAACGCCCTCCTCCGACCCCCGGCCCGACGGCGGCGGCACGGCGCCGAGAGGGAAGAAGAGCTCTCCCTCTCCCGTTCCGCCGCCTCCTTCTGCGAGATGGTGGACTCGCAGAAGTCGAGCATCGCCTGCCAGGACTCGTCGCTGCCGAGCATCGTAGCCACGACGGTCGGAAGCGACAAGTCCAGTCCTATTTTTGCAACGAGGACGCGGCGCTGCTCCGCGAAAGCGGGGCAGTACGCGAGCGTGTGCTCCGCCGTGTCCTCGTTGCAGCCACTGCAGTGGTGGCACTTCGGCGTCGGCTCCCTCCGGGCGACGAGGTGCAGGTAGCGACCGAAACAGCCGTGTCCCGTGAGCACCTGCGTCGCTCGGAAGGTGAGACGTCCTCGGTCGCGATTCACCCAGTCCGAGAGGACCGGGCGGATCGCCTCGACGGTCCGTCGCCCGTAGGCGGGGTCCGCCAGGCGGCGAGACCACGCCTCGAGCACGGCACGCCGAGATTGAAGCTTCCGCGCTCGAACTTCCGCCGCGCCAGGACGCGGCTCCCCCCTGGAGCGGAGATCGCATCGCCACGCGTAATCCGCAGCGAGCGCCTCCGCTTCCAGGTCCCAGGGAGGCGTCCCAGGGCTCCAGTGATCACTTAACCATACGTGAGCCGTGAGCTCATTCACTCGTCTACGCAAAAAATATATGTATTTAAATATGATACTTTACACTATTTGATGTTTTAAAAATCTATTTTCAGAGACCATGAAGGTCCATGAAGACCTCCAGAGTTATGGTTAATGAGTATTTCAATTAAAAATTTCAGCCCTCAATAGCTCTATAGTTTAACTTGAATGTAAGTACATTCAAGATTGCTTCATTAATGCAGTCTGGTTTTTTGTTTCACTTAAATTCTCACTAGCCATTTATTTGATTATTGTTTTTTGCAGACTCCAAATTACAATATTATACCCTATGTGACTGCCACAAACTACGATGAATCTAATTACACGTCATATTATTATCTTGAAATCCATCTGAAGGTTTGGGCTATTTGTATGCGTTAATCTATACTAATATATAAATCTACAGTGGTTTTTACGGATGTTCTGTTATAATTACTGAACAATGCATCCGATTGACTTGAAACTTGGTATCCATGTAGAAAATACATGTATCTTTAACTTTAAATATTAGCCTTTAGCTATTAGCTTATATGAGTGTTGGACTGCCTAATAATAATAACAATAAATAATAATGTTAATTTTAAATGCCTTATGATACAGAAACAGGTAACTATTTTCTTGTCAATGAAATTGAATAATATTTACCAGCCTAGAATTCAAAACACTTGCGAGATCAGGAGCCTGATAAACAATACCAGCAATCACATAATAATCTGCAAGAGGTGTTGCTTGTGTTGGGCTATGCCTGTGTTGTTTACGCACAACATAGAGAATTGGCTCTTGAACATGCAATAAAATGTATTCCAATCCAGTCATATTTCTGAAATTGTGAATAAAATTATAAAATCACACACATTTAGCAACGGATATGAATTCTACTTTTCTATGTAGTTCAAAGTGGCCGTTCCTCATTTCAACATTGTAGTTTAGTGAAGTGCACAGAAATAAAGACTTGGGCTCCATGTGATGTCTAGAGGAGACATTGAAGGCATTGTGGCCTATAGGATAAGACGCCCGGTGCATTTGTATTAAGTATTGCGACAGTGTTCGAATCCAGCAGGCATTTACCTATTTTTCTATTTAAATGCGCATTTAATAAATGTTCATGATGTATGAATATATCTGTAGTAAATAAAAATATAATACAACTGCACCTTTCCTTTTTATAAGAAGCAGAATATTCTAAAGTCTAAGACACTACAGAAATAATAGGTATAGTTATATGTACGAATAGGTAGCAAAATTTGTGTTCGCAAAATTTATTGGTGGTCAAGCATATGGTGAGCTATACTGATACCTATCTTGGAAATGTCTGCCGTGAAGCAGTATTAAGTTTGATATGACAACCTTATACAATAGAATTGATGTCTAAGGGCTTTGGTAAATCCATATTATTGTAAAATAGTATATTATTTTCAAATTTGGGAATAGTTATGAAGTCTTTTACTATAATAAAATATTAGAATTTGGTATACTAACTGCAACTGGTCCATACTTAAACGTTGCATTTTAACAATTTCATTATTACATGTCCGATCGAAAAATGGATTAGATCTTTCTGAAAAATAATCCATAATATTGGATGGATTCAACAACGGTATCCATGCTGAATCATGCCATGATAATCCCAAAGGATTCTCATTGGCCAGTGATATATTTCCAATCCTGCCGGGCATCATCTTGACTCTTAAAAAAAATATTTGATAATTAGAGAAAAAAAAAGTTAAGTACATACATACTTTAAAATTTATATGCATTATTCAAGACTTTGGTTAAACATTGGTGATTGAACATTATAAAATAGTGAAATATTTATTTAACACATTCAATTTTAACGGTTCGAATTAATGTAATTTTAGTAATTTATAATTTAAATACATTTTATTGTATTTATCACCAATACCGGTAAAATGGGGCGATTAGGGATTGAGAGGCGAATCGGGAAAAAACCGGGAAAATCTTTCGACGCTCAATATATGTTTTATATTCGTTGCAACATCTTCCATTTTTTGTAGTTTAATAGTAGAATGTTGAAAGTTCACAAAACAACTCTGAATATGCATGATAATAGCTGCTAACTTATAAAAAATCGCGTTTCAAATTAACTTCCTGTGGTGGTAATTATTTTAGTGCTAGAAACTTTGCTCTCTATTTGCTATTTGATATTAATAGAAGACGACTATGATTTATAAACGTTATTTAGTGTTTGAACTAGCATATATATTAAAGGTAAGTCTCAGTTGTTATTGGTTTTAATGTATTTGATTAAATAAAAATACATGTAAAAATCTGTTGTTTTTGAGGATATTGGGGACGTCTTAGGTATAAATAACAACGAAAAAGGGGTCAATTGGGATGAGAATACGTGATATGGAAACGACCTAAGTATAAATAGGTACAGGTTTGTAAGGTTGTCTATGTAGTTATAACAATATTTTTTAAATTTGTTGGTAAAAATTTGGTTTATTCGAAGCGAAATTGGGAATAAGTCTTTAGTTGAAATAGATAATCAATTTAATATAAGTAAGTCGATTTTGCAGAGACATGTAACAAGATCAATGAAATCTCAAGGTGGACAAAAATGTCTAAGTAATACTTAATAAAATATTTTATATTTGTTCAGAGTGGGGGTATTCATCTGATTAATCCATGGAATAACCGACACACCAAATCTATTAACCCAGATAGAAAAATCAGCCCCTAAGTACTTACCAAGAACGGAGAAATATAAACCGTTTCTAAGAAAGCCCACTATATATGTATAAATAAGTATATATATATATATATATATATTGTTGTTAATGCACTGTCGATTGCACCTATAATTGAGGTGATGTCTGCCATGTACTTTTGTCAGTTTTTCAAATTTTTTTATTGATGATCACTTTGTTGGTGCAACTAAATAAATAAATAAATTAAAACTATATATAAAAATAAAAGTAGTGCCAACCCTAGCAAATTTCTCATTTCGTCCCAATTAACCGCAATTTTCGGGTAAATAGGGATTACACCTATTTTTGCATTTTTTGCTTAAACTGGAATGTTAGTTGCATAATTTTAAATTAGACAACAAAGATGCCGCCAAGACTCAATCATTTTGATCCTGATATAGCATTATATACATCAACAACTACCTTAAAATTGGTCATAAAGTTGGAATTTGTCCCTAATCGCCCCATTTTACGGTACCTTTTTGTTTACTTTTAACAAAAATAATGTGTAAATAATGTGTATAATCTATGCTTTTATCCATAGATTTTTGGCACATTTTTTTTTATTAAGAAAGGCAAGGGGATCTAAGCCCATACAGCTATATCTGTTTATCCGTAGATTATAATACACTTATTATTTTTATCTACAGAAAAACCATAGATAATAAAGACAAACTATGGAGGGTAGAGGTAAGGAAAACCGTCTCTTAAGGGAGGGAGCTTGAAAAAGTGTCCCACTTTCAGCACTAATTAACAGTTCAAAAATCCTCCAGAATGGCGCTAGCATAGGCACAGGGTATATGAATTGAGCAGTTGTTAACTGATTGAAGTATGTTGAGTTAGGAAATTTAATATATTTAATGACTAGAGTAGTTAGTGGCAGTGTAATATACAAGAACTCACATGTTTACGTAGTCCAAACTAATTTCGTCAATATAAAATTATTGCTGTGGTAAAATGTAGAGACATCGATTGCATTTTCTCATCAGCTTTAAATAAAATACTTTTTGTGATTTTGTAGTGCTTACAGTTATTTCGTCCTTTTTTAATTCTCTATCTTATTTTAATAACTTTCAGCGCTTTTTTTTCAAATTTGCCCGGTTCCTACTGTAGCGCCACCCTTATTTAGCAGATTTTAACGGACAATTTATCACACACAGATATGGTTCTCCTTACCTCTACCCTCCATTTAAAAAATAAACTGATAACTTTTTGGCGGGAACGCGAGGAGTGAAGTTGTGTGATTTGTTTTATTTCGTCTATTTAGTGTTTCTTCAGGTTTAAATATGTAATAACGGTGGTTTATTAACTGTTTAATATCTGTGAAAGTGCACAAATGTGCGAAAATTATACAAAGCCGCTGGAAGTAACTTCTCGGGATCCTACAAAAAGTCTCAGTAAATTACCACCTTTTTACTGAGATTATATTCATCCCATATCATCTCATTTAATTTCATTTCATTTTATTCCAGTTTTTTTAATGTCTCAAATTGTCATCTTCATTTAATTTCATTTCACTCCATGTTATCATTTTTCATAAAAATAAGAATCTATATATATAAAAATGAATTGCTGTTCGTTAGTCTCGCTAAAACTTGAGAACGGCTGGACCGATTTGGCTAATTTTGGTCTTAAATAAAATTTGGAATTAAATAAAAAATGACGATTTTGTTTTTTCTTTGATGTGTCCTCCCCCCCGTCGGACGGATTCGTTTTGTTTGTTTTAAGTTTATTTTATACAAAAAAGGTCTTTTATTTATAGATTGAGGCACTACGAAGTCTGCCGGATCAACTAGTATTATATAAAATAAGACATGACCTAAAGGTCTTAGCTACCAGATCACAAAATCCCTTAAAAAAGAAAGAAAATAAACTTTTTTAAAGTACGAGTTAACCTTACGTGTAGAGTCTGGCAGTTGAACATGGACATGGATTTATAAATAAACAATCAAGGTGCAAATTTTTAAAACAGACATAGTGACTTACAAAACGTTTGCCATAGAAGGATCCCCATTCGCACTGGAATACTAGTAATTAATATGGAAAACCAAGTCCGTTGTTACAACGATATTGTATCGGAAGCTTTCGATTCTGAAGATGTTAAAACAGACACATCAATAGATCAGGTAAATTCAAGTTTCAAATCCGAGTAATTTTTAAATCTACTTTAGCTAATTAATAAAATTTCAAATAAGTAGCCTAATTAATACTTTTATATATTATTGAATCTTCACAAAATTATAATTAATATTATTTAGTTAGCAAGTAACACTATTAACAAAAATGAATTTATTAGATAATTTATATAAGTGTCCCTAATAACATTAATATAATGAACTTTTTAGTCATTGCTTAAACTTTCAAATTTTACCTTTTTATCACTTAGACCAACTTAATAACCTACTATTATAGAAACCCTTAGTGGTCTGTTGACACCGCTACTGAGCCAGCTGTGATTTTTTCTGGAACTCGGTAGACTCCACTGTGGACACAATGTTTTTAGCATGATTATGCTACAGGAACATCAGTGTTGGCAGTTGTTATTTAAAACATTAGTTTGTTGTTGTTAAAACATGCTCAGTAACCATTCTGTTGCCTTTATTATGGTTAGCAACATGGAGAAAAATAATTATTATGATGAGAATTTAGATTGAGTGACAGTGAAGATTTAATTGATTTTCAAGTCTTAGAAGATATTGTGAAATGTTGATAATAATTCTTACACTTCAAGAGATGGTTCTGAAATTATACTATGAAAGAGATGAATGAGAATTAATAAAAGTGAAATTACATTTTAGACTAATGGTGCAAAGTCACAGATGAATTATATATTCCGGATAGAAAACATTTTAGTGTATCATGAAAGGACATTCTTCACAAGTTCCTAAAACGATTGTGCAGCTGATACAATATATTAAATAGTTTTCCCCAAAAGGAAGTAAACCCAGAATGTACATGGGAGATGGTTTTCAAATCATTTCATATCGCACCACAGTGAATTGCAAAAATTATCTTTAACTTAAGGAGAAAATGCATATGTATAAAATAACTAAAATCAAAGTAAAGGCATATTTAATTTTTCTCTCTTAAATTAAGACCTCTTCTTCCATGTTGCTGAAAAAAGTCTGGATTTGATGGTGTGGTAGGCAGCACTAACAGCTTTCTTTTTTTTACTTTGTCTTTGTTTGAATGAAGTTTGTGAAGAGTGCTCAGCAGTAGGTAGGAGCATGGCCTTGCCCCGGTATTGCTGAAGATCATGAGTGGCAGTAATCATTCACTATCAGGTTGACTGTATAGTGCCCACAAGGACAATAAAAGAGCTTAAGACTAGGATTACCTTTACTCTACAGTATTATTAAGTAGTGACATGATGTTAGACTAGAAAGACTATTCATGGTAGCCTTTGTCAGAGACCAGATAGTACAAGTAAATTTTGGCCATTTGCCTAATACTATATTAGGTCTCTCCCAGTGTTATGTAATTGAAACACATTAGGACATTAGTAGGCCATGTATGACAGATATTACACAACAACAATACACAATATTAAAGATGAGTAGAAGTTGTAGCAATAATGTCTGAAACAATGAAAACCTACACTTTATAACTTTAAAAAAAATTAGTGTGTTTCATAATAGTATAATGAATTCATGCTACCTACATGGGTAAATTTAATTAAATATTTCAAAGCACACTTGTTTGAAATATACCCCTTTAATAACTCCTTTGTTTGAAATATAAATTGCCTGTTACTGACAAATTACAAAGAAAGCAAGAAATCAAAAAACACATCAATCACAACACATTGTTGAATGTGTCTTTCTGAAGTGTTGCCATGAAGTCGTCGTGGCCTAAGCCACATGCGATAAGACGTCCGGTGCATTCGTGTTGAGCGATGCACCAGTGTTCGAATCAGAGGCGGGTACCAATTTTTCTAATGAATTACGTACTCAACAAATATTCACGATTGACTTCCACGATGAAGGAATAACATCGTGTAATAAAAATGAAACCTGCAAAATTATAATTTGCGTAATTAATGGTGGTAAGACCTCTTGTGAGTCTGCGCGGGTAGGTACCACCACCCTGCCTATTTCTGCCGTGAAGCAGTAATGCGTTTCGGTTTAAAGGGTGGGGCAGCCGTTGTAACTATACTGAGATCTTAGATCTTAGACTATGGGCTCCAGTAACCACTTAACACCTGGTGGGGTTGAGCTCGTTCACGCAACTAAGCAATTAAAAAAACATGAAAGACAAATCATATCCAACACATAAAATAAACAGTAAAGTTAAACAGTAGAACCTAGTGTGTACATTGAACATTAAAGTTATTAAGGGGGTGTGAATGAACTTTCTTGTAGTTTTCACAGGTTAGGTTTCTTTCATTAGGATTATTTTAATATTAGATTTTTTCATCATAATGAACAAAGTAATTTAAAAAATATAGGATAAATAGTGAGTAATAATACTAAATAAAATAATTATTGCATTTCACAGATTTATGTTGAAAAAACAATTTTGAAATTGTACAAGGAATTTGAGAAAAATTCCTCCATTGATCCTGATTTACCACTTTTGATAAAAGAAGTTCACAGCAAGCTATTAAAAAAATGTTTAATCAATTTGCCAAAAAGTTATGAATGCCTTGATGCTAGCAGAACCTGGATCATATATTGGATTCTACATTCACTATGGATTCTTAATGACATGCCCGACCATGAGACTCTTTCTGCAGTAGTAAAATTCTTAGATCAGTGTCAACATGAAGATGGCGGTTATGGTGGGGGGCCTAGACAATATCCACATTTGGGAACAACATATGCAGCTGTTAATGCCCTTAGCATAATAGGAACAGATGAGGCTTATGACTCAATAGATAGAAGTAGCTTACAAAGATTTCTGTGGACAGTTAGAGATGTTGATGGATCCTTTGCTCTTCATAAGGATGGAGAACAAGATATTAGAGGCGCATATTGTGCAATTAGTATAGCCAAAATGACAAATACATACACAGAAGCATTATTTGATAAAACGGCAGAATGGATTGTTAGTTGTCAGACATATGAGGGTGGCTTTGCTGGTTGTCCTGGTATGGAAGCACATGGTGGCTATGCATTCTGTGGAATCGCATCCTTAGCTCTATTAAATAGAACACAATTATGTGATATAGATTCACTGCTTAGGTGGTCAGTAAACAGACAGATGAGGATAGAGGGTGGATTTCAAGGAAGGACAAACAAACTTGTAGATGGATGTTATTCTTTTTGGCAAGGTGCTGCTTTTCCTATTATAAGTGCAATACTTTCAAAAGGTAAGGACATAGTTCTTTCTTAAATATCTCATACTGCATTTAATCTGCATTTGAAAGCAAAAGAAAAGCAATTCTTGCAATTGTATGTTTGTCAAGATAGCAATTGCATTTTGGAAGAGAACTTGATTCTATCAACATTTAGCATAGGTTTGAACTCGGATTTCCAATAGGGACTGGTTGGTGATGTAACACATTCCAACTCCAAAGCTCCAAAATCTAGTCATTTTCGCCAAAGATTCCGTCAGTTAGGTGTCCTTGGGATGGCGAAATTGTTTGTAGTGTTATTGCTTTTACTACTCTCGGGTTCTGTCCCAGGCGAGACATTGGGTCCCGGTCGAGGCTCAAAATCTCAAGTGAGAGAACAGGGACAGTTCTTTAATGAGTTTCTTAATTTGACTTGCACTCCCTTTCGCTACGGGGATCTCGTCAGAGATTCGGTGTCGGCCCAAAAAAATGTGTATACACAAGGGCGCAAGGCGCTTCAGTACCACCATTATATACCAATTTAAGTTGAAGACCATCTGAACACACGGCGTGATGCGGGAACTTAAAGGCTTATTACACTTGGCTAAATTTAGTCGACTGAATTCAGAAGCAAATTTAGAAGCAAGTTAGAAGCTTCTGATTACACTGTTCTTAATTCAGTTAGTGAATCAATTGCCAGTTCAAACGCGACGAAGTTGGACGATTCGTGTGTGTGAGAGGATGACCCCAGTATTATCTAGATAACAAAAAATTGGTCTTGGCGTAGACCTCGCTGTCGACTCAGATAAATAAAAATAAGAAAAATAAGAATATCGGTGAAGAAATATTTATTGCTGAGAGGAAAGTTAGAATATGAACATTATGAGTGATTTAGAACCAGCAGACCTAAGAAATTATCTACGAATGGATTTGAGATCGTTTGACCTAACATTAAACCTTGTGACACCGTTTATTCAAGAGCAGGATACTATCCTACGAGATAGTATAAGTTCAAAAGAAAGATTGGCTGTGACATTAAGATTTCTTGCAACAGGAAATTCGTATCAAGATTTAAAATTTAGTTCTTTAATATCCCAACCCCTGCTGACAAAAATTATCCCTGAAACATGGGCTATTTATAAATGTCTGGCATATTAAATAAAGATGATATCAGTCAGAAACTATCCTTGCTACTGAATTTAGTAGGCTAACTTACTGAATGCAATTACACTTCACTGAATTCAGTCGACTAAATTTAGCCAAGTGTAATAAGCCTTTTAATTTGGGCTATCACACAGAAATGTTTAGTAGTGGACCTCCCGCTCCATCGAAATAGTCGAATTGGAGGGTAAGAGCTCGGCCATCTCTTTCGCACTGTGAGTTAAGCACTTACCAGGCATGCAGTGGTCACCTTGACGATTAACGACAAAGCTCCACTCCCTGAGAGAGATGTCTATGGGCTCTTTAACTACTCGCCAGTCTTAGTAACTGTTGTGGAACCTATTGAGGCCGGTAGTACTCGTGTACAACCTCCATGGACTATACAAAATATGATAGGTTTCGTTTTTCGAGCTAATCAGACAGAATCCTAACATTGATTTGGAATGTTTCGGTTTCCGTTTCGCACTGCCCAGATATTAGCTGTAAGATATCGAGGATGTCTGTTTTAGTCTACTTTAAAAACAAGAAGAAAAGTATCTAAGCGTAAACTGTTTACATTACCACGTTTAAACAATCAAGTCTAAGGCATAAAGTAATAGCTGTTTAATATTGCCATAGATACAAACCACTTTACATTTCAGATAATAAGGAACTTATTGAGACAGTTCTTTTCAATCAATCTGCCCTACAGGAATACATTTTGATATGTTGTCAAAATCGGGATGGTGGTCTGATTGATAAGCCTGGCAAGTAAGTAATTTATTACCTCTATACAATATCAAAGTTTAATAATTTTCTTTATGTAACAATATGTCGAGTCGAGCATTTAATGTAAACTGATGTTAATAAAAGTGGAAGGATAGTAGATAAACTCTTCAGTAGTTAAGGCTAGTAGATAAACTCTTAAGTAGTTAAGGCTAGTTTGTTTTCCCTTAAATTTTTCTGAATCACATTGCCTGATTAATGGTGGATAACTGTAAAACAAAAAGTTAACTGTTGACTTAATATATTTAATGAATTGATATATCGTATTTTTTTTTGTTTCAGGCCTAGAGACATTTACCATACATGTTATGGCCTCAGTGGATTATCGGTAGCGCAACATGGTACAGGGGTTATGGATCCCTACGTAGTTGGATCACCTAGTAATGAACTGAATAGAGTGCATCCTTTGCATAATGTTGCACCTCATTTGGTTTACAACAGTGTTCACTATTTTATCAGGCACCCGCCTCCAGTCAAAGACAAGAATTAACAATAATTTCATTTTTGTTGTCTATCTGTTAAAAAGCCATATGTAGGATACATTATTCTCACAATGATGAGTTTTAAAATATATAATATGGAAAATGATGCTTTTAAAAAAAACTCAATTTATTAAACGAAATTGTATTTCTTACTGGTGTTAGGACCTCTTGTGATTCCGCACGGGTAGGTACCACCACGCGGCCTATTTCTACCGTGAAGCAGTAATACGTTTCGGCTTGAAGGGTGGGGCAGCCGTTGTAACTATACTGAGATCTTACAACTTACATCTCAAGGTGGGTGGCGCATTTACGTTGTAGATGTCTATGGGCTCTAGTAACCACTTAACACCAGGTGGGCTGAGAGCTCGTCCACCCATGTAAGCAATAAAAAAAAAATTCATTGTTTAAAAAATCAGAGTTTATATTTTTGAAATATAAATAAAAATGCACCAGAATTTATTTGATGTAATAACTTATGTTTATTATTTATATTCATTTTATTAGCTGGCTTAATTCAAATAAATGAATATGACTATTGTTATTTTATTACAAATAATTTTTTTTCAAACATGACAATACCCAAGTTTAATTTACAGAAAAAAAGCAGTTGAAATGATGTTGAGTTTCAGAGAACAGATTAAACAACATATCACAAAATACATAACTATAAAAGTAATGTAATCAACACACAGTTTCAACAAAAAACAATCTTAAAAAAAAACCTAAAATATAAATGACACAATGTTAACTGCTAAGTTCATGTTCAACTTGGGAGTAGGTATAGCTCCTGAGGCCATTTTCATAACAGATTACTGCTATGTAGTGATTATGACAGCCGCCTATCAGTACTTTTTATAAAATAATAATGAGTAGCAATTGGGATTTTTATACTTTCTTTAATTCATATTAAGTAATTGGCAACAATCAACATAGCATTTGTAATTGTTGACTGTAAATATTTATAAAATCCAGACACTTTACTGTTACATGAGTTTGCTAAACTAGTATAATGCTGTTGTAAGATTTGATTTTTACATGTCATTATAATAATCTAATATAAAATAAAAACTTTCAAATTTTAACACAGTTGTAACACTGAAGCCTTATTATAATAAAGCCAATATTATGTAACAAATAACAATAAATTAATATTATAGATATGAAATTCTTATTTGAAATACTAAACTAAAACAAATTCTTCAGACTCTAAGTCTGTATCGCTGTCTTGCATATGTGGAGTGACCCAATGTTGTTCTGTTTCAAAAAAGGAATATCTAGCATTGGGAGTATCCATAAGTGAATCGCAGGAGCCATTATTTAGAGTAAATATAGGATATTCATATCCTGATGATACACCCTGAGGTACTAGGAATGATTTTATTATATTTATAAATGTTTCAAAATCATGTTGGGTTCCAAGATAAAAACCAATACAACATGATGGATCCATCTTTGCAAGTGGCATTTTTCTTGGAGAACGACAATGAAAACTTTGTAAAGAGAAATTGGGTTGCCAAACATCTACCATTTCTTGGCAGTAATGTGGATCCAGATGAATGAGTTTGTCATCTTGATAGCCAACAAAATATAGAGAATGTTTTGGCCTTCCACCAATGATTCCAATGCAAAAATCTAATGTTAATAATGATGTGAGGCATGGGCCATATATTGGATTAAATTTTTCAGTGCCTAATTTCACTGGAACTAGAAGAATAAGTGACTTCCAAGCTCCATGTAACAACTGACACATAGAATATATATCTTGAATATAAACAGTTGAATCTTGAGCAACATAAACTTCTAAATGATCAAATTCATAATTCTCTTTTGAAGCTGATGCAACTAGAGATTTCAAACAATGTGCTACAGATGCAGGGCCATACCAATCACCTGGCTTCTTGCCTAAAGCTTCTCCCAAACTCACCATCTGATGTATTGACAGAGGACTATTAACTGAAGACTTATCTCCAAACCACTTTATAATTTTTCTATGTAAACAATCTTCTTGAAATTCTCTAGCATTTTGAATGGGTTTCTCAGGTAACCATCTCCATGAACGGCCTAAGAAATGGCAAACTAAAGCCTGAGCCAACATCATTTGTCCACTTCGAAGCATACAACCCCAACCACAATCAGTTGTAAAAGTTGAACCTGTCATAGTAGGGAATTCCCTTCTGTAAGTCATCCATATTTTACTTACAAAATCTGATTTAAATCCTTCTATACCCTCTCCATATATTTGTTCCATTGGTTGATGTGCAGTTGCTTCCATGCCCACTTCTGTGGAAGATTCCAGTGAGCCAGTTGGGCTTAATTTTCGGTGATAACATCGGCCCAACAACCAAACCGGAGATTCTTTAGAAAAGTTTGTTTTTAATTTTACTGTCCATCCAAATTTTACATTGTTCCACATAGATAATAATCGTGATTCCACTTTACCTTTGAGATCAATTGAATCTTCAGCATTGTCTCGAGCGTTTGTCAGTGGGGTATGAGGTGCTTTGTTTACCTTCGAAGACGACGAACTTTGCCTTAGGCCATTATTTAAATCGTTTAGTTCATGACTCGGAATACTGAAACCGCTTGAACCATTCATTGCAATTGACAATGAGAACTATGGTACATTAAAAAATGTTGTTATCAACATGGTTTCACTATGATTTCATTCTCAAACACGTCCAGATTTATTTGAATGCATAGTAGAAGGCAGTCTAAATGATGTAGTTCACAAGTTTCAATTGGTAAATTTACCCTTTGGTTCATATGGCCTAAATTCTTAATAATTTTATATTTGCGTTTACGCACACACTACACAGCATTGAATTGAAGTTGAAGTAGTAGGTAGTATGTATTCTTTTTTACATTGATTTGTCCATTATACAATTAAAGGAAGCGATGCTCATACAGCCGGTCTTTTACATTATGACCATAGATTATACACTTCATATTTTTGAGATTATGACAATGCACCTTCCAAAGTTCCATCTGGGTAACTTTGTCCCGCCATGCGAACTGCGAATGTTTCAGTTTTCCTGGATATTAAGAAAAAATATGGATTTTCCGTGGGTTTTAAACGTTTACAATTAAAATTTAAATTATTTTTCATGTGCATAGAGTGAAAATCGCACAAAATGGACAAAAAAATTGTGGGCCAATGTTATATTGAGAAGGGGGTAACTTTGCCAGTATAAGAACTGGCAATACAATTTTGATGTATTTTTACATTTAAAGCCCTATGATAACATTTGATTTCTTTTGTAAATAAATAAATTAGGCCCCCCATCTTATGACAGCTGTTTATAGGTTTTTTTTTATTTTATTGACCTTGTAGGCAGACGAGCATACGGCCCACCTGATGGTGAGTGGTTACCGTCGCCCATAGACTTCAGCAATGCCAAGGGCAGAGCCAAGCCGCTGCCTACCGCTTAATACTCTCCACAAGCCTCGTTTGAAGAAGGACATGTCATAGCGCTCGGGAAACACCGTGGAGGGGAGCTCATTCCATAGCCGGATGGTACGTGGCAAAAAGGATCTCTGGAAACGCACTGTGGATGACCGCAGTGGCTCCAGGTAGTATGGATGAACTCTACTCCGGTGGCGGGCGGTGCGATGGTAAAAACGAGATGCCGGTATCATCTCGAACAATTCCTCAGAGCACTCCCCATGGAACATACGGTACAGAATACAGAGGGAACCGAAATCCCTCCGCAGACCCAGAGGCTCCAAACGATCCGTAAGAATGGGATTATCAACAATCCGAACGGCTCTCCTCTGTATGGAGTCAAATGGAAGAAGCTGGTATTTGGGAGCCCCGGCCCAGATATGGGAGCAGTACTCCACGCGAGGCCGGACTTGTGCTTTATAAAGCAAAAGTCTTTGTCCAGGCGTGAAGTACCGCTTTGCTCTGTTGAGGACTCCCAGCATTTTGGACGCCAACTTGGCTTTGCCTTCCAAATGACTCCGAAACTGGACATCGCTCGAAATGTCGACCCCAAGTATCCCAATACTCTCGGAAGGTTGCAGGGATACTCCTTGGAATTGCGGCGCCATGACAAAGGGGTCCTTCTTCGCAGTGAACGCGCAAACCTGTGTCTTTATCGGGTTGAATTGAACTTGGAACCCCATTCGGAGACTCGCCCCAGAGAGTTCTCCACTTCAGACACAAGTTTTGATCGTCTCTCTTGCACCGCGCTCCGAGAGAGACTCTGATGGCCGATATATCGCGCATCTCCCGTGCTGTCATCCGCATAGCAATGCATGCCATCAATAGACAGCATGTCATTGATATACAGGATGAAAAGCGTGGGGGAGAGCACCGAACCTTGTGGAACGCCAGCGTTAATGGTCATGGTATCAGAACAGTCACCGTCTACAACGACCGTGATGCTCCGCCCATCCAAAAAGCTAGCGATCCACTTGCAGAGACCCTCGGGGATTCCGTAAGATGGTAGCTTCGATAGAAGTGCCTTATGCCAGACCCTGTCGAAGGCCTTTGCGATATCAAGGCTCACAGCAAGAGCCTCGCCCTTGCTCTCCAAGGTTTCAGCTCACCTGTGAGTAAGGTATACAAGAAGATCGCCAGCTGAGCGACCGTGACGGAAACCGTACTGTCGGTCACTGATCAGCTGGCGAACCTCAAGATACTTCAGGAGTTGTGTATTTATTATTCGCTCCATCACCTTGGAAAGCAAGGAAGTTATCGCGATAGGCCTATAGCTCGACGGGTCTGACCGGTCACCCTTCTTGGGGATAGGGTGGACGTGGGCGGTCTTCCATGAAGACGGAACCCTGTTAGCGCAATAAGAGAAGCGATACAAACGCGTCAGCGCAGGTGTCAGCTCAGGGGCGCACGTTTTCAGAACCACTGCGGGGATGCCGTCTGGCCCACTCGACTTATGGACGTCCAAGAGTCGGAGCTCCCGCCTAACTGCACACTGTGTGAAGCAGATATCCGGCAGGGAGCTATCACACCGGGGGATGTTCGGTGGTGTGGCACCCCCGTCGTCCACAGTCGAGTTCGAGGCGAAGAGTTTGACCAGAAGGTCAGTCTTCTCTTTCGCGCTGTGGGTCAGAGTGTCATCAGACTTGCGCAGTGGTGGGAGACTAGACCTGCAAAAGTTTCCTTCTGCAGCTTTGGCAAGCGACCAAAAAGCACGGCTCCCGGAGGGATAGCTCTTTAATCGCTCGCCAACTCTAGCAACGTGCTCCGACTTCGCCTTGGCAATTACCTTCTTATAGGACCTGGAAGCGGTCGGATCTGTGGTCAGCAGAAGGTCCAACAAAGAAGGTTCGTGCCCCTCGATCTCTGGGACACGGGTGGGCTGTGTCACCAGCTGGGAGAAGCCGTAGGCCAAGGCGAAATCGTAGGCAGTCCAACCCGGGAGGTCAATGGTTCTGGACCCCAACCACTCTTGGTGGTGAGCGTTAAAGTCTCCAAGAACCACCACCTCCGCAGATGGGTACTGCTCAAGCACGCGGTTAGTCCCCTCTTGCATATGCTCAAACAGAGCTGAACCTGCATCACTGCTGTGGGACCTGTACAGGCACGCGTAGATTCGGATACAGCCCCCGTAATCCACGCGCAGCCACAAGAGGGACAGGTCCCGTTGTTCAAGGCCCCAAAGACGGCGACAACAGACATCCGCCCGGACGAATACGCACACCCCGGCTTTACGTAGGAAGTTGTGCTCCAATACGTAGCCGGGGTATTCAAGGTATGAGGTATCGTCCGGAGCAGATATCTGCGTCTCCGTTAAAAAAAGCAGGGCAGGCTGCGCCGTCTCAAGGTGGTGGTGTACGGCGTCAAGGTTGCTATGTAGGCCCCTGACATTGCTGAAATCCACATTAAATGTGGAATGGGGAACCGCCTGTAAAACCCTTTTCTTTTTTTTAGACTTCATAAATTATATTTCCGGAGAGTAGGATTAGGAGAGGTATGTTGGAGGTGAGATCGAGGGAACACTTGAATGAAGCGCGGAACATAGTACGTGCTCGACCACGGGTTGCGTGAGAGACTGACGCAGGGCATGGAAGGGCCCCCAGTCCACCCTGCGTACGATCGCCGGGATCCACTCCGGTCTCCGACTCCGGCACGACGACCGCACGACAGGATTTTACACCGGTTGGCGGGACAGCTTCCCGGGGCGGAGTTTAGTAGAGACACCCGGGTCCAGGTCCCCTACTGACCGGCGGGCGGCAGCGGATACCGTTTCACTAGGTCTCCCTATACCCCCGTCAAACAATCACGCCCCGTGAGCTCGCACGCACGTCTGCTCCGCATGTTCCAGACGTCACCAAGACTCACCCCCAGCAAGGAAGGGGAAGGGGAAGGAATAGAACTGGCTCTCCAACCCACACGCCGGAACACAGCTAGGCTATTTGGCGGCGGACTCTAGTTGGAGGGTGGTCGCCAGCCAGTCGGACAAGTCCTACCACCGATTATGCATTCCTTTCATACTTCAGTGCTGTTTACCAAAAAAAGAAGCTTTAAATTTAGGGTTGTCAGTAAAATTCAATGTAAGTGTGTTTGAAAAGGACCTTTATTTATAAGAACGTTTTTTATCTTCTATTTATAATTACAAATCAGTTAAAGACTGATTCATTATAGTTAGCAAAACGTGCAATGTTAAAATTATAAAAAAAGCAACAAAGCTATAATGCTTCGGTAGAAATTAAATAATTACAGTTGTTAATCACCTCCAGTATCCAAATCTAATTGCTCAACTAATGATCAACTAATGCTCAACACGATCCATGAGTGATGAGATATCGTTAGTAGGTGGTGGAGTACGAAAGACGGTAGCTTCAATATTAAATGAGGATTCAGCGGCGGTCAATACTTTAAGCAAAACAAAGCAGTTTCGACTTGACGTTGATTCGAAAAGTACAAACTTTGAGTGCACTGCGATTGTGATGTAGTTTGACCTGGCTTTGGATTTCGGATATTGATACTGCAGTACTGTTGACCCTTGCTTGTTAATTTAGACAGTGTTTATGCCTTGTGGATTTCGTCGATATGGCCGAACGTACGCAGAGAATTGTTCTAAATAGTCAGACACGTGAATTCAAAATTCAAATTCAAAATCATTTATTTCAACTTAGATGTCAGTATAACACACTTGTTGAATGTCAAAATATAAATAACAATGTTAACTCTACCACCGGTTCCAAAAGTCCTGAGAAGAACCGAAACAAACTCAGCAGTGAGTTCGTTATACGCCTTCGTAAACTATTTCGATCGTGAATCTCAAAATAAAGAGCCAATTTTACCTGTAACGTCAGTGGTTGAACGCGCAGCTGATGCGCTTAATATTGGACAACGAATTGTAAGACGAATAACTAAAGAAAAATATGGCGAAACTGGCACAGAAGAAAGTAAACTTAAAGATTAATTATATATTTTTCGCGAATAAATTATTTCACATCACTATTGTACCTAGTCAGGTCATAAATTCTGTCACATGTTTAATGTAAAATAATTGAAACAAGTTTATTCATTAAGTAACCATTCATATACCAAAATGAACTTAACAAAACATAGATTCTTATGACACTAAAGTTTATTCAAAATGACCTCCGTGATTTTGAATACAGGCCTTCAATCTGCGCGGCCAGTCGTCTATCGCAGCACGAACGAGGTCCATGTCAATATCGGCGGCTGCCTTAATCAAGGATGTCTTGAGTGACTCCAAATTGGGATGAGGCTTTGAGCACGCCTTTTCCTCCAAGTGCTGCCATATCTTGTAATCTAACGAATTCAAATCTGGACTGGAGGAGAGCCAGTCTTCGTGCCGGATGAAGTCGATTTCACGCGCCGCCAGCCAGTCTTGTGTGCTCTTCGCTCTATGCGCTGGCGCCGAATCTTGTTGGAATACCCAGTGCCTATTATTGAACATTGTATGAGAAACAGGTTCCACAAGGTTCGTCAGGACTGTATTTTGATACACAACTACATTCGTTTTTACACCTTTCTCACAAAAATGTACCTCTGTTAAGCCCCAATAAGAAACTCGCAACCATACCATGAGTGAGGATGGAAAATGACCTCGTTGGACACGCGGAATACGGTTGCTCGCTTCTTCACTACTGTGTGCGTACACCTTATCATTTTGTTTGTTGTAGCTCTCTTCTACGGTAAAAAATTTTTCATCCGAAAAAAGAATTTCCCGATATTTTTTTCCCGCGTACCGCTTCAACAAAGCGCGGCATCTCTTCAGTCTCAGGTCCATTAGACGAGCATTCAAACGATGTCCTGTTTTTCTTCGATATGCCCGAAGCCCTAAGTCTTCATTTAACACCCTTTTCACCGTGGTTCTGCTTAACCCCATCTGAAGGGCCAACAGTTTCTGCTTACGTTTGGGATTTCTTTGAATTCGCGCCTTCACAGCTTTTATCACTGCTGGAGTCCTAACAGACCGAGGGCGACCACTTCTTGACCTGTCATCTACACTAGACTCTTCATTGTATCGTTTGATGGTACGATAAACGAATCTTTTGGTTATATTCAAAATTTTCAGTATGTTAAAAATTTGAATTGGCGCGTAACCGCAACGATGCAACGCAATAACTGCAACACGGTCTTCTTTAAGCGTCCACTCCATATTTAAAAATTAGTAAAATTCTAAAAGTATACATTTTTATTTTCATGAACAATTCGAAATTCGAATTCAATAAACTTTTTTGTGGCCAGCATTCTAAAAGAAAAGTTTTTACTGTGTGACAATACTTATGACCTGACTAGGTAATATGTCAAAACGGCCATCATAGCGTGCCGATAGTGCAATGACAGAAGAACGAAGTTATAGAAGGTATAGATGTACATACAAACAACATCAAATAGTTATTTAATATTATCTACTTAAATACAATAACGTTGTGTACAAATTCAGCACTTTGTCTTGTTTTGTCGTGCGCACAAAACTTATGTTGCAAGCCAGATTTTGTTTCTTTTTACTTGTGTTTTTATGTATCTTTTTAGCTTGTGATGTGTATTGTGTGCCTAATAAATAAGTAAATAAATAAAATATATGGATATTATGGATATAGGTATATATATAATTTAGTAAACATTATTTATTAGATTAATAATCATTGTATACCTTTATTTTACTTCTTTAAAATGGTTAAAATTTAAACGTTTTGTCATTTTTTATGGATCTCTCTGAATATTGTTGTTAATAGTACATCGCAAGATACCTGTCTTATCTTTTTAAGAATTTATTTAAGTAAAAACGCTTTGTTGGAGTTGAATATGAAAGTAATGGCAGGCAACACTTGACACATGTAAGGTTACGGTTTTCGAATATTGGAATGCATAATTAAATGTTTAAAACAAATAATTGTCTTCTCTTATGTGATGACAAAAACTTCTCATCTAGACACGGTCAGAGCAACATCTTAGAGTTTTATAAAAATAAAATATTGTAATGGTGTAATAGTGTACAAAGTATTTTCAATATAATTACCTATTTTAACCATGAAGAGAGTGCTTTTAAATAGCCCCTCACCTCCAGAACCCAGTCCCCTCAAATTTGACCGTCCAACACGCTTGAAGATTAATTTTAGTGATAAGAGCGCCTCTTGTACAAATTAACTTATTTTCAATGAATATATTTAGGTTGGATGTGCAATATCTTTATGTTTTCTTTTTTCTCTTTACAAAACATAAATACTTCGTGGAAAAAGGGTTTTTGAATGAAATTATATGAGCGCGAATAAAATACAGTCATGGTTTCATTTTATACTTATACATTTTCACAAATTTTAGAGGTTAATAGTAATAGATTAATAGTGGGGCATTCTAAAAAATGACTAAAATGTTTTGTTCCAATAAAATCATTTTGGCCGTATTTGGGCTATGTTCCCTTTGCGTGTCCCTTGAATGAATTCAATAAAAAATATCTTCCATGTGAGTGCTCCCCTTCCCCTCTCGGATATAAGTGTTTATTTTATGGTATTACGAGCCTATGACCTACTGAGTACATAGGTAATAGGTACCGTACTTAAGTAATAATCACTGAGCCAGTAATCACTACCGTACGTAATAATTACCTACCAATCATCTGATTCATAGTCATAGTTAAGACTCTCGAATATATTAAGTGTATAAATCTTTGGTTATACATACACTTGTTGCACTCTGAAATATTATGTTTAATACCCATGACTTGTTGACTTAAAATAATGAAGGGAAAGAAATACTTTGGTAAAAAGAAGACAATAAAAGACCACATTAGTAAAAAGAAAAGAAAAAGTTCCAATGATACATATGTTACAAATAAAAAGGCTAAATTCAATCGATACAAAAATGTACAAAAGGTTGAGGAAGAGCTTGAAAAGAAAAAGCAGATGGAACGGAAGTTTCAAAGGGAACAAGAAGCTTATTCTGAAAGCGAAGAGGAACAAGATGTATACGGGCAACTTGTGTCTTGTTTTAGTAAACCAACAAACACAATAGTAGTAAATAGTGACGAAGAAGTAGATTCTGATAGCCTCAGCCCTGAAATTGAAAGTTGTGCTCGTAAACGTGCTCGAAATGAGGAAGTTAGTAAGACCGAGAGTGACAGTGACTATAGTGATAGTGAAGACAATGCAAAGGGCCAAGATTTTGATAACACTGTAAGTCAAACTTTTTATGTTCTCTGATTGTCATAAGAGACTTTATAAAATAAATTGTAAAGTAATGACATTGAATTAGTTCATATTTGCAGGTTAAACGTCTACAGAAAAAAGTTCTTAATTTTTCATTCATTTCAGGCTACTTTTGAAACAGAATTAGACCATGAAACTGATGATTCGTTCGTAAAACATCTACAATATGATTTACCTGATGAGTTGCTGGTTTCATTAAACAACTCGCCCATGACAGTTTCTACTATTTCAAAGACATGGCCAGTGATTGGTAACATAACTATTGTTATACCTAGACCAATTGAAACAGCAATAAAGAAAGTTAAAGCTAAAATATCATTATTGGAAGATAAAACTTTTGCTGAACCCGGTACAGCACCTAGTCTAATTCACAAGGTTGATTTTAAAGAATTGAAAATAAAATCACAAATACATGGAAACATTGTCTCGGCGAATAAAACTAGTTTGGTAAAGAGAGATCTTGAACTATCTGAAGTTTTAACTCCATTACAAAAAGAAATTTTTTCAATACTCAACAACTATCAGGATTTGTATTACCCTGAAAGAACATTTAGTAATGCTGATGAAATTCGTTACATATACTGTCTTCATGCCATCAACCATATGCTGAAGACCAGAACACGAATTTTACATCATAATGCAAAATTGACAAAGAAAAATGATATTTCCGATGATTATAGAGATCAAGGATTGGTTCGTCCCAAGGTAATAGTTTTAGCAACTGACAATTTTTTTATGGTTTTTTGAAATGAATCTGATAATTACAGATATTACACTTCTAGATATTTTACTAATTGGCATGGCAGCTTTTGTGAGGTCAACCTGATGTTAAATGCATACTAGAGCCCATAGACATTAATGTGAATGCCTCCACTTACACCCCACTTTAAGGCATAAGGCTATGAACATAAAGTCTCAATCAAACTGTATAACGGCAATCCTACCTTGGGATTGCTGAACTGCAGAAAATAATCAAGATAATTGTGTCTAAATGTGTGGGCTTACAGTATTTTTTAAAACCAAGAAACACACAAATTTATAAATTTTTATTAGAATTATATGTGAATATATGTTAAGTACAACTACTTCAGTAAAGTGATCCTTCATATATACTCGATAAGGTCATCTTCAGCAGCTGCAGCCAATAACAGCTTTACAAATTTAAACTCAACTTGAAATTCAATATGTGAACATGTAGATTGTAAACATGTAACACAAAGTCACAATTATTTTGAACAAGAAGTTTTCTAAGGCTGTTCCCCTGCTGGCATTGCTGATATCCCTGAGCGACGGTAACCACTCACCATCATGTGGGCTGTGCATTCATCTGCCTTCAAAGGCAATGAAAAACCGAAAAAGTCTGACATAATAGAGTAAATAACAGCATGGGAATAACAGCACATCAAACTGTTGTCTATATCCAAAAATCTTCAAAAGTATTTGAAGAACACACAGAGTAGATAGACCCTTATAAACTTTGCTAAGAGACAGGAGGAGACTAATTTGAGCTGTAACTAAAGAATTGATCTTTCGGCTTATATAGGCTTGCAGTGTATAGGCCACTCAGTTCCCTTTATTAGTTGTTGAAAATTAGCAGTTGGCTTGAAGGCTTAATGAGAGGGGCAATAGTGGTGACCGTATTGGAATTTATGGTCTGAGCCAGTACATAATGAGATAATTCAAAGGTTGTAAATCCTTAGTAACTCCTCTTTTCACTTTTATTAAAGTTCTTGTTGCTTAAAATTACTCTAATTTAACATTGTAATATATTTTCAGAACTCATTTTACCATTTAATATTGGGATTATTATTTTCATTTCTAAGTAATAATATATAAATGTAAATATATAATAACAAAACTACTTTTACAAATTAGTTTGAGATCTAGCTAGCCTTAATTATGTCTATAATTATGAAAATACTGAATTTGTGTCGTTATGTTTAATAAGTTTGAATTGTTATTAAAATACATCTCTAATTTTAAGGTACTAGTAATGGTTCCATTCAAAAATGCAGCTTACAGAGTAGTGAAAACCTTAATGGAAATTTTGGTGCCAAAAGAGGCTGGTCAGGTGCTCAATAAAAAAAGATTTGAAGAAGAGTTTACAGGAGGTGAACTTATCATGCCACGTAAAAATCCAAAGCCTGAGGACTATGAACTCATGTTCACTGGCAACACAGATGATACATTCAGGATAGGCATGACGGTCACCAAGAAAAGTCTTAAGGTAAACTTTAATTTATCTGTGCAAAGTTAATTTTGAGTAAGAAATCTGAACTGTAATAAAGGTAATGCAAAACATAGCATTCACACATTTCACATAAAATTGTCAACACAGTATATTTACCAAAGACATTTCATTTAAAAAAATATATTGCATTTTTTCCTTAAATATGCATCAGTATATGTTGTCCCTAAATTTTGGAAGTATGAAAAAGTGAAAGCGAATAATTAATTGGTACACAACAAATTTGTATATTTATAATTGTTTATTAAAATATTAAAATTTCAGTTTGTTTCCCATAATCTTGTTTCACAAATGAAGTTAGTAATGTGGACGGAACTGGATGTAGAATTAATGATCAGATTGTAAATTAATTTAAATTATCAGTTATATACAGATTTTTACTCATCAGACATCATAGTCGCATCACCACTTGGTCTACGAATGTTGGTCGGAGCTGAAGGGGAGGAAGACAGAGATTATGATTTTTTGGCTTCCATAGAAATTTTGATTATGGATCAAGCGGATGTGTTCTTAATGCAGAATTGGGATCATTTGCTACATGTTCTTGACCATTTTCATCTTCAACCAAAGAAAACGCATGATACTGACTTCTCTAGAGTCAGATCGTGGGCAGTCAACGGATGGGCTAAATATTACAGGTAAGGTCATTTCTAAAGATTCATCAATGTTTGAATGTTTATTCAATGTTGTGTAATTTAATATATTCTTTTTATGGTTTTAAAGTCAAACCTGCTAGTCTGTAAACTAACAGCCCCCCTTATACTGAGTGTACATCGATGCTCATGGATATCAGTATTGCCAGGATCACATTAGAGTTGCTTCGCACCGCATATTAATGCAAATTTTAGAACTCTTTATCCACAGGATTTCACAGATTGAGAGTTCAGAGTTCTTATGATTTTAAGATATCTATCGTAATATAATTATATACATTTTCAGTTATTTTTACGTGATTACAACCATACAAAAATACAAGCTTACTTTAATAATATTAGAATATGTTATTTTGACGAACGTTTCAGTAGTAAATGTGCATATTATGATCAAAAGAAAAAATAAATGTTTTCCTTAAAAACAATACATGTGGCAACACTGTGTATATATAGGAAATAATTGTTTATGAACTTGTATCTTCAATAGGTATTTAAATTTCAAAAAAATTTCAGACAAACATTAGTATTCGCTTCCGTGCTCCTGCCGGAAATCAAATCTGTACTGAATAAGAAATGCCATAACTACGCCGGGAAAGTGCTTGTGGAGAATCCTGTAGAAGTGGGGAGTATTCAACAAGTATTGTTACAGATACCTCAGATATTTCACAGGTACATTTACTAATTATTGAAATAGGTTATTTATAGGTACTTTGGCGGTGGCCCAAATAAAATTTCTAAAACAACAGCTATTTAATAAGCGATTCTCCGGTCACCGTCCTCGTCGAACCCGTTGCCTGCGACGAAGGGCTTGACGAGCGAATTAACTCATAGACACAGCCTACTGAGTTTCTCGCTGGATCTTCTCAGTGGGCCGCGTTTCCGATCCGGTGGTAGATTCTGCAAAGCTCTGCTCTTGATAGGGCCAGTGTTACCATCACTCCGGTTTGAGCCCCGTGAGGTCACTTACTAAGTGAGATTACGCTGAAATAGCCTCTCAACGCTATCAGATTAGGTAGGAAAAAAAAGCGATTATTTATAGATCAGTATAAAATTTAAAATGGTTTTTCTGATTATCTACTAGAATTTACGCGTATCCAATTTAGGCCTATAATATCTTACTATCGTATTATTAGTTTTTATAAAGAAATCCCTCCTATTTTTCAACATACTTAGCCCTCTCAATTGCCTTTGCTTTGTTTGTAAAATCGGAAATGTACAAAAAGTATATTATCTACTTTAAAAAAAAACAACTATATAAATTATGTTTATTTTAATCTAAATACCGCATGTATATTAACAGTTAATGAATTAATGATTTGAGTCATACATACGGCCACCAGAATATAGCCGTATTCTCACAGTAATCAACGCAAGGCAGTCGAAATATAATGTCCCCCGAAATTTTATGTGTTAATGTGTAAAAAAACGTTACCATAATGTTATAGAATTATTTTCCTAACTATACTGAGACCTTAGAACTTATATCTCAAGGTGGGTGGCGCATTTACGTTGTGGATGTCTATGGGCTCCAGTAACACTTAACACCAGGTGGGCTGCGAGCTCGTCCACCGATCTAAACAATAAAAAAAAAACCTCATCGTTGGTAGCTCAAGGGGTTATTCTGACTACACGCGGGTTCGCGTCGGGTAGATGAACTCACTAATTGTATGTATTTTGTGTATTGTTAGTAAATTGTATGTAATGTGTGTAATAACTAAACAATTGAGGCATAGACCCTAAGCCTCAAAGTCGGTGGCTGCATTCAGGTTGTGATGTCTATGGATACTGCGATCACTTACCACTAAAAAAGTTACTCAAAATGAAACTTGAGCGGTAATTTTTTTATAGGGTTTTTATGACCTGGTAACTAAGACCTTTAAGTCATGTCTTTTTTTTATGAAAAATGATAATATGGAGTGAAATGAAATGAAGATGATGAATTTGATATATTAATCAACTGGGGTGAAATAAAATAAAATGAGATGAGAATTAAATATAATCTCAGTAAAATGGTGGTCATTTACTGAGATTTTTTCAGTGGACTTTTTGGAGGATCCCGAGAAGATACGTCCAGCGGCTTTGTTTCATTTTCCCACATTTATGCACTTTCACAGATATTAAACAGTTAATAAACCACCGTTATTACTCATTTAAACCTGAAGAAACACTAAATAGACAAAATAAAACAAATCACACAACTTTACTCCTCGCGTTCCCGCCAAAAAGTCCCGAGCGGTAAATAAGTTTTTATTTAAACAGATTCAATGCGTCGACAGCACTGGAATCGGCCGAGGCCAGATTCGAGTACTTCATAAAGGAGGTTCTGCCCAAGCAGCGTGACACTCTCATGAGCCACACGCTCATCTACGTGCCGAGCTACTTCGATTACGTGCGCATACGGAATTATTTTAAGAAAGAAGACATTAGTTTTGTGCAAATCTGCGAATACTCTAAGGTAGGGGACAATGTGACTGCGTTATAAATTTATTGCAATATTTGTAACTATGACATTACCGAGTTTTTAGTATTAATTTGAATGTAATATTAGAAAATCTTTGTTGATTCCAATGTCTTGGCTGTGCTTAGCTACTTTAATGATAATTTATATTAAACCATCATATGAAGGCAATTAAGCTTTGGATTGAGCTTTCCTCCACGATGTTGAAGTGATAAAACATGTCTCTCTTCGAACTTAATAATTTTGATCGGTAGGCAGCGATGTTGCGGTGTCCCCGATATTGCTGACATTCGTAGGGACGGTGACCACTCACCATCAGGTGGGCGGTATACTCGTCTACTTATAAGGGCAATAAAAAATACGAACGAGGGGTTGACATATATTTTAATTAAATATTCTACTTGAATATGTATATTTATTAAAAAAAGTAATTTATTATATGTACTGATTACTTTCTAAGTAGGCATCAGCTTTGTTGTGCCCCTGGCATTGCCAATGTTAATGATCGACCATGACTCTACCTTAGATCGGCCGCAAAATCCTCTGGCTAAACAAGAAAAAAGAGAGTGCTCATTTGGCTGGTCATCTCACACCTTGCATAGGCTGAGCACAGCATAGATAATGAAATCACAATTATCCTGTAGGACGCGAAGATAGCCCGAGCCAGAGATATGTTCTTCCACACCGAAGCACACTTCTTGCTGTATTCAGAGAGAGTCCACTTCTTCCGGAGATTCAGGATCAAAGGGATCCGGCATATAATATTTTATCAGCCGCCGACGTATCCGCACTTTTACTCCGAGATGTGTAACCTGATGCAGGTATGTATCGCCACGAGCAGCACGTAAATTATCATCCGAACCGCCTCGGGATCGTTAACGTTTAGTTTTAACTATTTCTTTAGATAATTTGCAGCCGGCTGTCCGAATGTTTCACGGGAATCATTGATAACGTCTAAACATAACTTTATCATTCTGATGCAAATCGGTATTTAATCGAAAATCGGTAACGGAAAAAAAATATTGGAAATATTTCTTGTTAAAAAAATATCCGGTGCTATAAAGTCACTTATGCAATATTTGTTTCTTAACGTCTAAACATAAGTTTATTATTCTGATGCAAATCGGTATTCAATCGAAAATCGGTAACGGAAAAAAAAATGGGAAATATTTTTTGTAAAAAAAATATTGCACATACGGTGCTATATAAAGTTACTTATGCAATTTTTGTTAAAACTAAACTGAGCATGAGAAAATACATTTTTTAGTTATTAGTTATAGTGAGACGAGAGAGATGTTTGCTTTTACTGATGAAGTTTTAAATATTATAATTTTATTCCTATACCCTTTTTTTTTTTTTTTACCCTAGCAGAACTATATAACTGAAAAGATGCAACAATTTGCGTAAGTGACGTTATCGCACTTTATGTACGATATATATATTTTTTTCATAGCATGTAAAGAGCTCCTCGGCATTCATAAGCTGTAAAATTTACTTACTGGTCGTGCGGCTTAAAGTAAGCCGGTATGAAATAGTTTTACCGTCCAGAATATTTCCGCCGCATAGGTAGCGTTAATATGTTTCGGTTTGAAGCGTTAGCTAAGCGTTATTCTACGTATATAATTGACACTTCGATCTCATGTCTCAAGACAGTTGGCAAAATTCACGTTGTACGAGGGCGGCACTGAAAATTTCGGGAATTAACGAAGTGACACAACATTACTATTTAAAAATGTATTTATTGCTTTTCGAAGTATTCTCCGCGAAATTTGACACATTTTTCCATATGATGGAACTAGGGATGGACGTTTAAAATATACATCGATGTTTTTTTCGATGTGATGCATCGATCGGTCACATCGATGGTAATACGATGTATTGGGAAATACATCGATGTTTCTTATATATCGATTGTTTTAGGTTAGGCATTAATTAAAACAAAAATATGTATTAATCAGAAAATATATGTATTAAAATTAAAAATCACCGAGACAACACATTTTTTTTACATATTCCAATATTTTTTGTCAATGCTATGTAAAAACAAAAGTTTGCTTAATCTCTTCCCCTTCAGCCGGTTTCTTTGTTCAGTCATAACTAGCCCTGCCTGTGAAAAAAGTCTTTCTGAAGGGACTGACGTGCCAACTATTGTTAAATACTTAAAAGCTATTTTGTACAGCTTCGGGAATTGTATTTTGTAATCTCTCCAAATTTCTAACGGATTTTCTTTAAGTCTTCCAACAGGAGTTCGGAGATAAACGGAAAGTTCGTCAGACAAAACGTCTTCAGATTTGTTAATTTTCCAGTTACGATGCACTAACTTATGGTGATCAGTCCATAATGAAAAGGCCTCTTCATTTTTATCGGACTTGTCAGAATCGGACTCAGGTTCTTCATTGCTATGCAAATTCTTCTTCATTAAATCTTTAATTTTCGTAACAGCATTCGAACAAGCTATCGGATCATTGAAATGCATTCTTTTAAACCGTGGATCTAAAATACTTGCGATAGCCAGAGCATTCACATGTTCTATTGAACCCATTCTTTTATTTATTTCATTAATAGCAAGTTTCTGCACCTCTTTCGCTACGGGATCTTCTATAACAGCTGAAGTTATTTTAGAGAGCATGCAACGAACTAAGGGAATAATTTTACTACTTGTGCAGTATTTATCACCTGAAATTTCTTTTGTAGCCGCTTCTAAGGGTCGCAATACCATGATGACAGACGATACAGTAGATATTTCCGATGCACTCAGCATTGCAGGTGCTCTAGGGTGGCGGAAGAGAATATCATTTATGACACTACGGAGTTCTAGAAATCTTTGTAACATATAATATGTACTGTTCCAGCGAGTATCCACGCTTTGTATTAATTTTACCTCAGCTGCTCCAGCAGAAGACTCCGTAGCCGCAGCAGTAGCTTTACGTAATTCATCACTAGCAATGCAACTCTGTTTAAACCAAGTCACTATTGATTTTACTTTAGAAACAATGTTTCTCCACTCAATACATATCATTGTGCCTTCAGCCACCAAATTCAGAGTATGGGCAAAACATGGGATGTGTTTCCTTCTACCAAACGCTAATTCGATCGCCTTAACTATATTGGCTGCGTTGTCAGTAACAACAGCTGTTACATTCTCTTGATCGATTTTCCAGTCTTGACATACCTTTAAGAGAATTTCAGAAAGATAATCTGATGTATGTCTTTCATCCAATTCGTACACACCTAAGGTGACTGAATATAGTTCAATGTCTATTCCGAAATGTGCTGTGATGCCCAAAAAACTTTTCATATTCAAGGTATCCGACCAAATATCTGTTGTTAGGGTTATATCTTCTATAGAGGACAACATTTTCTTAATTGTTTCTGAAATTACTTCATATTTATCGTCCAGCCAGCGTCTTAGAGTTGTTCTACTCGGGAGCTTATATTGAGGAGCAACTGTTTTCATTAGAGTTTTGAAGCCTTCGTTTTCAACGATTGAGAATGGCTGATGGTCTTTGCAAATCATGAATAACAAACAGTTGTTCAGTTTCCTTGTCTTCGCTCCAGATTCTGAGTAAGAGGAAATATCTTTAAAAGCGGCCTGTATTGTTCTTTGGCGTTTTAAAGGTGTAACGTTTTCGTCTAAGTCTGAATCAATGGTTTCATTTACGGTTTTTGGTAACGGTGCACCGGATCTTTGACTGCCACTGCAACTTGGAACAGGTTGAAACTGAAGTACTCCATCATCCATTTTATTATAAGGCGTAACTTTGGTATCCAGATCCAGAGGATTCGATATTTCGTCTGTAGTAGTTACTGCATTGAATGTAGTTTGTTTCGGCTGAATTTCGAGATAAGCAGCCTTATGAACATTACGAATATGTCCAATTAAGTTCGTAGTGTTTCCAGCAGACTTAATTTCCTTTTGACATAGTTTGCATTTCGTTTTCTTATCGTCAATTTTGTTAAAGAACTGCCAAACGGAACTTTTTTTCTTAGGTCCCATTATAACTGAAAGTAAAAAACAAAACTATATAGGACTGTTTACAGGGAATTTATAATAATACCTATTAACTGCCTAGTAGAATACAAATAAGTATAAGCCGCATTTTAATCGATAATATTAATATAGTAATTATCGATAACTTGGCATCACTACAATAGATAGTATTATTATTTCACGGTAAAAAATATAACCTTTCAATCAAATCGTATCATATTGCGAAATTAATGCATTCGTCGTAAAGTAGGTACATAATCTTCTCTTTTATATCTTAGTTATAAGCACGCGCAATATAAAACGTAAAATATAATAATTGCTTTGTACTTTTTGACAACAAAACAATGTGTCATTTCCAGTAAAGTTTCACTAGCAAAACCATTATCATTATCACTAAATACATTATTCTATTTATTAATACACATACCTGACATACCTGTTCATAAATTAGTTTCTTTTTTAGATTTAAACAAGGCAAAAACTCGTATCGTAACAAAAACACAATATACATTTACACAGCAGAAACTCGGTCGGCCATATTGTTGTTTTGGTTTAATTAATATTGGCAGCACTGATTATAACGTTTCGTTTCTCTTTTCACTCATAGTATAGTAATCTCATAATTTGCGTACCTAATCGATGCATCGAATGAAAAACATCGATATATATTCGATGTTGAAGTATTTACAATACATCGGTTCAAGACGATGCATCGTTACTATACATCGAGTATTTTAAATAAATCGATGTATATCGTCCATCGCTAGATGGAACCAATCATTGAAGCAACCATTCCATTCGGAAGTTGGGGTCTCCAACATGGCCGTTTTGTAGGCTTCCACAGCTTCTTCAGGTGATGAAAATCTCTGTCCACGCAATTTATTCTTTATTTTAGGGAAAGTATAGAAATCATTAGGGCTTAGGTCGGGGCTGTACATCGGATGGTCTAATAATTCTGTTTTCTTGCTCTAAAAACTCTTTTGTTCTGTGCGCGGTGTGAGAACTCGCATTGTCGTGATGGAGGATGATGCGGCGGTTGCAGTTCTCTTTACGGAGTTCAGAAACGACCTGTGGCAAACAAATGCTAGCATACCATTCTGCATTAACCGTTCTTTGTCCCTTAAGAGGAATAGTCGTAACATGGCCGGTTTTGGAGACAAACGTGGCCACCATTTTTTTTGCAACACTCCGTGAACGAACAATTTTTGTTGGCTTTAACTCATTTTCGAACACCCAAACTCGTAACTGGTTTTTTGTTTCGGGTTCGTACGCGTATATACAAGATTCGTCACCTGATACAATGTTGTATACAGCGTTTGAGGATCCTGCGTGGAATCTTTCGAGAGTTCTGACGCACCAAGTAACGCGAGCCACTTTTTGCTCTTCACAGAGCGAATGCGGTGTCCATCGGGAAAACAACTTTTTTACACCTAATTGTTCATGTAAGATTATTTGTATTTGACTCATGCCAATGTCTAAAGTTGCCTGAATTTCGCGGTATATCACATGTCGATCTTCCTCAATCAGCATAGCAGAAACTGCTATGACGCAAGCAGAAACTTGCTTCACGTATTAATATATAGATAAATTCTTTTTTACACGCTTTATATTAGCTTCACTTGTATGTATGTTTGTAACTGACTCCTTTAGACGCGATTTTGACTCACTTTAAACGGCCATACTTCATTCAAGCTTTTATAGAAAAGGACAATGCCCATTTTCTATGGGCGTTTGGGCCCCTAAAAAAAGTTGTCCTGTCATGATGGTTTTAACTTAATTTGATAGACAAAGAAATATGGTTTCATATTCAGAAAACGATTTTTATATTCTCACCCAGGTTTAAGAGAAATCTGTTTTTTTCTGCAGCTAAAATTAAGTTGTTAATTGTTTTCTTCGAAATCAATAATCGCTCTCATAATTATTTACAGTATTAAATAAGTTAATTGTGGTTAATGTTGCTAGAAATAAGCTCTTACGTACATTTTATTATTATTATATCCTCATAATAATAATAAAATGAAATGAAAACCCGGAAGCCGGCAACGATATTGTTGTTGTTGTTTTTAAATTCACCAATAAGCAGGCAAAGAGCGTAGCCTATACAGCCTAGTCTGTCGAAGTCATATATTTTTTATGTCAATAAAAAGCCGGTGTATCTCTTTTTATTGCTTTTTGGGAGTTTTGACGTCAACTCGACGAATACCACATTGACTGATCATGAGCTTACGCAGATCTTTTATACACAATATTACAAATACAAATAATACAAATTACACAATAAACTATTAAAAAACATTAAAATAAAAATTCAAGTGATGCTTCACTCGGGTTGCTGCCAAAACTCTCTGTTCATATATAATAAGAATAGAGTAATGGTAGGCCATTGATATTTTTACTAATGGAATCATTAATATCTAAAAATATTAAATAATTCATGGTTTTAAGTAATAATTATTATTACAATAAATATTGAATTGAACAAAAATAAACTAAGAAGCCTGTGAATTATAAGCATTACCTAATTTTTTTTAATTTGTTGTTCAAGTCACAAACAACTCTTTCGTTTGACAGCATATAGGTTTGTTATAAGGCTATATGGGCTAAGCCCTTTGCCTATTGGCGATTTCGCCCGATCACGATGTTCGACCAGCCCATACCGTGGGCCCCGAAGGTCAAATATTTAGGCGTCACCCTCGACAGTAGGATGACATTCCGCCCCCACATCAAGACGGTACGCGATCGTGCCGCCTTCATTCTAGGACGTCTCTACCCGATGATATGTAGGCGAAGTAAAATGTCCCTTAGAAATAAGGTGACACTCTACAAAACTTGCATACGCCCCGTCATGACCTATGCAAGTGTAGTGTTCGCTCACGCGGCCCGCATACACTTAAAATCATTCCAAGTCATTCAATCCCGTTTTTGCAGGATAGCCGTCGGAGCCCCGTGGTTCGTCAGGAACGTCGACCTCCATGACGACCTGGACTTAGAGTCCACCAGTAAGTATATGCAGTCGGCGTCAATGCGCCATTTCGATAAAGCGGCACGACACGAGAACCCTCTCATCGTGGCCGCCGGTAACTACATTCCCGATCCTGCGGACAGAATGGAAAGCAGTCGACGTCGCCCAAAACACGTCATCTCGGATCCTCCCGATCCACTAACGGTGCTTCTAGGTACTTCAAGCACCGGTCACCGTTCTCGTCGAACCCGTCGCTTGCGACGAAGGGCTCGACGAGTAAATTAACTCCCAGACACAGCCCACTGAGTTTCTCGCCGGATCTTCTCAGTGGGTCGCGTTTCCGATCCGGTGGTAGATTCTGCGAAGCACGGCTCTTGCTAGGGTTCGTGTTAGCAACGTCATCAGGTTTGAGCCCCGTGAGCTCACCTACAAAAGTTAGGGTTACGCTGACATAGCCTCTCAAGGCTCTCAGCTTAGGTAGGAAAAAAAAAAAAAAAAAAAAAAAAAAAATATTGGCGAATTTAAAAACTATGGCATGGATAGTTTTGGGATGTTATCAATTAAGTAATTTATTTTTTTGGAAAACAATGCCGGGTTGAAAGAAATGTTGATACATAAACTAAACAACGTGAAAAAATAAGGCATAGTTTTTCAAGTACAAATAGTTTTGACATAAAGTTGGCCCACTTTTGGGCATTGTCCTTTAACTAAAAAATGAAAAATAAATAATAGTTTAAAAAAACTAAAAAACACGCTTTATTTATAATTCAACTAAAAAATAGAAAATAAATTTTAATAAATTTAAATTGAAAATAGTGTGAAATGTTATATATTTTATAAAAAAAAAGCGTGGGGTGCTTTTTAAGATATTATTGAAATAATAATTCTTCTACTCATATCTGTCAGAAAAATATTTATAACTAATAACACCATGCACCCCACGCTTTTTTTTAATTTTCTATTTTTTAATTGAATTATAAATAAAGCGTGTTTTTTTAAACTATTATTTATTAATAATTATCTCGTTCGCCGTAACTTAACTCTACTCGAGAATTGTTTTTGTTTGTTCCAGGAGAGCAACCAGAACAAGTACGGGGGCAGCGAGTGCAACATGACGGTGTCGGTGCTGTACTGCCGCTGCGACCTCGTGCGGCTGGGCGCGCTGCTCGGCGCCGCGCGGGGCGCACGCGTGCTGCGCGCGGACCGCCCCGTGCACATGTACGTCACGGGGGACTGACGACGAATCATCAATAAAACACAATAAAAATACAAAAGAAAATAAAAGGTTTTTTATTTATTAACCGACTTTAAAGAAGTCGTCGTAGCCTAAAGGATAAGGCGTCCGGTGCATTCGTATGTAGCGATGCACCGGTGCTTGAATCCCGCCGGCAGGTACAAATTTTTCTAATGAAATACGTACTCAACAGTCACGATTGACTTCCACGGTGAAGGAAAATAACATTGTGTAATAAAAATCAAACCCGCAAAAACATAATTTGCGTAATTAATGGTGGTAGGACCTCTTGTGAGTCCCCACGGGTAGGTACCACCATCCTGCCTATTTCTGCCGTGAAACAGTAATGCGTTTCGGTTTGAAGGATGGGGCACTGTTGTAACTATACTGAGACCTTAGAACTCGTATCTCAAGGTGGGTGGCGCATTTACGTTGTAGATGTCTATGGTCTCTCCAGTAACCACTTAAAAACCAGATGGGCTGTGAGCTCGCCCAAAAGAAAAAGTAGGGTGTTCTCAAATCCACTTCCCCTATAAATGTTTTGCCTCTGGGTTATCGTGGGTTATAGTGTGTTGCTGACGCGAAGTAGCGTTCCAACGCAGTTTTAATATATCTAAGAATGAGTTCGAGAATTCCTATTCTAAGGGCTGACGGACTCTATTTCTCTTACGTGTTTTAATAGGAAGTGCGTCAAGGCATGGTTGAATCGTACCGTACCAAGATGTCCCTATTTTACCATCGCACCACACGATAGCGCAACGGGTGATATCGTCCTGCTTTCGGAAATATTTTGTAGTTTGTACAGTACGTTTTCAAAGGTTGTCTCTCCTTTGTTCTATCAAGCGCTCCAGTGAGATGGTGATGGATAGATGAGATGGTCATGGGGTGACGAGCAAAGGCCTGGACGCCAGGACACCATGCCAAAGTAGACTTAAAGATATAACTTAACATGGATATTAATAAATTATTTGGAACTTTAGTTTTATTTTTGCCTATTAATAATAGTATACGAGGGCGGCAATGAAAATTTCGGGAATTAACGAAGTGACACAATATTACTATTTAAAAATGTATTTATTGCTTTTCGAAGTATTCTCCGCGAAATTTGACACATTTTTCCATACGATGGAACCAATCATTGAAGCAACCATTCCATTCGGAAGTTGGGGTCTCCAAAATGGCCGTTTTGTAGGCGTCCACAGCTTCTTCAGGTGATAAAAATCTCTGTCCACGCAATTTATTCTTTATTTTAGGGAAAGTATAGAAATCATTAGGGCTTAGGTCGGGGCTGTACGGCGGATGGTCTAATAATTCTATGTTTTCTTGCTCTAAAAACTCTTTTGTTCTGTGCGCGGTGTGAGAACTGGCATTGTCGTGATGGAGGATGATGCGGCGGTTGCAGTTCTCTTTACGGAGTTCAGAAACGACCTGTGGCAAATAAATGCTAGCATACCATTCTGTATTAACCGTTCTTTGTCCCTCAAGAGGAATAGTCGTAACATGGCCGGTTTTGGAGACAAACGTGGCCACCATTTTTTTTTGCAACACTCCGTGAACGAACAATTTTTGTTGGCTTTAACTCATTTTCGAACACCCAAACTCGTAACTGGTTTTTTGTTTCGGGTTCGTACGCGTATATCCAGGATTCGTCACCTGATACAATGTTGTATACAGCATTTGAGGATCCTGCATGGAATCTTTCGAGAGTTCTGACGCACCAAGTAACGCGAGCCGCTTTTTGCTCTTCACAGAGCGAATGCGGTATCCATCGGGAAAACAACTTTTTTACACCTAATTGTTCATGCAAGATTATTTGTATTTGACTCATGCCAATGTCTAAAGTTGCTTGAATTTCGCGGTATGTCACATGTCGATCTTCCTCAATCAGCTTACGCACAGCATCAACGTTTTCTTGGGTGACTGCAGTTTTTGGACGACCTTGACGGGGATCATCACTGAGCTTGACACGTCCACGTTGAAACTCAGCAAACCAGCGATAAATTGTGGTTTTGGATGGAGCTTCATCACCAAATGCAGAAATCATCCGGTCAACACACTGTTTTTGTGTTGAACCACTTCGAAAGTCATAATAAATCATCGCTCTTGAATTTTCTCGAGTCAATTCCATTTTCTCAACGACTAAACAAGTTTGACAAAATCTCGTGACAAGACCGAGAATCTTTTTTTAAATAAATAAATGGTATTCGATTTTTAAAACCAAGGAGTTTTCAATTAAAAAGATTTTAATATGACAGGAACAGTGGAAATATTCCATTCCCGATACTTTTAGTGCAGCCTAGTATAAAAGGTTGTTAATTTATTTTTATTTCAAAACTGTAGAATGAAAAAGTAATTCAAGCTTAGGAAAACATGTTGAGCATCTATAGCTAGCTAGGTCTTAAGATTGATAAGACAAATTACTTTTTTTTTACGTTAATAGTTGTCGAGATGAGATACAACTTCGAAAGCTATAAACTAAATAAAAAATTGTGTGATAAAGATATTACAGTAAAATTTCTTTATTATCGTATATTATGTTTCGTAAATATGCCGCGAAGGCAGAAACCGTGAATATGGAATAGGAGATACGTTCCTAGGTGACAAAATAAAAACATACTTTAGGCGGGGTTGTAATAGGGTCTATTTTCTTTTTTTATTAATACATTTGACGACGTGCTTACAAAGCATACTCGGTTGGATAACTAAATATGCGAATCCTTTACATAATGTGTATGTACCGATGTACCTATTAAATCCGCGAATAAAGAAATATTTAGTCGCGAATATCATGGTATTAGGGTCGTATTTTTTTAAATCCACGATGAAGGAAGCACTAATAAGGCGCTATTACTGTAAATATTTATTTTGTTTTTTATTTATTATTTGCGACACTAAGCATTTCCGTGTTTTCTGACACAGTAAATTTTATACAAAAATGTTTTAAACTGTAATCCCATTTTCGTTGAGTTGACATCATCAATGTTCGACTGATCTACGGAGTCCTCGAGTGTGAGTATCTAATCAACGCGGTCGCTTGTCGAGATAGTGACACTGACTAAACTAAGGATTTCGCTTTTATTATACTGGGTTACCGAACCCTTTTTATGTATCGATGGGGAATCACGCGTTACGGAACCTCCAGAATTATAAAATTTTAAAATTTTGTTATTATTACTTCGTTAATTATTAATTAAAATTTCATGACCTATGCAAGTGTAGTGTTCGCTCACATGACCCACACTAATTTGAAACCCCTTCAAATCAACCAATCCCGTTTTTGTAGGACAGCCGTCGAAGCAACGTGGTTCGTGAGGAACGTGTACCTTCACGACGATCTGGAGTTAGACTCCATCAGTAAGTATTTGGAATCGTCATCAGTGCGCCATTTCGAAAAAGTGGCACGACACGAAAACTCTTGTCGTGGCCGCCGGTAACTACATACCCGATCCTGCGGACCGGGACCTTTACCATTAAACAGTCGATATCACCCTTATTTCGAATTTCATTCATTTCGAATGAATGAATGCTTCTAGGCAACGGCGGTTCCAGGAGGGGGGGTCATGGGGGTCAGGACCCCCCGCCCTGAGCTAGTTCCAGGACTTGAACTAGCTTGGACTAATTGAAGAACATCATGATTTATTTATTATCTATTGTTATCAAAATTAAATTATAAGTTCTTAACTTGCCCACGACTATGTGACCCCCTCCTGGCGCCAAAGCTGGATCCGCCCTTGCTTCTAGGTACCTCAAGCACTGGTCACCGATTCCGTCGAACCCGTCGCTAGCAACGAAGGACTCGGCGAGTAAATTAACCCACAGACACAGCTCACTGAGTTTCTCGCCGGATCTTCTCACTGGGTCGCGTTTCCGATCCGGTGGTAGATTCTGCGATGCACTGCTCTTGCTAGGGCTAGTGTTAGCAACGTTCTCAGGTTAGAGCCCCGTGAGCTCACCTACTTGCTCTCTACGCTGTGGCATAACTTTGCAAGGTTACCAGCATAGGTAGAAAAAAAATATCAAAATTGGTTTTGGTTTTATTGTTAGATAAGCTTATGATCCATCTGATAATACTTACTTAGGTATTATCTCCACCGTTGTTGACGGATTCCAGTTATGCTAACGACACTACCTGACTGTTGCTCAATGTAAGGCATATCTATGTACCGGTGCTTTTTTGTCACATTTTTTCATAAACATAGATTCGACCTTCATGATGTACTGTACTGTGAAAATGCTCGCACTGTGCTAATACGATCTCTCGAAATAAACGAGTGGATTCACGTGCAATTTGTATCCAGTAAGACGTTTCTGTTTCTAATAAAAGACAGGAAATAACAAAACAAGTACATATATTTCACATTATACAACAACATACAAAATTAAATTCTAAAGCGGACGAATAAGTAATATATTTCGTTAAATAACTGTATATATATATGTACATACGTATAATTATTAGAATATAAGCTTGACAGAGAACACAGCGTTTTTACATATATGTGTTATATGTACATATAATTATTATTTTCTTGTTCGGGCTTATTCTCATCTCACGGGACCTACAAAAAGTATAAATGTACTATTACATAATACTTAAAGTGTGAGCCGTTTTAACATAGGTAATGTGAATTTAGCTCACGAAATTTTTAGTAGTAAGTTTTTATTTGTATGCCTGATAATTGCGACATGTAAATTTGAGATCATTTTTTTTTTGTTTTTGGTACCCAGTTTCAATTACACTGTGAATATCTCACTCAGACAACTCCTAAATGCAATTTGTGCTATTTAAAACAAGGGTTAAAATTTTGTATAGTTAGCCGGCTTCATAATGAAGGGATCCATATGGGATCCATAGTTTATTTTTGGAACTTGATAGTTTCTATGTACTATCGACATTAGACAGCCCGGTGAGAATTGTAAACTATTTATTATATATTGTGAAAATTATGCTCCATGAATCCTTACTCTTAATACGCCTTATTCGCATATTCTAAAAACTTTGTAATAATTTGATTTTTTTGCACCCATATAATATTAATCGACTTCAAAAGACTCCAACATAAATATGGAATATTCTACTTTTCCTAAAAATAGAACTAGGGTAGGATAGGGTAGGGTAGGTAGATACATAAAAGTAGAACGGTAGAGAGTTCATCGACAATAAATTGGAATCTCAGTGAATAAATTACTCAAAATGATACTTATTAATTACACCGTGACATTGAATAATATAATAGGAAAGTATTTTTAATTAATTTTATTTCAGCTTAAGGTTGAATGTTCCCAATGTAAAGTCCCCAATCTAGAACTTTCTCTCTTGCTATGTGCTTTAAAAACACATACAAGACCATACAGACTCTGGTAATCATAATACCTACATATATTTAACGAAGTTAATAGATTCGGATGACACTTCCGGTACATGTTACATGATATGACATCTAGTGGAAGTATAATCTGAATTCTTAGATTAAGAAGGCGACCTACTGTTGTTACCTGTATTGGGTTCACATGTACACGAAGACTGACCATTCGTTAGACTGATTTATTGAAAGCGTCAGAAAACAATCCATGCATTATTCAATATATTTGTACATTTTTAGAATTATCAAAAAAGATTGAAGTTTCTATTTCTTCTGCCATAACACTGGAATTTTAAATTCATTCTAAATTCCAGTGCTACCCTTGGCACTTGGGACAAATTACAAAACTTATAATAATATAAATGCTACAAAAATGTCTTCTCGTTGATTTGTTGTATGTGATCCCTATTTGGTCGTCATGTGATGCTCTCGGTATAATTGAAAGAGCCTGTGTCATTTGTAGTGCCGTTGATTGGGTAAACAGATTCTGTAAGATCTTCTATATCGTTCAGAGTTTGGTTAGTTTGGTTAGCTGGCGTTGTCGAAACACTCTCGTTCGCGGGAATCGTAAAGCTATTTGATGTTAATGGTGTGTGTTCATTCACTGGGATATCGCCTCCTCCTGCAATCACAGGAAAATTGTTGTTATTCATCAAAATAAAATTTCTCACAGTGAATTGTTAGTCTGTCAAGTCGTCTAAATCATTAACTTTGGTCGAGACTTTTACGACGTGTTTGATGTAGCACAGGAATAATTATTTATGTTTGTATATGCAAACGGTGAAAAATATCTTCATTTTCTAAATATTTAAAAGACTTTCAGTGAACTGCAGAGCGAGTACGTATCTACCAATTTGATTCTATTAATACTCGATTATGTTTACGTTAGGTGGTATTGGATTGAAAATAGATAAAGCGATTGATGGATAGAATCTAAAAACTAAAATATTCACGAAATTATTTTAAATCGTCTCTAGATTTAATGTAAACATCGTTGAGCTAGAATCGTAGAAGTGAATATATTTTTAGAATGGATAATAATTATAGTGAATTAGGAATTCAGTAAGTAAGTAGGTAATTCACTATAATAACTAAATCACTATAATTGCAACGAATTACTATATGTGTAACTATTTCGATAAGTAGGTATGTTCTTTAAAAGCTTACAAAAGTATTGTAACGGTTTTATTAGTGCAAGTCAAATATAGTGATAAGCATAATAATATATGAACAGCGTTGTTCGCGTGAGCTGATATAGAAGCTAATCAAACTCTATAGTGAATTCTATTTAAAAAAGGTGTCACAAAAAGTACCGGTGCCTTTCATATAAAGGCCTGAATTTCTTTTGAGGTCAACGCACTGACGCAGCGGAAACTGAAAATATGAACCAGTGAAAAAGGTTACTTTTCGATATTGTAAAATTGGAGAAGAGTTTTATTTGCTTTATGTTCAATGGTTGTAAGACGATCTCAGGAAGCACTTGGTCCTATCTGGTTAACAGAGCCATACTTAGAAAATAAAGTGAAGGCCGCTGCTGACCTTAACTGCAAACAGAAGAGAGCCTGTCGATAATCCCGTTCTCGCAGATCGTTTGAAACGTCTGGATCTATGGAGGGACTTGAAGCAATAAAATCAAATAAAAGAAGATAAGGTGGAAAAGTTTCAATTGTATTTTTTTTATTGCATAGATTACTGGACGAGATCACAGCCCACCTGGTGTTTAGTGGTTACCGGAGCCCATAGACATCTACAACGTAAATGCCGCCACTCGTCTTGAGATATGAGTTCTAAGGTCTCAGTATAGTACAACAGCTGCCCTACCCTTCAAACCGAAACGCATTACTGCTTCACGGTAGAAATAAGAAGTGTGGTGGTACCTACCTAGCCGTGCGGACTCACAAGAGGTCCTACCACTAGTAATAAGAATAGTAAGTGTAGTACAAAACCTTTTTTATGAAATGAAAATGAATCTTCTGAGTGAAGTGTGAAGATGTAAGTGATTATGTTCGAACTTCGAACACTGGACTAACACTCGTCAAGGTAAATCAATCTAGAGGAATACTAACGTTGTTCTGCATATTTAATCCAGTTTGAACAAGTTCAGATTTCGTGAGCCAGAAAACTAAAGCAGCCCATGGACGCCTATAGCCATGTGCGGAGTCCAAAGACTTCGCATCTTTTTTTATTTTTTTTTATTATTTAGATGTGTGGACGAGCTCACAGCCCACCTGGTGTTAAGTGGTTACTGGAGCCCATAGACACCTACAGCGTAAATGCGCCACAACACCTTGAGATATAAGTTCTAAGGTCTCAGTATAGTTACAACGGCTGCCCCACCCTTCAAACCGAAACGCATTACTGCTTTACGGCAGAAATAGGCGGGGCGGTGGTACCTACCCGTGCGGACTCACAAGAGGTCCTACCACCAGTAAAATCTGTATTTTGTGCAGCGCAAAGAACATTGCGTTTTTTTTAAATGATGGCAATTTCATTTTGCCTTGTCTAGAAACACTCGATTCTTCACAATCACTACACTTTTTCGTTCTCGGGAACAGTTATAATATACATACACTACAATTACAAAGCTATAATCGTATAATGTTCGGAATGGCACGTCAGGTAGAACCATACGGCGCACCAGCGTGCTATTTCGAGCAACCGGTCCAAATTGTTTGTGATTTATATGTTATAAACATGATCAGTGAGCACGCGAGAGCTGGTTATTGTGATTACATACAATATAACTATAGGTACCTATTTAGCAAGTTGCTAATCCCTGTTTTAACTAAGTATGAATACAATGACATCGCTGCGACGTACCTACACTTGTTAAAAACAAGTTGTCTGAAGTCAAAATGGTAATAAACTAAAGTGATATGGACGAAATTATTTTTTACATCTTTCATTTCTTATGATATAAAAAAAAATCGATCATGAAAAATGACCGTTGTATACAACATAGGTAAAGACACCCATTATACTGTGATGGCGTAAATACAAGGGCGAATTTGATATTGAAAAACAACATTTCGATTTTTTTCAACACAATGCAATAAAATATTAATGTACGTTAAACAAATTGTTATTGATTGGGATACTTTTAATCAATATGAAGCTGAAAGTTTATTTCGCTATTTATTTCTTAACGTTAATTTATGGTACCTCGTAAAATTAACAAATTCATTAGTTTTAGAATAAGTGGAGAATTCCACGAAAAACTGCCCCGATAAGTTAATGCGAAAACGTTAGTCATACAAATCAAATATAGCATCGTGCATTCCTGACCGTCTTATCACATAAATGCTTATATTATTTAGATTTTGCTTCAGTAAGAAGTTCTTTAAAATTTATAGTTTTTCAATCATATCACTGGAGTTCACAACAGCTGACAACTTTCGTTGAAATTAGGTATAAATTCGGATTAAAGTCGATTCGGAGTTTATTTTTGGTTATCGTTTTAGTATCGTGCTTTTAAACAATAGCTCTGTAGTTTGCTAAACTCTATGAGATTTGGATTCATTTAGAGTTATTTTTAGAAATAAAATTTACAAGTATTGTAATCGTTTACGGTTTTTAATTATAAGGAAAATGAAAAAAGAGGTTTTTAATAGAGCACTAAGAAAGACGGGTTGTTATTTAGTGAAAATAAATAAATACATCAGCATTGAAATTAGTGTTTGGCGTGTAACCTACCGGTGTAGGGCATTAAGCATGTGGGCAATGGTGTAGTGCTGGTTTGCTTCTCTACATTATGTAACACCTTTCGTTGCGCGTATTGCGCGTCCTTAGGCTCCCAGAAGAAGACGTAGTAGAGGGAGAGCATTATCGCAGCGAGTGACACGCAGAACACATAAATGATGACGGTGAGCACGCGGACACTTTTCTTGTCGCGCTTCCGCTCGTAGAGTGAGTCGAACACGAGCTCGTGCCCGGAGGTCGTGCCGAGTCGCATCGAGCCCGCGCACGACCGCATGCTACCGGACGTGAACGACTTGCTCGACATCTTCCTCGACGATCTTCACCGAAATGCACTGCCGCAACGTCTCCGCAGCGAATCCGGTTAACTAGGGCACGCTTATCGATAAGTATGCCCCAGTTCAGAGCCGGGTCACGCCGACCGTGTCTGCTGTTTGACACCTCTTGGTGCGGACTGTTGTTTCATTATTATGGCGCTCGCTTCGAACTTCATTTGTTTATCCTTTAATTTCACGTTTAGTATACGTAAATCTATTCCAGTTCTTCTGACGTAGCCGTACGATCGCGATTCGTCTCTCACGCTTCCGTCCCTGAATTTTCATTGTTTCAGTTAACGAGTGATTATGTTTTCATTAAGGCTTCTTTGCAGCACTAACAAAAAAAAATGTGTTTTTCCTCTCATACATCACAGTCTCATAACGTTAACATCAACTTTATCGAGTTTAGAGTTTATCAACTTTTGTGTAAATCGTAGGTAAATTGAACGAACCCTCACATTGATTATTGTGTGTGCTTGAGAGAGGTCGAGGTATAACAATAAGTAAACAAAGTTAATTTAGTTAAGGGTGGCACGTTATTGTGACGGTGCGCGACGGAATTGACGCGAGGGCGTCGCGCCCGTGAGGGCTGGCGGCCGCGACGGCGCGTGGCGTTGCCATGATTCGGACGGTCGATACGCGCGCCTCTACAAATCAATAACAAATTTTCAACGGTCAATTGTTTTTAATGTACATAAATACTAAATTGTAACTATAAAAATAGTCTCCTAAGAAGTATAGAAGTCCGATGAAACCTTTTTAGTCTAGTAAAAATTTTAATAATGATTTCGGGTAACGCCTAATAGGAACGTTTGCAATAAGCCTCATGCCACGCATCCTTGTTGAATAAAATAAACTTTTTTAATTTTCTAAGCTAAAAAATAATATTGTTGTTTTGTTGGTTTGGTTGGTAATAAACATTAAAAACGTGAAAGTGCAGTTAACGAGGAAAAAATATCATCTTTTTCTTGTCTTTATCCCACTATATTCCACTATCCCATTCGAGTCTATCACACATCATATCGGCACTCACACCCTTCTCTGGCATAATCTCTTTCATACGGTCCATCCAAGTCTTTTTAGGAAGCCTCCTTTAAAGCGACAAATAAATATATAATTATTTCTACATATTTATTTTTTAAGCGGGTGTGTACTGAAAATTTCCTTAGCTTGCAATTTGCAATTTGCAGCGTTTCGTGTAAATCCCGTACTAACATTGTCTGGTGCACCTATTTTGGTTTGGATTCGTGAAACAGCTCACGATTTAATAAGTTGAAGCCTCGGTTGTAGTTATAGCCTACAATAAACGATTGCTTCGGAGCAGAAAGCAGAAGAGATAGGTTTCCGTGTGGATTCACAGTACGCCTTACCACTAATATTAAACATCTTTTGACATATTGAGCGTTTTATCATTTGTCATATTAAACGAATTATTCTCACATGAAGAAAGATTTAAGCACGTGTAAGATACGCATTTCCTTCCTGCGGGCTTTGAACTCCGATATTATTGTATCTCATATCATGCTCCTTTCTTCAGGTACGACCTCTATTATTATTTTTTAGATGAATGATTTCAAGAATTCTGAATAATATATTCTAAAATCTATTAATTCAGTTTGATATATTGAAATGCGGTGTCATATTTTATTTTATAATTGTAGACTGTGATGCTTCAAAACAAACTTGAAACTAAACTTAGTACTTTTTTTTCCTACCTAAGCTGATAGCTTAGCTTGAGAGGCTATTTCAGCGTAACCTTAACTAGTAGGTGAGCTCACGGGGCTCAAACCTGACGACGTTGCTAACACGAACCCTAGCAAGAGCCGTGTTTAGCAGAATCTACCACTGGATCGGAAACGCGACCCACTGAGAAGATCCGGCGAGAAACTTAGTGGGCTGTGTCTGTGGGTTAATTTACTCGTCGGGCCCTTCGGGTTTGACGAGAACGATGACCGGTGTTTGAGGTACCTAAAAGCACCGTTAGTGGATCGGGAGGATCCGAAATGACGTATTTTGGGCGACGTCGACTGCTTTCCATTCTGTCCGCAGGATCGGGAATGATAGGACATAATATGGCTGCAATTAAGTTAAAAATACTAGTGGCTACCTCTAGTTGTGTAAACCGCATTATTCAATAAATTATTTATAGACATTAATACGTCTTATTATTTTAAGTAGATTGATTAAAATGTTCACCAAGCTACATATTAAAAATCATCATAGTAAAACAATACAAATATTTAATGCTCGCGGTTCTGACACAATTGAGTTAAACTAATTAGATTACATGAAACCCTATTAGGTAATCCTCATAATTATTTATGTTTTGTATTGTTAAGCCATTGAAATTTTAGTTCATCGAATTATTTTAATTTTCTTATCATGAAGACCAGTGGACTTTTGTAGAAAGGTGACGTCAAAGGTAACAGCAAACTGAATTTAAAATTCAAATAACTACAATGTTACGGACGAGGTACGGTCTTGAAATATAGAGAAGATTTATTTACATTAACAGCATTATAACGCAATAAAATCAACGAGGATGCCGCAGATTACCTTGAACCGAAAGATGAGTGAGTGCCATATATCCAGTTAGAACAAAAAAAAATATATTTCAGGATTTTTTCTGTGTTAGTTTTTCGAATCATCACAGATAGATACGCAAAGGGATTTTGTCGTTTTGTTTTATTTTTTACAGTTTGTTTACACATTCGTCATTTGTGTTACTTTAAAAACGCTTAGAAAATATCTTAAACTGTAAATTTGACTTATATTGCTTTCTTAAAATATGAACTCTGTGCATTTATATTATAAATTCATAAATTATGTCAACAAAATTTTTACATGCTAAAGATAGTAGTATTAGATAGTTTGTAAATAATTACCATATTTTGCCTAATAAAACTTGTTTTTGTAAATCATACTATTTACGAGTCATTTGTTTTTGTGTTGTAATATATTGTGATAAAGATTTAATTTAAATAAGAAATATGCTATCTATTATATTTAAAGACTCTATCTAATTTGAGCTAATACTTTGACTAATAATAGTGTTTGTAATTTTTATCATGGAACGTTTGGGTAAGAAATAACAATAAAATAAAAGGATGTTAATCTATATGGTTAGTATTCTAAGTTTAAATGACACGGAAACACTTAAGTAATTTTGTGTAGGTACTCACTGACTCTTGTTTACTAGTATTCTCAGGGTATTTAAATAATCCTGTAGTGTAACGTTGCGAGCTGTACCTAGCTATTTATTATAATATAATTTTGAACCCAGCAAATATGAAACTCTAAATTAGACGATTTTTTATATAGATATGGTACTTTTTGTTTCTCCTGTGTCTTACTGTCTTGAATTGGAGTATGAATAGTGCGATTACATAACGCTATAGTTCATATGTTTGAAAGTAAACACTTTCTTATTATTGGTTTTATTGGCGAATTGACTTATTGATGTTCAACGTTTATTAAAGCCGATAGATACTGGCTGCACAAAAATCCCGCCCATCTATAGTTATGGGCCAGAGGTCTAGTTTTCATTAAAACCATGGTTGTTATCCTTTAGACCGGAACTCAAGATTACTTTGTATGCGTCCATAAATAATACGCGGTGACTTAGGCGGAGACGGGAGTGAAATGGGCGCCGCTCTTTTAACGTACAGTGTTGTGATATTTATCCTGAGATGGGAGGTGTTTAAGTCCAAGAAATCGTTGGCATGAAATGAATAAAAACAGAAAAACTTTTGTAATCAGTAAAATCCGTGATATAGCTTATAGGTTTCGATTCTTCTTCTTTTTATCCACCTTATCCCTCTAGGTGGGGTCGGCACAGCGAATGTTTCTACTCCATTCTCTTCTATCGGCTGTCGTCTCAACACTCAATCCTCTTTCTCTCTCTCTCATATCGTCATTCACACACTCCATCCATGTTTTCTTCGGTCGACCTCTTTCCCCTCTACCTTGCATTACCATTTCCATACATCTCCTAGTCACATGCTCCTTCTCTCTACATATCACATACACCACGCTCTACATATACCACGCTAACCGTCCGCTCTTCAATTTGATAATTATCGGGGCTACTTTCACACTTCCTCTAGGTCTAGATTAATTAACACTAATAAATTCGTCATTATCCATCATCATTGTACAACGAAAAGTCAATGAAATCAAACGACAGAACACTACGGTTTGATACGAGTCATACGAGTATAATCAAGTATTACTAATTGGATTCTAGTTCCTTAGGTGTGTGGTTACCTTGACGGTAACTGGGATTTTGGGAATTTTAAAAACGGCACCGATTAATTCGTTCAATCTGTCGCGCTAGGCACAAACCAATGAATGCACTAGGGACAGACTGTCTCATTGTTTCATTGTCTGCTTTTTTCTTTTATGATTGAAAGATTACTGGTGGCCCGGAGGCCTTTCCAGCTTCACCAGGACAGGTGGGCGAGAAATCATTGTCTGCTAACCGCGCTAAGTTCGTATTGTGAACACACACTTGCCTCTAAGTGCTTGTTCAGAAATAGTTAGGACGGTCGTATTAACTCGTATGGAATCAGAACACATTCAACTACCAGTAAAAACAGAGCGTATTTCGATAAGTAATGTTAGAAGACGTATGATTTAAAAGTATGAATGATCTAATAAAATATGTTTGAATGAAATGTAAATAAACTTCGACTATTCAACACATGTAATGTAATGAACACTACCGCACATTACCACACACATCCAAGGGCATTAATTGTGATTCAATAAAATTAAAAGTAAAACAATGTAGGCCCTAAGTTAATTAAGCATAGAGCTAGTAATGAAATCGAAAATGAAGTACCTACTTTTTCAATTAACATAGACGAGCTCATTTCTGCGTTTACCGTTAGATTCGGTCAGTTGCTTTGGGACATTGGTTGTCACATCCTTTAAATTGTAAGGTTGTTGATATCAAATAAAGCGGGTTCATATAATAATATGTCGCGTCACGCCTTACCACCACTACTCATCATAGCAATTGACCAGAATGCTAGTGTGCCGATGGATGATGGATAAGCTCGAAATAATTTGTGTCGCATACTTGTCTCTTCTCATTAATAATCGAGAAAATGTATCATTTAAGATTCTATCCTACCAGATAACTGTATGTATATGGAGTGTAGTCTTAAATTTTCATAATCCAATAGATTTATTATAAAAAAAAGAACACAATATTCCTAAATTATGTTTCATGTATAATATTTAAATGGGTAGGTAACAAAAAATAAGTGTTTGGCACAAATTTTGAGAATATTTAGTTAACTATATAGTTTATGAACCGGAAAGTGATATGGCTTTTTTCCGCAAAATAGTGACACGGTTATCACTATGTTAAAAAGTACAAGCAACCTTCAACCTTTGCCTCAATTTTTTTTTTAAATAAAATTTCCTTCCTCTAAGATATCATTCAGCTGATCATCTTTCATTAAGTAAAATCTACTTTCACTTATGTAAGTTATATAATTTGAACGCAATTTAAGAAAAGTTCATTTGCGGAAATGTATACAATTAAAATATGTTGTTAAATTTTTGGAATTCTAATATTTTTTGTTATTTGATTAACATAGGAGAAAATCTCGGCCATAATTTTAATAAGCTAATAAATTGTAAAAAAAAAATTGTCAACATTTACGCAAGTTTCGTTTTTAGCGCTCTTGCTGAATATTTACCCGAAGATTGTAATCTTTCCATGATAATGCTATTGTGTGGCGGTGGTGCTCGTCGTGCGTTTAGCTTGCCCGTATCATTCAGGGGCGGCAGCTCGGGAGACTTCCAGACGCAGACGTAGTACACGGAGAGCAGTATCGCAGCCATGGACACCGATAGCAAATACGCCAGCACGGTTAGCACCCGCACCACCTTGCTCGCCGGCTTCTCTTTGTGATTATCGTGAACCGATGGGATAACGTCGTCCGTCGCGTTTTTGTCTTCTGAGTGACCGTTATTGCCGCACACTGACATTGTGCCCTGGCTACATGTTTTTCTGAACTGATGCCGGGTGAATGAATAAGACAGCCCGCGTAATCCACGTGTGGTGTCGGCGGATGGGAGTTGCGAGTGTGGCGGCGGAGCGATGACGTCCGACGCGCGGACTGCTGCCGATCGCGTTTGCTAAACTGATCAGCCTTATACGTCACGGATTTATGATCACCGCGATAGACGAGCGTCCATTAAATTTAATGCTTCGCCGAAAATGTAAGTACGCCTTCAAATAACTTTTAAGTAATATTTAATTTTAGTGGACATATCCAATTAAAAAGTTGCATTTAAATAGGGTTTTTTTTACGATATTCAATTGTGTATCTCCGCAAGTATATCCAATTAAATAAATAAAGTGAGCAAAACTAGATGAGTTTTGCCGTAAGTTAGGTCTCTAGATTTTACTTCATTTCATAAGAAATCAATTATGAAATACCCATCACTTTTATATCAATTAAGGGTAGCACGTTAATTTCATTATTAAAGCTCAAAACATTGCTAGAGAACTTTATTAATGGATTGGATTTCACTTAACTTTAAGACGAAGAAGAATTAAAGCTATTTGCGAGATTAAAGGCTGAGAAATTTTATCGTATAACTAAGATATTAGAAAGAAACTTTTTTTTCTTTCGTTATAATAACTCAAATGGTCAAAAAGTCCAAGAATATGTTTACTTGACCCAATTATCTATTACACGAAGACTGACCACAAGACTAGTTCATGTTAGGTAAGTGGAAGCCATACAAATGTGTTAAGATCATTAATATCGCAATTCGCAGAATAAGCGAGAGATGTAAGTATGGCACCTACGTGCATGAAAATATAACATTCAAAATTGTTTTTTACGATATGTTCTGATAATAATATGATCTGAAGCACGTAAAGATAAATAAATAAATAAATATTTACTAACAATCACGCCACGTTAACTGGTCCCGTGCTAAGTTCGTAAAGAACTTGTGTTACAGGTAACAGATAACGGAAATAAATGTAAGATTTTTATTATACACATACATATATTTAATATACATCCATAACCCTGGAAAAGACATTTATATTTATCATACAAATATCTTCCCTTGGCGGGATTCGAACCCGCGACCCCCTTGTGTAGTGACCGTGTCACTTACCACTACACCAGACGGCCGTTAATCTCTACAATATGCTAAGTGTAAACGAAATCAATCTATGAGAATCAATCAAGTTTAGTGTGCCTATTGGACAACTGGAATATACTATATCTCGTGTGTCGTGTCACTCTTGTCAGAGCAGTCGTGATCGTCAGTCAGTATTGGTGGTAGGACCTCTTGTGATCACTGGTGGTAGGACCTCTTGTGAGTCCACGCGGGTGGGTACCACCACCCTGCCTATTTCTGCCGTGAAGCAGTAATGCGTTTCGGTTTGAAGGGTGGGGCAGACGTTGTAACTATAATTGAGACCTTAGAATTTATATCTCAAGGTGGGTGGCGCATTTACGTTCTGGATGTCTATGGGCTCCAGTAACCACTTAACACCAGGTGGGCTGTGAGCTCATCCACGCATCTAAGCAATAAAAAAAAAGTATCGATGCAGTGGGCAGATGTTAAACGCTCACTCGCCATTTCTTTTGGTTTATGGCGAGTGTGGTACATTCATGCAAATAGCCGTCAACTGCGGGCTTGACTTTGTCGGTCCATCGCATGGCCAACCTTCTACGTGGTCTGGTGCCTTCTACGCGCTTTATGGAGTCATTTCCTCGCCGGAGCACATGTCCACGAAATTATGCACTGATGAGGCACTGCTTAATACCGAGCTTTTGAAGAATGGAGATATTGCATATAAGGAATATATGTATATCCATCCCACCCGAATGACGTTGTGTTGTTTAAGTTTTAACAGTGTGAACTTGTAAAATTTTCAGACATCTTTAATTTTATTTACTCAAAAACCATTAAAAACAGACAATGCGTTTCAGACGTTTTCTAGAAATCGTTTACTTAGATATATGAAATTTCCCACGCTTATAATAAACAATTCGGGTTTACCAGGGGTCGCTCTACAACTGATGCAGGTGCTTATCTAGTCAAAAATATTTTTAAATCTTGGGAGGAATCGCATGATTGTCTTGGAATTTTCTGTGACTTGTCCAAAGCATTTGACTGTGTTGAACATGAAACATTGGTGAGGAAACTACATCACTATGGTATTAGGGATGGTGCATTGGAACTTATTACTTCCTATTTATCAGGAAGGATACAAACAGTAGATGTGAAAGGTAATAGATCTTCAGGCACCTTGTTGAAAATGGGTGTACCTCAGGGTTCCATTTTGGGTCCTTTTTTATTTCTAATATATATAAACGATTTACCTAGTTTTATTGAGTCCCGACACGAGGTCGTATTATTCGCAGATGATACATCTTTATTATTTAAAATTAAACGACAATTACAAGTCTATGACAAAGTGAATGACGCGATTTCGTGTGTGGTTCATTGGTTCCGTATCAATAACCTATTATTGAATAGTAAGAAAACTAAATGTATTAAATTTACTTTAAAATGTATTAAACCATCTTTAAATGTGAGACAAGTGGATAGTGATGTAATTGTTTCTGAGGAATCATTGGAGCTTGTTGAGTCAACCGTATTTCTTGGTATAACAGTGGACTCCAAACTGCAATGGGGACCTCATATTCATAAATTGGCGAGTAAGCTCAGCTCTGCAGCATACGCAGTAAATAAAATTAGAATGTTAACAAACGCGGACACGGCTCGTTTAGTTTACTTTAGTTACTTCCACAGTGTCATGTCCTATGGCATTTTGCTATGGGGCAATGCGGCCGATGTAGAAATGATATTTATTCTGCAGAAAAGAGCTATACGTGCTATTTATAACATGCACTTAAGGGAATCCCTGAGGGAGAAATTTAAAGAAATTAAAGTTCTCACTATGCCATCCCAGTACATTTTTGAAAATTTGATGTATGTTCGTAAACATATTGAGGAGTTTCCTAAAAAGTCGGACATACATAATAGAAATACTAGGAACAAACACAAGCTTGTTGTGCCGATGAGTAGGCTACATAAGATACGAAACTCATTCGGGTGTTTGTCTGCGCGCCTGTACAACAAAATCCCACAAGATGTTCAGAACCTACATATACATAGGTTTAAGAAAACTATTAAAGAACATCTGTGCAATAAAGCTTACTATAAAGTCAATGATTATCTAGAAGATTGCACAAAGTGGGAATGAGTTGCTCGCTCCGGGCATTTTAATATCGTAGTAATTGTTACGTTATAATATTCATTGTAAAAAATTCATATTTAAAAAAAAATATATCTAATATTAAAAAAGAAATAAATAATAATTTCATAATAAAAAAAAAAAAAGAAAATGACATGCCCGCTGAGTTTCTTGCCAATTCTTCTCAGGACGGAGGCTAATTCTTGTGAATTGGCGGTAGTTCTTTTGACGTTCAACAAGTATGTACTTTCATTTATGTTGAATAAAAAAATTTTGATTTGATTTGATTTGATTTGATTTGATTTGATTTGATTTGATTTGATTTGATTTATAGAGAATATCGATGCAGAATGTATTTTTTTTAATTATGCCTAAAAATACATTAAATATAAAACAACCTTACACGCACTACCATGTATTTGATACAACACATACATATATATACTCTTTATTTATTGTCAATTGTCAAACTTTTGTTATTATTTAAAATCTGTGGTCAAATTGAGAACAGATGAATATTGTTTGTCTTTAATGTTATTTATCTATAGTGTACGTAGTCTTGATGAAATCTGTGTATTATGTGTGCTGTGTACTGCTATCACATATTTCATATGTGATATATGAAATATGTGATAGTAGTATAATCTCTCAAATATATTAAGTGTATAATCTATGGTATCTTTGACAATAGAACCATAATAATGTTCAAACTTATAATTTCAATTAATTATAGCCGAATTTCGACTACTGGGGGACCACTAGTATAAAATAATTACAACAAATTACACGTACAAATGCTAATTTTGAAGAAAGCTTAAGTTCCGACCTCATTCGATGATACACTTGAGAATTTATCCATTAATTTTAATTGGATGTCCGCAATATTGTGCCAACATTGTGGTGTGCGTAAGCGTAAGTACATATTATGCCCCTACATACTGCGTAGGTACACGCCTTTCTATACGTTGGTCTGCTATCAATCATAGCTTTATTGGACTGCTTGTTGCGGAGCTTTGAAAGCTATTACTATAATAGACTAAGTATTACATCTAATTTAAGTAATGACTATGTCGTTGTACATTGTTTTCAAGTCACAGGGGAGATTAGGTAACGTAAGGAATCATGATTTTGAATTAAAAAAAAGCTTTTTATTTCTGAAATCGATTAAACAATTACTTATATAATAATTTAATATAGAATGATCTACATTTTTGTTATATACCAATTTCATTTATTTGCTATTAAATTAGCTTTAAGTACTTTTCGTAGTATTTTTCCGGTTGCATTCTTTGGGATTTCCCTCACGAAGAATATACCTCCTCGTATTCGCGTGATTGGGGATAACTGGAAAAAAATATTCAAATCACACAACCATATCCAGGGTGCAAGGGAGTCGTTCATGATATCGATATGGTAATAAAGTACTATTTATACTACTACCAATATTACTAACATGATGTGAAATAGTTTTTAAACTAATTTCAGTATAGATCGTTTTGGTAGGTTTATACCTATTTTGTAAGGTTGTACAAGCACGCTCTCTACACATCACTATTTACAGCTAAAGGTACGTTTAAAAAAAAAATAGTGATGTGTAATTACTTTCTCGAACACAGTTTTTCGTGTTCTCATTTTCAGGATTCAGAAACATGCTCTGTACGAACTGGTCGCCGAAGCTGTGTAACAGGATAGTGTTCGAGTAAATAGGCTGTACATTTTACGATAATTGTTATTTGTTTATAGTAGCCTTTTACACTGGTGGTAGGACCTCTGGTGCTTATGCACGGGTAGGTACCACAACCCCGCCTATTTCTGCCGTGAAGCAGTAATGCGTTTCGGTTTGAAGGGTGGGGCAGCCGTTGCAACTATACTGAGACCTTACAGCTCAAGGTGGGTGGCGCATTTACGTTGTAGATGTCCAAGGGCTTACCACTTAACACCAGGTGGGCTGTGAGCTCGTCCACCCATCTAGGCAATGTTACTATGTTACTGACCCGTTCATTAGTGAAGTCTAGCAGTTCTCGTTCTGTGAGCGTGACGTCAGGCTTGGGCACTACGAAGGCGGTGGGCAGCTCGCCAGCCAACTCGTCGGGCGCTCCCACCACTCCGCACTCCAACACGTCGTTGTGCTGCAGCAGTACGCGCTCTATCATTGCTGGAGCTACCTAGTTTTTGTGAAACGATCCTTATTTAAAGTGTAAGGCTGTGCTCTGTAATGATAATAACATTACGCTAGCGATAAGACGAGTTTGCGTATTTATAAGTTCCGAACAACAATAGCATTCGGACCAACGGTCGACCCAGTAGTTTAAGCCTTTCAGTGGAGGATCATTAATTTGTCGACTCCTCCAAACTGGTGACCCCGCCGAGGTTTTAAAAAATATGCATTTAACAAACAAACAAAAATACAATTATATACACAATAACTAACTATTTTTTAAGAAGGATCAGATTTATGTACCTGATGTCCTTTGTATTTGATAAGTTCTTTCAGTCTGTCGACTATGTAGAAACAGCCATCTGAATCATAATATCCGATATCTCCAGTTTTGAGGAAACCCTCATCGTCCCTTATATCTACATTAGCTTGATCGTTATTCATGTAGCCTTTCATCACCAGCGGTCCTTTAACGCAGACTTCACCTCGTTCATACGATCCTAATGTTTGCCGAGTATTAATGTCAACGACCTGCAATTTTGGAGATTCGTTAAATAGAATTTGTACGTCAGCCACCAAACTCATGGACTAGCTAGATATTAATTTTCACATCTAACTTTAAATTTATACTATTTTTTATTTATTGGTCATTTTATTATTTCCATCGTTTTTGGTATAAAAATACCTCCGAATGTGACAACGACTGCCTATCTTCAGCTCTGATCGAGTCAGAAACTTTGTATGGATCGAGATTTACGACCCGATACTTTCTGAGTCACATTGAAAAAGCCATATTTGACAATGGAATATGATGTCGTTAAAAGACTCTGCTCTAAAATTGTATTTTTACACCTGAGCCTTTCTCTGAGTTCCCTGAGTTCCGATACATTTTTCACAAATGTGATTTATTCGCTCTTTGATAGCCAACAGCCCACCAAACTAAATCTGAAGCCGGATAATGCCCACGCTGTATCCTAATATATAAGTTTATGTAGAACTTTGGGCATAAAATAAGTCATTCGGATTTATTAAATTGCTACTCTGTACTAAACAAATTTTGTAAGTTTTGTCAGTGGGGCAACTGATGTACTTTAAAACTGATACTTAGAGTTCATGTTTCAACTTGGGTTTTAACCATTTACGTTATTGATGCTTATGGAGTCCGGTGATAACTTAACACCAGGTGACCTTGAAGTCGTCCAACTACGTAAACAAAAAAAAATTGAATGGTAGGAAATAGAGTGATGGGCAAATACCAGAAAACTACCTATTTTTAAATGAAAGGGAAAAAACAATACTTGTTATTTATTTAGGTGTCCCTCCGTACCATTAATTCAAATTAATCATTCTGTATCAAAATAGGTTTATAAATTTTAATTTTAATTTTTATTGAATGTTTACTTTACCAATGTACCTGCCGTTGACTATTTAATGTATCTAGATTCAAATAAGAAGTTTTATCTTCTGCTCATTATAAATTTAAAACGCAAGTTACAATTATATTAAATTACAAACGTATTTGAAACAAAGCTAATATTAAAATCAACAAAATATTTTAGAATACAATAAGTCTGATAGGTTGTTTTATCATTAAAAATGTTAAAATAATACCAAAATTTCCAACATGTGTTTGGGTATAATTAATAATATTCAATTTATAATAATTATAAGTGTTCATCTAATAACCGAATTTCGATTAAATCGCCTCGAGATTTAGATTCCTACTTTTACTAAAAAAATACTAAATCCCTTGTATAGTTCCGAAACAAAAATAAAAATAAAAAAATCAGTGGGCAAAATGTGGAGATAGTGACACTTTTTTTAAAATCGCAGATGACAGACGAGCTAACGACCTACCAGGTTCTAGTTGTTTCCGGTGCCTGTAGATATCACAACGTCAATTCCGCTACCTGTCTCTCAAATGACAAATGTATTAGATATCATATGGTAGTCTGTTTGTATTGTACAGTATATAAAGTAATGTTGTATCATTGTATGAACAAAAATACTTCCACAGTCAGTCTCTAGTACAGCAAGTAGAATGTTTGTGATAAATACACTCGTTCATACGTGCATAGTCTGTTAGTTTTATTAATTGAAGTCGTTGTGGCCTAAAGGATAAGACGTCCGGTGCATACGTGTTGAGCGATGCACCGGTGTTCGAATCTCAGGCGGGTATCAATCTTTCTAATGAAATACGTACTCAACAAATGTTCACGATTGACTTCCACGCTGAAGGAATAACATCGTGTAATAAAAATCAAACCTGCAAAATTACAATTTGCTAAAGGTCTCGAATAAGGCGCTTGGCTTAAGGTAATTTTGTCTACCTAATTGCCAGTAGTCTCAAGGGGCTATTCTGTCTTCGTACTGGGTGGTGCACTAACGGGGTTCGGCCTGAGAGACGTTTCTAGCAGCTGCACTGAATCTACCACCGTAAATTCAATTTTATTAGAATCTGTGGGTAAGAGCGCGAGGGCATTATCCACGCGCATGAGACTGAGTGAGACATGTATTAGGATATATTGACTTCTCTGTCTCTCTGTCTCTCTATCTCTCTCTATGAGTTTCTCGCCGGATCTTCTCAGCGGCCCGCGATTCCGATCCGGTAGTAGATTAATTCGTGAAGCAGCTGCTCTTGAGTTGTTAGGCCTCCTTATGAGGCGCTCGGGCAGCTGTTAGCAAATCCCACCCCTCCTGGTTGAGCCTTTGCTCGCCCTGGTGAAAAGTGGAAAGGCCTCCGGGCCACCAGTAATCCTTCAATCATAAAAAATAAAAAAACCACTGAGGACATCCGGTGAGAAACTTAGTCGGTGGTTGTGGTTTATTTTAGGCGAAAAAGGCATCAGCATAATAAGTTTACTTGACATTGCAAAACTTCAAATGATGTTGAAATGATGACTCGGATGGGGAAATGAAAAATTTTTATGAGGACTTAAGCTAACCTTAACTTTCATGCCAGGTATGACGTGTCCGCAACTTCCATGCTTTTGTTCGCTGTCCAAAGTATCATAGCTTTTCATTATTGCAAAAGATGTTTCTGTCATTCCGTAGCCTTGGATTATCTTCTGACAGTTAGACAAACTGTTAAAGAACAAAATGTCAATTTTAATAGACGGGGAACAGAAAATGTTTAACTCTACGAATAAATAATAATTTATTTATTCTTCAAATAACAAGGTGTTGCGTGCAAACAATAAGGCTACCGTAAAATGTACTAGGCACACTGAGTAATCGGATAATCTGAGGTTTCTTTAAACCCATTAATGTAGGAGTAAGTAAATATCACCAAAACTTACTTCCTTAAAACCCCCACAGCCGTCTCTTCACTGAGTGGAGCTGCACCACACCAAATTCTAGTCACTGAAGATAAGTCATACTTTTGGACGAGTTCAGACTTTGATAGAAAAACAGCGATTGGTGGCACTATTATCAAAACGTTTACCTATTGCGAAATAAATTAAATATTGAAAACTGGTTTATAGTAAAGTTTTTGTAATTTGAAACAACAAACTGTAAAGTTACCTTATATTCCTGAATGGCTTTTAAATAATCTACAGGTGAATACATCATCAAAATCAATAATTTATTACATGCTAAATAGTGCATCGCACTAAATAATCCAAAAATGTGGCACATGGGTAAAATTGATAAGAACCTTGTACATGATTCCCGAGTATATCCAAAACTAAAACAACACAAATCAAATGAATCAGCACAATGAAAAAACAAACGTACAACGGTAAAGAAGCTAAAAAGCAATGGTTGTGATTTGAATGATATTAACTAATCGATTATTCAATTAATATTTTATGAACTTCTAATGTAGTAATTGTAATAAAAAAATCGCATATTTTAAACACTAAAACCAACTCGATAGTTTTCAGATTTTATTGTGAAAGAAAAGTTACTGATATCGTCGCTTCGATGACAAATATAGTTATATGAATACAAGTTGCAGTTTATTAAGCGCTGCGAAGCGAGAAAGTCTCGTCTGTAAATAGCCCATTCACGATAGAAAAAATATTGGGTTCATAGATACTTACTCAAGAGAAGAGGAGACGTACAAAGCATTAAGATGGCTGAGCATGACTCCCTTGGGCAGACCGGTAGTACCAGAAGAGTAGAAAATAAACGCGGTATCAGTGCCGTTCACCTCCACCGGAACATACGTGTTGGAATTAGTCGGCACCAGCAACGAGCTGTACGAATTGACATCACGCTCTACTGGTTTGCCATTAAGTTGAATCAACTTATGTATAAATGACATAGATTTAAAAACATCTATACGTTTTTTTAAGCAATTCTCTGAAGCTACAATAAGTTTTGGCAATGAAATATTCAACGCGTGCTGTATCTCATCTACAAAAGAAACAATATAGATTTTCAGAAATTAGTTTCGAGCCTTAATGAAAAAATAGAATTTTTTAAATTAACTTTGTATAACCTGCGTTGTATTGCGGGTTGAGGACGGTCACAACCGCGCCACAACATATAGCGCCCATCACAGCGGTAACAAATTCAGGTCGGTTTTCACTACATATACCTACGACATCTCCTCGATTTAGGCCCATACTTTGTAATCCGACGGCGGCACTGACGGTTTCTTCTAGTAATTCCTTATAGCTTACTTTATGTCCAGTGTGATAGTCAATCTGTAATGTATATAAAATAGAAAGAGCTAAAGCAAGCGCTGTTCCCATATCGATTGATGTGACTATACCGGGGCTCACATCTTGTGACAGGCACTAATAATCCTTAGTAGAAAATGTATACCATAAGTACAAGGCTATTAACAGGTTCCGTAATTTAGTAATTACATCGCGTTGTGAAAAATTAAACCGAAAAATAATTTAACCCGCCATCACTTCAAGAAATATCTTTGCGAACTGCCGAAAGTATCTTGGAGCTGATATTTCGAATAAGGTCCAATATTAGAGTATTTTGAGAAATAAATCAAAGCTCTACCTTAAGATAATGGGAGTCATTTTGTTTCCTTAATAAAGAGAATATTTTTTTAAAGGAAATTTTAAGTGATTTTTTTTTATTGCATGTGTCGTTAAACGACGATAGCCAATTTCGGCAGTAGCAGTTGAGTTGTCAGTCTTCGCGATAATAAAGGAAATTTAACAAAACAAAATAATATTTTTCTTTAAAGTTATTCCGCTAATGAATCATTAATATGTATGTCTGTTGGGATCAAATAAAAAATTACACTTACCAGTGCCACGCCGTCTTGTCTTAAACAGATTTCTCTGATTCTATCCAGAAAGTGCTGCCCAAATGACAAATGGGCTGGCACAAGAAGTGCTGGCCCTCCGCACACTATTTTCTCATCGTTTTTCATTTTTTATCAATAAAAGTGTAAAAATTTTCAACAAAATAAAATATAGTTAATCAATTAAATCGGTCTCAATTAAAGGTCTTTCATTAAATAATTAATTTATAAATATCGTGGAAGTTATTTCAAAATACGTAGATACGTATTAAGGTATCCTTTTTGCGTTTTATCGTGTTGAAAAAATTAACAAATATACCTTTACTGATAGTAATGAAGAACGAAAATGTTTCAAGTGAAGTGACTAAGCATTGTCAGAGTGAAAATATATATACGTATGTACACACGTTGCTGTTGCTTGTTTGTCACATTATAAATTCCACATCCGGTGGGAATTATACTTAATTTAATTATAAGAATTAATAGTAAAAACTATAAATATTTTATATCATAAAAAATTGCAAAAAAATCTGGTGAGATCAAAAGTTGAAAAGTTTAATTGTTTAATTATGGCGAAATATAATTTTAAATAGAATACTTGAAATTTGTCAAGTGTATTTAATTCTAGGTGGTGACTTGACGATTTCAAATAACTTTAATGAAGGGGTAATGGGTGGTGGGTCCAAAAAACATGCAAGTACATAGAAAAAGAGAATCGAACATTCAATAGATGCGGATACTAAAAACAATTTACATCTTAGGGTAGCTAAGGGAAACTAGTTTGTTTGGATTTTAACATTTTTAAGAATTTTCATACAGAATTTCGTCAAGATCACATCGATGGTGTGGACGTGAAATCTTAACAGAGTTACAGTAATATAAACAAAAAAAAATCTATAATAATAAATTTTAATACATTAAGGTTACTTAAATATATTAAAGTTTAATCTAAAAAAATTTTAAGCAATGATAACTTTTAAATGAAATAAAGTTTCTATTCTTCTAACTAATGTATAGCCATTTTCCTGTAAAACTACGTGAACATTGGAGATATGTGACAGATAGAAAAAAAATAACGCTTGTTTGAATTCTATAGCATTACTTTAGTTGCAACCGTTCCTTTTTGTTATTTCTCTTCAATGTACAGAAACCCTAAATACCAATTATTTTATTATATGTATTAATTATGAAAAAAATAAACAGACTAAATTACATTTGAATAAACATTTCAGTTAAATCCAACATTGTTACAGAACAATGCATATTTAATCGGCTGCCCAAAGCCGTCCTTTTATATTTAAGCAAAACCCTATTGTATTTAGTAATTTTCCAGCAGAATAAAAACATGTTTTGTCTTTGTTTGCCTTTTTAATATTAAACATGTTATAAATGTGACTCAAAGCTTTTGGATAAATTACGGTAGTTCATTTTAGGTGCATCTGGGAATTAAAATTGAACTTCTGTACTAGATTTAAAACATGTAGATCAAACCGAAGATTACGTACTTATATCTCGCGTATTGTGTGTTGTACAGAAACACACTATAAGTAGAAACAGAAACCAGTTGGACACAGACGAAAATACAGACTTGGTTACAGCAGAATCTTTTTAAATAATTTTAACGACTACAATGGAGCACCTCCTGAATCATTATCGCTACATAATATATACTAGATAATATGAGGATAATCGAGAGGTTACATGTAGGTCGCGTAGTATTAGTACATTGAATACTTGTTAGCATCATCAGAGGTTAATTTTCTTTTTATTGTTTGACAGCATGCCTTATGTTCGATTTTTGATTACTTGCGTAGACGTACATATGTATCTTGCAGAGTGAGTACTTTACATTTACTGTCTGTGAATCACGATGTTCGACAGTGACGAGTCCAACATCTCACGGAAGGAGGCGGCGCGGCGGAACGGAAGAGAGAGAGCCGTGCCGCCGCTGCCGAACCGGGGGTCGGTGAGGGAGGGCGTTCGTTCTGCTCCTGTGAGGATGCAGTCTCCTCCCGTTGATCACAGGGCGACCTAAGGGGGCCGGTCGGCGGTGTATCGCGTTCCGACCCGGCAGGCAGATCTATCACAGAACACCAGCGGCATCGCCCGGGCGGCCTGGTAGGGCCACTGTACCGTAGATACCAGCATCGTTGATCGTCGACTATCGCCTCGACGACCCGTTGGTTGGGCGTCCTAGGGGTGGCTGATTGTAGTGTTGACCGCAGGAACCCCTTTACTCTGTCCGTGTTGTGACCCTGAGCGGAGATCGGATGTTGGAAGTAAGAGGGGAGTCGCTTAGTGCGGTAGGGCCCTAAAAATTTCCTTGAGCTCGCGGTTCGCAGTCGAGGACCAGTCCCATATACCCCGCGCGTCCCCTAGGCGCGGGGATCTCGTAAGAGTTTTGGCTCCTGGCCCGAAAAAACAAGGCTGTGGCTTCCAATCCGCTACCCATATAAACGTGGTTCCCGTCACGGATTTGGATTTCGGCCCATAATCATTTCTAGGTGAATTGTCTTAATACTTAGATTAAATTATAACAAGAGCTGAACTGTGTATGCAGAGCCCATTTAAAAAAATTACCACTACATAATAATATATCAGGTGGACCGTGAATTCATTTACCCGTCTAGTCAAAATAATGAAATACTTTCTATATTTTATTGTATTTGAGTCGTAGAATTTAAAGCCTACATAATTCTTATAATTTTATACTGGTGGTAGGGCCTCTTGTGAGTCCGCGCGGGTAGGTACCACCACCCTGCCTGTTTCTGCCATGAAGCAGTAATGCGTTTCGGTTTGAAGGGTGGGGCAGCCGTTGTAACTATACTGAGACCTTAGAACTTATATCTCAAGGTGGGTGGCGTATGTCGTAGATATGTCTATGGGCTCCAGTAACCACTTAACACCAGGTGGGGTGTAAGTTCGTCCACTATACTAAGTAATAAAAAATAAAAAAAATAAAAATCATTGTGAACATTCTGATTAGAATACATAAGATTCGCTAATTTAAGAAAGCGGATAACAGAGTTCAAAATATTAAGCGATACGTCTCGTCACTTTATTAATTCACTAATTAATCATCATAATTCAATTGTGAAATACAAAATGCTAACTTTAACCAAGATTTATAAAAAACAAGGCCAACGAGCTATTTGTTTTTCCTAACATTTTTATAATATTTATTCTAAAATATATTCTAATATATATGCTATAGTAAAAATAACATTTTTCTTTTTTTGAAGGTCAATAGATGATAACAAAAACAAGTAATACAAAAGAAATATTAAAAAAGTATTATTTATATTAAAGAACCAACTAACAGGAGCATAAAAATTTTTTTTTTTTTTTTTTATGATTGAAACTTTACTGGTGGCCCGAAGGCCTTTCCAGTTTCACCAGGACAGGTGGGCGAGCAAAGGCTCAGCCAAGAGGGGTGGGATTTGCTAACAACTGCCCGAGCGCCTCCGAAGAAGACCTAACAACTCAAGAGCAATTGTTTCGCGAATGAATCTACTACCGGATCGGAATCGCGACCCGCTGAGAAGATCCGGCGAGAAACTCAGCGGGCTGATGCATGGGTTAGGTTGCACGTCGACCTCTTTGTCGAGTTCGACGAGTACGGTTACCGGGGTCCCTAAGCCTGCCCCTAGTATTAGAGCTGAAGGCATCTAATGAAAAGGTTATTGGATCTGATGGATCCGTAAGGACGTGTCTAGGGCGTCGACGGTGACTGGCTCCTGCATGATCAGGATTCGGGGAGTAGTCAGCGGCGGCAACGATAAGGCGATTATCATGACGCATAGCCTTATCGAAGTATCGTTCCGACGCTGACTTCATGTATTTCCGAATTGATTCGAGGCCCAGGTCGTCGTGTAGGTCAACGTTCCTCACGAACCACGGAGCCCCGACAGCTAACCTGCAAAAGCGGGATTGTAGGGATTGGAGGGTGTCTATGTGTGTGCGGGCCGCGTGAGCGAACACCACACTCGCGTAAGTCATGACGGGCCTTATGCAAGTTTTGTAAAGTGTCACCTTGTTCCGAAGGGACATTTTACTCCGCTTACAGATCATGGGGTAGAGTCTACCGAGAATAAACGCGGCACGGTCACGGACTGATTTTATATGCGGGCGGAATGTCATCGATGCATCCAGGGTAACGCCCAGGTACTTGACCTTCCTGGTCCAGGGTATGGGTTGTCTAAAGAGAGTAATCGGGGGTGTGAGATTCCTCCTAATCCGGGAGGAAATCCGTGTGGAGCTTCCCCTCTGAAATAGCACCGCAGTACTTTTCGCTGGGTTGATGTCTATGCGCCATTTTCGGAACCACTGTCCTAGGGCTAGGGCTGCGCTCTGAAGCTTCTTCGCGATTAGGGACTTATTTCTACTAGAATAGTAAACAGTCGTGTCGTCGGCGAATAAAGCTAAATGGATCGGCGGCGACCGGGGAATATCGTTGACGAATAAGCTAAATAGGAGGGGTGAGAGGACAGAGCCTTGCGGGACTCCAGCTGTGAGAGGTCGTGGGGAGGAGCGGGTTCCCTCGACTCGATATCGAAAAGAGCGGTTCGACAAGAAGTCCCGTATGATGAGCACGAGACTATCCGGCACGCCCATGTTGAATAGTTTGAAAATCAAACCATTGTGCCAGACTTTGTCGAACGCTTTTGCGACGTCGAAGAAGAGAGCTCCCGTGTATAACGATTTTGGTCGATTAAGCCCCACAAGAATGTGCTCCGTGAGGCGGTGCACCTGTTGAACGCATGAGTGATTTGTACGGAATCCGAATTGTTCATCGATGAGAATGCCCTTGGATGAGACGAAGTCTCTGAGGCGTTTGTAGAGCAGACGCTCATACAGTTTGCCTAGAGACATGAGGAGGCTAATCGGGCGGTAGCTCGTCGGATGATTTTTTGGTTTACCGGGTTTATGTATGCCGATAACGTCCGCTTCTTTCCACACCGCGGGAAAGATACAGTTCGCCATAGCGGCATTGAAAATAGATGCCAACATCACGATGAGTTGGACGGGTAGAAGTTTAATAACGCGGTTAGATATACCGTCGGAACCGGGAGCCTTGCGAGGACGTAGGTCTTTGATCAAGTCTTTAACTTCTATCGGGGTGACGGGTGGTAACGCATCCGATGGTGGCAAGGAGGCTCTGCGTTCTACCTCACTGTCTACTAATTCTACATGAACAGGGTCCACGGATTGAGTGCTGGGCGTGCACTGGGTTTGCAATGTATCGGCCAGCAGCTCTGCTTTTTCGTCATCATCGAACGCCGCGAGTCGGCCTGAGGGGCCTACGAGGGGGGGCATAGTTACTACCGTATCCGATTTGAGAGTACGAGCTAAGCGGTAGTAAGACCTTTGGGAGGGCGCGAGTCCTTCTAAGAAATCAGACCATCTGGCATCTCGGACTTCGGCGATGCGAGACTTTACGTCGCGTTGTAGGGCACGCATTCGAATACGATTTTCCGCGGTAGGATACCTGTCGTAGGCGCGTATCGAGGCGTTCTTAGCTCTAAGGAGTTCCCTAATATTGTCGGACAATTTGAAGCGGTGAAGGAAGTCCTCCGCTACAACTTGTTTCGATGACCTATCTAATGTCGAGGTGATGTGTGACGTTAAGATGTCTATGGCTTCAGCGGTATCCTGAGGAGACGGGATAGAGTCCGGGTTAAACGGGAGCGACGGTGGATCAGATTCAGCCAGGCTGATGCCCAGCGTGTGCCAATCCACCACAGTCCTCGTGACGGGAACGGAATTGGGAGCGCGACCGAGGTTCATAACGACGGGACGGTGGTCTGAATCTAATTCTGAAACTACTTCGATCGAGTGTAAGCGCAGAGTTACGTTTTTTAATAACGCTATGTCGAATATATCCGGGCGATGCGCGATATTTAGCGGGTAGTGAGTCGGGGTTAGCGGAGCGACGATATCGAAGGCGAGATCATCGACTAACGCGTCAAGCCGCCTGCCATTCGGGGTTGTGGTGTGTGAGTTCCAACTGATGTGTTTACAATTTAGGTCGCCCGCCAGAATGACAGAGCTCCCCATACCGAGCAGCGCCTCGATATCACTGCTTAGAACGATCTTATCCGGTGGAAGATAAACGGACGCGATAACGATCGGCGCGTGTCCCGTCAGTGAGATTCGGCACACTGATGCTTCGATATTAGCGAGCGCGGGAGGATCGAGCGGGATGCAATGCAGGGCTCTTCTATAGTAAATGACGGTACCACCACCACGGGCAGAGAGCCTGTCGTTCCTGACCATGTTATAGTTCGCGATTTTAGGGTCACGGCGCGCGGGCTTAAGTAGGGTCTCCTGCACTAAAAAGATATCAATTTGATGGTCACGCAAAAAGTCAGAAACCTGATCACGTTGATTTGCGAGACCGTAAGCGTTAAAAAATCCTATCGTTACGGATAGGGGCTTTATTCTACTTATATACGCCATTGATTACCGGCGGAGTGAGGGGAGGACGTACGTATTTAATGACGCGTATACGTCGGCGTATTCTTGCACAACGGCGATAAAGTGTTGTGCAGTGGAGGCAGCGCGAATGGCGTCGCCCAAAGCGTTAACGCGCTCAAAGTTGATCGACTGAAAGAAGTCGATCGCTAAAGCGAGATTTTCGGACGCGGTCGGAGGGCAAGTCGCGGGAGAGAGACGAGTCGCGGGGGCGGGACGAATCGCGGAGGAGGGAGTTGTAGCCGTGTTCGTGTACGGCAGCGGTTTTGCCCAGGCCGAGACACTGGGCACCGCCGCCGGAACGAACGCTGGCTTAGCCTGCGACGCAGAGGGTGCCGTGGCTTTGATGTCTGGGCCGGAAGCTCGGAGGCGGTTTTGGCGGGCGACGCGGCGATTTATTTTAGGGGCTCGGGGGCAACCACGGTAATTCGCGGGGTGACCCTGTGTTCGACACAGGACGCAGCTAGGCGGTTCCGTCGCGGTTTTTTGGTCGCGAGCGCAGAGGGCCGTGGCGTGATCGCCCAAACACTTAACACATCGGGGGCGCGCGTGACAGTTACGGGAAGAGTGCCCGTACAATTGACAGTTATGGCACTGGCTAGGAGTGCCTTTTTTATGGGGGGCTTCGATGGCGATACCGGAGAGCCTACAGACGGTCTGTGTGTTGAAGATTTTCTTACCCTCGGGGGTAGGCTGGAGGGTGACTAGAACCATATTATATGGCTCCCTACCGCGACCGGTGTGCATACGGTGCACAGAATTCACTGGAAAGCCCTGTTCTAACAGATCGGCCTTGACGAGCTCTACATCTAACTCTTTAGGGATTCCGCGTATTACAACGCGGAGTTCGCGCTCCTCCTGGAGCGTATAAGTATGGAAACTTATACGTTCCTTACGGAGGTAAGAAGAGAGGGCCCTATGGTCGTCGGGTGTTTGAACCTTAATTTGAATGCCGTTCGCGAGGTTACGGGCATTCGTGAAATTTATATTTTTGGCCTTAAGGGCCAGGCAAACTCGATCCCAAGCTGCCTTCTCCTGAAGGATAACCGGGGGAGGGGTCTGGGTTTTATTTTGTGCCACCGGACGCGGCGACGGAGTGGCACGGGCTGGGGGCGCAACGGGAGTCTGAGGGCGGGGGCGCGACGCGTTCACGGCTTTGCTAATTTTAGCGGCCGCGGGAGCTCGAGACTCCGCGGCACGCTTCTTACCCTTCTGTACCAGGGTGAATCCATCCGTCGATGAGGCGGGGGCGAGGTCGACCTCCATGTCCGAGTCAGAGTCGGAGCACGAGGAGGCGGGTGCAGGCGACCTACGAACAAGTGTAGGTGTTTTAGAGGGCGCGACGGAGGCCGCGGATGATCGCTCAGCTGAAACGATGGTCACGGCGGACGACGCAGCAGCTTTTCTCGCCAGTATAGGCGACACGGGAGCGGCAGGCACGACAGAGGCTGCGGTGCTCAATGCAGAAGCTCTGCACGCAGGTACAGGCGACGCAGGAGCAGCGAGCGCGGCGGAGTCCTCGAGAGGGCTCGCAGTGTGATTGGCCTTGAAGGCCAGAAACTCTGAGGCGAGCTGTGGGTGGCGAAGTCGGAGGAATTCCGCGAATACAGCGTCCATGATCGCTGAGTACCCAGGTGGGGCGGCCCCGGGTCTTGAAACACTCGCCTTGCGGCGAGGCCCCAACTTCTCGGACCTGAGCGGTTCTATTGAACACAGGTGGCAATGCGGCGCGATTACTACAGGACAAAGAAAAAGCACAACAAAACAGAAATTACAAAAAGAAACAAAACTTGCAGGAAAAAAATAAATACTTGCAGGAAAACACTTTGTCGGCAAATGTTCCACGAACACAAAAATAACTAAAACAAAACAAATAAAAGCTTCCAGGAAACACACTTGGTCGGCAGATGTATCACGAACACAGGCCGCGCGAACAATGGCCGGGCTAACAAAAGCCGGGCGAACAAAGACCGGGCGATCGAGTGGACGATGAGCATGTCCGCACGTGACGGGTGCCTCTATCGGAATGCATAAAAAATTAACACAGGATACGTACGTGGTGCTTTTCACTTTGGTCACTGAGAGTCATTGCATGAATCTAATAGGTATCCGATAATTACTGTAAAATACATACAGTACACACAGGTGTGTGTATTGGACACAGACTTCTCCAATTGCACGCCACTGAGCACGATCCTCGGCTTCTCTCATCCAGCTTTTGCCAGCCACCCAGCACAGATCGTCACTTCACCGAGCCTGAGGGCATCCTGCTCTACGTTTGCCAATTCGCAGTCTCCACTCAAGAACACGTTTACTCCAACGGTTATCGGTTGTCCGGCTAATATGGGCAGCCCATTGCCACTTCAGCTTACTAATCTGCTGTGCTATATCGATAACTTTGGTTCCCTGTCGGATCATCTCGTTCCGGATTCGATACTTCAGAGAAATCCCTAGCATAGCCCTTTCCTTAGCTCGTCAAGCGACTTTAAACTGGTGGACCAGCCCAATCGTGAGTGTCCACGTTTCGGCTCCGTATGTCATGACAGGCAGGATGCACTGATTGAAGACTTTCGTCTTTAGATTCTGCGGAATATAACTAGTCAGGTCATAAGTATTGTCACACAGTAAAAACTTTTCTTTTAGAATGCTGGCCACAAAAAAGTTTGTTGAATTCGAATTTCGAATTGTTCATGAAAATAAAAATGTATACTTTTAGAATTTTACTCACTTTTAAATATGGAGTGGACGCTTAAAGAAGACCGTGTTGCAGTTATTGCGTTGCATCGTTGCGGTTACGCGCCAATTCAAATTTTTAACATACTGAAAAATTTGAATATAACCAAAAGATTCGTTTATCGTACCATCAAACGATACAATGAAGAGTCTAGTGTAGATGACAGGTCAAGAAGTGGTCGTCCTCGGTCTGTTAGGACTCCAGCAGTGATAAAAGCTGTGAAGGCGCGAATTCAAAGAAATCCCAAACGTAAGCAGAAACTGTTGGCCCTTCAGATGGGGTTAAGCAGAACCACGGTGAAAAGGGTGTTAAATGAAGACTTAGGGCTTCGGGCATATCGAAGAAAAACAGGACATCGTTTGAATGCTCGTCTAATAGACCTGAGACTGAAGAGATGCCGCGCTTTGTTGAAGCGGTACGCGGGAAAAAAATATCGGGAAATTCTTTTTTCGGATGAAAAACTTTTTACCGTAGAAGAGAGCTACAACAAACAAAATGATAAGGTGTACGCACACAGTAGTGAAGAAGCGAGCAACCGTATTCCGCGTGTCCAACGAGGTCATTTTCCAACCTCGCTCATGGTATGGTTGGGAGTTTCTTATTGGGGCTTAACAGAGGTACATTTTTGTGAGAAAGGTGTAAAAACGAATGCAGTTGTGTATCAAAATACAGTCCTGACGAACCTTGTGGAACCTGTTTCTCATACCATGTTCAATAACAGGCACTGAGTATACCAACAAGATTCGGCGCCAGCTCATAGAGCGAAGAGCACACAAGACTGGCTGGCGGCGCGTGAAATCGACTTCATCCGGCACGAAGACTGGCCCTCCTCCAGTCCAGATTTGAATCCGTTAGATTACAAGATATGGCAACACTTGGAGGAAAAGGCGTGCTCAAAGCCTCATCCCAATTTGGAGTCACTTAAGACATCCTTGATTAAGGCAGCCGCCGATATTGACATGGACCTCGTTCGTGCTGCGATAGACGACTGGCCGCGCAGATTGAAGGCCTGTATTCAAAATCACGGAGGTCATTTTGAATAAACTTTAGTGTCATAAGAATCTATGTTTTGTTAAGTTCATTTTGGTATATGAATGGTTACATAATGAATAAACTTGTTTCAATTATTTTACATTAAACATGTGACAGAATTTATGACCTGACTAGGTATGATGAAAATACTACACATAATTTTCCAAATGCCGCCCAGCACAGCTGTATTCTGTGCTGGCCTCGTTCTCGACGTTTTTTTTACCTACATGCAATGTTTGCCCAAGGTAAACATACTTTTAAAGAACTGCTATATACGGCAATCGTTTCCGGTTGGACATGTTGGTTAAATATGGTCTTCGTTTTATCCAACTTCATCCGAAGACTGATGCGCTGATCTGAGGCTGATCAGCATTTGTTGCAGCGTTTCGCGCTCACGACGACAATGTCATCTGCAAATCTTAAGTTTGAAATGTATTCGCGGTTGATGTTTATGCCACGCCTTTCCCAGTCCAGTGTCTTAAATATGTCCTTCAATGACTTTGTGAACAATTTAGGGGAAATAACGTCCCTTTCTCTCACGATGCAGAGGGACGTGTCCAGACAGCTGGTTCTGGATTTGGACGCTCATAGTTGCAGCACTGTAAAGATATTTCATCACTTGAATATATCGCCAGTCTACTTGGTAACGTAATAGAGTCAAAAGCCTTCTCATAGTCCACAAAAGCCAAACACAGGGGCCGATTATACTCTTGGGTCTTCTGTATAATCTGCTTTATTGTGTGTATGTCGTCTATGGTGCTGTATCCTCCTCGAATTCCAGCCTGCTCCGGTGGTTGAAGTTTGTTGAGGCTCTGCGCGAGACGATTTAAGATGAATCTTGAGAACCGCTTGTAAACGTGGCTCAAAATGGATATGGGGCGATAGTTTTATAACAGGGCGGGAAAGCCGTTGTAAATATATTAGAATAAATAAATAATAATTAATACCTTAGAAATCATATCTCAAGGTGGGTGAGGGCATTTACGTTGTATTATTTTTACTGGTGGTAGGACCTCTTGTGAGTCTGCGCGGGTGGGTACCACCACACTACCTATTTCTGCGGTGAAGCAGTAATGCGTTTCGGTTTGAAGGGTGGGGCAGCCGTTGTAACTATACTTGAAACCTTAGAAGCTATATCTCAAGATGGGTGGCGCATTTACGTTGTGGATGTCTATGGGCTCCGGTAACCATCTAACACCAGGTGGGCTGTGTGCTCGTCCAGCCATCTATGCAATAAAAATAAAAAAACAGATAAATATAAACAGTAAAAGGTCGCTGCGGGACATGAAGGAGGGTATTTCAAGGAAGATCCCTGTTAGAAGAATTTAACTTACCATTAGCACATACTCTATTGTGTGTATATGTTCCATAAAAAACTTCATAATGTGATTTAAATACATATAATTGCATTTTCAATTTTAATTGCCTTAAAATAAAACCAAGATTTCTGCTTAGTGGCGTTTGCGTTGGCTAGTGCCCGTATCTTTAGACGTTTCGTCAAATATTCCTCCACTTTTAACTCATCCGATGCCGCTCGAGTATTCCTCCCAAACTTACTTGAGTTAGGTATTTTTAGTCGACCATTACATTATTCCTCAACTCTACTCGAGTTAGGTAGAGCCGTGGTATTGCGTCACCACGACGTCATCAGTTTGAGAAAAAATTGATCAAGCTAGCATCAAACCCTTTTTTTTATGATTGAGAGATTACTGGTGGCCCGAAGGCCTTTCCAGTTTCACCAGGACAGGTGGGCGAGCAAAGGCTCAGCCAGGAGGGGTGGGATTTGCTAACAGCTGCCCGAGCGCCTCCGAAGGAGACCTAACAACTCAAGAGCAATTGCTTCGCGAATGAATCTACTACCGGATCGGAATCGCGACCCGCTGAGAAGATCCGGCGAGAAACTCAGCGGGCTGATGCATGGGCTAGGTTGCACGTCAACCTCTTTGTCGAGTTCGACGAGTACGGTTACTGGGGTCCCTAAGCCTGCTCCTAGTATTAGAGCTGAAGGCATCTAATGCAAAGGTTATTGGATCTGATGGATCCGTAAGGACGTGCCTAGGGCGTCGACGGTGACTGGCTCCTGCATGATCAGGATTCGGTGGCATCAAACCCATAGAGTTCTGTAGTCTATGGTCATTGTTTAATGTCAAAGTTATGCTGCCACTGTCTGTTTGAAACTAGAAACATTGAACTTGTTTGATGTTTTAGTTGCTGGTTGATGAGTTATTCGTAAATATGCGTGCGGTAAATTTGAACGTGTATTATTTATTTTCTAACCCATTATTATTTTAGATTTCGGACCCAGCGTTGTATTTTTATCCACTGTTTCGTGTGATTTTGATTGTATCTTGTTGTTGAAGTGCTTTTCCATAACCACCACTTTATTATTATTTAAATAAAACTCATAATCGCATTGACATTATTTATTAGGTAGTAAGCAAAATATGACTCTTATGTAGGTAAATAAAATAAGGAGTTTCAAAAGTTTAACCTCAAACTATTTACTTTATTAGTAAAAAATATCAAAATTAACAAATAAAATTAAACATTTATCTTCAATATAAATAATACTTTCTGCATTACAAGAATGGTGCTCACTGCTCTGTTCCAACAAAAATACGGAAGTTAGATTACTAAGTTATATACCCATGAGAATTTTTAACTAAAATGCCTAGACATGAAAGACTATTGTATAATACTCCCTCCGCAGAGTCCTGAGTATTAGATACTGGGACATTTTTTTATCTCAATTTCTGGGTTCAGTTCAGGTTCATTAGTCATTAAACAAATGTGTAGGACAGCACAAGAGACTATAATATTGCTTGTATTTGATGAACTGTTTTGTGATCTATCTATACTTAGTCTGGCCATAAATACAATTAAAAATAAACAAAATATTACATTTGAATTTGGAATCTGTCATTTTTATATAATTGCTCATTGAGTTTTTCTCATTTTGGCGCCAATACATTGTACAATATTTTGCGATATTAAAATGGAGTGGGGTGATAAAGAGAACCGAATCGCTGTAAATGCATTACACAAAGTAGGTATGGAGCCAAATACATTTTTGAAATTCTCCATGCGCTTGGTATTAGTAAAATGTTTGTGTATCGGGCTATTAATAGGTGCAATGAAACCTCTGTTTGTGACAGAAAATGATCTGGCCGTCAACGTAGTGTTCGTACGAAAAAGGTGGTCAAAGCAGTAAGGGAAAGAATTCGAAGAAATCCTGTCCGAAAGCAAAAGATTTTATCTCGGGAGATGAAGATAGCACCTAGAACCATGTCGCGTATTTTCAAAGATGACTTAGGACTTGCAGCCTATAAGAGACGTACTGGTCATTTCTTAACTGATAATTTAAAAGAGAAAAGGGTGGTAAAATCGAAACAACTACTGAAGCGGTACACAAAGGGAGGTCATAGAAAAGTTTTGTTTACGGATGAGAAATTTTTTACAATTGAGCAACATTTAACAAACAAAATGACCGTATCAGCTCAAAGCTCTAAGGAAGCTTCCCAATTAGTCGACAGAGTGTAACGTGGGCACTATCCGACTTCACTGATGGTTTGGTGGGGTATTAGATTGAAGGAGTGACTGAACCATACTTTTGTGAAAAAGGTATCAAAACATCGGCACAAGTGTATCAAGATACCATTCTTGAGAAGGTAGTGAAGCCCCTTAACAACACCATGTTTAATTATCAAGAATGGTCCTTCCAGCAAGACTCGGCACCAGGTCATAAAGCTCGGTCTACGCAGTCTTGGTTGGAAACGAACGTTTCGGACTTCATCAGTGCTGAAGACTGGCCGTCGTCTAGTCCCGATCTTAATCCGCTGGATTATGATTTATGGTCAGTTTTAGAGAGTACGGCTTGCTCTAAACGCCATGATAATTTGGAGTCCCTAAAACAATCCGTACGATTGGCACTGAAAATTTTTCCCATGAAAAAAGTGCGTGCTTCTGTTGATAACTGGCCTCAACTTTAAAGGACTGTATTGCAGCCAATGGAGACCACTTCGAATAAGCTTTTTAAACTTTAAATTGTTTTATATTTATGTATTAAACTAACACACTGTAAAAGTAATAAAAGTTATTTGCAATAGAATTTTTTTTCCTTTGTAACAGTATTTATGGCCAGACTAAGTTTAAATAAAAATGAATTGCTGTTTGTAATGCCCGTATTTTTAGACGTTTCGTCAAATAGTCCTCCACTCTTATCTCATCCGATGATGCTCGAGCATTCCTCCCAAACTTACTCGAGTTTGGTATTTTTAGTCGACCATTACAATATTCCTCAACTGTTCTCGAGTGAGGTAGAGTCGCGTTATTGCGTCACCACGACAACATCAGTTTGAGGAAAATTTTATCAAGCTAGCACCAAACCCATAGCGTTCTGTAGTCTATGGTCATTGTTTAATGTCAAAGTCAAGCTGCCGCTGTCTGTTTGACACTAGAAGCATCAACTTGTTTGATGTTTTAGTTGCTGAGTTATTCGTAAATATGTGTGCGTGCGGTAAATTTGAAAGTGTATTATTTATTATCTAACCCATTATTATTTTAGATTTCGGACCCGGCTTTGTATTTTTATTTCGCCGTTTCTGTGTGATTTTGGTTGCATCGTGTTGTTGAAGTGCTTTTCCACAACCACTTAGCTTATTAATATATATAAAGAAGACTTATAATCGCATTGAATTGATTTATTAGGTAGTAAGAAAAATTATATGACTCATAAGTAGGTAAATAAAATAAGGAGTTTCAAATGTCTAAACAAGAGTCTAATTTCGAACTATTTACTTTATTAATAAAAATTATCAAATTATTGCACAACAATATCATATATTTCCATTTGCGGTCCACATACTATTTGGACATTGATAGAAAACCAGCCTTGAGGAGCGTTCAAGGCACGTCGTGACGTACCTTGACTTGACAGTTCATTTACTCCACTCCGGTCAGGACAAATTTCCAAGGACGTTTGAGTGGAGTTTATTTTTACTATCAAGCATACCAAAACGCGCGTTGGAGGGTGAGTCGAGCCGAGTTAAGCTCGTGTGAACGACTAAAGATACGGGGGTAAATATTACATCTAATTTATGTAATGACTATGTCGTTGTACATTGTTTTCAAGTCACAAGGCAGATCAGATAACGTAACGAATCATTATTTTTATTAAGAAAACAAGTTTTTTTTTCTTTCTGTAAGTGATTAAATAATAATTTAATATAGAATGATCTACAGTTTTGTTAAAAATTTTATTTTTTTGCTATTACACTAGCTTTAAGTACTTTTCGTAGTATTTTTCCGGTACCACTCTTTGGGATTTCACTCACGAAGTATATACCTCCTCGTATACGTGTGATCGGAGATAACTGAAAAAAAAGTAGTCTGATCACACAAACATATTTTAAGTACAGGGTGCAAGAAAACCGTTCATGATGTCGATATGGTAATAAACTACTATATTTTATACTTCTAGCAATATTACTAACATAATGTGAAATAGTTTTGAAACTAAGTTAAGCATAATTGGTTTTGGTAAGTTATGTAATAATGTTGATAATAATTGGTTTAACCAATTATTATCATCGTTATTCTCTTGACTTTATTAATAAGATAATAATCTTATTAAGTTTTTGACTTAATAAGATAATAATATTTATAGTAATTTGGGTGTCGTTCATCTAATTATTATTACAATCACTTTAAAGTCGACAGTGCGTTTCCAGAGATCTTTTTTGCCACGTACCATCCGGCTATGGAATGAGCTCCCCTCTACGGTGTTTCCCGAGCGCTATGACATGTCATCTTCAAACGAGGCTTGTGGAGAGTATTAAGCGGTAGGCAGCGGCTTGGCTCTACCCCTGGCATTGCTGAAGTCCATGGGCGACGGTAACCACTCACCATCAGGTGGGCCGTATGCCCGTCTGCCTACAAAGGCAATAAAAAAAAAATACATTCTTAATTCTTAGTTTGGATTTTTATACATTTATATATGTGGATGAGTTTACGGCTCATCTGGTGTTAAGTGGTTACCGAAATCCGTAGATCTCCATCGACCCATAGATCTGAAATAAACGTGAATGCACACCACCTTGAAATGTGAGATCAAAGTCTCAATTGTACTGTACAAGGTCAGTTCAATCCTTAAAACTAAAATGAACGACTGACTCGCGGCAGAATTAGGCAATATGCCACCAGCCTACTTAATTCTCCCGGGTAAGTATCAATACAATGAATACTTTATTTGCATTTATCTATACTAATATTATAAAGAGGAAAGATTTGATTTTGTTTGTTTGCATTGAATAGGCTCCGAAATTACTGAACCGATTTAAAAATTCTTTCACTCTTGGGAAGCTACACTATCCTCGGGTGACATAAACTATATTATACGAGTATATTCAAAAAAATTAGGGAACCTTACTAAAACTCCAACAATGTAAACCAAGGTAAAAATACCTAAAATATTATTTAGATCGCGTGGGCTGCGAAAATGATTAATATTAGAATAAAATAATGTAGTACGACTTTGCAGAACATATCATTATTTACAAAAGAGTCCCGTCAGCATATATCTTACTATTATAGTTATGCCACTATAAGTGTTCCAATATTTAAACTAATTTAAAAAATAAAACAACTTCAAGTTTCGTTTACAGGAAAGCTCTGACTCAATAAATTCAATGGCTTTTATTTTGTACGTAAGACCATATCACGAAAAAAAAAAAATTATTAAATTCATATTAAAAATAACAAAAAAACAGTAACAAAAACATCATTAAACTAAAAAGAAAAGTTCATTAAAATAATAATATTTAAACTTTCCTTATAATTTTCTTTTTTGTCATCCTCACACATCATCATTCTTTTGCCCTTCTCCCAGTCACCTATGGTCGGCGTAACATGTTTTTTCCTTTTATACTCCTCTATTTCTTCGCTCCCTTCTTACACGTCATATCGTATTTCACGCAAGCCATCTATTTCTTCTTAGGTCTATCTCTTTCTCTAAAGCCTTCCACATTCATAGTTAAAACTCTCTTAATAACCCATTGTCGTTTAATCACCGTACCATCATCATACCATACCATCCCAAACGCTCACTTCTCAACTTCTCTGTCACAGGTGCCACCTTCAGACATCCTCTAACATATTGATTTCGTATTCTATTCAATCTTGTTACTCGACACATCCATAGCTACATTCGCATCTCTGCTGCATGCAATCGCCTTTCATCCACCACTTTAGTGGTCCAACAAGTTGACCCATACAAGACGGCAGGCCTTATCAAGGTCTTATATATCTTCCCTTTTAGGGGAAGAGAAATGTGTGAATCACACGTGGTGCCCATGACCTGCCGCCATGTCATCCATCCTGCGTCAATTATTTGCTTCACAGTACGATCCAGTTCGCCATTGCTTTGGATAACAGACCTTAGGTATCGGAAGTCTTGACATACTGGCAAAGATGCTCCGTCGAGAGCAATGGGTGTAAAATTGGAGAGACCGCCAAAATCACAGAACAGATGTTCAGTTTTGAATCTGCCGACTTTTAGGCCAACACTCTCAAACCTGCATCGCCATTTCTCCAGTATGTTTTGGACCTCGAGCCCGTTCTCTCCGACGAGCATTAAGTATGTCATCAGCAAACAGCATACACCAAGGGGCCTCATCCAGTATTTCCTCCTCATCATCCTTTCTTTTTTAATAACCTCACGCAAATAGAAGGGTTTATGTGTATGTATTATGTAGTTCGTTTCCAAATGATTCTTGTCCACCTGATGGTTGTCTGGAAGAGATCGCTCTTAGCGATAAGACCGCCAATTGTACTTTTTTGTTTTTAATGTATCGCACTGTTTATTTGTTTTTTGGTGTACAATAAAGAATACTCTCTCTCTCTATTTTAATTTTTTATTTTTTGTTAAATATCCGAGCGAAGCCGTTGCGGGCCCCTATTATGTATAATTTTAGTAGCCCTTTGCACACATATTACAGAAGCCGCGGGTAATAGCTAGTGCTATTACATTGCCTAATTTATAAATTTTGCGAGCTTGATTTTTATAATTACACGATATTAATGTTGTGTTAGTGTCGTTAGTGAACACATTTTTTTTATTGCTTAGATGGGTGGACTAGCTCACAGCCCACCTGGTGTTAAGTGGTTACTTGAGCCCATAGACATCTACAACGTAAATGCGCCACCCACCTTGAGATATAAGCTCTAAGGTCTTAAGTATAGTTACATGGTAAGTTTAACTATACTTGAGACGCAGACGCATTGACGCCTTTGAGATGTGGTGCTGGAGAAAGATGCTGCGTATTCCGTGGACAGCATTTCGGACCAACGTATCAATTTTGCAAGAACTCAAATTCTCCTCGCGGCTGTCATCCGAGTGTCTTCGCAGAGTCCTTGAATACTTCGGTCACATTGCACGGAAGGATGGTGGCAATCTCGAGAGGCTCATCGTGACTGGTAAGGTAGATGAGAAAAGACCTCCGGGGCGCAGCCCAATACGTTGGTCCGACCAGATCCGCACCGCTCTTAATTCCACGTTTCACAACGCCCTCCACACCGCCAGAGACAAGAATAAACGGAGAAAGATTGTGCGTGCGAAGGTGATTCAAAAGGGTGATCACGACCATCAGCAATAAGGAATACGACGCAAGGAGGAGGAGTGTTTCATTAGAAAAAAAATAATAGGCAATAGTCGCATCGCCCGATACGTATACACCGAGCGTCTTTTCAATAAACTGGCCATCTTGTCCAAAACTTACTTAATAAAATGATTTTTCCCGAACGCCCTTAAATATTTTTACTTCGAAATATGATATCATAATATTCAACCACAGCAGCACAGCTCAGCAGCTTGAGAGTGAGAGAGAATAAGTCAAACTATGTTACCGACCCGTTCATTAGTAAAGTCTAGCAGTTCTTTTTCTGTGAGCGTGACGTCAGGCTTGGGCACTACGAAGGCGGTGGGCAGCTCGCCAGCCAACTCGTCGGGCGCTCCCACCACTCCGCACTCCAACACGTCGCTGTGCTGCAGCAGTACGCGCTCTATCATTGCCGGAGCTACCTAGTTTTTGTGAAACGATCCTCATTTAAAGTGTAATGCTGTGCTCTGTAATGATATTAACATTACGCTAACGATAAGACGAGTTTGCGTATTTATAAGTTCCGAACAATATCATTCGAACCAATGGTCGACCCAACAGTTTCAACCGCTCAGTGGAAGATCATACATTTGACGACTCTTCCAAACTGCTGACCCCGCCGAAATTTTAACATGCAATCTCCCAATTACCTCAAAATATGCAATAAAAACAATGTATACTTATGGACAATAACTAACTATTTTTTAGTAAGATTCAGATTTATGTACCTGATGTCCTTTGTATTTGATAAGTTCTTTCAGTCTGTCGACTATGTAGAAACAGCCGTCTGAATCATAATATCCGATATCTCCAGTTTTGAGGAAACCCTCATCGTCCCTTATATCTACATTAGCTTGATCGTTATTCATGTAGCCTTTCATCACCAGGGGTCCTTTAACGCAGACTTCACCTCGTTCATACGGTCCTAATGTTTGTTGAGTAGTAATGTCAACGACCTGCAATTTCGGAGATTCGTTTAAATAGAATTTGCACGTCAACCACCAAAGTCATGGGACTAGCCAGATATTAATTTTCATGTCAATCTTTAAATTTATATTATGCATTTTTTTAATTGTCATTTATTTCCGTAATTTTTCATACGAAAAGACCTTTGAAAGAGACCACAACTTTTTTTTTTTTTTTGGTCAGGAGGAAATCGCCGGACTTCCGCCCTCCACTGGGGATAGAGGGCGGAGCATGTCAGAGTCGAACTGACTAAAACCTCCTGTCGCTCAACAACCAACGTCCAAGCCTCGCATGAGACAGAACTCATGAAGAGGCAAAGGGGGGAAAGTGAAGCGCTTAGTGCGGAGCACATCTCTCCCATCACCCTCTCCCTCGGGACGCCGGACCAGCGGTCGTCGGCGCCACGACCACCAGCCCTCTCGGTCGGCAGGCTATCCGAAGCCCGCCTAGATGGCGCCGGTTAGAGTGAGCTATCCTACGGAATACCCCGCTGGACCAGAACCAGCGTGGGTCGAGGATAGCCGGCCTTCCATTACCCGGATGCTCTTGCGTAAAACACGTGCAGAGCAGCTTGCACGTCGTCTTCTTAGGCCCCCCTCGCCGGTCCCCAGACCGACATGTGAGGGGGGACCCGAAACACTTAGAGGGCCAGGGCTTGGGCGAGATCTGCTTCCCTGGCCCCCGCTCGACGGCGGCGGGATTGTGCGTCTCTCACGCGCCCCGCCGCCTCCTTCTGCGAGATGGTGCACTCGCAGAAGTCGAGCATCGCCTTCCACGACTCGTCGTCGCCGAGCATCGATGCCACAACACTCGGCAACGACAAGTCGTTTCCTACTTTTGCGACGAGGACACGGTGCCACCCCTCCCATGCGGGGCAGGCGACGAGCGTATGCTCTGCCGTGTCCAAGTCGCAATCACAATGGTGGCACTCTGCCGTCGGCTCGGCTCTGATCCGGTGCAGGAACTCACCGAAGCAACCATGCCTAGTGAGCACCTGCGTGAGCCGGAAAGTGAGGCGTCCTACCAATCCACAAGGACCGGGCGAATCGCCTCGACGGTCCTACGACCAGCCGAAGGATCAGCCAGCCGTCTGGACCATGACTCCAGCACAACTTAAAGTCAAGCCGGTTAAAATCGGAGCTAGACGACGCCTGTCTTCAGCTCTGATAGAATCAGAAACTTTGTATGGATTGACCTTTACGACCCGATACTGAGTCACAATGAAAAACCCATACCTATTACATGATATCGTTAAGTGGCTCAACTGATTCCTCAAGGATTTATTGATTGTACTTGTTGTACTTTATTGTACTTGTTGTTGATTGATTGTTTTTTTTTTGTATGATTGAAGTATTACTGGTGGCCCGGAGGCCTTTCCAGTTTCACCAGGACAGGTGGGCGAGCAAGGCGGCCAGGAGGGGTGGGATTTGCTAACAGCTACCCGAGCGCCTCCGAAGAAGACCTAACAACTTAAAAGTAGCTGCTTCGCGAATGAATCTACTACCGGATCGGAATCGTGACCTGCTGAGAAGATCCGGCGAGAAACTCAGCGGGCTGATGCATGGGTTGATTGATTGATTGTAATTGACTCTTGATACACCTGAGTCGATGTTCTGATACCTTTTTCACAAAAAATGACTTATTCGCTCTTTGATAGCCAACATCCCACCAAACTAACTCTGAAGCCGGATAATGCCTACGTTGTACCCTCCTAACATATATAATTAAGAAGATTATGCAGAGCTTTGGGCATAAGCTCAATCATTCTGATTTCTTAAATTGTTGCTCAGAACTAAACAAATTTTGTCAGTTTTGTCATTAGGGCAGCCGATGTACTTACTCTAAGACTAAGAACATCGGCTTAAACCCATGTTTCAATATTCTAACTACTCATTTACGTTATTAATACGCCTATAGACTCCGGTGAAATTAACAACAGGTGAGCCATGAGGTCGTCCATCCATCCATCTAGCAAAAAGAAATAGGATGGCAGGAGCCAGTAATGAGGAAATATCAGATTTTTTTTTTTAATCAAATTCATATTTTTAATTTTCTTACGTGTTCATACCATTAATTCAAACAAATCATACTGAATCAAATTAAGGTCATAATTTTAATTTATTGTTTACTTTACCGACGTACCTGACGTTGACTGTGTAATGTATGTACATTCAAATAAGCTACGCAATATAAAACTCAAACTATAAATTACAAACATGTCTGACACAATACTTTTATTATTACATTCAAACAAAATATTAGAATACAATAGTCTAACAGATTGTTTTATCATTAACACTGTTGAACTAACACCAAAATTTCTAAGCATGTGTTTGGGTATAATTAATAATATATTATTAATTTAATTACAAGTTCTTATCGAATGATTGAATTTCGATCAAAGTCTAGATACCTACTATTAACGAGAAGGTTATATTAATAATACTAAATCCCATGAAAAGTTCCGTAACAAAAAAAAAACAAAATCTGTAGGTAGACAAAATGGAGAGATTATGACACTTTTTTTAAATTTCTTTTAAATTTATGGTTCCCGGTGCCTGTAGATATCACAACGGCAATTCTGGCATCTGTCGTGAGATATGAGGTCGAAGACTCAAATGTATTAGGTAATATGATATAGTAGTTTGTTTGTATTGTACATGATGTAAAGTAATGTTATATCATTGTATGAATAAAAACCCTTCCACAGTCATCCAGTTAGTAAGTCTCTAGTACACCAAGGAGGATGTTTGTGATAAATACACTGGTTCACACGTGCACATAGTTTTATCAATTACTAATGGTAGTCCAATCGTCGAAATTCGATCATAGTTATTAATTGAAATTATACGTTTGAACACTATTATAGTTCTATTGTCATTGTCAAAGACTTTACTTCTCTAATAACAGATTTCACCAAGGCTGCACTATAGACAAATAATGTTAAAGACAAACAATGTTAATCTATTCTCAATTTGACAACCGACTTTAACAATAAACAAAAAAGTGCGTTAAACATATGATAGTGTGTGTAATGTTTTTTTTTGTTGATGAAATGTAGTTTTTAGCATAATTAAAAAAAAGACTGCACTCCTTCTATATTCCTTCTCTATAAGTGTGGGAAATTTTATATTCCCTGAGTTCTGTAGCTATAATCAACCTATTACACAATAGCGCTTTGTAACCAGATAGCGTTCATAACAACACCATTTAAAGTACTCAACAATTCTTCAAACAATTCAAACACAACTATTCAAAGGGTTATTGGACCTGATGGATCCGTAAGGACGTGGATCCACCATAGAGGTATTGAGACTCGAATCGTATTGGCGACTCGTGTCTTCAATGATGAAAATGTTTAACTGTATTAATTAATATTTCTGCTGACTATGAAATCCTGTGGTTTTTTACCCCTACAAGCGCATGCCTAAAAACCTTATCCTTTTTAAGAGATTATTAACAGAATTGTAACTTAATAATTAAAGTACTGTTGCTTCATATCAAAAATTTAACTGAAACTATAATTTTTATTTAACATAACTAATTGTGTTGCTTTAGCGGTCGGTAATAAGTGCCAAAAAACGGTAATAGGAACACACCCCATGCATTGGATCGGTAATAGGGATATGGTCCTTCCTATCAATTTTTAATTTTTTGATTTTTTTAATTTATTTTTGCTAGTTGTTCCTTAATTGCATTAAAAAAAAGAGTAACCTACGGAACCGTAAAAAAAAATTATAGAGCCAGTGATTGAACAACTGCTTATTTTTTACTTATCAATCTGAACCTGGCTTAAACTGGCGGTAATGGGTGCGTTTAACTTAATTAGGATTAGACAACAAATATAATGTTCCTTGTATTCCATACCCAGAAATAGAATAAGATAAACAGCCCTTGTTTGTAAGATAGTCTATAAGTACAACATGCTTATGAATAAAACAGTCTTAAACCATCTTCTACCTTGAACGGTAGCTCTGTAGTTTCTTTTTTAAAAGCCTACCCCGCATCATAACTCCCGGTCCGCACAATTTACACAAAAAGGGGTACAAAGTTTTTACTTCACGTATTAATATGTAGATTTCACATTTAATCATGTTATAATCTAAGTCGACAATGCGCTGAGTAAGAAGTTCAAGATAGCTAGAGGTTCCGAATAAAGCGCTTGGTTTAAGGTAATTTTGCTTACCTAATTGCCAGTAGTCTCAAGAGGCTATTCTGTCTTCGCAATGGGTGGTGTACTAATTTACAGGGCTTAGTCTGAGAGAATTTTCTAACATCTGCCCTAACAAGGGCAGCGCCTCGCTGAATCTACCATTGGATAGCATCAGGACCCACTGAGAAGATCCGGCGAGAAACTCAGTTGGTGGCAGTTGGTTTATTTAAGGCAAAAAATGTATCAGAGTACTGATTTTACTTGACATCGCTAAACATCAAATTCTGAGGAAATGAGTAGATTTTATGAGGAGTAATAAGAAGGATTTTATGAGGATTAAGCTAACCTTCACTTTCATGCCAGGTACGACGTGCCCGCAACTTCCATGCTTTTGTTCGCTGTCCAAGGTATCATAGCTTTTTATTATTATAAAAGATGTTTCCGTCATTCCGTATCCATGGATTATCTTCTGACAGTTAGGGAAACTGTTAAAGAACAAAATATTAATTTTAATAGACAGGTAACAAAAATTTGTAAACCCATAAAATCGAATCGCTTTAAGCTGTGAATTCTGTGAAATGAAATAGGTACTAATCCAAAGTTTTATCGGTTTGGTAATTTGCAGTACGTATGCCCGCATTGATATTTTTTTTATGAAAAACTAAAAATGATGATGGATAGGTAGCTATCTTCTTTAATCTATTTATTGATTGTTTTCCCTAACTATTGTTATACTAACAAACTATTATTTTAACTATTACTAACATTTTGGATATAAAGCACTTGAAAATATTACGATTAATTTCCATTTAGAAGTTCAGTCTCAAAGAAATGAGGAGTCAAAAAATAGCCGGAAAAAGAGACTTATGTTTCTTTTTAACCCGAAAAAAATGTTGTTTCATTCTTTCAGAATTAAATGCAACGCAGGTCAGATGTTATACTGAGCACACTCAGCAATCGAATAATCTGAGGTTTCTTTAAACCCATTAGTGTAGGAGTAAGTAAAGGTCACCAAAACTTACTTCCTTAAAACCCCCATAGTTGTCTCTTGACTGAGTGGAGCTGCACCACACCAAATTCTAGTCACTGAAGACAAGTCATACTTTTGGACGAGATCAGACTTTGATAGAAAAACAGCGATTGGCGGCACTATTATCAAAAGGTTTACCTGTTACGAAATAAATTAAATGTTGAAAACTGGTGATAATACAATATTTTTCGTAATTTGAAACAAGAAACTGTAAAGTTACCTTATATTCCTCAATGGCTTTTAAGTAATCTACAGGTGAGTACACCATCAAAATCAACAATTTATTACATCCTAAATAGTGTATCACACTAAATAATCCAAAAACGTGGCACATAGGTAAAATTGATAAGAACCTTGTACATGATTCCCGAGTATATCCAAAACTAAAAGAACACAAATCAATTAAATCAGCACAATGAAAAAACAAACAGCCAACGATAAAGAAGCTGAAAATGATTATATAATGATTATTTTGATATGTCGTCGTGGCCTATAAGACGTCGGGTGGATTCGTGTTGAGTGATGCACCGGTGTTCGATTCCCAGGCGGGTACCAATTTTTCTAATGAAATACGTACTCAACCAATGTTCACGATTGACTTCCACGGTCAAGGAATAACATCATGTAATAAAAATCAAACTCGCAAAAATTATAATTTGCGAATTATTCGTGGTAGGACCTCTTGTGAGTCTGCGCGGGTAGGTACGTAGGTACCACCCCCCTGCCTATTTCTGCCGTGAAGCAGTAATGCGTTTCGGTTTGAAGGGTGGGGCAGCCGTTGTAACTTATACTGAGACATTAAAACTTATATCTCAAGCTGGGTGACGCCTTTACGTTGTAGATGTCCATGGGCTCCAGTAACCACTTAACACCAGATGGGCTGTGAGATCGTCCACATATCTGAGAAAAAGAAAAGAAGCTAAAAAGCAGTGGGTGTGATTTAAATGAAATAAATCGATTATTCAATTAATACTTTTATGAAATGCTCGTGTAGTAATAGTAATAAGAAATCGCATATTTTAAACACTAAAAATAACTCGATAGTTTTCGGACATTATTGTGAAAGCATAATTTACTGATATCAAGTTGCAATTTATTAAGCGCTGAGAAGCGAGAAAGTCTCGTCTATAAATAACCAATTCACGATAGAAAAAATGTTGGGTTCATAGATACTTACTCAAGAGAAGAGGAGACATACAAAGCATTAAGATGGCTGAGCTTGACTCCCTTGGGCAGACCGGTAGTACCAGAAGAGTAGAAAATAAACGCGGTATCAGTACCGTTCACCTCGACCGGAACATACGTGTTGGGATTAGTCGGCACCAGCAATGAGCTGTACGAATTGACATCGTGCTGTACTGGTTCGCCATTAAGTTGAATCAACTTATTAATAAATGACATAGATTTAAAAACATCTATATGTTTTTTTAAGCTGTTCTCAGAAGCTACAATAAGTTTTGGCAACGAAATATTCAACGCGTGCTGTATCTCATCTACAAAAGAAACATCACAGATTTTAACAAATTAGTTTCGTGCCTTAATGAAAAGATAGAAATTTTTTTTAAAGTAAATTTGTAAAACCTGCTTTGTATTGCGGGTTGAAGGCGGTCACAACCGCGCCACAACATATAGCGCCCATCACAGCGGTAACAAATTCAGGTCGGTTTTCACTACATATACCTACGACATCTCCTCGATTTAGGCCCATACTTTGTAATCCGACGGCGGCACTGACGGTTTCTTCTAGTAATTGCTTATAGCTTACTTTATGTCCAGTGTGATAGTCAATCTGTAATGTATATAAAAAAAAGAGCTAAAACGACCGCTGCTCTCATATGGCTTGATGCGACTATACCCTTATGACAGGCACTAATAATCCATAATAATAATAGAAAGCGGATCCCTTACGTACAAGTTTATTAATTGCTTCCGTAATTTAGTAATTACATCGCGTAGTAAAAATTAAACCGAAAAATAATTTAATACGCCATCACTTCAAGAAATATCTTTGCAGAGTTCCGAAAGTATCTTGGAGTTGATATTCCGAATGAGGTTCAATAGTTAAGTATTTTAAGAGGTAAAGCAAAGTTATATCCTAAAATAATGCGATTGCTTTTGTTTCCTTAACAAAGCGAATCTTTTTTTTTCAAATGAAGTTTCAAATGAATTTGTAGGTATGTGTCGTTGGACGACGGCAGCCAATTCCAGCAGTAGCAGTTGAGTTGTCGGTCTTCGCGATAATAAAGGAATTTTAACAAAACAAATTAACATTTTCGTTTAAAACGATTCCGCTAATGTATTATTAATGTGTTTGTTGGGATCAAATAAAAAAATAGCACTTACCAGTGCCACGCCGTCTTGTCTTAAACAGATTTCTCTGATTCTGTCCAGAAAATGCTGCCCAAATGACAAATGGGCTGGCACAAGAAGCGCTGGCCCTCCGCACACTACTTTCTCGTCGTTTTTCATTTTTTATCAATATAAAGTGTTAAAATTTTCAAGAAAATAAAAATTTGTCGATCAATTAAGTCCGTGTCAATTACAGGTCTGTCATTAAATACCTAGTTAATTTATAAATATCGTGGAAATTATTTCAAATTAAGTAGATACGTATTAAAGTATCCTTTTTGCGTTTTATCGTGTTGAAAAAATTAACAAATATACCTTTACTGATAGTAATGAAGAACGAAAATGTTTCAAGTGACTGACTATAATCATTGTCAGAGTGAAAATATATATACATACACGCACATAAGTAGTAAGTTCATGCAGCGGCCTTGCGCTGCCGTTGCTTGTTTGTTTGTTACATTATAAATTCAACAGCCGGTGCGATTTTAATTATTTGAATAATACGAATTAATAGCAAAGTTTATAAATATCTTGTACCATAAAAAAATGCAAAACCATCTGGTGATAAACATCATACTTCACTTCTGCGATCAAAAGTTGAGTACATAGAAAAGTTTAATCGTCATTTCGTCATTTTGAATGAAATATTTGAAAAATTGTCAAGTGTAGGTACTTAATGCTGGGTGGTAACTTAATGATTTCGAATAACTTTCATGAAGTTCTTCTACTTGAATAATAGATTAGTGGGTGGTGGGTCCCAAAAAACATACTTCTTCTTCTTCTGGGTGCTAATGATTGAAACATTAGTTTTCCGCACAGAAGTCGAGGACTGCCCTCGCTCGTTACGAGTCCGTAGCCTGAATTTCCCGACTATGCTACGAACATTCCATTAGTGTATTGCCTATCTTGGCATTGAAATCTCCCATAAGTATTGTATTCGAAGTCGTCGTGGCCTAAAGGATAAGACGTCCGGTGCATTCGTATCTAGCGATGCACCGGTGTTCGAAACCCGCACGCAGGTACCAATTTTTCCAATGAAATACGTACTTAACAAATGTTCACGATTGACTTCCACGGTGAAGGAATAACATCGAGTAATAAAAATCAAACCCGCAAAATTATAATTTGCGTAATTACTGGTGGTAGGACCTCTTGTGAATCCACACGGGTAGGTACCACCGCCCCGCCTATTTCTGCCGTGAAGCAGTAATGCGTTTCGGTTTGAAGGGTGGGGCAGCCGTTGTGACTATACTGAGACCTTAGAACTTATTCGGTTTCCCCAAGAGGTTTAATTATCTTTTTATTGTTTGAAAGCATGCCACATGTTCGATTTCTAATTACTTGCATAGATCATAGATTATACATTTAATATATTTGCATAGATGTATCTTAATGGTCCGTGCCGCAGAATTAGTACTATATATTTACCGTCTGTAAATCACTTCAATCAAACTCCAATAATATCTCAAGCGTTGTGCGAATGATTCATATCAATTCCCTTTTTAAATGCTGTTGTCAGAAAAACCAGCGAACTATAAATCCAGTAGGTTTCCCGAATAACCCTAAACATGGCCGTTCGATCTGAATTACATGAAGCACGATTGCATAAAAGATGGAACAGCCGTTATATTATACACATATATGCACATATATACAATTGAGACTTAGACGTCACGCTCGAAGGTGGGTGGCGACATTGACGTTGTGATATCTGTGGTCTCCGGTAACCACTTAGCACCAGGTAGGCCGGGTGCTGGGTCCCCTAAGTAACCAATCCGTTACCCATATCATTATATGGGTAGCGAATCTCAATCGTGTGAAACCTGTGAGAGATTCGGCCCAAAAACATTTCTAGGTGGTTGTCTTAATACTAAGATATTAAATTATAACAAGAGATCAACTACGTGTGTAGAGCCCATTTAAAAATATTACCACTAACTACTTATATCAGGTGGACCATGAGCTAGTCTAGTCAAAATAATAAAATAATTTCTATATTTTATTGTATTTGAGCCGTAGAGCTGAAAGCCTACATTCATTTTGGACGTTCTGATTAGAATAGATAAGATTCGCTAAGTTAAGAAAGCGTAGAAGTTATTAAGATGCACTGCTCTGACTAGGGCTAGTGTTAGGAAATTCTCTCAGGTTGAGCCCGTGAGCACATCTACCCATCAGGACAGTTGGAACAGCCTCATAGGATACCAGGAAAAAAAAGAGTTCAAAATAGCAACCGATCTGGCTCGTCTGGTGGCTTACATTTAGATATATTGAAATGAAAAAAGAACTTTATCTCAACTTTAATAATTCAATTATTTATACAATTTAATTTAAACAATTAATTTAATACAATGATTAGTTCACCATTATTATATGATCATAATATACATACATATATAAGAAATAACTTAAAAATCTAACTTTACCCAAAATTTAAAAAAAAAACAGTCATAAAAACAAGGCCAACGAGTTATTTGTTTCCTAAAATTCTTACAATTTACATATATTCGTAATAATATTATTCTTTTTTCGAAGGTCAATAAATGATCTCTTGCAGAACAAAGGCAATATACAAAAGAAAAACTTCAAAAAATATTATTTACTATCTTTTGCCCGCGACTTCGTCCGCGTGGAATAGTTACTTTGGCATAACGCTAAATTTTACCCACCTCTTCATTTACGTAGAAAGTGAAAATATTTTGAAATAATAGAATTTTAAGGAGTTATTTTTAAGGTACCAAAAGCACGCTTTTTAACAGACTTCAAAAGTGGAAGTTATCAATTTTGTTCGAAAGAGTTGACTTCCCGAATGGTCTTGTTTACATCAAGATCTGATGATGGTATCTTGGAGATATTCAGTAAAAACTATAATTGTCAAAGCCTGTCTTGAAATTATTTGGGTTTTTCAATATCGTAATGAATAACGTATTTATTTGGACAGGGATTAATATTATCTTTATAAAAACACCTTCACAAAAAATGCTTTTTTTAGAACAAATTTGTTTAACATAAAAAAACGTTATAGTGAGCCAACCTTAATATAAGTAGTCAGGTCATAAGTATTGTCATACAGTAAAAACTTTTCTTTTAGAATGCTGGCCACAAAAAAGTTTATTGAATTCGAATTTCGAATTATTCATGAAAATAAAAATGTATACTTTTAGCATTTTACTCATTTTTAAATATGGAGTGGACGCTTAAAGAAGACCGTGTTGTAGTTATTGCGTTGCATCGTTGCGGTTACGCGCCAATTCAAATTTTTAACATACTGAAAATTTTTAATATAACCAAAAAATTCGTTTATCGTACCATCAAACGATACAATGAAGACTAGTGTAGATGACAGGTCAAGAAGTGGTCGCCCTCAGTCTGTTAGGACTCCAGCAGTGATAAAAGCTGTGAAGGCGCGAATTCAAAGAAATCCCAAACGTAAGCAGAAACTGTTGGCCCTTCAGATGGGGTTAAGCAGAACCACGGTGAAAAGGGTGTTAAATAAAGACTTAGGGCTTCGGGAATATCGAAGAAAAACAGGAAATCGTTTGAATGCTCGTCTAATAGAGCTGAGACTGAAGAGATGCCGCGCTTTGTTGAAGCGGTACGCGGGAAAAAAATATCGGGAAATTCTTTTTTCGGATGAAAAAATTTTTACCGTAGAAGAGAGCTACAACAAACAAAATGATAAGGTGCACGCACACAGTAGTGAAGAAGCGAGCAACCGTATTCCGCGTGTCCAACGAGGTCATTTTCCATCCTCGCTCATGGTATGGTTGGGAGTTTCTTATTGGGGCTTAACAGAGGTACATTTTTGTGAGAACGAATGCAGTTGTGTATCAAAATACAGTCCTGACGAACCTTGTGGAACCTGTTTCTCATACCATGTTCAATAACAGGCACTGGGTATTCCAACAAGATTCGGCGCCAGCTCATAGAACGAAGAGCACACAAGACTGGCTGGCGGCACGTGAAATCGACTTCATCCGGCACGAAGACTGGCTCTCCTCCAGTCCAGATTTGAATCCGTTAGATTACAAGATATGGCAACACTTGGAGGAAAAGGCGTGCTCAAAGCCTCATCCCAATTTGGAGTCACTCAAGACATCCTTGATTAAGGCAGCCGCCGATATTGACATGGACCTCGTTCGTGCTGCGATAGACGACTGGCCGCGCAGATTGAAGGCCTGTATTCAAAATCACGGAGGTCATTTTGAATAAACTTTAGTGTCATAAGAATCTATGTTTTGTTAAGTTCATTTTGGTATATGAATGGTTACATAATGAATAAACTTGTTTCAATTATTTTACATTAAACATGTGACAGAATTTATGACCTGACTTGGTATAGACATATGTTGTCGCGGACCTTTTTTAGATCTTTTAAAGGGTAACAATTCTCTCATACATTACTTTAGCGAAACTTTAACCGTTTCCGCAGAGCACGCAGTCGGAAGCTTTTAAAAGGGTAAAAACCCCGATTTTGAAACATTATTTATTGGTGCTCCGCCTGCATTGGTCTTAGCGTGATGTTATATAACCTATATATAGCCTTCCTCAATAAATGGGCTATCTAATACTGAAAGAATCGGGAAATCGGACCAGTAGTTCCTCAGATTAGCGCGTTCAAACAAACAAACTCTTCAGCTTTATAATATTATAAGTATAGATAAAGAAAATAAGTAGCTATATAGAACCAACTAACAGGAGTCTAATAAATGGATACTTGGAAACGTGGTGCTTGTCATCTTGGTCACTGGGAGTCATTGCATGAATCTAATAAGTATGCGATAATTATAATAAACTTTGGCACAGTATATATAGTACATTATAGTGCAATACTACAAAGTCATTCGAGCTGAGTCAAGCACCAGTCGCGTAAGGAAGTGTTCATCGACCGTTTGATCGCTTCATGGCAGATCTACCTCCCAAGTGTTTCTTGAGAATTTCTACCTGCGCCTATATGTAATGCATTGTCTGCCGCCCGGGTACAATAGAATTTGGCCCTTAAATATAAATTTTATCAGTGCTCGTAATCTCGGGAACGAGATTCAGATTAAAGTAACTACACCCGACGACCCTAGGGGCTCTCTCAAGCTACCTCCGAAAGGAGCGTAAATGTTTTCACCCTTATACGCTTCAGGAGGAGCGTGAACTCCGCGCGGTCATACGCGGCGTACCGAAGGAATTAGATGCCGGGCTCGTCAAGGCCGACCTTCTCGAACAAGGCCTACGGTGCATCGCATGCACACAGGACTCACCCTTCGACCGCGTCTGACAATCTCGCTCTAGCGATCGACTTTTTTCAGTCGATCAACTTTGAGCGCGTAAACGCTTTGGGCGACACCATCCGCGCCGCCTCCACTGCACAGCACTTCATCGCCGTTGTGCAGGAATACGCCGACGTACAGGCGTTGTTAAATACGAACATCCTCCCCTCACTCCGCCGGTAATCAATGGCGTACAAATAGTAGGTTGAAAGCCCTATCAGTAACGATAGGATCTTTTAACGCGTACGGTCTCGCAAATCAACGTGATTATGTTAGTGATTTTTTTGCGTGACCATCAAATTGACATCTTTTTTAATGCAGGAGACCCCTACATAATCCGCACGACAGCCGCCGCAACCGCTGCGACCCTAAAATCGTGAACTATAACATGGTTCTGAACGACAGGCTCCCTGCTCCTGGTGGTGGTACCGTCATAGAAGAAGCCCTGCATTGCGCATACCACAACCCCCAACGGCAGACGCCTCGACGCCCTAGTCGATGATCTCGCTTTCAATCTCGTCTCTCCGCTACCCGCTATATATCGTACATCGCCCAGATATACTCGATATAGCATTACTAAAAAACGTAACTCTGCGTATGCACGTTGACCCCCGTCCCGTCGTTATGAAGTTCGGTCGCGCTCCCAATTCCGTTCCCGTCACGAGGACTGTGGTGGATTGGTATACGCTGGGCATGAGCCTGGATAAATCTGATCCACCATCGCTCCCATTCAGTCCGGACTCCACCCCGTCCCCTCAAGATACTGCTGAAGCCATAGACATCGTAACGTCACACATCACCTCGACATTAGATAGGTCATCGAAGCAAGTTGTAGCGGAGGACTTCCTTCACCGCTTTAAATTTGCCGACGATGTTAGAGAACTCCTTAGAGCCAAAAACGCCTCGATCCGCGCGTACGATAGGTATCCTAACGAGGAAAATCGAATTCGAATGTGTGGCCTACAACGCGACGTAAAATCTCGCATCGCCGAAGTCGGAGATGCCAGATGGTCTGATTTCTTAGAAGGACTCGCACCCTCCCAACGGTCTTAGTACCGCTTAGCTCGAACTCTCAAATCGCATACGACAGTAACTATGCCTCCGCTCGTAGGCCGAGGCTCGTAGTCGTCAGGCCGACTCGCGACGTTCGATGACGACGAAAAAGCAGAGCTACTGGCCGATACAGTGCTTACTCCATGCACGCCCAACACTCAATCCGCGGACCCTGTTCATGTAGAAATAGTAGACAGTGAGATCGAACGTAGAGCCACCTGGCCACCCTCGAACGCGCTACCACCCGTTACCCCGACGGACCTAATCAAAGACCTACGTCCTCACAAGGCTCCCGGTTCAGACGGTATATCTAACGCATTGCAAGCATCGCAAGCATCTCGGGCAAAACATACTTTGTGAGTGCAACTTTTACATTAATGATTTAGACTTTAAGGCAGATTCAATTATTGTATTACTAATACGGACAAACATTGCTGAAATCAATTTGGTGTGTTCGTTTTTGCAATGAGTGAGCCCAGCGGCGAAAGAGGTGACGTCAGCCCCACTAACGTCACGGTTTCTAAAAATTCTAAATATTCCCGGCCCGCCGTTAGGTATATATATAATATATAATTATTATATTAGTAATACAATAATTAAATCAGCCTCAAAGTCTAATTCATTAATGTAAAAGTTGCACTCACAAAGTATGTTTTGCCCGAGAGGCTTGCGGTGCTTGCAATGCGTTACAGGAAAAGTGTTAGTAGATTTAACTACAGCAAGTTTAATCTCTTCGGGGACGAATTTTTGTAAAATAAAATAATAATGAGTTTAATTTATTCTTTATGGAGATTTTTCACTTTATAGGTAAACAATTCAATAAGTAGAAAAAAAATAGAAATAGTGAATATTGATTAGAAAAATTATGTCCACATAATAATATGTGGCCATTTAGCGTAGAGATAAAAATATAAATAATTTGGGCCAATTTCACTGAAGAGATTAATAATAGTTTTTATATCCTTTTGATCAGAGAGAAGATAGTCCACAAATTATATTACAGAATAACATTGACCACTGAAGTGACTTCAATTATAATTTGCTTTTCTTCATTTCTGCAATTCTTTGTTTGAGTACACGCCGCAGTATTTTTCCAGACGCGTTTTTTGGTATTTCTTTGACGAATATAATACCACCGTGGAGTCTTGATGTAGATGACAACTAAAACAGATAAGAAATCTATTTTTGTAGCTTATTTGTACAGCTATTTGCATATAAACATGAAATAATTGCAAAATAAAAAATAGATGTTATTCGTATGCAAATTAGTGAGCATTTGGTAACTGAGGGATTTTTTAGCCATCGAGAAAACCATCCTCAATATACCAGATAAACTTAAAGAGTGACGTAGCTATGTCAAAGCAAAGCTTACAGTCGAAAGGGACCGTGTATTTGGGCAACCGCCTTACGCCTGTCGCTTATGATTGTAGCCCAATCATTCGCTAAACAGTTTACCGTGCTGTGCGCTATTTTTCACTTACCTTTATATTGAGTTATTTAAGTTAGATTACTTAGTTAATTTACTTAGAACTCATATCTCAAGGTGGGTGGCGCATTTACGTTGTAGATGTCTATATAGCTCCAGTAACCACTTAACATCAGGTAGGCTGTGAGCTTGTCCACCCACCTAAGCAATAAATAAAAAAATCTACCTATATTGTACCCCATCCTATATACCAGGGGAGGCCAACCGGTAGATCGCGATCGACCGGTCGATCGTGGCTATTAGTTCAGTCGATCGTGGCAAGATAAAAATATAAATACATAGAACAGACTGCGCAACGTAATCACCAATTGCTGCACGCATCATCTTCATCTTGTATCATTTGTCAACGACCATTACGTCACATTATTTATCCTATCTTGTACACAATAGTTCTCTTTTATTATATAATTTCAGGTTTATTTTAATATTTTTAATAAAAGAAAACATGCTACTTATTTGTTTCATTATCAAGAAAGGTCATTGGCAGATCGCAGTGTTTTGTCAGTAGATCTTGGTTCTAATTAAGTTGGCCACCCCTGCTATATACATTAAACGTTACATAAACGACATAACAAATATTTATTCTCTCTATGCTACTTATCCTTCATGCCAGCGCCTAAAAAATCTAGCTAGTTGAAGCAGCTTAACTACGGCTGCTTCTACAAGCACATATTCCATAAAAACCCCATAATGATATTGAACAAAAATTGCACTTTCTATTTTAATGGCCTTATAATAAAACCTAAATTTCAGTGTGCTTAGTGCGAGTTTTTTAAATGTCTAGCCCAACGCTCGAAAGTTCACCTTCTCATTAACAATAAGCAAAAGCGGGTACTTTTAATTTTTTGTTTTAGAACCAAAAAAATCCTGTTTATAGATCGGTCCATTTGAACTATCGGACTTATCCATGGTCAGATGACCTAAATGCAAATAATATGTCCGGCTTACAATTAGGAAATACAGGTACATTGTTCTGCTGGCTTATTACTTTCCTGCCCGTAGTAGCGGTAGCATTATCAATTATTTTTCTCACAAATTGCTTAATCCCAAATATCTATATTTAGCATCGGTAGTATGGAGGGTTGCGAGCCCGTACAAGAGGCTAGCACTATTCAACCTATTTCTTGTACGCAATCGTGCCTTCCAATCCAAAGGTTTGACAATCGTTGCAAGCTGCAACTGCATGCAAGCTGGGGTATTAACCTTATTTCAAGGTGGGCAATAAGCATTCATATTGTGACGTTCTCAGGCTGCCAACTTTCATAATCACACAACATGAGTGAGCAGGGAGCACGCTTACTTAGCTAAATTAATATCTATAAACTAATTAAAAATAGTCTGTCTTCTGTTGCCACTCCAAGACTGTTTCATTTTCACTATCAAGAGTGAAAATAATTTGCTTTTAGGTACTGAGGTTCAAGATTATCGTTATCATTATACATATATTATACCCTTCAACGCCTTACAATCTCATGTTACCATAATACTTTTTTCTCCTACCTACGCCGAAAGTTCGGTTTTCGTCCCGCTGTACAGGGAAGAAAGTGTAACTTTTTCTCCCTGGGTACAAGTGCGCATGCGCGTTAGTGTCTCCCTCTGCTCTCACGCACTCTAAGATTCTCCGCCATTGTTGTGCTCGGGTAATTTGCAATATTGTGTTTAGTGTAAAAGTGAAATAAACAAAAGGCAATGAAATTTAATATTGAAGTATTAAACAAATATGAGTTCATCAGACAGTTCTTATTCAACTAGTAGTAGTTTATTTAAAAATTAAAAAACCGTTAAATTGTTTTTTTTTATGAGTATGGGGGGCTCCGGCCCCACTACCCCCGCCCCCGGACCCCGACTCGCTACTCCACGAGCTTTCGGCCTGGTAGGAGAAAAAATAGTATGTGCACCGCGGGACAAAAGTTGGACATTTCCTCCCTTGGTGCACAATGTACTATAAAATATCCATAATATTCCACCACAGCAGCTGTAGTAAGCTGCAATGCTAAGTCAAATTATGTTACTGACCCGTTCATTAGTAAAGTCTAGCAGTTCTCTTTCTGTAAGCGTGACGTCAGGCTTGGGCACTACGAAGGCGGTGGGCAGCTCGCCAGCCAACTCGTCGGGCGCTCCCACCACTCCACACTCCAACACGTCGCTGTGCTGCAGCAGTACGCGCTCTATCATTGCCGGGGCTACCTAACATATTAAATTAAATCAGATTAACACAATTTTACTTTACCATGTAATTTTGGTAAAAATGTTGAGCTGTAATTGTGTGTGTTCATTGTAGTTTTACAAAAAAAATATTTAGCATTAAGGTTTTAAGTAACACAAAAGAGAAAATGTGATACAACAACGGTCACGTACGAATTTCTATGATTGGACGGACACTGGTTACATTGATATGTTTATATAAAATATGTAAATACAGTAATCCCCTCTATAACGCCGTATTCTTAAAATGCACTTTAATATTACGCGATTTCATAACCTTCATTTACGACTCATTTAACGCAGGGATTTCCCGCATATTTGTTCTAAGCCAAGGGAAGATATTTTTATGATAAATATAAAATGTATTTTCCAGGGTTATGGATGTATATTATATATATGTAAGTGTGTAATAAAAATCATACATTTATTTCCGTTATCTGGTACCTGTGACACAAGCTCTTTACGAACTTAGCACGGGACCAGTTAACGTGGCGTGATCGTTGGTAAATATATATTTATTTATAGTACACGATATTGTTTTCCTTAACATTCGATTTAAACCCATTTTAACGAAAAAAGTTCAATGTGAATCAATTGCATATAACCGGTTACATGGGGCTAAACGGGTGCGTTAAACGAGATTACTCCTACAACGCTGCCTTTACTTACGCTTTAATGAGCTCACGAGCTCAACCTGGGGGAATTTAGCAAAACACAAGCCCTAGCAAGAACAGTGCTTCGCAGAATCTAACACTGGTTCGGTATTACGACTCACTAAGAAGATCCGACGAAAAACTCAACGGGTTGTGTGTAGGTTGCATGTCGAACTCTTTTCTCACGAGAGCGGTGACTAGTGCTTAGTGAGCCTAAAATCACTGAGAGCGCATCCGAAAAGACATGTTTTCCGATAAAAGTTTCGAAGGTTAACTTAAAGCATTAGTGATAATGAGCTCCTTAATTATAAATAAAGGAAAGTTGAGGCCCACTTATCATTATCCAAGGCCAGGCGACTGCTCAACAATTATTATTTGGGTGCAAAGAGGTTAATGATCTAACAAAGAGATATCAAAGATTAACTTAAAAAAATGGAGCCAGTAATTGTTAACCATTTATGATCTTAATATAAAAATATTGAGATAGATGGATGGACGAGCTCACAGCCCACCTGGTGTTAAGTGGTTACCGGAGCCCATAGACATCCAACGTAAATGCGCCACCCACCTTGAGATATAAGTTCTAAGGTCTCAAGTATAGTTACACGTATATCACGTATAGTGTAGATAAAAGATAAATTATTCTAACTTTTACGTTTTAAGAAATTCTGTGATAGATTTACGTACAGGCTTAGGTTTTAATGTATCACTAGCGGCCCGCCCCGGCTTCGCTTGGGAAGTAGCGTACGCGATGTAAAGAATTTTAGGTAATTTTTTTACACATTGAATTACATTATTGGAGTTTCAGTAGGGATCCCTAATTTTTTGAAAATATATTATAATAAATATAGCCTATGTCACCCGGGGATAGCGTAGCTTTCCAACAGTGAAAGAATTTTTTAAATCGGTTCAGTAGTTTCGGAGCCTATTCAATACAAACAAACAAACAAATCTTTCCTCTTTATGATATTAGTATAGATTACTAGTGTTCGCCAGATTTTTCGATAATCATCACTGCGTTAGGCTTACTAGATTCCTAGAGACAATTATATTCGTTTCGTGTATCGAATTTTCTCTTTTGGTGATTCTCTAGTCTTGTTTATCAGTCTAATGATCATGATCACCTCCGTGTAAAAGTTCCGTCCTCACGATGTTGTTCCATCTCATCCTGTCTTCGGCTAACATTACGGAAACATTTCATATACTATATAAAAAAAGTTGACTCTAAAAAAGGCAATAACGACCAAGTTCCAAAATAAGTAAATCAGTCGGCAGGTGAAAATTATAGGCATTGTTTTAACTGAGCCTATAACGTATTTTCCAAACAATGAGATAATTATTTACCTGCTCGATAACATTGCTTTGTAAATTATTTGTTGATATCTAATGATAATGGACTTTAGATAAAGTATTATATAAATAGTATAACTAGTCAGGTCATAAGTATTGTCACACAGTAAAAACTTTTCTTTTAGAATGCTGGCCACAAAAAAGTTTATTGAATTCGAATTTCGAATTGTTCATGAAAATAAAAATGTATACTTTTAGAATTTTACTCATTTTTAAATATGGAGTGGACGCTTAAAGAAGACCGTGTTGCAGTTATTGCGTTGCATCGTTGCGGTTACGCGCCAATTCAAATTTTTAACATAATGAAAAATTTGAATATATTCCAAAAGATTCGTTTATCGTACCATCAAACGATACAATGAAGACTCTAGTATAGATGACAGGTCAAGAAGTGGTCGCCCTCGGTCTGTTAGGACTCCAGCAGTGATAAAAGCTGTGAAGGCGCGAATTCAAAGAAATCCCAAACGTAAGCAGAAACTGTTAGCCCTGCAGATGGGGTTAAGCAGAACCACGGTGAAAAGGGTGTTAAATGAAGACTTAGGGCTTCGGGCATATCGAAGAAAAACAGGACATCGTTTGAATGTTCGTCTAATGGACCTGAGACTGAAGAGATGCCGCGCTTTGTTGAAGCGGTACGCGGGAAAAAAATATCGGGAAATTCTTTTTTCGGATGAAAAAATTTTTACCGTAGAAGAGAGCTACAGCAAACAAAATGATAAGGTGTACGCACACAGTAGTGAAGAAGCGAGCAACCGTATTCCGCGTGTCCAACGAGGTCATTTTCCATCCTCGCTCATGGTATGGTTGGGAGTTTCTTATTAGGGCTTAACAGAGGTACATTTTTGTGAGAAAGGTGTAAAAACGAATGCAGTTGTGTATCAAAATACAGTCCTGACGAACCTTGTGGAACTTGTTTCTCATACCATGTTCAATAACAGGCACTGGGTATTCCAACAAGATTCGGCGCCAGCTCATAGAGCGAAGAGCACACAAGACTGGCTGGCGGCGCGTGAAATCGACTTCATCCGGCACGAAGACTGGCCCTCCTCCAGTTTTGAATCCGTTAGATTACAAGATATGGCAACACTTGGAGGAAAAGGCGTGCTCAAAGCCTCATCCCAATTTGGAGTCACTCAAGATATCCTTGATTAAGGCAGCCGCCGATATTGACATGGACCTCGTTCGTGCTGCGATAGACGACTGGCCGCGCAGATTGAAGGCCTGTATTCAAAATCACGGAGGTCATTTTGAATAAACTTTAGTGTCATAAGAATCTATGTTTTGTTAAGTTCATTTTGGTATATGAATGGTTACATAATGAATAAACTTGTTTCAATTATTTTACATTAAACATGTGACAGAATTTATGACCTGACTAGGTATAATATGCTCACATTTTACGTGATAGAATGAATTTACGTGATAGAATGAATTACCGCATTAGTTTTAAGTTAAAAAAAAGATGATACCTACATTTTTATTGACATAAGTGCCGTATACTGTGAAACGAAAAGGTACATGATGTCGAAGTCTCAATAATACTGTTGTATAACGACCGTCCCACCTTGCAAATCGAAAAGTGGGCCACTTCTCAGCAGCAGCAAACAGTAGTAACAACCGTGAACAACTTTTTACTGGTGGTAGGACCTCTTGTGAGTCCGCGCGGGTAGGTACCACCACCCCGCCTATTTCCGCCCTGAAGCAGTAATGCGTTTCGGTTTGAAGGGTGGGGCAGCCGTTGTGACTATATTGAGATCTTAGAACTTATATCTCCAGGTGTGTGGCGCATTTACGTTGTAGATGTCTATGGGCTCCAGTAACCACTTAACACCAGGTGGGCTGTGAGCTCGTCTACACCACTAAGCAAGAAATAAATAAATAAACAAACAGACCGTGCAAGCTCGTATAATAATGTCATATGAACTACGGACTCATCCGTATCGGAGTCGAAAGGTACATTATGAGCGACTTCGTTTAGTTTGTGAGAGAGGATATGATTATATCATATCTATATATATAAAAATGAATTTCTGTTCGTTAGTCTCGCTAAAACTCGAGAACGGCTGAACCAATTTGGATAATTTAGGTCTTGAATTATTCGTGGAAGTCCAGGGAAGGTTTTAAAAGGTGAGAAAATATAAAAAAGCTCGGAATTATATAAAAACAAACAATTTTGTTTTTCCTTTGATGTGTCCCCTTGATGTGTCTTTCATTAATCGATTGAGGCACTACGAAGTCTGCCGGGTCAGCTAGTCATCTATATAATACTAGCTGCGACCGTAGTTTTGCTCCCAACAAAATGCAATTTTATATTATTATTTTTTTATTTTTTTTTATTGCTTAGATGGGTGGACGAGCTCACAGCCCACCTGATGTTAAGTGGTTACTGGAGCCCATAGACATCTACAACGTAGACGCGCCACCCACCTTGAGATACAAGTTCTAAAATCTCAGTATAGTTACAACGGCTACCCCACCCTTCAAACCGAAACGCATTACTGCTTCACGGCAGAAATAAGCAGGGCGGTGGTACCTATCCGCGCGGACTTACAAGAGGTCCTACCACCAGTAATTACGCAAATTATAATTTTGCGGGTTTGATTTTTATTACACGATGTTAATTCCTTCACCGTGGAAGTCAATCGTGAACATTTGTTGAGTACATATTTCATTAGAAAAATTGGTACCCGCCTGCGGGATTCGAACACCGGTGCATCGCTTCAACACGAATGCACCGGACGTCTTATCCTTTAGGCCACGACGACTATTAAAACACAAAAGCCATAATACGATTCAGAAAGCTAAATACGTGAGGTAATTTTAAGTGAACATACAGACACACATATATCTCGCATATCATATTCAATTGCATATCAATTACGACTATTCTGCGGACGTCTTAAACATGTTTTTCCATCATAAAATAATAGCTCTATTTTTACGCTATATTTTTGAACCTCAATCAACTACAAATCTTCAATTTTTTTTGTTTATTGCTTAGATGGGTGGACGAGCTCACAGCCCACCTGGTGTTAAGTGGTTACTACAGCCCATCCATATGGACATCTACAACGTAAATGCGCCACCCACCTTGAGATATAAGTTCTAAGATCTCAGTATAGTTACAAGCATAATGCGTTTTCATAAGTATAATGCGATAAATAAACTCTTATGGCCACTTCTTGTCGGGCGGGCCTTGTCTAGCTGTGTACGCAAATAGATAACAGTTACCTACCTGGTGTCCTTTGTATTTGATGAGTTCTTTCAGTCGATCCACAACGAAGAAGCAGCCGTCATCATCGTAGTATCCGATGTCTCCAGTATTTAGATACCCTTCATCGTCAGTTATTTCAGCAGTTGCTTTTTCATTATTTGCATAGCCTTTCATTATAACCGGTCCTTTGAAGCAAATTTCACCTTCGCAATACGGTCCCAATCTTTCACGGGTTTCTATATTTACCACCTTGAATTTTTACAAAAGCTTTTATCACTGAAAACTCTGTGTACAATAATATTTAAATAGCGTTAAGTTACTAAATATTTGACTTGTTCTATTATCTTACAATATCAATAACATGTCTACCTTTTTTTTGTTAGATGTTGTATTAAACTAGCCCACTGCTCGCCTGGTATTAACTGGTAGCCGGAGCTTTTTTTAATTTTCTTTTATTGCTTATATGGGTGGACGAGCTCACGGCCCACCTGGTGTTAAGTGGTTACGGGAGCCCATAGACATCTACAGCGTAAATGCCGCCACACACCTTGAGACATAGTACAACAGCTGCCCCGCCTTTCAAACCGAAACGCATTACTGCTTCACGGCAGAAATAGGCAGGGTGGTGGTACCTACCCGTGCGGACTCACAATATGTCCTAACACCAGTAAAAAATATCCATGTCCATAGACATCAACAACATGAACGCTGCCACCATCTAGAGACTTGAGGTTTAAGCTTCGATTGTATAGTAAATAAGTAAGTTTTATTTTGCGGGTTTCATTTATATATTACACAATGTTATTTAATCATCATCATTCATCGTAAAGTTAAGTCAGTAAGTAAGTAAGTAAACGATGTCGCAGTAAACGGTTTTGACGTACGTTAACATCCAAATATTTTTTTCGTATTTTTCATGTTTTGCACTACCGATGTTGCCGTCGAGTATTTCTAGATTTTAGTAATTCCTGGGTCATCATACATTTCAGATCTCTTTGTTGTCAGCCTTGTTTATGGCCTTTAAGGATTTTAGTAGGACTGTGCAACGCGCGAGTGTGCATCGAGATTTCGTATCAGCAAAGTAATACGCGAAAGATCATAAAAGCGCAGTAGGTACCTTGGCACGAAGGCCCGGCAGAACATAACCTCCACTGCCAGGCTTGCGCACAACACCATCTTTGTTTATATCTTTTGTCGCCGCGACAGAAGTCTCCGTCATACCGTATCCTTGGAAAATTCCTTCACAGTTTGGCAATCTGTAAATTATAAATTTAAAATGACCATTGGTTACTATACTTTGAGTTGACTGTTAATAATATTAAAAATAGATATAACTGAATCCAACCGGGTAGCTACCATCGTCGTCCTTGAAAAAGACATACTCTACTTTTCGAAGATTCAAAATGACATCTCTTCATGTTAATATTAAATGTATATATTAAACCGAGAACAAGAAAGTTTTTTTTTTTTATGATTGAAAGATTACTGGTGTCCCGAAGGCCTTTCCAGTTTCACCAGGATAGGTGGGCGAGCAAAGGCTCAGCCAGGAGGGGTGGGATTTGCTAACAACTGCCCGAGCGCCTCTGAAGGAGACCTAACAACTCAAGAGCAATTGCTTCGCGAATGAATCTACTACCGGATCGGAATCGCAACCCGCTGAGAAGATCCGGCGAGAAACTCAGCGGGCTGATACATGGGTTAGGTTAGGTTAGGTTAGACCTCTTTGTCGAGTTCGACGAGTACGGTTACTGGGGTCCCTAAGCCTGCTCCTAGGATTAGAGCTGAAGGCGTCTAATGCAAAGGTTATTGGATCTGATGGATCCGTAAGGACGTGTCTAGGGCTTCGACGGTGACTGGCTCCTGCATGATCAGGATTCGGGGAGTAGTCAGCGGCAGCAACGATAAGGCGACTATCATGACGCAAAGTCTTATCGAAGTACCGTTCCGACGCTGACTTCATGTATTTCCGGATTGATTCGAGGCCCAGGTCGTCGTGTAGGTCAACGTTCCTCACGAACCACGGAGCCCCGACGGCTAACCTGCAAAAGCGGGATTGTAGGGATTGGAGGATGTCTATGTGTGTGCGGGCCGCGTGAGCGAACACCACACTTGCGTAAGTCATGACGGGCCTTATGCAAGTTTTGTAAAGTGTCACCTTGTTCCGAACATTTTACTCCGCTTACAGATCATGGGATAGAGTCTGCCGAGAATAAATGCGGCACGGTCGCGGACTGTTTTTATATGCGGGCGGAATGTCATAGATGCATCCAGGGTGACTCCCAGGTACTTGACCTTCCTGGCCCAGGGTATAGGTTGGCCGAAGAGGGTGATCGGTGATAATATATCTCCTCCTAATGCGTGACAAGAAAGTCTTCATTGTCTTACACTCATTTAATACTGCATTATTTTGGAATGAAATGGAGTGCAATATATAATACTATTTAGCATTTATTATTCGTACCTTTTCAGAGTTTCATTAATAGTTTCCGAATTAAGAGGAGCGGCACCACACCATATTTGGTTAACTGAAGATAAATCAAATTTTCCTACAATTGGAGCCTTCGCTAAAAACACGACTATAGGCGGAACAACTAATAAAACATTGACCTACAAGAAAAGATAATTTTTAACATTAATTTAAATTAAATATTAAATACTCTCACTAAGTATTTGCCTCTTCATAGCTGGTTTTTTACCAATATAAATTGGACAGCTTTGAAAAAGAAAATTTAAATAAGACATCAGATTGAAAACTTATAGTCTATAAGGTACGCACGGGTAAGTACTACATTTTTGCCTATTTGTGTCACGAAACAGCATGCATTTCGGGTTCACAAGAGTTAAACAATGCAATCAAAACTGCGATCTGCCATTCATCCATGTGATACTATCCCGTTAATTTTCGCCTTAAAGATAATAAATTTAATAATCGAATTGGTGATAAGACGCTCTGCACATAGAGGGCGACAAAACAATTCATTTCAACTCTCTTGTACCCCCTTTGAGAAACTCATTTCATTTACTCTCCATTCGATATTTCACACAATACTTAATTTTAACCAGCACCATGTTTGAGCTATCGCATCGATTTAAAGTTTAAATGCAACCATCGCTTAGATTATTACCAATGAAAAGGTATCGTCATAGTTTAACTTTGGAAATAAAATCACACACAATGCTAGTCCAATTAAATTCCTATAGTTTCACGGACGTAATTGTATGAAATACATACTAGAAACTTATCGTCGATCTTGCAATAGCATTACGTATTAAAGGAAATTAATTTTCTTTAATATATATAATATAATATAAAGGCCAAAAAAATCGGTTATCTGTAAAGTCTGTTTACTGACGATAGTTGAACGTGACAACGTCATAAGAAAATACTGATGGAATGGTTTCATTTTTCAAAAGAAAATTTTAATTTTATTTGTTTGTTAGATATTTTGTATGGACAATTGACACCACATTCACTTTTCACTGAACTTCATACTTGACGAAAACATGTAAATGTATTATTGTATAGCAGCTGTCCACGCGGATGCATCACTCACTCAAGTAGGAGAGAAACAGTTGTCGAGCGCTGCCGAACGCGGAGGTCGATTGTGCCTCTTTGTCGCTCGTTGCGCGCTCTCGCTTGCACTTCAAGCCTTAAATGGAACGCCTCAGAGCGAGGTAACGCCGCATGAGTCATGTTTTTTCGTGCGTGAAGCCGGCTCCATCGAATTATAAGACGTTGTCACGTCAAAAATATTAAGTCATAGCTTCCAATGATAATTTCAAAGATGCAATCGAAAAAAGATAAATTTTAGACGTGTTTTGTAATAAAAATTGGAGCACAATCTGGGGCTATTATAGAAGTTCGTAGACCACTCTTCACGAAACTATTTACTCTGCATAGCTCATATTTCTCTTCATAATATTAAAATTATGAAATACCTTTAAGTTCAATCGACTGGACCGTCATTATATTCATATAAAAGTGGGCAGAATTGATAGAAATTAGCAGCAAATACCCAACGTGAGTGTCATGACACCTTTCTGTTTCAAGGAAAGAACAAAATCATAGTTGTCAAAATAAGATTTGTAATTTACCTTATAATCTTGAATACACTTCAAGTACTGCAAAGGATTAAAACCAGACAAATAAACCGAAGTATTCTTTAAAAGTACATTATTTATAGTTGACATCAATCCATACGCATGATACCATGGCACGATGGTAAGCAAAGTGTAACAACGTTTATCAACAGCATTCAATTCACCGTGCCTGAAATAAGAGATTGAAATGAAAAATATTTTAACATTTATATTAAATATTCATAACTTCCGAAATTGTAATTAATATACATTATATAATAAATAATAATAAATATATATAATAAATAATAAAACTAACAAAATACGCTTTTATAGAACTAAGAAATAGAAAACGAATTTTAGTAAATTTAAAATAGTGTAAGAAAAAATATCCCCACGCTGTTTTACAATATATACCTAGTCAGGTCATAAATTCTGTCACATGTTTAATGTAAAATAATTGAAACAAGTTTATTCATTATGTAACCATTCACATACCAAAATGAACTTAACAAAACATAGATTCTTATGACATTAAAGTTTGTTCAAAATGACCTCCGTGATTTTGAATACAGGCCTTCAATCTGCGCGGCCAGTCGTCTATCGCAGCACGAACGAGGTCCATGTCAATATCGGCGGCTGCCTTAATCAAGGATGTCTTGAGTGACTCCAAATATTGGGATGAGGCTTTAAGCACGGCTTTTCCTCCAAGTGTTGCCATATCTTGGAATCATCTACAACCTAAATGCGCCACCCACCCCTTGGAAAAGGACAAGTTTACTTCGTCTCTAGCCCTCTTTTTCGTGTAACATCTCTCGAGCTGCGAGGTGATTACGTTCATTGCTTTACCAAAGTCCGTTTTATTAATCCTTGGTGACGTGTGTTAAACGAGGGTCCTTATAACTGGTACAAAATATGTAATTCAGTTAGGGTGCGGAGCGTGACCTTCTGATCACCTTCGGAATCCCATAGCACTTTTTTATATGGACCCTGCCTGAAGCGGGGAGCTCTAGCAAGTCGATCCAAGGAAGGCTGCTTGACTACGGTAGAAACAAGACACACCCGCATTCCCAGCCTCGCTCGCATACAGCAACCCCGGTTGCTGAGAAGTGATCCCGGTGAATCGTATTCGGTTTCTTTTCATCATTATCCTGCCCTTCTCCCAGTCACCTGGGGTCGGCGCAACATGTTTTCTCCTTCCATACTCTTCTATCATATACCATTTCTTCGCTCACTCCCCTCCTACCCATATCGTCTTTCACACAATCCATCCATTTCTTCTTAGGTCTACCTCTTCCTCTAAATCCTTCCACATTCATAGTTAACACTCTCTTAACAACCTCATTTTCATTTCGTCTCATCACATGTCCATCGGTTTCTTTTATTTGAATTAATTTTTTTTTGTGTAACTTTGTCGAGCGTTCGGTGTATCTACCGACACACCATCTTTATTAATTTAAATATTGTAACTATCTTAACCTCTCACTAGTATTATGATCTTATAACTATTGTAAATTAACTCATTTTATGTTTTATATCTGTGTCCAATAAACACAATATTGTTAATTATAATTTGTTTCTTTTATTGGTTTAAGTCTCCCAGAGTGGTAAGTGGTGGCGCCCTGAGATCCTCCTCACAGAGGAGGATCTCAGGATGTTCACTGGTTGTCTACGGGTGGTGACGTGTCAAGAAGTGGTGCGACTCGGCCCCGTGTCTCTCGACCCATAGACCAACTTTTTGGGAGTGACGCGACTGGGCCTCATGTAACATCGGCATACCCAGGGGACCCTCAGACACAGCCACGTTATAACTGGAGCCCATAGACATCTACAACGTAAATGCGCCACCCACCTTGTCCACACCAAAGTCTAAAGCCTTCTAAAGTCTCAAATATAGTTACTATTTTCGACAACATTGTGACACTAGTGCCGCTGATAGCCATTTCTAGTTTGCTGTGGTTTTTTTTTTGGCGGCACAAGTACTACCCTGTCTCTTAATGTGGTGTTCGATAAATTTGTTTTATGCTGCAGGCCCATACGAGTGCCGCCATTAATGTGTAATGGTTAATTGAGTTCGTTATAAACAACGCGGTGTATTGCTGGACTCTCTTTGTAAATTACGCGTGGATTTGGAAAGTCCTCGGCCGATTTAAACGATAGGTTTCTTTCAAACTTTTAGGGGATTGTTTAGCAGTGGGCCATTTCAGATTACATTAGAGTTACTCTGATGTTCAATGGGTGAAGTACAGAATATCTTCTACAAGAAAAAAACCCTTAGATAATCAAATATATCTCTTTGATTATGTGCCTTCAATCAATACGGTAGTAGCTTGACGGTTTTTGTAGGTATTAAACGGGAAAAAAATATAATGGTATTTCATTTAGGTTTGTTTCGTACATAAATACTTTTGGTTGTATGAAAAACGTATGAATTTTTTTTGCTACTTAATGTTTTATTTAGGTGTTAATATTCGGAATTCTTCTGTGAATTCGAGAGATGAATTTAAAATGATAATTTTATCAAACCTATTGGGAAAACTGAGATTTTGTGCTTTGATTTCATTTTGATTTTTAAGTTCAAACACAGTGTTTTCAATCTAAACTAATTAATTTGATTGTAATGTAAAACATTTGAAAAGTTAACGTAGTATTATAATTTCCAAAATTTATTACACGAGTGTTTTTATTTCATACCGGAAGGGCTTCATAAAATATGAAAAATTTCGTTGGAACATTTACGGGTCGATCCCGAACCAATATTTCAATCCACTTCATGATTGCTACTTCAATGATGAACTCAATTTCTAAAGGAATACGGAACTCTTAACGTTGGATCCAAGTCTCGATAGACCAGTCTTATAGACGTATCAACTACGTTATAGAATAAATAATATACTTAGAAGTGCTCTGTTATTGATTGGTTTTTAAATGTAATTTCTTGATTAGAGAAACTTCAGAAATATTTTCCAACCTTGCCTCTTTTTTAGTTTTTTTTTATCGCAACGATGTATGGACGAAGCCGTGAGGTCCCACCCGGTGTTAAGTGGTCACCGGAACCTTTAGACATCAACCACATTAATGCTGCCACTCACCTTAAAACATGAGTTCTCAGTCTCAGTTTTGACAGTACAACGGTTGCCGAATTATTCAAATCGTAACTCATTACTGCATCAGGTCAGAAATAGGCAGGGTGGTGGTACCTACCAGCTCACAGTGTGTCTTACCACCAGTAAAGTACCAGCTTTCTTTTTTAATTTTACGAATAAATAAATAAAAAATCCAATCTATTTGTTTTTCCATTCTCTCAATTTAGCTAAGCCTGCTTCTATCTTACGATACCTTAAAAAATTAAAACTCCACAAAAAAAAGTTGGATACTTAGCTATTCTATGCCATTTCTATTCTTAGAACCGTTCATGTTCAAGGAAGTTCCGACGTCACCGGGAGATCCGGTCGCCGACACGGGTCCGGTAAATCAATCCGCCATTTTTCTCCGCGAATGTACTGCCCTACATTTCGGAAGGCACACGGTAATCCGGCGCGCCATACAAACAAGGGATCTTCCGAAATTGAGGTGTATCTCATATTTCGTATTTACTTTGGCATTAGTGTAAATACTTATTTCCTAGGGGAAGTGTGTGTAAGTTGAGCCAAAAAAGAAAATGTGTTTGCGTTGCTATTTTTGTTAGTTTTCTGTTTCTTGTTAATAGTTCTGGACTTGGAGCTATCATATTTTAATTTAAAACAAACTCTATTTTCTTAATTCCGCATAAATAAGACTTAGAACAAGGTAAGTACTAAATATGTGTGCCAGTTTAGCTTAATGTTTATTACGCAGACCAAAGTTTTGCTTAATTGTAAGATTAGTCAAAATTATTCTGCAAATATAAGCAAGCGAACATATTCGGTTATTAATAAATTTGTGTAATATTTGAACAGTAAGATCAATGAGAATTTGATGCTACCGCTCTAGAGATCCGAAGGAAAATTCAATTCTAGTAGAATTTTGTTCTACGATTCAGAATGCTTTACGGTAGAAATAAGCAGGTGGTAGCCACTGGTTTGGGCTTGAAAACGTCTTTCCATTAATAAAATTAAGGGTTACGGTAGAAAGAGTTTGAAAGAGAGAGAAGGCAAGAGGAAAATTATGTTAATAGATATGAAGAAAATTTTGTAGTAGTTGGACATGACCCGAGGTGTGTTTTATGATCCCCTAAAGTACCAGTCAGACAAATTAGATACGATTTTAGGAATCTCTGACCTGACTCTCAATAATCAACCGGACAACAAAAACAAAATATCCAAAATTCAGGTTTTTTTTTCCAAATCATAAATAATAGAACCACAAAGAATATTAAATACATAAAATGAGTATAAATGCTCGAAAGCACTGTCATTATGGTCGAATTCCGACATTGAGCGAATCCTAGTCTATGGAATAATGTCCACCAGTCGTCATATAACAACGGCTTTGGTGAGAAAACTCCTTCGAATCTCCATAACAAATGATGATATTACATTCGACTTCATGAGAGATCGTGAGACATTCTACATGTATTATTCATGTGTATCTTGTATTGGAATCACATAAATTTGTCCTTGTATGATTGATATCTTGAGCGCGGTAGAGCTTATATGTGTTTCACAGTCAGTTGGCCACTCGATAAATTAACAAAATGTCTGTACAAATTTTCATTCTAATTCGCTTTGTTTGTTGGGCTTATGTTTTTAATGTTGTAAATGGGCAGATTAACCTACAGCCTCCCTGGTTGTTAATGGTAAATATTCAAGTAAATTGTAACACCGATTTATTATATATTGATCTGCTGAAAGAAGAAGGGTGGTGTAACGGTATTAGACAATTTATAAATTTTGCGGACTTGATTTTTTCTCAGGATGGTTATTATATACATTGATTATTCATTAATACAAATATCTTAGTGTTTCTTCACAAAAATTGGCATCTATTACATTGATACGTATACACAGGGTCGTCTTACCAATTCCATTAGTGACGTTATAAAAGTGGATACGTTATTTTGAAATATATGTAAGTTGTTGAATATGATGAACTAACCTGTATATAGGTTTTCCACCCGTGGCTTTTCCCGCTCTGAACCAGAGCACCATGTAGACGCGATCTTCAATAGCGTCTGGTGTGACGTCACAGGGCAGGGAGGCAGTGCGCCCCAACACCGCGTCAACGTCGACTGTCGACACTGAAACAAATAAAAAAAAAACAAAAGTTATTATGCACCTGTCCACGATTCCGACAGTCTATGAAAGGTCTCCGAAAAACCTTGTTCGGAATTGAAAAATGAAAATGCTTTCCGGTTAAAGACTTCGTTTGGCATATTTATTTTTTGTGATGGGATTTTAGAAACGTTTTGATGTTCCGCGATATGAGTAAAAGTAAGCCTTTTGTACAAAAAGAACGCAAAATTGTTTATTGGAAGCCTAAAATTGTTGCTGCATTTTTAAAATAAATTTGTAGTTATATAGAATATGTTTTCGGTTAGAAGAGGTTTATTTTGATAAGAATTAGTATTTTATTGAAAGCGTTCATAACGCACTAAGCCAATTATTCATTCAAAAAGTTTCTATTTATTTTATTTTATTATTATTTTATTTTACTAAATGACCGCTGATATTCTAAGGGGCTACGCTCGGAAGAGTAAGTGAGCTCACGGGCTCAACCAGAGAGAATTGCTAACATTAGCCCTAGCAAGCGCAGTGCTTCACTGAATCTACCACCGGATCTGAATCGCGATCCACTAAGAAGATCTGGTGAGAAACTCAGTGAATTGTATCTATGGGCTAGGTTGCACGTCGAACTCTTGCACTCGACGAGTTCGACGAGAATGGTGACCGGTGCTTGGAGAGCTTAAAAGCACTGACGGTGGATCGGATAAGACATGCTTTTGGCGACGCCAGCTTTGCAGTGTTTCGTTGTCTGGGTCGGAGATATAGTTGGAGGCGACCACGATATGAGGGTAATCTCAACCCGCCGCTTTTTCGAAGAAATCTATAGTCAAAGCGAAGTCGGTTATATATTCTATCTATACTTATATATATAAAAATAATATAAAGAGGAAAGATGTGTTTGTTTGTTTGTATTGAATAGGCTCCGAAACTACTGAACCGATTTGAAAAATTCTTTCACTGTTTGGAAGCTACACTATTCCCAAGTGACATAGGCTATAATCTTTTTTGAAAAAAATTAGGGATCTTTACCAAATCTCCAATAATGTAACCCAAGATGTAAAAAAATTACCTAAAATATTCTTTGCATCGCGTGCCCTATTGATGATAGAATAAAATAATGTACTACGATTTTGTAGAACACATTATTATTAATTACAAAAAGTGTCGTGACAGCACATGTCTAACTATTGTAGTTATGCCGCAATAAGTGTTCTTTTATTTAAAAAAATAAAACAACGTCAAATATCGTTGAGATTTTTGTTATAAACCCGAACGGAGCCGGAGCAGGCCGCTAGTATATATATAAAAATGAATTGCTGTTTGTTAGTCTTGCTAAAACTCGAAACCGGCTGGACCGATTTGGCTAATTTTGGTCTTGAATTATTTGTGAAAGTCCAGAGAAGGTTTAAAATGTAGATAAATATGAAAATGCTCGGAATTAAATAAAATTAACAATTTTGTTTTTCCTTTGATGTGTCCCTCGTCGGACGGATTCCTTTTCTTTGTTTTAATTTAATTTTATACAAAAGCTTAGGTCTTTTATTTATCAATTGAGGCAATACGAAGTCTGCCGGGTCAGCTAGTACTTACTAAAGAAGCAAATTTTGAAACTTTGATCGGAGTCTCAATAATACGCACACGTGGCTGACAAAGTGCGTCTCGTCACAACCGCAGAAAAAAGGAATACGTAAGTGAATTTCATTGTTATTCTGTACTTACATTGTTATGATTCCTTGCCTCCTTTTCCGAGGCGATAAAGAGACCATGAATATAAATAGACGTAATATTAAAACGTACCATTTTCACCACGGCACGACATAATCCTCTTTTCTTTAAGGAAAAAAAAAACTGTCACCGTTCCCGTCTCGAGTAATGTCTACCATCAGTCATACTTAGAAGGTATTTTCAATTTACTGGCTGTGAAGACTACCACTAATAATGACGGATTACCGGCCTTACGCAACTAGCCAATATATCAATTTAGTGTAAGGCTCTCCTCGGTATTGTGTGGCGACAATATTATGTTAGATTATGTAAGAATTTTTACGTGACCCTCAACAATTCGCGTATAAAGCGCATGAATTTTGCCTTGAACGTTCCGAAGGTTTATGGATACTTATATGGCAAAGTATAAAAAATATATACACATAATCGTACGCATCTGGGCTCATGTTCGTTTTGACAGAGTTTATGAACTATGAACGAAATTTTCATTCGAGTCCTGCTGAATAGGTCGTGTTTGCTCTGAAGTCAGAGTTCATAAGCCAAATGTAAGTCATTTTGTTTCAAGTTTGATATCATAACTTTTATTAATATTCTTTCATACTGAAAGTTTCCTCGCTAAAACATTTTAATCGTAAGATTAAATCTCATTTTAAATAGGCAAGAGAGGAAATTCTACATTAATTCTGAGCTAACATAGTTGTTAACTAACAGTTAATATCAACATAAGTTAATATTGCTTATCTTAGCCCAAGCTTGTAGAAGAAAAACACAATAATTCCTTGACAACCAAAGTCGAACTGTCTCCATCATTGTGGTAAATGGTAATCAAAAATGTACAAGCAGATAAAACGATAATAAAAATTTAACGATAAATAATAATAGAAACGAAAAAAATTGTGTTCCCTGACAGACACAGACACAGACAGCTTTTGGAGGTCTTCGATTAGAATATTTTATGTTCAATAAAACTAACTATCAATCATCGAATTCTGTGGTTGTGTGGCTAAGCGTCTTCATTCAAGACACGTTGCGACCTTAGAAACTAAGGCCGGGCAAATGCAGTAAAATTAATAACGAAATCAAACTTGTGTATAAAAGAAAGTTTTTTTTTTCCTTCCCTTAAAGCCCACTGAGTTTCTCGCCAAATCTTCTCACTTCTCAGTGGGTCGCGTTTCCAATTCGGTGGTAGATTCTGCGAAGCACGACTCTTGCTAGGGTTCGTGTTAGCAAAAACGTCAGCTTTGAGCCCCGTGTGCTCACCTACTCGGCCGGTGACGCTGATATGGTCTCTCAAGACCATCAGCTAAGGTAGGATTTAAAAAATATCCCTTAATTTGTACTAGATCCATGATTACTTGTACGAGTGTGCGCACAATTATAGAAGTTTAACTAAAACCACGATCCCTCAATTTAGGTTCAATTTGAAAACAGAAAAAAAAGAAAATCGAACAGTTATAAAAAAAGAAAATTGGTTGATAAATAGAGAAGAAAATTGTACTTAACTGTTGTGCCTTTGCCTGTTTATATACAAAGGCTGGTTTTATTCTATTATCACAATATTCCTTTGTCGAGGACACAGCTAAAGCAAAAGTAATATTACCGAACAACTGACGTTTCTAATGGCGTGTAGATGGGGCACTGTAATGAAATTCCAAATCGGGGCGACCCTTTTCGTAAGCTGTTTTTATTTTTTTATTTAGAATAATTCCACAATAAAGCTGTTGAGCATCGATGTCGAATGTCACGCATAATGTATCGGAAATATGAATTATATTAGATTGGGGGTTAGGTCGTGTAATGGGAGGTTAATGTGGGCGCTCGTGTCGTGCTGGAGGGCACTAAAGTATTACTGCACTCATTACTGTGGTGCCGAATGTGTGCTGTGAGTGGTGGGGCCGCGGCACGAAACGCGATTTCGTGGTGATTTTTAAACGTTGTTTACGTAAATTGGTGCTATCGTCAAATTTCTGGTCCTTTATGGAAGCAATTTCTTTTGTTTTGTTTAAATTGGCAGCTGTGTCAGCATTGAGGACATTTATTGCACATACTGCTTTGCTACCATCCGTTTATATGTTTTAGTGGTATCCCTAATCTTATTATTATCCTATAAATTATTTTCTGTATTAAATATTGGTTGTAACATCGGTGTTAACCCACTGAGTTTTTCGCCGGATCTTCTCAGTGGGTCGCGATTCTGATCCGGTAGTAGATTCAGCGAAGCACTGCTCTTGCTAGGGCTAGTGTTAGTAATTTTCTCAGGTCCCCTCACCTGTCGGTCCACGTGAAGTTGGAATAGCCCCTTAGACTACTAGGTAAGGGAAGAAAGACCTATGTTTTTATGTCGCAAACTTTTCGAGCGACACAGTTTCAAGAATCGAATGATTGTTGTTTTAATGCACCTGAGATTTTGGTCATGATCTCTTGGAGGGATTTGAAAGGCGTTGTTGACGCTATTAACGCTATCTTGTGCGTGTACTGTAATATAATCAGATTGATCATGAATTCCTTAATTGTTGGCTGATACTTGTTGTATTTTATGTATTACATACGTCTTAGCAAATATCGCAGAATATATACGTAATCGGTATAATAGAAATGGTTGAACTGCCTGTTAATAATCGTTTGATTTAATCTTTTGTTTCTATTGAAGTGTTTCCTGATATTTTAATTCCAAACTTAGCATGCTAATTACTTTCACTCCGTATTGCAATTAGATACGAAAATTATTCCGCAAAAATCTATTTAATTGCATAAGTATCTGGATTTCTTATTGCGTTTTTCTTATTTTTTCTAAATTTATATTAATTCCAATTCGATTTCATAATCTACTATTCATAACTAGAGTTACTTTTTAGTTTCAAATGTTAATCGATTCCGATTCATACAAAATTAAAAGGTGAAATGAGCAGTTTTCAGAATTCAACTTTCAAATAAAATTCGAGGAGACTTTAGTGGAACGTTAAGTGGTTGTCAAACTGATAACTTGGTAAGTAGTTGGTCACGACTGCGAGCTAAGTAGATACAACTTAGTTTGCATAAGGCGTAAAATGCAGCGCTGTTAGCGGCCTGTAGCTTGATTAAAATTGTAGTTTTTTTTTTTTTTGTTGTTGTTATAATTATATTATTTGTATTCTTATGAAGAATCATTTAAAGATACATTTGTCAACCAACAATTGAAAATAAATTGAACATTATTTTGCAATCGATGACGTGCGAGCTCCGTGCATTGGGGTGAAGTACTGATGGTAGGACCTCTTGTGAGTCCGCACGGGTAGGTACCACCACCCTGCCTATTTCTGCTGTGAAGCAGTAATGCGTTTCGGTTTGGAAGATGGGGCAGCCGTTGTAACTATACTGAGACCTTAGAACTTATATCTCAAGGTGGGTGGCGCATTTACGTTGTAGATGTCTATGGGCTCCAGTAACCACATAACACCAGGTGGGCTGTGAGCTCGTCCACCCATCTAAGTAATAAAAAAAAAAGAAGACGGAGCTATGACGGGTAGCCTGCAGGAACGAATTTGTAGCAATTGGAGGGTGTCTGTATGTGTGCGGGCCGCGTGAGCGAACACCACACTCGCGTAAGTCATGACGGGCCTTATGCAAGTTTTATAAAGTGTCACCTCGTTAAGAAGGCACATTTAACTCCGCTTAAAGATCATGGGGTAGAGTCTGCCGATAATAAACGCGGCACGGTCGCGGACTGATTTTATATGCGGGTGGAATATCATGGATGCATCTGGGGTGACTCTTAGGTGCTTGAGCTTCCTGGCTCAGAGTGTGAGTTGACCGAAGAGGGTGAACGGAAAATAAAGGCACATATACAGAGGAAACAATAACATAAACTTATCAGTTGACCAGGTAAACAAATTAGTTATAATTTTATCTAATTTTCATATAGGCGACTGAAAGTGGACAAACAGAAACAAAAGTAAATTGCTGATGAGTGTTTTTTGATAAACTGTGCTGGGATCTTATGTTAATTTCTTCTGCAAATTTGTTTTTTTTTTTTGTTAGGCAGATCAGTGAGAATGTACCTTATAGTGTGGTTACCAGAACTCATAGATATCGTAATGTTAATGCCACCGCGCATCGTGACATCATAGATGACGGCGAACTCTTAATTTGTAAACGACTTCAAAAAAAGAGGAGGTTATCAATTCGACTGTATTTTTTTTTATGTTTGTTACCTCATAGCTTTTGACTAGGTGAATGATTCTTTTTTATTAGGAAACTGCCGCTTTCCGTGTGGTCCCATTTCAATTTAGTCCAGTTCTGATAATGGTAGCCAAGAGAAAATCATATAAGTCTTAAATTTGCATTGAGTACGTGCGCGACAAATAGATGAATATCTCAATAACTCAATATCACGCCAACCGATTTCGATGATTATTGTTTTTAGTGTATATAAATTTGTTTTGGAATATCTTTTTTTTTCTATTTGAAGTCGATTTTTGTTTAAGCATGTCTATTTACAATTATCGTAAGGTGGGTTGTAAAGTGCTTTTTTTTGCTATATCTTTGAATCCATCGCATTGTTTGCGTTATCGTACGATATAAATATTAAGTAGTATAACAGTTTGGTCTTCTTGCTCTTAACCCTTTGCGGTCCTAATACTAATGTAATGTAAGAATATATGTCCAATACGCATGGACAATGGACATCAAAAGGTTAAACCGAACAAACTCTTCATGTTCAGATACCGCGACTGTTTATGAACATCAAGTCCCATCTTTCAGCCATCGTGTTACATCAAAATAGCTGCTGTAGTTCCAACGTTAATAGAACTAATAATTGCATTTTACCCAACTATACAACAAGCAATCAAGATATAGTAATGCACACAACCATTTGCAGTATATTCATGCCCTGCAGCGCTGTGTATTATTTTTCTTCCTCTCGTTCTTACAATAAATCATATTTTTTCCCGACTGTTACGATATACGGTTGGTGAATCCGGGCGTGACATGTTTCCGTTGGTAATATTAATAAAATTACTGTCGGGACACGTAGCTTGGTCGTGAGCTTGACCTGTAGGACTTTTGAACCAGTAGAAGAATTTATTTTGACAAATAGCTGTTCAATGGGACGATTTTAACAGTTATATATATATAGTGATTTTGGTTTGTTGAAACATATTTTTTATCATAATTATACTTGAAACACCTTAAAGTGATACTATTTCACTAATTTTTAATGCATTTGGGATTATAGGTTCGTTTTCGATAAATATGTTACCAGATTTGAAAATAAGTATACGAGCACTCCACATTGTCTCTGGTCAGTGCTCAGTAATATAGTAACCAAGATTCTTTCTAATTATAATTATTTTAGGTCCTTACCTACAGTGTATTATAAAGTTGTAGCTTTATTCTATTTGGGAAAGAACAAGTAAATTTTTCAAAGTGATGGCACTGATTTCAGATCTGTGATAAGCTCTTGTTGACTCTTTAAAATCCTGTGTAAAATTCTACTTTTGTAATAACATCTTTTGAAATATTAATTCGGTTAATAGCTTTAAGTATTGTTTTCTGAATTATGATTGCCTGAACATGAAGAAGAAGTACACTAAAACCCAAATCTATATACATATATAAAAATGAATTGCTGTTCGTTAGTCTCGCTAAAACTCGAGAACGACTGGACCGATTTGGCTAATTTTGATCTTGAGTTATTTGTGGAAGTCCAGAAAAGATTTAAAGGTAGATAAATATGAAAATGCTCGGAATTAAATAACAATTTTGTTTTTCCTTTTATGTGTCCCCCATCGGACGGATTCCTTTTGTTTGTTTTAAGTTTATTTGATACAAAAGTGTAGGTCTTTTATTTATCGATTGAGGCACTACGAAGTCTGCCGGGTCAGCCAGTAACAAATATAAATAAATATACTGACTAAATTGAAATCCGTGTGCCTTATTCATTTAAATACTAAGTTTTGTCTCAGTTTTATGTGGAACACGTCTCCTCTTTCATTTGCAATTACAAAGAGATATAACAACAATTTAAAATTCAAATCCTAGCCACCTACAGCAAATTAATTCAAAAGGGATTTCAGAGGAACAGTCTTTGCTTGAATTTCATGTAAAATTGGATAATATTTCTTGGTATCACGAAGCGAACAACAAACTTCGTCTAATGATTTGAAATAATAATATGACTGCTCTGTTATACTATTTGACAACCTGATCAATATAATCCTCATGTTATGAACTAGCAAGATCTCTTCTGTAACTATACTGAGACCTTAGAACTTATAACTCAAGGTGGGTGGCGCATTTACGTTGTAGATGATTTGTTCCAAAGTTCTTTAAGAATGCTTGATATTCCCTTCCGTGTTATGTTTCGATATGGCGATCGAACTTTTTGGTGGAGAACTGTTTAGTCTGAACGACAACATGCTCACATAGATTACCCAATTCGAAACCTGGCTGAAAGTAAAACATATTCTTGACTGAATTTTTATATCAGGGTTACATAACTCAGAAGAAAGAAGAGCGCCCTAATCCGGAAGGAGAGCCTACATATTTACTGACGAACATAGAGTTCCACTCAAGTCTCAATTAAGAGTCTCAATTAAAAAACAAAAAAAAAACAAAATGATTCTGTTTTTTCTTTTTTGTTAATGTGAATACATTTCTAGTTACTACCCACGACTTCCTCGGTTCAAGGAAAAGGGTTAAAGTGGTGGAAACGAAATGCTTTTTTCAGATTTCAACAGTGACCAACAAATCAGACATCACAAAACAAAAATCAACATAATTTTTTAAAATCAAACCTAAGACATTATAAAACCATATTTTTTATTATGCACTTCTCGGTACATACATAAAACAATAGATAATTTCCAGACCGTACAACTAGAACGCGAAGCTCTGAAGAAGCTGCAGAACGTGCGCAGAGACCACGAGAGGCGCGTGACGGAGCTGGAGCGCGCGCAGACCCGGGACAAGCGCGCCGCCGAGCTCATCGCCAGCAACGAGCCGCTCGTGGAGCGCGCGCGGGCCGCCATACAGACGGCGCTCGCCAACCAGGTAGGCAGCGGCTTGGCTCTGCTCCTGGAATTGCTGAAATTCATGGGCGACGGTAACTACTCAAAAAGGGCAATAAAAAATATATAAAAAAAGCCAGGTCCCTACTCTGCAAACTTTTTTATGATTGAAGCTTTAGGAGTTATTTTGGTAGTGGTCAATAATGGTTCAGAGCGTTATTGGAAGTGAGATAATTAAATAACAAGAATTGGTTAATCGGAGCGTTTATTCGCGACTCAACTTAAAAAGTAAAAAGTAACGAAGCTTGCGGGCGCCGCCGCATGTTGTGACTACGAACAATTTTGTAACAAACTGTGTCCCTACAAAGTAATGCTTTGGTGGCCCGGAGCCCTTTCCAGTTTCATCAGGACAAGTGGGAGAGCACGGGCTCAGTCAGGAGGGGTGGGATTTGCTAACAGCTACCCGAGCGCCTCCAAAGGAGACCTAACAATTCAAAGGCAGCTGCTTCGCGAATGAATCTACTACAGGATCGGAATCGTTGGTTCGAGGCCCAAATCCTCGTGTATTGTAATTTTTACGCAGTTGGAACAGCGCCCCTAGTGGCTAACGCAGGCAAACGTTCCAAGTGCATACAAATTTGAGTTAACTTTTACGCAATCGAGAACGTTAAAAAACACGCACTAAGCATATATGTGTATATATATAATTTTTTTTTTATTGCATAGATGGGTGGACGAGCTCACAGCCCACCTGGTGTTAAATAGTTACTGGAGCCCATAGACATCTACAACGTAAATGCGTCACCCACCTTGATATATAAGTTCTAAGGTCTCAGTATAGTTACAATGGCTGTCCGACCCTTCAAACCGAAACGCTTCACGGCAGAAATAGGCGGTACCTACCCGTGCAGACTAAATAGTAAACTAACATCATTTTTTTTATGGTTAAGGTGGTGCAACCGAATTTCAACCGTAATCGGCGACACCGCAAAATTTAGATTCAATTAATGCAATACGTGAACAATACATCTTAAGTTACATTGACATTTTGGAAAAGAAAACTAGTATTGCAATTTGCAAAGAATTTTCATTGTTCTTATTACTGAATTACTGATTCTGACTGATATTATTACTGATATGGATTTAAAAAAAAAAAAAAGTTCATCTACTCTCAGCTGTCATGGGATGACATTCAACTGCTGGTAAAGACGGCCCAGGAGAACAAGGACCCGGTGGCGTCCTGCATCAAGCATCTCAAGCTCAACACCAACCACATTACGCTGCTGCTCTCCGACCCCTACCTTCACGACGAGAAGCCGGAACCAATGATGATCGACATTGACTTGTCATTGACAGCTTTTGCTAATGCTAGGAGGTGATGTTGCTTTAGAAAGTATTCGTTGGTATCCTCATCTTGATGATGAGAAATTTGTTTATTCTATAATTAATTATTTATTATTATTATTATTTTTATTTTATTCCGAAAGTGTAGTTATTTTTTTATTTAATTCTGGTATACTATGTGAATAAATTAATGAATGTAATATGGATGCGAAATCTAAAGTAAATGTAATAAAAAAAATACTTATTTCATCATCCGTCTCTAGCATAAAAAAATTCATCAGAACTGTTTGAGGAGTCGGTTTGGCCATCTGCAGTGATGATTTGTTTTCAGTAATGTGTGATCAGTTTCCTTGGCTCGACTGTAGTCCTGCCATTCCAAATATCATTTATTTGCTAGGAAGGGGTCTGCAGATTCATTTGGCTTCAATTTTACCAATTAATTCGTTCAACCTAATCCGAATCTTCGTTCTACCCACTTTTCAAATATAAAAAACTATTCAGGTACTACGACCAAAAGCGAAACGCGGCCAAAAAGCAGCAAAAGACAATCGAATCCTCGGGAAAAGCTCTTAAAAGCGCCGAAAAGAAGACGAAGCAAACTTTGAAGGAAGCTCACACGATCAGCAACATTATAAAAGCTCGGAAAACTTACTGGTTCGAAAAGTTCTACTGGTTTATATCGTCTGATAATTACGTGGTGAGTTCTATGAGACTTGGGCGTACGATCAAACAACTACAATTCAGATTATTTTAATTAAATATTTGGTATTTAATAATGTTCGTATGGAATAGCCGTATACGACTGAGACAGAGAACTCATAATAATAATAAGGTATATGTCGATATTTATGCTATTGATATGTATGGGCTGCTGCGGTAACCACTTAACTCCAGGTAGGCCTTGAACTCGTTCACCTATCTGAGCAATAAAAACCACCCGTTGCCACAAACCTCTCCATGTACAATAATAAATACCAATTTAGGAGACAATAAAATTCACTTAATTTGTGAATTTGCCACGGTCTGTGGTCTAAGCACTCCTATGGATGAGTAACTGCTGGCTTCCAATATAAAAAATAGTTCAGGATAGCATTACTTATGATCATCATTACCCAGACTTCACCCCTCTGTATTGCTTGATGTTATTATAGTGAGCGCGGAACTAGTTGGTGGCGACAGGGGTGAGGGGGCGGGTTGCTTACTGCTCGTAACGCACATGAGATTACACAGTAATGACTAAACTAAAAAAATAAATGAATAAATGAAATAATAAATAAATAAAAAACAATTGAACTTTTAAAAGTTTATATTGTACCTATCTAACTAACTATATTGTAATTAATAATAAAATAAACCAAAAACAAATTAAGTATATGAAATTATTCTGACATATTTTAATGATATATGAAATCACTCTGGCATATCCTTTGAATCTGTTGATTCAGAACACTCTGAACTTGTTTCAGAATCATCTCGAAAGTTTATAATGATTTCGTCCGTCATAGTGTCAAATCTCATATCAGTAATGACAGCAAGTGCCCCCGCCTCTCCGTCCCCCCGCTCACATACCTAAGGCGCGGCCAACTAGTTCCGCGCGCACGATAAGGTGGCTCACATACCTAAGGTCTTAAGGTCTCGTCCACGTGGACTAAGACTTGATTAGCCCGTGTGGTTCCAGGTGATAGCCGGCCGCGACCAGCAGCAGAACGAGCTCCTGGTGAAGAGGTACATGAGGGCCGGCGACGTGTACGTGCACGCCGACCTGTCCGGCGCCTCGTCCGTCATCATCAAGAACCCCAGGGGTGGGACCGTCCCGCCCCGCACCCTGTCCGAGGCCGGGCAGGCCGCGGTGGCCTACAGGTACAGTACATCTAGGGATGAGGGGTATATACTGGTTCAGGTCTAGAAACCCAGTGTAGATGTCTATGGGCTCCTAATAAAAAAATATATATCAATGGGTTTTTGCCTTCAATTCCACCGCATTAGCACATACCTGTAGGTATTTTGATACCGGGTTTATGGACCGGGTATTTAGCGGCACCCACAACTTATAAGGCCGGGTATGGAATGTAGCAGGTATATCTCATGCACATCCATTAGATTCCTCAGCGAGCAGTGTGCTTAGTGCAAGTTTCTTAACGTTCTCGATAGCGTAAAAGTTAACTCAAGTTGGTACGCAATTGGAACAGCGCCCCTAGCGGCAAACGTAGGCAAACGATCCCATTCCATACAAATATGAGCTAACTTTTACGCTATCGAGAACGTTAAAAAACTCGCACTAAGCACACCGCACAACAGCAACGAGGTACTCAATATAAAAAGCAATTTACAAGACAATTATAACGAGTTTTAATTAAGTAATAACAATGACTCATTCATTATCGAAGTTAAACTTCTTTAGGCGCGTTGAGAGTAAAACTTAACTCGCGACAGGTTCGTTATGGCTAGAGAGAAAAGATGCAATTTAAGATGAGCGAGAGTGAGAAAATAGACTGAGGATCTCGCGAACCACTCTATCTTGGAGAGAGGGAAAGAACAAAAAGAGCTAAGAATTTCTCTTTACACCTCATTCCCTATTAAAAGAGAAATTTGATTTAAGTATGAAAGATGATGAAAACCACAATACTACGCACCGCAAAAGAAGTTACACTTCTTTCACGTCCATTAAGTTGCACGCGCATGTTTGAAGATTTAGAGCTGTAGTGCTGGTCATTAATAGCTATAGCTCTTATCTCTTTCCACGATACTCTTTTGAATCCACTTACAACAGTCTGCTACACAGAGGCGGATTATCCGTAAGGCAAACTAGGCACGTGCCTAGGGGCGTGTAAGTTACAAGGGGCACGCGAGCTCAGAATTATTAAATAAATAAAGTGTTTACGCCATCTATTGGTCCTAGTCAAGTCAAGTCTGAATTTAAAAACAGCGCCATCTATTGGTCAACTGGAACAGACTGCTTAATTCCATCATTTTAAAATAATCGAATGCGCCAAAAAAAACAAAAAACAAAAAAGGTTTTCAACGACACAATGCGATTAAAAATTTTACGTAATGTATCAAAGGAAGATTAAAGGGGATTACTATTATAAAAACGGCCTATTTTCATTTCAAAATCGCTAATACGACGAGGAACGAACCTGCTCCTGCACGTAAAGAAAATAACAAATCGACGATTAAGAACTAAATGCCTGAACTAAATGTCCTGGTCTAATAAAGTCTAGGGTTTGATGATGCAACGTTATCGTAATTGCAAAAACAACTAGTTAAAATTTATAGTATTATGATGGGCATTTATGGCTGGTACAGGGGCGCCGATAAAGTGATTGCCTAGGACACTCTGGACCTTTAATCCGCCACTGCTGCTACATTAGGTTTTGGTCCCCAGCGTGGCTTGGGAGGCCAAGGTGCTGACCCGGTCGTGGTGGGTGCAGGCCTCGCAGGTCAGCAAGACCGCGCCCTCCGGCGAGTTCCTCACCACCGGCTCCTTCATGATCCGGGGGAAGAAGAACTATTTGCTGCCGGAGCATCTACAGTTCGGCTTCAGTTTCATGTTCCGGGTGAGGTTTTGACGTGTCATTAAATAGTGAGGAGGAGAGAGAGAGAGAGAGAAGTGATCCTTCTATAATAAATGTCGAGCTACTAATAACCCAACACTATTTGCATTTGTTGAAATTGCAACATAACCAGTAAGTTAGATAATATATTATCTATAAGGAAATAAGAAGAGAAAAAATAGTTTGGTCCATATTTCTCCTCAGTTTGTGAACCTTTTGTTTTTTAATTGAGTTAGTTACGCGCATGAGTGTAATAAATTAAAATAGTTTGGTAACAGTTCTTGTCCCGCCTCGGAAAGATAATATTTAGTAGTAAAACAGAAGAGAAAAACACAAAAGAATCTAAATTTTAATTTGTCAGTAAATATGATCGAATTTCGCCTGTTGAGCAAACACCTGTAAGAAAAAACAAATTTGTTTTTGTCAATCGTAAAAGGCGGTTACCCGTGTGGACCATGCAATTACAACACATCAGTTAAATGTAGGGGAAGGGATCCACGCTGTCTAATGACTAGAAGACACTTTTTACTAGTGATAGGACCTCTTGTGAGTCCGCGCGGGTAGATACCACCACCCTGCCTATTTCTGCCGGGAAGCAGTAATGCGTTTCGGTTTGAAGGGTAGGGCAGCCGTTGTAACTATACTGAGACCTTAGAACTTATATCTCAAGGTGGGTGGCGCATTTACGTTGTAGATGTCTATGGGCTTCAGTAACTACTTAACACCAGGTAGGCTGTGAGCTCGTCCACACATAAAAAAAAATTATAATAATTTGCCGTCCTTTCAGGTCGAAGACGGCTGCATATATTACACACATCATATACATACACGCATTGTTAATCTTTTGTTATTGTTTAAAGTCGGTGGTCAAATTGAGAATAGATTTATAGTCTTGGCGAAGTATGTGATTATAGAAGTATAATAACTACGGGCAACCAGAGTTTGTGCGCGCTTTAAAATTTACATTTAAATGGGCAAAAACCATACAGTTGAGCACACATACTGGTGGTAGGACATCTTGCGAGTCCACACGGGTAGGTACCACCACCCTGCCTATTTCTGCCGTCAAGCAACAATGCACGCACGAGTGACGTCATTTCAGGCCTTGTAAACGACAAGCCTGATTGCGTATTTCTGCCGTGAAGCAGTAATGTGTTTCGGTTCGAAGGGTGGGGCAGCCGTTGTAACTATACTTGAGACCTTAGAATAATCTGCCGTCATTTCAGGTCGAAGACGGCTGCATAGAGCGTCACCGCGGCGAGCGCCAGCCCCTGGGAGCAGACGAGGAGTCGCCCGCCGCTCCCGGGGACGACCCGGAAGACCAGGAGATAGTCGTGTCTGATGACGGTCAGCTTTTTGACTGCTAACAATTTTCTTTTTCCTTATTTTTTCCTAGAAATTTGTATGTTTCAAGGCTTATGATTTCTTGGCTTGGAGCAGACGAGCCGTCGGACAAGGAGGACACTAAAGCAGCGGAAGGTAAACTGGAAACCATCGCAGAAGAGCCACGCGCGACCGACCCGCCGGACGCGCGTGCGAGCGAGACGGCGATACAGAACGAGCGGGACGGCGACACCGACAGCGACTCGGGGGACGACCTCCCCGACACGCACATAAAGGTACCCGCGCGCCGCCCCTGTGCCTGGTTACCAGCTTATTGTAGGGATTTTTTGGCGGGAACGCGAGGAGTGAAGTTGTGTGTTTGTTTTATTTTGTCTATTTACTGTTTCTTCAGGTTTAATTTTAAGCTATTGCATAGCTTTTATCGCGGGCCTTGAGCGCGGCGACTGAATCAAGAAATTCCGTAACGAAAATAACCTGACACCCCCACTACGCCTACTATGTAGCTCGCTAGTGTAGTGTTTGTGAATAAGCGCGCGGCGTGACGTCGCACTGCATGAGCATCATGAAAAGTCTGCCCATCTCTCTCTCACGCGGTCTAGCTTATGAGTGTGAAGGGGACAGTTAATGTTTTGCTTTTGTTTATAAATATAACGTGGTCTTATTTTTATTATTGTTTTAAAATTTAATTATTATTGTCTAATTGCAATTGCATAAGTTGATAAAAAATGCTTTGCAATAGCTTTACCGCGGCAGTCCCCGAGTACCACACGTATTTTTTTTTATTTTTCTTTTTTTTTATTGCTTAGATGGGTGGACGAGCTCACAGCCCACCTGGTGTTAAATGGTTACTGGAGCCCATAGACATCTACAACGTAAATGTGCCACCCACCTTGAGATGTAAGTTCTAAGATCTCAGTATAGTTACAACGGTTGCCCCGCCCTTCAAACCGAAACGCATTACTGCTTCACGGCAGAAATGCGTTTCGGTTGCGTAATATTTAAATGCGTAATAACGGTGGTTTATTAACTATTCAGTATCTGTGAAAGTGCACAAATATTGGAAAATAAAACAAAGCCGCTGGACGTAACTCCTCGGGATCCTCCATAAAGTCCACTGAAAAGTCAGTATATGACCATCATTTTACTGAGGTTATATTTCATCTCACCTCATTTCATTTCATCACACTTGATTAATGTCTCAAATTAATCATCTTCATTTCATTTCACTCCATAATATCATTTTCCATAAAAAATAAGAAAATAAAATAAGACTTGACCTAAAGGTCTTAGTTACCAGGTCATAAAAACCTTTTAAAAAAATGTTATTGCCGAAGCTTCTTAAATTTAAGTGACATCGATACAAAAATACAGTGCAATAAAGTTTGTTGTACAACGCCATCTAGTAGAGTTCTGGGTTTATTATCTCTCCTGTAGCCATAATACATCAGAGATTTATGAGTGCGATAGTAAAATTTTTTTTAATATCATACATTTTTTTCTTTCATAAATCAGGTCGATCACGGAACGGGACAAGTCATGCTCTCACGGACGACATCGGAAATATCGGAGACGCGTAAGTTCTGATTTTAAATCGGCACGATTAAAATATAATATTGCTTAAAATGATATCTTTAAGAATATTCATAATTCGGTTCGCTGGTCAAGCTCGCCGACCACCAAATCACTAAGGCGTTGATTTATAAAGCAACATAATATTTTAGCCGAAGACAAACTACCCTCTTTTCCGGCCCTCCCCAAAAAGGGCGGGAAGAAACCACAGAAGAAAGAAGTAAAGGTAAAGGAAGAAGAGAAGAAGGAAGATAAGAAAGACGGACCGAAACGAGGACAGAGAGGGAAGCTAAAGAAGATAAAAGAGAAATATAAGGACCAGGACGAAGACGAGAGACTGTACAAAATGGGATTGTTGCAGGTACACTCGCTCGAAGGTACCTCGGGCGCCTTCTGTGTCTCGTATAGTACTGGCGGGGTGCGACAGAGGGCGCGCTCGTCGCTAGGCTGCGTGCTAACAGTCAGTGCTTTAAACGATCCATTTCCCTCAGGCGGCGAGCAAAATGAAGGAATCGAAAAAAGCGCAGAAGAAGGCAGAGAAACCCGGCAAGAGTAAGAGCCAGCAGCGCGCCAACAAGATCCCCCTCCCGGCGCCGCTCATACTGGAGGCGGAGTCGGAGGAAGAACTCGAGCCGGACCAAGAGGTGAGTCCCCGTCGCACCGCGTGGGAACGAACTAGTGGCCGAGCACCAGAGCAAATTAATAGATATTCATTTAATTCAGGGGCTCCTAAACGTATTTTGTCTACTGCCCACTTTGAGAATAAATTATTTTTAGCGCTCTGAAAAAATTTAACCTACTTAAAAACCACTGTATCGAAAGCTCAGTCGGTCTCTAAGCTAAGAGTCCTCCTAGATAAAAATTACATCTGGGTCTCTTATCGCCCCCCTTTAGGCCTGCAGCACCCACAAGGGGGCGTTATCGCCCACTTTGGGAAAGAGTGATTTAATACAAATCAAATTATTAATTAATTTTTGAAAACTACAGATGTAGAGAATAAATATTAATAAAATAGCGATTTATTTCTACATTAATATTCCCCAAAATTTTATTTGGAATACCAAATTTTATTCATACTTTTCACATTTTATTATTCTTTAAAGCATTTTGTAGGTACTGACACCGTATTTTTTATTTAATAATTACTTAAATACAAAGACCAAAAAAATATGGCAAAAGTCTCCAACCGAACGTCCTTAAGACACCCTATCTCTTTTTTAGGTTTTTTTATTTTTTTTAATAAGTAAAATCTAAAGGATAATAGGACATGCGGTTCATATTGAAAACCTCCTTTTTTATTCCGTAGATGGGTGGACGAGCTCACAGTCCACCTGTTGTTAAATGGTTACTGGAGCCCATAGACATCGCACCGCCCGCCACCGGAGTAGAGTTCATCCATACTACCTGGAGCCACTGCGGTCATCCACAGTGCGTTTCCAGAGATCTTTTTTGCCACGCACCATCCGGCTATGGAATGAGCTCCCCTCCACGGTGTTTCCCGAGCGCTATGACATGTCCTTCTTCAAACGAGGCTTATGGAGAGTATTAAGCGGTAGGCAGCGGCTTGGCTCTGCCCCTGGCATTGCTGAAGTCCATGGGCGACGGTAACCACTCACCATCAGGTGGGCCGTATGCCCGTCTGCCTACAAAGGCAATAAAAAAAAAAAAAAAAACGTCTACAACGTAAATACGCCACAAATCCTTCTTATCTGAGTTCTGTTAATAAATACAGCATTGAAGATGTGAGTGGTGTTGCTTCCAGGGCGAGCAGCAGCCGGGGCCGGACGCCGACTCGGAGATGCTGCAGCAGCTCACCGGGAGTCCCTTCGCAGACGACGAGCTCCTATTCGCGGTGCCCGTGGTGGCTCCCTACTCCGCGCTCAACCACTACAAGTAACTGCCGACCCGACCCTACCCGGACGCTACATTGTCGTATCCTCTTACACCAGCGGTACCACGGTCCATGGGCGACGGTAACCACTCGCCATCAGGTGGGCCGTGCGCTCGTCTGCCTACAAGGGCAAAAAAAAAACCACCTGTCCACAGTCTTGGGCCATGTACAAAAACGACTATGCTACCTGTAAAATGCAAGATTATCTCACGGCAAATAAAATGTAAAAATGTACCGATCCATAACACTGGTTGGACATATTGGCGGGACGGCGAGACCCACTTCGAGAAGGTGGCACGACATGAGAACCCTCTCATCGTGGCCGCCGGTAACTACATACCCGATCCTGTAGACCGAATGGTAAACTGTCGACGTCGCCTAAAGCACGTCATTACGGATCCTCCTGATCCACTAAAGGTACTAGTTTTAGGAACCTCGTCGAACCCGTCGCTTGCGACGAAGGACTCGACGAGTAAATTAACTCTCAGACACAGCCCACTGAGTTTCTCGCCGGATCTTCTCAGTGGGTCGCGTTTCCGATCCGGTGGTAGATTCAGCAAAGCACTGCTCTTGCTAGGGCTAATATTAGCAACGCCCCCAGGTTACCTTACGCTGGCATTGCCTCTCAAGAGTACCAGCTTATGGTGACCTTTTAAGCAATGAAGGTGCAACTTCCTTCAGGTACAAAGTGAAGCTGACGCCCGGTACCAGCAAGCGAGGCAAGGCCGCGAAGACCGCCATCCAGGTGTTCCTCAAGGAGCCGACGGGGACTCCGCGCGAGAGGGACCTGCTGAAGGCCGTGCGCGATGAGGACGTCGCCAGGAACTTCCCCGGGAAGGTCAAGCTGTCAGCGCCGCAACTACACCGACACAAGAAGTAAGGAGAAACGCAAGATCATTGCTTCCGGAGCAGAACGATATACGAGAGGAAAACGTTTTTTATATATTAAGTGCAATACGTCTATTGAGTAAGTTTGTATTTCGTCAATCCGCAATCTAAAGCAAAGTCATGTGGTTCACTGTGAGGGCGTTGACCTTTTTACATTGCGCGCTGTCAACTAGTAGTTAAATTATTTTTTTTGATAATGTCTTTGATTTGCATTCATTCTAGGATCTCGACTCGCATTCTTCTTTGTAGTGGAACTTTTGCAATTATTATACATATACCTAAAGACCACAGAGTCCAACCGAACAGCCATAAAAAAAATTAATTACAAAGAAGGTCAAAGAAAAACAGTTATATATAAAAACTAACAAACATATTGTTGTATACAAAATAAATTGCAGGCGGGCGGCGTACACGAATATTTAGTTTAAATTTTCATATGGCTGTATCGCATCGAACCAATGTTAATTGTAATTAATTGCGTAAATTTTTCACTACGAACATTTCGTTGCGATGAGGTCTTCGCCTAAACTTGGTGCATTGCGATGGGCTTAATTTGCGTCTAAAACAGTTAAGGATTGAAGCGAATAAACATGGGAAATTATCTAAATATCTAAATGTTTTTTATTTGTGACCGTCGAAACTTGGCGCCGCGCTCTGCGGTGCGGTACCCCAACAGAAACCGTATACGAACGTGTCGTAGATTTTTATGACCCGGTAACGGTAACTAAGACCTTTAAGTCATGTCTTATTTTAATTTTCATTCTTTTTTTTGTAATTATATGGAGTGAAATGAAATGAAGATGATTAATTTGAGACATTAATCAACTGGGATAAAATTAAATGAAATGAGATGATATGGGATGAAATATAATCTCAGTAAAATGGTGGTCATTTACTGAGATTTTTTCAGTGGACTTTTTGGAGGATCCCGAGAAATTACGTCCAGCGCTTTGTTTCATTTTCCCACATTTGTGCACTTTCACAGATATTAAACAGTTAATAAACCACCGTTATTACACATTTAAACCTGAAGAAACACTAAATAGACAAAATAAAACAAATCACACAACTTCACTCCTCGCGTTCCCGCCAAAAAGTCCACGTGTCAATTACGAACACTCAAAATCATATATATGTAGGAAGAGATGTGGAGCATGACTGAGTGAGAAAGATAGCAGATGTCGTGTTCGAAGGTAAGAGAGACGACGAATGTTCGACACACAGTTTTATTTTACGCGAGAGGAGAAATGAGGGTAGTTACCGTAACTCAGAAGACGAAAGATGTGTAATTTTTGTTTTTTATTGCTTAGGTGAATGGACGAGCTCACGGCCCACCTGATGATAAGTGGTTACCGGAGTCCATAGACATCTACAACGTAAATGGCGCCATCTATCTTGAGATATGAGTTCTAAGGTCTCAGTATAGTTACAACGGCTGCCCCACCCTTCGAACCGAAACGCATTACTGCTTCACGGCAGAAATAGGCAGGGCGGTGGTACCTACCCGTGCAGACTCACACGACGTCCTACCACCAGTAATTATCAGTACGTTTTATTTACTCGCCATAAGACTGAATTAAAATCAAATTTGTGTGAAGCAATCAACTTTTTTATCGGCTCAAATCGAAATCTGAATAGTCATATCCTGTGGATTCAAGAAATCGATTCCATTCGAATTTCGATCAATGTGCTCAGTGCGAGTGTTTTAACGTTCTCGATAGCGTAAAAGTTAACTCAAATTTGTATGGAGTTTGAATGTTTGCCTACGTTTGCCACTAGGGGGGCTGTTCCTATAATTGAAATTAATAAATATGGACGTCTATAAAATAATAAGAATACTTACAAAAAATAAAAGGTAATTGACTTGTTAATGATTTAAGAATAACTTTCTTCAATGACCACTTAATCGGCCTCCGTTATGCTAATCCTCTTCATCTTCTTCTTCTCCGAATTCCTCTCCCTCTCCCTCCAACACAGGCGGAGGCGGAGGGGGTAAGTGCGCAATACGGTAGGCCTGCAAATAATCAACAAAGTCATTATGTACATAATTCATTTTCACATAATTTCACATTTAATAGGCAGGGTGGTGGCACCTACCCGTGCGGACTTACAAGAGGTCCTACCAACAGTAAAATATTAACCTAAATTAGGTAAATATATTTAAAAACTTTGTTTATTATCAAACTTCTGTTATTATTTAAAGTCTGTGGTCAAATTGAAAGCAGATTAAGATTGTCTGTCTTTAATATTATTTGTCTATAGCAGGGGTCCAGCAGGGGTGGCCAACTTGATTAGAACCAAGATCTACTGTCTTCTGACGAAAGTCTCCGCGAACTACCAATGACCTTTCTTGAAATTTGATGAAACAATGTAGTTCAGTATACAAATAAATAGCATATTTACTTTTATTAAAAAGATTAAAATAAACCTGAAATTATAAATAAATAGATAAATAATGTGACGTATTGGTCATTAACAAATGATACAAGATGATGATGCGGGCAGGAGTTGGTGATTATGTTGCGCAGTCTGTTCTATGTATTTATATTTTTTGTCTTGCCACGATCGACTGGTCGATAGCGATCTACCGGTTGGCCACCCCTGGTCTATAGTGTATATATAGTCTTGGCGAAATTTCTGATTAAAGAACTATATTACTGATATTTGACAATAGAACCATAATAATGTTCAAACTTATAATTTCAATTAATTATATTCGAATCTCGACTACTGGGGGATCACTAGTATTGATAAATGTGCAATGAGACAGATTGATTCTTTTCAGTGAAATTAGTGACATAGTGCAAAATCAAGTGACAGTGCAAGATCTCTCCCGCCGCCTGAGTGATATGTTAAAAAATAGATCCTATTACATGCCTCTATATAAATTCATCAAAAATACAGTGAGGAAATTATAATAAATCGAATAAAAATACTCAAGACTTGGCCTAATGGTCTAGATACCAGGCCATAAACTACAAAAAAAAAAGTGCAATGAGTCGGACCTCTTCGTCGGCGAAGGTGGGGTCCGCCATCTCCATGACCTCCGGCCCGATGGGGTACTCGTCTTGCGGCCGCGGCAACTGAGCCGGCCCGTAGTTCGGCGGATCGAACTTCAAGCCCCAACCGATGTACATACATTCAGACTTCCTAAACATATAGTACTAATATGTAAACGCTATTATATCTAAATATATTTTGAATTATTTTGACTTCTTTTCGTTAATAAAAGCCTTTATTCAGACGCAAAAAGGATATTTACAAATAATAAACTTAACGACTCTGCCGAGTCGATCACATCGACAACTTCGTTTTTTTTGCCCAAGTTTGGCAAAGGCCTCCTTCATTTCTTTCCACTCTACTCGTTTTAAATCTTTCCTAGTCAATATTTTTATGTTTCCATAGTATAGTTTTCCTGTTATCGGCTTTATTTATTGCTTAGGTGGGTGGACGAGCTCACAGCCCACCTGGTGTTAAGTTACCGGCGCCCATAGACATCTACAACGTACCACCAAACCCACCTTGAGATATAAGTTCTAAAGGTCGCAGTATAGTTACAACGGCTGCCCCGCCCTTCAAACCGAAACGCATTACTGCTTCACGGCAGAAATAAGCAATTAGGCTTGTCGTTTATTTGGCCTCAAATGACGTCACTCGGCCGAATATTGCAGTTTGCGCCACAAAATAGAATTAAATCTGTACTATCGAATGATATGCGTACTGTCCGGACGTGGCGAAGGCGGCGGCTCCGGGCCACAGGTTGCTCCTGAGCGCGGCGACCGCTCGCTCAGGCGTCAGCGACGAACTGCTGCGGACACTCCACGCCGTCATACCTGCCGGTTACAATCCATTCATAAATTAAATCCAACAAAAAAAAAAGAAAAAAAAAGAATGAACCCGTTTTATTGTATAGAACTATACATTAACCTTTTCTAACACGTGTTAACAGACGACTTCTAGGGTAAAGGAATAGACAATCGTTTAATAAAAATCAAACCCGCCAAATATACTAGTAGATGGGTGCATTTACGTTGTAGCTGTCTGTGGTCTCCGGAAACCACTTAACTTCTGAGCTCGTCCACCAACGTAAGCAATTAAAAAAAATACAAATTTACGCAATCACACAAGCACGGGCGATTAGGTACCGCTGTTGTCTTTGCCTATTTCTGACAGCAGACCTCAAGACGGGTGACGTCATTCTTATTATGCTGTGCAAGGTGGGTCGTCCAGTTAACACGCAACTCACCTTCGAGTCTAGAGTCTTCGGACAGCGAGGTAAAGAGTGGGGGACCACTTTCAGGCTCCAGCGGGGGAGGACCTTCGTCTTCTTCCTCTTCTTCACCTTCTTCCTACGTCACAGAAAAGGCCTTTAACACGTTGATTGCCATGTAGGTCACCGGTGCACTGAAGTAATTATGTCGATTTCTCTGTTTGATGTTCTTACTAAGGCGCCGAAGCATCTATTAGGCTCTGGGAAAGACGAATCCGAAGACACTGAGACACGAATTATTAGTATTAGGTTATTAGCAGAAAGACTGGATGGATCGATCCTGGGTAGATTTATCAAGCTGCTTGATGAGTCTGTCACGAACGGAGTTGATAGATTTGCTTAAATACTAACATAGTTCTTAAGTTAGTTGTAATACTAACACACTACGAGACTTATGATGTCTTGAAATAAAAGTTTTTAATTTTAATTATTTTTTTACTGAGAGACCTAAAAGACTAAGTTCGCGAGTGCGCCACATAGGGTACCGGTGACCTACACGACAGACAACATGATAAGTATCTCCACGAGAAAGAAAAAACGACATAAATGTCTCCACTGTAGTTTTTGTACGTAAAAAGGGATTTTCGTAACAAGACACGTATTTCCGGCATTGGCTTCTTCTTCCTTCATAATTATTGACGCTGCCTTCTCTAACTGCCTCGCTAGTGGCTTGGCATAGGTTATTTTCTTACTCATAGCCGTTCTAGAGTACAGAAACTCCTAAGAAGCTTCCTCTCTATATTGGACACGGTGCCCGAAGATGTTAAAGGGCCTAACAGTACCTAATGTAGGCTATAACGACAAAGGTAAGATCTTCCACCGAGCGGGTGATATTGTTCGGTAGACCGACGGCCCGAATGTTGTTCGGAACTTGTACATATGCAAGCTTATCTTGAAAATATCGTAAGCGAGATTCAAGCATCTGTCAAATATCTTGCGTTCGTATGATCGCACCACATTTTACTTTTATCAAACCGACGAAACTAACCATTCCAGCATTAGGATTCCACCAGAGAGTCCTACCCTGCTTCAGTATATGTCGTCCATGATGCACCCAGTACGTGAGGCTCGAGTCCAGCAGGTCCTTCATCGAGTGGCCGTGGTAAAACGGATTGGGGTTGAAATTTAAATCTCCTAAACATAACAAAACATTCGTTTCCACTGGTGTTTATAATAGCATATTTATCATTAAGTGTCGGCTTTTACCATGAGAAAGAGCCTCGTATTTTGCAGGGACTGTCGCTTATTAGCAAAATGCTAAGGAGCGCTTTAGGGCTTTTACTAGTTTAAGTCATATGTCCGTATAACCTCTAGATGCCATTGGTTTCCATTTTGCTTAGAAAAAAAGGTTAGGCTACTTAAGCGCTTATGATTAATATACAGTAGGTATTCACTGTTACCGACCGCCGCCTTCCTCCAAATCAATATCTTCTTCTTCACCAGAACCAAAAGTGTAGAAACCCTGAGGAGACACGGACGTGCCGGCTTGGATCCGAGCTAATTGAGCGCGCAGATAATTCCGCTCTGTTCCCTCAAACGGCGGAAACGATTGAACCTTGAGTGGAGACAGTATCATCCACTTATTATAATAATAATCAAATCAAACAACGTCTTAATATAATGGAACAGACGTCCGTTAGAATGGTATTAACCACGGTAACCCTATTTAATTCGTTATGGCTAGAGAGAAAAGATACAATTTAGAATGAGCGAGAGTGAGAAAATAAACAGAACGTCTCGCGAACCACTCGACCTCGGAGAGAGGGAATGGACGAAGAGAACTAGGTCGTTTCTCTTATACACAGCATTCGCTATTATAATATTAATTTGATTTAAGGATGGAAAACGAAGAAAAGCACAATACTACACACCACAAAAGAAGTTTCAGTTCTTTCACCTGCAGCATGATGCATGTTGAGTTGGGTAATCTATGTTATAGGTATAATCTGTGTCATTGCATTTTTTCCTCCATTACTGCTGCTAAGAAGAATTCTTGATAGAACACTTACCTTTGAAGAGATGTCCACTACACTGTGCCAGATTGAAGCCTGCTTAAACTCACGGCCATTATGTCCAATAGATCACAATGATATTGACAATTTAGATGTACTTACTCCTGGACACTTGCTCATTGGAGAAGCTCCAATCAATGTACCTGAACCAGATCTTAGCCAAGTGAATGTAAACAGACTGTCTAGATGGCAACATACTCAGAGGATACTTCAAAACTTTTGGCATAAATGGAAGACGGAATATCTCACACGTTTACAACAAAGACCTAAATGGTTAACTTTAAAGGATGAGTTTAAAATTGGAGAAGTGGTTCTGATTAAGGAAGATCACCTTCCTCCGGGTAAATGGGCCTTAGGTCGCATAGTTGAAAAATATCCTGGCTCTGATAACATCTGTAGAGTTTACAGCTTAAAATGTTGTGGTAAATTGATTAAGAGATCCATTAGTAGACTGTGTAAATTGCCAATTAATGAATAACTTTCATTAAACTTAAAATTTGGTTACTTTGTAAACTTTATTGTTTTGTTTTTTACTAAATTAAATTTAAGTAAATCTATAAATATATTTAATACAAATAGTTAACATTTAATTGGCAATAATGGTTAAAGGATTGGTAAAGAAGGATGTTTTAAAAAATATAAATATTTATTCATGTAAAGTTAATGATACATTAAGAATGACCTAATGTTCATAAAATTCACCTATTTATTATAGGTTGTTTTGTACTTTCTGATTTGTATTTTAAAATCTGATTTATGTTTGATATTGTAAATTCTAGTAATTTGTTTGGTTCAACTCTTGGAGCTTATCAGAATGAACAATTTTGCTATTGTTTACTGTATGTTTCTCAAAAACTTCGTTTTTGGGGGGGCGGTATGTTGAGTTGGGTAATCTATGTTATAGGTATAATCTGTGTCATTGTATTTTTCCCTCCATTACTGCTGCAAAATTTATACAGATTGTTTGTCTCTAAAAAGTTACGTTTAATAAATTCTATAAAACTATCCAAGTTATTATTTAAATACGACAAAGTGGGTGAACAAACAATGCACGCGTACCATGTTGTTTAGTAATAGTAGTTCTAAACCCATAGCCAAGAGCACTTGCACAGCCTGAAAGGGTCTCTCAGAAACCAAAAATGTTGCCTTTATTTCTGTGGACGGCCTTGTGGATACCGAAATTAATATGTTCTTGATACAAATGTCCCTCTCACTTAAAATTCGAACAATATTATTCCATTTAGCTTTAAAACTTAAAACCAGTACTTCCAGTTATAAAGAAAAATGACGTTTTCCTTAGGTAATATATTAGGGGTGGCATATCAAATATATGGACGACACAAAACCCCACACTAAAGACAAATCCTCCCCAGTTCCAACATGATTTAATAAGTTTAGTTAAAAACTCTTGATATTAAAATAAGAAAGATAGTACAAAAGTTGGAACCAATAATCTTTGTATACATAAAAATATGACAATTAAAAGAGATTAATCGTGAAGTAGAAATTACAACAATTGACTTGTTTCACTTTTAAAATAGTCGATTTTCTCACCTCCGCGTCTAGATTTCCGGTCATACAACGCACAGTGAGGCGGGCCACTCTGATCTGATCAGGAGTTACATCCGGGAGACAGATCCACTGTTCGCCCGGATGATTACATACCCAGAACACCTTCAAATAACGCATAAAATTATCTGATTTTAATGAACACCAAAGGTAACTTGCCCACTGAGTTTCTCGCCGGATCTTCTCAGTGGTAGATGGATATTGGTGGTAGATTCTGCGAAGCACTGCTCTTGCTAGGGCCAGTGTTAGCAACACTCCGGTTTGAGCCTCGTGAGCTCACCTACTAGTTAAGGTTACGCTGAAATAGCCTCTCAAGGCTATCAGCTTAGGTAGGAAAAAAAAAAGGTAACTAAGTTTACAAACTAAGGTAACAAACACAACATGGACGTTTAATTGCAGTCGTTGGTCGTTCTCGGACGACTACCGGAGCTGAAGCACCTCAAAGAAAATCCTGAGCCATTGTACCTATACCTGAGACTTTTTGAGACTTTTTGACTTGAGACCTTTTTTACTGGTGGTAGGACGTCTTGTGAGTCCGCATGAGTAACCCTGCCTATATCTGCCGTGAAACAGTAATGCGTTTCGGTTTCAAGGGTGGAGCAGCCGTTGTAACTATACTAAGACTTTAGAACTCATATCTCAAGGTGGGTGATGCATTAACGTTGTACATGTCTATGGACTCCAGTAACCACTTAACATCAGGTGCGCTGTGAGCTCGTCCACCAATGTAAGCAATAAAAAAAGCGACTTAGAACTGTGCAGTTTCTTTTTTTTTTAAGAATTCTTAACCCAATTATAACAACAAACTCTTCAGGACCATACATCTTCCAGTGTCGACTTACGAGAACATTTTAACTTGTTGCTATTTAATGGTTTAGTTTTGTTTGAGACTGTTAAGACTGAGACTTTCTTTAACACTAAACATACCATAACGGGTCTAATGAACCAATTCGAACTTTTGCATTGAAAATGCACGTGTCATATTATTTTTTGCACAGTCTTTGCTTTTGCACATTTGACTTCATGACTTTTTTTACCAATTAATCTACAGTTATTATACAATTTTTTTGTTTTTTTGGGTACCCAATACCTGTCGTATACCTTTATCTACCCGCTATGGTAGAAATCGGTATCAGTAAGTGTTGGTGTAATTAGTGTTAAAAACTCAATTACCTTCTTATTAACACCTTGACCGGGTCTCTCGACTGGTATCTCGGGAGGCGGCTGCCAAGTAGACACGGGCTCTGGAGGCAGCTTGGGAGGCACAGGTTCTTTTGGCTTTTCTTCTTTACCTTCACCCTCTCCGACTTGATAAAAACAGACATGTGATGCTTACAAATGAATCCCATCATAAGCTTGTATTTTAAATACCATAATCATATGCATTCTTATTGCGATGCTAGTGAGCTCATGATATTTCAACGCAGTATTTTTTTATTTTATTTATTGCTTAGATGGGTGGACGAGCTCACCCATCTGATGTTAAGTGGTTACTGGAGCCCATAGACATCTATAACGTAAATGCGCCATCCACCTCGAGATATAAGTTTTAAGGTCTCAGTATAGTTACGACGGCTGCCCCACCCTTCAAACCAATACGCATTACTGCTTCACGGCTGAAATAGGCGGGGTGGTGGTGGTCGCAAGCGCAATCTTTATAATAATGTAGATACTCCCAAAAGTTAATAAATCTGGTGTTTATTATTTTCATTTCACGTTTTCCGACACGTCGAATACTTTACGGCTCGCGTCATATAAAAATATGTTTTCTATACTTCTATACTAATATTATAAAGAGGAAAGATTTGTTTGTTTGTTTGTTTGTTTCGAATAGGCTCCGAAACTACTGGACCGATTTGAAAAATTCTTTTTCCATTAGAAGTCGACATTGTCCCTGATGAACATAGGCTACTTTTTTTAATTTTTTTAAATTTTTTTTATTTTGGTTTCATGTGTGTTTTAATGTTTCCGAAGCGAAGCGAGGGCGGGTCGCTAGTTTTTAATAACTTGATTAATACTCATAAAGGCGATCGAATCCTGTTACGAAATATAACCTCATTTTGGCTAAACAGAAGACTTTGTTTATTACCTTTTTAGGTTGACGAGCTTACGGCCCACCTGACCGCAAGCGGTTACCGTTGCTCATGGACCTCAGCAATGCCAGGAGCACAGCCAAGTCGCTGCCTACCGCTGACTACCCTGCAAGCCTCGTTTGAGGAAAGACATGTCATGGCGCTTGGGGAATATCCAATACCTTAATTTATGTATTATTTTTTTATTGCCCCTGTAGGCAGAGGAGCATACGGCCCATCTGATGGTGAGTGGTTACCGTCGCCCATGGACTTCAGCAATGCCAGGGGCAGAGCCAAGCCACTACCTTTTGTTTATAAATTAAATAGACACCAACGCATCTCTTTCTGTTCTTCGGCAACTTGCATTTGTCCTTCTTCAATCCCCTAAGTTGGGTGGGTACTTTGTAGTACATCGCCCAGATATACTCGATATAGCATTACTAAAAAACGTAACTCTGCGTATGCACGTTGACCCCCGTCCCGTCGTTATGAAGTTCGGTCGCGCTCCCAATTCCGTTCCCGTCACGAGGACTGTGGTGGATTGGTATACGCTGGGCATGAGCCTGGATAAATCTGATCCACCATCGCTCCCATTCAGTCCGGACTCCACCCCGTCCCCTCAAGATACTGCTGAAGCCATAGACATCGTAACGTCACACATCACCTCGACATTAGATAGGTCATCGAAGCAAGTTGTAGCGGAGGACTTCCTTCACCGCTTTAAATTTGCCGACGATGTTAGAGAACTCCTTAGAGCCAAAAACGCCTCGATCCGCGCGTACGATAGGTATCCTAACGAGGAAAATCGAATTCGAATGTGTGGCCTACAACGCGACGTAAAATCTCGCATCGCCGAAGTCGGAGATGCCAGATGGTCTGATTTCTTAGAAGGACTCGCACCCTCCCAACGGTCTTAGTACCGCTTAGCTCGAACTCTCAAATCGCATACGACAGTAACTATGCCTCCGCTCGTAGGCCGAGGCTCGTAGTCGTCAGGCCGACTCGCGACGTTCGATGACGACGAAAAAGCAGAGCTACTGGCCGATACAGTGCTTACTCCATGCACGCCCAACACTCAATCCGCGGACCCTGTTCATGTAGAAATAGTAGACAGTGAGATCGAACGTAGAGCCACCTGGCCACCCTCGAACGCGCTACCACCCGTTACCCCGACGGACCTAATCAAAGACCTACGTCCTCACAAGGCTCCCGGTTCAGACGGTATATCTAACGCATTGCAAGCATCGCAAGCATCTCGGGCAAAACATACTTTGTGAGTGCAACTTTTACATTAATGATTTAGACTTTAAGGCAGATTCAATTATTGTATTACTAATACGGACAAACATTGCTGAAATCAATTTGGTGTGTTCGTTTTTGCAATGAGTGAGCCCAGCGGCGAAAGAGGTGACGTCAGCCCCACTAACGTCACGGTTTCTAAAAATTCTAAATATTCCCGGCCCGCCGTTAGGTATATATATAATATATAATTATTATATTAGTAATACAATAATTAAATCAGCCTCAAAGTCTAATTCATTAATGTAAAAGTTGCACTCACAAAGTATGTTTTGCCCGAGAGGCTTGCGGTGCTTGCAATGCGTTACAGGAAAAGTGTTAGTAGATTTAACTACAGCAAGTTTAATCTCTTCGGGGACGAATTTTTGTAAAATAAAATAATAATGAGTTTAATTTATTCTTTATGGAGATTTTTCACTTTATAGGTAAACAATTCAATAAGTAGAAAAAAAATAGAAATAGTGAATATTGATTAGAAAAATTATGTCCACATAATAATATGTGGCCATTTAGCGTAGAGATAAAAATATAAATAATTTGGGCCAATTTCACTGAAGAGATTAATAATAGTTTTTATATCCTTTTGATCAGAGAGAAGATAGTCCACAAATTATATTACAGAATAACATTGACCACTGAAGTGACTTCAATTATAATTTGCTTTTCTTCATTTCTGCAATTCTTTGTTTGAGTACACGCCGCAGTATTTTTCCAGACGCGTTTTTTGGTATTTCTTTGACGAATATAATACCACCGTGGAGTCTTGATGTAGATGACAACTAAAACAGATAAGAAATCTATTTTTGTAGCTTATTTGTACAGCTATTTGCATATAAACATGAAATAATTGCAAAATAAAAAATAGATGTTATTCGTATGCAAATTAGTGAGCATTTGGTAACTGAGGGATTTTTTAGCCATCGAGAAAACCATCCTCAATATACCAGATAAACTTAAAGAGTGACGTAGCTATGTCAAAGCAAAGCTTACAGTCGAAAGGGACCGTGTATTTGGGCAACCGCCTTACGCCTGTCGCTTATGATTGTAGCCCAATCATTCGCTAAACAGTTTACCGTGCTGTGCGCTATTTTTCACTTACCTTTATATTGAGTTATTTAAGTTAGATTACTTAGTTAATTTACTTAGAACTCATATCTCAAGGTGGGTGGCGCATTTACGTTGTAGATGTCTATATAGCTCCAGTAACCACTTAACATCAGGTAGGCTGTGAGCTTGTCCACCCACCTAAGCAATAAATAAAAAAATCTACCTATATTGTACCCCATCCTATATACCAGGGGAGGCCAACCGGTAGATCGCGATCGACCGGTCGATCGTGGCTATTAGTTCAGTCGATCGTGGCAAGATAAAAATATAAATACATAGAACAGACTGCGCAACGTAATCACCAATTGCTGCACGCATCATCTTCATCTTGTATCATTTGTCAACGACCATTACGTCACATTATTTATCCTATCTTGTACACAATAGTTCTCTTTTATTATATAATTTCAGGTTTATTTTAATATTTTTAATAAAAGAAAACATGCTACTTATTTGTTTCATTATCAAGAAAGGTCATTGGCAGATCGCAGTGTTTTGTCAGTAGATCTTGGTTCTAATTAAGTTGGCCACCCCTGCTATATACATTAAACGTTACATAAACGACATAACAAATATTTATTCTCTCTATGCTACTTATCCTTCATGCCAGCGCCTAAAAAATCTAGCTAGTTGAAGCAGCTTAACTACGGCTGCTTCTACAAGCACATATTCCATAAAAACCCCATAATGATATTGAACAAAAATTGCACTTTCTATTTTAATGGCCTTATAATAAAACCTAAATTTCAGTGTGCTTAGTGCGAGTTTTTTAAATGTCTAGCCCAACGCTCGAAAGTTCACCTTCTCATTAACAATAAGCAAAAGCGGGTACTTTTAATTTTTTGTTTTAGAACCAAAAAAATCCTGTTTATAGATCGGTCCATTTGAACTATCGGACTTATCCATGGTCAGATGACCTAAATGCAAATAATATGTCCGGCTTACAATTAGGAAATACAGGTACATTGTTCTGCTGGCTTATTACTTTCCTGCCCGTAGTAGCGGTAGCATTATCAATTATTTTTCTCACAAATTGCTTAATCCCAAATATCTATATTTAGCATCGGTAGTATGGAGGGTTGCGAGCCCGTACAAGAGGCTAGCACTATTCAACCTATTTCTTGTACGCAATCGTGCCTTCCAATCCAAAGGTTTGACAATCGTTGCAAGCTGCAACTGCATGCAAGCTGGGGTATTAACCTTATTTCAAGGTGGGCAATAAGCATTCATATTGTGACGTTCTCAGGCTGCCAACTTTCATAATCACACAACATGAGTGAGCAGGGAGCACGCTTACTTAGCTAAATTAATATCTATAAACTAATTAAAAATAGTCTGTCTTCTGTTGCCACTCCAAGACTGTTTCATTTTCACTATCAAGAGTGAAAATAATTTGCTTTTAGGTACTGAGGTTCAAGATTATCGTTATCATTATACATATATTATACCCTTCAACGCCTTACAATCTCATGTTACCATAATACTTTTTTCTCCTACCTACGCCGAAAGTTCGGTTTTCGTCCCGCTGTACAGGGAAGAAAGTGTAACTTTTTCTCCCTGGGTACAAGTGCGCATGCGCGTTAGTGTCTCCCTCTGCTCTCACGCACTCTAAGATTCTCCGCCATTGTTGTGCTCGGGTAATTTGCAATATTGTGTTTAGTGTAAAAGTGAAATAAACAAAAGGCAATGAAATTTAATATTGAAGTATTAAACAAATATGAGTTCATCAGACAGTTCTTATTCAACTAGTAGTAGTTTATTTAAAAATTAAAAAACCGTTAAATTGTTTTTTTTTATGAGTATGGGGGGGCTCCGGCCCCACTACCCCCCGCCCCCGGACCCCGACTCGCTACTCCACGAGCTTTCGGCCTGGTAGGAGAAAAAATAGTATGTGCACCGCGGGACAAAAGTTGGACATTTCCTCCCTTGGTGCACAATGTACTATAAAATATCCATAATATTCCACCACAGCAGCTGTAGTAAGCTGCAATGCTAAGTCAAATTATGTTACTGACCCGTTCATTAGTAAAGTCTAGCAGTTCTCTTTCTGTAAGCGTGACGTCAGGCTTGGGCACTACGAAGGCGGTGGGCAGCTCGCCAGCCAACTCGTCGGGCGCTCCCACCACTCCACACTCCAACACGTCGCTGTGCTGCAGCAGTACGCGCTCTATCATTGCCGGGGCTACCTAACATATTAAATTAAATCAGATTAACACAATTTTACTTTACCATGTAATTTTGGTAAAAATGTTGAGCTGTAATTGTGTGTGTTCATTGTAGTTTTACAAAAAAAATATTTAGCATTAAGGTTTTAAGTAACACAAAAGAGAAAATGTGATACAACAACGGTCACGTACGAATTTCTATGATTGGACGGACACTGGTTACATTGATATGTTTATATAAAATATGTAAATACAGTAATCCCCTCTATAACGCCGTATTCTTAAAATGCACTTTAATATTACGCGATTTCATAACCTTCATTTACGACTCATTTAACGCAGGGATTTCCCGCATATTTGTTCTAAGCCAAGGGAAGATATTTTTATGATAAATATAAAATGTATTTTCCAGGGTTATGGATGTATATTATATATATGTAAGTGTGTAATAAAAATCATACATTTATTTCCGTTATCTGGTACCTGTGACACAAGCTCTTTACGAACTTAGCACGGGACCAGTTAACGTGGCGTGATCGTTGGTAAATATATATTTATTTATAGTACACGATATTGTTTTCCTTAACATTCGATTTAAACCCATTTTAACGAAAAAAGTTCAATGTGAATCAATTGCATATAACCGGTTACATGGGGCTAAACGGGTGCGTTAAACGAGATTACTCCTACAACGCTGCCTTTACTTACGCTTTAATGAGCTCACGAGCTCAACCTGGGGGAATTTAGCAAAACACAAGCCCTAGCAAGAACAGTGCTTCGCAGAATCTAACACTGGTTCGGTATTACGACTCACTAAGAAGATCCGACGAAAAACTCAACGGGTTGTGTGTAGGTTGCATGTCGAACTCTTTTCTCACGAGAGCGGTGACTAGTGCTTAGTGAGCCTAAAATCACTGAGAGCGCATCCGAAAAGACATGTTTTCCGATAAAAGTTTCGAAGGTTAACTTAAAGCATTAGTGATAATGAGCTCCTTAATTATAAATAAAGGAAAGTTGAGGCCCACTTATCATTATCCAAGGCCAGGCGACTGCTCAACAATTATTATTTGGGTGCAAAGAGGTTAATGATCTAACAAAGAGATATCAAAGATTAACTTAAAAAAATGGAGCCAGTAATTGTTAACCATTTATGATCTTAATATAAAAATATTGAGATAGATGGATGGACGAGCTCACAGCCCACCTGGTGTTAAGTGGTTACCGGAGCCCATAGACATCCAACGTAAATGCGCCACCCACCTTGAGATATAAGTTCTAAGGTCTCAAGTATAGTTACACGTATATCACGTATAGTGTAGATAAAAGATAAATTATTCTAACTTTTACGTTTTAAGAAATTCTGTGATAGATTTACGTACAGGCTTAGGTTTTAATGTATCACTAGCGGCCCGCCCCGGCTTCGCTTGGGAAGTAGCGTACGCGATGTAAAGAATTTTAGGTAATTTTTTTACACATTGAATTACATTATTGGAGTTTCAGTAGGGATCCCTAATTTTTTGAAAATATATTATAATAAATATAGCCTATGTCACCCGGGGATAGCGTAGCTTTCCAACAGTGAAAGAATTTTTTAAATCGGTTCAGTAGTTTCGGAGCCTATTCAATACAAACAAACAAACAAATCTTTCCTCTTTATGATATTAGTATAGATTACTAGTGTTCGCCAGATTTTTCGATAATCATCACTGCGTTAGGCTTACTAGATTCCTAGAGACAATTATATTCGTTTCGTGTATCGAATTTTCTCTTTTGGTGATTCTCTAGTCTTGTTTATCAGTCTAATGATCATGATCACCTCCGTGTAAAAGTTCCGTCCTCACGATGTTGTTCCATCTCATCCTGTCTTCGGCTAACATTACGGAAACATTTCATATACTATATAAAAAAAGTTGACTCTAAAAAAGGCAATAACGACCAAGTTCCAAAATAAGTAAATCAGTCGGCAGGTGAAAATTATAGGCATTGTTTTAACTGAGCCTATAACGTATTTTCCAAACAATGAGATAATTATTTACCTGCTCGATAACATTGCTTTGTAAATTATTTGTTGATATCTAATGATAATGGACTTTAGATAAAGTATTATATAAATAGTATAACTAGTCAGGTCATAAGTATTGTCACACAGTAAAAACTTTTCTTTTAGAATGCTGGCCACAAAAAAGTTTATTGAATTCGAATTTCGAATTGTTCATGAAAATAAAAATGTATACTTTTAGAATTTTACTCATTTTTAAATATGGAGTGGACGCTTAAAGAAGACCGTGTTGCAGTTATTGCGTTGCATCGTTGCGGTTACGCGCCAATTCAAATTTTTAACATAATGAAAAATTTGAATATATTCCAAAAGATTCGTTTATCGTACCATCAAACGATACAATGAAGACTCTAGTATAGATGACAGGTCAAGAAGTGGTCGCCCTCGGTCTGTTAGGACTCCAGCAGTGATAAAAGCTGTGAAGGCGCGAATTCAAAGAAATCCCAAACGTAAGCAGAAACTGTTAGCCCTGCAGATGGGGTTAAGCAGAACCACGGTGAAAAGGGTGTTAAATGAAGACTTAGGGCTTCGGGCATATCGAAGAAAAACAGGACATCGTTTGAATGTTCGTCTAATGGACCTGAGACTGAAGAGATGCCGCGCTTTGTTGAAGCGGTACGCGGGAAAAAAATATCGGGAAATTCTTTTTTCGGATGAAAAAATTTTTACCGTAGAAGAGAGCTACAGCAAACAAAATGATAAGGTGTACGCACACAGTAGTGAAGAAGCGAGCAACCGTATTCCGCGTGTCCAACGAGGTCATTTTCCATCCTCGCTCATGGTATGGTTGGGAGTTTCTTATTAGGGCTTAACAGAGGTACATTTTTGTGAGAAAGGTGTAAAAACGAATGCAGTTGTGTATCAAAATACAGTCCTGACGAACCTTGTGGAACTTGTTTCTCATACCATGTTCAATAACAGGCACTGGGTATTCCAACAAGATTCGGCGCCAGCTCATAGAGCGAAGAGCACACAAGACTGGCTGGCGGCGCGTGAAATCGACTTCATCCGGCACGAAGACTGGCCCTCCTCCAGTTTTGAATCCGTTAGATTACAAGATATGGCAACACTTGGAGGAAAAGGCGTGCTCAAAGCCTCATCCCAATTTGGAGTCACTCAAGATATCCTTGATTAAGGCAGCCGCCGATATTGACATGGACCTCGTTCGTGCTGCGATAGACGACTGGCCGCGCAGATTGAAGGCCTGTATTCAAAATCACGGAGGTCATTTTGAATAAACTTTAGTGTCATAAGAATCTATGTTTTGTTAAGTTCATTTTGGTATATGAATGGTTACATAATGAATAAACTTGTTTCAATTATTTTACATTAAACATGTGACAGAATTTATGACCTGACTAGGTATAATATGCTCACATTTTACGTGATAGAATGAATTTACGTGATAGAATGAATTACCGCATTAGTTTTAAGTTAAAAAAAAGATGATACCTACATTTTTATTGACATAAGTGCCGTATACTGTGAAACGAAAAGGTACATGATGTCGAAGTCTCAATAATACTGTTGTATAACGACCGTCCCACCTTGCAAATCGAAAAGTGGGCCACTTCTCAGCAGCAGCAAACAGTAGTAACAACCGTGAACAACTTTTTACTGGTGGTAGGACCTCTTGTGAGTCCGCGCGGGTAGGTACCACCACCCCGCCTATTTCCGCCCTGAAGCAGTAATGCGTTTCGGTTTGAAGGGTGGGGCAGCCGTTGTGACTATATTGAGATCTTAGAACTTATATCTCCAGGTGTGTGGCGCATTTACGTTGTAGATGTCTATGGGCTCCAGTAACCACTTAACACCAGGTGGGCTGTGAGCTCGTCTACACCACTAAGCAAGAAATAAATAAATAAACAAACAGACCGTGCAAGCTCGTATAATAATGTCATATGAACTACGGACTCATCCGTATCGGAGTCGAAAGGTACATTATGAGCGACTTCGTTTAGTTTGTGAGAGAGGATATGATTATATCATATCTATATATATAAAAATGAATTTCTGTTCGTTAGTCTCGCTAAAACTCGAGAACGGCTGAACCAATTTGGATAATTTAGGTCTTGAATTATTCGTGGAAGTCCAGGGAAGGTTTTAAAAGGTGAGAAAATATAAAAAAGCTCGGAATTATATAAAAACAAACAATTTTGTTTTTCCTTTGATGTGTCCCCTTGATGTGTCTTTCATTAATCGATTGAGGCACTACGAAGTCTGCCGGGTCAGCTAGTCATCTATATAATACTAGCTGCGACCGTAGTTTTGCTCCCAACAAAATGCAATTTTATATTATTATTTTTTTATTTTTTTTTATTGCTTAGATGGGTGGACGAGCTCACAGCCCACCTGATGTTAAGTGGTTACTGGAGCCCATAGACATCTACAACGTAGACGCGCCACCCACCTTGAGATACAAGTTCTAAAATCTCAGTATAGTTACAACGGCTACCCCACCCTTCAAACCGAAACGCATTACTGCTTCACGGCAGAAATAAGCAGGGCGGTGGTACCTATCCGCGCGGACTTACAAGAGGTCCTACCACCAGTAATTACGCAAATTATAATTTTGCGGGTTTGATTTTTATTACACGATGTTAATTCCTTCACCGTGGAAGTCAATCGTGAACATTTGTTGAGTACATATTTCATTAGAAAAATTGGTACCCGCCTGCGGGATTCGAACACCGGTGCATCGCTTCAACACGAATGCACCGGACGTCTTATCCTTTAGGCCACGACGACTATTAAAACACAAAAGCCATAATACGATTCAGAAAGCTAAATACGTGAGGTAATTTTAAGTGAACATACAGACACACATATATCTCGCATATCATATTCAATTGCATATCAATTACGACTATTCTGCGGACGTCTTAAACATGTTTTTCCATCATAAAATAATAGCTCTATTTTTACGCTATATTTTTGAACCTCAATCAACTACAAATCTTCAATTTTTTTTGTTTATTGCTTAGATGGGTGGACGAGCTCACAGCCCACCTGGTGTTAAGTGGTTACTACAGCCCATCCATATGGACATCTACAACGTAAATGCGCCACCCACCTTGAGATATAAGTTCTAAGATCTCAGTATAGTTACAAGCATAATGCGTTTTCATAAGTATAATGCGATAAATAAACTCTTATGGCCACTTCTTGTCGGGCGGGCCTTGTCTAGCTGTGTACGCAAATAGATAACAGTTACCTACCTGGTGTCCTTTGTATTTGATGAGTTCTTTCAGTCGATCCACAACGAAGAAGCAGCCGTCATCATCGTAGTATCCGATGTCTCCAGTATTTAGATACCCTTCATCGTCAGTTATTTCAGCAGTTGCTTTTTCATTATTTGCATAGCCTTTCATTATAACCGGTCCTTTGAAGCAAATTTCACCTTCGCAATACGGTCCCAATCTTTCACGGGTTTCTATATTTACCACCTTGAATTTTTACAAAAGCTTTTATCACTGAAAACTCTGTGTACAATAATATTTAAATAGCGTTAAGTTACTAAATATTTGACTTGTTCTATTATCTTACAATATCAATAACATGTCTACCTTTTTTTTGTTAGATGTTGTATTAAACTAGCCCACTGCTCGCCTGGTATTAACTGGTAGCCGGAGCTTTTTTTAATTTTCTTTTATTGCTTATATGGGTGGACGAGCTCACGGCCCACCTGGTGTTAAGTGGTTACGGGAGCCCATAGACATCTACAGCGTAAATGCCGCCACACACCTTGAGACATAGTACAACAGCTGCCCCGCCTTTCAAACCGAAACGCATTACTGCTTCACGGCAGAAATAGGCAGGGTGGTGGTACCTACCCGTGCGGACTCACAATATGTCCTAACACCAGTAAAAAATATCCATGTCCATAGACATCAACAACATGAACGCTGCCACCATCTAGAGACTTGAGGTTTAAGCTTCGATTGTATAGTAAATAAGTAAGTTTTATTTTGCGGGTTTCATTTATATATTACACAATGTTATTTAATCATCATCATTCATCGTAAAGTTAAGTCAGTAAGTAAGTAAGTAAACGATGTCGCAGTAAACGGTTTTGACGTACGTTAACATCCAAATATTTTTTTCGTATTTTTCATGTTTTGCACTACCGATGTTGCCGTCGAGTATTTCTAGATTTTAGTAATTCCTGGGTCATCATACATTTCAGATCTCTTTGTTGTCAGCCTTGTTTATGGCCTTTAAGGATTTTAGTAGGACTGTGCAACGCGCGAGTGTGCATCGAGATTTCGTATCAGCAAAGTAATACGCGAAAGATCATAAAAGCGCAGTAGGTACCTTGGCACGAAGGCCCGGCAGAACATAACCTCCACTGCCAGGCTTGCGCACAACACCATCTTTGTTTATATCTTTTGTCGCCGCGACAGAAGTCTCCGTCATACCGTATCCTTGGAAAATTCCTTCACAGTTTGGCAATCTGTAAATTATAAATTTAAAATGACCATTGGTTACTATACTTTGAGTTGACTGTTAATAATATTAAAAATAGATATAACTGAATCCAACCGGGTAGCTACCATCGTCGTCCTTGAAAAAGACATACTCTACTTTTCGAAGATTCAAAATGACATCTCTTCATGTTAATATTAAATGTATATATTAAACCGAGAACAAGAAAGTTTTTTTTTTTTATGATTGAAAGATTACTGGTGTCCCGAAGGCCTTTCCAGTTTCACCAGGATAGGTGGGCGAGCAAAGGCTCAGCCAGGAGGGGTGGGATTTGCTAACAACTGCCCGAGCGCCTCTGAAGGAGACCTAACAACTCAAGAGCAATTGCTTCGCGAATGAATCTACTACCGGATCGGAATCGCAACCCGCTGAGAAGATCCGGCGAGAAACTCAGCGGGCTGATACATGGGTTAGGTTAGGTTAGGTTAGACCTCTTTGTCGAGTTCGACGAGTACGGTTACTGGGGTCCCTAAGCCTGCTCCTAGGATTAGAGCTGAAGGCGTCTAATGCAAAGGTTATTGGATCTGATGGATCCGTAAGGACGTGTCTAGGGCTTCGACGGTGACTGGCTCCTGCATGATCAGGATTCGGGGAGTAGTCAGCGGCAGCAACGATAAGGCGACTATCATGACGCAAAGTCTTATCGAAGTACCGTTCCGACGCTGACTTCATGTATTTCCGGATTGATTCGAGGCCCAGGTCGTCGTGTAGGTCAACGTTCCTCACGAACCACGGAGCCCCGACGGCTAACCTGCAAAAGCGGGATTGTAGGGATTGGAGGATGTCTATGTGTGTGCGGGCCGCGTGAGCGAACACCACACTTGCGTAAGTCATGACGGGCCTTATGCAAGTTTTGTAAAGTGTCACCTTGTTCCGAACATTTTACTCCGCTTACAGATCATGGGATAGAGTCTGCCGAGAATAAATGCGGCACGGTCGCGGACTGTTTTTATATGCGGGCGGAATGTCATAGATGCATCCAGGGTGACTCCCAGGTACTTGACCTTCCTGGCCCAGGGTATAGGTTGGCCGAAGAGGGTGATCGGTGATAATATATCTCCTCCTAATGCGTGACAAGAAAGTCTTCATTGTCTTACACTCATTTAATACTGCATTATTTTGGAATGAAATGGAGTGCAATATATAATACTATTTAGCATTTATTATTCGTACCTTTTCAGAGTTTCATTAATAGTTTCCGAATTAAGAGGAGCGGCACCACACCATATTTGGTTAACTGAAGATAAATCAAATTTTCCTACAATTGGAGCCTTCGCTAAAAACACGACTATAGGCGGAACAACTAATAAAACATTGACCTACAAGAAAAGATAATTTTTAACATTAATTTAAATTAAATATTAAATACTCTCACTAAGTATTTGCCTCTTCATAGCTGGTTTTTTACCAATATAAATTGGACAGCTTTGAAAAAGAAAATTTAAATAAGACATCAGATTGAAAACTTATAGTCTATAAGGTACGCACGGGTAAGTACTACATTTTTGCCTATTTGTGTCACGAAACAGCATGCATTTCGGGTTCACAAGAGTTAAACAATGCAATCAAAACTGCGATCTGCCATTCATCCATGTGATACTATCCCGTTAATTTTCGCCTTAAAGATAATAAATTTAATAATCGAATTGGTGATAAGACGCTCTGCACATAGAGGGCGACAAAACAATTCATTTCAACTCTCTTGTACCCCCTTTGAGAAACTCATTTCATTTACTCTCCATTCGATATTTCACACAATACTTAATTTTAACCAGCACCATGTTTGAGCTATCGCATCGATTTAAAGTTTAAATGCAACCATCGCTTAGATTATTACCAATGAAAAGGTATCGTCATAGTTTAACTTTGGAAATAAAATCACACACAATGCTAGTCCAATTAAATTCCTATAGTTTCACGGACGTAATTGTATGAAATACATACTAGAAACTTATCGTCGATCTTGCAATAGCATTACGTATTAAAGGAAATTAATTTTCTTTAATATATATAATATAATATAAAGGCCAAAAAAATCGGTTATCTGTAAAGTCTGTTTACTGACGATAGTTGAACGTGACAACGTCATAAGAAAATACTGATGGAATGGTTTCATTTTTCAAAAGAAAATTTTAATTTTATTTGTTTGTTAGATATTTTGTATGGACAATTGACACCACATTCACTTTTCACTGAACTTCATACTTGACGAAAACATGTAAATGTATTATTGTATAGCAGCTGTCCACGCGGATGCATCACTCACTCAAGTAGGAGAGAAACAGTTGTCGAGCGCTGCCGAACGCGGAGGTCGATTGTGCCTCTTTGTCGCTCGTTGCGCGCTCTCGCTTGCACTTCAAGCCTTAAATGGAACGCCTCAGAGCGAGGTAACGCCGCATGAGTCATGTTTTTTCGTGCGTGAAGCCGGCTCCATCGAATTATAAGACGTTGTCACGTCAAAAATATTAAGTCATAGCTTCCAATGATAATTTCAAAGATGCAATCGAAAAAAGATAAATTTTAGACGTGTTTTGTAATAAAAATTGGAGCACAATCTGGGGCTATTATAGAAGTTCGTAGACCACTCTTCACGAAACTATTTACTCTGCATAGCTCATATTTCTCTTCATAATATTAAAATTATGAAATACCTTTAAGTTCAATCGACTGGACCGTCATTATATTCATATAAAAGTGGGCAGAATTGATAGAAATTAGCAGCAAATACCCAACGTGAGTGTCATGACACCTTTCTGTTTCAAGGAAAGAACAAAATCATAGTTGTCAAAATAAGATTTGTAATTTACCTTATAATCTTGAATACACTTCAAGTACTGCAAAGGATTAAAACCAGACAAATAAACCGAAGTATTCTTTAAAAGTACATTATTTATAGTTGACATCAATCCATACGCATGATACCATGGCACGATGGTAAGCAAAGTGTAACAACGTTTATCAACAGCATTCAATTCACCGTGCCTGAAATAAGAGATTGAAATGAAAAATATTTTAACATTTATATTAAATATTCATAACTTCCGAAATTGTAATTAATATACATTATATAATAAATAATAATAAATATATATAATAAATAATAAAACTAACAAAATACGCTTTTATAGAACTAAGAAATAGAAAACGAATTTTAGTAAATTTAAAATAGTGTAAGAAAAAATATCCCCACGCTGTTTTACAATATATACCTAGTCAGGTCATAAATTCTGTCACATGTTTAATGTAAAATAATTGAAACAAGTTTATTCATTATGTAACCATTCACATACCAAAATGAACTTAACAAAACATAGATTCTTATGACATTAAAGTTTGTTCAAAATGACCTCCGTGATTTTGAATACAGGCCTTCAATCTGCGCGGCCAGTCGTCTATCGCAGCACGAACGAGGTCCATGTCAATATCGGCGGCTGCCTTAATCAAGGATGTCTTGAGTGACTCCAAATATTGGGATGAGGCTTTAAGCACGGCTTTTCCTCCAAGTGTTGCCATATCTTGTAATCTAACGGATTCAAATCTGGACTGGAGGAGGGCCAGTCTTCGTGCCGGATGAAGTCGATTTCACGCGCCGCCAGCCAGGCTTGTGTGTGTTCTTCGCTCTATGAGCTGGCGCCGAATCTTGTTGGAATACCCAGTGCCTGTTATTGAACATGGTATGAGAAATAGGTTCCACAAGGTTCGTCAGGACTGTATTTTGATACACAACTGCATTCGTTTTTACACCTTTCTCACAAAAATGTACCTCTGTTAAGCCCCAATAAGAAACTCCCAACCATACCATGAGCGAGGATGGAAAATGACCTCGTTGGACACGCGGAATACGGTTGCTCGCTTCTTCACTACTGTGTGCGTACACCTTATCATTTTGTTTGTTGTAGCTCTCTTCTACGGTAAAAACTTTTTCATCCGAAAAAAGAATTTCCCGATATTTTTTTCCCGCGTACCGCTTCAACAAAGCGCGGCATCTCTTCAGTCTCAGGTCCATTAGACGAGCATTCAAACGATGTCCTGTTTTTCTTCAATATGCCCGAAGCCCTAAGTCTTCATTTAACACCCTTTTCACCGTGGTTCTGGTTAACCCCATCTGAAGGACCAACAGTTTCTGCTTACGTTTGGGATTTCTTTGAATTCGCGCCTTCACAGCTTTTATCACTACTGGAGTCCTAACAGACCGAGGGCGACCACTTCTTGACCTGTCATCTACACTAGAGTCTTCATTGTATCGTTTGATGGTACGATAAACGAATCTTTTGGTTATATTCAAATTTTTCAGTATGTTAAAAATTTGAATTGGCGCGTAACCGCAACGATGCAACGCAATCACTGCAACACGGTCTTCTTTAAGCGTCCACTCCATATTTAAAAATGAGTAAAATTCTAAAAGTATACATTTTTATTTTCATGAACTATTCGAAATTCGAATTCAATAAACTTTTTTGTGACCAGCATTCTAAAAGAAAAGTTTTTACTGTGTGACAATACTTATGACCTGACTAGGTATATTCTTCTCAGGATATTCTTTTCAGCATATTATCAAAATAACCCTTCTAAGTACTCATATCTGCTCATAAAATATTTATAATTACTGATACCATTTTTACACTATTTTTAATTCAAATTTATTAAAATTTATTTTCTATTTTTTAGTTGGATTTTCTATAAAAGCGTATTTTGTTAGTTTTTTTAAACTCTTGTTTCAAATTCAAATTCAAATTCAAAATCATTTAGTTCAACTTGGATGTCAGCATAACACACTTGTTGAATGTCAAAATATAAATGAAAATGTTAATTCTACCATCAGTTCCAAAAAAAAGCCACAGTCCTGAGAAGAACCGGCGAAACAAACTCAGCGTCCTTTTTTTTTCTCAAATATTTTTTTTTTTTTTAAATAAGTAAAAATATTTACAGTATACGAAAAAACAAGTCAAAAAATACAATTCAAATAAATAATAGTAGTAATGAAAAATGAAAAGGCCAGGAGCGAACGCCTCATTCCCGCGTAGTGCCATCTAGTAAACAATCCTTAACTTTATAATATGCCTTGTTGCACAAACGTCCCTTGACAGTTTTTTTAAATCTATGAACAGATAGTAGTATATATATATAGTTGAACGTTTTGTGGGATCTTGTTGAAAAGTTGTACACCCAGCCACCTAAAAGAGTTGCTTATTTTCTTAATTCGAGCCGCCGGCAACGCATTTATTTTTCATTTTTTAGGTGAATTTCAAATTTTTTTTTAATATTGAATTGTCATCGGTCCCGCATAAGTATACCAAATTTCGAGTTAATCCGACATTTTGAAGGGAGTCAAATTCATGTTCAATTATTCCGTTACAAACATAGATACGTCTGAATCTAATAAAAACCTATTAAAATACAATAATTACCAGCTTACCAGTAATATAACATAGGTATGGCATAAATCGTATTTATTATTTTGTATTAACTCTAATTTTCATCAAACTTACTCAAAAACTTCTGAAGTATACAAAACGTTGAGATGTGTTAGCATTACTCCTTTAGGCAGACCAGTTGTGCCTGAAGAATATAGAATGAATGCTGTGTCATCGCCACGGGCCTCTAGTTCCGGCTCGTACATATTAGGATCGGTTGGCAGCAATAACGAGCTGAATGTCTGGATTCCCCGCTCCACTGGACTGCCGTTCAATTGTACAAAATTTTTGATGAAGGGTAGTGATTTGAAAACACCCAAATTTCTTTTGAATGCTATTTCAGAACCAAATATCATACTTGGTTTTGATATGTTCAAAACGTGATTGATTTCATCTGCAAAATAATTTTATTGAATAAAATCTAAATAAAACAACGAAAGAAAAATATAATTTATAAATTTAAAAAACTGCTATACATTATTTTTACCTTCCGAGTACATTACATTCAATGTTGTAACAGTGGCACCACAGCAAATAGTGCTCAAGATACCTATAAAGAATTCATTTATATTTTCGCCACAGAATGCTATGACATCTCCACGCTTCACCCCAATTTTTTTCATTCCGGATGCAGCGTTAACGGTTTCTTGGAGTATTTCTTTAAATGTTGTTTTGTGTCCTGTTTCACCGTTAATCTATAATTCAAATGTGAAAAGAAAATAAGATAAACGTATAGTAAAATAGTTAAAAATATCTACGTACTACGCTAGTTTACAGACTAGAACTGAAATTCAAATTGAGTAGAAAATAATATTGTACATATTCACAATTTAGTTTATTTTTTTGCAAGGAAGGATTACTGGTGGCCCGGTAGCCTTTCCAGTTTCACCAGGACAGGTGGGTGAGCAAAGACTCAGCGAGGAATGGTGGGGTCGTCTAACAGCTGCCCGGGCGCCTTCATAGGAAACCTAACAATTCAAGAAAAGCTGCTTCGCGAATTAATCTACCGGATCGAAATCACGACCCGCTGAGATGATCCGGCGAGAAACTCGGGGGCTGATGTATGGGTTAGGTTGCACATCGAACACTGCGGAATTCAACGAGTACGGTTCCTAAGCCTGCTCCTATTGTTAGAGCTAAAGGCATCTAATGCAAAAGTTATTGGATCTGATAGATTCGTAAGGATGTGTCTTGGGCGTCGACTTTTACTGGCTGCTGCGCGAGCACGAATTAGCGAGTAGTATAGTAACACTCGCGTATGTCATGACGGGTCTTATGCAAGTTTGTAAAGTGTCATCTTCCGAAGGCACAAGTTATAAGAAAGGTTCAATCTAAAATCTAAAACCGCCTCTTTACTATACTGCTACAAGACCCAGCGGCGAGCACGATACAGCAAATATTCAAGGGAATCCGATATGCTTGTGTGCATATGAACGAAACATAATTTGTTGATCTCACTGAAGTCGAGATATATTTCCAGTGTACTCTATATATATATATGTAAATGTAAATTGCAAGGCATTATCTCTTCTTTCCGTCGTCTGCCCATCGTTTACACACGAGGCGCATTTGTAGCACGCTATGATAAATGATATAAACATTTCAAGATACGTCATTCCATCAAAGGTGCGGGTTGTGGTCAAGTCACGTGTAGTGGGTGATTTATTTTCTACTAGCTGATCCGGCAGACTTCGTAGTGCCTCAATCGATAAATAAAAGACCTAAACTTTTGTACAAAATAAACTTAAAACAAACAAAAGGAATCCGTCCGACGGGGGACACATCAAGGGGAAAACAAAATTGTTATTTTTATTTAATTCTGAGCATTTTCATATTTATCTACCTTTTAAATCTTCTCTGGACTTCCACAAACAATTCAAGACCAAAATTAGCCAGATCGATCCAGCCTTTCTCGAGTTTTAGCGAGACTAACGAACAACAATTCATTTATATATAGGTATGTTACGGTAAAAGTAGATATTGCAGCAAATGTACACATTTTCCGGTAAATGTGCACATTTACCTACTCGTTTGGCTAATGTGCATTCAACTAAAATTTACAAATTCAAAGAAGGAAAATGTACCTTGAATTCACAATGACAATATCGTTTTGGTAAATGTGAGCATGGCATACAAAATACGAAATCGCAAAAGTAAAAGTAAAAGTGTACATTTCCCAAGAGTGTACGTTTACCGTAACATATATCTATAGATTAACTACATATCCCGCTGCATAGGAACTTACTAATGTGTGCCACGGCAATGGGTCGATAGTAATATAACTAGTCAGGTCATAAGTATTGTCACACAGTAAAAACTTTTCTTTTAGAATGCTGGCCACAAAAAAGTTTATTGAATTCGAACTTCGAATTGTTCATGAAAATAAAAATGTATACTTTTAGAATTTTACTCATTTTTAAATATGGAGTGGACGCTTAAAGAAGACCGTGTTGCAGTGATTGCGTTGCATCGTTGCGGTTACGCGCCAATTCAAATTTTTAACATACTGAAAAATTTGAATATAACCAAAAGATTCGTTTATCGTACCATCAAACGATACAATGAAGACTCTAGTGTAGATGACAGGTCAAGAAGTGGTCGTCCTCGGTCTGTTAGGACTCCAGCAGTGATAAAAGCTGTGAAGGCGCGAATTCAAAGAAATCCCAAACGTAAGCAGAAACTGTTGGTCCTTCAGATGGGGTTAAGCAGAACCACGGTGAAAAGGGTGTTAAATGAAGACTTAGGGCTTCGGGCATATTGAAGAAAAACAGGACATCGTTTGAATGCTCGTCTAATGGACCTGAGACTGAAGAGATGCCGCGCTTTGTTGAAGCGGTACGCGGGAAAAAAATATCGGGAAATTCTTTTTTCGGATGAAAAAGTTTTTACCGTAGAAGAGAGCTACAACAAACAAGATGATAAGGTGTACGCACACAGTAGTGAAGAAGCGAGCAACCGTATTCCGCGTGTCCAACGAGGTCATTTTCCATCCTCGCTCATGGTATGGTTGGGAGTTTCTTATTGGGGCTTAACAGAGGTACATTTTTGTGAGAAAGGTGTAAAAACGAATGCAGTTGTGTATCAAAATACAGTCCTGACGAACCTTGTGGAACCTATTTCTCATACCATGTTCAATAACAGGCACTGGGTATTCCAACAAGATTCGGCGCCAGCTCATAGAGCGAAGAGCACACAAGACTGGCTGGCGGCGCGTGAAATCGACTTCATGCGGCACGAAGACTGGCCCTCCTCCAGTCCAGATTTGAATCCGTTAGATTACAAGATATGGCAACACTTGGAGGAAAAGGCGTGCTCAAAGCCTCATCCCAATTTGGAGTCACTCAAGACATCCTTGATTAAGGCAGCCGCCGATATTGACATGGACCTCGTTCGTGCTGCGATAGACGACTGGCCGCGCAGATTGAAGGCCTGTATTCAAAATCACGGAAGTCATTTTGAATAAACTTTAGTGTCATAAGAATCTATGTTTTGTTAAGTTCATTTTGGTATATGAATGGTTACATAATGAATAAACTTGTTTCAATTATTTTACATTAAACATGTGACAGAATTTATGACCTGACTAGGTACACCGCGTATATTTACCTTTGTTAAGTGAGTTCTGCCTTGCGATCTCAGAGGAACGCTTCGGGAAGCTTAGTCGGTCGCCTAAAACACGGGACTGACAGGGCTTTAGGCTTTGGTTTAAATCGTCTGGGTCTGCGGAGGGACTTCGGTTCCCTCTGTATTTTGTATCGTATGTTCCATGGGGAGTGCTCTGAGGAATTGTTCGAAATAATACCGGTATCTCGTTTTTACCATCGCACCGCCCGCCACCGGAGTAGAGTTCATCCATACTACCTGGAGCCACTGCGGTCATCCACAGTGCGTTTCCAGAGATATTTTTTGCCACGTACCATCCGGCTATGGAATGAGCTCCCCTCCACGGTGTCCTGAGCGCTATGACATGTCCTTCTTCAAACGAGGCTTGTGGAGAGTATTAAGCGGTAGGCAGAGGCTTAGCTCTGCCCCTGGCATTGCTGAAGTCCATGGGCGACGGTAACCACTCACCATCAGGTGGGCCGTATGATCGTCTGCCTGCAAGGGCAATAAAAAAAATACTTTAATAAAAAATTACCACATAGTTATTATTATCATTTCTAATGCGTCATCTATTTTATTTTATTTTTTATTTCTCAATATGGTGGCAGCCATCATCTGGTAAGAGAAACTTAGTATGAAAGATACCGAGGTGCTTCATAATAGAGATTCAACTAAAACAACGAGCGTACAAATGAAGAATAAATGACAAATCGAAACTTTTGTGATTTTCGTTACAATAAATTTGGTTATTATTAAATAAAAAGTTTATAAATTTGAGCTGCCAATTATCAATATTAAGAATAAGCAATTTCGCTGGATTTCTTAATACTTATCGGATTACCAAAATTATAAAGCTACTAAAGTAGAAAAAATAGTTCTCGTCTCAACACTGGTTACTGTGTTTTCGTGTTTTCTTCTTCTTCTGTTTGATTTTGGTTCGCGCGGCTTGCGCATTTGCCACAAAGCAAAATAAAAGCTTGTGAACTACGTAATAAAAAAAAATTTTTTTTTTTTTTGACGAATTCGCAAGGGAGTGATTAGGAAAGTTAGAGAATATATGAAAATACATATATAAATAAGATTAAATTAAATATGTACATCATTAGATAATATAAATAAAGACAATAAACTGTATACATTAGGAGAATTCGTAGATAAAAGACACATAATGGAAGTAGGAAAAGGAATACGTAATGAAATCAAATTTAAATAGAAAGAAGAGCAATCATTTAGAGAGCAAGAAAAGAAAATGTGATTAACGTCACAGACTTCAGCACCGCAATCACAGGCTGGACTATCAACAATTTTGAATTTAAAAAGATAGGCTGGAGTGGAAACATGTCCCAATCGCATGCGAATGAGACATGTTGTTACACGTTTAGCGAAATGAATTTTGAAAAACCACGGCTTTGAGGGTATTGCGGGTTGAATAGTACTATAAGATTTCCCTTTTGACTGGCTTGATTCAGTCCAGCTACTCTGCCAACTAGAATGAAGGAAATCTTGAGACAAGTTCGCCAAATCACATGTATAATTTTTAAAAGGGAAAACATCCCCACTAGTTATAGCTTCCTTGGCTAAGGTATCAGCTATTTCATTACCTTTAATTCCACAATGACTTGGAATCCAAGCAAAGCTGATCTTTAAATTGAGATTCATGCACTGAAAAATTATATTTCTTATTTCTAGGATTACGGGATTCGAATTACGAGATTTAAATGGGAATCTCATTATAGCCTGCAGAGCGCTATTAAAATCAGAAAAAACTATTGTTTGGTTCAATTTAGATAGTAAAATGTATTCTACAGCTTTTAATAAACCCACACATTCCCGTAAATACAGATGTTTCTTTAGGGAACTTCACTTTTTGAACAATCTTGTATTGGGGATGATATACACCAATACCAACACAACTGTTTTTTATTTTAGATGCATCGGTGAAAATAGAATGATATCCTTGCCAGTTTTCGTTCACAAGGGATTTGAATTCAGAATTAGATTGATGACGATTTGAACTAAGGAAATTTAAATTAACATTCAGATTCAAAATTAAAGAGTCATAACTAAAACAAAATAGAGGAAGATAATTAGAACAGTGGGTAGGAGACTCTAATGATAAGAATTTTCTATAGCTTACTACAAGAAGGGGAGGCTGCTTATGTTTCCAATATGGAGATGTGTTTATATGTTCACAAAGATAATTCAACTTTGATCTCAATGGGTGATTAGAAAATTGAAACGAACGGAATAGATATCTATCCGATAAATATTGTCTGCGTAAATACAGAGGCGGGTCATTACATTCTACTTGTAAAGCATTTATGGGGCTTGACTTCATAGCACCGCATACAATTCTTAAAGATTTTGACTGTATTAAATCAAGTTTTTTAAAGGCAGAAATATTGCCAGGCTCTAAAATAAAAGTACCGTAATCAAGAACACTCCTAATCAATGCATTGTAAAGTAGCTTTAGACAAAATGGGTGAGCACCCCACCAAACGCCCGAAAGACAACGCAAAATGTTCAAGCTGCGTTCACATTTCGAAACTACGTAATTACAATGAGGAATGCCTGTGAGTTTTGAGTCTAAAACAACACCAAGAAATTTTACTTCTTTTTTTACAGGGATTTTAAGGTTCTCATAAAAAACATTAGGTTCTGCTGGACGTCGCATTCGACTAAAAAGAACAACACTACTTTTGGACGCAGACAAATCCAAACCATTACTATCCAGCCATTTTTTTAAAAGGCACAAATTAGATGTTATAGCTACACTAGCTTCTTGTACTGACTGACTGGCATTATATAAAAGTAAATCATCAGCATATTAAAAAACACTTATACTACCATTAAAAGAAGATTCCAAGTCGTGGATATAAATATTGTAGAGAATAGGACTCAATACTGAGCCTTGAGGAAGGCCCTTAGTCAAGATCCTAGAAACTACAGAGTTATCATCGACCGTTAAAGATCTATCAAGGAGTAAATTAATGATAATATTAATAAGTAACGGAGGTGTTTTAATGGTAAGCAACTTATGTTTAAGTACAGAAATTACAACATTGTCATATGCTGACTGTATATCTTAAAAAGCAGAAAGGATTGATTTATTTTCGCTAAAAGCAAGTCTAATATCCGTAGTAAATATACTGATACCATCAAGCGCACTCTTCCCTCGCCTAAAGCCATATTGACTTTCAGCCAATAAGCAATTACTTTCGACAAAGAATTCAAGTCGATTTTTTACCAATTTTGCCAATAAGCAATTACTTTCGACAAAGAATTCAAGTCGATTTTTTACTAAATGTTCAATTATTTTCAATAAAACTGATAAAAGAGCAATTGGGCGATATGATAGTGCGTTATCAGACGATTTATTCGGTTTTAAAATTGGAATAATTATTTGTTCTTTCCAAAACATTGGAACAGAACCGGAAACCATAATATGATTAATAATGTCTAAAAAATAAGTTATCGCATTGTCAGTCAAATTTGAGAGAAAAGAATAAGGAATACCGTCCGGCCCCGGAGCTGAGTCCCGAACAACCGAGAGAACACCCTGCAGCTCGTTAAAGGAGAAAAGAGAATTCAATTCTGAGTAATCTGATATTGGAAGAGGAATGTTGTGAAATTGTACTGAAGGAGGAGATAACTTACTTAAAAACTCATTTGCTATAGTGTAAGGAAGTACAGTAGATTTAGATTCTTTGTAAAGCGATGGATTTTCTGCCAAACAGCACTAGGCTGAATATCAGGCGAAGTTTCAGAACAAAACTTTCTCCAGCTGTCAAACTTTTTTTTCTTAAAAAGATTACGGGTCTCAGTGATAGATTTTGAGAGTAAATCGAAATTTTCAAAACTAGTATATGCTAAATAATTCATTTCAGCTTCCTTTCTACTTTTAATGGCCTCAGAACATTCATTGTCCCACCAAGGTGGGGAGGGGATTTTCCCCTTAGAGACCCTCTTAACTGGAAATGATTCATCCGCTGCTTCAATCAATATTTGAGTGAAGCTGTCAGCAGAACAATAATCAGACTGCATCTGGTTAATTTTCATATCTACATTTTGTCTAAATACATCCCAGTCGTTGTTTCTGATACTATATTTCATTGGAGGTTTTTGAGTATTCGTATTAATATTTTTAAAAGGAAAATTTATTATAATAGGGTAATGATCACTACTAAGCGTCGACGAGAAGGTAGACCAGTTAAGAGATGAAGCTAAATTAGCCGAACAAATAGACAGATCTAGAACATTTGAACTCGCTCTAGAACGTGTGGTGGGAGACCCAGAATTCAAAACACATAAATTATGGTAATCAATAATTTCCAGTAATTCACTGCCATAGTAATTATTAGATGGGCTGCCCCAAAACATGTGACTGCAGTTGAAGTCACCCATTAGGAGGAAAGGTTGAGGTAGATGCTCAACCTCTTAGAGAATAGAAGTTTCTTCTATTCTCTCTAGAATAGAAGAAACTTCATGAAGAGTAGCTAAGGAAGGGTAAGGGATATATATAGAAGCATAACAGATATTATTAACTTTAACTGCAGTAATAGAAAAAGAATCACTATGTAAAGGGACAGAAATTATTGAAAAAGGAAGATGAGACTTAATGAGTATGCCTACACCAGCATACCCATCTGACCTGTCTTCTCTTACAATAGAGAAGCCACGAATTTTAATTGGAAAACCTTGCTTAAGCCAGGTTTCTTGAAGACAAACAATGATGGGATCTAATTTATTTGTCAAATAAATTAGATCAGGTTTTTTGCTGACAACGCTGCGGCAATTCCAATGAACCACCTTGGCCATGGTTATTAATAATGTTATTTAGAATATCAAAAATAGGGGCAACGTTGGATGGTGAAGAAGACGAAGAAGATGTAAAATTGTTAAACTGTGAAAGTAATTTTATCAATAAATTAATAATATCTGCTATAGATTGAGTATTCATTTCGGGATCCAAAGCACATCCATTAGAGGGCTCTGGTGGATTGTAATCTCTTATTAAGGATTCATGTGACTTTCTATCGTATCCTTTTGTGACCCTATTAGAAGGAGATTTTGGCTTTATGACGACTGTTTTTTATATGATCTTAGTGGTGAAGATTGATTGGGAAGGTTGTAAGAAGAATCAATCAGATTATTTTTCAAAGTAGAAGGAGACGATACTACAGAAGAATAAGATCGATTGATAGGTGGATGTAATTTTGCAGATTCAGTATATGAAATCGAACTTTTGGCCATGGATTCTTTAATAGAGCGTTGTCTTGCATGTTCGGGGCAGCTCTTACTTATAGCTGTATGTGAACTTGATGAACAGTGTAAGCACTGAATCAAATCATCATCAACAGTACATGAATCTCCAGAGTGTTCCTGTCCACACTTAAAGCAGCGTGGCTTAGATCTACACTGGCTCTTAATATGACCATACCGGCAACAATTATAGCATTGTATGGTTGGGTAAATATATAAATCTACAGACAATGCTGTATAGCACATATATATCCTAGTTGGTAAAATTTGTCCATCAAATGTAATGACCACCGTCTCTGTATCATTAAACACAGTATTACCATCTATAGTTTTTTAACTTTTAACCTCCTAGTTTTTTAAATTCTACTAAAAACTTACCCTATAAAGAAATATATATATACAAAAACTAAAATCTAAATATAAATAAAAGTATTTACAGCTTAAACAAACTTTCCTAATCTATTTACACAAAAATTATCAAATTAAATTAAAACAAGAAAAAAAAGACACCCGCCACGATCGAAGTTCCCTCGCCAAAAAAACAACAATCACACCTTATCTGTTATCTTAAATTGTTTCGTGTTTTCAATAATCAACTTTATGACTCTTTCCGACATCTATTGGCGAATAATAATACTATTTTTCTTAATTGAGAGCAACTAACCGCTTTAAATACACAACAAGATGGCGTTATCAAAAAGAAAAACGGTCATCATTTAGTTTCCTACTTAGAAGTGTAATATTTTAAATGTAGTAAGCGTTCGGAATTTAAGAATTTCCGAACGATTTATCTTAGATCATAAAAATCTTCTTCATAGGTACCTACATATGGAATATACCTAATAATTATTATTGAATTCCTTTTTTGTGCACAAGAAGAGTCAAATAACTTATTTTATTGCATTAAAATGTAAGATCTACAACATTTTTTTTGTCCTTGACACTCGTTTACTGTTTAGGTTAGTTATTTACATATAAAAATACAATCACCAGTGCTACTGCGTCTTCTTCTTGACTGTTATCTTGTAACCTGTCTATAATATATTGTCCGAAAGACAAATGGGCGTCCACCTTAAGGACCGGTCCTCCGTAAACCACATTATTTTTAATCATTGTTAAAATACAATTCTTGATATTCGATGAAAATATTTTGTACACAATCACTTCTAAAGCCGCGTCACCGCGTACTGATACTGGGCTGAGACTACTGACAGTACTGACTACTGATTGCACTAATTCTCTTATTACTCGTAAGTTAACATAGAAATGATTAAGACTATCTAGAATAGATTATATGATAAAATTCGCGGACTGTTTTTGTTAACAGTAATTGATAAGCATGTATTTTAGCTCATATCCTCTTATTAGGCTGGTAGACACGTAGCTTGAAATTATCTTCGTTAGGATTTTTTTTGCTATTTGTAATTTATGCGTAGAACCAAATTTTTTTTTTTTATTGCTAGATGAGTGGACGAGCTCACAGCCCACCTGGTGTTAAGTGGTTACTGGAGCCCATAGACATTTACGACGTAAATGCGCCACCCACCTTGAGATATAAGTTCTAAGGTCTCAAGTATAGTTACAACGGCTGCCCCACCCTTCAAACCGAAACGCATTATTGCTTCACGGCAGAAATAGGCAGGGTTGTGGTACCCACCCGCGCGGACTCACAAGAGGTCCTACCACCAGTAATTACGCAAATTATAATTTTGCGGGTTTCATTTTTATTACACAATGTTATTCCTTCACCGTGGAAGTCAATCGTGAACATTTGTTGAGTACGTATTTCATTAGAAAAATTGGTACCCGCCTGAGATTCAAACACCGGCGCATCGCTCAACACGAAGGCATCGGACGTCTTATCCGTTAGGCCACGACGACTTCAAATAGCTCAAATTAGCCGAATTGAAAGGAAAACCTTGAACTCTTTGAATAGTTGCAACCATAGCCGGTGACTATACGGCCCACTTGTCAGTAGTTACACACGGACTGTTATGTGAGCTCATTGACTCAACCTGAGAGAATTTGGTAACACTAAACCTAGCATGAGCAGTGCTTCGCTGCGTCTACCACCAGTTCGGAATTGCGACCCAAAGAGAAGATCACGCGAAAGTAGTTTTTATTTTTTATTGTTTAGGTTTGTGGACGACCTCACGGCCCACCAGCTGGTGTTAAACGATAGTTGTAGTAGAGGACTTCCTTCACCGCTTCAAATTGCCCGAGGATGTTAGGGAACTCCTTAGAGCAAAAAACGCCTCGATCCGCAGTTACGATAGCTATCCTACCGAGGAAAATCGTATTCGAATGCGTGCCCTATAACGCGACGTACAGCTTCGCGTCGCTGAAGTCCAAGATTTAATTTAGAAGGACTCACGCTGGTTTCAGACGTCGACTTACACGATGACCTGGGCTTCGAATCGATCCGAAAACACATGAAGTCATCGTCGGAATACGACATACGTCGGAACAGTACTTCATTAAGCTATGCGTCATGACTACTCCCCGAATCCTGCCCAAGCAGGGGCTAATCACCATCGACGCCCTAGACCTGGTGAATATGTTAGATTAAGTTTAGAGAGAACATCACCGCAGTATATAACGGCTAGAGAAGTTACAATAAATTCAAATCGGTTTTCACTGCTTAGGGAGACTACATCATCTTTCTTTAGTCCCAACGGATCCACCAGATTCAATAATGCAAGAAGCATTAGACGCCTTCAGCTCTATAACTAGGTGGAGGCTTAGGGACTCCGGTAACCGTCCTACTCATCGAACTCGGCAAAGGGTTCGACGTGCAATCTAACCCACGAATCAGCTCGCTGAGTTTCTCGCCGGATTTTCTCAGCGGGTTGCGATTCCGATCCGGTAGTAGATTCATTCGCGAAGCAGCTGCTCTTGAGTTGTTAGATCTAATTCGGAGGCGCTCGAGCAGCTGTTAGTAAATCCCACCCCTCTTGGCTGTCTTTGCTCGCCCACCTGTCCTGGTGAAAATAAAAAGGCCTCTGGGCCACAAGTAATCCTTCAATGCTAAAAAAAAGGTGATTTATATCACTGAAGTAGGAAACCTATGGAAATGAAACGTCAACGAAAAATTCGTGCCACTGTGACGTCATCTGGCCACAAAACATGGCGGTTTTAGTGCTGCCCAGAAGATTTTAATGTTAGTAGATTTTATCGATAAACGTTCTTGGCTTATTTTATTTTAAATATTGTTGAGTATGAATGTATTTGTAGAATTTATACTTTAATAGGTATTAAGTATATTATTATGTGCAAAGATGATGTGATTTAGATATTATGTAAAATCTAAGACGAGTTCGTGCTTCAAATTTTCCAAGTAAACGATATGACGATTTTTAAAATTTGCTACACTGATTTTATAAAGTTGTCGTTTGCCGCAAAACATAAAGATATGGCATAGTACAGTGCCATCAGCCCATTTCTAGCATGCTGAATGTTATCGTATTTTGAGTACGTGTTTTTCTTAGACTATTACAATCTATTTTAATTGTTTTGCTGACTCTAAAGTCCGTAACAGACTACCGCAGCGCACCTCAAGGAAGGTGCACCGCACCATTTGAATCACTCTCACTTGAGAGTGATTCAAATTTTAAACTTATCAAGGGACCGCCTGATAAAAAAAAACACCTACAGAACATTTATTCGTTAATGAAATTACAAACGTCATTCCTTGTGACTTCCTCTCTAAAATCACTTAATTAATAAATATTTAACGAATTTACAATAGTGTTTTACTCACTGCAGAATAAAACTATTTTATTTAAATAGTTCCGAAGAGATTTTGTCAGTAGCCTTTTTCCCGAAATATCTAAACAGAATGTCTAAATATGTTTTGATGACATATTTTAAAGGGGTATTTATGATTAGTGTCATAATGAATAGATTCCGACCGAAAAATGGTGTCCGATATTTCGGTTTTTTTTTTTTTTTTCTACCTAAGCTGAGAGCCTTGAGAGGCTATTTCAGCGTAACCCTAACGTTTGTAGGTGAGCTCACGGGGCTCAAACCTGATGAGATTCGGATTCAAATATATTATTAAGTGTATAATCAATGTTTCGGATGAGGGCTCCATAATGAATTTAAATATATATAGATAATAGTTTTGGGGCATCGACCTTCTTGAGATCCTATAAAATATGTTTTAATTATTATTTTTGTATGTTTTAAGCATGATAAAATAAGAAATTTTATATAAGCAATCATATTAAATCGATATCAAAGTCAATAAATAATGTACAACCCAAAACAGACGGCCGAACTGACGTGACAATGACATTTGGCGCGCTAAACATGGCGGATTTTCGGCCTCATTAGACGGAAACGGAGACATTTACGTATATTCATGTTTCATTTTATGTACGCACTGAAATACTGTTATATTGTTTTCCTGCGAGTTAAAGTGCTGAGTAAGAACGAGATAGATATATGTTTATGTGTGTGCCTTCAAAATGGGTGCTATTTATATAAGCAATTGTACGTATAGAACAATATGTCGTGTCCCTACTATATAGGTCTGTGAAAAATACACACAAGCAATGGCTAACCTAAGTCGGACGTTTTAAAAATAAACAAATTTATAGTTCTTAAAACCCAATAGATAACAATGTTTTTTTCGACCGAATCATCGTAAAACATGCCTAATAACTGATAAAATTAAAATCGAATGAATATTTATCACGTTATCTTAAATTAAACTTGCAAAACTGCCAAAGTCCTACTTACCATAGATTATACACTTAATATATTAGAGACTACTTACTAATTTGTTTTTGTAAATCGAAGAGTGTAGGTTTTATTTAAGTTAGAATTAGAACTATTAACAATGACAACCGTGCATAACAACATCGTATCAGGTCCAGAAGAAAGGCCCATTCCAGCTCATTTATCATTTGGTCAATATTTGTTTGATCAACTAAAAAAAGGTGGAGACCGTGCAGCGCTGGTAATCTTATTATTTATCATCTAGATATAAATAAGTGTGAAATAAGTTCTTTTTATGTTTATAATTTTCTCTAGGTGAGTGCAGAAACTGGAGAATCTAAAAGTTACAATTTTTTTTTACAAAATAGTGTTAATCTAGCACTGACTCTCCAAGAATTGGGATTAAAGAAAGGTGATGTAGTCTCCCTAAGCAGTGAAAACCGATTTGAATTTATTGTAACTTCCCTAGCCGTTATATACTGCGGAGGTGTTCTCTCTACACTTAATATAACATATTCACCAGGTCAGTTAATTTGTTCATGAATTTCTAACTTATCTTCTTACATATACAGATAATATTTTTGAGTGTTTCTTTGTGGATGTCGATGGGTACAGTGACCACTAGATCAAAGAATCTGGCTTCAATTCTTGTCAGTCTACTTATTTATTAAGTTATGTGGCAATTCTTCGGACATAATTTCAAGTTAAAAAATATCCTAAAACTTTCAGGTGAAATTATTCATATTCTTAACATAACAAAGCCTAAGTTTGTATTTACTTCGCCAATCACAGCTCAGAATGTGTATGATAGTTGTAAAGATCTATCATATGTGAAACACATCATTACATTTGGAGACTTTGATGTAATCCCAGGCCTTATGTACAATGACTTAATGAAGAAGGAACATAATAATGTGGAAGATTTCTCATTAGTTGATGTAAATGGAGTCGAGGATACTGTTGCAGTCATGTGCTCATCAGGCACAACCGGCTTGCCTAAGGGTGTTATGCTCACACATGTCAACTTTCTGACATTATGTGCTCATTATAAGTAAGTCCAAAAACAATAAGTAATATTTTTTTTTTTTTTAATTCTAATTCAAAATGCAAATAACTTCTTAATAATTATTATTTTCTTCTTATCAGGTATTATTTTGATTCTGTGCAAGAGAAGAAGAAAGTTCCAATAGTGACTGGTTTAGCACTGATACCTTGGTTCCATGCATATGGTTTCATAACTACATTTGCTCTAATGGCAATGAAAATCAAAATTGTCTTTCTAATTCGGTTTGAGGGTGAACAGTTTTTGGAAACAATTCAAAATTATAAGGTTAAAAAAGCTACATGGCTTTAGTTGAATTAGGTCATAAAACATTAATTTATTCTATATAATAGTAAGAGGGACTATCAGAATATTGTAAACACTGGACATTGTTGTAAAATAATGTCTAAAATCATACCATCGTCTTAGTTGATTTAAAATAGCTTGATACTAAGAACAATTCAGTGATATTTCTAGGGTTAGGTCTTTCTCGAAAAGTCTTACTGAAAGTTGTTTAAATGTGTTTATTTTCAACATTCCATTTGATGAAATTTCTAATAAAAAATCTACATTTATTTTATCCGACATATCAACCTATATTTAACAAACTGTGTTCATATTCATTTTGAAGATTATTCTACTATGCATTACAGCAAATACTATTAAAATTATTTTTCTTTGTGATATAATATGACCAACAATTAATAACTTATATGCACATTATTTTTACTCATTACAAATAGTGTTGTGGGTATACTTACCACTACTGTATACTAATCTGCCTGTCAAATTATCAATGGCTGTATCAAGCTCAGTGCGGCCAAGCGGCATTTGGTCTTCGTAGGGTGTAATAAACCCACGTGTGTAGGTACTACTTCCTGGCCATTTCTGCTGCGAGATTCAGGTTTTAGGCATGAGACAGACAATACAATTAAGACTTAGATGACATGTCTCAACTGTTTCTTCTCACACTTGTGCCTCTATGACGGTGGAATTATATAACTACATATTACTTACGTATTAAAAGATACAATTAAATGATGATCTGTGTATCTAAATCTTTATAATTGACTATATATTCCATTTTCTTTTCTATTCCTAAAAATTAAATTATCTATAATTTGTTGATTGTGTTAAAGAGCTTAACTTTATTTGTTTATTTATTTCAGATAAACATGACCACAATTGTACCTCCATTGGCAGTTTTCCTAGCAAAACATCCACTGGTACTTAAATATGATTTGTCTTCTTTGCATGAAGTGTGGTGTGGAGCAGCTCCACTTTCAAGTGAAATACAAAAAGCTGTCACCAAAAGGTATTTTATTCGCAACCTCAATTTATTGGATTTGTGTTTACTAATAACATAATGTGAAACTGTATAATGTATAAAATTACCAGGTTCTAAAGAACTCAATTATAATTTAACAATGCATCTATTTTAAGTGTTATATATATTTATATATGTTATATATATTTAAGTATATTATGCTTAAAGAGTGTGTTGAGTTTATTTATAATATTTATGAACATGTACTTGCATTTTCTACCGGTTTTGGCTAGCCGTAGACATAATTAAAACTCCTTTTGCAGTTTAATCTCAAGAGTTTATATTGATCACGTGACCTTAATCTTTGACTACGAACATCCGAAATAGCTTAATGACAATAAAAAATGCGAAATTAAATCTTGAATGGAGTTTTAATTACGTACAGTAATCGGCACGAGTCGTGAGCTCTTGATAAAATAGGGCGAGGCGTCTGCGCAAGTTACTACCTTAGGGTACACTTAGGGTAAAATTAAATGGTTCACTTTTGCATTACCTTTTTTATAATTAAATTAACTGCGTTTCATTTAGGATTTAAAAATGTATTAATAATTTTATAATCGTTTTTCTCGGGATTTAGCTCGTATTATGGTCAGAAATAATCCTATTTTTAACGACTTTCAAAAAGTCATCAATTCATCCTGGGTTTTTTTTTGTAGAACAGATATGTTGTCAAGTTTCTACCGCTAATTTGCTTTTCCAATGTGCTGACGGGTATGGAAGATATACAATATTGTTAAGCTATAGACGATGCTTATTGATTTATCTGGTGCCAAGGAAACCATTTGAATAATATACCTAAACCTATGTCTAATTGATAAACTTATAGGACAATGTTATAGCTGCTTTAGACAAGAACTATGGGACATATAAACAATTCCTTTATGTTATCTTTTATTACGAATATTGATCAATGTCCAAGAAAAAAAAAACAAAAAACCGACTTTTACTAAAAAGTTTCAAATAATACATAAATGTACTTGTGACCAGACCGACCAGACCCAAAAATGCACTTCTGCGCATGTCTAGGTCAGAGCTCACGACTCGTGCCGATAACTATTCTTACAGTTTTTTTTAGTTCTAACATGATTACAGGACGGGTATTGACTTCATTAAACAGGGTTATGGCTTAACCGAGGCAACAATGGCTTGTTGTGTTGATTTAACCAGTGGTGAAAAAGTAGGATCATGTGGTACACCTGCCCCTGGCATGAAAATTAAGGTATAAGAATTAAAAAATATATATAGTCCAACTAGGATTTCTTTCAAAACTACAAGATAATAATTCTGAAATGTTAACAGCTACTAAGCTATGATACCTCGTAAAAAATTAATAAAGAATAAATTGCTTAAACTCTCTGCCCGTTTCATTAATAGACTACCAAAGACAGCATTGGCTAGTAATGGTATCCTACCTTTAAAACGGAAAACCGCCTTGACATGTCCTGGCTCACAAATAGGTACCTACCGCGATTCCACCCATTCTAAATTTGGAATAAAATAAATAAAATGGAATATAACCAAAAAGTAAAGCTGAGTTATACCGGTTGTCCTTGATTATTAAAATCTGTTTTCATTGGCATATTTCCGGTTTGATTCAATGTAACAATTATGGAGGGCTCCAAAATTGTAACGACAAAAAACCTTATGCAGGGTTTTGTATCGGTTAAGCATCGAACCATAAGCTCTGACCAGAAAGAGTTTCATTAAATTGGTATTTTCTGCATAAACTCAAACTAACGAATAAACAAATAGACAAATAGCATTAATATCGGTAATTTGGAACGTTATTCACCTAAAATATATTGTAATTGTATAATTTTTTGTAAATATTTTTGATGCTGTCTAAAAAGTGTTGTGGAATAGGGACCGCTTTGTTGAATATAGAGTAAAGTAACACTATCTATCCTATGTTTTAAAATAAACGGAAAACATTATTCAACTGCTGGGTTAAACAAAAAACATGTATATAGTTTCAATTATTTTGTGTTCAGTGAATTCTCAATGTGCTGCAAAGACATCCGACAGGCGCTACGGTATTGTAAATATTGATCATTCGGTTTTATTACAAAATGTTCTGCAATCTGTAAAACACAACCTTCAGTCTCGAACTTTCCATTTGCATTTACCGTTAAAATGATTAATGTCTAAGTCCAATCTATCACAATATGCCGCTTTTCTAGAAAATTCAGGCTTTACAGTTATCAATATACATAAATACATATAACACCGATAAATAGATAATTTTACATTTTATACATACCAGGTTCTAGACATAGAGAGTGGAGAGAAATTAGGTGTGGAGCAAGAAGGCGAATTATGGATCAAGACGCCGTTACGCATGAAGGGATACATGGGCGACAAAGCTGCGAGCGACGCCCTGTTCGATGCCGAAGGCTACGTCAGGACTGGCGACATTGGATACTATGACAAAGATGGATTTTTTTATATTGTCGATAGGTTAAAAGAACTTATCAAATATAAGGGATTCCAGGTAATATTTATTTTTTTATTGCTTAGATGGGTGAACATAAATGCGAAACCCACCTTGAAATATAAGTTCTAAGGTCTCAAGTATAGTTACGACGGCTGCCCCACCCTTCAAACCGAAACGCATTGCTGCTTCACGGCAGAAATAGGCGGGGTGGTGGTACCTACCCGCGCGGACTCACAAGAGGTCCTACCACCAGGTAATGTTTTGATGTTGAAATCAAAAGATGGTTCAATCATTAAAAATAATGATTGAAAAAATAAAACACTCAAAAACTGAATGTTATAGGTAGCTCCGGCTGAATTGGAGGCCTTATTGCTACAACATAGCGGAGTCGCCGACGCCGGTGTAGTGGGTCTACCGGACGAGCTCGCGGGAGAACTGCCCATTGCCTTCGTTGTGCCACAGCCTAACTCAAACGTGACCGAGAAGGAGCTAATAGAATATGTTGCTTCAAAGGTATATTACCGAACTAACAATTTATCGATATTGTTGACAGCATGAATAACTATTGAAATTGTCTGCTGACTACTCGAACCTTAACTTCTATCACCTCCTAGCCTAGCCAATACGCGCCAGGAGAAAATTTTGACTGACCATCTACAAAATCCATAAAGCATGACGAAACTTAAATACTTAGCTTTTTTCATTTAATTTTTGTATTTTTTCTATAAACTCTCGCATCTCGATGCAGCATTTGTCAGTGCCCCTATATGAACAGAACGGCTTTATTTAATTCATCCTCTTATCGTGGCCGCAAGTAACTACTTACCCTATCTTGCGTCGTCCAAAACACGTCATTTTTTTTCCCTACCTATTCTAGTGACCTCGGGGGGTCATACTAGATTCACCGGGCGAGTAGGTGAATTCAGGGGGCTCTAACCTAATGACGTTGCTAACACTAGCCCTAGTAAGAGCAGTGCATTGAAAAGATCCGGCGAGAAACTCAGTGGGCTTCATTTCGGATCCTCCCGTAATCACTATCGGTGCTTTTGGGCCTTTGAAACACTGGTCACTGCCCTCGTTGAACCCGTCGAATGCGATGAAAGGTTCAACGTGAAAAATAATCCACAGACACAGCCCACTGAATTTCTCGCCCATATCTTCTTAAGATTCCGATTTGGTGGTAGATTCAGAGAAGCAATGCCCTTACTAGTACTAGTGTTAGCAAATTCGCTAGGCAGAACCCAGTGAGCTCGCCTACACATACGGCGAACCTAGTATAACCCCTCAAGGTTACTAAGATAGGTAGATAAAAATATATATTCAAAAGTTATTTATCTTTTAAACAATCTCAGTACCTTATTTTAATTAAAGTGTACCGATTTATTAAGCTCGTAAAGTGAAAATGATATGATATATATTTTTAATAACAGCTATCACCAGCCAAACATTTAAGAGGAGGTGTAATATTTATCAACGAAATACCAAAAAATGCTTCAGGGAAAATACTGCGTCGTGAGCTGAGGACCATGTTAAGTAAGCAAAAGAGCAAACTGTAACATTTAGTATTAAAAAAAAAAAACTAAGTGCCATGTAATAGTTTTGAACCATAATTTATTCACAATGTTATCTTTTCATTTGTTTGTTAAATACAATTTTATAATAAACATTTATGATTTTCATTAATTGTCATACAATTATGTACAAACCTACTTATTTGCTAAAGTTTCTTGTAGTTTTTCAGGTATTCTTTCTAAAGCGTAACTGTGTAGTTCGTTATTAACTGCAGCTAACACACCAGTTTTATTTGGTTTAGTAACATTTGCTCCATATTTGTAAAAGTTACCAAGTATATCAGTCAATTTCCCTCCTGCTGCGGAAAGAATCGCTTCAGGTGCGCAAGTATCCCATTTCTTACAGCCGGGACTAGCAAAAACATATATTGATGCATTTCCTTCTAATAACTGCAGGACCTAGAACAATACAAATATTACAAAGACGAATCTCCAAAAAACGAAAAATGTCTATTTTTATGTTGGAAATGCAATTTTCGAGTTTCATCAATTTAAAGTATCATTTGGCAAAGAATCATTTGACAAAGATTGGAAACAATATTACACGCATGAACCAATTGAAAGTAAACTTTGGTTTGTCATGAAGTATTAGAGTACATTTAAAACCTCAGTTTCATAAGAATTAAAAGGCTAAAATTTAGTAACATTGAGATAAAAATTAGTAAATGTTCCATTAATTACCCATTTGTTTTTTGTTTTTTTTAAACAAACATACAATAGTACATATTTTATTGTAGGAATAGTCAGTTTACATCTTTTATTACTATTATTTATGACATGGTTTGTTTGTATTCTCACCCATTGTGTTTTTATGATTATTTTTATTTCGTTTTTTTCCTACCTATGCTGATAGTTGTGAGAGGCTATATCAGTGTTACCCTACAACAGCTTGATGGCTGTTAGTGTAAACCACAGACATCAGAATTCTGAATTGCTTTGAAGTATTTGATTGACCTTTGAACCATAACATAGTTCAAGTGGCTGTGTTTTTAACTATATATATACTAACTTTTCTTATTTTAACATAGTTTTGAGTGTCTTATTAGTTCAAAGGAATCTCACAGTAGTATAGATACCTTGTAACCAGCTCCACCAACCCTAAGCACCTTTGAAGCATTCATAACTTTTAGTGCCTCCTCCACAACAGGATTCGAATGGCTTCTAGTAGTTGTAATTACGATGGATTCAGGAGGAGGAGCCGGGGTAAATCCACCTACACCCACACCATGCAGTCCCCAAATTGTCCTACCAATTTTCTTGTCACCTTCAACTATATTTTTATAGTATGGTTGATGGATGACACCAGCAACTGGTGTCTCATTCACAGCTATACCAATTAGTACAGTCACATGTTCTAAGAATCCTGCAACAAATAATAATTACAACATTAATGTTTCAATAATTCCACTGGTAAAAAACAACAACAATTACTACAAAGATTGTTTAGGACAAAACTATTAAAATTAAATATGGCATGCATAATTTTGATAGGAAAACACAAAGAAAATGTTTGTAATTTTAACTATTCAAACCTTGTTAATAACAGTATAACAGCAATCATTACGCTATTTACAATAAGTACTTTACTTTTTGCATAGCATAGAATTTAATATAAAAAGTAAAATGACCTTCTGTTCTGAAATTTCTATATTATATACATGATTACATAATCCAGTTTCGATTAATCTCTTAATTTATTACCATAATTGTTTTGTAGTAAGCTTAAATACCACTTCATACTAATAAATGGATGTGTTAAGTACATTTTCCATCTTTCCCATGGATCTCTCTTCAACATTAGGGCACCTAGAATTGTTTACATAATGTAATAAAACACTTTCTATATCATGAAATCAAAGAGAAGGGGACTTTCTTTTCTATTTTCTTTTACAAATGTACAACCATAACACATTTTAAATTGTATACCTTGAGTATATTCTGAAGTTCCATCAAGTGGATCCACCCACACTACAATATCCTCTTCCTTGACTTCTTGAAGATTTGGAGGACATTGTAATTTTAATATTTCCTTATCTATTTCATTCACTAACCAATCACTCACAACTTCACCCTGAAATTGATTGAATTTTCAAATTTTAATTACATTAATAGACTACAATAGTTTTATTACAATTTAATTGTATATTCAATGTCAAATTAAATACAAACAAATATTACCTTCATTAAGAGAAAGGATATTTTTTCTATAAGTGATCAAAGGTAATACAAGGCCACATTCAGTCATTATTGTATTACAAATATTATTCAGTAGCTATATTACTCATAACAATATTATTCAAATGAATTACCTCATCCTCCAGACTATCTTCTTCACCTATTATTTTTAAGTTAGGATATTGAGCTGCAAGTGATGCAACAATACAGCGTTGAGCAGACCTATCTGCTTCTGTTTGATAGTCATCTTTACCCTAAAACATATCATAATTAAGTATTGCAAAAAATCCCTCCTTTTATTAGGAATGTTAGAGAACTAAACATATCATAATTCAGTATTGCAAAAAATGTTTCCCTTCTTTTATTAGGGACGTTAGAGAACTACTTGACGGTAAGTAGTCACCACCGTTCATACATATTAGCTCTCCCAGAACCATAAGCATGGGCACCTAGTAAGATTTGTGTGCTGGGCTTCAATTGTCGGTTTCAATTTTGGAATACGAATAAAATACTATTAACATCTTACCTTTTCCACTATACCAAGTTCCCCTTTGCTCATTACATCGCGAACGATTTTCCCAGCTCGGTTGGCAACTGATACTGACGAAGCTAGTAACCTAACAATTAAAGGAACACTACCGTACATAATTATTAGTTGTTATTATATTTCAGAATAATAATAGAATTTAGTTTATACGAAATTTATACCTTGGTGGAAATGACGTTAGTGATCTAAAGTCTACACAGACTAATTTTATTATATGCGTTTAATCTATGTTAAAATATAAAATTATATCAATACTTAACGTTGAGCTTTTAGTGCACTGAATTCAGAATAATCCGAACACAAGATTATACAAACGTTACGAAAGGGGACTGATCGAAAATAATGAAATAGGCTGGTTGTGCTACATAATTTATGCAATTTTTTAATACCCAGATCAGTACATAATAAATACTAGACATGCGTAGTTCCGGACCGAAATAGTTCCTGGAACTATGTCCTCATGTGGAACTATATCATTCAATCCGAGTTGTCAAAATTAACATGTTCAGACAGTTCCATTTCCATTCCAAGTGTACTGTTATGCAGGAACTACGAACGCGTTGAACATGACGGACATGCGGACATGATTAGAGCATAGTATTAAATACCAAGCAAAGACTAAAAGAGTTTGATTCCCTTTGAACTGAGGTCTCGATTGCAATCAAAATCGATTTCTTCTCTAAAAAAGAGTATTTAATCGATTATCAAATGGGTCAATCTCTTACAAACATGTATTAATCGTAGTTATGAAACGTTCGCTACGCACCGTACCGCAACGCACCTCAAGGTAGGTGCGCCGCACCATTTGAATTACTCTCACTTGAGAGTGATATGGATGAGAGTGATGAAGAGGTATTTATGATTAGTGTCATGATCAATAGATTCCAACCGAAAAATTGTGTCCGATTTTTCGGATGAGTGCTCCATAATGAATTTAAATATATATAGATAATAATTTTGGGACATCGACTATCTTGAGACCCTATAAAATATGTTTTAATTATTATTTTTGTATATTTTAAGCGGGGTAGCATGATAAAATAAGAAATATTATTAAGCAATCATATTAAATCGATATCAAAGTCAATAAATAATGTACAACCCAAAACAGACGGCTGAACTGACGTGACAATGACATTTGGTGCGCCATGTTTAGCGGATTTTCTGCCTCATTAGACATTTACGTATTCATGTTTCACTTTATGTACGCACTGAAATACTGTTATATTGTTTTCTTGCGAGTTACAGTGTCGAGTAAGAACGAGATAGATATATGTTTATGTGTGTGCCTTCAAAATGGGTGCTATATAAGCAATTGTACGTATAGAACAATATGGCCGTTTTCCAATTACAGCACAAGAGCGCATTATGCGGCATAATACTCAACTAAGCTTCAGCATAATTCGGCATTGTGCGTGCTTGAGTCGCATTATGCTCTGTAATTGGAAAACTACCATTAAGCCTCTGAAGGAGACCCAACAACTCAAGAGCAATTGCTTCGCGAATGAATCTACTACCGGATCGGATCGGAATCGCGACACACTGAGATCAAGCTAAACGTCACATTCCTAGTCCTGTGGTACTGACAGTTGTCAACGTCATACAGGCAACTGTCACCCGCATCATGCTACAGCGCGCTTAGTATACCAATTTCGGAATTATACTGCATAGCCGGTCACCGTTCCAAACCAAAGGTTCGGCGAGTAAATTAACCCACAGACACAGCCCATTAAGTTTCTCGCCGGTGTGCTTAGTGCGAGTTTCTTAACGTTCTCGATAGCGTGAAAGTTAGCCCAATTTTGTATGCAGTTGGAACAGCGCCCCTAGCGCCAAACGTAGGTAAACGATCCCATTCCATACAAATATACTTTTACGCTATCGAGAACGTTAAAAAACTCGCACTAAGCACACGGATCTTCTCAGTGAGTCGCTAGGAATAGTGTTAGAAACGTCACCAGATTAGAGCCCCGTGAACTCACCACTCGTTCGACGAATCTAGTATGACCCCCCAAGGTTACTAGAAAAAGTAGGAAAAAAAATTGCAGTTATTACACTTAATATTTAAAAATATACTACCCGCAATGTTCAGTGCTCTTAGTGTTCGTTCCGCTTTGGATGAGAGTACCTAAGTTGTATCCTAGGGTAACGACGTCATAAATCGTCGTCATTTTTCTACTGTGAACATTGTTTTCGAGGTCAAGTGGTCAAGTGGTTTGATCACGTAATCACTTTTACCGTGCGTTTTAACATCAGTTCAATAATTCGATTATTAAGTTAATATACATACATTAAATTGCTTGAAAAACGATTTTCATTTACTCAAAAATAATTAAACTTATTACCCTCCATACTAAATTGAACACGTCCTTACGGATCCATCAGATCCAATAACTCTTGCATTAGACACCTTCAGCTCTAACACAAAGAGCAGACTTAGGGACTGATAATCGTACTCGTCGAACTCTCTATTTTGTACCGTATGTTCCATGGGGAGTGCTCTGAGGAATTGTTCGAGATGATACCGGCATCTCGTTTTTACCACCACACCGCCCGCCACCGGAGTAGAGTTCATCCATACTACCTGGAGCCACTGCGGTCATCCACAGTGCGATTCCAGAGGTCTTTTTTGCCACGTACCATCCGGCTATGGAATGAGCTCCCCTCCACGATGTTTCCCGAGCGCTATGACATGTCCTTCAAACGAGGCTTGTGGAGAGTATTAAACGGTAGGCAGCGGCTTGGCTCTGCCCCTGGCATTGCTGAAGTCCATGGGCGACGGTAACCACTCACCATCAGGTGGGCCGTATGCTCGTCTGCCTAAAAAGGCAATAAAAAAAAATAAAAACTCGACAGAGTTCGACGTGCAATCCAACCCATAGATCAGCCCGCGAGTTTTTCGCCGATCATTGCGGGTCGCGATTCCGATCCGGTAGTAGATTCATTCGCTAAGCAGCTGCCTGTCCTGGTGAAACTGGAAAAGCTTACTGGCCACCTGTAATCCTTCTTTCATAAAAATTAAATTATTAAATTGACGTCGCACCTTACTGTACTCGCAGTGTTTAACAGAACATAGCCAAGTGTATTACAGACTTTTTGGCGGGAGCTCGAGAAGCGAAGTAGTGTGAATCGTTTTATTTTGTTAACTTAGTGGTTCTTTGTCTCAAATATCAAGTGTATAATTTAAGGTTCTTTGGGTTTAGATGCGTAATAACGGTGGTATATTCACTGCTTAGCATCTGTGAAAGTGTACAAATGTGAGAAAAGGAAACAATATACACCCATCAGGTGTAAATTAAATATTAATGTACTAGGTATGGGAGAATCGCTACGATACCGAAAACAGTACTTCTTGTGTTTCCTGATACGATAACATTAAATGGATGGAGAAGCATATTTATAATTCATGCCAGTGTCAACACTTTTGTATGGCGTGTGGAGCTAATTCCTTTTTGGTTCACGTGTTAAAGAGAGAGTTTACTTTATTGCACACTAAAATACAATTAACATTGAAAAACAGCCAGGCATAATTGTACAATAGGCGGTCTTATCGCTAAAAGCGATCTCCTCCAGACAACCGGTTTAATTTAGAGAAATTTAAAAAAAGATACAGCAGGTCGTAGTTAAACATTATTTACAATATTCAGCCATTCCGACAGGAGCCCTCTTCTTCGATATAGCGAAGGCGTTCGACAAAGTCTGGCACACCGGTTTGATATACAAACTGTATAACATGGGAGTGCCAGACAGACTCGTGCTCATCATACGAGACTACTTGTCGAACCGTTCGTTCCGATATCGAGTCGAGGGAACGCGTTCCCGGCCCCGTCACGTCACAGCCGGAGTCCCGCAAGGCTCCGCCCTCTCCCCGTTACTATTCAGTTTGTATATCAATGATATACCCCGGTCTCCGGAGACCCATCTGGCGCTCTTCGCCGATGACACCGCCATCTACTACTCGTGTAGGAAGAAGGCGTTGCTTCATCGACGACTTCAGACCGCAGCTACCACCATGGGACAGTGGTTCCGGAAGTGGCGCATCGACATCAACCCCACGAAAAGCATAGCGGTGCTCTTCAAAAGGGGTCGCCCTCCGAACACCACGCTGAGCATCCCCCTCCCGACTAGGCGCGTCAACACCTCCGCCCCCGCCATTCGCCCAATCACGATGTTCGACCAGCCCATACCGTGGGCCCCGAAGGTCAAATATTTAGGCGTCACCCTCGACAGTAGGATGACATTCCGCCCTCACATTAAGACGGTACGCGACCGTGCCGCCTTCATTCTAGGACGTCTCTACCCGATGATATGTAGGCGAAGTAAAATGTCCCTTAGAAATAAGGTGACACTCTACAAAACTTGCATACGCCCCGTCATGACCTATGCAAGAGTAGTGTTCGCTCACGCGGCCCGCACTCACTTAAAGTCATTCCAAATTATTCAATCCCGTTTTTGCAGGATAGCCGTCGGAGCCCCGTGGTTCGTCAGGAACGTCGACCTCCATGACGACCTGGACTTAGAGTCCATCAGTAAGTATCTACAGTCGGCGTCGATGCGCCACTTCGATAAAGCGGCACGACACGAGAACCCTCTCATCGTGGCCGCCGGTAACTACATTCCCGATCCTGCGGACAGAATGGAAAGCAGTCGTCGCCCAAAACACGTCATCTCGGATCCTCCCGATCCACTAACGGAGCTTTTAGGTACTTCAAGCACCGGTCACCGTTCTCGTCGAGCCCGTCGCTTGCGACGAAGGGCTCGACGAGTAAATTAACTCTCAGACACAGCCCACTGAGTTTCTCGCCGGATCTTCTCAGTGGGTCGCGTTTCCGATCCGGTGGCAGGTTCTGCGAAGCACGGCTCTTGCTAGGGTTCGTGTTAGCAACGTCGTCAGGTTTGAGCCCCGTGAGCTCACCTACTAGTTAAGGTTCCGCTGATATAGCCTCTCAAGGCTATCAGCTTAGGTAGGAAAAAAAAAAAAAAAAAACCAGAGTGGATGAAACTAACTCCCTATATGGTAAAAAATATGTATTTGCGTATTATTTACATTCTAGTACATATTATTGCTATATGCATAAATAATAAGTCTGATTTTTATATTATGTTTATTGCGTGTTTACATTTCGTTTGTATTATTGCGATCACTGATACAATGTTTCCTCATCTAAACATGAAATAATTAAAATATAATTAATCGAAGAACTAAATGATAGCTAGTGTGAAACAATACAAAAGAAAATACCTACACAATCGTGTAAACGCAATGCCATTTAAAATTCCTGAATGAGATAGTTGTTTTTTTTTTGTTTCCTACAAACATTTTACTAATTCATGAAGATCAATGCATGAAGTACTTGTTACTACGACCCCTACATTAAGGTTTACACTTATTCACGTTAAAGTTTTGCGAAAAACTCTAAAATCATAGATAAAATCTAAATATTATCTTTTAGCGATTAACATAGAGATTCTTTAAAGGCATTCACACAAACATATTGCCAGTCCTTAAAAATATCGTTTATCAACTCAGGGTACACTTAAAATTGTTTTATTTTTATATTATGTACTGCTGGAGAAACAGTACAAAATTTATAGGATCATAATCTTCAATGTGAAGGTGAAGCTTATTGTCATTAGGTAAGACTTATGCTCGAATAAATAAACAAATATGTTATATATTTTAAATACAAAAAAACTAAATAATATATAGTAGAGGATTTATCAGATATCTGGCTAAAATAACATGAATTAAAATACGATTTTAAATCGGAATGTGCTAATGAAAAATAAGGAAACATGTATTCTAGCATATTATTCAGTTTTTATCTTGACAAAGAAAACTAAGAAACAAATATAATCTAAAACCAATTACCTACCACATAGGTAATTACACATAACTCATGCAATCAATATAATGCAATCTAATATTTTGAAGTTAATTTTGGGTGCTATAAAATATCCATTTTTCTTTAGAAACCCTCAAAGGCCAGCCTCGGTTTTTTTTCATTCGCAAGTTTACACAACAATAGGTGAAATATTTTAGTCAATAACCAATACTGAAAACATGATTACTTTTGATTACACATAGTCAGTTTATAAGATAATAAAACGACAGTAAAATAATAAAATTGTCTTTGTAAAAAAAAAACTTATACTAAATAAAATAAAATAAAACCACCTTGTTGTGGTATTACGCGTTTTGTAAATGGATGTCATTTTAACAGTCATAATAATTGCAAATTGCAATAATAATTTGTAACTTCTTACAAGTTAATCATAGAACATGTCTTCCGGTGACATACTAGACTCTCCGCGTTCTGCAGCCATTACATTCTTCATTATTTGTGCTGCGTTATGCTCGAAACTCTGAAACCGACAAAATATATCTCATACAAAGATGTAAAAAGGACGTACAGTCAAAATCTGTTATAACGACATCGAAGGGACTGCTCATATTCAGTCGTAAAAACCGATAGTCGTAACAACCGGTGATGTTTAATGTGTATCGTGCAAGTACAAACAAATCGATAGGGAATTATTGGAAAGATATATTTACATAATACGCGATTTTTCTTACAATATTAATTTGTTTTCTTTTTCTTTGCGACATTTTGAAAGTTTCGCGAATAACTCCACAAAGTTTTGGTGCGTCTTGTGTATAGATAAGTAACAAACTAACTGAAGAGATATGAAGAAGCGGGCTTTGACTACCGCATGCGCGTGTTTTGTTTCTAAGAATTAGAAAAGACCCTACACTAAACTAAATCCTATTGTTTTCTTTCTTGATTTTAAAAGCCATTGAATACAAATGTGGATACCTATTCAAATTGTTTACAATACAGCTTAGCCGGTCGTTCTAACAGATCTAATTCTCCGAAATATTAGTTAAATGTGGTCGTTTTATGAGGTATGTCGTTATTACCAATGTCGTAGAAAGCAATATTTTTAATAAGGCGGTCATATGGCATTCAGCCGGGACCTTTGTTCTTGGTTATTATAACCGGCATGTTGTATTAAACGATGTCGCAGTAAACGGTTTTGACTGTATATATTATTTATTTGTTTTGTATTTTCCAACCCATATGACATGAATGAAAAAAAAAAGGGTGCGTGTACTTATGTACGCGCGTAAGAAGTTATACTTTATTTTTATTAAATTTATTTCTTTTTTTTAATTTAAATTTTAATTAATTTGAAAAAAAATCGATTAAACAACATCCTCAAACACGCATATTAGACATCCCTTTTCTTGACATCGTATAAATTCGGTAATTCTCGGTACGGTTCGGAAAGTTCACCTGCGGCTATATTCAGACTCGCCAAGTTACGTCGGTCGTATTGTAATGAGCGATTTAGTGGGCAAGTTCATTCTGTTAATTTTGTGTCACGGTACGCGCGCATCGTAAAATTTCACTCTCATCAATTTTTCATAACGCGCCTAAAGAAGTATAACTTCAAAAAATCAATATCCCGCCGACCTAAATGCTATCCAGAAGCGGCGGGATAACAATAAAAAACCCATCGCATGTAAGCGTCGACCTAAACGTATCAGCACAACAACAACAACGTTAACAGTACAGGGTAATGGAAATGATTTTTTTTTTTTAATTTTACAGGTATTTGTTTGCATTACATGGGTTTTAGTACACATTAAGCTACTACATTATGTAATATTATATTGCCATTTTTATAACTGTGTACTTAATGCGCGTTTTTGACGTTCTCGATCGCGTAAAACTTAACTCAGATTTGGATAATATGGAATTGGTTGGTACGTTTGCCTACGTTTGCCGCTAGGAGCGCTATTCCAACTTAACTTTTACATCGAGAACGTTAAAAACGTTTTTAACTGTTGGCAAGGCGTCTTGTGAGTCCGCACGGGTAGGTACCACCACTCTGCCTATTTCAGCCGTGAAGCAGTAATAGCTACAAGGGCAGCCGTTGTAACTATACTTGAGACCTTAGAACTTAACTCGGGGTGGGTGGCGCATTTACGTTGTAGATGTCTATGGGCTCTAACCACTTAACACCAGTTGGGCTATGAGCTCGTCCGCCTAAGCAATAAAAAAAGCAATAAAAAAAACGCGCACTAAGCACACAGATAAGCCAATTTCGCAGTATCACGAAAAGCAAGTTTCATTTGTGTACTCGAACGAACATTCGTCGTTTCTGGCTTTGAAAGTTCCGGTAGTCCTTATTGAAATGTAAATAACATTTAGATCTCATGTGATGATGAATGGCGTCATTTCGCTTTATGACTATGACTCGCTTTTTTTTGGTAGGCAGCGGCTTGGCTCTGCCCCTGGCATTGCTGAAGTCCATGGGCGACGGTAACCACTCACCATCAGGTGGGCCGTATGCTCGTCTGCCTACAAGGGCAATAAAAAAAAAAAAAGAGGCGACCGTCAAGGTGAACTTATTTTGCCGAATATACTTAGTCTGGCCATAAATACTGTTAGAATTAAAAATAAACAAAATATTACATTTGAATTTGGAATCTGTCATTTTTATATGATTGCTCATTGAGTTGTCTCATTTTGGCGCCAATACATTGTACAATATTTTGCGATATTAAAATGGGGTGGGGTGATAAAGAGAACCGAATCGCTTGAAGAAAAATGTAATAAAAGGTATAGTATTTAAATAATATTGAAAACTTATATAGCTACCATTTCATCGCTAGCCTCTGGGTTGCAGTGTTCGGCCTGGGAACAAAGAGAACATGAGAACACATACATAGCTTTCAGAAAGTACAGTTGCAAATATTTACTATTATGATTAAAATGAACTAATCAAATATTTAATTTTCTAATCTGCTAAATTTTCATTGTCCAACAGGTAATTAATTACTCATTGTAGGTGACCAAAATGTATGGACAGCATGATGGCCATTAATGATATCAAAGTACAGCCTCTACCTTAAATTGCTTTTTACATTTAATTATTGTGTTACCACTGAAAAAAAAAAACCCAACGTTTACCATTCCACTTATGAAACCCCGTTGTAACTAAAATAATTAATTGCATTGGATCAATATTTAAGTCTTCATAGACTCCAATTCAGTCGAGACTTCGAATTCATACCTTAATGGCCTTAGTGGCATTAAAATGACTAAGGGCTTCAGTAATCCACTTAGAGTCAAAATACAGAACACATTTGACTGCAGTACACAATGTAAGGAACAGATACGCACCACAGCTTCGATGAGCAGAACAAGAACTTCGTTTAGTTTATTGTTCTTCTTAGTTATTTGCCCGACACGCTTGTTCAGATCATCCGCGTCTTCCATCATTTTTATGATTTTGTTTTTATTATGCTGCAACCTGGTTGAAAAAACGATTTTTTTTTAATGTACCTACTACAGAAACAATATAGCTTTTGATGTTACATCATAATTAAAATATACTAATATTATAAAGAGGAAAGATTTGTTTGTTTGTTTGTTTCGAATAGGCTCCAAAACTACTGGACCGATTTTAAAAATTCTTTTTCCATTAGAAGCCGACATTGTCCCTGATGAACATAGGCTACTTTTTTTATTTATTTTTTAATTTTTTTTTTGGTTTCATGTGTGTTTTAATGTTTCCGAAGCGAAGCGAGGGCGGGTCGCTAGTCATAATTAAAACTACTTTTACATTTCATAAATAAAATTCAAGTAATATTTTTTACAGAAAAATTGACACACAATATTAAAATGTTGACAAATAAGAATAGTTCGTAACGAAAATTATCCAGCATGCAAATGTTATGTATACAACTTGCAAAAACTTTAGAATACATAATCATTATTATTGCAATTTTGCAATGGCTTTCAATGTAATTTCAAAGTAAGCAATCATTGAATTTATTAAAAACAGACGCCCTTATTTTGTTTTGCATTGTTAAAATACATTTTATATCATTAATTTTCTTCATTTAAGAACATGTGTTACCTGAACTCGTTGACATCACAGTTTCTGCATTTCTTAGATTCAGTTGCTTCAGCGTACTCTGCGTACTCGCGTGTGGGTTGTATCACTGAAAAATAAAAACCAAAGATAAACGGTCACGTCTATTATAAATGAACAGGTTATATGAATAAGTTCCTGGTGGGCAACTGTAATGATACTAGATCGAAATGTAACTTAAATAATATAACATTTGTACATTAATAGTCTACTTATATATAATAGATAAATTTTTAAACAATATAATATAGAAACGCTACATTATTTAAAGCTAAATTAGTACGCAGAACAAGTTAAGTGGGAGCACAATTTATATAGGATAACATGTATTAATTATCCTGCAAAACTGATGAATTATTAAAACAATATCGAATCTGAGAATTAATGTTCCTATAGGCAGACGAGCATACAACCCCTCTGATGACTTGGCCCGACAAAATACCTTCAAGTAAGAACCAGTTAAATAGTAGTTAGCGTGTGTACCGCAATGTACCCGCAAAGCCTGCGAAAATGTAAAACAATTCGTAATGTTATTTTGATTTTAGTATACCGACGTACTCGTGTTTGAGTGGTACTTCTAATGTCGCGACGTCCTTCTCTTCGTTTATTGTCAAGCAGCACTCAGATCTTCAATCAAATGTATTTACACTGAACGGTGTTATGAGTTACTGCATATGTGCATTTAATATATTTTTCGATATTTAAACATAAAAACATTAGAGCTCAATGCCGCTTTGCTCCTCTGGTGTCGATTTTTGTATTACCTACAATACCTACCTACTTTCTTTAAAGACGAGGTTGTGTTAATTTTTTTAAACTGTCAATTGTCATATTTTCGGAACGTCACAACAAAAGGCAAGGCAAAAGTCTCAGTGATTAAGGAATAATATATTCGAATTTAAATTATATTCAATGATCAAGATGCAATACTCGAATACTATAATATTTATTACAAACGAACACAATAGCTATTATTAACCTGAATTCCAGTCTAAAATTACGATAAAATTTAATTGTTTCATATCTGCCGGGCGACTCGTGTGTTTGACAGTGTATCCCTCCACACTTTTATAGTCTCTCTGCAGACAATTAATATTTAGTCTGTAGAGTAATGTAAAGTATCTATGCAGACGAAAGCCACTCATAAATTTAGACGATCCATCACACTTACACAGACACAGAGTGTCCTAATCAAGAGTTAATCCCTACCCCATTAAACTGCTAAATTCAAGCAAGTGCTCACATTTACCACGCATCTTTCTGCTCTGGTATGAACTCCTTTCCACAGTTTCGGACGAGTGTTCATTCTTCAAATAAGATTTAAAAGGAGCCCTTAGCTGTGGCATCCAAAAGGCAACCATTCGCCTTTTGGTGGTATGCAGTATGGCAGACAAAAGACCGTATGTAGAATCTAAATTATAACCTGGCAGTATTCTATGTGTAGAATATTCTTTACTACTTACTGGGCTCTTCCATTTCTGTCCACGGCCTCTTCGTAGGAGACATCACACTGGCGTATGGATTGTGCATCACAGTCGACGATTCTGAAAAGTTAGTTACGGGTGTTGCTTCGTGCTTTTGAACAAAAAATACACCAAATTTCTTGACATTTCCATAAGTTTTCTTTTGAAGCGTCTTTTGGAAAAACCAATAGTAATATGTACGTCTGAAGCGGTTCGCATACATGGCATGGACTAACGCCAGGAGTAAAACAGGTTTGCCATACTAATTATGTTTTTATTGCTTAGATTGGTGGACGAGCTCGCGACTCACATGGTGTTAAATGGGTACATGAGCCCATAGGCATCAACAACATAAATGTCGCATTCCTACTATAGTACTCCGATCTCTGGACCTACCTTAAATATCAGTTATTTGATCATACAGAAGTGGGTCGTCTGGATAACAGTGTGCTTATTGAGAGTCTCGTCAAATAATTCAAATAATTTAACCACTGCGTAAATTGATTGTATTTTCTTCACGATGAAAATAACTCTGACTGTAAGTGGACACCATGACATTTACTCACCGTGAGCAGCGAAATTTTTCCTAGTATATTGGTAGCGCGTGGTGTTTTTTCTTCAAACCAGTCAAATGAAATACAATGTTTTCTAACGGGTATTGAATATGGACTGGTTATTATATTTAATTGGTAGGGTGATGGGTAATGTCACTGTGATTAGTGCGAGTTTTTATAACAAGGTACTTGGTCGATGTTAATATTAACTCTAATATAAATGAGATTGTAAAACGCTGCTTAGTGGTAAACTTATGAATCCTAAATTGTGGGAGCGAGAAGGTTTGTTAATGTTGTTGTCTCATATTTAAAGTAAGTTTACCGAAGTGAGTACCTTGAATGACGTTTGTGTGTGTGTGAGTTAAAAATTAGTGGATTTTGACAGTTCGATCGAGTACTTCTTCACTTCACTTCACTTTTTTTTTTTTAAGGGACTTTATGACCTGGTAACTATGACCTTTAAGTAATATCTTCTTTGAATTTACATTCTTATTTTTATGAAAAATGATAATATTAAGTTAAATGAAATGAAGATGATTAATTTGAGAACAACTGGGATGAAATTAAATGAAATGAGATGAGATGATATGGGATGAAATTTATTCACAGTAAAATGGTGGTCATTTACTGAGATTTTTTCAGTGGACTTTTTGGAGGATCCCGAGAAGTTACGTCCAACGGCTTTGTTTAATTATCCCACATTTGTAAACTTTCACAGATATTAAACAGTTAATAAATCACCGCTATTATACATTTAAACCTGAAGAAACACTAAATAGACAAAATAAAACAAATCACACAACTTCACTCCTCGCGTTCCCACCAAAAAGTCAACTTCACATCACTCGCACAAACGTCATTCGAGGCACTCACTTCGGTAAAGTTACTCGATTACGAGACCGTAACGTCAACACACATCTCGCACTAGCAAAATAGCACCGGGTACTTTTGCCGCTAGGGGCGCTGTTCCAACTCCATACAAAGAGTTAAGTTTTACGCGATCGAGAAGTTGAAAAACTCGCACTATGCACACAGATCGGCCGTAAGCCGTACTATTTTAAATTTCAGTGAAAATTTATGTTAATAAAGGTGAAGAGTAAAGGCAAAAATTCTTACTACTTACTGTCTTCAGTTTCTGGCCATTGCCTGGCGTATGGGTTTTGCATCACGTTCACATTCGGCGTGTTTGTATACATCGGGATGGTGCTAGCACTGCAGACAGGGAACTATTGTAATATCTGGTGTTGAAAACCTCACTAAGATTCTGAGACTGCACACGTTTGTACTATAGCTGTGAAATTTTCGTAAAATAACAGATTCGGGGAAAAGTGGTGTTAAGATTTTTCCTCCTTTTCTTACAACAGATACAGCTTCTCTAAGAAAATACTATTAACACGTTGAACTCTATACGACCCACCGGTGGGCCTAGCGTACTATACCATTCGGGCCGCCAAAATCAGGGAATCAGTAATTTTTATTAACTTCATATTTTCATTCTAAAATTTATAAAAAATTTGCATGGAAGATCATACGCGTTTTGTTTGATAGCTGCAACCTGTGGCTTGTAGGAAGCGTTTACGTTGAAACCCTCACGCGGCTCACGGGCGACCCTCATCGCCCGAACGGTTCAGTAAGATAAGGCTAACCGGTGAACATCGTGGCCTGAATGAAAATACTCGATTTTTCATTTGACGTTGAACGTGTTAATACTAATTAATAATCAAAAATCGTCATGGCCAAAAACGAGACGCCCGGTGTGGTCGTATGGAGCGATGTGACTATCCCGCAGGCAGGTACCAAATTTCCTATTTGCTATAGTATCTTTTCTATTTATTTAAGCGTGTGTTCACGAACGATAAAACCGAAACCGGAAAAAAACCTAACGTAAAACTTCTGTTTGTTCTTGCCCTGAAGCAGACATGTGCTTCAAACCAATCTGTTCCATCTCTTGCAGTTTGAAAGGATGGAACGGATTGAGACTTTGTGGCATTGTGATGTCTATTAGTTTAGCTATGTCACACTAAATAGACTATAAACTCTTAATTTAATATCTATATTTTATTCGGAACATCCCTATAATGAGGACGGACAACATTCATCATCGTCTAAAGCTCTACTGAACACGGATCTAGGGTTGACACATACGTATAAAATACGGACACCAATACATTGTAAGTTATAATAATTATTTTAATGTAACACAAAACATACCTATGGGGGTACGTAGTGCCGCTATAGTTCGCCGACAGCTCTGATGTTTCTGGAATAAGTTATTGAACGGGTTTTTTTTTAAATACAGCTTTCAAAATATTTAGCATCGGATGCAAGCTTTAATAAAATTTTAATTTATTTCACGCGATCTTCACAATATTTCTTTTCAAGGTATTTCTGTACGAGTAGTCGAGATATGAAGGTAAAACAGAATATGATATGATTCTGTTCTAATCCTAAATTCTTCATTTTAAGATGTTTTGGCTGTTAATCGAAGGATAGATGTTCTAGAACAAGTACATGCGGTCGTGAATTCCGATTTTTATGATAGTGATAGTGTAGGAAAGATTTTTTTTTATTGCTCAGATGGTTTGGACGATCTCATAGGCGACCCGGTGTTAAGTGGTTACCGGAACCCATAGAGATCCACAACGTAAATGCCGCCACCAGTAATAAGGTCCCAGTTTTTACAGTACAACGGCTGCCCCACCTTTCAAACCGAAACACATTACTGCTTCACGGCTGAGATAGGCAGAGCGGTGGTACCTACCCGTGCGGACTCACAAGACGCCTTGCCAACAGTAATTACACAAATTATAACTTTGGGTGTTTGATTTTTTATTACGCGATGTTATTCTTTCGCCGTGAAAGTCAATCGTGAACATTTATTAAGTACGTATTTCATTAGAAAAATAGGTGCTCGCCTGCGGGATTTGAACACCGGTGCATCGCGAGATACGAATGCACCGGACGACTTATCCTTTAGGCCACGACGACTTCAAAGTGTCTGCGATTCGGACCACCATATCAGCACGGCGATTTCGATATATTTTGTTGTTACAATACATGTTTTTACTTACAAATGTTATCGAACACAGTTGAGACTTCGACTTATATGTCGAGGTGGGTGGCAGCATTCAGGTTTAAATGGATATGAGCTCTGGTAACCGCTACCACGCAACATCCACTCAACATCAATTTAATATTAATTCAGCTATTACGAATAGACGCCATTATATATTTCGGATAATCATCGAACATCGATAGCACGAGACTATCACGCAGTGCCGTTCTACAAGGCACCTTTTTTTTTTATTGCCCTTGTAGGCAGACGAGCACACGGCCCACCTGATGGCGAGTGGTTACCGTCGCCCATGGACTTCAGCAATGCCAGGGGCAGGGCCAAGCCGCTGCCTACCGCTGAAACATATAACATTTAAATGATATTATGATATTAATTTTTTGTCTATTAAAACTTACTCTCCTCCATTCCTAGCCACTGCCTGGTCGTGGGTGAGATCATACCAGGATATGGATTTTGGATCATCTTCATATTGGTTGTATTTGGGTAGGCGGGAACAGTATTAATACTGTAAAAAGTTGTTCGTAATAATAATTATTTGAAATTGAAATTTAGGTTCTTTTTTACTAAGCAAGACAAGACAAAGATCACGGTTAGCCGTTAAACAATGCAGTGTGACTTCGACGTGTCTCTAAGTGGATGTCAGCATTCATATTGTCTATGGAATCCCATTCCAATGCCCTAAGCGCTGGTATAGTTCCCAGAATCAAAACTTAGAGTACGATACAAGACACCATTTCTGATCTTAAATGAGTTTATTCACCTTCGCCTCATTTCTATGCTTTGACTTTGTGTTCTTCTTAAAAAGTTTTGACGTGTAGGCATAACATATTTGCTGACGTCAGTAAACTACAATAACCATTAACAAGCTAGTAGGCTTTAGGCTCATCGGCTTTCGTAGACAACCAATATAAACTAAGCAGTGAACAACATACCCCAGTGGAAATGTTTGATCAGCACTATAAGGCGCCGACATGTTTGGTGTCGTCGCTGAAAATAAATTTTAGTAGACAATGTAATTTTATGCAGCTTGCAGACTTTCGATTGTATTCTAACTATTATTGCAAACGGTAAATCCGAAAAAAATGAATATTGAATAGAATCTACAAATTTAATTTGTACAATTCACAGAAATCATCATAAATGACTAGAGGTATAATCTTTTTTAGATTTTAAAACTTATCGACATTACGTTAATGCATAATGTGTCAACAAAGCTTTGATGACTCATAAAATATGCCAGAATACCTATTATTATTATTATTATTTTTGGACAGGTCACCGAATCTCATGAATAAGGTTTCCGCGCCTAGTGAACGCGCAGGGGATGTGGATCCGCGGACCGCAGGCACAAGGATGTTTTTAGGACCCTACCAACCAAACGAATTCTCTTGCACTCTCTCACCCGATGTCCGAGCTCCGCCTTGGATCAAACCCGGGCTGAGCAAGGGGTGCTGAAGTCATTTTTTTTTCCTAAGCTGATAGCCTTGAGAGGCTATATCAGCGGAACCTTAACTAGTAGGTGAGCTCACGGGGCTCAAACCTGACGACGTTGCTAACACGAACCCTAGCAAGAGCCGTGCTTCGCAGAACCTACCACCGGATCGGAAACGCGACCCACTGAGAAGATCCGACGAGAAACTCAGTGGGCTGTGTCTGAGGGTTAATTTACTGAGAACGGTGACCGAGTGGATCGGGAGGATCCGAAATGACGTGTTTGGGGCGACGTCGACTGCTTTCCATTCTTTCCACAGGATCGGGAATGTAGTTACCGGCGGCCACGATGAGAGGGTTCTCGTGTCGTGCCGCTTTATCGAAGTGTGAAGTCAACACTCGCACTCGCAGCGCTACTCCGAAGACGCTCGATCGTAAGGAACTCGAGGCCATCATCGACGACTAACAACGCAGGTCTCCGAGGTACGACAGCCCTTCAGTTCGCTCCGACGGTACCCCACCACACTGGTGTCTAGGGGGGTGGGGTACTGTATCCGTTAGGACAGAACCAGCCTGCCGTGCGAAACACTGCAAACCGGTCGCGCTTATGATATTACTCCTTGGTAACGAGCTTGCGTGCTGGTAGTGTAACGCGCCGTCTCGGCCCGGTTTAGGCTGCACCGTGACCTTCACCGCAGACCACCGCCTAAATAGCGCGACCACAAGTAAGGGGCGGACGAACAACAGACAGTATTTCCCGAACATTCGGAAGTTACAAATGCGTTCTAGAGCCCAGAGTATGGCATGTATAAGGGGGAACGAGCGCGGTAACGGAGATGTGAAACAGCGAAATGAGAAAAACTATCAAAGCAAACAACGATGCAAGGCGAATTAGAATGCAACTAGTGTGTTATACTCGTAGGAAATATATAGAAAGACATGTGGTCACGTTTGTGTTTTGAATTGTCTGAGAGCTCTCAATAAAGTTATCTTTGATTTAAAAGAGAATTTTATCCGTGACCTATGTTCGGAACCAGACTAACATTTTAAACGTTAATGCTTTTTTTTTTTAAATTTAAATGTTAAATTTTTAATGTCTGTTACTAAATCACACCAAAATAGTTGAGCAGAGTTTGATGATTTTTTTCAAAAGATGTATTATTACTTTTTATTATGGACATGACATAACATGAGTCAGAAAACAAAAAGTATTTCTGCTATATTAAGTAAACAGTGTCTTCAGTTATTGAAATCAATTCGCACTTTACGAACCGAAGTGATAGAAGAAAACCATACATTGGGGTCATTCTTTCTGAATTATCAATTCTACACAGATGAAGCTGCGGGACTTAAACTTAGTAAGAATAGTAGATTTTTTGAATAAGTAAACAGTGTCTTCAGTTATTGAAATCAATTCGCACTTTACGAACCGAAGTGATAGAAGAAAACCTTACATTGGGGTCATTCTTTCTGAATTATCAATTCTACACAGATGAAGCTGCGGGACTTAAACTTAGTAAGAATAGTAGATTTTTTGAAGTATGAAATATGGTTTCCATATAAACTTTTTACCTTTGGTTTTAGCTTGAGGTAGGACTGTTTTTTTCTTAATATGGCTCAATGTATTTGGTGGTAAATAGCCCGTTCTGAAGAAATGTTCTTTCTCGTGCACTGTGGCGTGAGCATATGAACATTCTGCACGTGTGCACTTTTTATTTTCAAAATCAATACAGAATCTGTAAACTCCTTTAAGTTGGGAATGTATTATTTTGTGGAGATATCTACATGACGCACCACGATTGCAAGTGTTACGCACAAAATTACGACACATAGTCTCTTCGACGTCATTAGGCTTTCCATCGTTCTCGGTTGGATCTGTTTTGATATTTATGGTTATTGAAGATGTGTCTATGTATTCTTCATTGACGATTTCCTTTTTTAAATTTGCAAGGAGTGGATCCGGCGGCGGCAGCGGTGGACGGTTAGGTAAAGGTGGGTCAACCTTCTCGGTCTGCTCATTTCCCTTCTTTTCCATAGCTTCTGCTTCCGGGAATTCTGTTACTGCATGATATTGGGGCGAGTGACTCTCCTCCCCAAACTTGCATTTTAAGTATTTTTTCATATGTTTGAAATTCGGTGATGGCTGAAAATTAATAGAATCTTCATCCCCTATACTCTGGAAATTTGTCTGGCCTGAAACGTAAGATAACTAAATATTAACTAATCAATTACCCCGCTTATTGTTGTAGCACGTAGGACACAAAAGGTATCAAGGATTCGCAGTGCCGGGCAATTATTTGCTCAACATTAAAAAAAAATGAAGATATTAAGCAGGGTTTACCCCCTGCACCATTCCCACCCCGCGGAACCCCATGGTTATGAATATATTCACGGTTAATGTTTTGAGGTTAGAATAGCACTATTTAGTCAAAATAAGGTTAAAATTTAGGTTAGGGTCCATCAATTTTTGAGTCGGGAGGGAGGGGAGTAAGGGCTAATCCCCTGCACCATCTCCACTCCGCGGAACTCCATGGTTATGAAGATATCCACGGTTAATGTTTTGAGGTTAGAATAGCACTATTTAGTCAACATAGGGTTAAAATTTCAATTATGGTCCATTATTTTGGAGTTGTGGAGGGAGTTACACCCCGTAAGGGCTTACCACTGCACCATCACCAAGCTGCCGATCCCCATGGCTATGAAGGAAGGAAAGGAAGGAAAACTGCATTATTTAGTTAAATTCCAAGAGAGCTTAAGTTTGAATCCGCCTTATCTCCGGCGCTGCGGGAAGAGCAGCCCTTCCGCCCTTGCGTGCCGAAGCACGGTCACTCGTGCTCCGCTCCGCAGCTTCGGCTGAACCTCAGCCGCTCCGCCTCGCACTATTTCCGTGCTCCGTCACAGCAGGCGAGGACTGCTCTCCCTCCGCGCCTCCGGTTTTTTATATACACTCTAGGGGTAGGGCAGACAAGACCAGGTGGAAAGAGGGGATCCTGGGGCTTCATGTACCCACATACTTAATAAAATTTTAAATGTGACTCATTGCCCTAACACAACAATAATTATAATGATTGGGAGAAGGGGAAATGCAGATATAAGAGATATAAAATATCAAATAAATCAATTATTAACACTACAGGTGAAAAAGATCATCATGTTTGCATTTCCATTTATTCAGAGTATGCCAGCAGAAAATAAAATAAGACATAGCATTAATGATTTCATGCAAACAGTTTCTAATGTAAATAATTATTATGTCATGACACCATGCAAATCAGAAAATACATTCTATACTATTGACATTAATTGCATGATAAAAAATAAATGTATTATTATGACAAAACCTAACAAATACTATTTAGGTAGCTACAATTTTAGACAAGTAGCAAACTCGCTACATTATTTTTTACATATTTATCTAGCCATGAATTTGGCTAATCAACCTACTGCTTCTTTTGAGCAGGAAAAAAATATGACATTTATTAATTTGGAATCCGTTCCAAGTAATTTAAATTAAATCCTAAGACAACAGAGTTTACCTCTTGCAGTAAACATGATTTATTTGGACACAACCCATCAACCAATAATGTTTCTTTGAAAACAACTGTGATCAACCTGGTGCATCAGAACTTACAAGGTTTGATGGGTAAAGAACTTGAAATTGATTTGTTCCTAGATTTTAATAAAGTCAATGTTCTATGTGTAACTGAACATTGGCTTAAAAAATATGAATTAAATTGTAATTTTAAAAATCACCAGGTTGTGAGTTCCTTCTGCAGAGAGAATGCTATACGAGGTGGCTCACTGATCATTGTTAATAAAGATTATAAATGTAAGGAACGTAGAGACATTGTGAGCCTCTCTGTGGAACGGATTATTGAAATGGCCTGTGTAGAGCTTGAGCGATTCATTGTTGTAAGTGTGTACAGACCTCCTGATGCGTTATATGATTCTTTTGAAAATATTTTGGAAAATGTATTGCTAAAGCTTTTTGTCTCTAATAAACAAATTTTTGTATGTGGTGATTATAATATCAATCTTTTAGAAAACACAAATACCACTATTAGATTCAGAACATTGTTAAAGTCATATAACCTCCCAAACTTATTTCTAGAGCCTACTAGGACAACGACCACATCGGCAACATGTTTAGATAACATATTTACAAATGTAACACCGATTAACAAAAAAATTATTAATCAAATAACATCAGACCATAGTGGACAATTTGTGTCTTTTGAATCTATTATGAATTCTAAAGATAAAAATACTCTTGTGATTGTTCCTATTAATAAAAAACGAATTGAGAAGTTTAGAAATAATATTAAGCAAGAACATTCAGAAATTATTTATAACAAAAACCCAAATTTATCATACCAGAATATGTTTGAGAGAATTAATATGGTCTTTACTGATGTATTTATTCCTAAAACTGTAACATTAAAAAACAAAACGGTGTTCAGCGAGTGGGCCACCACCGGAGTGTACAAAAGTAGAAAAAAATTGTATGATCTGTACTCTGAAAAAGCTTATAATAATGATAAAACATTTCATCAATATGTCAGGAACTATTCCAAACTATTTAGAAAAGTTTGTTTAGCGGCAAAATCTTTACATTTAAGTGATTTAATCAAAAATGCCCCTGACAAGATAAAGATGACTTGGAACATCATTGGTAGAGAAAGTGGAAAAGTCAGAAATAGCCATCAAGAATTCTCGTTAAAAATAGACGATAAATTGGTAACTAGTCATGAAGATGTGGCTAATGCTTTTGAAAAGTTTTTCTCTGACATTCCAGTTTCAACTACCACATCTCTAAATTCATCCCCCACAGCAGCTGAAATATTATTGCATAACCATGTCAAGAAATGCAATGAAATTTTTAAATTTAAGAAAATTAATTCAAACAATGTAATAAAAAGTTTTAATAGCCTTAATGTAAAAAATACAGCTGACTTGTGGGGAATATCAGTAAAGGTTTTGAAGTCTGTAATAGACATTATTGCTTCTCATCTTGTTAGTATTTTTAATGATTGTATTAAGTGTGGTGTATTTCCTGACTTAATGAAACATAGTAAAGTGATTCCTCTTTTTAAATCTGGTAGTACTGATGACCCCTCTAACTATAGACCTATTTCAGTACTCCCTACGTTGAGTAAAATCTTTGAAAAAATTATTTTGACACAACTTTTAGAACATTTCAATTCAAATAACCTGCTTCATAATAAACAATTCGGGTTTACAAGGGGTCGCTCTACAACTGATGCAGGTGCTTATCTAATCAAAAATATATTTCAATCTTGGGAGGAATCGCATGATTGTCTTGGAATTTTCTGTGACTTATCCAAAGCATTTGACTGTGTTGAACATGAAACATTGGTGAGGAAACTACATCACTATGGTATTAGGGATGGTGCATTGGAACTTATTACTTCCTATTTATCAGGAAGGATACAAACAGTAGATGTGAAAGGAAATAGATCTTCAGGCACCACGTTGAAAATGGGTGTACCTCAGGGTTCCATTTTGGGTCCTTTTTTATTTCTAATATATATAAACGATTTGCCTAGTTTTATTGAGTCCCGACACGAGGTCGTATTATTCGCAGATGATACATCTTTATTATTTAAAATTAAACGACAATTACAAGTCTATGACGAAGTGAATGATGCGATTTCGTGTGTGGTTCATTGGTTCCGTATCAATAACCTATTATTGAATAGTAAGAAAACGAAATGTATTAAATTTACTTTAAAATGTATTAAATCATCTTTAAATGTGAGACAAGTAGATAGTAATGTAATTGTTTCTGAGGAATCATTGGAGCTTGTTGAGTCAACCGTATTTCTTGGTATAACAGTGGACTCCAAACTGCAGTGGGGACCTCATATTCATAAATTGGCGAGTAAGCTTAGCTCTGCAGCATACGCAGTAAAAAAAATTAGAATGTTAACAAATGCGGACACGGCTCGTTTAGTTTACTTTAGTTACTTCCACAGTGTCATGTCCTATGGCATTTTGCTATGGGGCAATGCGGCCGATGTAGAAATGATATTTATTCTGCAGAAAAGAGCTATACGTGCTATTTATAACATGCACTCAAGGGAATCCCTGAGGGAAAAATTTAAAGAAATTAAAGTTCTCACTATGCCATCCCAGTACATCTTTGAAAATTTGATGTATGTTCGTAAACATATTGAGGAGTTTCCTAAGATGTCGGACATACATAATAAAAATACTAGGAACAAACACAAGCTTGTTGTGCCGATGAGTAGGTTACATAAGATACGAAATTCATTCGGGTGTTTGTCTGTGCGCCTGTACAACAAAATCCCACAAGATGTTCAGAACCTACATATACATAGGTTTAAGAAAACTATTAAAGAACATCTGTGCAATAAAGCTTACTATAAAGTCAATGATTATCTAGAAGATTGCACAAAGTGGGAATGAGTTGCTCGCTCCGGGAATTTCAATATTGTAAAATTGTTATGTTATAATTACTTATTGTAATATGAATATTTTAAAAAATAATAATATTTAAAATAAAAATAAAAATCTAATATTAAAAAAAAAAAAAAAAAAAACATGCCCGCTGAGTTTCTTGCCAATTCTTCTCAGGACGGAGGCTAATTCTTGTGAATTGGCGGTAATTCTTTTGACGTTCAACAAGTATGTACTTTCATTTATGTTGAATAAAACTTTTTTGATTTGATTTGATTTGATTCGGTTTTCGATATTTTTCGAATATTTTTGTAATTTTATTTCCAAAAACACGAGCAATTTACTGATTAATATTTAAATCTTATTTAAAAAGTTATTTTCTTACAGAGACAGATAAAAAGACGCTATTAAAAAAATGCGTCATTTCATGTTTCGTTCTACAGTATAAGCAAAATTTTGTTACTTTTTGTGTAAAAAAGTCAATATAATTGCTTATTACAGAAACAGTTACAATACACATTAATTACAACAAATTTACTATGTGAATATGTTAAAATAATAAAATATATTTCGGTAAAAACATGACGTAAAATTTAACAAAATACACGCTTACCGTGAATGGAACGTGAAACGTTAAATGTGACATCTACCTTAACGATTTTTCTAATATTTACGATAACTTGAAAAAATTATATCTCGTGAACCGTGAGTCTCCTCAACTTGAAATTTTGCAAAAAGATTTTTATTTATGAGTACTATCTACAACTAATATTGTGAACTTCCAAATCGACGGACCCAAAAGGAAAGTTTAGCCAATCTCTGGAACGGCTGGACCGATTTTGACGGGACTTTCACTGATAGGTAACTGATGATATAAGGAATAACTTAGGCTATTTTTTTAGACTAGCTTCGCCCCGCGGCATCACCCGCGGTACGACAATAACTTCGGGTAACATCGCGGGACTCGACTATCAATAATAAAATTTAATGTTTCCGAAGGGAAGCGAGGGCGGGTCGCTATTATTATTAAATAAAATTATGTTATTAGATAAAAACAATACATTGTACCTCTAGTGTAATTCAATTTATTCTTACCTGCGTCTGAGCTTCGCATTTATTTCTTTTACCCCAAAAAGGTCACTCAAACATTTAGAATTCCTTTCGCAAAATAATTCCCATTACAAGCAAAGTTCATAGATAGAGAGGACCTCTACGTAAAATATGCTGCATGAGGACTTGAATCAGCGCTTAAACGAAAAATATTCTTAAAAGTCAATAAGCTGAGAGGCGGTTTGTAGATAAGATATTATTGTTATTGAATAAACGAGATCATACTCGGCTAGATTTAAAAAAATTAATACCAAAATTTCAATAAATTCAATAGTTTGATTAAGAATTTTGACAGACTACTGACTAGTAGTTTTTCCAACTGGAAAGGCAATGGTATTATACCATAAGTCCTAATCTTTTATAATTTTTTTATTAAAAATAATTATATGAAGTGAAATGAAATGAAGTTTTTTTTTATTTTTATTGCCTTTCTAGGCAGACGAGCATACGGCCCACCTGATGGTGAGTGGTTACCATCGCCCATGGACTTCAGCAATGCTAAGGGCAGAGCCAAGCCGCTGCCTACCGCTTAATACTCTCCACAAGCCTCGTTTGAAGAAGGACATGTCATAGCGCTCGGGAAACACCGTGGAGGGGAGCTCATTCCATGACCGGATGGTACGTGGCAAAAAATATCTCTGGAAACGCACTGTGGATGACCGCAGTGGCTCCAGGTAGTATGGATGAACTCTACTCCGGTGGCGGGCGGTCCGATGGTAAAAACGAGACGTTGGTATCATCTCGAACAATTCCTCAGAGCACTCCCCATGGAACATGCGGTACAAAATACAGAGGGAACCGAAGTCCCTCCGCAGACCCAGAGGCTCCAAACGATCCGTGAGAATGAGATTATCGACAATCCGAACGGCTCTCTTCTGTATGGAGTCAAATGGAAGAAGCTGGTATTTGGCAGCCCCGGCCCAGAGATGGGAGCAGTACTCCACGCGAGGCCGGACTTGTGCTTTATAGAGCAAAAGTCTTTGTCCAGACGTGAAGAACCGCTTCGCTCTGTTGAGGACTCCCAGCATTTTGGACGCCAACTTGGCTTTGCCTTCCAAATGATTCCGAAATTGGACATCGCTCCAAATGTCGACCCCAAGTATCCCGATACTCCCGGAAGCTTGCAGGGATACCCCTTGGAATTGCGGCGCCATGACAAAGGGGTCCTTCTTCGCAGTGAACGCGCAAACTTGTGTCTTTATCGGGTTGAATTGAACCAAGTTCAATTCACCCCATTCGGAGACTCGCCCCAGAGAGTTCTCCACTTCAGACACAAGTTTTGATGGTCTCTCTTGCACCACGCTCCGAGAGAGACTCTGATGGCCGATATATCGCGCATCCCCCGTGCTGTCATCCACATAGCAATGCATGCCATCAATAGACAGTATGTCATTGATATACAGGATGAAAAGCGTGGGGGAGAGCACCGAACCTTGTGGAACGCCAGCGTTAATGGTCATGGTATCAGAACAGTCACCGTCTACAACGACCGTGATGCTCCGCCCATCCAAAAAGCTAGCGATCCACTTGCAGAGACCCTCGGGGATTCCGTAAGATGATAACTTCGATAGAAGTGCCCTATGCCAGACCCTGTCGAAGGCCTTCGCGATATCAAGGCTCACAGCAAGAGCCTCGCCCTTGCTCTCCAAGGCTTCAGCCCACCTGTGAGTAAGGTATACAAGAAGATCGCCAGCTGAGCGACCGTGATGGAAACCGTACTGTCGGTCACTGATCAGCTGGCGATCTTCCAGATACTTCAGGAGTTGTATATTTATTATTCGCTCCATCACCTTGGAAAGCAAGGAAGTTATCGCGACAGGCCTATAGCTCGATGGATCCGACCGGTCACCCTTCTTGGGGATAGGGTGGACGTGGGCAGTCTTCCATGAAGACGGAACCCTGTTAATGCAATAAGAGAGGCGAAATAATTTAAAACATATTAATCAATTGGCATGAAATTAAATAAAATGTTATGAGATGAGATGATATGGGATGCAATATAATCTCAGTAAAATGGTGTTGAGACTTTTTGGAGGATCCCGAGAAGCTACGTCCAGCGGCTTTGTTTCATTTTCCCATATTTGTCTACTTTGATAGATCCTAAACAGTTACAGTAAACAGTTAAACCACCGAAATTACGCATTTAAACCTAAAGAAACAATAAATAGACAAAATAAAACAATTCACATAACTTCGCTCCTTGCGCTCCCGCCTAAAAGTGTGAATTTTGACACTTATTTTAATTTAATTTTCTTATAGTGCCACAATCATACAACCCAACTGACAGTGGATATTACTAATGTCAGAAGTAAGTCACTACTTACTGACGAAGATTCGCGTCAAACGTAGTTTGAACAAAGACAATAGATGTTCATTTCAGTGCCCTATGGTAAGAGGTAAAAAGAGAGGGGGGGGGGGGTGTCAAAGAAGGCGTCATACCCCGAACGCTACACACTTCTTCTTCTTCCAGTACCTCTTCAATCCTGATGGTTGGCCGTTAGCTTCCTGTATTCTTTTCTGTCAGTAGCCAGCCGGAACAGCTGTTCGACGGAGGCAATACCGGTCCACTCCCGGATATTCCGGAGCCATTACTTCTTTCTTCGCCCAGCACGTCTCTTTCCGTCCACTTTGCCCATTACGGATTAGTTGGACGCAGAGGGTCAGGAACGAAACCGTGCTTCAGCGCGTTCATATGTCCCGGAATATGTTGCCTTCTATCAAAAAGCGCAAGATAGAATATGTCGGCCACGTGTTCAAGAACGATAGATACATGCTGCTGCAGTTGATAATGATGGGCTACACACTAATGGGCGCTAAATGTTCCGCAAAACAAAAAAACAGGTGTGGCACGCGAGGACTGCCGCGGTAAAGCTATTGCATAGCATTTTTTGTCAACTTATAGAATTATAATAAGACAATAATAATTTAATATTAAAACAATAATAAAATAAGACCACACTAATTTATAAGCATTAACAAAAGCAAAACATTAACTGTCCCTTCCACACTCATAAGCTAAACCGCGCGAGAGAGAGATGGGCAGAATTTTCATGATGCGCATGCAATGCGACGTCACACCGCGCGCTTATTTACAAACACTACACAAGCGCAACGTGTGAATTCGTTGAACACGAGTTATATGGTAGGCGAATTGGGGATGTTAATTTTTATTTTCGTTACGGAATTTCTTGATTCGGTCGCCGCGCTCAAAGCCCGTGTTAAAAGCTATGCAATAGTTAAAAAATTACTGTTTTTTTTTATTATTATTAATGACTACAATATATTTTAAATTTAGTGCCAGTGTAAATGTAATAAATGTAATTTTAGAGGTATAACGACGGAGGGAAAATCCTCCACTGAGCAGGTGATATCGCTCGGTAGACCGAAGACAGTCCGAATATTGTTTTTGTTGTTGTGTTCAAACTTGTATACACGCAAAATTATCTTGAAAATGCCGTAGGTGGTACACACACAACTTTATCGGAGCAAAACATAAACGGGCGGTAGTTGATGCGGGTAGGATCTGACTGAAGGCATAGCGGTGCACTGGCTGCTGTGCGCGGACGACGACATGTTCGCCTTTTTTTTTGGTATCGATGGGGAATCCCAGTCTTTACGGATACCCTGCCGATGGGGTTCGGACCGGGTTATGTCGGACTCCGCGCCTCCAGTGGAAAAAGAGGGAGAGATCGCGAACCGAGGTCCAATTAGTCATAGGAGACTACGCCTTTAGAAAGGCGCGCTGGGCTAAGCTCGGTACTCGCCAAGCCCACCCAGCATAATGACTACCGACTAAACCCCAACGAGCTCCTCCACTCCTGCTGGGCGGGGACCCAGGTACCGCCAGGGCCCGCCTTCGCCGGCTACCCGTGCGGACTCACTAGAGGTCCAGCCACCAGTAATTACGCAAATTATAATTTTGCAGGTTTGATTTTTATTACACGATGTTATTCCTTCACCGTGGAAGTCAATCGTGAACATTTGTCAAGTACATATTTCATTAGAAAAATTGGTACCCGCCTGCGGGATTCGAACACCGTTGCATCGCTAGATACGAACGCAATGGACGTCTTATTCTTTAGCCCACAACGCTTTAAAGGGGGAAGAGGGAGCGCAAAAAAGGTATTGTACCCCGGGTGCGAGTTAAGATCGCTACACAACTGCGTCTCAGGAAATTTATCTTTGACTAAGCAATACAAAACACAGAGGGCATCAAAATACCACCGTAGAACTAAATAATAATATTTTAAACGAATCGTGAAATCGGGATTTTAAACAAATGACAGAGTCGTATACTGTTCAAATTCAAATCATGACTGAAATTATATTTATATGAAACCTATATTAAGCCCCGCCATAAAGAATTCGGCAACTCGAACCCAGGTTTTGGCAGTCTCTCTTTATATGTGCCCCAAGACAAACTGGTAGCCGGCGGCATATGCTCTCATCTGCAAAATAGTCCATATTTGCTAGCAGATCATTCAAATTCTGGGTCAAAAGTGTGATCTGAGAGAGAGTAAAAAATCTTGCGGAAGCATTAAATTTCAGGGCAACAGAGGAGTAACTATCAACAAAAATATTTAGGCTCGGAATTTGAACTTTATATAATTAGTAGAAGAGTCTCTATTTTAAAAGTTACTTAAGTATTTTCCATAACTCCAAAAATTGAAATAAATACTAAAAAGGAAGTGCAAAACATAAGTTTTACAGTGCTTGTGTATGACTGCGAAGTTTTATGTAAAGATTATTTTAATAAAAATATCCTGTATTATGAGAAAACAATTAAAAAAAAATGCTTCACAGGGTTCGGTTTGACGTGGTCGGTGGAGCTTCCGCGCTCACTTTGAGAAATTGGGCCCTCGACTGATGGCGACGGCCGGCTCCTTCAGCCGGCTTCGTCCTATCGTTGGGGGTCCCGATCAGGTGGCGCGCCGCCTCTACATGGGGGTGGTGCCATGCGCAGACCCGCGAGAATGTCGCCGCGCTGCGACGTCCGCAGCACGTGATCGCGGTTAACGAACAAATGACGAACAAACTATTAAAAATAATAAAAAAAACCGAAAATCAAAAGAGGGGGCCAAATTCATTAAGCCATCATTATCTATTTAATCTATGGTCCACAACATAGATTATACACTTAATATTGTCCACCACAAAGTGCCTGCCTAATCTGTATTCTGTGCTGTATGTAAATTGTAAATAATGTTGTTGTTGTGAATTTAAAGAAAGACAATAAAATAATAAGTTACAGAGATAAAAGAAATAAATGCAAATTTCAGAAACAGGTAAACCCTATTGTTTTTAATTTTTTATTGCTTATATCGAAAGAACGAGCTCACGACTCACCTAATGTTAGTACTTTGCGGCAGAAATAGGCACGATAGTGGTCCTGCTCGTGCAAGCTAAAAGCGCCCTACCACTTCTTAATAAGTAAAAATTGAGCTTCTGTACTGATTGTTTATATTGATATTTAACCAAATCTTAGAATACGCTTAACTAATCTGTTGGTCAATATTTTGTAAAGAATTAGACTAACTAGGTATAGAATGAAGGTACATTTTAGGAGCCCCCAACTTTGATCCTTGATCCTAACTGCCCATCATTGGGGTGATGAGATGTAAGCTATAACAGTTTGATTATACTCTTAGATATGTCTTAGTTTTTTTCACTTTAGCAATCTTTTAGCTTTAGTTTTGTATTGGGTCTCTCTACCCTTTGAAAGTAATGAAATTCTGTAGATTTTGCTTCGTGAGCCTACATTCTTCAATTTAAAGGCTTAACAAGCTGTTTGTACTTAAATATAAAAGTCCTATAGACGAATATTTTGACTTTGTTTTAGTGCAGTTGTGGGCATTTTTTTAAACATCTTGTATTAACCGAACAAGGTTAGAAACTGGTTAAGTTTACCCATTATTGTTGTCAATTACCAATGTGCCATATTTAATCATGGGTCTCATTATAAGGCTATAGAACAAATATGTGACATGTGTGCGATCCCCATGTTTTGTCTAGAATCTTTAAATATATATAGATTTCTTTAAAATAAATTCAAAATCCCAAAAGTACTACTGTTATGCTACTCCAATTAAAGTTTTTTTAAATGACCTTTAGATACTTGCCTTTTGTTTATTTATTTTTATTGCTTAAGTGCCTTAAGTTAAGTAGTTACCGGAGCCCATAGAGATCTATAACGTAAATACCATCACCTATCTTGAGTTTTGGTTCTAAGATTACAGTTTTTACAGTACAACGGCTACCCCACTCTACAAACCGAAACGACTTACTTCTTTACGTAAAGAAATAGGCAGAGTAGTGGTACTTACCCGTATGGACTCACAAGATGTCCTACCACCAGTACAAGTCCTACCACCAGTGAATGAAGTTGTGAATATGCCTTCTTTAATGCCTAACATTTGTGTAGTAGGTCATATGGTTTGGTCATTGTTTTTTTAATGTGGATTGGATCACCTCTGAATTTTCCAGTAACAATAATCACAAGGTCTCCCATATATGCAATAATCAACAAAATTATACATATATTTTTAGTCTGTATGATTTCTCAAATGAGTCAGTTTTACCAGTATACAAGATAGGAGTAAAGCATATTTCTTTGTGCACTTTCTATGCTTAGAATTACATTGTGAGTATGAAAGCTTATCAGCTGATCTACCCCTACAGAGCATTGGAAATGAGCATTGTACATGGTCACTCACATAAAGCCTTTATATAAATTGGAAACTAATTAATGCTTTGGACAGAAATAGGCAAGAAAATGGTACCTACTTAAGGTAACTTGCAGGTAGTCAAGACAAGTGATTTTCCATATCTAGATTTTTGTCTTTATATTTTATTCCTTGATTGTGCAAATTAAAATCCATTAAATTAACATCCATTAAAAAAAACGTCTTCAGGATTCAAAGTCCGATATAGCCACAAGGAGCAATTTAAGTTTTTTAAGGATCACCTCGATATTTATTGAAATATAGTTTTGTAACTATATTTACAAACCAACAATTTTATCCTGAATTCGAATTTTCCCTTTAGAGCTTTTCTATTGGAAATAAAATTAATGCAAGATATACTAAACAGATCAGACAGTTTTCGTAGAGATAAGTTGTTTTGTAAAAAGATAAAAAAGTGTTTTTTTTATTTTTTATTGTTTAGATGGGTGGACGAGCTCATAGCCCACCTGGTGTTAAGTGGTTACTGGAGCCCATAGACATCTACGACGTAAATGCGCCACCCACCTTGAGATATCAGTTCTAAGGTCTCAGTATAGTTACAACGGCTGCCCCCCCTTCAAACCGAAACGTATTACTGCTTCACGGCAAAAATAGGCAGGGTGGGGGTACCTTTTTTTTTTTTTTTTTTTTTTTTCGGGTAGAGGGCCGAACCTCCTACGAGGTCCCCGCGCAAAAGGGGCGCGCGGGGTATGTGAGACTCTACGATCTGCATGGTGTTATGAGCAGACCGCGGGACCAAGGATTTTAGGGCCCACCCACTAAACGACTCCCCTGCACTCTTACACCCGACGTCCGATCCCCTCCGAGGTCAGAACCCGGATGAGGTAGGGGGGTTACCGCGGTCAACACTACAACCAGACGGCGCGGCTCACCCCAAGGACGCCCAGCCGACGGAGCCTTCGAGGCGAATCGAAGGCTCTGAAACGTCGGCCGTCTCGGTACGGCAGCCCGTCGGGCCGCCCAGACGGTGCCGCTGGTGTCCCGGAATACCCCGCTGGACCAGAACCAGCCTGCCGGGTCGGGACGCGATACACCGTCGACCGGTCGCTCTATTTACTCCATGGCAGCGCGCTAGAGTGCTGGTAGCGCGCCGCGCGGCCTCACCCCCTCAGGTCGCCCCTTGACCTTCACCGGGGGGAGTTCGCCTCTTACAGGGGCCGAAGTCGGACAAAAGCCCTTCTGCGGCCCCCGGCTCGGCGGCGACGGATAGGTGCGGAGAGGGATGAGCTCTCCCTCTCTCGTTCCGCCGCCTCCTTCTGCGAGATGGTGCACTCGCAGAAGTCGAGCATCGCCTTCCAGGACTCATCGCTGCCGAGCATCGTAGCCACGACAGTCGGCAGCGACAAGTCCGGTCCTATTTGCGAGACAAGGACACGGCGTTGCTCCACCCATGCGGGGCAATATGCGAGCGTATGCTCGACCGTGTCCTCGTCGCAGTCACAGTGGTGACACTCCATCGTCGGTTCCCTCCGGGCAACGCGATGCAGGTACCGGCCGAAACACCCATGGCCGGTAAGCATTTGCGTCAACCGGAAGGTGAGACGCCCTTGGTCACGGTTCGCCCATTTCGCGAGGACCGGGCGCACCGCCTCGACAGTCCGGAGACCGGCCGACGGGTCCGCCAAGCGGCGAGACCACGCCTCCAACACAGACCGCCGAGATTGGAGCCTCCGCGCTCTAATTGCTCCTTCTCCGGGACGTGGTTCCCCCCTGTCGCGAAGGTCACAACGCCACGCATAATCGGCAGCGAGCGCCTCCGCCTCCAGGTCCCAGGGAGGCGTCCCGGCAGGGTGGGGGTACCTACCTGCGCGGACTCACAAGAGGTCCTAACCCCAGTAAAACATTATTATACCATAATTACGCAGATTTAAGACGAGTGTTGAGGGGAGTTTTGTAGTAGGTGACCTACACCATCTTGGCAGTCCTACATATACCGCGTGCCTCCTGGGTGACCGGGACCCCTTAGGAGGTTTGCCATACGGCCCAAAAAACTGGAACGTTTTCAGAATCAGTATATCTGGTTTTATTTTAAATTTACGAAGTTCTCGAGTTTCGAAGTTTCAAAGTCTGGTTTTATTTTCTAAGTCGTCGTGGCCTAAAAGATAAAACGTCCGGTGCATTCGTATGTAGCAATGCATCGGCGCTCGAATCCCACCGGCAGATATCATTTTTTCAATTAAATACGTGTTTAACAAATGTTCATGTTTGACTTCCACGATGAAGGAATAACATCGTGTAATAAAAATCAAACTCGCAAAGTCATAATTTGCGTGATTACTTCTGGTAGGACGTTTTGTAAGTCCGCAAGGGTAGGTACCACCACCCTGCCTATTTCTGCCGTGAATCAGTAATGCGTTTCCGTTTAAAGGGTGGGGCAACCGTTGTACTGTTAAAAGGGTGAGACCTCGGAACTCACGTCTCAAAGTGGGTGACGGCTTTTACGTTGTAGATGTCTATGAGCTCTGGTAACCACTGAACACTAGGTGGCCCGTGAGCTCGTCCGACTATCTAAGCAATAAAAAAATCGCGATTCCGGTTTTATGACCGTTTGTTGGATTTCCAGGCCGAATTGGTGTAATTATCGATTCGGTAGCGTCAAGGCTTTTTCGTAAGTGAACGGTCGTCTTTGTGTGTTGTCATAAAAAAAAATCTGCGTTTATATTTTTCGCACATAACAAGTAATTTATTGTCTGTCCCAATTTCTCTATGGTAGGTTTATATATTACACTCATTCCCAGTCTAAAAAGATCGGACACTAAGTGTTTATTATCCTGTACTATATGTATGTTATCATAAATATCCGTTAATTTATATATATGTACATATATACATAAATAGTGAATATTGCATTTCTGTTGTCGTTACCCTTCTTTATAGTTGTCGCTCCGTCTTTGTTTCGTCTTTGTTACATAATTAAATTCGTCTTTGTACATGTAATATTAATATTTTTATCTTTGTGTTATTTGTTTACAATAAAGATAAAATATAAAAGTCCGTGAAGGCAATATCATGGCTACATTATAAAAATAACACAGTGTAAACTGTTCTCATTCACCAAAAAATAAATAAATATATAATTTCTATACCATTTCTGTAAAAAAATTATTAGGACTCTTTAACAAAATTCATAATAAACGTAATCAAAACATTGTGGCCATTACCTACAACGTCTTGATTATGTTTGTTATCTATATATTAATACGTGAAGCAAAAACTTTGTATCCCTTTTTACGGAAATTGCGCGGACGGAGGACTATGAAATTTTCCACACTTATAGAGAATAAAGAAAAGAAGTGCACATTGCTAATATTTTTTTAAATAATGCATAAAAGATACATTAAATCAATAAAGAAAACATTACACACACTACATACCATGTATTTGACGCACACACGCAAGCATACTATTTATTGTCAAACTTTTGTTCTTGACGTCTGTGGTCAAATTGAGATTAAATATTGTTTGTCTTTGTTATTATTTTTTATAGTGTAGTCTTGGCGAAATTTGTGATTATAGAAGTATAAAATATTATGATTATAATAGTGTACAAACTTACAATTTCAATTAATTATAGTCGAATTTCGACTACTGCGGGACCTCTAGTACATTTAAATCCTGTATCATTGACGGTTGTTTATATTCAAACTATATAAAATATAAATATGTAAGTGTATTTGTCTCTGTTTTTACACGGCAAAGAATTATAGTTGGGGTCCAGGCTATCATTTGTGTTTTATCTGATTATTCAAATATTTAAACATCAAGTATGTACGTGCGTATATATACAAACTTATAAGTACATACATATATTATTATATGACATACGACGTCTATCTCATACTGCCATACATAAGTTGTATTGTGTCATTTCAAAAATTACTTCGCAACAATGCGTTCGGATTTGAAGGTTGGGTTGCGCCGATATAGCTTATTAGGTGTATGGCGGCGTTTACTTTGTTGATGTCTATGGGCCCTAACCACCTAACACCGATAGGTTGTGAGCTCGTTCACTCGACTATATAAAAAACGACAACAAACAGCCTGGCGATAAGCGATGCGTAGATTCTAATAATATTCTTTCGGTGCCATTAAAAAATACTTAGACCATTGATTGGTTTTTCTTTTACGTTTATCACGTACCAAATACATTAATGTACAATTTGTACAATATTCAATAAAAAACCGCGATGCACGTCACTAGTTATATCAACAAATATAGATATTCTGCAATCAAGTCTACCTGTATTGACGATGTGCAGTATCGCTGCGCCCTACGCTACGATTTCGCCACGCCCATCACTTTGCGCCGCCGCATTACCGATCCTGGGCGCCTGACTTCAGTTTCTGACACGGATTTATATCAAATTTATTGGCTCAAATTTAAATTAAGGCTTCCTAGACGACGGCAACTACACAGGACAATTGCACATATGAGGTAGGTATAAGTGTCGCTCTTAAACGTAGAATTAATATACCCAAAATACTTAGTTTACAATGAGTTATAATTACGTATTAGTACATTTTGTGGATACTAAAAAAAACCATTAAGTTTTTAAATGTTTGATATAAAGTGTTTTCCATTGTAATCAAATACTGATGAGATTAGCATATTTTTAACGAAACAGTGACATATGATTGTCACAATTTTGTCTTTGTTATCTTGTTTATTTTTAGCCCGCTGAGTTTTTCGTGGGATCTACTCAGCCGGTTCCGATTCCGATCCGGTATTAGGTGCATTCGCGAAACAGCTGCCTTCGAGCTATTAAGCCTCCGGAAGCACTCGGGCAGATGTTAACAAACCCAACCCTTTTCCTGCTGTGCCCGTGTTCGTCCATCTGTCCTGTTGAAATCGGAAAAGCCTGCGGGCTACCTGTCATTCTTAGATACGAAAAAGCTCCGAGTATCGGAGAATTTTGACCCGTTAAACATTATCGCTGGAACTTTTTTTTGCAACCGAACTAATGTTGTAGTACTAGTGATAAGGACACATTGCTGCCCGTCCCGTGCGAAAAGAATCGCAAACATATGCTGTGCCGAATCCACGTCGCAGACGCTGTACTGGTGGTAGGACCCCTTGTGAGGCCGCACGGGTGGGTACCACCGCCCTGCCTATTTCTGCCGTGAAGCAGTAATGCGTTTCGGTTTGAAGAACGGGGCAGCCGTTGTAACTATACTGAAACCTCAGAACTTATATCTCAAGGTGGGTAGCGCATTTACTTTGCTGATGTCTATGGGCTCCAGTAACCACTTAACACCAGGTGGGCTGTGAGCTTGTCCACCCACCTAAGCAATAAAAAAACCCAGCACTCCTTTGTGGGTTTCTTTCTGATAGGGTGTCAGTAATTATCGTAGAAAGCACCTTCGTCACCCACAAGCTGAAGTATCCTTAGTCACGATTCAGCAAAGATTTGAGTACGGAGCGAATGGCGATTCGAGCTCCACATCCTTTTTCCATTAGCGCAAACGGATGCGATAACAAGGGCCGAGCGGATATCTGCGATTGGAGATGATCCGTTTTAGTATTGTACTACATGCACTCCAGCTCATTGCATGATCTATTTACTTTGGAAATTTAGATGCCATCGAAACAGTTTTTTTTTTTAAATGAAGAACAGAAACGCGAAACATTAAAAAAAACCTTATAGTTTTGTTTTATTAATACTATTTTATGAAGTCGTTATGCCCCAAAAGGATAAGAAGTCCGCTGTACTTTTTTTATCGAGCGATGTGATTGTTCAAATGCCTCTAATTATATACGAAACGATAGAATATACGATTGGCCAGATTTATTTTTTAAAGCGCAAGCGCTTTCGTTTCTTAACTGGGCTAGAGAGCACTTAAAGGTAAGTAAACAATATATATATAATAACATATTTGTTACGTTTTAGGCAATACAAAGTTCCCGAGTATAGGGGATGAAGATTCTGTCAATTTTCGGCCATCGCCGAACTTCAGACTTATGAAAAAATACTTAAAATACAAGTTCGGGGAGGAGAGTCACTCGCCCCAATATCATGGAGTAGCAGAAATCTCAGAAGCAGAAGCGATGAAAAGAAAGAAACATGAGCAGACAGAGAAGGTTCATCCACCATTACCTAACCGCCCACCGCTGCCGCCGCCGGAACCACTCCTTGCAAATTTCAAAAAGGAAATCAATGAAGACGAGGATACTCCTTCAATAACCATAAATATCAAGAAAGATCCAACTGAGAATTATGAAAAGCCTAATGACGTCGAAGAGACCATGTGTCGTAATTTTGTGCGAAACACTTGCAATCGTGGTGCGTCATGTAGATATCTCCACAAAATAATACATTCCCAACTTAAAGGAGTTTACAGATTCTGTATTGATTTTGAAAATAAAAAGTGCACACGTGCAGAATGTTCATATGCTCACGCCACAGTGCACGAGAAAGAACATTTCTTCAGAACGGGCTATTTACCACCAAATACATTGAGCCATATCAAGAAAAAAACAGTCCAACCTCCAGCTAAAACCAAAGGTAAAAAATTATATACTATCGTGGTGGATGGTATTTAAATATACATAATAATAGTATATTACTGATACTTTAAGATTTAGATTTATAACATAAATATTATCCGGTAACATGTATTTAAAAAAAAATCGTTACCGGTAAAATTACACTATAGATCGTATGGCGAACCAAATAAAAGTCAAATGCTAAGTCACTCACCCTCCGATTTCAAAAAGCAAATTAGAAAATAAGCAGTAAAATATTGTTTGCTTTTTGTGCGTGTTTGTATCTTTTGTAAGTGATCTCGAATAGGATTAAAATGAGAAAATAAGCAGTAAAATATTATTGTTTGCTGCCCTACGCGCGTGTTGTAAGTGATCTCGAATAGGATTACCACAGTAATACCGGGAAGTGTCGTAAAATACGACTAAAAGATTGAGCGAAGAATGAGCAGCAGTGTTCTTGTTCATGACTAAAAGGAGTGATTACGCTAACGAAGATATTCCGGACAAAACCCTGTACGATATTACGTTATAATATAAATGAAATACTGAACTTCTAAAGGCGGGGGAAAACTCGATTCTTAAGGCTCTTTAGAAGTCCGATCAATTCAGTTCCGCCATGATCGAAGGGAAGACGTCGGGGGCGTGGACATGGTTTTTTTTTTTTTTTGCCCTTGTAGGCAGACGAGCATACGGCCCACCTGATGGTGAGTGGTTACCGTCGCCCATGGACTTCAGCAATGCCAGGGGCAGAGCCAAGTCGCTGCCTACCGCTTAATACTCTCCACAAGCCTCGTTTGAAGGACCTCCTCGGTTGGCTATTAAGTCCACCGTTTTTGTACTGTCTCTCACCTCCACTCTGTCACCGGTTTTCGTAACGTCTGTTCTCGAGAGTTATTATGAATGGTCTCGTGTGTAGGTTCGACGAATTCGATTTCCTGAAAAAAAAAACCTAGATCACGCTAGATACTATAGGTACTTGAGACCGTAGAACTTATATCTCAAGGTGGGTGGCGCATTTACGTTGTAGATGTCTATTAGCTCCAATAACCACTTAACACCAGGTGGGCTGTGGGGTCGTCCACCAATCTACACAATAAAAAAAAAGATACGCTGAGTGAGAATCACCTCACTTTTCCTGATTCACTTCGAACGAATGCCGCCATCCTCCTTTAAGACACAATGTCGAAGTCGAAGTGTGACGTCACGGTCCCGATTAGGTATTGTATTATAGAACGGCTTCCCCAGCCATTACTAGTAGATCGATGGATATCTTTCCACTTCGACTTACGATATATCCTTAATAGTGGTTTAAAATTGTTATGACTTGTTACGTAAAATCCCTTTCAGAAACATCATCCGAGCTGTCGGCGAATTATACCGGCACTACATACCCTCATAGGTATGTTTTACGCTATATTAAAATAATTAGATTCAAATAATCGAAGAATTTATACTGAAAACTAAAAGTAACTGGGCGCGTTACTCTCAGAATGCTCAAATTTAAAACATCACTTTAAAATACTACGGCAAGCCGCCCACGAGTGTTATGTGCTCACAATCTTGTTGCTAATCTGATTAGACTGCAAACAAAACTGGATAATTTTCAAGTCTACGCCAACAATAATATTATCCACAATTAACCTTCATCAACAACAATGATATGCAACAAACAACTTCAGCAACAATGATATTATCTTGCCTTAGCAAAAATTTTACTTGCTTAACCTTCGAGACCCAAAAAACATAAATTATAAAAACGTTCTCTGTCTACAGCACCACTTCTGTTCCGATGTACACAAATGCTTCGAATATAAGCATGATGCAAAATCCATACGAGAAGCAATGGCCGGAAATGGAAGACAGTAAGTACTCTTTACTCGATTCTCGATTCGCTCACAACGAAAATATCTCGCATTTATTTCGTATGAAACTATTTATTATTACTTGGAAATCTATTTTTCAGAATCGTCGCCCGAGATGGCATATTATAGTGGGCATCCATCTTATCCTCACAGGTGAGTTGAACGCCATTTGACCATACGTTGAGGCATTTTTTTTGTTAATATTCCAGTAATATAGGCAACTGCCTGTCAATGAAAGTCTATTTGGAAGATAGAGAAACAAACTTTTCAGTTGACACGAAGACAATCATCGCTATTAAACCCGAACAAAACTGTTCATTAAACATATTTTTAATTGGTTTTAATTCTAAATTGTGTACATTAAAGCATACTCTATACTATCGAAGAAAAAGTCCAAAACGAGAAGCTTAACTTGTTACAATGAATGTCGGTATACAAAGTTTCTTTTATTAGATCAAAAGATCTTGGCGTCTAGCTTAGGCATGGTGGCTGTGTTTGTCACTAAAACCTTATCTACTTTTTTAAGCATTTCAAACTTAACATTAGTGGACAGCCTTAGCCTCGCAGCACAGATTATAAATGATACATTTTTGTAGCTACTTTGAATTTTTTTTATCTACAGTACGAGCACAGGTTACCCAAACGCTCCGCCCAATACGCCTATAGTGCAAAATCCATACGCCACTGTAATGTCTCCTACGAAGAGGCAGTGGACAGAAATGGAAGAACCCGGTAAGTGGTAAAGGATATTAGACACATAGAATACTGCCAATTAATCTTTTTGTTAACTGCGGTGGACAGAGGCTCTTCTACGCCTTGAACCGACGCTTGCTGTAGAGGATAGATTGGGTTATGAAGACGATGGTGAAGCGACGCAGTGTCGCAGGTACACACTCATTGCAACATTCATCCCCCATTATCCTCCTTCCCCTCCTTGCGTTGTATTACTTCACTGCTGAGTGTCGTGACAGCCCTTCTGTAGGTATCACCTCCTCACGCACGATCCTAATTTTAATTTATTAATCAGTAACATTCATTAGAGACAGATTATAACTAAATAATTTAGTTACATGTTCTATATGAGAGATTGCAATGAATAATTATTATTCTATTTTTTGTTTTTGCATATTTATTTTCTTAATAAATACTATGTTAAACAACGTCACTGCTAAGATGAATCTAAACACACCACATAGTTGAAATCCGTCAGAAGATTTAAGCTGTAGAACGTGACAAATAATTATACACACTAATACACATTATATATACATATTATGTACATTTCCCAATAATACAAAGCTATAACCAAAAAAAAATACAAAAAAGGATCACTCAAAAGCCACTACTGGTCGGGTCTTGATAAAATTTAAACGGTATCATGAGACGAAGCTCTCAAAAAAAAAAAGAATCATAAAAATCGCATTCATTTAGAAAAAAATTCTGATGTGTAATATGAGTGTGTTATAGTCGAACTCAGAACTTCCTTCTTATTTCTAAATCGGTTAAAAACGGTTACAGTTTGGCTGACTGCGTGTATTAATTTAAATTTCACACAAATATTTTTTTAGATTGTTTTTTCTATTTGTGTATAATATCTTGTAGGGTACTTGTGTATAAATGGTGTCTAAATCTATAGTGAAATTTGATTATTTTTTTTGGTTCGTTTACCAGGGAGTCAACCCACGCACGAGTACGCAGAGTACGCTGAAACGGCTGGATCCAAGAAATGCAGAAACTGTGACGTCAACGAGTTCAGGTAACACGTGTTCAATGTGTGAAGAAAATTTATGGTGGTTATTTTTTATCAAAATGATTGTATTTTGAAATGTTAAATGATTTGAATGAATGAATTTTGAATGTGCTGAATGAAATATGAAATGTCATGTTTTGAATGAATTCGTTTGTGTAACGAATTTTTTTTTTTTTATACCTATGCCTACCTATGCTGATAGCCTTGAGAGGCTATTTCAGCGTAACCTTAACTAATACATGAGCTCAGGGGCTCAAACCGGAGCGATGTTAACACTGGCCCTAGCAAGAGCAGTGCTTCGCAGAATCTACCACCGGATCAGAAACGCGACCCGCTGAGAAGATCCGGCGAGAAACTCAGTGGGCTGTGTCTGAGGGTAAAATCGATGAAAATGAAATGCACGCACGAAAAAATGTAACGTTCCGCCTAAGCCTGAACATGCAAGCTAGAGGGGCGCGATCGGCCCAAGCGTTGGCTTGTGACAAATTTATGTCTCTTCTCGCGTGACGTCAGCGCTAGCAATACGAATAGTTCTATTAAATCATATTACGTGTATTAACTATGTTAATAGTTCTGCTACTGATGTTATCACGCAAAAATATCGTCCATAAACCGATTTTAGAGAAAATCCATTTTTACACGCTTTATATTAGCTTCACCTTTATGTATGGTTGTATATTTGTATGTTTGTAACTGACTCCTTTAGATGCGATTTTGACCCACTTTAAACGGCCAGATTTTATTCAAACTTTGTAAATTTATTGAGGATCGATGACAATTCAATATTTAAAAAAAAAAAAGAAAAAAAAATTGAAAAATTGGAATTCAATTAAAAAATGAAAAATAAATAATAGTTAAAAAAAACTAAAAAACACGCTTTATATAAAATTCAACTAAAAAATAAATAAATTAATTAATAAATTTAAATTTTTAGTTTTTTTAAACTATTATTTATTTTGTTTGTTTATATGTTTAAATTTTGAATGTCAGTTTTTTTTTTTGTATCAGATTCCAGCATAACAAAAACAAAATCATGAAAATGATAAAAGACACAGACGACTTGAATCATCGCGTGGGGCAAATAACTAAAAAGAACACTAAATTGAATGAAGTACTTGTGCTGCTCGTCGAAGTTGTGGTGCGTATCTGTTCATTCGGTTTAGATGATAGCTCAACTAACTAGCGAATTTGTTTTAAATAATTACTGGATTCTATAATTACAGGAACAAAGGTGTCATCCGTCTTAGTACATAATAAGTTCCAGGTCCTTAGGTGTCTCAATACAAAATAGACTCACTTAACTGCACTCACATGGTCAGAATTGATCAATAAATTTTCAATCTCAGTTTTCATATGCCTTTTTGAAAATCATCAAAGCTGCCGGAAATATATTTTCAAATTAAATGTAAAAAGTAGTTGAAGGTAGGAAAATACTGCCCTGACATTGCTGGTGTCCATCAGGCTGTCCGTTCTTTCAATTCAACAACTAAAAAAAAACATATGTTAGGTTTAGTTACTAATTTAAAAAAGTGGTTCTAACATGTCTAACATATTACTGGTGGTAGGAACTCTTGTGAGTCCGCACGGTTAGGTACCACCGCCCTGCCTATTTCTGCCGTGAAGCAGTAATGCGTTTCGGTTTGAAGGGTGGGGCAGCCGTTGTAACTATACTGAGATCTTAGAACTTATATCACAAGGTGTGTGGCGCATTAACGTTGTAGATGTCTATGGGCTCCAGTAACCACTTAACACGAGGTGGGCTCTGAGCCCGTCCACACATCTAAGCAATAAAAAAAAAGTCCACTTGATAAATATATGTGAACTGTTATGGCAATAAAATGAAGCGTTATTTTTTTTCATGAACTCCTGGACTAACACAGATAAGACGCACGTATCGCTAGTGCAACTGTGCTGTTAGTCATATCCTGTCCAACAGGTACTATTTTTTTCTGGCATGTAATCATGAGTTAGCGTTAAAACCACTCCAGTCTTTGAATGGAATCCTATTTGTATCTCGGCTCCGGCTATTTCTGTTGTAATAACAAAGCCTTTATAAAATTTTAAAGCTTAGCCTTATTGATGTATGTTTGAATTTGACCTTTGCACTGCGAATTGTTTTTATTCATTATTTAATTTGCTTAGATCAGCGGTCGGGGAACCGGGGTAAATTACCCCAAATGGGGTAAAATGAAATTTTAGGGGGTAAAAATGAAACTTTTGTGAGTAAAAAAAAATATAGAAGTGAAACTTCTTTAGAATCGTTAAATTTTTAGTTGTTGTTTTCTTTTCAAAATTATCATGGGGGCTATAATATGAAAGATACTAAAAAGAAGCGATTTCGTTTATTTTTGTTCTTCGCCCTGCGATAATATCATCTTACACAAAAATATTTTGGGGTAATAATTAAAAAAGTGCCCCGACCGCTGGCTTAGATCAATGATGATTAAACATATTTGTGTACGTGCTAGCATGGATTACTTTCGTCTCCCTGCGTTTAGTATGGGAGGCAAGGCTAAGTAATTCTTAGTTTCTGTGTAATTGGCATATAAAAACTCTCTAGCTCACTATGATCTTACATAAGTTTGCAGCAAAAAAAAGTATAAATGCAATATTAAATAACCCACACTGTAGTTATTATAAATATATGTAGCTATGCGTTGTTGCTGTGTTGATAAGAGAAGTCATGTGATGTTTGGTTTTTGTTTTTCAGACCGAGCATTGTAACCCGGGTATCACTGATGAAACGGTAAATATTTTTTTATAATTAACAGCTCAAATGTAAACTTTTTATTTCAGTTGAATAAGATATTTTGGTTTTTTTTGTACATAAGCATCTCATATGAATTTCATTTATGACATCAGGGGTTTGAATTTTAATTAGTGTCACGAATATTTCAGAATTTTGATGGAAGTACAATGGCTGAAGAATCTGAAGAGTCTGACATGTTATCGGGAGATATGAATTATTATTAAATTAGTATTAGTTACGAATTTATTATTGCAACTATTGCAATTATTCTAACAATTAAGACAACATTTAGATTCCAGATACAAAACGCAAAATACACCATAATAAGAAACTTTTCTTTCCTACTTTATTTTTTAACAAGTGCGATAAGTTTTTTAGTCCACAAACTGGTTGTGTATAATGAAAGCAACCATGTTTTCAATATTAGCTATAAAGTAAAAATGCATTAGAAATGAATAAGAAACAAGTTAAATAATCATTTTACCTCTTTTTGGCTTAGGTGTTTTATGAAAACAACTTTATAGTAATAAAAACAAAATCATTATAACATATGACACAGATTCCATATGATGAATCAAGAGATCTAGAATCAAGACCGGTGATAGCATCAACACCGGTATAGTACATACTGCAATATACACAATACGCTCAATTAAAGTTATCAATAATTTATTTAAACATTACTGATAAACGGATCTGTGTCGAAATCAACGTGTGACGTCATGATACCATTGTGTAATAAACCTAAAGATTAAGTATTGATATTGGCTAAACACGCGTGTAATGTTAAAACCTTAACGGGTTTAGGTATTAAAACTTATTCGTAAATAATTTCATAGAACTGAGGATGAGACTACTTAGCCGTTACAGGCTTATTTTTAAAGAAATTTGGAGGACTTGCTTAAGAACTGGGAAGATGAATTCAAAGATATGTACCCGTTACACACACACTGAGAAACATCAATCAAAATCTCAACTACCCCCATTTTGAGTTTTGCAGGTTATAAATACATTTTTACTTCAAGACAAGTCAGAGAGCTTGCAGAAAATGGGCATGTCTATTTTTCATGGTATATTTTATATTATATATAACTTCTTTTAAATTCGTCACCATCAACAATTATAATATTCACAAAAGATCCCAAAGGTCAAGATTGCAGGCAATACTTAACCGGATCTTAAATAGCTCTTTTCGATTTGATACACTCGGTATTTTAGAGGATAACAAACCGAACACTGGTGTCTGAATGTTGTTTTAAATAATATAAATATTATTGTAGATTTCTCGGAACATTACTATTTTATCGTATGTATGTTTTATGTTTGTTTCTAATTTGTTCGTCAATGACATGATTATTTACACAATTATAAAGTGCTCATTTTATACATTGCATGCATTGTGCATTTTATAACTAAATGCAAAACGTATGTTAATGATATTTATAAATGTTCCAGGATACTATTTTTAATAATGATACGATACTTTTGTGACGGAAATTTATAGTTTCTGCTGCTTTTTTATTTATCTCTGTATTTATTCCTTCAATACATTTACCTACAATATTTATAAATAAAATAAATTTTACAAATATACGTAAACTGTGGTAAATAATATACCTACTGAAAATCCACAGAATATAACTACATAAGATCTTAACGGGCAAAAGCCACAAATTTATGTGAATTACTATTAAGAATCTCCATTATACTCAGAGAAACCATTGAAATTCATAAGCTAGAAGATAAAACTAGATTTCATCTTGAAATTTTGAGATGTCATAACAAACACATTATTATTGTATATCAAACATATTTCTGCTATAATCATAATAACGTAGTTCATAAATGTTAGTGGATTTAAAAAATATTTTAATATTAGTCATACCAAATTTATTACAGACAAGTTTGTAAGAAAAAATGGTAACGCTTGTTTTCTTTAGTTTTCCAGTGACAGATACTATATTTGTTTACATTGCATTTACATTTGTTTATATTATTAAGTTTTTTATTTTATTTACTTTGTATGTTTTTAATTGTTATCATTATTTATTTGGATAAATATATTTTTAGGGATTTTACCTCTTTGATGTTTAGATGAGTAAGTCTATATTTCGGTACTATTAGTATTGATGTTCGCCATACCAATTGAAATGTATACCTACTAATAAATAATTAAAAATATTTGACTTTTATTACTTAATAAGATAATCTTAAGGAATACTTTACATGTGTTTACAATGGTTTAAAAAGCTACAATTTCTAGAATCCGCAATCTGCTCAGCGCCGCGCGAGTTCGTTCATGGCCTATTATTATTTACTAGCGACCCGCCTTCGCTTCGCTTCGGAAACATGAAATTTTATTACTGATTATTTACATCACATTAGAAACCTCAAACATAACAGCATTTCTCCACTATTTAATGGATGCTATTATACATATAAAACTTCCTCTTCAATCACTCTATCTATTAAAAAAAAACACGTCAAAATCCGTTGCGTAGTTTTAAAGATTTAAGCTTACATAGGGACAGACAAATATAGGGACAGAGAAAGCGACTTTGTTTTATACTATGTAGTTATTGTACTCTATATCTGCACACGCTTACTTAGCGTTGGTACCGGAAATCATTTACATCACAAAGTGAATGTTGTCACGGGCCTTGAGACTTGTATAACTACTCTCCCTCCATTAAAAAAAAAAATGCAATAATAGTCGGAACAGTGGTACCTACATGTGCAGACTCGCATTTCGCCTTAGCACCAGTAAAAGCAATAACCGCATGGCGTGTACATACATTCTATCACGAGTTTTTTATTTTATTATAAATATATTAATTATGATTATGCTATAATTATTATTAATATATTATTTCATTTACACTAACGTTGCTTCAAATTTTGTATTTAAAAAAAAACGACGTATTACTTTAAAAATGCTATTAACCTTGAAATTTAACCTAACCCAAAGTAATGGAAAACCTAATATGAATAAAGAAGAGACCATAAAACAGCATGTAAAACGAACGTTGCTTTACGTTGGAAAACATAGGAAACGTTATGAACGAACGAATGTAATTACGGTAGCTATTTACACTTCGCACACGCAATGTCACTGAATTCGAACCATTCCAAATTTTCCTTTTTTAAATTTAGAATCCATAGTTATATAAAATACTAGCGACCCGCCCTCGCTTCGCTTCGGAAACATTAAAACACAAATGAAACCAAAAAAAAAATAAAAAATAAATAAAAAAGGAGCCTATGTTCATCAGGGACAATGTCGGCTTCTGATGGAAAAAGAATTTTTCAAATCGGTCCAGTAGTTTCGGAGCCTATTCGAAACAAACAAACAAACAAATATTTCCTCTTTATAATATTAGTATAGAAAACTGTCTTTTTTAATCAGAAAACATTTATTTTTGTCTAAAGTAAAGGCACAGTCTGATCACTAAATACAATTACTCCGATATGCCAAAATAAAAACCAGAGGTGTCAATTATTATTATCACATCACACAAATAAAATTAGATCCGATTTTTTCATGAAACCGAGATTCAATTTTACTTATGCTTGTATTTTATCATACCCGTGAAGTATGTTCTAAAACCGTGTAAAATGTTCGTAGTAAAATTAATTAAAAAAACTTTTCTGGGATATCGTGAAAGATGAACGGCAGTTTTTGTTTCCTTATAAAAGTTGTCTGATTTGTAAAGAGTATATTTAATAATCCAAATATTTTCGTGTATTTATTATATTTTTAAAACTGTAAAAACAAAAAAAAAAAAACATTTGAAAAAAAGATAGCAACTAAATGTTGATCATTGATAACAAAACGCATTATAAGTTTTTGAAACTTGCCATGTGTTAGGAGAAACTGCTTTACTAAACAGAATGCAATCGATACTGTACAGACAGACAAAAATTACCTCTACAGCAGTATAGATTTAATGAAAATGACTTTTTGCTAAAAAATAATTGGAAGGCTTGGCTGTATGGGCTGTGTATCCTTTGCCTGTCCAAACGGATGAATCGACAAAAAAATGGTGTGCCGGTTCCACTGTTTTAAAAAAATATAGTGATAGCTCATTAAGTGTATAATCTATGGTGATAGCATTAACAGTTCTGTGTACTGTAGGCTTAGTGCGAGTTTCAAAAATCGAATCGAATGACTCGCATCGAGTGTACGCTCTTCACGGTGAAACGTGCGCAGCTCTGAGTGCGAGTTACTCGATTTGCAGGACGTTTATTCATCTTTAGAAGCAATAATTTTTTCTTTTATATTGGTAGCATGCAAGTTTTTTTTAAGGCGTTTAATTGAAATGCCAAGCTTTCTAACGATATTTATAATTAGTCGGGTAATGGGTAATGTACCTGTGCTTAGTGCGAGTTTTTTTAATTACTCAGTCGATGTTAATGTTATGTTTAATTTGTGTGAGTTTGTATCAGTGCCACCTAGTGGTAAGCTTATGAATCTCATTTTGTGGGAGAGAGAAGGTTTGTTTATGTTGCTGTCTCATGTATCGAATAGCTTTACCGAAGTGAGCCTCTCGATTATTGTATGTGCGAGTGCGAGTTACAAATTAATGGATTTTGAGAGTATTTCTTCACTTTCAAGCAAGTTAAGTAGTCACTAAAAATTTTGCCGTGAAACCAATACAATATCAAGATTTTTTCTTTCGTTTTTAATAATAATGTTGTTTTTTAAGGTTTTATCTATTCTAATGGTTTATACACATATATTTTTTCGGTTAGAAAATTTTATAGACGTCTAGCTAGTTGTAAATACATATTAATTCTTTGCTTTTTCATTTAATTCTTATTAAATCATTGCTTTTTTTTAAAGAGTTGTTTGATGAGAGAGAGAGCGAGATAGAGTTGTTTTTTTTTTATTGCTTAGATGGATGGACGAGCTCACAGCCCACCTGATGTTAAGTGGTTACTGGAGCCCATAGACATCTACAACGTAAATGCGCCACCCACCTCGACATATAAGTTCTAAGGTCTCAGTATAGTTACAACGGCTACCCCACCCTTCGAACCGAAACGCATTATTGCTTCACGGCGGAAATAGGCGGGGTGGTGGTACCTACCCGTGTGGACTCCCAAGAGGTCCTACCACCAGTGCAAGAGTATTCTTTATTGTACACAAAATGAATAAATATTGTGAAACATTTTTTCTTGGTCTTATCGCTAAGAGTGATCTCTTCCAGACAACCATTAGATGGGCAAGAATAATTTCGAAATGAATTGCACACTGTGTATCTATCTATTATAGAAATATATACACACACGCACATACACACGCGCACACACACACACACACGCGCGCAATATACATATTTACAGGTACATACGTACAGATTTATATTTATAAATTATATAGAAATTTGAACAATGTAATAATAATTTTGCTTCTTTACACATTTATAAATAAGGATGGATGCTCGTAATAATTTTAGTATATTTGGGCCACCTAATGAAGATCATCAACACTATTACCGTAAATACAATCATTTTATAAACGTTCAACGGGTAAAAGATTAAACCTATGTAAAACATAATTTCTTTAATTAAAAAAAGCTGAAATAATTACCTATTCCAAGATTAATTATGTTAAGTATATCTAAATATGTAATTACAATTAAATAAATTCTATAATAAACTTCTAATTCTAATACTTCTATTAAAGTTACTAAAAAATATGTTTATGCTGGGCAGTTTTCGTGTATTTTAAAGGTTACGCCATTACGGCAAAGTTTGTTTACGAAATTGCACCCTTAGAATGGAAGTGGTATAACTAAAAAATTTAAGATTAGTTTTATATTTCAAAACACTTATGTATTATTATTAAGAACCTACATTTTAAGTAGGTAATACGTGCAGCAAAAATGTTGGACTCCTTTTTACGAAAATTGCGCGGACGGAGAAGTATGAAATTTCCCACACTCATAGAGAATATAGAGAAGTAGTGCAGATTGCTAATTTTTTTTTTAATTGTGCATAAACAATAAAAAAATAAACTAAATGAATAAAAAAAAACCTTACACACATTACCATGTATTTGACACACACACACACACACATGCATTTATACTTTTTTTGTTTATTGATTTATCAATCTGTGGTCAAATTGAGAATAGATTAATATTTTTTGTCTTTAATATTATTTTTCTATAATGTAGCCTTGGCGACATAGAGCAATGATTATTATAGAAATGATGATAATAGAAAGGTGACAATAGAACTATAATAATGTTCAAACTTAAAATTTAAATAAATTATGGTCGAATTTCGACCACTGGACTACCATTAGTAGATAATAATAAAATCATTTATTGCCTTTCACACAGATTTAGATTATTACAGGCAGCCTACAAGGAAACAACAAAAAAACAAAATACTATTATATCATTTCTGGCAAGCAGCTCAACATTTGCACTTGTATATTATTAATAGGAATTTTATTAAGAATATTGACAATTTATGAGGAATTTGACAAGTACGGATTAGTTATAGATATATGTAGTTACATATTGTAAATTAAATTAGTTTTATAAGTGCAATAAAAAATAATTTAAATGATAAAATGATAAAGCCATACCTTTTTCCAATGTGACGATTAGAGGGTATCCTATTATTCTTTTCTATATTATTCTATCAGCTTATAAAATTAAACAGTCTCTTTTAGTCTAGAAAAGGACAAAGTACTCTTTCTGTCTTTTTCAAATAAAATGGCATGCCTTAAAGTGTTTAAACCGAAAAACTCAAAAAATACAATTATTGTATTACAATATTGAAGTTTACCAGAAACTAAGAATTTTGGGTTGAGCCACTTTAATTCTAAAGGTACAAAATAGTATTGAACACGTGACATTACCCGAATAATTTTGAAAGTAGTAGGTTCCCATTAAAATGCTGTTAAAATGCGTTGTATTTCATTTAGACGGTCTAATGCCAAAACATCACGTGCTACCAATATACGAGAAATAATATTATTGCTGCTCTCGGTGAATAAACGCCCTGCGAAGCGAGTAGCATATCTCAACTCACACTCACAATTCTTCATTTTTCACCGTATAGAACGTAAACTCGATTTGATTTTGATTTATTCATTTACAATTGAACAACTAGGAAAAAAAGATGAAAAGACATTTTGGAGGGACCGCGAGGAGCTAAATTGTGTGAATTGTTTTATTTTGTCTATTTATTGTTTCTTAGTTAATGCGTATTTAATATTTCTTCGTGTATAAGTGTAATTTTGAGACCGTCCTGGCCTAAAGGTTAAGGCGTCCGGTGTATTCGTATCTTGCAATGCACCGGTGTTCTAATCCCGCCGGCGGGTTTCAATTTTTCTAATGAAATACGTACTTATCAAATGTTTACGATTGACTTTCACTGTAAAGGAATAGCATCATGTAATAAAAATCAAACCCGCAAAATTAATTTTTGTAATTACTGGTGGTAGGACGTCTTGTGAGTCCGCACGGGTAGGTATCACCACCCTGCCTATTTTTGCCGTGAAGCAGTAATGCGTTTCGGTTTGAAGGGTGGGACAACCGTTGTAACTATACTGAGACCTTAGAACTAATATCTCAAGGTGGGAGGCGGCATTTGCGTTGTAGATGTCTATGGGCTCCGGTAACCACTTAAGATTAGGTGGGCCGGGAGCTCGTCCACCCATCTGTGCAATAACAAAGTAACGTGGGTTTATTAACTGCTTAGTATCTGTGAAAGTGCGAAAATTTAAAAAAATTAAACAAAACCGCTGGACGTAGCTTCTCGAAGTCTTCGAAAAGGTCCACTGAAAAAAATCTCAGTATATAATCAGCATTTTGCAGAGATTATATTTTATCCCATATTATCTGATCTCATTTCATTTCATTCCATGCCAATTGATTAATGCTTAAAATTAATCAAATCCATTTCACTCCATATTATCATTTTTCATAAAAAAAGATTAGGCTCTATGGCATGATATTTTTGCCTCTCTAGTTGGAAAAATAAAACTACTAAAGAAATACTCGATCGAAACGTTAAAATCCACTAATTTGTAACACGCACTCGCACAAATGTCATTCGTAGTACTCATTTCGGTAAAATTACTCGGTTACGAGATCACAACGTTAATATGAACTCGCACTCACAAAATAACACCGAGTACGTTTGCCGCTAGGGGCGCTGTTCCAATTGCATACAAATTTGAGCAAACTGGCTCGCTAGTGAGAACGTTACAAAACTCGCACTAAGCACACTGGTGTGTACATTGTAGGTATTGAAATTATGTGTGTGGTTGAGTTTTTGACTAAAGTAAATTACATAAAATGCTAAGAAAATCATTTATTAATATAACACCACAAAACATTAAAATATTGAATATAATTTAAGAGCGTCACATGACATTTCTGCGTTCCCGTTAAAAACTCACTACGTATGAAGGCACAATAGCTATCCCGTCATGACTTACGCGAGTGTGGTGTTCGCTCACGCGGCCCGCACACACATAGACACCCTCCAATCCCTACAATCCCGCTTTTGCAGGTTAGCTGTCGGGGCTCCGTGGTTCGCGAGGAACGTTGACCTACACGACGACCTGGGCCTCGAATCAATTCGGAAATACATGAAGTCAGCGTCGGAACGATACTTCGATAAGGCTATGCGTCATGATAATCGCCTTATCGTAGCCGCCGCTGACTACTCCCCAAATCCTGATCATGCAGGAGCCAGTCACCGTCGACGCCCTAGACACGTTCCAATAACCTTTGCATTAGATGCCTTCAGCTCTAATACTAGGGGCAGGCTTAGAGACCCCGGTAACCGTACTCGTCGAACTCGACAAAGAGGTCGACGTGCAACCTAACCCATGCATCAGCCCGCTGAGTTTCTCCCGGATCTTCTCAGCGGGTCGCGATTCCGATCCGGTAGTAGATTCATTCGCGAAACAATTGCTCTTGAGTTGTTAGGTCTCCTTCGGAGGCGCTCGGGCAGTTGTTAGCAAATCCCATCCCTCTTGGCTGAGCCTTTGCTCGCCCACCTGTCCTGGTGAAACTGGAAAGGCCTTCGGGCCACCAGAAAATTTTCAATCATAAAAAAAAAAAAAAAAAAAAACAATAGCTATGTTTCCAAAGTTCTAAAAATCTGATAATTAAAATTACATTCGACAATCTAAATATTATCTATCAAATAAATAAACCTATATGAAAAAACATGAAATAGTAGTGAATACATGAATATGAAAACATGAATATAGTGGTACAATTGTCCCATACATTTCTGCCATTGTTCTTTGATACTATACCTACTCTCTAAATATGGGAAGCACCAACTCAAGTATACCTAGCCACGTTTATGCTGGAATAGCCGCTCCAGGCTACCAGCTTAGGTAGGAAAAAAAAAACAAGTATATTATGCCGCTTTTAATAAATTACCGAGCTAAACTACATAATATTATGATATCACTTCACATATCACGTTTTGTTATGTGATATACAACTGCATAAAATAATTGTGTTACTATACTCAAATTTATAAGCAAAATGCAAATTGAAATAATCTGTTATTTCAACCTAAATCGCTCTATTGAAGTCACAACCTATCGATTGATAGTGTTCCCGCGCGGACCCACAAGAGGTCCTACCACGAGACACGCGCGTGTACAGTATGACAGTGCCGCGGATTCTCCAGCGACTTCAATAAGTTAAGGGGCACACTGTTGAAGTCGAACATAATCATTTGTCGGTGTCGCTGACTTGGGCGAGTATATGTTTGACGATCTGGTCTATGGTGTGCGTGTCCAGCATGCGGGCGATGTTCTTGTCGTCTATCACGTACAGGAAGAGATGCTTCGTGTTCTCTCGGAGGCGTTGCATGCGCGTCCACATCGTGCGATCCGCTGGTTTAGCTCCGCAGTGCTCGATCACTTTCTCTAACACCTAAACAAAAAATAAATTCTATTTAGTTGAAGTTAAAAGTTGTGCAGAATGCAAGAAGATCTCGCAACGGAATTAAACTATTATCATAACGTAAACGAAAAAGATTCATTTACCAAGCTCACCGTAAATACTGCAATACCCCGCGTTCGCTAGCGATCTTTGATCGGGCAAATCAACCAATCTGAATTATTAAAAAAAAAAAAAAGGATTGTGTGGTTTTATAAAACCACGGTAAAAGTGAAACTTTTTTTCACATTATTATTATAGACATTTAACTCTGACAAACAAAATTTACATTAAACACTGACAAACAAACAAAATAGCGTGGAGCACAGGCACAAATGAGTAATAGTCTATACACTACACGATCAGCTGCTGCGAACTATAGGCGCCGCCATATTGGCCTTGGCTGCTCTCACGAGCGCTTTTCACTTTACCCCTAATCCGCGGCCGACCGTCACGCGACATGCAACACACAGACGAAAAAGTTTGAGACGATGTAATCATAGTTAACCACTTCACGTTTACTTAAATATTTGTTAAAAGACTCACCACATCAACTGGCTCGTCGGGCCAACCGAAGCACTCGAGTGTGTCTGAATCAATCAGTTTGAACAACATTTTCCCTAAGTTGTCCAAAAGCTCCTCTTCTGTCATCAAAGGTCCTTTATCGTTTTGCGTCTAGAAACAAATTTTACTACACACAATGTTGATAGAATATATAACATAAAAGGCGAGCGAAGACATGCGTCTTATATTGTACCCCTCGATATGTAGTTGCTTAAACCAAAACAAATAGGTGTCACCCCTCGATATAATCATAAATTGTGTTTTAAAACAATTCACGAAATTAAACGATCACAGAAACAAATTTTCATTGCAAACTCCATTATCTTTTTAACAAGTTTTTATTAGCTCAGGATGTACCTATCTATGTAATGGAATATTGGAACATGATTTTCACTTCCTTCAAAACATCGGATTGATTTGAAACTTGAAGCAGTGCCTTTGTACATAATTTTCCTATTACTCTGTACTGTGTCTTGTTTTCTGTGTGTACATAAATAAATAAATAAATAAAAAACACATATTGAGGACCGATTTTAAATTTATAGAATCTTTATTATTATTTTAAACGCTTGGGTTTTTTGTTTTTAAATTCTTATTTATTAAACTAGCATATTTAAAGTGAGCAATAGATTACTTAATGGCGAAATGATAAATATTCAACCGGCATCGACAACAAGTCTGCCATACCCAACACCATATCATATAAATAATATATCTGTAGATCTGTGTATCTTATAGATGTAAAGCTTGTTTATAAAATAAACATGTTTAATTAATTGAATTTAAAAACCTCATTTCTCGCTCTTGTATGCTTTTTTTTAATGAAATATGAGCATCCTCATTAACTAATTGAAGCAAGCTTACAGAGATGTTTTCGTCACTGTTTTCGTTGGCATCTTTTTGTTCCTGCATGCCGCCGTACAACACGCCGGTCCCCCCGTAGCCGTCCATGATCCGATCCGACTCCGCGTCCAGCATGTTCAATATACATTCTAGTTCCGACTTCTTCACTCTCACCGTATTCGCTTCGATACCCTGTCGTGTTAAACATAAATAAATATATAACACCTTTATTGCTTTTAGATTTTAACTTATTTAACTAAACATAGAATGATAACAATAGAGGTAAGAATGTAAGAACACTATAAATTAACTTAAATTAAAACTCCCGTTAACAGTTTGTCTTTCGACAAAATCCTCCTCTAAGGATTTCCATTTGTTTCAGTCCTTCGCTGTACGTAACCTTTCTGGCCCAGCTACTTGCTTCAAGTCGTCTTCCCATCGCTTTGGCTGTCTTCCTCTAGTTCTTCTGCTTCCTCTAGCTAGTGTATCATACCGTTATTATTCTGGTCCATTTCTCTTTCTTTTCTCTCAGCATATGTTCTGTCCAACGCCATTTTAATTTTCTGCATATTGATTGAACTTTTCCAAAATTAGTCTTTCCTTTGTCCTTTTTTTAATTCTATTTTATCTCTTCTTCTTGCTCCCAATACGCTTCTCTCTATCCCACTCTGACATATATTTAATTTATTTTGTTGTTGTTCAGTTAACGCCCATGTCTGGCATTCGTTTGTAAGACATGGCAGCATTGAATACTTTTTGTTTCTCTGCCATAGGCATTTCTTTATTTTTCTTTACTTCACTCAATTACCAGAATTTATACCCAAGTGTTTGCTATTCTTCTTTTTATCTCTTTCTGCATGCTCTCTGTCGGTGATACTAATTGGCCCAGATAAACGTATTCACTTACGTATTCTAACTCTTCATTATTAACTTGCAGTAGCGCTTTTTTGTGAGGAATTGCTCATTACTTTTTCTTTGTTATATTTATAGTGAGCCCTACATTTGCACTTTCGTCTGCAAATTCCTGTAGCATTTTTTCCAAGCTCATCGGGCATTTGGAGAAAAGTATTAAATCATCAGCGAATCACAAATGACTCAGCTTGCCTCCGTTCACGTCAAGTCCGAAATTATCACAACCCAGTCTCCTAAAGATCAACTCTAACACTGCTAAGAATATATTCGGCAAAATAAGGTCACCTTGACGGACGCCTCTTTCTATTGGGAGCTCTTCGTCTGAACTTTCCAGTTTTATTTGTACTGTGCTTTTTCCATAAATATTTTTAGGATCCGTGTGTACTTTTTATGGACCCCTTGTTGTTCTAATGATTCCCAAATGTCGTGGATTTTCAAGGAATTCCATTACTGTTGGTAGGACCTCTTGCGAGTCCGCGTGGGTAGGTACCCCGACGCTACGTATTTCTGCCGTGAAGCAGTAATGTGTTTCGGTTTGAAGGGTGGGGCCCGCCGTTGTAATTATACTTGAGACCTTGGAACTTATATCTCAGGATGGGTGGCGCATTTGCATCGTGGATGTCTGTGGGCTCCAGTAACTGCTTAACACCAGGTGGGTTTGCACGCCCGTCTACAAAAAAACATAACTTTGCATATAAGGCGAAGGAGCAAATCGTCGTCAATCACTTAACATCAGGTTTAGATCATTCACACATTTACGCAACATAATAATACTAATATAACATTATTTCATATGACATATCGCAATTATTCAAATATATATTGTAAAATTGGTGTAGAGGAAGCACTCACGAGGACCGCACGCACGTGCTTGAGGTGCGCGCCGAACACGGCGGGGTGGTGCACGCGCACGTGCTTTACGAGCTGCTCGCCTCGCACGTAGGCGCGCGCCGACACGCAGTACATGCAGCGCCGCGGCCGCTCCAGTGTGTGCGTGGACAGGTGCCGCCGCATGTGCAGCTCCACCGCGAACCGCTTGCCGCACACTTCGCATTCGTATGCTGGTGACATACACGCACGGTGGGTGCCGGCTCCCATTGACACAACCGACCAATCGCAGTGGGTCATGATTCCGGTCCGAAGAATTTTTGCCAGGACTATTGTTAGCAAGTCTTCTCAGGTTCAGTCTCGTGACCTCGCCTACCAAACTGCGAAGCTGGTGTGGCGGGTAGCCATCATACAACGCAAGATATTTGACAGATGCCTGAATCTCGCTTACGACATTTTCAAGATAAGCCTCGAACAACAACATTCGGACCGTCGGTCTTTTTTTTTTTTTTTTTTTATAACAACTAAGAGGCAAACGAGCAAGACGGGTCACCTGATGGTAAGTGATTCACCGCCGCCCACGGTCACCAGCGTTTACGCCAGTGCGTTGCCTACCCTTCAGATAAGAATATGCTCTTTTCTTGAATAACCTTAAAGTTATTATAATAATAACTTTTCTTTATTATTTTTATTAATAAAATTAATAAAAATAATAATAATAATAAATAAATAATAATTTAATATTTTAATAATAAATAATAATAATTTTCTTAAATAATAATTTTCTTTTTTTCGGTCTACAGAGCAAATATCACCCGCTCAGTGGAAGTTCTTACCTCCGTCGTTAAGTATCCCAAACTGGTATATCCCTTCGAGGCTAATAACAATTCGGTAGGAAAAAAATTGCTAGGTGCTTAAAAGTTTGAAGAATTTGAATTTAATGTCTATCAGTCTAGTACATGTTTGAAGATATTTTAAAAATAAAATTGTTTGTAATTTTCTGTAAAAATGTCCTTTTTTTTTTTTTACTTACAACATAGTTTATTATATACAGACAGGAAGTTATACTCACGTCTATCTTCGAGGTGAACTTTTACGTGTTTCTGCAATTGAGCCTCACTTAAAAATGGTTTCTTAGAGAACTGGCAATCTTGGTAATGACAAGCGAATTTGCTATTTCCTTTGTGTACGTTTTTGTGGTCTAATAATCTGTAATCATTTACGTTTGTAATTTATGTTCAGTAATTAAATCTATCTCCTTAAACACAGAGGCGGATTATCCGCAAGGCAAACTAGGCACGTGCCAAGGGGCGCGCGAGCTCAGAATTTTTTTAATAAATAAATAAAATAACATATCGACGACTAATAACTAAATGCTGATCTATAATCTAAATCTATAACAGATTATATTGCACAAGCATCGATATACTCGCATTATGTAATATTGCGGGTTTGTTTGTATTTCATTCGCGCATTAGCGTAAGTACAAGGGTCCTGGTCTACTAAAGTCTAGGGTTTGATGATACAACGTCATCGTAATTGGTAAAACAACTAGTTAAAATTTATAGTATTATGATGGTCATTTATGGCCGGTACAGGCCGCTAAAGTGATTGCCTAGGGCGCTCTGGACCTTTAATCCGCCACTGTTTAAGCATACTACCCTACATATTGGATAGTTTTTGGAATTGATTTCTGAGAGATGTTAAGTTAAATTTGGGCCAAAAGTTACTGAAACGTGAATGATAATCGAGTAACAATATTCTCAGGGCTGAACTAAGAGAATATTACGTCGGAACAAATAATTTAGTAATTAAAATAAAAAAATTGTATTCACGTAATATCGAAAATATAATCTAAAGGATCGTTAGAAGACTCCTTTATGTTACATATATAAGGCAATATTATAAGTTTTTAATTAATTTATTACACTTCATTTATTTATCTACGCATTGGCGCTTTTTTTGTCTAAGGCATTCTCTACTAGTCAACCAAAGGTAGTGCAGAGTAAATACATAATTGTAGGTGCATAGTGAGAATAATAAATTTAACTTTCTAGCTAGAATAAAAAAGTAAAAATATGCTGAAATTCAAATAATAATAGTAAAAAAGCAAAAAACTCACTGGCACGTTGTAGAGAAAGTTTCTCCACATTTAAGGCACATTTTCTGCATATCATGATTGTCTAAATGTCGCTGGAGCTGTGATTTCTTTATGTACGATCTGTTACAATGCTCGCATTTGTAAGGTTTATCCGTAATGTGAGTTAAGATGTGACGCCGCATTACTTCTACCGTGTATGTAGCATAGCCGCACTGAAATTACGAAATAAATAGATTAAATGCTATTAGACAATTACAAAAATTAATGGTATAACTGGTCTTTTAAGCGGGCACAAATTCATGGTATCTTTTTTTTATCTCCGAGCAAGTATTCAACTTCTAAAATGTCAATAAATGTATAATATAAATCTTTTTCTTTTTTTTTCAAACATTTCCAAATAGTGCTTAATTCCAAATTTTCAGTAAAATTAAGTTCGATTGCGAATCCGACAAAACGCCGTGTCCGCCCACAAAATTTATTTCATATATTCGTATGTAAAGCAATAGTGACTGTCTGCAGCTGCAGTTAAGGCGAATTTACATTACGAAATTAGTGGCATGAAATTAATTTCGTGACATTAGTTTTACCAACAGTTTCACGTGTAATTTAATACTTTCGTAATGCGTGCATTAATTTCATGCATGCAAATTAGTTTCGTGCCCTGCGCGATTTTTTGGTGAAATTAGTGTCATGCAACTAATTTCATAGTGTAGACGCGACGTGAAACTAATGTCGCGAAAGAGCCTGCGCTGTGCGGACGTGTGTATTATTAGTTCGGACGCGCTTCAAGCGTTGAAAATGGCAAACCAACAATGGAGTATAGAAAAAAAAAAATTGATCTTAATGAATATCAGCGACAAGGGTGTCTCTGAGACTCGAAACACCTACAGTAAAAAATCAAAATTATCTTCACTCATTCGAAAATAGTTTTTATAACTCTCAGGATCTTCATCTGCTAATTCAGAGACTAACTTCATTGCACCTAAATACCTTCTTGTTGACCATCCTCGAATCTACCAAATTTTTTTTTTATAGTCTTTTTTTAAGTTTATAGGTATAATATACCTATAAACTTAAAATGAAGAAAGCATTTCTTTAGCTACATTGAATATAGCAAATTATAACTTTGATGCTGAAGGCGCCATGGTTACTGCGATACTGTGGCACTGTGGATTTCGCGACACTAATTTTTTAACGAAATTACTTTCACATATATCGAAACTACTTTCGTGAAACTGAGCTCAACATGCATGACACTAATTTCGTAATGTAAATCCCGCATTAGCAAGAACAGTCGTCATTGAAATCCGTGATCTAAGTAGCTTCAGAACCATCCCTGTAAGTAGTTTTGTTGACTGAACAAAAATGGTAAAATCAAAATTTTCTAACAACTTACCATTTATTTTTATCCAAGAAGCAGAGAGATAAATTATTAAGAATTAGTATTTCTTAACAACTAAAAAAATATTTTGGAAATCTTGTTTTTTGATTAGTGAATTCAAATATAATTATTTCACATAGATTTCAATAATATAAAAGGTTACCACTTCACAGGTGTAGCTTTTTTCTCCATGTATTTCTAAATGTTTGGCCATTGCTGTTCGAGAACCAGTAGATTTACCGCAATGATAGCATTCATAATAATTTGGTGTACCTTTAAAATTAAATATTTTTATGACTGTTTCAGTGTGACATACAACAGTAAAGCAAGGAAATACTTAGAGAATGTTGTGATAATAAAGTTTTGTTGAACTTATTATTGTATTTTTACACTCAATGCAAAGCGGTAGACGATTATTAGAGCCCATGGATATCACAATGTCAGTGCCACCAGCCAATGTGGGACATGAGGTCCATGTCTTAATTTTATTGTAGAAAAGTTTTTCCCACCTTCAAATCAGAATTGTGTGATTGTGTCAGAACCGTATAAACTAATATTTTAGATAATCCGAAATCATTGTTCTCTGTAGATATTACAATTATAATTAAATAACTGTTCCTACTTAAAACAGTCTTTATGTAATTAAAACATTCAACTTCAACAATAATTACCTGAATGTTTTAAAAGCCAATGATTTACAAGTCTAGAAAAGTTTTTAGTTTCAAAACTACACGACTTGCAAAAAAAGTATTTATCACTTTTATGTATGTGTTGAGTTCTGAGATGTACGATCAAATTATCTTTCCTTGTGAATTTTGAGTTGCAAATCTGAAATGAATACTAATTTAAGCCTTATTTTAAACTATTTTAGTCTTAACTCAAGTTCATTTATAAATAATTTATAAATTAGTCAAAGTATTAAAATTAATTTATTTTTTAATACATTGGGATCAATACATTCTGAATTAAGACTATTCTCCATGTAAACATGTTAGACAAGCTCATATGTAATCAATCACTCTTGCCCACATATTGTCATCATTGTGGCCTAAAGGATACGATTCGAATCCCAGTCGGTTACCAATTTTGTCTAATGAAATACGTAGTTAACAAATGTTCACTATCTACTTCCACTGTGAAGGAACAACATCGTATAATAAAAATCAAACCATAAGATTATAATTTGCGTAATTGGTACTGGTGGTAGCACGTCTTGTGAGTCCACACTCATTTTATTTATTATTAATTGTTTAGAAATGATCAAGGGTTCCTTTTTTTTGGTTGAAGTTAAATCATCCAAACATCCAATAAGTAATTTAGTTGCAACATTTGTGCTTATTGCAACATTACTGGTGGTAGGACCTCTTGTGATTCCGCACAGGTATGTACCACCATCCTGCCTATTTCTGCCGCGAAGCAATAATACGTTTCGGTTTGAAGGGTGGGGCAGCGGTTGTAACTATACTGAGACCTTAGAACTCATGTCTCAGGGTGAGTGGCTCATTTACGTTGTAGATGTCTATGGGCTCCAGTAACCACTTAACACCAAGTGGGCTGTGAGCTCGTCTACCTATATATGCAATGAAAAAAAAAATACAATCGTACACACTACCAATTCTTCAATTATTAGTAGACAATTTTATTTACATCCAATTAACAAATTCCATTTGAGTTGACATAAATAAGGACTATGTAGTTAGATTGGATATATCCTCCTCCCAGAATTGCATTCTTCAAATTATCCTTCTCTGGATGATGTTTCCCCATCTTTCTTTTTTATCGGCAGTGTGTATGGCATTGTAGACTTTGGTATTAAGAGTGTTGCGATTTGTTTAGGCCAGCACATTGGATTGAGGCCTTGAGATCTTTTGATTAGATATATATATATATATAGAATATTTACATACTTACTTCACAAGGATACAAATTTAACTGATGACCATTACAGCCACTCTGTGTCATATGACGAGTTACATGAGAACGTCTTACAAATTCTTTGTTGCATTCTGGACATACATACAAAGCTCTTTTGTGTATTGTCTCTATGTGTTCCTTCATAACAGTTTCATTTGGACACCATATTTTACATTTTGTGCAAGCAACACTATTAGGTAATGTGGAGTGATTCAATTCTATGTGCTGAAGATAACTCTTTTTGAACTTAAACTTCTTGCCACATTCTTTGCAGCAATATTGTTGCTAAAAAAGTGTAAATCTTATTAAGAAATAGTTAAAGTGCAAAATTTATATATAACATAATACTTACGAACCTTAATATTAGAACTGATACGACAGATTTCTACGTGACTCTCCCACTTGTCCTCATCACAGGACTTTTTACACATTGTACAAACATAAACTCGTCCAGAATTAACTTCTTGTTTTATATCTATTGGTTGATCTGTGTTGCTTGACTTGAGTTTTTTGTTCTTGGACCCTGGGGGGCGACCTACTCTCTTACCTTTACGAGGCATCTTAAATTTGCAAATCGTGTTTACAGAACAATAGTTTATTTAGTTTACAAAACAAAACTACAACAATCAAGAAGTTAGTGGGTACACACTTTGATATTACTTTCACTCAGGCGCTCAGAGAAAAATATTAAACTTAACAAAATTTTATCTACAGAACAGACAGAAAATAGCATCAGGCGCTACGTCTCTCCAATATATTATGTGTATAATCTATGGCCAGGTCTGCTAAATTTCTTGCCAGTGTAGTGTACTGTAGATTATGTGTCAAGCATGTCGAGTCACAATTTTAAACGATTTATTAATACATAATACCTAAGTCTTCTTTAATATATGTAGGTATTCATTTTGTAATAACTTGATTAATTTAACGCAATTAAAAAAAGGATTTAAGCTAAACTATTTCCATTTCTTTATTTTCTCAATAACAGCTCCCGTGGAAACTTGAACGAGCGTCTTTTTTACATTATGTGCATACCATAGAGTTGGCTCTGTAAATTTGGCCCCTTTTTTCCATAGGTTTCTTAATTCAGTGCCAAAATCACGCTTTTTAACCGACTTCAAAAGAGGAAGTTATCAATTCGACCTTAATTTTTTATCTATGTATGTTCACCGATTTCTTGAGAATGCTTGAACCGATTCTGATAATTATTTTTTGTTTTCTTTGTTCAAGGTACTTCTCGAATATAATCATCAAAATCTGGTGATAGGATCCTAGAGAAATCCAGAAGAATGTATAATTGTCAAAGCCTATCTTGAAGTAATTTAGGATTTAGGATTTTCAATGTTGTAATGAGTAACGTATTTATTTGAATAGGATTAATATCATTATAATAAGAGAAAACCTTTACTGAATTTAAGGTTTTAATAAGCTAAAATTAACAGTAAAATTTGTTTCGTTACAATAAATCACTGAAGTAGGAAACCTATGGAAATGAAACGTCAACAAAAAATTCGTGCCACTGTGACGTCATCTGGCCACAAAACATGGCGGTTTTAGTGCTGCCAGAGAAGATTTTAATGTTAGTAGGTTTTATCGATAAACGTTCTTGGCTCATTTTATTTTAAATATTGTTGAGTGAATGTATTTGTAGAATTTATACTTCAATAGGAAGTAAGTATATTGTTAAGTGCAAAGATGATGTGATTTAGATATTATGTGAAATCTAATACGAGAACTTATCAAGGGACCGCCTGATAAATAAAAACACCTACAGAACATTTATTCTTTAATAAAATTACAAACGTCATTCCTTGTGACTTCCTCTCTAAAATCACTTAATTATTAAATATTTAACGAGTTGACAATAGTGTTTTACTCACTGCGGAATAAAACTATTTTATTTAAATAGTTCCGAAGAGATTTTGTCGGTAGCCTTTTTCCTGAAATATCTAAACAGAATGTCTAAATATGTTTTGATGACATATTTTAAAGAGGTATTTATGATTAGTGTCATGATCAATAGATTCCGACCGAAAAATGGTGTCCGATTTTTCGGATGAGGGCTCCATAATGAATTTAAATATATATAGATAATAGTTTTGGGGCATCGACTTTCTTGAGATCCTATAAAATATGTTTTAATTATTATTTTTGTATGTTTTAAGCGTGATAAAATAAGAAATTTTATATAAGCAATCATATTAAATCGATATCAAAGTCAATAAATAATGTACAACCCAAAACAGACGGCCGAACTGACGTGACAATGACATTTGGCGCGCTAAACATGGCGGATTTTCGGCCTCATTAGACGGAGACGGAAACATTTCCGTATATTCATGTTTCATTTTATGTACGCACTGAAATACTGTTATATTGTTTTCCTGCGAGTTAAAGTGCTGAGTAAGAACGAGATAGATATATGTTTATGTATGTGCCTTCAAAATGGGTGCTATTTATATAAGCAATTGTACGTATAGAACAATATGTCGTGTCCCTACTATATAGGTCTATGCAATAAATACATTGACAAATAACTAATAAAACAGATTGACAATGACAAACTTATGACTGATAGTCTCAAGTAAGCAGTTTACATCAATCATCTTTAAAAAACACCTTCACAAATAATGCTTTATTTTAGAGAATGGGGTGTATTCGAAGAGACCTTCACTCAGCATTGGGTGGACACGGGTTAAAGAAAAATTTAAAAGGTATGTGGAATTTAAGAAAGCACGTCATGTTGGTAGGGAGATAGTCTGTGACGTTAATATTATTACCGCCAAAAAAGACTAAGAAAAGAGAAGAACCTTAGCCGTGTAAACCGCTGCAAAAATAAGGCTGCTATTGCTTCGATTGCGGTATTAATTAAAAGTTAATCGAAAAACATGACTTTCACGTGAAATAAAGAAGGGACTGTTCCAAACCCCTCAATTATTTTAATACTAGTTACACTAAATGTAATGCAGACAAGTTTGTAAAAAAAAAAATGGTGAAGCTTTTTAATGTTTCGTCAGGTTTAAATGTTTAATAACAGTTGTTTATTAACTGTGAAATTGCACAAATGTGGGAAAATGAAACAAAGCCACTGAACGTTACTTCTCGGGGTCCTTCAAACAGTCTCAGTAAATGACCACCATTTTACTAAGATTCTATTTCATCCCATATCATCTCATTCCATTCAATTTCATTTCGTTTTCATTTCATTTCATAATATAAATTATTATATTATATTAAAGTTTTCATTAAAATTAAAATAAGACTTGACCTAAAGGTCTTAGATACCAGGTCATAAAATCCCTTTAAAAAAAACTGACTGTATCACAGGTTATTAAAATAGTTACACAAAAATAAGGTGAATGAAGTTAGCCCTTCAAAAAAATTTTTTTTTCCTGTTTTCTACTTATTTTCTATTAATTCGTTTGTTCATCATTTGTTCTTGATTGTTCACTGTTAATAATTGTTTGTTCTGCATTTATTTATTTTAAAAAAATTATTAAAAATATATCTACAAGTTAGCCCCTCTATTACAATTTTTAATATTTTTTCGTCCTTGATGACTCGTAAATATTCATTTTCGATTGTTCTTATATAAAATACGTTTGTCCTCTTTCGAAATTACTCATTTTTTGTTTAATTAACTATTTGTATTAGTTGAATAAATGTATGCAAAATATGTGTACTGCGCATGCGTCAACTATAATGCCTAAACTTTCTACGCGGTTTTAATCGTGAAAAAAAATAATTGAATCCTGAAGGAGCAATTAATTGGTCTACAGTTTAATTAAAAAAATTAAAAAATAAATAAATGAAATAATGTGCATTGGCGTAAAGTTAGACCAAATACATTTTTTCCATCCTCCTACCTATCGTTATGAAGGTATAAAAAAGATAGGTTAAGAGTTCACTTGTAATATAAACAAATAAGTATAATAAATATGTTCATTATTTATCTTTCAAGAGATAATGTAGGTATACATTATAATAAATTTTTTACACAGTCGAAATTATATTCCTAACATTAGTAAAATAACATTTAATAATTTTTTTATAGGTTTAGTGTTGAAAGTGTTGGAAAATTATTTCATGTTTTAGCTGGAAAACTACATGGAGAATTATATGCAATACAAGATAATGGGCTCCATCAAATGAATTCGAATGAAACCAAACTGTTTACTATCCAAATTTGATTGTCAGGCAGATAGAAAACGAAAATTCACTCAAAGTGAACCTCGGCCTGCATTTGTGAAACGGCAAAGACTCAGTATTATCAAGGAGATTGAAGAGACGACTAAAAATGAGATGTATCATATTATTATACCTTTGCCATCTTGTAGTCAAGGTAGGTGTAACTGTCAATAATTAGTTACACTCACAGATCTCATAATCAAATAACAATATCAGAAAAAAGGAGAATAGTTAGTTAGTTAGTGGAAGTAGCCAAAATGGGCAAGTGGACCTCAGTTCCTATTACATAAGGTACTAGGAAGTTTGTGATAATGAAAATTTATCACAGTGTAATATCACTTACTTACTTTAACAGTGAATGAAAACATTGTGATGAACAAAATGGAGATCTGTGAGTGTAACTAATTATTGACAGTTACACCTACCTTGACTACAAGATGGCAAAGGTATAATAATATGACACATCTCATTTTTAGTCGTCTCTTCAATATCCTTGATAATACTGAGTCTTTGCCGTTTCACAAATGCAGGCCGAGGTTCACTTTGAGTGAATTTTCGTTTTCTATCTGCCCGACAATCGAATTTGGATGGTAAACAGTTTGGTTTCATTCGAATTCATTTGATGGAGCCCATTATCTTGTATTGCATATAATTCTCCATGTAGTTTTCCAGCTAAAACATGAAATAATTTTCCAACACTTTCAACACTAAACCTATAAAAAAATTATTAAATGTTATTTTACTAATGTTAGGAATATAATTTCGACTGTGTAAAAAATTTATTATAATGTATACCTACATTATCTCTTGAGAGATAAATAATGAACATATTTACTTATTTGTTTATATATTTTTTTAAGGGATTTTATGACCTGGCAACTGAGACCTTTAAGTCATGTCTTATTTTAATTTATATTCATTTTTTTATGAAAAATGATATTATGGAGTGAAATGAAATGAAGATGATTAATTTGAGACATTAATCAACTGGGATGAAATTAAATGAGATAATATGGGATGAAGTATAATCTCAGTAAAATGGTGGTCATTTACTGAGATTTTTTCAGTGGACTTTTTGGAGGATCCCGATAAGTTATGTCCAGCGACCTTATTTCATTTTCCCACATTTGTGCATTTTTATAGATATTAAACAGTTAATGAACCACCGTTATTACACATTTAAAACCGAAGAAACACTAATTAGACAAAATAAAACAAACCACACAACTTCACTCCTCGCGTTCCCGCCAAAAAGTCTCTATTTGTTTATATTAATGAACTCATAACCTATCTTTTTTTATACCTTCATAACGATAGGTAGGAGGATGGAAAAAATGTATTTGGTCTAACTTTACGCCAATGCACATTATTTCATTTATTAATTTTTTTATTTTTTTAATTAAACTGTATACCAATTAATTGCTCCTTCAGGATTTTTTTTTTTTCACGATTGAAACGGCGTAGAAAGTTTAGGCATTATAGTTGACGCATGCGCAGTACACATGTTTTGCATACATTTATTCAACTAATACAAATAGTTAATTAAACAAAAAACGAGTAATTTCGAAAGAGAACAAACGTGTTTTATATAAGAACAATCTAAAATGAATATTTACGAGTCATTAAGGATGAAAAAATATAAAAAATTGCAATAGAGGGGCTAACTTGTAGATATATTTTTAATAATTTTTTTAAAATAAATAAATGCAGAACAAACAATTATTAACAGTGAACAGTCAAGAACAAATGATGAACAAACGAATTAATAGAAAATAAGTAGAAAATAGGAAAAAAAAAATTTTTTGAGGGGCTAACTTCAGTCACCTACAAAAATAGGCGGGAAACCTCAAATCGTTACAGGTACTTTTTGATAATTTTTGTGCTATAATGTATTTTTTTAATTTAATACACTGTCATGGTCAGGTAATATTCCTGAAACATGGAAGTCTCAAGAAGTTATAGCGATTAAAAAACCTAACAAAACTACCAATAATGTTGCCTCATATAGGCCTATTGCGCTGTCCTCTGTTTTAACTAAGGTTGGTGAACATCTTGTGAAGAATCGTTTAGAAAGTGTATTAGCTTCTTTCATAATCAATAATAATAATAGGATTTAATATGTTTGTGTCCATATTTTGTTTTTAACTAGCTTCTCCTGTTGTTTCCCATTGACGTATGTTTATTTTTAACCGACTTCAAAAAAGGAGGAGGTTCTCAATTCGACTGTATGTTTTTTTCATGTTTGTTACCTCATAACTTTTGACTGGGTGAATCGATTTTGAGGATTCTTTTTTTATTAGAAAGCTGGCACTTCCCGTGTTGTTCAATTTTAGTCAAGTTCTGATAAAGGTATCCATGAGAAAACCATGTAAGTCTTAAATTTGCATTAAGTACGTGCGCGACAAATTGAGAAATAGCTCAATAACTCAATATCACGCCAACCGATTTTGATGATTATTGTTTTTAGTGTATATTAATTTGTTTTGGAATATCTTTTTTTCTCTCTATATTTCGGTACTACAGCCCCGAGCAACAGTATTAGGTACCGTTTTTTATACTTGTATAGACAAATCGTGTATATATAGCGCGATGTGCAGTAGTGTAATACGTAAAAAATCGTTTCAAAGGAACCGGTCCTCATGAAAACAGACCAATAACAGGCAGAAAAAGAGTCACTACCGATCGTGATGGCTGATTGTTCACTAGACAGTCTCTACAAGACCGAAAAAAACAGCTATTGACCTCGCTGCCTGTACCTGAAGCGACCGCAAAACTCTAAGTGTGCATACTGTTAGAATAAGGCTAAAAGCTTGATTAAAAGGTTGCAAGGCAAGGAAGAAGCCGTGGTGGCTGTTGGACCTCAATATGAAAAATTGCTTGGAGTGGGCCCTCAATCACAAATATTGGTTTGTGGAAGATTTATTGGTCCAACTTATTAAGAGCAGACCTGAATTTGATTGAGCATATTATTTGGTCTATTTTAAAGGAAAGATATGAAGACACTCTCTAATAAAAAAAACACTACTGCTTTAAAGAAAGAGTGGCAACAAATGTACAAAGAAGAATGTTTTAAGTTGGTAGTGTCAATGCCGAAAAATGGCTGCTGTAGATGTATATAATTTAATTTTTAAAAATGTGCCAGGCGCCTTCTTTTTTCGGCAGGAGCTTTTGGTGAGGTTCAACTCCCACATACCTGTACAATATTTGATGGTAAGAAATTTTAAGCCCACCTGACTACTGCGAAGAAGTCCTAAGCTCTGGTTTGAAGAATTGAACAGTCGCTGTTACGATTGTATTTTATCCAATTATAACAACATTGTACAAAGCGCAATAAGAGTATATGAGTCGTCTATTATCAAAGGCGGCAATCTGACTTTTGGACAATGATTGGTAAATCAGAAAAACGAATTATTGACTTTGTATTCCATTGGCAGTCACAAAACTCTTCGGAACGACATCTTAGATAAATAACAGGTTAACTATTAACCTTTATTTAATGCAGGTTTTGAACCGTATTCTTTGAAGGAGACGATTATATTCAAATAAATCTGTATTGACATATCAATAAAAAAATTTTGTCCAAATGTACAGATTGCCGCCTTTGATAATAGACGACTCATATTACGTACGAGTCTTACGAATTTTGTAGTTACCGTAGCCATTTAACTCTGAATTCGAAACAATTCCAGATTTTCCTCTTTAAGATTTAGAACATTCATCCATATATGTATGTATCCTCTATAAAAAAAAAAACGATATTTTTTAATCAGAAACCATTTAAGTATTTTTTCTAATATTAAAGCACAAAGTCTGATCCTAAATACAATTACTCCGATACCAAAATTAAACACCAGAGGTGTAAAATATCACATCTCACAAATAAAATTAGATCCCATTTTTTCATAACTCCGAAATTTACTTAATTTTATTTATGCTTGTATTTTATTCAAGGGTGTTCTTTAAGTTTCCTTTGTCATATCCATGAAATATGTTCTAAAACTTTGTTAGATTTTTGCAGTAAAATTAATAAAAAAAACTATTTGTGGGATAACGTGAAAGTTGATATTATACCTTCTCTCTAAATATGGAAAGCACCAACTCAAGTACATTATACCGCTTTTAATAAATAACCGAACTAAACTACTAAATAAGAAATAACATCTAAAACATAAAATCAAACAATATTTATAAAATATGCATTTTCAAAGTTTATATATCTTAACTAATATATTAGCGGATAAAAAATTAAGCTATAAAACAATAAAAAAGAAATAAGAACGAAGATTTAAAAAAAAATCAAATGATCAAAAATCTATTTATACAATAGTAACGAAGTAATAGATAAAAATAGAAAGTTTATAAGGCACTTAATACTAATTCGCTTTTTTATAATTATCCTAGCCTAATAATTTACCGCATCCCTAAATGAATTATATAACAATCACGCATCTTGAAAATTAACAAAGGTTTGCTGAATCAATCTAAACCATATTTAGGTATAACATAAGATAACATTATTAAAAAGACTTAAAATCTATTTTTATAAACAAACAACAGACGACAGGCGAAATCCTGCTATGGTTTTTATAGTTTTTTTATACTTTTTACATTTCTGCATAGTATGTACGAGTATTACTATTATTAATAGAAGTTTGATTTGTCACATGCTTTATTTAATTCAGTCACTATATATTCGATATTTAAGCCTTAAATAAATTAAACAAACAACTTCCGTACATAATGTAATTACAAATAACTTTAAATTGATTTGGTATCATCACTACCTTTATACCTTTAATGATCTAAAATAAAGTGTTGATCGATTTATAACATCCTGTTTAAAATGCATTAAATTTGTTCAAACTTTTTTTACATTTATTATAAAAATCTATTTATGCAAATTACATAGAACATATAAGGTCTATTTATACATGATTTTTAAGAATTATGATTTACACTCCCAACTTTTCAGATAGGGAATAGGATCGAGCACGTATTCCATAGTAACTATTATGATAATCGATAGATATAATTAAAGACGCAAATAGTAAATATTGCAACATCCAAATTGGTATAGCTAATTGGGATGATTAGCGTACATAATCGAACGGATAGATTTTATAATATCTGAACGAGAATTAGGAAATATTTCAAAGTTCAATCGTTATCAATACGTAAAAAGACCCTACGTGCAGCCGCTGGGTGCCAGAGAGGGTCCGGGGCCGGCCAGCGTCCCGAGTTTTGGAAGTGGCATAAATAACATCAGCTCTATCCTTGTTCATTGATGCAGCATCCTGTATGAAAGATCTCGAGGGGTTTCATAAAAAGTTTGCTTAAACAAGTCCTAAATACAACATTCGGAACGTAAATTGACCAAGCTAAAACCCCTTTTTTTTCGAGCCGAACCTCATACGAGGTAGGCGCCTAGGGGGCGTGCGGGTTATGTGGGGCTTGACGATCTGCAGACATTGGAAGCTATCGTAAGAGTTATCGAAGCTTCATAAGAATATTATAGTTTTTTTTTTTAATTAATAACCCTTCGACATACGCTCATTAATAGACTGATTTAGAAGGGTCCATCATAAATGTTCTATAGGACGTTTTCACTAATATCTTTCATTCCTGACCTTCGATTAGTTTTTATTATTTATTTTAAGTCCAGTAACGTCTACCCGATCCCCCTTATAACTACATAATAATATGATATCACTTCACATATTCATCACGTTTTGTTATATGATATACAACTGCATAAAATAAAATAAATGTGTTACTATACTCAAATTTATAAGCAAAATGCAAATTGAAATAATTCGTTATTTCAACCTAAATCACTTTATTGAAGTCACAACCCATCGATTGATAGTGTTAAAAAATATATTTACCCCGTTTCACCGTTTTATTATTCAGAATTTATTTTACTCATATTAGTTTACAATATAAGTGCCGTTAATTTAAATGGAACTTATAATCATGATTTTCACTGTCTACAGATGTATGGAGAGAGAGACGCGCGTTTGCTGTATGACATTGCCGCGGATTCTCCATCCACTTTACACTGACAACTTTATCATTTAATTTTGATGATTAATCGTTATCAAAAAGCCACGTGTGACCAGCGCTGTGGTGTCATACGAACTGACGCAACATTGTCTATTAAAAAGTTATGTAAACTAAGTGCCGTAAATTTAAATGGAACTTATAATTATGATTTTTACTTTCTACAGATGTATTTTTTTATTGCTTAGAGGGGTGGACGAGCTCACAGCCCACCTGGTGTTAAGTGGTTACTGGAGCCCATAGACATCTACAACGTAAATGCGCCACCCACCTTGAGATATAAGTTCCAAGGTCTCAAGTATAGTTACAACGGCTGCCCCACCTTTCAAATCAAAACACATTACTGCTTCACGGCAGAAATAGGCAGGGTGATGGTACCTACTCGCGCGGACTCACAAGAGGTCTACCACTTTCTACCACGAGACACGCGCGTGTACAGTATGACAGTGCCGCGGATTCTCCATCGACTTCAATAAGTTAAGGGGCACACTGTTGAAGTCGAACATAATCATTTGTCGGTGTCGCTGACTTGGGCGAGTATATGTTTGACGATCTGGTCTATGGTGTGCGTGTCCAGCATGCGGGCGATGTTCTTGTCGTCTATCACGTACAGGAAGAGATGCTTCGTGTTCTCTCGGAGGCGTTGCATGCGCGTCCACATCGTGCGATCCGCTGGTTTAGCTCCGCAGTGCTCGATCACTTTCTCTAACACCTAAACAAAAAATAAAATCTATTTAGTTGAAGTTACGAGTTGTATTTGTATTAGAGTTGCCACGAATAGTGATTTGGCCAAATACCGAATACCGAATATTCGGCAATGCTGTCGGCCGAAGCGAATATTCGGCACAAAGTACATTATAGTTAGTCGAGCGCGTAAAGAATAATACGACAGATCGGGACCAGTCTCTATCGTGCGCGGGAGGTGTCCGGCCATTTGACTGTTTCAGTTGCGAGTAAATCACGTCACGGCATGCTTTGTCAGATCAATATAAAGAAATATAATAAAACATTACGATTTTGTAGAAAAGTTTATTCGTTAGTTCTTTTTTAATTGTTTGTTCATTTAAAAATGACACCAATTCATAAAAAATCGACCATATGGGGGGAATATTATGAGATTTGTAGTGAAAATAATAAACAAAAATCATGATTAGAGTTTTTTGACGAAACATGATTTGAGACCTGCCGGTCATTTTTCGGCCGTTTTCGGTATTCGGCCTATTCGGCAACAAAGTGGCCGAATAGGCCGAATACCGAATAGTAGCCGAATATTCGTGGCATGTCTAATTTGTATTGTATTGTGTGTATTGTTGTACCTATGTATTATGTTGTATTGTACCCACAATGCAATTAAACGACTATAATAATGTGAACGGAAAACATTCATTTACCAAGCTCACTAATTATACTGCATAGTACTCGTTAGACGTGCCCCGCGTTCTCTAGCGGTCATTGATCCCGCATATCTTTTTTTCTTCAACCCGTATCTACCCAATGCTGAGCGTAGGTCTTCTCAAACACACTACATTCTTTTCAGTCTCTTGCATCCATTCCTTACCAGCTATTTTGACCAGGTCGTCGGTCCACCCCATTGGTTGTCTGCCTACGTTACGAGGTCTCCCCTTCAGTACTATTGTGCCCCACCGATTGTCATGGGACAGCATATATGGCCGGCTCACTTCTACTTTCACCGAGCAATCACTTTCGCCATTTCAGTCAAAACAGTAGTTCTGCTGATTTCGATATTTCGCACGCTATCCCGGAAAGATACGCCTGACAGCCCGAAATATAGCCCTTTGCGTGATTTGCTCCCGTTCATCAATTAATTTTTAAAATTTAAAAAACTTCAAAAAAAAAAAAATGAAGGAAAAAAAGTACACTTAACCAGTTCGCTGTTACTTAAATATTTGTTAAAAGACTCACCACATCAACTGGCTCGTCGGGCCAACCGAAACACTCGAGTGTGTCTGAATCAATCAGTTTGAACAGCATTTTCCCTAAGTTGTCCAAAAGTTCCTCTTCTGTCATCAAAGGTCCATTATCGTTTTGCGTCTAGAAACAAATGTTACTAATCACAATGTTTATAGAATATATATTAAAGACGAGCGAAAACGGATACTCAACTATATTTGGAGGTGTGAAAGGCTATTTGGTTTTAGCGTCTTTTTGCTTAATCCGCGACAATTACCGTTGTAATTAAGTGCGTTTTATTTGGTATTAATATCAACTTTGGGAATGTTTAGACGACGAAAGGAAAGATCTTCCACCGAGCGAGTGATATTTGCTTGGTAGACCGACGGTCCAAATGTTGTTGTTCGGAACTTGTATATATGCAAGCTCGTCTTGAAAATGTCGTAAGCGACATTCAGGCATCTGTCAAATATCTTGCGTTGTATGATGGATTGTGGCTACCCGCCACATCAACAATTCGATGTTTTTAATTGAACTTCAATTAAGTTTACCCCATTCAAATAGCTGAAGAAGTTTTTTTGATGTGAAACATCTATAGCCGCACGTAAAACCGATTTCTGGCGTGGCAACGCATGCCGTGGCGACGCGTCGCCATGCGCAATCGACTGTGCGATTCTCTCCCACTCGATCCGGCGTTAAGCCATCTCTCTCGCTCCACTGAGCTCGGATACCTATAGTGTATACTCCGTAGTGTATACAGTGTTTTTTACTACAGTACACATAACCTGTGTTTTACTTGAAAACAAATTATTTTTTCGTAATATTTTAAGTTATCATTACGACATATTTAGCTCCTATCACAATCCGTTCTTTTCTGCATATTACTTTTACAAAATAATGGCGATGTTTCACATCTGCCAGGCGTCCCGTGACGGCTCATTTTTTTTTTGTTATGATATTTTTTCCAAATTTTAAACTTTAAATGGCTCTTCTGTAAAGTTGCAAAAATGTCGCTCAAACCAAACAGCCTTTCACCACTCGATATAATCATACATTGTGTTTTAAAACTATTCACGAAATTAAAAGATGACAGGAAAAAAATTAATTGCACACTTCATTATCTTTTTCGTTTTTATTAACTTGGGATGTATCTATGTAATGAAATATTGGAACATGATTTTCACTTCCTTCAAAACATCGGATTGATTTGAAACTTGACACACATATCAAAGAACGATATTAAATTTATAGAAAATTATTTTCTAATTTTTTAGTTAGCTAGCTACAAACGCGTGGTTTTTGGTTTTTTAATTATTATTTATTAAACTAGCATAATAATATTTAAAGTGAGCAATAGATTGCTTAATGGCGAAATGGCCAGGACGCTAGCAAAACATTCAACTGGCATCGACAACAAGTCTGCCATACCCAACACCATATCATATACATAACAACATATCTGTAGATCTGTGTATCTTATATAGATGTAAAGCTTGTTTATAAAATAAACATGTTTAATTATTTGAATTTAAAAACTTTTTTTTCCGCTCTTGTAAGCTTTTCATATGAAATAATAGGTTGGGGAAAAAGTCTTTTCGCATTATAGTATGTATTAACTTGTAATAAAATCTCTTTGGCTATACTATTGGTATCTGGCTGGTTTTGGTATCATTAAAAGTTTAAATTTTAAAGAAGATAATTCCAAATTCAAATTAGGAAAATGAGTGACTTTTATTTATTTTTCGTACTGTCAAGATGAGTGAATCTAATGAAGATACATTTTAAAATTTTATTACAAAAAAGGTAAAAATGCTACATAGGCCGCGTAAAAAACTTGCGATGTTTATGGACCTAGTGCTGTGAGAGTAGCACAAATTTGGTTTAAGCGTTTTCAATCCGGAAATGTTGATGTCAAAGATGCACGTCGCTCTGGTCGCCCTATTACGGATAAAATGGATGCTTTTTTTGAAAAAATGGAGCAAGATCGGCATATCAGTAGTTACGACGTAGCTGAAAAACTGGGAATTGACCACAAAACAGTTTTGGCACATTTGAAAAAAACTGGGTTCACAAAAAAGCTCGATATTTGGGTACCTCACGAGCTCACTGAAAGAAACCTAATGAACCCAGTACTCATTTGTGATTCTTTATTACGACGTAATGAAACCGAACCATTTTTGAAGAAGCTGATAACTGGTGATGAAAAGTGCATCACGTACGACAAGAACGTGCGAAAAAGGTCGTGGTCAAAGGCCGGCCAGGCTTCACAGACTGGCAAAACCCGGGTTAACTCACAACAAGGTGATGCTGTGTGTGTGGTGGGATTGGAAGGGCATTATTCATTATGAACTATTGCCACCAGGCAGGACCATCGATTCTGAACTCTACTGCGAACAATTGATGAGATTAAAGCAAGAAGTTGAGAGAAAGCGGCCGGAATTAATCAACAGGAGGGGTGTAGTTTTTCATAATGATAACCTCACATATCTTTAGCCACTCAGCAAAAATTAAGAGAGCTTGGCTGGGAGGTGTTAATGCATCCGCCGCATAGTCCTGACCTTGCACCTTCAGATTTCCACCTGTTTCGGTTTCTTCAGAATTCTTTAGGCAGTGTCAGGGTAGCATCACGAGAGGACTTCCAAAACCAATTGTCGCGGTATTTTGATCAGAAGCCCCAAAATTTTTATAGTAATGGGATCATGTCCCTACCTACAAGATGGCAAAAAGTTATTGAACAAAATGGTACCTACATACTTTAGTTAATTGTAAATAAACTATATTAAAAAACGTTGTAAATTTTCTTAAAAAATGCGAAGAAACTTTTTCCCCAACCTTATATGAACATCCTCATCAAATAATTGAAGCAAGCTTACAGAGATGTTTTCGTCACTGTTTTCGTTGACATCTTTTTGTTCCTGCATGCCGCCGTACAACACGCCGGTCCCCCCGTAGCCGTCCATGATCCGATCCGACTCCGCGTCCAGCATGTTCAATATACACTCTAGTTCCGACTTCTTCACTCTCACCGTATTCGCTTCGATACCCTGTCGTGTTATTAAACCAGTTTTATTATATTTCTAGTTTTGTGGTAATCAAAACAATTGAATATAACAAAAATGCAAATGTTTTCAAGATCATTTTGTAAATTGTCAACCACTCACACATTTACACAACTTAATAATATAATCAAAACTATTCCATATGACAGAAAAGTTTTATGTAAATAATATCTCCATTAGCCATTAGTCAAATATATACTTGACTATATATATTATAATACATATATAATATGTTGTATATTTGACTTTTAACTTTTTACTAATTTAACTTTACAAAATTATTGTAAAATTGTTGTAGAGGAGGCACTCACGAGCACCGTGCGCACGTGCTTGAGGTGCGCACTGAACATGGTGGGGTGATGCACGCGCACGTGCTTTACGAGCTTCTCGCCTCGCACGTAGGCGCGCGCCGACACGCAGTACATGCAGCGCCGCGGCCGCTCCAGTGTGTGCGTGGACAGGTGCCGCCGCATGTGCAGCTCCACCGCGAACCGCTTGCCGCACACTTCGCACTCGTATGCTGGCGACATACACGCACGGTGGGTGCCGGCTCCCATAACACGTCACTATTCCGATCCGCTCGTAGATTCAGTGAAGTATTCTTGCTAGGATAAGTGTAAAGCCTGCAATACATGTTGGCCGAGCTTCGCCGAGTGAACGCCAATACCAACGTATATACAGTATATTTGCATTGTCTTGGCATCGTTCGGTGTCGCACGCCTAGTTAGCAGAGTAAAGTCAAGCGCTAACGTGTATCATATCATGTAGAACTTATTTGGCGTAGCTTGTCACAACATAAACTTGCCGAACATGTAGGCAGTAGCACTTGCCTTGTATTAATTTGCCTACGCTCGCGTTGGTCCAAGCTCGGCCAACATGACGTATTGCAGGCTTTAGGATGTCCTCTCAAGTTGAGCCTCATGAACTCGCCTACTCAACCCATGCGAAGCGGCAATAGCTCCTCGAAGCTACTAACAATTAGGTAAAAATTTCTAGAAGCTTAAAAGTTTGAATAATTTTCTTAATAGTTTGAACGGTAATTAATGTCTATCTGTATTGTACATGTTTAAAGATATTTTAACAGAAAATATGTTTTTAATTTTCGGTACAAATTTCCATATTTTTTTTTAAGATTACAATATAGTTTATTATATACAGACAGGAAGTTATACTCACGTCTATCTTCGAGGTGCACTTTTACGTGTTTCTGCAATTGAGCCTCACTTAAAAATGGTTTCTTAGAGAACTGGCAATCTTGGAAACGACACGCGAATTTGCTATTTCCTTTGTGTACGTTTTTGTGGTCTAACAATCTGTAATCATTTAGATTTGCAATTTATGTTTAGTAATTAAAATCTATCTCCATAAGCATACTATCCTATGCATTGGATATTTTTTGGAATTGATTGTGGAGACATGTTAAGTTAAATTTGGCCTAAAATTTATTGGAGCATGAACGATAATATAATCAGTGACAATATTCAAAGGACTGAACTAAGAGAATATTACCTCGGAACAAATAAGTTTGCTTATTACACTTCATCTATTTATCTACGCATTGGCGAATTCAAGGTCTAAGGCATTCTCTACTAGTTAACCAAAGGTAGTGCATAGGTGCATAGTGCAATGTTAGGTAAACAATGATCGGTGCATTTACTCCAGTTCGATAAAGCGGCACGACACGAGAACCCTCTCATCGTGGCCGCCGGTAACTACATTCCCGATCCTGCGGACAGAATGGAAAGCAGTCGACGTCGCCCAAAACACGTCATCTCGGATCCTCCCGATCCACTAACGGTGCTTCTAGGTACTTCCAGCACCGGTCACCGTTGTCGTCGAACCCGTCGCTTGCGACGAAGGGCTCGACGAGTAAATTAACTCTCAGACACAGCCCACTGAGTTTCTCGCCGGATCTTCTCAGTGAGTCGCGTTTCCGATACGGTGGTAGATTCTGCGAAGCACGACTCTTGCTAGGGTTCGTGTTAGCATCGTCGTCAGGTTTGAGCCCCGTGGGCTCACCTACTAGTTAAGGTTCCGCTGGAATAGCCTCTCTAGGCTACCAGCTTAGGTAGGGAAAAAAAAAGCATTTGCTGAGAATAATAAATTCGAATTTCTAGCCAGAATAACTTTCCGTATTAAAAAGGAATTTTTTTTATTGCCTTTGTAGGCAGACGAGCATACGGCCCACCTGATGGTGAGTGGTTACCGTCGCCCATGGACTTCAGCAATGCCAGGGGCTGAGCCAAGCCGCTGCCTACCACTTAATACTCTCCACAAGCCTCGTTTGAAGAAGGACATATCATAGCGCTCGGGAAACACCGTGGAGGGGAGCTCATTCCATAGCCGGATGGTACGTGGCAAAAAAGACCTCTGGAAACTATGGATGAGTGCAGTGGCTCCAGGTAGTATGGATAAACTCTACTCCGGTGGCGGGCGGTGCGATGGTAAAAACGAGATGAAGGTATCATCTCGAACAATTCCTCAGAGCACTTCCCATGGAACATACGGTACAAAATACAGAGGGAACCGAAGTCCCTCCGCAGACCCAGAGGTTCCAAACGATCCGTGAGAATGGGATTATCGACAATCCGAACAGCCCTTTTCTGTATGGAGTGAAATGGAAAAAGCTGGTATTTGGGAGCCCCGGCCCAGAGAAGGGAGCAGTACTCCACGCGAGGCCGGACTTGTGCTTTATAAAGCTAAAGTCTTTGTTCAGGTGTGAAGTACCGCTTCGCTCTGTTGAGGACTCCCAGCATTTTAGACGTCAACTTGGCTTTGCCTTCCAAATGACTCCGAAATTGGAACCGCTCGAAATGTCGACCCCAAGTATCCCAATACTCTCAGAAGGTTGCAGGGATACTCCTTGGAATTGCGACGCCATGACAAAGGGGTCCTTCTTCGCAGTGAACGCGCAAACTTGTGTCTTTAACGGGTTGAATTGAACCAAGTTCAATTCACCCCATTCATAGACTCGCCCCAGAGAGTTCTCCATTTCAGATACAAGTTTTGATCGTCTCTCTTGCACCACGCTCCGAGAGAGACTCTGATAGCCGATATATCGCGCATCCCCCGTGCTGTCATCCGCATAGCAATGCATGCCATCAATAGACAGCATGTCATTGATATACAGGATGAAAAGCGTAGGGCAGAGCACCGAATCTTGTGGAACGCCAGCATTAATGGTCATGGTATCAGAACAGTCACCGTCTACAACGACCGTGATGCTCCGCCCATGCAAAAACTAGCGCTCCACTTGCAGAGACCCGCGGGGATTCCGTAAGATGGTAGCTTCGACAGAAGTGCTCTATGCCAGACCCTGTCGAAGGCCTTCGCGATATCAAGGCTCACAGTAAGAGCCTCGCCCTTGCTCTCCAAGGCTTCAGCCCACCTGTGAGTAAGGTATACAAGAAGATCGCCAGCTGAGCGACCGTGACGGAAACCGTACTGCCGGTCACTGATCAGCTGGCGATCCTCAAGATACTTCAGGAGTTTTATATTTATTATTTGCTGCATTACCTTGGAAAGCAAGGAAGTTATCGCGATAGGCCTATAGCTCGATGGGTCCAACCGGTCACCCTTCTTGGGGATAGGGTGGACGTGGACGGTCTTCCATGAAGACGGAACCCTGTTAGTGCAATAAGAGAGGCGATACAAACGCGTTAGCGCAGGCGTCAGCTCAGGGGCGCACGTTTTCAGAACCACTGCAGGGATGCCGTCTGGCCCACTCGACTTATGAACGTCCAGGAGTCGGAGTTCCGGCCTGACTGCACACTGTGTGAAACAGATCAGGGAACTATCACACCGGGGGATGTTCGGTGGTGTGGCACCCCCGTCGTCCACGGTCGAGTTCGAGGCGAAGAGTTTGACCAGAAGGTCAGCCTTCTCTTTCGCACTATGGGCCAGACTGTCATCGGACTTGCGCAGTGGTGGGAGACTAGACCTGCAAAAGTTTCCTTCTGCAGCTTTGGCGAGCAACCAAAAAGCACGGCTCCCAGAGGGATAGCTCTTTAGTCGCTCGCCAACTCTAGCAACGTGCTCCGACTTCGCCCTGGCAATAACCTTCTTGTAGGACCTGGAAGCGGCGTTATATTTCCGCCTTTCCTCTGAGACGTTAGGGTCCTGACCGCTTAAGATGTGCAGCATCCCTACTGGCATTGTTATACCAGGGTCTGCTGCGACCCGCAACAGGCACCTCAGAGGAGGGAATAAACAATTCCATCCCCTGGAGCACCACGTCTTTAAGACGGTCCGCACAGACGTTAGGATCAGCAGAGGAAAAGCAAAACCGCCCCCATGGGTAGGATGCGTAAAATTCACGCAATCCATCCCAAGCTGCCGACATATACCGCCAGACTCTTCGACACCCGGTCGTCGTTCGACGACCAGGACGAGAGCGTGGTATGGCAGCACGGATAAGGCAGTGATCAGACGATCCAAGCGGAGCGTCGACCGCCACACTGTATCCGGCTGGATCGGTGGTCAGCAGAAGGTCCAACAGAGAAGGCTCGTGCCCCTCAATATCCCAGCTGGTGAAACAGCCCACCCGTGCTGGGACACGGGTGGGCTGTGTCACCAGCTGGGATAAGCCGTAGGCCAGGGAGAAATCATAGGAAGCCCGACCCGGGAGGTCAGTGGTTCTGGACCCCAACCACTTTTGGTGATGAGCTTTAAAGTCTCCAAGAACCATAACCTCCGCAGATGGGTACTACTCAAGCACGCGGCTAGTCCCCTCTTGCACATGCTCTATCAGAGCTGAACCTGCATGACTGCTGTGGGACCTGTACAGGCAGGCGTAGACTCGGGTACAACTCCCGTGGTCTACGCGCAGGCACAAGAGAGACAGGTCCCGTTGTTCGAGGCCTCGTAGACCGCGACAACAGACATCAGCCCGGACGAATACACACACCCCGGCTTTACGCAGGAAGTTGTGCTCCAATACGTAGCCGGGGTATTCAAGGTATGAAGTATCATCCGGAGCAGATATCTGCGTCTCCGTCAGAAAAAGTAGGGCAGGCTGCGCCGTCTCAAGATGGTGGTGTACGGCGTCGAGGTTACTATGTAGGCCCCTTACATTGCTGAAATCCACATTAAATGTGGAATGGGGAATCACCGACAAAACCCTTTTCCTTTTTCGAACTTTCATATATTTTCGGCTCCCGTTTAGCACCATCCAGGGGTCACTTGTAGGAAATCGCGGGTTAGACCTACGGAAGCAGGAAGCAATCAACCCAGACCCCCCAATATTCCGACCGGCAGTTTCATGTTGTCCAAAATTAATCAAGAACATTGGAAGTATTGTGCCAAAATATTAGTTAGTCATTCTAAGTCTTATGTTAAATCACTTAATGTATAGTTTGCTCATGAGTGCTCGGATTCATTTACTTTCACAAGGGATTAGGAAAGTAAAAATGTCCTGAAATTCAGTTAATATATAATAGTAAAAAATCAAATAACTCACTGGCATGTTCTCGAGAAAGTTTCTCCACATTTAAGGCACATTTTCTGCGTATTGTGCTTGTCTAGATGTCGCTGGAGCTGCGATTTCTGTATGTACGACCTGTTACAATGCTTGCATTTGTGAGGTTTATCCGTAACGTGAGTCAAGATGTGACGCCGCATTACTTCTACCGTGTATGTAGCATAGCCACACTGAAATTATAAAGTAAATAGATTAGACACCATTAAACATTAAACAAAAAAATAATGGTATAAATTGCTCGTTTAAATGGGCACAAATTCAAAGTCTTTTTTGTTTTTTCTGAGTACTGAATAAGGGTTCAAGTTCGAAAATGTCGATCAATTTAATTAAAATTGTTTTTTTTTTCAAACCATTTCAAAAGAGCCGTATTTTCATATTTTCACTTATATTAAGTTTGATTGTGAATCCGACAGGCCATGGCGTCACCGTCCACAAAAGCAATTTCATAAATAAATACAAATCATCAGTGACTGACGGCAGCTGCAATTGAACAACAACATTGTCATGGCAATCAGCAATCTGCCCGTAAATTCAGAATCATACTTGTATTAAATGGTTTGGTTGACTGGACAAAAATGCTAAAATGAATATTTTCTAACAACTTACCATTTATTTTTACCCAGGAAGCAGAGGAATATAATTTTAAAAATTAGTAATATTTGTAATAAAAATTTGAAGAAATAGTTTTATGATCTTGTTCTTTGAATAGTTACTTAGTTCAAATATAATTATTTCACATATATTACAATAAAGTAAAAGGTTACCACTTCACAGGTGTAGTTTTTCTCTCCATGTATTTCTAAATGTTTGGCCATGGCTGCTCGGGAACTGGTAGATTTACCGCAATGATAGCATTCATAATAATTTGGTGTCCCTTTAAAATTAAATATTCTTATAAGTGTTTCAGTGTGATATACAACAGTAAAGCAAGGAAATACTTAGAGAATATTGTGATAATGTTTTGTTGAACTTATTATTGTATTTTTTATACTTATGCAAAGGGGTAGACAATTATTAGAGCCCATGGATATCACAATGTCAGTGCCACCAGCCAATATGGGACATGAGGTCCATGTTTTAATTTTATTGTAGAAAAGTTTTTCCCACCTCCAAACCAGAATGAATGACTGTGTGACTGAACTGTTTAAATTAACATTTTAGATGATACGAAATCATTGTTCCCTGTAGTTGTAAAATTGTAATTACTACTTGAAACAGTCTTTTATGTAATTAAAACATTCAAGCTCAACAATAATTACCTGAATGTTTTAAATGCCAATGATTTACTAGTCTAGAAAAGTTTTTAGTTTCAAAAGTACATGACTTGCAGAAAAAGTATTTTTCACTTTTATGTATGTGCTGAGTTCTAAGATGTACGATCAGATTATCTTTCCTTGTGAATTTTGACTTGCAAATCTGAAATAAAATAAACAAGATGATAATTCAAAATCTAATGTTAGCTTTAAAATTCTTTTAGTCTTAACTCAATTGAATTCATCAGTGCCCACCAGTGAGTGGGTATCTGGAGGGGGATGAAAATATTTAGAATTCGTTTAGTAAGAATTAGTCAAAGTATTGGTTTATTTTCTTATATAGGTTAATGAGCTCACGGCCCACCAGGTGTTATAAGGTTTCCGGAGCCCATAGACACCTACGACGTAAATGCCACCACCCACCTTGTGACACCAGTTCTTAGGTCTCCGATTTTACAGGACAACGGCTGCCCCACCCTTGAAACCGAAACGTATTACTGTTTCACTGCAGGAAGAAACAGTGTGGTGGTACCAACCCGTACAGATTCACAATTTTCTACCACCAGTAATTATGCAAATTATATTTTTTATGTTATTTTATGTTATTCCTTTGGCGTGGAAGTCAATTGTGAACATTTGTCAAGTACGTATTTAATTGGTAAAATTGGTACCTGCTAGTGGGATTCAGGCACCAATGCATCGCTACATATGAATGCATCGGGCGACTTACCCTTTAGGCCACGACAACTTCAAAACTTTATTTTTTGATACATAGGGATCAAACATACTATTCACCATACAAAAATGCTAGACAAGCTGTTTGTAAAATCACTTTTGCCCACATATACAATCATACACACTACCAGTTCTTCAATTATCAATAGATAATTTTCATTCAAGTTGAAATAAATAAGGACTCTGTAGTTATAATTGATTATTTAAAGTACATACTTACTTCACAAGGATACAAATTTAACTGACGACCATGACAGCCACTTTGTGTCATATGACGAGTTACATGAGATCGTCTTACAAACTCTTTGTTGCATTCTGGACATACATATAAGGCTCTTTCATGTATTGTCTCTATGTGTTCCTTCAGAACAGTTTCATTTGGACACTGTACTTTACATTTTGTGCAAGCAACACTATTAGGTAATGTGGAGTGGTTCATTTCTATGTGCTGAAGATGACTCTTTTTGAACTTAAATTTCTTCCCACATTCTTTGCAGCAATATGGTTGCTAAAAAAAGGGTGGAAGATCTTATTTAGGAATTGTTAAAACGCAAAATTTATAAGTAGGTAATGTAAAAGTTACGAACCTTATTATTTGAACTCATACGACAGATTTCCACGTGACTCTCCCATTCGTCCTCGTCACAGGACTTTTTACATATTGTACAAACATAAACTTGTCCAGAATTAACTTCTTGTTTGATATCTGTTGGTTGATCTGTGTTGCTTGACTTGAGTTTTTTATTCTTGGACCCTGGGGGGCGACCCACTCTCTTACCTTTACGAGGCATCTTCAATTAAGTTTGCAAATCGTGTTTACAGAACAATAGTTTATTTAGTTTACAAAACGAAACTACATAAACAATCAAGAAGTTAGTGGGTATACACTTTGATATTACTTTCACTCAGGCGCTTTGAGAAAATTGTATAGCTTCACACAATTTGGTCTTCAAGTAAACTTTAGACAGAACAGAGCATCAGGCGCCACGTCTGCATATTAAATTTATATTCAGTCTTGCCAATGTAGTGTAGATCTAAGGAAAAGCATATGGAGCCACCATTTGAAACGATTAATTAAGACATAAATAAGTCTTGTTAAAATATTTATTTTGTAATAAATTGATTATTTTGATGCAATTAAAAAAAAAATTTGAGAATTAAAGACCTACAAATCGTACATAGACAATATATAAACATTATTAATTGTGCTGATTTGTGCTTACGTAGGATAATCTATGATACGGTAAGTCTGCTTTTTTTTTCAATAAAGAAATGAGCTTGTCATGATATGGCGTATGTTGAGTTCAAATTAAAACTAAGTGGAATTTTTTTCGAAAGTGGGAAAGGTGTATTGTAAATTACCAACTTGGGATATGCGTACCTCTGGGGTGTTACGAATCCCATTGGGGGTACGTGAGAATTATATTGGTAATGGCCGTAAATACTGAGAAGTTAAAATAAGTAGTTAAATTAAGAAAATTAAAAATATGATTATAATGTTGTTTTGTCTACAACATATAGTTTCAAATGAACTTTATGCTAATAACTATTTAATAAAAACGACCGATAGACCAGAAATGAGACATTTTATAAGTATGGAATTATCAGGATTCAATCGAAGAGAAATGAGACACATTAGGTATGGAGTTATCAAGGTTGAAGAACTCAAAAAAAGTTTAAGGGGTATGGGAATGAAAAATGTTTGGAAAGCACTGCTTTAGATCACCGTGGCGGGCACCGTGGGTTTTCATAGCAGTCAACAAAAATCAATCCTTCTTTTTGAAAGTACGTAATAAAAACAAGATCGCTGTTGCGCAAATTATTTTAGATTGCCAATTTGAAAGCTCCGTAAATCCTTGTATTTTACTGAGTGTTCATTTAATGCCATTCCATCCCATCTCATTGCTTTTAAATATGTTCTATTCTTTTTCACTTTTCATTCAAACGATATAGGTTTTGCCTGGAATTTTTGACAATTGTCTTTAAAGCTATCTTGCAAATGGGTACCGGCTGTATGGGCATATATCCCGTTCTTTGACCAACAAAACATTTTTGGGTTCTAAGCCGTTTCCATGGGAACGTACAGTGTACACAAAATTAAAAATACCACGACTCCTGACAACCTTTATGAAACTTAAGTTTCTTGTTAAATTATTGTAATCAACAATTTTTTGTGTCGTTAAGAATAGGTATATGGTTATTTGATATTTATTGCTTCATGTTTACTTTGTAATATGTGCAATGGAAAAAGAAATAGACCCACATATCATAAAAGAAACTCAAACATCGCTCGGAAAATATGTGAAGAGGCCGCCTTTAAGTGAAAAATTACTGAAGAAGCCTCCCTTTAGATTTCTACATGATATTATTACTAGCGTGAGTGCATATATTTTTCAAAGCACTTTTAGAAACACATTTAGAAAATTCTAAATAGCAATGACTTCAAAAATGCACTTTTCCAGTGACGTATGTTAAGATTCAGCGCCCTGAGCCTGAGCCGATAAGGTTTAACGCCTTAATAAAATAAACGAAAAAAATATTTTTTTTAATACGAAATTAAATCGTGCTTTATTGTTTGTGTGTAAAGAATAATCATAAAGAATGAAAATATGAAAATGGCCTAGTAAAGAAAAAGCAAAACTGAGCGCGTAATGATGCGGTTTGCGTCTATCCTAACAGGAGCCTTTTTGGTTTTAGGGTATCTACCCTAGAACCCTAGAGGCGTATTTACGCTGTGTAATTCCACTGACGAGACCTGTTACAGAAAAATAATCAATCGGAACGGAAATTAAATAAAGCAACACCATATCTATCTATACTTTATTTTTTAATATTATAAAGCTGAAGAGTTTGTTTGTTTGGTTGAACTCGCTAATCTCAGGAACGACTGGTCCGATTTGAAAAATTCTTTCAGTGTAGGCTATTTAACACCACACTAAGACCAATACGAGCGGAGCACTAATAAATAATATTTCAAAATCGGGTTTATTTCCTTTTGGGAGCCTCCGCTGCGTGCGCTGCGGAAACGGTTTAAGTGTCGCTAAAATAAAGTATGACAAAAAATTTCCCCTTTAAAAGTTCTAAAAAAAGTCCGCGGCGGCATATATTGGCTCACTATAATCTTTTTTAAACTAACCAAATTTGTTCTAAAATAAAGCATTATTTATGACGGTGTTTTTATAAAGATGATATTAATACTTATCCAAAGAAATACGTTATTCATTACAAGCATTTAATTTAAAAGAAATTGGCCCTTTACATCATTTGATTTCAATGAATATCCTAGAAGATATCGCAGTTTTAAAATAACATTAGCAAAATCCATAAGAAAAATAAATATCAAGCACGTAATAATGGTGTAGAAGGCGCCGACCGGCCGGGCCGGTACGCGGCGACACAAAATAAGAAGAAAAAAAGAAGTACCCAAATCATTTCAAGATAGGCTGAAAATTGTACATTTTTTCGATTTCTCCAGGATCCCATCATCAGATCCTGATCCTGATGATTACTTACAGGACCATTCGGGAAGTCTAGCGTTTCGAACAAAAAAAAAGAATTATCAGAATCAGTTCAGGCATTCTCGAGATATCGGTGAACAACATAGATAAAAATATGGTGGTCGAATTGATAACCTCCTCTTTTGAAGTCAGTTAAAAAGCGTGACTTTGGTCCCTTAAATAGCTCCTTAACATTCTATTATTAAATAATATTTACACCTTCTACGTAAATAAAGTCCCGGGTAAAATTGAGCGTTATCCCAAAGTAAACTAAAGTCTAAGTAAAATAGTCTGATATTACTACAAAATGGCTTAAGTAGCTAACATGTCCTGGTAACTAATTTTTTATTATCATTGTACTCACGGCCTGATCTGAGCTGATGTTAATCTGTTACCAAAGTCCATAGACCTCGAGCTATATAAGTTTAAGTTTTTACTACTCATTTTCTCTAATGCTTTTTTATTACTAATTCTAGGTTTTAAAAACAACTGGATTTTTCGAAGGTTTATTTGAAAAGGACGAGTTAACTTCTGAGAATGTTAAAGATAGAGAGAGTAAAATACAGTTTTTAAATAAAGTCATTTCAGTTATACGTAAGTTGATTTTAGATGTATAGATGGATGAACGTGCTCACAGCTCGCCTGGGGTTCTAATATCAGAGTCCACAGACTTCAAAAAGTGAATACCTGCCTTTACTAGGGTCTCTATTTCAATTGGATAGTAGTTCTGCAAATTAGTTTTATGTAAAATTTTAAAGCTAAAATAGGTGACCGAGCTCACTGCACACCCGTGGTTATCGGAGCTCATACACATCAACAACGGAAATGGCGGCACCCACCTTGAGACATGAGTTATAAATCTTAGTTCTATAAGTTCTATAGCACGATGGCTACTCTACTCTGTCTTAAGGTATTAGACAGGCAATATTAAGTTATGAGAATATTGTAAGGTTCAAATAACCCCATCAGACACCGTTTTTTTCTTCAATCTATTAATGTAATAACTACCGCTGTCTTGCCCATATTCTTTTCGAAACTTTCGCAGTTACTATAATATAATATATATTAGATTAATACCTTGTGTTCCCGAACTCATTCACATATTAACAAAATTAAGTATGTATTTAAAAAAACTTACAAGTATTTTTAATTTTGTAAATTTATATACAGATTATACAACAGGAAAACCTATCAATATTAAGCCTTCAAAGATAGTAGCAGGTCAAGAGGCAGAGAAAACGAATGAACTCTTACAATGTTTGGCACAAGCTCTAGACAACAATTTATCGTCAGTAGAAGCAGTGAAAAAATATAAAGAAAATGCATCACAAAATACTGTGCTTATAAAAGAAACGAGATCTAAAGAATCGATTCCTAAGAAAAACAGTACAAAAAACTTAATTTCTAAGAGCAGCGATAATTTATCGAACCTAAAAAACGAAGCAAAAGAAAAATCTTCATCTAAAAAAGAAAAAGTTGAGAACCATCCCAAGCATGAAAATATTGCTAAGAATGAACCGCAAAACAAAACGAAACAAGCAAAAGGGAATCCAAAAAAAATTGTACCGCAAGGTAAAAAAAAATCTACGGAATCACATGTACAAATAACGGAAAAAGTTAAGACACAAAGAGCTTTACCCGACCCTCAAGAAATTAAAACCCAAGAAAAAATTGAACTCAATGAAGAAACTCAGTGGAAAATAGACAACAAAACTGATAATTCGGATTCAAACACAAACGATGATTTAAATCCAAGTAGTAATATTGAAACATCAGGAGCACAAGACCAATTGAGCACTTCTTACGCTATAAATGAGCAAGATCTGAATTCATCATCATCCTCACAAAATTTAATGGGCGAAAATGTTAATGAAATCAGCATTGACACAAACTCAAAAAAATTACATACAAACGAACATCTATCGTATCAAGACACACCAACTACAGATAATATTATTAAGGATTTAAACATAAATAAAGTTTCACAAGAGCCTTTGCTTATTAACACAAAATTAAAAATCGAAAACGATCAATCAGAAACAGGAAATAATTTCGCTGTAAAGCCAGCTGAATATTCTACACCCTCCATGGTTCAGAGACCAGCTAGTGTAAGACCATCTTCTTCGAGGCCTGGAGCACCACGACCAAGAGAAAAATTAGAAACCATAATTTCTGAAAACGAGAATCTAATTTTAGGGAAAGTTAATATTATTGCAGAACACGTGCAAAACGACGAGGTCAGGCTAATTCCTGGTTATCCTTTTTTTAGACTCGCAAATTTTATGAAAACTAACTTTCTAATTCAAATTATAGGAGGAAGACAACTCTATCATAATCGCGGAGCAACACAATAGTTCAATGACCCAAGATATATCCGGAGACTTACAATCGCTGAATGACCACGGTCATTTAGTGCAACAAATAATCGATGCGCAGAGAGAACTAAGCAAGATTTCGGGAAAAACTGAAATTGTTAGTGCCATTTAGATTTTGATGAATTTGAAAATTTGCAGATGCATCAAGGATCGGTGGCAATGTATTAATTTTATTACGTTGGCCTTATTTCCTAAGTCGTGTGAATTCAGCTTATTATTTGTGTATATTATGTAAAATTTTAAATTAGAAGTTTATTTAATCTCAATTCGTTTATTTAAATAACACTTATGTTCTTGCCTTCACCTCACAAAATCACGTCCCTGCCATTTAAATCTAAACTATTAAACAAATCTTTACAATCATCAATTTTATCAGGAATGGGAGTCTGGAATCCAAAAAGCCAGAGAAACACAACATCAAGAAATTGAACAACTAAAATTCAATATTCAGGCTTTATCGCGTGTGGCCAATCCTTTGGGAAAAGTACTCGATCATTTACAGGAAGACGTGGAAGTGATGCGACAAGAACTAAACCAATGGACAAACATGTACGAAGAAATCACTAAAGAGACGCACAAGCAAAAATTGTGAGATATTTAGTTAAATGTTTTTCACTTACTGCATTAATAGAGCGGAGTCGTAACGGCATTATCACTTAAATCGTTCGGCAACTTCAACTCTAATCAACTCTGTAAAAAGGCTGTATACGTAAAAAAAACAGAAAAAAAAATCGTTGGTAACTAATGTGAATCATTTAAAGTACCTACGTATCCTTTCCAAAATTTTATTAGAGTTTATTACAAATAATATTTACTATTACGGATTATATAGGTTAATGTAGGTTGTTAAATTGTTTTTTTGTTTGTAGGAATTGCCCTTAATGGTAGAATGAGCTCATTGTCCACGTGGTGTTATGTTATTACAGTAGCGCGACATGATAACATGTTGCTGCTACTCCTCTTTTTAAGGCATGAGGTCGAAATCTCCATTGTTTTAATATGTAACGGCATGGGACAATTATTACGCCGTGTGATCTTGCAATAAATCCCACGACCAGTAAAGTTATTTGTATGTATTCGTTAGTGCTAAGTTTTTTTTTTCAAATTTCTTGGTAGTAGGTAACTGCCCGATTTTTGTTATTTTTGGAGATTCGATTTACCCATGGCATTTGATTTCGAGTTCGAGAATTTGTAAACTACAATTTATCAAAGTTGTTGAGACCGAAGAGTTCCTACTTATTAATAAAACTAGATTAAGTGACATAGGTTGATACCAGGTAGATCTCTAATTTAATAAATTACGTTTTATTTAATTATTTTTTTATTACCACATGTACTTACTCGAAAGAAATAGCGAGTCTCACCTAAATTTAACTAAAAGCCAGCTAATAGTTTTAATCATTGAAGCGTCCTATGCCTAATGAGTATAACGCCCCTTGTATACCTATCGAGTGATGTGGGACTCTTTTTTCCTAACTAATTTATATTTACCTGTATACGATAAATAATTATAAAACGTGACATGTTTAGCGAACGATTACACAGTTACGGAATAAAATTGTGAAGTTCAAGTCGAGCCCGATATTTATTGCAGGACGGATTACTTACAAGTAGCAGGACTTACAAGTCCACACGGGTAAATTCTAGTATCCTTCCTGTTTCTGTTATGAAGCGATAACACGTTCCGCTTTGAAGAGTAGGATAGTCGGTAGTCCACTTTTAAAAAGGAATTACTAGTGGTAGGACGTCTTGTGAGTCCGCACCGGTAGGTACCACCACCCTGCCTATTGCTATCGTGAAGCAGTAATGCGTTTCAGTTTGAAGGGCGGAGCAGACTTTGTACGGTTAAAAGTGAGACCTTACACCTCATGTCTCAAGATCGCTGGCGGCATTATACGTTGTAGATGTCTATGGGCTCCGGTAACCACTTAACATCAGGTGGGCCGTGAGCTAGTCCACCAATCTAAGCATTAAAAAAAGGAAGTATACCATCCATAGAACATTATTATTACATGTACATATTATCATTTAGTATAATCAAACTCATAAATGAATAGTTTTTTGTTTGCGTAGCGTTAAAAGAGGCCCTAAATCAAGGCTTAATATTAATTCCCTTCATTTCTTAATTAATTTTCAATGTGTAATGCTTTGTTTTTTATTCAGGTGTAATGAAGAGTCTCTTATACCTCTGCGTACAAAACTGAAGCAACTGGACTTAGAAATCCAAGAAAAACAAGATAAAGTAAACGACCTCAAAGTGATAATACACAAAAACTCGTCGAGAATTGAAAAATTGCTTGCTACTGGGAACGTGCAATAATTTATGTAAATTAATATAAAAAACAAGAATGTTTTTTCTTACATTTCTTTAACCCTTTTAATGTTGAGCTTATTTTCACATATTTTGCAGAAATTGCGAAAGGATTTTTGAAAAAACTACCTTATTGATTAAGCGTGCACAGAATCTTAATTATTTTCCTCAAATATAAATAGATTTTCGTAATTATTTCTGTTACCTGTAAGGAACATATCAAATTACTCAAATGAAACATATTTTCTACTATACAGTATTAATAAAAAAATATCCAATAGGCTTTTTAATATCGTTGTGTAAATGTTTTGGTCCGGGAATTTCGAAAAAAAAAAGTATTATTTGTTTCGTTGGACAAAAGTATAATACAAGGAAACTACACAAACGTATCGGAATCAAAGCCGTCCAAAACATTAAACTCATCTTTGGAAGGTTCACCACTTTCGCTACAAATACGCATTCTTCGCATTTGTAAACATTCTAATTTCATCATCACTGTCACTATTTTCATGAAAAGAAAGAAACATTTTCCCTCAAAGCTTCACAAGTGTTTTCTTCATCACTATTTGACGAATTTGACATTTTGTAAGTAGATTAAAAAAACTTTAATTAAAAAAATACAAAAATCAAATTCACAGCAATTTTTTTTTAAAAACGTTATACATGCGCGCTCTAAAACACGTACGGATTGATACCTTTATTATAATCATAGATAATACACTTCATCTTAAGCTGTGCAGTAGTCGGTATTCCGACGCTCCGCAATTCTTACGCATTAATTAAGTCGACCTATCGACGGTTCGCTCTTTAAGGGATAGTGGACATTATGTTCAAATATTAGGGGTTTATGTATGAAATTGCCGATTTTTTCTGAAAATTCGTTTTTTTTTCCATTTCACATATTTATTTAATCAATATATCTACCATTATTATCTATACATTGCTGCAATCTAACAGGAAGGTCATTTATGCCTTTGCGATAGAAGTCTAGTGATGTAGATTCTACAAACTATGTGAAAGCATTTTGCACTGCCTTCTGGGAAGAAAACTTTTTATCACGTAGAAAATGGTAGTCCGTTGGAGCAAGATCTGGCGAATGCGAATCTGGCGAAAGGGTGACGAACGGTTTCTAATTGCAGTTCCTGTAGAGTTAAAACGGTTTCTCGTGCTGTATGAGGTATCGCGTTATCATGGAGCAATAATGGTGAAGATCGATTCATGAGTCAGGGCTGTTTCACTGCAAGTTTTGCTATCATTGTTCTGAGTACGGCGCAGTAGACATCTGCCGTTATTGATTAACCAGATCGGAGAAAGCTATAGTGAATAACACCATGCTGAGACCACCAAGCAATTACCATTACCTCTTTATTGGTAAGCTTTGCTTTAGGACACTGTTGCGGCGTTTGACCTGGGGTCAGCCATTGCATTTTTCGCTTACGGTTATCGTAAAGAATCCACTTTCTATCACATATCACAATTGGATCCAATATTCCTTCATTTCTGTATCGATTCAACAAGGCAACACAAGTTTCAACACGCGGTCCTTTCTGCAGATCAGTGAAAGCATGAGGCACCATCTTCATATATTTTTATTTTATTGCTTTGACGCAAATGAGTCAATATTATTGGTAACGTTAAACCATGCCGCTAATTTAATAAAATAATTTAAAAAAAAAATTTATTTTAATAAAAGTTTCAATCAAAAATTTCAAGTGCCTATTACAATAAAACGGCAATTTCATACTTTAACCCCTATTATCTATAAACAACCGTCAAATCCATCCTACTTATAACTTCGGTAGATCGCCTTCAACAGTAATAAAAAGTTTAAAATGAAACAGAATAGATCCAGCCTATGATCAACTATCATTCACAACCACGTTGGGAATGGCAGCATTCGTGCTGTGTTGTCTATGGGGACATGTAGTCACTACCCACCAGGTGGGCCATGATCTGCCTACATAGGGAAATAACAAAATAAGTAAAAGAACATAAATAGTCCATCAGTCAGATACTTCTGCTACAAGGCCTTCATGGTTTGTAGTTTCAAGAGTAGGATAACCATTATTCCACAACGATTGTCAACCTCAATGTATCTCCAGTAACCACTTAATAATACCAGATGAGCTTTAAGCTTGTTCACTTATCTATGTAGTGTTAAAAAAGGGTGAGAGATATTGAGTTCATATTGAGATACTTTATTCTTAACATTTCAGCTGGGGGAGCAACATCATCCTTAAATTAATGAGAAATCGTTCCCAAAAACAAACACACCAATATGTGATAATTACAAATTAATTTATATAGCTAATACTAATACTTAAAATAAATTATTTTAAAACACAGCATACTTATGTATGTGTAACAAAGAAGTTTAATAATATTCTTATGAATATTATCACTTTTCATGTATAAATGAAACCATTTGTTTTCTCAAACATACTCCAAATTTCTTTAAATGTTAGATAATAACAAAACAGAATATGAACCTTCTTATAATTTACTTTAGCTATATCAGCACAGAAGTTACCTACGATGTAAAGATATTTACGAGTACATTAGTAATTTCGTAGTCCTTGAAACATAATAATATACCTAATGACAATCCTTATGAATTGTTAGATACTGTATGTATTAAGTTACAATTTCAATTATCAATAAATTACTGCTTTGTTTCACTTTTGGCAGCCCTTGTTTTACGCCCTTTTAACATGTTGGCTGCGTTTTCCATCACCATTACCAATTTGTGTTGTTTTTCAAGTCTTTCTAAACAATTTTTGCAAATGGTTTTTGGGAGTGGATCGGCTCGAGAAATCTGTAATTTTGATTTTTATTGTGCAGTTATCGTAATTAGTTGTTATTATTTCACCCTCGTGAGAAAAAATACAGTACTTACGTTTATGGTGAGATATCGACTGATTTTTTCTGAAATACATAGTCGTATGCCTTCTTCACCATAAATATGTATCACAATGCGGTGCATTTCAGAACATAGTCGACATATGAACCCAGTTAGGATTGCTCTGTCAAGGCTACCCATTATCGTAAGCAATCAGTTAAAATTCAATAGAACAACAATTTTTTTGAGTACATCTCCCAAAATGTAGGTAAATATTTTCATAACATTTTTTTTTGTTTCATTCGTCCATTAAACAAGCAAAGGGAACATAGCTCATACAATTAAGTCTTTTGCAACAAATATTGAAGTCATGTCTATTTTAAAAAATGAAATGGAATTAAATAACGTGAGATAGCACCGTAAGTGTTGGACGAGGTAAAGTGCAATAACCTCTCATTAAAATGATTCAAAATTTATTGAGAGTTCTATGACTTTTTGGGAGAACCCGAGATGTCACGGCCTTCTACTTCTTTTAATTTTCCCTCAACTGTGCACTTTCACTGTAGTTCATTCTGGAACAACTTTTTAAACAGCAGTCCTGAACATAGTCTTCAAAAAAAGTTATAATGGAACAACAGCATTATTTTTTTCGTGATGGACAGGTGGTTTTTAAGCAGAGCCTCTTTACTTATTAGTTCTTTCGACGCCCACCTGGTTGTTAAGTGATTATTGGAGCCCATAGTCATCTATAGGGAAAATGCGCCACCCACCTTGAGATATAAGTTCTAAGGTCTCAGTATAGTTACAACGGCTGACCCACCCTTCAAACCGAAACGCATTACTGCTTCACGGTAGAAATAGGCAGTGGTGGTACCTACCCGTGCGGACTCATAAGAGGTCCTGCCAGTAAACCAGTGAATTTCACCACCAGTATATTTTCATCCATGCTGTTTTACCATAAATATAAAAATTGCTATTCATATAACACTACTTGCCTTCGTACGTATGGTTTGGCCGCAGATTTATAATACACTATTTACGAATTTTAGTAAATCCGATTAAATAAATAATTAAAAAAAATGCAGTTATGATACTTTAATGAAAGTACAATAACTTGCTGCTACTACTACTACAAAATTAAATGTTAAAATAGCTTCTTTACAAAACTACAATTCCTAATGTGATTAAAAAAATCAAAAACCAAAACAGAATTTAATGCAAATATAAAATTTATTTTAAGTTGACTATTTATTGTATGATAGCCATTATTTTTTAGCAAAACAAATGAACGAATTTCTTTAAATTGTAAATGCAATGAAATTCAAAGTTACATTGTATGTTCGATCATGACTATAAATGCATACTTTCTTTGGCAAGATTAACCAGAAAATATTTAAAAGGGCAACAAAAACATTATTTGAGACTGTAGTTTAACTAAATTTATTTAATTCATCCAAAAAAGATCTACATTTATCCCTTAAAATTTTTACTGCCTCTACAAAAATTATCTGAGGTGGAATTGCTCCAACTGATTCCACATTAACTGAAAGATAAAACAAAATCATTAGTCAGCTTCATTAAAATATAACACATCAATGTGCAATATATAAAATAGCCTATATACCTAAATACATGTTAATCTTTGTTAAATAAAAAACATTCAAATAATATATTGAATGTCTATCTATCTGTCTTGGAAGCAAATCTCGTTTTTTGAATGTAACATATTAATTTCAATAATTTCAAATGTGGCCCATGTTATCTGTATCATAATATGGAATTGATTTGTCACTTGTCAAATTCATTGAAATCAGATGAGTAGTGTAGGAACACCTATGTACAATATTGATACAAATATAAACACTTCTGAAAACATAAGCCTTTGTTTTTTTTACTTTTTAAAATTGTTGGGTTTGTAAATTAAACCTCAGACACAGCCCACTTAGTTTCTCACCAGATCATCTTACTGGGTCGCGATTCCGATCCAGTGGTAGATGCTGAGAAGCACTGCCCTTGCTAGGGCTAATGTTAGCAAATTCGCCAGAATGAGCATGTAAGTTTGCCTACACGTTAGGTGAAGCTAGACCTCTTGAGGTAACCAGCAATGATAGCAAAACTGTTGCTGATGTAATCATTTGTGCCATTTTTATGATTTCATTAATTTACATATGGCTACTTACATATGAAATGATCCCGAACTCTACTTAGGATTGCTGAATCTTTGATTGTGTCATATCTATAAACATTACGACTACATGCATCATATCTTGCATCTTTCACATATGCTCGGTTTTTAGAGTCAATACCAATAACACCTGGTGAGAAACAACTCTGCAACAGTGTGGCTTCACTGTCACAAACTTCACGAGTCAGTGTTACCTCTGGCAGCAATCTGTATGTAGCTGTTGCTGTAGAATAAAATGGATATGTTAGTTAAACCATTTATTTTAATAATTAAAGTAAGCTTATCTCATTTTATAAAATATTCATAAGAAGGGACTAACCAACAGGTGAAAATTTTGCATGATCCTTTCCTATGCCCTTCACGGCAATCATTTGAAGGTCTATTTCATGGCCAGGTCTCATTTTTGATATAAGAATATCCTTATGTACAGGACCCACATCAGCTTCTTTATAAACTGTAGCTTGGTTACCAATTGGATGCCACTTCATATGGGATGAGTAAACTGTATAAACATATATGTAATTAACTAAGTATTAAGAATAACAAAATCATCTAGTATTATTTAAAAAAACTATAAATATAAATTTCATAGAGTAGTCCATATTCAGTAGTTCAAAAAATCAGCTCTGTGTTCTGTCCCATCAGCATACAACAATACCACTCTATATCTTAACATGGTGTTGTTACAGGTGGCTAAAGAATTTACCAGAAAATGGCAGTAACATTCTATAAGTTTGGTATTGGTAGTCATAATTTTTCTTGTCCATTTCTACTGCAAAGGAATCCAGTTTGTAAGGATAGCTGCTTTGCTATGGAATGGAAACTTCAATCCCATATCTTAATGTGAGTGAATCACCTATATTTATGCACTGCAGCAAGCTTAATACCAGGACGGTATGCTGATCAGCGATCTACTGTTATATTAAAAACATTAATAGGCTGTTTGTTACACATTATTATATTGTTATACAGAAAACTCACTACTGTGATTTTCATACAAATCTTCAGCTCTATATGAATCTTTTGGTTGTGACTTGCTATTGGTACATTTTACTTTTAGTGAAAATTCTAAAGTGTTGAATTCTGTTCCTTCCGTGTCTTCTGAAAATAAATTTTCAAATTATTTACAAGAGCTGCTCAAACAATTCTTTTATTTTCTGTTAACTTTTTTTATTTCATCGTAGTTACAATAATAAAAATGGACCAGGCATCTTATCCTTTAGGCTATGAAAACTTCACTGATTATGAGATATAAATGTTTATTGAGGTATAAAAGTGAGTATTTAATAACATCTTGCAGTCCAGCTCTAAATTGTCAATTTTAAGATACTAGAAAAATGAATATTTGTGGTTTTATTAGTGTACTAGTTTACGTAATTGATAAATATAAAATAATTAGACAACCAATTTCACAGAAAACAATCATCTTCCAAAACGAACGCCCACATATGGTCACAGCTTTGTAATAATTTGTACACAAACCTTCAGATTTATATTCAAACAATCTTGGATCAGCTTTGAGAGGAATCAATCCTAATCTGTGTGCTAAAACTTCATCCTGTATTATAGAAGTGTTGTTCTTGATCATTACTTTTTCAATAGCCATACTAGGAACTTCACTTAACATGAGTCTCCGGAATGCGTTCGCAAATGCTGGCTGGATCCCAATCAAGTCAAATTCCATTTCGAAATTGTCCATTCGTACTACAACTATCTTAAATTTCTTCACAAACTTTTTGAAGTCCCATGTTTCATCGTCTAATCCGTAATCTTCGGGTGCATTCTGTACGGTCAAAAATTATTAGGTTATGATCATGTGCATTTTTATCGTTGTAAATAAGTCTTGCAATTTAAAGGAGAACCTTAACACGGAATTCTTCAAGAAAAACTCGGGGTTTTTCATCAAATTTAGGCATTTTTGCAATATGTTACTAAATAATGTAAATAAGGTTTTATCTTCACAGGTCTAAAGTAACGTTTACTGTATATAAAGTTTGTCGCATATTTTTATACAGATATAATTGAAAAAATTAAATATTTCAATGATTTTACGTAAGGTAGTGATTTTAACTAGTTTTTAGTAGGTAATTAAACTTTGACTATGTAGTATTAATAGGTAATGTAAGTATATACTTATGTAGGCACTTATAGTCGGATTTTTTATTAGACGAAGTCAACTGACGTTTACTGTGTTGTCAGTTTTTGATGAAATAAAAATAGTGTTGTGACAAAGTGAACGATTGAAAAAACTCCTGAATTAATGAAATTGCCTCGATTGTCTAGTGAATAGTTGGTGTGCCGAATTGCCGATATCGGGTACGGGATTCGAATTTTAGGCGTGTTTTGTACATACCAACGAGTTTTCGACGAAATATTATGTTCCTATAGTATCTACCTGAACTGAATACCGAGTGTTTTAAACATTAAGAAAAACATTGCGGGGAAGCTTGTTAGACTGTCCTATTTCCAATACATCATATAGTTGAAACTATAGATGTATAAAATATAACAATTATAGGTAGGTTATGAAAATAAAAAAAAACTGATTGTAGTTACATACTACTAGTAACGTATATTGGAGCACTTTAATACAATTTTATTGTAAAATATAAATAATATTCTTTTATAGTTTGAATTTAATGATTAACTCTTCACACTCATTGTTCATTCATGTGATTGAACGAGAACCGAACGCATCACTATTACTTTAAATATAGCAACATTATTTCACAAAGTGACATTAGCTACTGTCAGCTGGCTTCGTCTAATGGGGTTGGCCGGTTAAAGCTTTTCTCAGATGTCGCCAGCATAGCTTGTTCCCTTGACACAGAGAGCCGCCATTTTGTGTGTTTTGCGTTCGTGATATTTCGGCATTTTGTGACTTTGATACGGTTCTTATTACTTTCTAAGTAGTGCTAAACAGTTTTACAACATGTATTCCAACTGGATAGTTAAAGAATTAAAGGAGGAGTTGAGAAAACGTGTTACATCTTTACGAAGAAAAAAAGTGGATTTTGTCGAAAGGTACAATGTTGATGTTTTATTTTAACTTAGAAAACTTCTCTCAAACTGTTTCCGGTAGCTATTATAATAATAATATTAAATTGTGTACCTTAGGAACTTTATTCCTTGTAGCATGTGCAAAAATAATTGCTCATATTACACACATTACCTACCAACTAATGTATTATTTTACTTTTTTCAGATTAGAGCTACATGACCAAAATTTTAATTTTGAAACAAAATGAAAAAAATGCTCTAGCAAAATATGCTAATATATATGATTTGCTAGTGGAGCCATGTGGCATTTTCAATAGCCAAGAGCGCCCATATCTTGCTGCATCTCCTGATGGTGTGTTGGGCGAAGAAGCTATAATTGAAGTGAAATGTCCATACGCTAGCAGAAAACATGAAATAAATATATCAACGGTGCCTTACTTAGAACAATGTAACAGGATATTGTCTCTAAAAAAACCTGCCCATATTATTATCAAATCCAAGGACAGTTATACTGCTCAGGCAAAACATACTGCAACTTGGTCATTTACACCTACAAGGACATCAAAGTGATTTATGTTGAAAAAGACAATAATTTTATAAATAATATATTAAATAAATTAGATATCTTTTATGAAAATATTTTCAAAGAAGCATTGTATGAAAAATATCTGTATTATAACTATACACACTTGTCGAAATAAAAAATCAGGAATATTTTTAATTATTTTTATTGACAATTCCTTCTCTAAAATTACATAAGTAACTTCTCTACTTTTTGTTTCTTCAGAAACTGGTTTCATATTCCATGAAAATATAGATGGTACAGCACCTTTCTACAGATATTTATGTTAACGTTTGACACCTGCAACACAAAGAATAACATTTAAATATACTATCACAAGGAAACCTGACCATAGTTTCAAAATATTTGTTATTGCAATGGATGCAGCGATTTAGATAGAACTTTCAATAGTAACAGCTGATAATGAACAACAGCTCATGAGGAATGTGTTTCCTCCAGTCTGATTTTGTGTTTGTTAAAAGGTTCCTTACAGCATAAATCTACTTGCAAAATATGTTAGCAACTAATAGTGTGCCTAACTAATTATTATTGGATTTTTTTAATAAGAGAACAATGATGTGTGCTACACCTAGTCATGCATTATATATATTTGACAGAAAGAAGCATACCTGTGTATTTACTAATGTTTTCATAGTCAGATTTCACAAAGTGTTTACGACATAACCTCGAACTTTTTGTGTGAATACTTTTTTCGCGTCAAATGGCCTTTAACCACAGTCTTCCAATTTTCTTGTCCTTCGGGAATTGATGTACTCCAATTTCTGAGCATATTGGTACAAAACAACGCGTCATTGTGCTTAAAATAATTTTTAATCAAAAATTCCAATACAAATATTGAATGTTATGGGAACAATGCACACCAGCGCCACTTTGACAGTTGCCAACCCCATTAAAAATCCGACTATATGTACGGTACCGTATTGGAAAATAAATAGAGGTTTTTACTTGTTTGAATTGACAACTCGCTGGGCAAAAGGATCAAAGACCATACGATTCTAAGTTTTGCTAAAGTAAGTGAAGTCGTGTCTGTTTTATGTAAATCGAAACAGAAAGAAATGAAACAAAATGAAACAAAAAGAAATCATTATTAGTATTTCTTTTTTTATTTACTTAAGAAAAGCTAACATTATTAACTTTAAGACGACTTGTTGACGAGAATGTGAGGAACGAGGAGGGAAGTGTGAATTATTTGTTTTGTTAATTTAGTGTTTTCTTAGGCTTTAACAACTATTAACGGTGACTTATTAACAAGAAAATATGGTATGGGACATGGCTTACTTTAATAGAGACTTTTTGGTGGGAATGCCAAGAGCGAAGTTGTGTGAATAGTTTTAATTTTTTATATTGGTGTTTCTTCAAGTTTAAGCGTATAATAAGAGTAGTATTCTTAATGTTTAGCATCTGCAAAGATGAGACAAATTCGCTGGACGTGGCTTCTCGGGCTCTTCCTAAAAGTCCACCGAAGTCTTAGTAAATAATCCCCATTTTACAGACACTTTTTTCATTCCATCCCATCTTGTTTCATTTATTTTTATCCCAATTGATTACAATCTCAAATAAATCCAATTTACTTCATTCCGATCCATATATTTTTTCATAAAGCACGTGTGTGAATGCCTGAATGTGTACCTAAGTATTAAAGTATTAAAAATATAAAAATAATTTAATATTTTTATAAAGTTGAAAATAGCTACAATGGCGGCAAGAAGTTTAAAAAAATAGACGTGTTTTCTTTAGCGAGTCTTAACTTGCTTGCTTAATTTGCTTCTTGCCTGTGATTTCCCCCCCCCTCCCCCCCGTATTCACTGGTAGTCTAAGGGGCTATTCCAGTTCCTCGCGGAAGGGTAGGTGAGCTCACGGGCTCATCCTGAGAGAACTTGTTATAACTCTCTTGCTAGGGCTACTAGCAAGAGCAGTGCTTCGCAGAATCTACCGCCGAATCGGAATTGCGACCCACTGAGAAGATCCGGCGAGAAACTCAATGGGCTGTGTTTATGGATCAGTTCGCTCGTCGAGCTCTTCGTCATAATCGAAAAGTTCGACGAGGACGGTCAACGGTGCTTGAATAGCCTGATAGCACCGAGAGTGAATCCGGGGGATCCGACAAGACATGTTTCGGGTAACAGCGGCTTTGTGTTTCTCCGTCGCTTGGATCGGATATGTAATTAGCGGCGGCCAAGATAAGACGGTTATCGTGTCATGCCGCTTTTTCAAAGTAGCCTTCTGACGATTCCTTTAGACCAGTGATTCCCAAAGTGGTCTATATCGACCCCTAGGGGTCTATGACAAAATGCAAGGGGTCTACGTCAGCGAAAAACAATTTGGGGGTCCACGATAGTGGATCTCAACACATACACTGATAGTACCTATTTACTTACATCATACTATCTTATAATATGAAGACATCATTAGCCGACGAGATTTAAGATTAACCCTTACAAAATTGACGCCAAATGTTGATAATTTATTATTAAAGCATCAGGTTCATCCTTCTCACTAAAAATATTGATTTATTGCTTATGTTATTTTATTTATAGTTTATTTTATGTTTATTTTATGTTACGTATATGACGGCGTTAACGATATTTCTGTTTAGCACGTGCAATAGGAGTGACTCACACAAGCCAGGTGCGCCGGCCGTGTCGTTCGACTCACAAACAACAGGTGCAACAGAAGTGACTCATAAATAAGCCAGCTGCGCCGGCCAGTATAAAAAGGCGGTACGTGCCTCGCAATGAACCTACTCGTGTAGGAAGAAGGCGTTGCTTCATCGACGACTTCAGGCCGCAGCTACCACCATGGGACAGTGGTTCCGGAAGTGGCGCATCGACATCAACCCCCCGAAAAGCACAGCGGTGCTCTTCAAAAGGGGTCGCCCTCCGAACACCACGCTGAGCATCCCCCTCCCGACTAGGCGCGTCAATACCCCCGCCCCCGCCGTTCGCCCGATCACGATGTTCGACCAGCCCATACCGTGGGCCCCGAAGGTCAAATATTTAGGCGTCACCCTCGACAGTAGGATGACATTCCGCCCCCACATCAAGACGGTACGCGATCGTGCCGCCTTCATTCTAGGACGTCTCTACCCGATGATATGTAGGCGAAGTAAAATGTCCCTTAGAAATAAGGTGACACTCTACAAAACTTGCATACGCCCCGTCATGACCTATGCAAGTGTAGTGTTCGCTCACGCGGCCCGCATACACTTGAAATCATTCCAAGTCATTCAATCCCGTTTTTGCAGGATAGCCGTCGGAGCCCCGTGGTTCGTCAGGAACGTCGACCTCCATGACGACCTGGACTTAGAGTCCACCAGTAAGTATCTGCAGTCGGCGTCCATGCGCCACTTCGATAAAGCGGCACGACACGAGAACCCTCTCATCGTGGCCGCCGGTAACTACATTCCCGATCCTGCGGACAGAATGGAAAGCAGTCGACGTCGCCCAAAACACGTCATCTCGGATCCTCCCGATCCACTAACGGTGCTTTTAGGTAATTCAAGCACCGGTCACCGTTCTCGTCGAACCCGTCGCTTGCGACGAAGGGCTCGACGAGTAAACTAACTCTCAGACACAGCCCACTGAGTTTCTCGCCGGATCTTCTCAGTGGGTCGCGTTTCCGATCCGGTGGTAGATTCTGCGAAGCACGGCTCTTGCTAGGGTTCGTGTTAGCAACATCGTCAGGTTGAGCCCCGTGAGCTCACCTACTAAAGTTAGGGTTACGCTGACATAGCCTCTCAAGGCTATAAGCTTAGGTAGGAAAAAAAAAAAAAAAAAACGCAATGAACATTCGTTTGACTGCGTTTGCCCGGTGCACTTACTATATCGTTGTTACGTTGTGTGATTCAGTGACTGTTGTACGTACTGGTTAAAATTGGACAAATGTTAAAGTGAATTGTCAAGTTAACATTTTGTTGATTAAATCAGAAACCAAAGGTGACTTCGTTTTACTTGGTGTTCAACAAGATAATGTCTACCCTCAAGCTTATATATATTTTATATAACAGATACAAAACTTTATTTTGAGTAGTTTTAATTTAAATTCAATTAATAAATGTATAAATTAACATGTGTTTTTACTTTAAGTTTTTAACACTAAACTTTAATACAGTTAGAAATTTACAGGAAATCAATATCAGGTAAGTAGGGGGTCTACCCAACACGGAAAAACATGGCAAGGGGTTTACGACACAAAAAAGTTTGGGGAACTCTGGTTTAGACACTTACGTATAGGTTCTATGCTTAAAAACTTGAGCAATATGTTTGTCACGTCACCGTCCTGTTTACAGCATAGACCTATATAGTAGGGACACGACATATTGTTCTATACGTACAATTGCTTATATAAATAGCACCCATTTTGAAGGCACATACATAAACATATATCTATCTCGCTCTTACTCAGCACTTTAACTCGCAGGAAAACAATATAACAGTATTTCAGTGCGCACATAAAATGAAACATGAATATACGTAAATGTCTCCGTCTCCGTCTAATGAGGCCGAAAATCCGCCATGTTTAGCGCGCCAAATGTCATTGTCACGTCAGTTCGGCCGTCTGTTTTGGGTTGTACATTATTTATTGACTTTGATATCGATTTAATATGATTGCTTATATAAAATTTCTTATTTTATCATGCTTAAAACATACAAAAATAATAATTAAAACATATTTTATAGGATCTCAAGAAAGTCGTCAGAACTATTTATATAAAATAGTTTTATAACACTATTGTCAACTCGTTAAATATTTATTAATTAAGTGATTTTAGAGAGGAAGTCACAAGGAATGACGTTTGTAATTTTATTAACGAATAAATGTTCTGTAGGTGTTTTTTTTTATCAGGCGGTCCCTTGATAAGTTTAAAATTTGAATCACTCTCAAGTGAGAGTGATTCAAATGGTGCGGCGTACCTTCCTTGAGGTGCGCTGCGGTAATGTGTTACGGACTTTAGAGTCAGCAAAACAATTAAAATAGATTGTAATAGTCTAAGAAAAACACGTACTCAAAATACGATAACATTCAGCATGCTAGAAATGGGCAGATGGCACTGTACTACGCCATATCTTTATGTTTTGCGGCAAACGACAACTTTATAAAATCAGTGTAGCAAATTTTAAAAATCGTCATTTCGTTTACTTGGCAAATTTGAAGCACGAACTCGTCTTAGATTTCACATAATATCTAAATCACATCATCTTTGCACATAACAATATACTTACTTCCTATTAAGTATAAATTCTACAAATACATTCACTCAACAATATTTAAAATAAAATGAGCCAAGAACGTTTATCGATAAAACCTACTAACATTAAAATCTTCTGGGCAGCACTAAAACCGCCATGTTTTGTGGCCAGATGACGTCACAGTGGCACGAATTTTTTGTTGACGTTTCATTTCCATAGGTTTCCTACTTCAGTGGTTTACAGACCGTCCTCCTCCTTGCATCGTATTCCTCATTGCTGAGGGTCGTGACCACCCTTTGGTATCACAGACCGTAGGATCCTGTAAATACATGCTACACTAATTTATTTTTTTTTTTTTCCTACCTAAGCTGATAGCCTTGAGAGGCTATGTCAGCGTAACCCTAACTTTAGTAGGTGAGCTCACGGGGCTCAACCTGACGATGTTGCTAACACGAACCCTAGCAAGAGCCGTGCTTCGCAGAATCTACCACCGGATCGGAAACGCGACCCACTGAGAAGATCCGGCGAGAAACTCAGTGGGCTGTGTCTGAGAGTTAATTTACTCGTCGAGCCCTTCGTCGCAAGCGACGGGTTCGACGAGAACGGTGACCGGTGCTTGAAGTACCTAAAAGCACCGTTAGTGGATCGGGAGGATCCGAGATGACGTGTGCTACACTTAACTATACCGACTGGCTTAATTTCTGATGTGATCCTTAAAATGATTTAAATGGCCGCATGTCTAAATATGCTTTATTTTTATTTATTGCCCTAGCAGGCAGACAAGCGTACGGCACACCAGATGGTGAGTGGTTACCGTCGCCCATGAACTTCAGCAATGCCAGGGACAGCCAAAACGTTGTCTACCGTTAAGCATCTACTCTCCACAAGCCTCGTTTGAAGAAAGATATGTCATAGTGCTTGGGAAATACCGTGGAGGGGAGCTCATTCCAAAGCCGGATGATACGTGGCCAAAAAGATACCTATCTGGAAACGCACTGTGGATGAACGCAGTGGCTTCAGGTAGTATGAATGAACGGTATGTTGCCAAATTTATCTGTAATTTCTTTGATGTAATGACAAGAACAGTTGAGTCGGTTCCACTGTAACTAGTTATATTTTGAGATGATGACGATCGGGGATTTTCGGGTTGTTTTCGTTTCAGAAAAAAAACCGCACGATACTTTTACTATTTAAGTAAAAGTAGTTTTAATTATGCCTAATGCCATCTATTGACTTTACTAATTCCATTATGTGAATCAAATCAACCGTGAATAATCTTACATTAATTACGTAATGTAATTACGATAAAATATACATAAATGTGTTGCTGAAACGTGGAATATAGGCACACGAGGTAGACAGCCTCACGCCACTGCCCATCTCACCGTAAAACGCTGCAAGGTATTAAATATATATCTCCCTGGTGAATATATTATAATATACATATAATAATATGTATGAAATTACATAAATCAGGGAACGTCTGCAACTTTATTTTTCCTTACCTAATCGTTGGTAGCGTCAGGGGCTATTCCAATTTCGCGCCAAGTGAATTCACGGGCTTCACCTTAGGGGATTTGGTAAAGGCAGCGACATTCTGTGATAATGTCAGAAATGTGCGATCGCTAACCAGCACCGATTTACTGATACTAGAAAGAGTATGTACGTATGCTCGCAAAGCTGGATGCCATGATCCTGATATACATATTACACTTGTCGTGAAACAATCATGAGCTCCAATTCGAAGGGTGGCACCGCCGTTGTCAATGCAAGCTACGGCCCTATTTCTCACGATGGGTGGTAGCATTTACATTGTGAATAGGTAACCACTCGCCGACCGAGAGGGCTGGTGGTCGTGGCGCCGACGGCCGCCAGTCCGGCGTCCCGAGGGGGAGGGTGATGGGAGAGATGTGCTCCGCACTAAACGCTTCACTTTCCCCCCTTTGCCTTTTCATGAGTTCTGTCTCATGCGAGGTTTGGATGCTGGTTGTTGAGCGACAGGAGGTTTTAGTTGGTTCGACTCCGACATGTCCCGCCCCCCATCCCTAGAGACAAAAAAAAAATTTAACCACTCAATACCATATATACCATAATATTGACATAGAGTGGTTACTACTGTATTGATATAATTATGTGTTTCTAATTCATTTCCTTTGTATATTTAATTAATTGAATTAGTATATTGTTCATTTTCTATTTGTATTGTTGAACTGTTTGTGTGCTGACTATTGTATTATTATTATTTTACGGATTTTTTCTGAAATAAATGTTTTTAAAAAAAAAAAAAACCTAGTGAACTTGCCTGGACACCCACAATAATAAAACATCATTATTGATGTTCACGAGTGGCTACGTATGTGGCGCACAAGCGCAAGTGAATTTTTATATAAATAATTCAGTGAAATGAAAACATAATAAAGAGCACACAGCGCGGCATTAGTTCGACGTTCAAAGCAGTTTCAGCCTTATATAATAAATTATTTGTATTTATTATCTATGGCGTCATGACCAGCACGCAGCCCGGAAAAATAGCTGTAGGTATGTCCTAGCAAAGAAACTCAGTTCCCATAAGTTGCGCAACCGAGCAAAGCATTTGAACAATAATGGCAGAATATTCTGCAAAATGATTTACAAACATCCATTAGATCTATGTGGAAGGCTCTAAAATTACTAATAGATAACAGTACAAAGCGGTAACGCAAAAATTACAATGATTATAAGTTACTTAATTAAGGTTTTTTCATAGTAAAACCATACATTTTGAAGATTCACGTTTAAAAGTTTAGTTTTGTATTAAATTTGTTTTGGGTTAGATATGAGTTATTATTTTTAATAATGGAATAGGTATATACGAGACGTAAACGAGCTCGTTGGATACAAAATATCTTTACAAAGTTACTGACTTGTACCAGAAATCGAACCTCTATCCCATGGTAGAGTAGTCAGAGTCGTTAATTACATACCACACAGAAGTAAAGTAAATTTAGGAGAAATTAATAAATAATAATAAATAAATATTTCGTACCCTGAATAAATAAATATAAATATTTAATAACAATCCGCCACGTTAACTGGTCCTGTGATAAGTTCGTAAAGAACTTGTGTTACAGGTACCAGATAACGGAAATAAATATAAGATTTTTATTATACACATACATCTATTTTATATACACCCATAACCCTAGAAAGACATTTATATTTATCATACAAATATCTTCCCTTGGCGGGATTCGAACCTGCGACCCCCTTGTGTAGTGACCATGTCACTTACCACTACACCAGACGGCCGTTAACATCAGATAATAGTTTTAGCGGTAAAGAACGGCTTGGCCGTGGCCCTATTATTAATTATGACCACTCTCCATCAGGTGGGCCGTCAGTTTAGCCGTCTGCTTACAGCGCCATTAATCAAGTTTACCTACGCATTTCATACCGAAATGTAAGTGCTCTGTCTTCGTCGCATGTTCTAAGTTATTCATTAAATGAATCTTTGCATGTTTTGACCTTTATGCGTCCCCATACAATTTATCTGATAGTGACTAAACCTGGTACAGTTGATGTTGGCACTCTAAGTAAGGTTTCTTTTATAGTAATATCAAAGTCCGATAAGTAGAAGTTTTAAGTAATCGATGTTTTTCATAAAATTTGTAACAGTCACAGTGCAGCAAAACTGAGTTACTCTACTATTAAATGCAAATATAAATTAAAAAAGGAAACTAGGTAAGTAAAAATTACCCCCATTCCCTTCCTCTTCCAGGCAAGTAATCATGTATTGCGGTTTGAATTCTAATTCTAATCTGTCATGCTCTCTCCAGTCTATCTGAAAGGTGCTTCGGAAACCAATTATATGGTATAGCCGTGCGTGAACTTCCCAACTCATTATCCTTAGTCAATTTCAAATAAGTATATATTTAATATTTAAGTGAGGCATAAGGTTGGCAGCGGCTTGGCTCTGCCCCTGGCATTGCTGAAGTTCATGGGCGACGGTAACCACTCACCATCAGGTGGGCCGTATGCTCGTCTGCCTACAAAGGCAATAAAAAAAAAGGTGCGTATGCTAAATGCCGATACTCCAAAAACTTACACGAAAAGAAAAAAGTCTCTTAAAAAGATCTAGCACAAAGTACGCATGGGCACTGAAGCAAATAAAATGATGTAGGTAAGCAGCGAAAGTAGGTATAGGTGTCCCCCAAATGATAATCTGTATCAACTCTGGTCGGTACTTATGCAACACGACGGGCGCCGGCCATTCGCCAGCATCAGTGGCCACCGCACTGCCATCAGCGACGCTCAGACCTCCTCATTAAATTTCAAGTACCATTTACTTCGAAAAGTATTTTCAAATATTTTGGATGTGTTAGTCATGATTAACGAAATGCACAGACCCTCAGTAGCATTGTTAATTTTAGTGATTTTAGCTGGATTATCAAGTAACGGTAAGCAGTTTTTCATCCATTATATTGTGTTGCGACTACTTTTTACTTATTGATTGTATCATATCATCTGAACTTGTTGCTAATATACTATCGCGATATTAATTATCTAAAGCTACAAACATTACCAATATGTCAATATCTATATGTATTACGAATCTATTAAATATAATATTTTGTTCTTTTACACAGCTATAAATTTGAGATCTTAAAATTATTCTTTGAAAAATTAAAATTATTGATAAAATTATTATTTGAAAATTTTAATATTTTAAAATAATTATTTATATAATAAAACTTTTCGAAAATTAGACCAGTGGATCTTACACGTCCCTTCGATATGTAGTGATCTAGATGGGCGTCCCAAACCTCCCCAAACTACCGCTTACTCTTCATTAATTAATCACGGAATCTTATCATCAGCCTTTTTCTCTTCCTTTCCCCTAATCCCCATTTACAGAGTGTTTCTAGTAAGGTGTGTTATGAAATAATACGAAATGTTACTTGGATACCATGTATCACCGTCTTTCCAATTTATGCCCGAAATGATAATATGTTTCGGTTTGACGTTGTCGTGTATGAGCTACATTGAGGGCAGAGTTCTGCCTACTGAAGGTAAAATAAAGCCTTTAAATTAACATGTTCTTTTCCAAACCTCTCTCTAACTAAGCGAATCTCTCAACATAATTGTCAAAAACTCAAGACGTTGGATTAACTTAAATTGTGAATTGAAATTCGTATAAAGTACAGGTTATTTGTTCTTTATAAACTATTCAACAACGATGAAACATACATTTCATAACTCGATTCACGACCTTTTTCGCTTTCTATAATATTATTAAAATCACATTTTGAATCGGTCAAAACATATTACGTCGTCACATGCTCATAAAAGGTGTATTGTTGTAGTTCACTTATGTTTGTTCCATTTGCACAATGAAAGAAAAAGCAAATATGAAAATCCGTTTCCGTCCACTTGTCGGCTTTTTCATACGTCCTGTAGATGAAGCAACGCAAATTGCAAATAGACAATACTTGCTCAAACGGCCTCCGCTACGCGTAATATGTGCGTGACTATACATAGCTATGTATATACCTACTGTCAGCTGTCAAGTTAGTGTCAAGCGTACTTCTCGCTCACATGTGATCACATGTGATGCTAAGTGGTCACGGTATTTTTTTCCTTCCTTTGCTGATAGCCTTGAGAGGCTATATAAGCGTTACCCTAACGTGTAGGTGAGCTCTCGGGACTCAAACCGGAGGTGTTGCTAACACTGACCCTAGCGAGAACCGTGCTTCGAAGAATCTACCACCGGATCGGAAACGCGACTCACTGAGAAGATCCGGCGAGAAATTCAGTGGGCTGTGTCCGTGGGTTAATTTACTGTGGTCAACGTAACTCATGGATATCAGCAGTGCACATTTAAAATTTGAAATATAAACGGTAAATGAATTGTTGTACAAATATTCAGATTAGAGTATGACTTACTTTGTTAATAATAATTATGGATTTGTAAAATCATACGCATTCTGGTACCTATTATAAATTCGCACACAATCACAGATTCTTTTGAATAGACGTCTCATATCGATTAATTATTTTACCAAATGGAAGGCCGATAATGATGATGATGATGACATAAACAAAAAATAAATACGCCCACGCGATGCGGGAAAGCTATTTATTATTAAAATTGGGAAATAAATTATGGGTTCATCATTATTACGTAACTTATTGAACATCAAAATATGTACTTAGTATTGTGTGCTTCGGGGTCACTAGTGACTTTAGAACTCTCATTGCACGTTCCATCGCTACAGAGAGTAAGTACTCTCAGGAAATAAGCGAAATAACGCCATAGTCTTCATTCTACCATCCGAAAACTGAGCAAAGTTCATTTACATCGCGTGTTTTTCTAGAGATCGTTTGTATTTTGAACCTTATAACTATAGAATGAATGTATTCCTATCTTATCTACAAGCAGCGTCAGCCACTTTACCACAACGTCTGATCGCTATTTTGGCAGTCACAACCGGTATTGTACGTATATGCAATAGGTAGGCTATAAGCTCTATTGCTATAAGAATGAAGTCATATTTAAAACAACGTATTTATTACTTCACTCGAGATATTTGTAGCATAGTTACACAATCTAATCTCTGCTAAATTTGACAAAAACTCGTTTGATTTTGCTGTGCCAACCTAATGTTGCATCTGTTAAAATATATTGACATCTGAGGCGAGTTTGAATTAACGAAACAATCAATCCCCGAATACTTTCGTCTCGAATTAAGTCGAACGAAAATAAAACCAAACAAGATTTCCTTTCTACCCAATTTATTACCGCTGACGCATAAGAGTCTGTGTAATAGTTTACCATATGCAACCGACCGGTACTTATTATATAAGAATTTAATGTGCTCAATTAAAATAAGTTACCGTTTTATAAAAATAAGTTAACAAATCTAGCCAAGTCTCAGAACAACATTTCGGAAAGTTGTAAATTTTTTTTTACACCACAGAAGACTCGATGTCGTCTTACCGTTGTAAAGCCTTTCCAGTTTAGCTTTTATAAGGCAAAAATCCCGGATTGAGCTGATTATCAAAAGTTATGGTTATAAAGGTCCGGTTTTAACGCCAATTGTCTTGGCGTCTGACGTCCGCATGCATAGGAAATCATAGAAAACGGGAACCATTTATAGCTGTGTTTACGTGAGAAATTATATTAGTAAACATGGTAGTGCAGTTTATGAGTTACGTCAAACCGTAGTTTGACGCGCATTCATTTACATTGAAATTGGCAAATGTGAACTGTGCAATACAACGTCAGTTCTTACAAAATTTATCTTAATTTCATATCTAGGAGATGTACACTTTTGAAATAGTAATCTAATGTTCAGGTTAAATTTCGCAAAAGTTTTACGTTGAATAATTTAAAAATAATAGGTATTATAATTCTTACTACTTTAGAATCATGAATAATTGTTATTATTTTGAGTTATTCTGTTAATCTATATTTCTGACTGTTTGAGCAACAAAACTTTATACCACAAGGTTGTGACAAAAATATTTAAGTAATTATTTTATAAAATTCTATTCCTTTATATTATGCACTTATAAACTTTGAAAAAAACAAGGAGGTATCGGTGCATTTTTGTTAAAATAAATGTACCTAAGATTATATGTACTTTCATCATCTACAGCAGTCCACTGCATATATTATATAAATATACCTATTAATATTCTTGTCCGAATATTGTCTTACTTTATTCTTTTGCATTACCCTGAATAGTATAGGACTATGCGCATCTACATTTAAGTAGGTAATTGTACTTAGTTTGGAAGTAATAAAAATATAAAGCGGGGTACCCAGAAGACATTTTGATTTAGATATTATATTATTATGTTGTTCTACGGACTTTCGCTGTTGTAGAATTAGTTCTGTTATTGTAAAATTTGTTGTACAAATTGCGCGAGCGGTGGATTTTGAGTGTAAATATACAAAATTATAAAATACAAAGTCATTGTAATACGCCACCTGTACACATTATCTAATCCAATGAATAACCTGAGTTTGAATAAATGCTATTTCGCAAACATTTAAGTAGGTGTCTAATTGCAATCTAGGTTGCATTCAAGGTTCCGAATTATTTCGGCTTTTAGAAGTACAATCATGATTTCTAAACATAAAAAAATTAACAATGAAAAGTTATTAAAGAACAAATAATATTTTATTTATTATTAATTGTTTAGAAAAGATCGAGGGTTCCTTTTTTTTGGTTGAAGTTAAACTTCTTTTCATCCAACAAGTAATTCAGTTGCAACATTGTGTGCTTGTAATATGATATTACGAGCGCATTGTGAGCGCATTGTAATCACACGTTTATGAATAAATTAATACCGATTTATTGAGTACTAGTCTTAAATTTTGTATAACATTTATTTGCCGCGAGGCAATCATATATTCCGGTTCGAAAGGTAGGAAACCTCATGTCAAGGTGGATAGCGGCATTCACATGTGGTATGTTTATCACTTAAAACTAAATGGGCCGTAAAATCGTTCCCGCATCTAAGTAATAAACGAAACCTAATTATTGAAAATAAGCTTTTTTCTACTATACTAGGTGATGTGTTGATGAGCTTCACAGCCTAGTCGAAATCACAGAGCTTATCACCTCATATTATTGTTCCACTCACGAGTTGTTTGTACTTAAAACGTTCATACTACAAACATATAGGTACGGCCGTCTGGTGTATTGATAAGTGACATGGTCACTACACAAGGGGGTCGCGGGTTCGAATCCCGCCATGGGAAGATATTTCTATGATAAATATAAATGTCTTTTCCAGGGTTATGGATGTATATTCAATATCTGTATGTGTATAATAAAATCTTACATTTATTTCCGTTATCTGGTACCTGTAACACAAGTTCTTTACGAACTAATCACGGGACCAGTTAACGTGGCGTGATTGTTAATAAATATATAATATATATATATATATATATATAATATATTCGTTTGAAACAAATTTGAACACTACTATCATCTCACACCAATCGTAGAACTTACGAACGGCTTAAGATTACAAAGAAGTCACAATTACCTACAATGAAGCTTTTGTCATATTAACATTTGATTTTGTTAAAATAAATCCTTTCACATAAATCATTAATTTGATTCATAACATTCAAGGCGAAATAAATTATATTATGCAACAGTCTATTTAGTAGAGGTGGATAACCTACTTAGTGGAGAATTTTCAACGACCTTCATCAGTAGCAACTGTCTCAGCTAGGTAACTAAAGAAATAACTTGTAAATAAAACTTAGGTCAGTTACTGCTATATTTGCTATAAAAAAACACAATGAAATTACAAGAAATAAACCAATAAAAAACGCTTTCTATTTTTCTTTTATTTTCACCGACTACCTACTCTGTCATAAAATAAAAACGGCTACCTAGGCGCGGTGGATAACGTGGCTTTGAGTCGGGCAGCGAAGGAGTAGGATCCGGCACGGTTGGCTGACAAGGACAAGGTGGAGGTCTCGGTGGTGCGCAAGAGCTTTTGTGCACTCGTCCACGACAAAAATGACCTACATGAGGTCTTTCTAGACCCAACTTATCCTTCATACAACAATCGAGTACTGCTTGAGTTTTACGACAATGCCGAAAACCGTAATCGCCAGAGCTTTTGTCTATACAGTTCGCATATTGTTTAAATTCGTGCAAACAAGCTTTCTTCATATTCTTAAACAGTTGCAATGTACATGCCGTTACGCGCTTCCCTAGTTCAAGGCAGGAACGAGGATCGTTGGTTTCTTGTCGACACAGCATGAACTCGTTATTGATACTTTCACAATGCTTACCGAGGTATGGCGCAGCCGACATTAAAGTTGATGTCGACAAGTTGACCTCCGGTACAGTCAGTGTGGAGAATTGAGGCAGATCTACTTCTGCAGTTAAAACCATTATTGAATATACAACAAAACGTTACGAGATGTAGTTGTACTAGTTAATTGTAGTAGTCGTATGATGTAGTTACGAGATATATAAAGAGGTGATGAACGACAAAACTCTTAATGCCAAACGCGTGTCGTGTAAGCTACATTGTCAAAGAGACATTTTATGTTACATCCTCTTTGATAATTTAAGCATTGTACTTATTAGTAGATATAAACAAGTAGTATTTTAATCCTGATAAAAGCAATGATCGAAGATTCTGTTACTAGATAATATGTTCGTTATTAACTACCATAGATAGTAAAACCACTGTTTTAATTGTAATAGACACAAATTAAGAATAGGGTGAAAATTCATAGGTAAACCAGATTTTTTTGTTGGATAAATAGTCAAAGTAATAAATATGATAATAGATGATAAAGCTTATAGCGAATTTAACATATTTTTATTAAAATAGATAGCCTGTACCTATTTTATAATCATAACATTTCTGACCTAAACGTTTTTAAAAGTGTTTACAATGAACTCTATTCTGTTGAAGATTTCAGATCGCATGCCAGTTAGGAGAAAGTACGGGAGCAGTTACATTCGTCAATAATAAAACTGAACAAATAGAAATAATAAAATCAAACCACTCGAAAGGCTATATTATTATATTACGTCATATTTTGTTCGTTAGGAATCTTAAATGTGTTACCATTGTCGATGTAACGTTGTTTCTCAGAGATTGTTGTAAATATTTTTCAAATTTAATTTTATAAATTCTATTCGTGAATAGTTTTGATGCGTAGGTACCGGCATACGGCACCCCCTCAAAAATACCGTTAATATTTAGCCTCTGAAGTTCTACAAATGGATCTTATTGTCAGACAAAGAAATTGCATATTTGATTAATTTAGTATTATTGAAAATGACTTTTAATTATACTTTTTACCTTATCCACAAAAATACTGGCCATCAGAAGTAAGACAAGCGCGTCAGCTATATTGGTCGGCGGGCCGAGTTAGGTCTACCTAACCGCAGTATCCACGTTATCTGGATCCTGGATCTTATTAGAGTTAGGCCAATGATCAGTAAATACAGTATTATATACATAATTAATTTATTTAGTTTAATGTTTTCAAAATATACGTTAAACTGTTAACTAAAAATTTGTTAGATACGTCATGATAAGTCGAAACACGCCGTGAGTATCGTTCTTTTATCATTCGACTAGAAATGTCTACTTTTACACGACTGTTGAATGTGCTTTTGCAGTTCCGCGACTCGGCACGTGCCAACCATGTTATAGATTACTAATTTACCACAATTTTTTTATAATATAACAAAACAAAAAATTACGAGAACTGAGGTCGGCAGTGACGGTAGAGTCGGCTTATTAAAAATATTTAAATCTAAAAATCTATAATAAATAAGTACGAAGTAACGAAAATTTTAAAATAAAGTAAACAACTTTTAAAGCCCCTGTGACCTAATAGATGAAACGCGAATCGATTGATACGACAATATTTTTATAATCAAATTGATACATAGCATTTTTGCTCAATATGTATAATCATATCTTATCCAATTCCTGAATGACTTCCACGATGAAGGAGTAAAATAATGACTTCGACCACGTCTAACAGTGGGTACTATTTTTCCTCGTGCTGTCTCTGAGCTGTGCAGTGTGTTAGAATTTATTGGATACCTAGCTGTTGCTAATTAAATATTCTATAGTAATTGTAGTAACAATTAAAAATATTTTACTGTTCCTTTTGTATATCTGTGCCCACGGCCTCGTGATTGCGATATCGTTCTCGTAAAATTTTGAAACAAATTTAACCAATCCCTGTGGTAATTATTGATTTGTCATTATTGACGTCTTAAATTTTAATTTGATTGTTAATGCTTGCCATACACTTATTATAAATTTAATTGATTAATATCATTACATTATTCAATACAATTCCATAACCTCTAGTATCATAAACCATATAGTTTATTCTGTTCAAATCGATTTATTAACCACTAGATGATGACCGAGCTTTGCTCGGGTTTTTTTTATAACGTCATCTTGTGTCTTTAAAGCGGTTAGTTGCCCTCAATTAAGAAAAATAGTATTATTATTCGCCAATAGATGTCAGGATGAGTTGATTATTGAAAACACGAATAAAACAACATTTTCTGAAAACAAATCGTAGCTAGATAGATTTATCGCCCCCGAAATCCCTTGTATACTAATTTTTATGAAAATCGTTGGAGTCGTTTCCGAGATTCATATTATATATATTAATATAGAAGAATTGGAAGGCACAACTATGTACTTTGCATTAGAAATACAGGACTATGTTAAAAATGCACGTGGGATAAAAATACATTCCTCCACAAGCAACTAAGCAAATGCACAATTTTTCGAATTTCATTTTTATTACCTACTACTTGTTCTTGTTGTTTACTGTGTGTGCTATAACGGATGACAAACTTTACAGCACAGGGACAATCTGTGGTGTGCCCTGCAGTGCGTACCAGCAGTGGATGGCTGGATCTATTCCCGCTACCCTGTAGAAAGCACTCAGAATGTCGCGTGATGAGCAAGCAACATGTTTGCTGCAACGGTTTTTGTACCAAGGGTATAAAAGCCACAGCACCATTACAAAGGTCAGTCAATTAAAAAAAAAAACTTTCGCTTTTGTGTTAATTTAAATTAACCTTTTCGATTATCTACATATTTCAATATTTCCTGGAAACTAATAATGTAATTATTTTAAACAAGTGAATGATAAACAACTTAAGTTGAAACGGCATTTTAGGACAAGGACGGCAGCTAAACGCGTATTTGTGGGAACAAATCAATTACTTAAACTGGGGACAAAAGCATTTTTAGTTTATATAATCATAATATGGACTGGTGCTGTTACTACTTTATTTCTTTATTATCTGAAGAAACAGCAAATGAAAGTATAGCTATCGTATCCATTACACAAATATTTCGTAAATGTCAATGTATTTATAATGTGAAAGCCGATTTTAATAGGCAATTTTTCGTTGCCCATATAATTTAAATAATGTACTTTGTTAAATGTTAGTCCGCATTAAAAACAATATCCATTTTTTTTGCAAGCGCGAACTTTTATTTGTGCTTAGATTAGAATAATTTGTAGACTACATGTTGTAAATAGGTACCTAAGCTAAGGTATGTTTTAGAATGTTGGTAGGCCAATAGAAAATATTCATACTATTAGACCCACATTTAAATTATTTTCATTATGATTCACTTAAGGCAAACGTATTATATCTGAATTCTACTGCTTAACTAGAGCTTAACATCAAAAGAGGAGCTTAAATTGGTTTTAGAGCTTGTTAGGAATAAAAAATACGTCACTAGATATCGGCGGTTTTGCCTGTAAACTTATTTATTGGTTTTATTCGCTAGACGGCGCGTTTCTATTGGACTATGTTTTGCATAAATGAAAATCTTCTACACAATAATGATCCCCTTATAAAATTTGTAGTCAATCATTAACTGTCTAACGGTTCTTCTTCGAATCTATGATATAAATGTTAAATTTATTACAAGGTCTTTCTAAAATTCATACATAGAATGCATTAGAATAGTATCTTTACAAGTACCTACCTACAATTTTAATCTGGCCTGTAATGTTTGAGAAACACTGTCCTTGGGTAAATCAAAAACATGTAATAATTACATTAAAAACCATGATAATGCTATCGGTCACGGACTTAGTTAAAACCTTGACCAGACTTCAGTATTAAAGGGCTCGAATCTGTGATTTGCTCGACTGTTTAATATTATTTATCTTTCATTAACGCTTCTAGACGCTTCTTTCATTGAAGCTGTTACAACAGTAGACATGAAAGCGATGCAAATATGATTGCAGATGTAGCGCACCCGTGATTGTAGAGTAGAAATGCTCAGGTACATTTATATTTAGTACACGACCATGATTAAACAGTGATGCACCTTTATTACTCAAGGAATGCTTTTAATAGTATAGGATCCCGATATAAAACGACCTTCACCGAGATTTTTATTTGATGAAACGTATTTTATATTCAATTTAATATGTCAATAAATATATGGGTATAGGCATAGGCATATGGCATATAGGCATAGGCATATATGGGTTGCCTAACAAATCTCAGTCCAGGATACGATTAATTAATATATATATTTATTTAATTATCTAACTTTGTATTGTTTAACAAACATTCGGAAGGGAGTCTTAGATGATCGCAAAAACAATTTTTCTATACTAATATTATAAAGAGGAAAGATTTGTTTGTTTGTTTGTTTCGAATAGGCTCCGAAACTACTGGACCGATTTGAAAAATTCTTTTTCCATTAGAAGCCGACATTGTCCCTGATGAACATAGGCTACTTTTTTTAATTTTTTTTTATTTATTTTTTTTGTTTCATGTGTGTTTTAATGTTTCCGAAGCGAAGCGAGGGCGGGTCGCTAGTCGTAAGATAAAATTACTTTTCTCGGAAACCGTTATTCTAATCCTTGTAGGCAATCTGAAAGTTGCTTTCGAAGTTTTACAACTATGTACATAAAATCAAAATAATTAGTTAGTTGCTAACTTCCGAATTGATAATTGCCGTTCCTGTCCTAGAATTTCAATTAGGTAGGTTGGTACGTAGTTTACATAATATAGAGTAGTGAAACTATGTTGGAGCTTCACTAAGTTTGTAGATCAAATGTTTTTATATCGACGCTTGAAAGGCAAACATGACTAAGCAACAATAACTGCTTGTACATAAATGATAGGCAATAACCATATTCGATGCGCAAAAAAAAAAGGTATTTCTAGGTCTATTAAAATCATTTCAATCCTACAGCTACTAGCTAGGTTCTACTACAGCTAGATTCGTTAAAATAAATTTTGTTTTCATGTATTTCAACTTTAAATTAGTCTACTGTAAAGATCACGCATTGTCGCTTAGTCACGTTTGCCTTTCAAGCGTCGATATGTAGATCTAGTTGCACCCCCGCCTTTTTATCATAGTTCGAATATTGGTTTTAGCACAACCCCCGTTCAGATCCTGAGTAGTGTAGTCGAGCCTAGTAGTACAAGCACAAGCACGAGCACAAGCACAACAACTAGTACAAGCACTTCTACCACAACTACCACGACAACGACTACAACGACTCCGAGTACCACCAGCTCGACAACAACGACAACGACGACACCACCGCCTCCGCCTCCGCCGCCGACCACCACCACCACAACGGAAGCGTCGCTACCTTTCCTACAGCTGTTACCTATACAGATACCTGAAGCTACCACGGCGCTAGCAAAGGCCCCAGCTAAAACTGGTAAGATTGCTCTTTTGTATCCATCTATGAATTTTCGGCACAACACTATGTGCTCGGTACTTAATTCTAAAGTCTGTTAAAAAATCAATAATTGTAAAATGTAATAGCTAAAGGTTCGCTTAATTGGTAATAAGAAAATTAGCTTCTTCTCAGTTTGTGATTTGACTGTAGAAGTATCTACATCTTTAGCGTCAGAATTTATTATTTAAATTGTAGGCAACAGCGTAAAAAGTGATTTTGACGTAAATTATTCTCATACACGCAACATTGGTTCGGTTTACGAGTATAACGTGGATTACTCGAGCGCAGGAAAAACACAAAAGCTGGTGTGTCCGAAGAGGGGAACAGCGCCTGTCATTCTGTTCCCGATTCCGTGCGACAACAATGCCCAATGCCGAGCCAGCAGCGGGCCAGACCAAGTTTGTTGCGATAAACGTTGCGTAAAAGGTGTGCCCGCCCCACGGCCGACGTCGGCGCCGCAGACTCACCAGCGTAAGTAACGCTGCGATCCTGCGATCTAATAACTTTAGAAATATCAATAACTAGCGACCCGCCCTCGCTTCGCTTCGGAATCATTAAATTTCACTATTGATAGGCGAAGCCCGCCATGTTGCTCGCGGTACGACAATAACTGCGGATGACGCCGCGGGGCGAAGCTAGTCTAAAAAAAGTAGCCTGAGTTACTCCTTATATTATCAGCTACCTATCAGTGAAAGTTTCGTCAGAATCGGTCCAGGCGTTCCAGAGATTGGCCGGAACAAACGGTTTTTTTTTTATTGCTTAGTTGGGTGGACGAGCTTACAGCCCACCTGATGTTAAGTGGTTACTGGAGCCCAGAGACATCTACAACGTAAATGCGCCACCCACCTTGAGATATAAGCTCTAAGGTCTCAGTATAGTTAGAGCGGCTGCCCCACCCTTCAAACCGAAACGCATTACTGCTTCACGGCAGAAATAGGCAGGGTGGTGGTACCCACCCGCGCGGACTCACAAGAGGTCCTACCACCAGTAATTACGCAAATTATAATTTTGCAGGTTTCATTTTTATTACACGATGTTATTCCTTCACCGTGGAAATCAATCGTGAACATTTGTTGAGTACGTATTTCATTAGAAAAATTGGTACCCGCCTGAGATTCGAACACCGGTGCATCGCTCAACACGAATGCACCGGACGTCTTATCCTTTAGGCCACGACGACTTCGACGACGAGTTTTTTAACTCGTTCGCGTACAAGTTAACTCAAATTAGTATGGAGTTGGAACGATTGCCGCTATCGGCAACTGTTGCCGACTGTTTTTACGCGATCGAGAAGTTAAAAAAGTCACACTAACTAAGCACAGGACCAGGGCCGGAATTAGGGGAGGGCAACCGGGGTGAAAGCCCCGGGGCCTCGACAAACGGAAGGCCCGCACAATAGAGACATTGGAAAAAAATCTTTCAAATTCCGACAAGTAAACACTAGTAAACATGTTTTTCTTCCTCCGAAATTTAATTTCATATAATTCTTGTCTCCGAATCTTCGATCAACAATAGTAGTAGTACTATTGATGATCGAAGCTCCGAATATATTTATGTTTGTTAAATACTAAGAGAATCCACTTGGTTTTACAATAAATTATTTATTGGAAAACTCGACTGAAAAAAATTATTCATTTTATTTGGAAAATAATTTGGGGCCAGGGAGGCGGCTTCCACTCCTGTTGCCCCGTGGCCTCCGGACCTCTAAATAAGGAAGGCCCTGCACAGGACAATATAAATCCATATGTATACTGAATCATCATCATAACTTTCTTGTTTATCCTCCGATTTCTCCTCAGCATTACTTGGAGTGGTACCTCGAGAGTGTCCTGCGGCACCACTGGGCGAACTCTTGTTCGAAGTGCAATCGTGCAAGACTGATTCAGATTGCTGGCCTCGTATATGCTGTCCCGACGGCACCCGCTCCTACTGTCGGACGGCACGAGCTCGCCTTGACCTGGTGCCCATCGCTAACCAGATAGATGGCCGTTAGTACTAAAAATTCAGTTTTAGGCAATGCCTGCGAATTCTGACCTCATCTGGTGCTAAGTAATTACCGGAGCAACGGAGACGTAACGTTTGTATTACGAATAGCATTTAAAGTAAGGGTGAGCAACCTTTTTAATCAATGGGCCAATTTAAAGTTTATTTTTTTTGGCGGGCCGCACATAGATTAACTCTTATTAATAATTTACGAACCATTATTTATTTATTAAAAACAAACAAGAAAAGAACAGAAAAACGAATTGATAAGAGAAAGTCGATAAAATTAATTCAATTTTAGAAACGCTTGGCGGGCGCCGCTCATCCTTGATTTAAAGTATTAATTTGCACTCCTTTGAACTACACGCAGTTAGAAATATATTACATGAAGTAGAGTCCAACATAACGCCTCAAGTTACCACCGAACCAGACGAAGGGGTAACGAACAGCCGTCGTCGCCCTAGACACGTCATTTTATTTAACTAACGGACACAACCCATTACAGTTTCTTATCGAATTTCTCAGTGGGCCGCGATTCCGACTCGGAGATAGAGGCCGTTTTCCAATTACAGCACAAGAGCGCATTATGCTGCATAATGCTAAACTAAGCTTCAGTATAATTCTGCATTGTGCGTCACTGAGTCGCATTATGCTCTGTAATTGGAAAACTACCATTAAGTAATGGTTAATTCACTAAAGTCATGCTATTGCTAGATATTAACAATTCTCTCAGGTTGAGCCTCGCCGACTCGCTCACTAACCAAAGTGAAGCTGGAATAGCCCCTCAAGGATACTGCAGTTAGGTAGGAAAAATTCATGTTGCAATCGGACTGCTGAAATGCATCATGACAAACAAAAAGCTGATAAAGCCCGTAACCTTAGTCAGACAATACGCTTGAAATGTATTTAAGCTCCCTATTATTTAAGAATAATTCTTAATTTTATAGCGGTACGAATGTTGGAGCAGTATTTACAATGTACACCGCCACCTCAATACGACGTGTTCCCTCAACGCTGTAGCTCCAGCGTGGATTGCTTCCCGAACTTGTGTTGCGCAGAGGGTGGCAAAAAACATTGCAGGCCACCACAAAGAAGTCTTCTTGCATTGCTGGCCGGAGTTACGCAGGTTAGTTAAGCTTCAGTGTACGTTAATCAGATAAATTTACAATTTACTTTTCAATTCAATTTATATTTACATTTTCCTTTCTTCGTGAAGTTAATTGAAACGAAAAAAGAAGTATTTCGTTAAAGAGCCTTGTAAAATCCGCATTGACATTCCAAACCTACGTCAGTAGTTAGTTGATTTGTTCTTTAATACTGTCGATCGGTAGAGGAACTCTCACGTATCTTCAAACCAAAAGGCGGGCTAACAATATGCTCAATTCTTGAATGCTGTCCGAAAATATCCATTAAGTTTAGTTAAGATATTTTCTTGGGCGAAGGTAATCGCTTACCACTAGTTGTTTCCTCCTTTATTTTTTTCGGGCAATAAGTCTTATTAGAAAAAAAGTTTCTTGACAAAAAATAGAACTTATAAATAAAATGTTAACGTCAACTAGTAGACTTAGCAGGTCTACTTATGCGAAGACTTCATTTATTCACGCCACTTGGCACTTATACCCAAATAAGTCCACACTGATGGCAGGATGGATTGATTGTGAGTCAGGATTGGTTGGCACAATTATCCTGCCACATCTGGTGCTGTTGAAATTTCTACCACAAGCGGAGTGTACGGCCTCCACTACTACGGGCAGTTCTAGTTGTACCTACTATAAATAATATGTATAATCGAATAATCGCAATCTGTCAAAGTATCGAGTTTCTTACTCGACGACTAAACAATCGGTGTTTTTCGATTCCAAATATGTGTAAATTATACAGTAGACACGTGACATGTGATGGGTCCAAAATAGAATCACTCATCTCATCTCTTGGTATTCACTGGAGAATAGGCAGCGGCGTTCTCATAGTATCCTATCAGTGTAGTGCGCCAGCGGTATTTCCTGTGGGCAGGTCGTATTGTAAGCCCTAACGGATGTGCTGTGAGCCGGCAGTGGCTGTCTGGGCTCCAGTAATAACTTAACCATATTATGGGCACTAATCTCGCTCACCTATCATTTTTAAAGAACTCCTTTATATGTCACGATTTTATTTTTTTAACAGCCCTATTAACATTATCCTGAACATTTGGTGTTACTTTACATATTCATGCAAGGTGGAGTAGGGAATCTGGCAATAACTCACTTTTATTTGTTACAGAGAGTTGGTTCAACAATAGTAAACTTCCGACAATCTCAAGCGAATGCGAATACTGTGTAAATACTTGTTAGATACCATAGTTATATTTCTGTAATTGTATAGTTTTGAAGTTTTTTTTTTACTTTTGTACAGATTTTTTAATACTTGTAATATATTCTAAATTTCTATATTGGCTGTTTTATTGAACCACCTAACAGTATTATTTATCACACCACTTCTCACCATGGAGAATCTCATAGGGACTTACTGGTGTTAGAGAGAGATCTTACTGGTGATAGGACCTCTTGTGAGTCTGCAAAGGTACCACCACCCTGTCTATTTCTGCCATGAAGCAGTAATGTGTTTTGGTCTCAAGGGTGGGGCAGCCGTTTTAACTATACTGAGACCTTAGAACTCATTTCTCAAAGTGGGTGGTGGCATTTATGTTTTAGACATCTATGAGCTCCAGTAACCACTTAACACCACATAGGCCGTGAGCTCGTCTACACAACTATGCAATAAAAAAAAGGATTTATAAGCTAGTTTGCTCAGTTATTGGTGATTTGTATGTTAGTTAAGCTTCATATCATAATGTTCTAATCATTCACAACTTTATGATGACCATTTATCAATTGAAAAATATTTTTTCATTTTGCTCTGTCATATTCTAATGCAGTGAAATTGAAACACTGTAAGTGTTGTAAAAAATGACCAATTAAAACAAAGTGTTTACTTAAAAGTAAAATTTATTATTCCTACTCCATTTAGTCCAGCTGAAACAAACAAAAACATATTAATATTTCCCAAAGTACATCTGTGATTTTACAGATTAAGTATGTCGTAATTCTAAATCTCAAACTTAATAAAAAGTTAATGGAAAAGTGATAAGGTCCAGCCCTATTATACAACTCATTTGAAAGAGTACCTGTACAAATCTTTCTTTTTCAAAATAATATTTACAAATTCACAAAAAAAAAAAAAATATTCATATGAATTTTTTTCCCCTTATTCCTCAGATGGGTGGACGAGCTCACAGCTCGACTGGTGTTAAGTGGTTACTGGAGCCCATAGACATTTATAATGTAAATGCGCCGCCCGCCTTGAGATATAAGTTCTTAGGTCTCAGTATAGATATATTTTATAACAAAGAGTTGAAATGTCACTGTCCTGTTCTCAATGTCTAATTCTCTCACTTATTTTTAGTACTGGATATTAAGCTTTATAGTACAACACTGGGTAATGTGGGTAGCACTATTTCCTTTAGTATTATTTGAAAGAATGAATTTTAATTCAAGTAAGACCTATTGTGTAGTAGCATTTATTTTGTGATTGATATCTGCGCACTGAGCCTTAAGCTCCTCTGGGCATCTAGAGCAATAAAAAGATAAGGTTATACAAAGCTGTACTCAAAAAAATGGCCTACCAGTAGTAAACATACAATAATGAACTAAACACCGTAGAGGAAGTAGAGAATTAACTGAGCACTATGGAAGGATGATAAGGAAGTCGTAGAAGTACCTCGAGGGGTATCACGGTATTTAACTAAACGATGGCCTATGATACCAATATATCAACCAAAAAGGGAACATAATAGAATCGTCACAGTAGTACAGAAAAAATGAGGACAAAAACCAGTCTTATTAAGAAAAACAGGATTAAATAAACAGGAATAAAAAATGCATTATTACCTTCTTGAATCCTATGTCATGAGCATACTCTCTGAAGCACTGTCTGCATATGTTCAAACCGTACTTGCGGATTAAGCCATGCCTGTTGGAGCAGGATCGGCTGCAAAATTATAATTCAACCATTCAGCACGTGTAATAACCAAACATTGCATTGAAAGTTTCATTTCGATACAAATTGATAAATGTGTACATACCATGACCGAGATCCTTGTCCGTATCTGCGAGGGTGAGAATACCAAATATTTGCGTGGCCCATTTTAAGAAATTAAATTGTTTCTCGCTAACGAGCAACAAATTAGATACACCTTCAAGATGGCGAACTTGAACGAAAGAACGACAAATTGAAAGAGCAGTGACACTGGCAGTAAGTGTCAAAATAAAATGTAGTAGTTCCGTTTATCTAACAAAAAAAGCGAAGGTATCACACCACACAGCCAAATCTTTCATAGTAATTTTATTAAAAAATTTTATTTGATAAACAATATGAAGCAACAAATATGAATGAAATGAGATAAACTTGATTTATTTGAGATTTAATCAATTGACATTAAATGAAATAAATCAAGAAGAGTTGGGATGAAATAAGCTCTCAATAAAATGATGGTTATTTATTGAGATTTATCAATTACCTTTTCGGAAGCGCCCGAGAGGTTACGTTCAGCGGCATTGTTTCATTTTTTCTCATTTATCCACATTCACAGATGTTAAATAGTCAATAAGTTACCACCATCATCATCATTCTCCTGCCCTTCTCCCAATCACCTGGGGTCTGGGGAACCAACATGTTTCATCCTTCCATACTCTTCTTAAGGGGTAGATGTTGCTCGCGTCCGTATGATTACCATCTTTTCCTAGACCCGCCCTACACGCGCCCTCCAGGTGGTGCAAAATGAGCAACAACGCCAAGCAACAGGCGCCGGTTAATTAACCTGAATAATAGTAACCACAAACCATGAGGACTAAATTCCCTCAATAAGAGTGGCGATGGTACCCTTGGAAAGTATCATTAGTATTTCTCCCAACCCATTTAAAAAAATATGAAAAGTCAAAGTAATGAGTGTGATTTGTCAAGGGGGCCGGGTAGCCCCCGGCTAACCCCAGAACCCGGGATAATCTCAAATAAATTTAGTGGTCTTCAAATTGATCTAACAGACGAAGACTCTGAAAGTGCCACAGTTAGAAAAGCAAGCAAGCCGCCGCCAATTGTAGAATCTAGATCACCAGAGTTCTATCGCAAAGGCATAAATGACCTTCCTATTAGATGGCAGCAATATAAAGATAATAATGGTAGATATTTTGATTAAATAAATACATTAAATGAAAAAAAAACTAATTTAAAATTTTCAGTACAAATTGGCAATTTCGTACTTAACCCTCAGGATAAAAGGCTTTATCGGAAAGAAATAAATGTATCTTTTACATACCGTACAGTACATACCTACCTCAACCGCAAGTAGAATAACAAGTACATATATAACACAATGTAAGCATGGAGTTAATAAATACCTACAACACTAACTCTATGAACACAAGTCCTTATATATAATATACTAGCGACCCGCACTCGCTTCGCTTCGGAAACATTAAATTTTATTATTGATAGGCAAGTCCCACCATGCTGCGCGCGGTACGACAATAACTGCGGGTGACGCCGCGGGGCAAAGCTAGTCCAAAAAAGTAGCATAAGTTACTCCTTATATCATCAGCTACCTATTGGTGAAAGTCTCATCAAAATCGGTCCAGCCGTTCCAGAGATTAGCCGGAACAAACAGACAGATAGACAGACAAAAATTGTAAAAAATGTTATTTTGGTGTATGTACCGTATATATAATATATTCATATGCATATAGTAAAAAGCGGTTATTTCAATACTACAAACAGACACTCTAATTTTATTTTTAAGTATAGATAATAATTATTTTTTAAGGGATTTTGTGGTAAAGAAGACCTTTAAGTCATGTCTTATTTTAATTTATATTCTTATTTTTATGAAAAATGATAAACTGGAGTTAAATGAAATGAAGATGATTAATTTGAGACATTAATCAACTGGGATGAAATTAAATGAAATGAAATGAGATGATATGGGATGAAATATAATCTCAGTAAAATGGTAGTCATTTACTAAGATTTTTTCAGTGGACTTTTTGGAGGATCCGGAGATGTTACGCCCAGCGGCTTTGTTTCATTTTCCCACATTTGTGTACTTTCACAGATATTAAACAGTTAATAAACCACCATTATTACACATTTAAACCCGAAGAAACACTAAATAGATAAAATAAAACAAATCACACAACTTCACTCCTCGCGTTCCCGCCAAAAAGTCTTAAACACTCTAATATGGTTCAAACCATAGATTATACACTTAATATATTTGAGGTTCAAACCATAGATTATACACTTACTTAATATATTAGAGATAGATGCGCAACTCTCATTTTTATTTTTGCTTTAGTTAAAGCCCGGTCCAGCAGGCGTCGCTACGGTCGATTATTAGTCTCCCTACCCCCCACCAGGTGGCTTTTTTAGTAATTTTAATATTTTTAATAACTCTCTTTATGAAAAAATCTTATCGTTTAGAATCGCTGGAATTCCCGGTAGTACTTATGAGATATTAAGGAATGTTTGATTGTGTTCAGCATTCTAATCGATAAGATCTTTTCATACAGAGAGAAAACAGTTTTTTAAAATAAAAAGCTGTAATTCTCTGTAAGCTATTTAATTTCCCTATATTACAAACAATTTTCGGTTAAAAGATTGTATGAACGTACAATTGTATAAAACTTCGAATAACAATAACTCCTCTAGATTAATCCTACTAGCGTACTTATTAACATTAAATCGAAAGTTATCTAAAAGTTAATTAAGTCTAGATAATCAAATCATTCAATGTCAATTAAGTCATTTGTGCGAAATATAAACATGTCAGCTTTCCATTATAAACATAGTAGACAATTTGAATTAAATTTAATAAATTTGTTTCTTAATGATAGCAGTTCTTGCTTAAAGTTGATCGTGACAGATCATGACCTTGTATGAAAATATTACATCTATAAATACTACCTATGCTTCGTCATACAATAATTGTCATTTAAACTAGCATTGTAGAGATAATACACACACTAAAGTGAATACTAAATTATTCTTAGCATTCTTATAAACATTTAGAAATTTAAGAAACGATTAACCCACAATCATGTTCATAACATGTGACATTTTGTTCTGCACAAACGTTTTGTTACATGATTTGAAAAACAAAAAAAAACAAAAAATGTTTAAAAAATGTAATGATGATTTAAAGTACTCTTAAATATTGATAGTTTGTACTTAATGACACTTATAGTAATCTTAGACATGATTACAATAGTTATACTTTTATTCTTTAACTAAATTATTTCTATTCTGACGTTTCTGATGCTTTAGCTTTGGTAATACTAGATGAAACAAACAGCAGATTGAAAGAAAATCATCTTAAAGTTAATTACATTCATTACAAACCATTAGTTTGCATTTTGTTACAAAAGAAACTGATGTTCGTTACATGCAAATGAATTATAAACATACACATGCAAACATAAAATGTAAATTTATCTTTTAATCCAAATTAAATGTACATTAATATTACATCTAAATAATAGAAAGGGTCTCGAAAATTTTTATTGCACTCAACAGCAGACGAGCACACAACCCGGCTCATGATAAGTGGTCACCAGTGCTTATAAACTTCAGCAGTGTCATAGGGGTTGCTGTCTATCACTTAAGTTTTAATATTATTAATATACTCAGTCACAAGCATATTGATTTCACATAATGAAAATGTAAGAAACATAATCATGTTTGGGCATTTTCATTTATATCTGCTCATACAGAAAACACAAGTTAGCAAATATATTCCACAGTTAATCTAAATAATTGCAAATAATGCTTTTGAAGATCGTTGACTTTTGATCATTAATTAAAATCATCTTCTCGTAGAATTTACAAAAGCTCATTTACAAAAATTTATATCAGTATTTCATATATTACTAACTTACTAATTACAACTATTCAAACGTAATAGTATAACTATAAGAACTAAACAACCTATTTTAAAACAAAATTGGCATCAATTTAGTTCTTATGAACTATTTCATCTATTAATTTATAAATTATAAACATATTTAAAAAAATTAAGATCCCTTGTGAGTTCACATTCCTTGCTGAATCAGTTTCTCTTCTGAAACGGAGAAACAAAGTATCTTAAGTATGTAACAAATATTGAAAAAATACGACCATGAAAAATTTAGTGTTAATGTAATCATACTTACAAATTAATATATTACATAACACATTCTGGTTCAAATATAGTGCATCAATCTTTTCATGTTTCAGACATTTTAGTGCTCCTTATAATTTTTCCATAAAATTTTGTCATTATCAAACCTTTGTCTACAAAAATAAAAACATTATTTTATATTGGGTAGAAGGATGAACGTGGTCACAGGCCACTTGGTGTAACTTGGTTATCAAACACCAGGAAACAAAATGTGAATGCCATCATCTAACTTTGGATGTGAGATCAATTGTGCTGTATTTTATTTAAACAGGAAAGCATGACTGATTGATCATTCCAAAAAACTAGTTCGGGCCCACTTGACAATAAGCATATAATACGCTGAGTTGCAAAACATAAATACTTCCACCCACTCGAGACAATTTTATTATCTGAGGTGTGTGTGTGATAGTACGAGACTTAACACCGACTGTTTTAATCAAACTTAACATATATGATAGCTAGGGAGCAGAAATAGGAAGGACCATTAGTTGGTGCTAATTCATTTAATTATATTATGAATAATAATTCTGTTAGCAAATAATATACCGGGAAAATAGTGTAAACTCACCGTTATCAAGGCATCCGAAATAGCATTTCATTTTCGATCTTCGAGGCATGCTGATTTTTAATAATAAACTTTCTGTAAGAAACGAAAATAGTTACACAGGCTTACAAAACGCTAACGAAGAAAAAAGTATTGGAACCAAGTTATGTCTAAAGAGAATTCAAAACAGAGTTTCTCAATGTCTAATCGTCTAATATTCTCATAAAGCTAAAAGATGCTCTAAATTAATACTACAACGTAAAATAACTCACACCAAGACCAAAAAAAACGATTTAAAAAATTAAATCGTTACGACATTTTGAAAACTTTTTTTTTTTTTTTTGAGATTTTTTACGGCCTTGGAATTTTGAAAACTTCAAAGCAGTGTTTCCACTTAAGTTTTTTTTAACACATTTTACCCTAGTTTCTTTTGAATTTATCCCTAAAATTTCCTAGACAACTTTCATAAATCCTTTATATAGAAAGCATAAATAAAATACAGAAAATAAACCACAGCATATTATTTAATGTAGGTATATATAATATAAACGCCCCCAGAAGATCATAGATCTATAGGATTAGAATTTTCAAGGAAGTCGACGCATTTCTTTTATATTCTTTTGCTGCACGCAACCTAACACTGTTCGGTTCTAAAATTGAGCAATTGTTTGCTGGCAAAGTTGGGAACTTTCTATGAAGCAAGCCGTTCAGGGTTTCATTAGAAAGCCTGTTTCTTTTGTCAGTTTTTACATTTGAGAACACTGAATAATCTTTCCACCTCAGTCTTTGAAGAAGGAACTGCTAGCAAAAGTGAAATGACAATTACAAGGTTTTCGTAAATGAAATTACCATGATAATCTTTCATGGTACATGAAGTACCTGTATATTACAATACAAGTAAGTTCTGGTGACATCAACGAAAATAGGTAAATAAAAGTTTGGCGGATTATACTTATTGGGATTCTGGGGAATCCCTAAGAAAAAAGCAGTGGCTTAATCTATGATTTACTTTACTAGAGGGTTACTGTTGAATCAAACCTTCTTAATAGTTTTTATACACAACTCTGTTTTATTCTTTTACTTGTCAACTCGACTTAATGTCATTCTCTCTCCATAAAATAAAATGTTCATTGTTTTACTTTAAAAACCGTTTATTTTAAAATTCACAACAGTTACTAGTATAGGCTTTGCTTTTTATATTTTTTAAATTGTCTTTATCATCCAAAATATCAGCTATTTTTCCCTAAAAAAGGGAGAATTCCCTAAAAATGGAAGCACTGCTTCAAAGTACGCTAACCTTTTTAGGTGAATGAAGTTAGCCCCTCAAAAAAATTTTTTTTTCCTGTTTTCTACTTATTTTCTATTAATTCGTTTGTTCATCATTTGTTCTTGATTGTTCACTGTTAATAATTGTTTGTTCCCCATTAATTTATTTTAAAAAAAATATTAAAAATATATCTAAAAGTTAGCCCCTCGATTGCAATTTTTAATATTTTTTCGTCCTTAATTACTCGTAAATATTCATTTTCGATTGTTCTTATATAAAATACGTTTGTTCTCTTTCGAAATTACTCATTTTTTGTTTAATTAATTGTATTAGTTGAATAAATGTATACAAAATATGTGTACTGCGCATGCCACAAGTGTATAATCTATGGCGCATGCGTCAACTATAATGCCTAAACTTTCTACGCGGTTTTAATCGTGAAAAAAAAACAATTATAAATCCTGAAGGATCAATTAATTGGTATACAGTTTAATTAAAAAAATTAAAAAATAAATAAATAAAATAATGTGCATTCGCGTAAAGTTAGCCCAAATACATTTTTTCCATCCTCCTATATACCTATCGCTATGAAGGTATAAAAAAGATAGGTTAAGAGTTCAGATAGGTAATATAAACAAATAAGTAAATATGTTCATTATTTATCTTTCAAGAGATAATGTAGGTATACATTATAATAACATTTTGACACAGTCGAAATTATATTCCTAACATTAGTAAAATAAAATTTTAATATTTTTTTTATAGGTTATGTATTAAAATTGTTGGAAAATTATTTCATGTTTTAGCTGGAAAACGACATGGAGAATTATATGCAATACAACATAATGAGCTCCATCAAATGAATTCGAATGAAACCAAACTGTTTACCATCCAAATTCGATTGTCGGGCAGATAGAAAACGAAAATTCACTCATAGTGAACCTCGGCCTGCATTTGTGAAACGGCAAAGACTCACTATTATCAAGGAAATTGAAGAGACGACTAAAAATGAGATGTGTCGTATTATTATACCTTTGCCATCTTGTAGTCAAGGTAGGTGTAACTGTCAATAATTAGTTACACTCACAGCTGATCTCCTAATCAAATAACAATATCAGAAAAAATGAGAATAGTTAGTTAGTTAGTGGAAGTAGCCAAAATGGGCAAGTGGATCTCAGTTCCTATTACATAAGGTACTAGGAAGTTTGTGAAAATGAAAATTTATCACAGTGTAATATCACTTACTTACTTTAACAGTGAAGGAAAACATTGTGATGAAACCTGCACACCTAAATGTTCTTAGGATTTTCTTAGGTGTGTAATCCACCAACCAGCACTAGGCCAGCGTGGTGGACTAAGGCCTAAAAACCCTCTCAATGGTAGTGAAGGCCAGTGTCCAGCAAGGGGATATATTATATGGGCTGATGATGATGACTAGGAAGTTAAATACTACTACTACTACTACGACAGTACACATATAATCCTATATATTTACAAACTATACGTTTGTTGGAAATTGCTAACATTATTTCATATTTCCAGATGTCCAGCCACTTGAAAATAGGTGTAGTAATGACAAAGCTATCCAAGTAGCTCCAGCACAGGAACACAAAGGCAAGGCAAGTGTGTATTGCCACATCACCCCTTAATATATCTGAAGCAAGTATAAGTAAACAATCAGAACCAGCAAAAAAAAAACTTGTTCCTGAGGACAAATTTGACAGTGATGAGTCAAATGCACCAGCAACAGAAGGATCAACTGTTGACTATGGGTTATAGAAGAAGATTAATTCATATTTATTTAAATTAATATTAATGAATATTAATTTAAATTATCATGCAAAATTCGTGGTCAAAACATATGTGTATTTTATAAATAAATATTCATTCTCAGTATTAATGTTGTTTTAATCATCGATTGAAAAATTGGTTCTTAATGAATTTAGTTGGAGCTAAATGCTGCTTGGAGCTTAATACTTTCGAATAACATAAACACGTGACTTTAAGCATAAACATATTTTTAGGTAAATACTTTATTTAGCTTTGCTGGATTTATCTAAGATTTCGACATACCAAAATTTCATACAGGAACGACAGATAGATAGCTATCTGATTGAATACCCTTGTAGAATTGAGCTTCGAAGAAAAGTTTATTCTTATTCTTTATTAGACTTTATTCTAGTTGCAGTGTCGGTTAGAGAAGCTGTGCAAGCTTCTCTAACCGATACTGCATAGAATAAATAGTCATTATAATTATAAAATATATTTCTGTTTACATACCATACAATTTTCATAGTTCAAATATGAATTTGGATTGATATGAATTTATTTCGATTATCAAAATAATTTGTATTAAACATTTATATTTCCTCAAAATTTCTATTTTTATAATAATGACTGTGACCACCCCATAAATCACAAAATTAAAAATATTAAAGATAACTTATTTTTAAATCATATATTAAAAATTATAAACAGATCGCGAATTAAAATATTATATTATGCCTATCATTCTTAAATAATTCAGTAATGAATTTTCGCATCGCCGCGCCGTATATAATTAATATGAATAATAGGGTATTGCCCACTGTGCTAAAAAAAACATAAATTATGTTTTTTTGATAGATCTACAAACAAGCAAGTGAGTAATGCTATGTTTCCATAAATAAAAAGGCAAAAAAAAATTAAAGAAAGATATTATGCACAAGTTCAAATGCATATGTATTGTGCTAAAAGTAAAACTTGCTACTTTTGTGTAGCATCCAGCAACTTTGAAAAAAATAATCAGGTCACTATAATTAGTAGGTATTGATTTTGATTCCGAGTAAGTTGCACAGTTGTTAGATAATGTAGTTTCTTTTTGGAAGAATAACAATTTTCTAATCTTACAAAAAATGTAATGTTAAATATTTAAAAAAAACTTTATACCTATTTTCCTTTTAGGGAGTACAAAATATTGATGTGTACAAAGTGAATGTGATTTAATAAAAATAATATTTCAATTTAAATTATGTTTTATTAAAAATTATTCTTAACATACAGGTACAAAGGTTACATAACATTAATATTTATTCCTTTTCATATATATAAGCCCATATTTAGCACATTTGTGGAAAACAGAATCAAAATAATAATGAGTTGCTAGCCATAGAAGACAGCATAAAAGTCTTATTAAAATCTGTTCAGTAGTTTTTGAATGAAGAGTGAAAATACTTACAAAACTTCCTATTTATAAGTAAGGATTACTTATTTAATTAAAGAGTTTTGTAGGTGGCAAACTATCTAAAAACTTTCTATTTTCCACCAAGTTGACATCAATTATCCTTCCTGCATATATATTTTTTGTATTGTTTTTTTTATAGTCTAACAAGGGGTGATATTACATTTGCAATTTCTGGGAGTTTGTTGAAAAATATATTGCTTGCTTGACTTACAGATAAATCGAAATCATCAGCCAATTGAGAGAATGTTCTATTTAATGTTATTCTCATCAGACATAATATAATATTTTGTTCAGAAACATTTGTATGTTTCTCAATCAAGCCTATTATGAAACATAATTCTTGTGGAAGACCAATATATAAACGTTGTTTATTTTTCACTTTAGATAAAGTTGTTAACACATTCATTTTTTCAACTTTTTAGTCTTCTTGAGAGCTATAGTCTGAAGTGCACAAGTCTTTGATGGAGTGGAGATATAGAGAGATAACTCAAAGTCAACAGTTGATCCTTCTGTTGCTGGTGCATTTGACTCATCACTGTCAAATTTGTCCTCAGGAACAACAGTTTTTTTTTTGCTGGTTCTGATTGTTTACTTATACTTGCTTCAGATATATTAAGGGGTGATGTGGCAATACACACTTGCCTTGCCTTTGTGTTCCTGTGCTGGAGCTACTTGGATAGCTTTGTCATTACTACACCTATTTTCAAGTGGCTGGACATCTGGAAATATGAAATAATGTTAGCAATTTCCAACAAACGTATAGTTTGTAAATATATAGGATTATATGTGTACTGTCGTAGTAGTAGTAGTAGTGTTTAACTTCCTAGTCATCATCATCAGCCCATATAATATATCCCCTTGCTGGACACTGGCCTTCACTACCATTGAGAGGGTTTTTAGGCCTTAGTAAACCACCCTGGCCTAGTGCTGGTTGGTGGATTACACACCTACGAAAATCCTAAGAACATTTAGGTGTGCAGGTTTCATCACAATGTTTTCCTTCACTGTTAAAGTAAGTAAGTGATATTACACTGTGATAAATTTTCATTTTCACAAACTTCCTAGTACCTTATGTAATAGGAACTGAGATCCACTTGCCCATTTTGGCTACTTCCACTAACTAACTAACTATTCTCATTTTTTCTGATATTGTTATTTGATTAGGAGATCAGCTGTGAGTGTAACTAATTATTGACAGTTACACCTACCTTGACTACAAGATGGCAAAGGTATAATAATACGACACATCTCATTTTTAGTCGTCTCTTCAATTTCCTTGATAATAGTGAGTCTTTGCCGTTTCACAAATGCAGGCCGAGGTTCACTATGAGTGAATTTTCGTTTTCTATCTGCCCGACAATCGAATTTGGATGGTAAACAGTTTGGTTTCATTCGAATTCATTTGATGGAGCTCATTATCTTGTATTGCATATAATTCTCCATGTCGTTTTCCAGCTAAAACATGAAATAATTTTCCAACAATTTCAATACATAACCTATAAAAAAAATATTAAAATGTTATTTTACTAATGTTAGGAATATAATTTCGACTGTGTCAAAATGTTATTATAATGTATACCTACATTATCTCTTGAAAGATAAATAATGAACATATTTACTTATTTGTTTATATTACCTATGTGAACTCTTAACCTATCTTTTTTATACCTTCATAGCGATAGGTATATAGGAGGATGGAAAAAATGTATTTGGGCTAACTTTACGCGAATGCACATTATTTTATTTATTTATTTTTTAATTTTTTTAATTAAACTGTATACCAATTAATTGATCCTTCAGGATTTATAATTGTTTTTTTTTCACGATTAAAACCGCGTAGAAAGTTTAGGCATTATAGTTGACGCATGCGCCATAGATTATACACTTGTGGCATGCGCAGTACACATATTTTGTATACATTTATTCAACTAATACAATTAATTAAACAAAAAATGAGTAATTTCGAAAGAGAACAAACGTATTTTATATAAGAACAATCGAAAATGAATATTTACGAGTAATTAAGGACGAAAAAATATTAAAAATTGCAATCGAGGGGCTAACTTTTAGATATATTTTTAATATTTTTTTTAAAATAAATAAATGGGGAACAAACAATTATTAACAGTGAACAATCAAGAACAAATGATGAACAAACGAATTAATAGAAAATAAGTAGAAAACAGGAAAAAAAAATTTTTTTGAGGGGCTAACTTCATTCACCTAACCTTTTTTATTGAGTCAGAACTCGTATCTGCCATCTAGTGAGTTTATTAGTTCATTAAGGCCAAATCGTTTCAAAAATGACCTCGCCGGTTCCTAAAGATGACGCTAGTTGAATGTTCTTTTCCTTTGTATGGGAGTTGCACCCCCCTGGTTCAAACTTCAAGAAAAATAAAAAGTAGTGGTGGTCAGGGGGGTGCAACTCCCATACAAAGAAAAAGAACATTCAACTAGCGCCATCTTTAGGAACCGGCGAGGTCATTTTTGAAACGTTTTGGCCTTAATGAACTAATAAACTCACTAGATGGCAGATACGAGTTCTGACTCAATAAAAATGTTAGCGTACTTTGAAGCAGTGCTTCCACTTTTAGGGAATTCTCCCTTTTTTAGGGAAAATAGCTGATATTTTGGATGATAAAGACAATTTAAAAAATACCAGGATTTAGGATATTTCGGGGTAAAAAGCAAAGCCTATACTAGTAACTGTTGTGAATTTTAAAATAAACGATAATTAAAGTAAAACAATGAACATTTTATTTTATGGAGAGATAATGACATTAAGTCGAGTTGACAAGTAAAAGAATATAACAGAGTTGTGTATAAAAACTATAAAGAAGGTTTGATTCAACAGTAACCCTCTAGTAAAGTAAATCATAGATTAAGCCACTGCTTTTTTCTTAGGGATTCCCCAGAATCCCAATAAGTATAATCCGCCAAATTTTTATTTACCTATTTCGTTGTTGTCACCAGAACTTACTTGTATTGTAATATACAGGTACTTCATGTACCATGAAAGATTATCATGGTAATTTCATTTACGAAAACCTTGTAATTGTCATTTCACTTTTGCTAGCAGTTCCTTCTTCAAAGACTGAGGTGGAAAGATTATTCAGTGTTCTCAAATGTAAAAACTGACAAAAGAAACAGGCTTTCTAATGAAACCCTGAACGGCTTGCTTCATAGAAAGTTGGGAATGCCAGCAAACAATTGCTCAATTTTAGAACCGACCAGTGTTAGGTTGCGTGCAGCAAAAGAATATAAAAGCAATGCGTCGACTTCCTTGAAAATTCTAATCCTATAGATCTATGATCTTCTGGGGGCGTTTATATTATATATTTTCTGTATTTTATTTATGCTTTCTATATAAAGGATTTATGAAAGTTGTTTAGGGAATTTTAGGGAAAATTTCAAAAGAAACTAAGGTAAAATGTGGTAAAAAAAAAAAAAAAAAGTTTTCAAAATGTCGTAACGCTTTAATTTTTTAAATCGTTTTTTGTTTGGTCTTGGTTTGAGTTATTTTACGTTGTAGTATTAATTTAGAGCAACTTTTAGCTTTGTGAGAATATTAGACGATTAGACATTGAGAAACTCTGGTTTGAATTCTCTTTAGACATAACTTGGCTCCAATACTTTTTTCTTCGTTAGCGTTTCGTAAGCCTGTGTAACTATTCTCATTTCTTACAGAAAGTTTATTATTAAAAATCAGCATGCCTCTAAGATCGAAAATGAAATGCTATTTCGGATGCCTTGATAACGGTGAGTTTACACTATTTTCCCGGTATATTATTTGCTAACAGAATTATTATTCATAATATAATTAAATGAATTAGCACCAACTAATGGTCCTTCCTATTTCTGCTGCCTAGCTATCATATATGTTAAGTTTTGATCAAAACAGTCGGTATTAAGTCTCGTACTATCACACACACACCTCAGATAATAAAATTGTCTCGAGTGGGTGGCAGTATTTATGTTTTGCAACTCAGCGTATTATATGCTTATTGTCAAGTGGGCCCGAACTAGTTTTTTGGAATGATCAATTAAAGACTAGCTACTAAAAACTTATATTGTCTTAATTTTACATATTTCAAGGTCCCTTCCATACATTTCCGAATCCACAAAGTTTGATAATAGAACAAATTGAGAGATTTAATAAATGGAAATCTGTACTAAGTGCAGAATCTCAGGAAAAGGGTGAAAAATACATATATAACAACATTCGTCTTTGCAACAGACATTTTGAAAAGTGCTTTATACTACCATCAAATAGACTTACTCAAAATTCAGTCCCAACATTATTTCTTGGTAAATCGTAATAATTAATATTACACCTTATATTTATGTAGTAAAACCAAGATTTGTCATTATTTTCTGATAATAAAATACTTCAATAAAAGTAGGTAGTATTGATAGATAAAAATATAAATAAAGGGTATGGGATTATTATCCTTTATATATTTACAATTGTAATTATTTTTAGTATATGAGAATGTAAGTGGAAATTTGTTAGAAGTTATAAGAGTGTGGATAGAGATTAGTGTAGATGTAATTATAGAATGAAAATATTATAATTATTATAACAATATTAATTGTTTTGCTTGTAAATATTTCAGGACTAAATTATGCAGCTCACATTGAAATTGATCAGCCACAGTTGTTGAGTGGAATTGTGCCGCCTTCAAGTATGAACAATATGATAAAACTTGAAAGTGTATCATACAGAAGTAGGTGCCAATATCTGTATCTTTTAATAAACTGCTCTAATACTGAACACAAAATTATTCATGCAAAAAACCACATTTGGATAGTTTGTCTAGTATATTTGATTTTGAATATTATACACTTTTCTTTTCAGCCTTGAAGAAGAGCTCAAATTCTAATTTGACATATTTGAAATTGATGTCACAAGTAAAAGTGTTAAAGGATAAATGTAGAAAGCAAAGAGATGATATTAAAATGGCAAAGAAGCTTTCAAGGACTAAAGTTTTTCTTAAATACATAGATAAATTACCTGAACCTATAAATCTTTTTACAAAGATGCAATTAAAAAATGCATCTAAGCCTAGAGGGAGGAGATTTTCTCTAAATGAGAAAATTATGTCATTAACTATTCTAAAGCAGAGTCCGAAGGCATATAATTATTTAAGACAGATGTTTGTTTTACCATCAAAACGAAGCCTTCAGACTTTGCTTAGTTTATTTTCTGTCAAACCGGGTTTGAATCTACACATTTTAAAAGATTTACAATCTGCAGTGAGGCTAATGCCTGACGAGAAAAGAATTGTGAATCTAATGTTTGATGAAATATCACTTTGTCCTGGAGTGACCTATGATCCTGATACAGATGCAGTGATAGGATTTGAGGATATGGGATCTAATAGTAGGAATAAAACTCTGGCTGACCATGCACTTGTATTTATGATTAAGAGTGTCAAAAGTAAATGCAAACAACCCATTTGTTTTACTTTTTGTAAAAGTTCAACAAAAGCTATACACCTAAAAAACCTCATAAAAAATATTGTGCTAGAATTACAAAACATTGGTTTTATTGTTATTACAGTTATTTGCGATCAAGCCAGGACAAATGTCAACGCACTAAAGAACTTACATCAGGATACAAGGGAGAAATATTTGAAGGAAGGACATGGAGATTACATAGAAAAAGCCATTGAAATTGGCGGAAAAAAAATATTTCCTCTATTTGATCCACCACATTTATTGAAAGGTGTGAGAAATAATTTACTGATCAAAGATGCTTTATTTGTGCAGGATGGTGTCATGAAGCGAGCAAAATGGGATCATATTAGAATGTTGTTGGATGTGGATGATGGTGATGACGAAATTAGATTAGTCAATAAACTGACGGAAGCACATGTTATTAAAGAAAAGATCCCAAAAATGAAAGTGAAATTTGCTGCACAAATATTCAGTCAAAGAGTCTCATCAGCTATGAGATTCCTTGCAAGTGAGTGTTGTATATGATTTTTTAAATTCAATTTCATTTATGTACAATCAAATTTTTTTTAGTAGATGTACTACTTATATATATGATTTAGCTGAAAACTATTTAATTGATTATGTTAAGAAATTTACGTTTTTCTCCTGAATAATTCTTGTCAAAGCATTAAATTGCTGTTACGCTTAACCTCGCTTCATTTATAATGTAGTGAACACAGAAACAAATTAATAATTTAAGTATTTCTTCTCTTTTCAGAACACAAAATACTTCCTGAGGAGTGTTCACAGACTGCTGACTTCCTTTTAATTTTTGACAAATTATTTGATTCATTTAATGGTCATTCTTATCAAAATTCTCCAAAACAATACAAAAACTGCTTAAAAAGAAATTCTCCTCATTTTAATTTATGGCATGATTTACTGCCTATATTAGAGTCTATTAAATTCGAATCAGTAGTTATAAAAAATAATGTAGTAAATATTAAACACGAGTCAATTCCTTCAATCCAAAACTGGATCCATAACATCAAAGTATTTAAAGAATTGTGGCATCATTTAAATCAATACCACAATATCTGCAATTTACTTACTAGGAATTTCAATCAAGATCCATTGGAGAATTTCTTTAGTAGTATTCGAAGTAACGGTTTTAGAAATATTAATCCTAATTGTAGTCAATTTATTAGTGCTTTTAAAACATTGCTCATTAATAATTTTAGTTCACCTCATTCTCTAGGAGCGAATTGTGAGAAAGACAACAATAATCCAATGAAAATCTTTACAAAGTTTTTCAATCAGAAGTCTGATGACATTCCCAAAATAGATTATTCTTTTGATATTGACCACCTGATATTAGTAGTGGGTCAATTAAAAAGTAGCGATTGTTTAATTTATGCTGAATCAAAGAAATATGTATCAGGATATATTATAAAAAAATGTAAATCAAAGATTTTTACTGGATGTACTGCTTGCATGCATGATTTAGCTGAAAACAATTTAGACATTAATTCCTTTATCTACGAGATTGATTACACTAAGAAATCTTTGTTTCATCCCAATCACAATTTTATCAATTTAATGAACAATATTTATTATACAATTGTTGCATGTTTACGTCTTTCTCCCGAATCATCCTTTTTAAAGCATAAAATTGCTGTTGCGCTTAATCTCGCTTGTGATTATAGTTTTATTACGTGTAAGGAACACAAAACCAAATTAATTAATTTTATTAATGATCTTGCAATTAGATTAATAATATATAGCTGGTGTACTGGTGTAAATCGTATTTTGCATGGGAAAATTTCGAAATTTGATAAGAATGACCTGGTGAAAGTACAAGCCTTTGATTATTATAATAAAAAATATAAAAAATAAATGATTTTGTTGAATTAGCTTGGTTAATATAATTATAAATTATTTTGATTTCTTGGTGGTAAAATGAAATAGAATATTTTTGCAGAAAAGCATGAAAGCATTCTGCAGAATGGACAGCAGCGTTTTATGAGTACTATACAAGAATACTACAACTCCTGACTGGAATATAAATGGTTGAGGTAGGGCATATTGTATAGTCATACCGATATGTATCCCCATCTTGCCTGTTTCTGTCGGGAAGCAGTCATGCTTTCCTGTTTAAATAAAATACAGCACAATTGATCTCAGATCCAAAGTTAGATGATGGCATTCACGTTTTGTTTCCTGGTGTTTGATAACCAAGTTACACCAAGTGGCCTGTGACCACGTTCATCCTTCTACCCAATATAAAATAATGTTTTTATTTTTGTAGACAAAGGTTTGATAATGAAAAATTTTTATGGAAAAATTATAAGGAGCACTAAAATGTCTGAAACATGAAAAGATTGATGCACTATATTTGGACCAGAACGTGTTATGTAATATATTAATTTGTAAGTATGATTACATTAACACAAAATTTTTCATGGTCGTATTTTTTCAATATTTGTTACATACTTAAGATACTTTGTTTCTCCGTTTCAGAAGAGAAACTGATTCAGCAAGGAACGTGAACTCACAAGGGATCTTAATTTTTTAAAAATATGTTTATAATTTATAAATTAATAATTGAAATAGTTCATAAGATCTAAATTGATGCCAATTTTGTTTTAAAATAGGTTGTTTAGTTCTTATAGTTATAGTATTACGTTTGAATAGTTGTTGTAATTAGTAAGTTAGTAATATATGAAAATACTGATATAAATTTTTGTAAATTCTACGAGAAGATGATTTTAATTAATGATCAAAAGTCAATGGTCTTCAAAAGCATTATTTGCAATTATTTAGATTAACTGTGGAATATATTTGCTAAGTTGTGTTTTCTGTATGAGCATATCTAAATGAAAATGCCCAAACATGATTACGTTTCTTACATTTTCATGATGTGAAATCAATATGCTTGTGACTGAGTATATTAATCTTCGATCAATAATACTACTAGATTCGCGATTAGCGCTTCAAAAACGGCCCGAAAAATAAGACCACAAATAAATTTGTGGTCTTATTTCAAATTAGTATGGTCCAATCATAGCCAACACTAAGACGTCAAAACGCTGCACTGCGCGTTCAAAAACTGAGTAAAAAACCACCGTAACACCAAGGTTTTGGAAGGAATATCTTTTTTTGGTAAATTTATATTATTAAGTGTTTTTCATAAAATAATAAACACAATTATATTGTAAATAAAACACAATTTACGAATATTGTATTTGTTTGGCCAATGTTTGCAACAAGGCACCAACTATTGTAACAAACATCACCTATTCTTGAACAGGGAATGCATAGAGCAGTTTTGTTATTTTATAGTGTTATTTTTGTTTGTAGATTTCCTAGTAGCCCCTTGTCGCTGTGCACAATGGATATGTATTGTCGCGAAAGAAAGAGGAGAAGAAATATAGAACCCTTATAAAATTCTAGAATTGTTCAATGGTGGTGGCAAATCAATGCAAAAAAGTATTAAAAAAACTTTATATGTATGTGTAAATATTTTAAGCGTATATGCTGAAAAGGATTTGTTTTCTGGGGGAAACGAACACAGCCATAAAATAAGCCTAAATTAAACTGATTATAGAAAAATTCATTGATATAAGATTACATTATGTTTGTAAAAAAGAAACCGCTCATATAAAAATGACTTCTAAAAGACAGCTTTATAACAAACTGAATCTGTTTAAAGGTAATTAAACCTACATTATTGTTTTAATTACTTCTGTATAAAGAATACGTGGAAAACATGTTTCGTGTTTCCTTTCATATTTTTTTTACTTTATTCAATTTTATTTTTTATCACCTATTTGTTGTAATAGCGGCAATGTAAAATATTATCTACTACTTTTTTGAATCGGTCAAAAATAGTTGCGATCATACAAAACAAACCTAAAACAAATATGTATATTCTGCAACTCTATGTCTTTCAATACTTACTGTGTTCTGAGCATTGAAACGTAATACCAAGAACTACATCTAGTTCCACAATACAATAAGCACGAAATTTTAAACAAATATTTTTAACCTTATAAATTGGGCTTTATGTATCATTTTAGAATAAATATTTTTGTACTGATGACTTTTTATGTTCAAGTGACATTTTAAATTTATTCCATAATATTCTTTTTCTGACGAAAGGACCTAAATACATATATTTTGCAACGGTACTTAAACTTTATGTTTAAGTATTAAGGTTTATAATAAACTGAAGTCGTTAACATTATTAAACTTTTTTCTAAGAAATGAAGATGTTTTCGTGTCTGCAAACGTGGCCACTGGAGCGTCTTATTTTTGTTCCTGATCCTTAATCTAGTACTATTATTGATCGAAGATATTAATAATTTATTAAAACTTAAGTGCTAGACAGCAACCCCCTATGGCACTGCTGAAGTTTATAAACACTGGTGACCACTTATCATGAGCCGGGTTGCGTGCTCGTCTGCTGTTGAGGGCAATAAAGATTTTCGAAACCCTTTCTATTATTTAGATGTAATATTAATGTACATTTAATTTGGATTAAAAGATAAATTTACATTTTATGTTTGCATGTGTATGTTTATAATTCATTTGCATGTAACGAACATCAGTTTCTTTTGTAACAAAATGCAAACTAATGGTTTGTAATGAATGTAATTAACTTTAAGATGATTTTATTTCAATCTGCTGTTTGTTTCATCTAGTATTACCAAAGCTAAAGCATCAGAAACGTCAGAATAGAAATAATTTAGTTAAAGAATAAAAGTATAACTATTGTAATCATGTCTAAGATTACTATAAGTGTCATTAAGTACAAACTATCAATATTTAAGAGTACTTTAAATCATCATTACATTTTTTAAACATTTTTTGTTTTTTTTTTGTTTTTCAAATCATGTAACAAAACGTTTGTGCAGAACAAAATGTCACATGTTATGAACATGATTGTGGGTTAATCGTTTCTTAAATTTCTAAATGTTTATAAGAATGCTAAGAATAATTTAGTATTCACTTTAGTGTGTGTATTATCTCTACAATGCTAGTTTAAATGACAATTATTGTATGATGAAGCATAGGTAGTGTTTATAGATGTAATATTTTCATACAAGGTCTGTCACGATCAACTTAAGCAAGAACAGCTATCATTAAGAAACAAATTTATTAAATTTAATTCAAATTGTCTACTATGTTTGTAATGGAAAGCTGACATGTTTATATTTCGCACAAATGACTTAATTGACATTGAATGATTTGATTATCTAGACTTAATTAACTTTTAGATAACTTTCGATTTAATGTTAATAAGTACGCTAGTAGGATTAATCTAGAGGAGTTATTGTTATTCGAAATTTTATACAATTGTACGTTCATACAATCTTTTAACAGAAAATTGTTTGTAATATAGGGAAATTAAATAGCTTACAGAGAATTACAGCTTTTTATTTTAAAAAACTGTTTTCTCTCTGCATGAAAAGATCTTATCGATTAGAATGCTGAACACAATCAAACATTCTTTAATATCTCATAAGTACTACCGGGAATTTCAGCGATTCTAAACGATAAGATTTTTTCATAAAGAGAGTTATTAAAAATATTAAAATTACTAAAAAAGCCACCTGGTGCGGAGTAGGGAGACTAATAATCGACCGTAGCGACGCCTGCTGGACCGGGCTTTAACTAAAGCAAAAATAAAAATGAGAGTTGCGCATCTATCTCTAATATATTAAGTGTATAATCTATGGTGGTGGTAAAGTAATAGGTAAAAGTTTCGGGCCACATTTACAATTCCAAATCAAAGTCCAGAGGTGTTTTTGAGACGGAAAAGGTGTCTTATTGCTTATTATCAATTTAAACTTTAATTTAAACCAAGGTATTACACTGATGTTATTTTCGTTTACCTGATCAGCTAATTGTATATATATAATTTCATGTTTAGACCTTAAATGATTTTATTTGTGTCAATATACTCTTTAATTATTATATTATAAATACGAATGTTTTGACTTCGTAAATGAAAAAAATGCATTTATATTGATTAACAAAACATAACCTGATCTTTGTTGAAGCCTTGACTTTGAAAAATCTACATAATGTAAATTGTCAATCCTTAGTCTCAACTCGGAAGTACATGATGGGGCTAATAACAGGATTAATAAAAAGGCTGCTAAAGTTGGCATTATACATTGCAGTCTTTGCAATAGCTGTGGTGCTAATCCCGAACATTCCTCCATATACTAAATTCTCAAGCATCAAGTGAGTAAAATCTATTGTTTGATAAATAATATATTTTTTGGAAGCATAGACTGATATATAAGCAGATGCTTATCGTTCCAGTCGCACTTGTTGTTAAAATATATAAATACTTTGAATACACAACTATCTATAGTGAGCATTTGTAATAAATATACAATTAAAGGCCTGCTTCATTATTCAATAGGTGAACAGGTAATTGCTATAACTTCGTAAAAAATTACATAGCTCCCAAGTACATAAAATATGGAACTTATCACAAAAAAAGGTATAAAATAATTGTAGCATTAAGTATTTTCAGTAAAAAAAACAAGTTAGTGAACTTTCACTCCATTTTATGTAACTCATAAATTTTTTATTTTGTAAGTTTTCTATTTTAATTCCAGTACAGTTTTGTTTGTTTAATCTTCTATATATATACAGTCAAAACCGTTTGCTGCGACATTGGTTAGAACAACATGCCGGTTAACCTAGAACAAAGGTCCCGGCTGAATGCTATATGACCGCCTTATTAAAAACATTGCTTTATACGACATTGCTTATAACGACATACCTCATAAAATGACCACATTTAAGTAATATTTCGGAGAATTAGATCTGTTAGAATGACTGGCTAAGCTGTATTGTAAACAATTTGAATAGACATCCACATTTGTCTTCAATGGGTATTAAAATCAGGAAAGAATACAATAGGATTTAGTTTAGTGTAGGGTCTTTTCTAATTCTTAGAAACAAAACACGTGCATGCATTAGAGTCAAAGCCCGCTTCTTATATCTCTTCAGTTAGTTTGTTACTTATCTATACACAAGACGCACCAAAACTTTGTGGAGTTATTAGTGAAACTTGAAAAATGTTGCAATAAAAAAAAACAAATTAATATTGAAGAAAAATCGCGTATTATATCCAAGCTAGAGAGCGGAATTTCAAACAAAGACTTAGCAAAGGAATATGGTGTATCACACTCGACAATTGTAACCATTTGGAAAGAGCGATGACGATACGTTAATTAAAATGCAACGTGAATTATAAAATACCTATGCACAACAGAAGTGTTCCAAACAGACGACCATAATTACAGATTTTATGCTCACATAAAAATAATATGCATGTTGTACTTATGTGTAATAAACAAAATGTACATATGTAGTTGAATAAATATATTTTTCTGATAATTCCCAATCGATTTGTTTGTACTTGCATGATACACATTAAACATCACCGATTGTTACGACTATCGGTTTTTACGACTGAATATGAGCAGTCCCTTCGATGTCGTTATAACAGATTTTGACTGTATAAATGAATTGCTGTTCGTTAGTCTCGCTAAAACTCGAGAACGGCTGGACCGATTTGGCTAATTTTGGACTTCAATTATTTGTGGAAGTCCAGAGAAGGTTGAAAAGGTAGATAAATATCAAAATGCTCAGAATTAAATCAAAATAACAATTTTCCGGATGGATTCCTTTTGTTTGTTTTAAGTTTATTTTATACAAAAGCTTAGGTCTTTTATTTATCGATTGAGGCACTACGAAGTCTGCCGGGTCAGCTAGTGTGGAAATAAATATTAGGTCAATAATAAAATAAGTAATTAAAGAAAATATTATAATTAATGTTTAAAAATAAATTAAATGCAGTTTCTGGATGATAGCTACATTTTACTATCAGTAACTCAAGCCACACAACGAAAGATTAAATAAAATAACTTGTCATAAATATTCTTTATGCATTCTTCATACATACGTGCACAAAAAAAATTAAAAAAATTATACCATTACATGCAAAGACCATAGTTGATGCAATTTAAAGGCATGTCTCATATCTGAAGGCACTCACATTGTGGTGTAAATCAACCCAGAAAATATGTAGCTCAATACCAGGTAGACCGTGAGTTCAATTATTCAACTAGTCCAAAAAAGAACTGCTATACCAATTGTCAACCAGAAGAGCCAAATATAGATAACATATGTAATTGAAATTTATATAAAGTGCCATTTTTTTATTATACAGTCAAAATCTGTTATAACGACATCGAAGGGACTGCTCATATTCAGTCGTAAAAACCGATAGTCGTAACAACCGGTAATGTTTAATGTGTATCGTGCAAGTATAAACAAATCGATAGGGAATTATTGGAAAAATATATTTACATAATACGCGATTTTTCTTCAATATTAATTTGTTTTCTTTTTCTTTGTGACATTTTTAAAGTTTCACGAATAACTCCACAAAGTTTTGGGGCGTCTTGTGTATAGATAAGTAACAAACTAACTGAAGAAATATGAAGAAGCGGACTTTGACTACCGCATGCACGTGTTTTGTTTCTAAGAATTAGAAAAGACCCTACACTAAACTAAATCCTATTGTTTTCTTTCCTGATTTTAATAGCCATTGAAGACAAATGTGGATACCTATTCAAATTGTTTACAATACAGCTTAGCCGGTCGTTCTAACAGATCTAATTCTCCGAAATATTAGTTAAATGTGGTCGTTTTATGAGGTATGTCGTTATTACCAATGTCGTAGAAAGTAATATTTTTAATAAGGCGGTCATATGGCATTCAGCCGGGACCTTTGTTCTTGGTTATTATAACCGGCATGTTGTATTAAACGATGTCGCAGTAAACGGTTTTGACTGTATATATATTTTATAGCCTTGGGCTTCCAAAAATGTCAACTGGTCTCTCATGGTAATACAATAGTAATATTCTGTGCCTGAATTATTTTATTTGTGGAAAAGCCATATCCCAGGAGTCAAAAAGCAATAACTAACCTTTTTTTTTTTATTGCCCTTGTAGGCAGACGAGCATACGGCCCACCTGATGGTGAGTGGTTACCGTCGCCCATGGACTTCAGCAATGCCAGGGGCAGAGTCAAGCCGCTGCCTACCGCTGGCCTTGCAGTTCTTAAGTATTTTTTGATCAACAAATGTTTGTGCAAAGGTTATTTCTAATCTTAATTATGTAAAAAATAGTTATTGCACATCATTAACTAAACATATTTGTGGCGTGTCACTATTAAGATTTGATGACAGCCATGGGCTTAGAAGTTAAAATTCCTGAAGAAAAAAATCTTAATCTAAGCATTAATCCAATTTTTAGATTAGAACCCACAAAGCCTAGAACAGGTATATTGGAATCGAATGGGCTTCTAAATAATGCTGAACAACTATATAAAGGGAAATTGCTGGGACCAGAAGCATTCCAAACTTTTAATGGGGAATTGTATACTAGTTTAGCTACAGGAGAAATTGTGAAACTCACAGCTGGAGGTCATGTTACTTTTGTAACCAAAATTGGACAACCTTGCAGTAAGTGTAATAAAAAACAATTTGCACTAATACTTTTATGTTGTCAACAAAGCTATAAAGTATTGATGAGCAAATCTGCAAATTATAAGTGCAAAGCTCTTTCTGTTGAACAATATCGACTGATAATTAATAATGAAATATTGAGATACATTATAATGTTTCTCTTATTTATGCTTAGGCTACAAAACCTTATATAAATACTATTTGCTTTTAACAGATCATCATTTTATGTCTATTCCCAATTCCTTCTAAGGATATTTTTCAAAATATAATAAATTTTCAGGTGGACTTGCTTATGAACATATCTGCGGAAGACCATTAGGTTTTGTTATCGACGAGAAAACGAAAACTTTATATGTAGCTGATGCATATCATGGTATTTGGAAAGTAGATCTAATCACTGACAAGAAACAATTACTTGTGTCCCCTCGAGTAGAAATTCAAGGAAAAGTACCTAAGATATTCAACAGCATCATTCTGGATAAGAATGGGAATTTATATTGGACAGATTCTAGCGCTGATTTTTATTTAAAAGATGGTGTTTTCAGTACACTAGCTGACCCATCCGGAAGGTAAAGTTATTAAATAAAAATTATTAAAAAACAACTTTAGTAGTTATATATTTTTTTCTTAAAATGTGGTGAGATCGTGAATTTGGTAAGGATTTTTTTTAATTTCATAGGTTACTGCAATACAATACTGCGAAAAATCAAAGTAAAGTTGTCTTGGAGAACTTGTGGTTTCCAAATGGGGTTCTTGCATCCCTTGATAATCAGTTCATTGTGGTAGCCGAGACCTTCCGCTATCGATTGCTGAAGTACTACATTGATGGGCCGCATAAAGGAAACGCAGAAATATTTGTCTCTGGACTGCCAGGTAATTTATTAAAAAACCGTTCGATACTAAATCGTGTTTCAATACATTTTATCTAATCCAGTGTAAGGCTTATTGAATAACTGTTTGATCATGTAGACCTGCAGCATGCCAATGATACACATAAAGGTGATCTGGAAAGCGGACCACACATCTACGATGAACGTGTCTGCGACGGCGAGGTAGCTGTCTCGTGATTTGGCCGCACCGTATCGATCGAGCAAATGACGTGCCCTCAACACGAGTTTCAGTGTATGCAACAACGATTCCGCTATGAATTCGATGTCCAAATAATACGTTTTGCCATTTTCATCCGTTCCCATCCACTGCAGAACTTCCTCCACTATCCGCTCATTGCCTGCATCGTCGACAAAAGTAATTGGAGCCGCTTTATCTTTTTTATTTTCTGGGGCCTCTATCGAAACATAAACGAACACTAGTTTGGAGTTCAGGACGCTGTACGTGTTGTCCATGCAGAATGCATAGTCGCCGTCGTAATCCAACTCGATGATGATTGAGTTCTCGGGTTTCTTATAGTCCGAAATCAACTTGACACCGTTAGGATCGATGACGTCGAAGGAGATGTCCAAGTCTCCGTGCTGACCGTCGATCACTTGGTAAAACACTTCCAGAATATGTCCGCTTTCCCCTTTCTCAAAGAAGCACGTTCTTGATCCAGGTTCTATTCTAAAGTTGACGTCACTCTCGTATATGGCTTGAGCTAAACACAGAGCGCTCGTTATTATTGTAATAGCACACCATTTAATGAAATGCATTTTTGTAATTAATACAAGCTTAGCTCTCAACTGTGCAAAACTCAATATGTAACTGATGTATTCATAATTGTTTGTTTAGGTGTGCGCACTATGGTTTTAACTCAAGGATACAAACCTATTGTTTCATTTCAATATGTTTATTGACTTAAAATATTTCCATTAGGTACTCCAGACAATTTACGCGCGCTACCTGATGGATCTGGCATACTGGTGGGATTGTATACAATGTTCAATGATGATAATCCGCTGCTCACGAAGTCCATGTCAGAAACACCGCACGTTAGGAAGCTTATCGCTCGCTTGTACAGACTCATCGAGTTACCATTTGAATATCTAAACAAAGTCTACCCACACTTTTTATTCGACGAAATTACTTATTACGTAAGTATGATGTTAAAAATAGAAATGGCTATTATAAGCAGCAGGCGTCATCTTGATTAAATCTCTGTCATTGCTGACGTTCATGAACAACTGTGACCACTCACCATCAGATGGGCCGTACAGTCATCTACCATCCAAGGCAATAAAAGTTTCAATTTCATATAAAATAATTGTAATGACCTTTGTTTTCTCTTTCAAATCATTTGACATTTCACAGATTGGGCATTTCAAAAGCATCTCTGGATTAACTCCAGCTTTTTCTGGATTATTACAATTAGACTGGAATGGAAACATTGTAGCCTTGTACGAGAATACTGATAGTACTTTAGGGCATATAAGTGATGGCATCGTCTACAATGGAAAAATATACACTGGCTCTCCTAATAAGCAGGATTTTATAGGGGCAGTTCCTGCTCCTCCGCAACTATTGAGAGCTTTTTCTAAAACAGTAGAAACTAAAGAAATACCAAAAACGGCATCTAAAATTGAACAAACGAAACCAGTACAGAAAGAAGCTAAAGTAGAAAAAAGAGAAATTAAGACTGAAGCCCCGAAGCCTACTGAGCAGCATAAACCGACCCAAAAACAGCACGAGAAAAAACCAACGGCGGAGGCTCCACAAAAATCTCAACCAACTGTAGAACCGCCAAAACCCGCCGCTAACATCGAACCCAAAACAACATCCAAACCTGAAACAAAACCAACCCCTAAACCAAATTCACAACCATCCAAACCAGAAACTAAAACAACTAATAAACCAGAAGCTAAACCAACGCCTAAACCAGAAATTAAAACAACTCCTAAACCAGAGACTAAACCAACGCCTAAACCAGAAAGTAAAATACCTTCTAAGCCAGAGACTAAACCAACACCTAAATCAGAAACTAAAACGACTCTTAAACCAGAGACTAAACCAACGCCTAAACCAGAAACTAAAACAACGCCTAAACCAGAGGCTAAACCTACGCCTAAACCAGAGACTAAAACGATTCCTCCAACTCCTAAACCGGTAACAAAACCAACGACCAAACCAGTAACGGAATCTTCCAAGCCCGAAATAAAACAAACTCCAGATGTAAAGCCAACTCCGAAGCCTGAAATAAAGTCGTCTCAAACACATAAAACTGAAAGTGCCCAGGTACCAGACAGAAAAGAAAATCTGGTTCAAAAAGATACTCCAAAAATACGGGCAGGTGTAAAATCTGCCACACAAGAAATACCTATAAAAGAAGAGATACCATCTGACACTGCCAAGCCGAACAAGGAAACATTGAAAGTCATTAAAAAAGATGGTCCTACAGAGATTCCGAATCCTAATCTGTAGAGACCTCGTGGTTGTTTTAAATTTGAATGTGAAGGATCTCTTTGAGTAATTTTATATTTTTACTAACTAATCATTTCGTTTAGAAATTCTAAATTATTTCCAGATCAAAAATTATGTCTGAAAATCATTCCAATTTCTCATTCCTCAGTTGTAGAAAACCTAAGTAGTAATGAACATAATCGTAGATATATAATATTATACATGCGTTTATGATTGTTCACAATTTGAGTGGCCGTAATGTTTGTAGCATAATGAGAGTATTTATAGTTAGAGCGTATTTATAGTTTAACTATTTTATTATATTTTATATTTATAAAGAATGTTGTGAATTTTAAATGAATGAAAATCATGGACCAATTTTATAATCCAATTTTTATAGAATGATGGTACTGCAAGTTTTATGAAAAAAATTCGATTTAACAAATAAAAACTAACGTACAAAGGTTTAAAAAAAAACTGCAGCAAGGCGCATACTATTTTAGTACTAAAATTCGTTATATTGGTAATTTCGTTATTACCACACAGATAAAAAGTGCAGCACTTTCGAATGAGCTAACTAGTTGGAAATGCGAAGCTATTTGACAAGCTGCCATTTAAATTAAATCGAATCATTCATTACATTTGCCATCAGCTAACGACGTTTACTTTGTCGCGTATATGAGCATCAGTTATCGTTTATTACAAGGTCGCCGAAAGTTTTACAATCAATGCAAAAAAAGGATAAATAATATCACAATAATATCACACAATGTGTCATTTACCTTTAAATCATTTTTATTTTAGATACCATAGTTACCATAAATCAAGTCCTGAATCACTTTTAGGTTTAATGTACAATAATTCTAAGTTATTATAGACTTCATTGTTATTTTTTGATTTTTATCCATTTTGATTGATTTCGTATCAAAAAAAGAGCAATATAAGGGCAATAAATAAATTATTTACTAATAAATATATACCTTTGTATCAAAAAGTTTAATAATACTATTTATTGTTTTATCACATTTTTTAATAAAAAATGAAAAAAACTACATGTATGGTGTTTCAATTTTATTTAAAGTAAAAGTTAAACTTATGTATTAAATTTTATTACAATTGCAGAACGTTACTTACAAACAGATAATTATAATAATATTAAACTAACATAAATTAATTAAAATTACCATAAGTCAATTTGCGTGGAATGTTCATTTAACTTTGAAAATGTTTTTTGTTTGTATTGTTGTGAATGGTATGAAAACCAAAATGAAACCGAATATTTTAGTTACGATTCGAATTTGAGTTATCTTTGTAATACATAGTGTTTTTATTTTGTCTGCAGTATTTTCAGTGTTCTTTTAGACGTGGGTATTTCATTATAAGCGTGGCACAAAAGGCGCTACTCAAGTCGTTTCCTTACTAATGAGGAACGTTGCGTTCGATGGAAACGCCGCAGCTAATTACACTTGCTACGATCAGGCATGGGAATTTTGAGCAAAAAGCGAGGCATTAGTCTGCCAAAATAAGTACTTTTCACTTCTATGTCGTCGGTTGGGTGGAGTCAATAAAGCCTGAATAGGGAATCAAAGTAATACTTTATCTGTCTTAAATAAGACGGCCGACATAAAGACAAGTATATCGTAAACAATTTTGTTATTTGAAGGTAATTGAGCGATATAACAAAAAAAGACGAACAGTGAGCTGGCCGCGCTCATCTCCACAGATGTCCACGGACTACGGTAATTACCTACCACTAGACCGGCCCTTGACTCTGGTAGCAATAAAAAATACAATTCGGTATGGTTACGCAAAGTTAGTTTACGGGGGCACTCTATTTCCAAATCCGTTAGTTCCGGATTAACGAATTTACGCATATTATTTCAAAATAAATAATTTTTCGCATCGTTTCAATGAAATATCAGTTTTTTTTTGCAACAATAAATTCCTTTATACACATATCGAAACACATTTTTAATTAATACGAAAATAATTAAAATAAAATACTGCAAATTAATTTTAACATAAAAATGTGATCTGCTTTTACAGAATGTTTGTCGACTTCTATCTACCTTACGCACACACGAGTATTTGCTAAATGAACACCTGTTCCGCCGCCAAAGCGTCCGCAAATGGCTTCACGACCGATCGCGTTGCGAAATAGAATATAAGTCCGAATGTTATCGATATAGGGAGCGCCGGAAGAGCCTTCTTTAATATGGCGAGCAGCAGGAGTGTTAGACATAAACCCTGGAAAAATATTTATAAATATAATAGTGGCAATTTAAATCAATCAGAACTAATTCATTTTTTTATATGTTAATGTCTATCTAAAATCAGGAGCCTTGTGTCACACAAGGCTGCAAACACCATAATAATATGCTCATTGAAAAATTATTACATTTGAGTGCAGAATTCTTTTTTTTCTTCGTTTATTTTATACGATGCTCTACACGCAAATGTAATTAAAGCCTTATGCCACAAATTATTTATATTTATCGTTAATTATGTCTAGAATCAACTTAAGATTTACGATATGTATGATCATGAAGAATCAATATGTATAACTTAAGATATGTCAATAATTATAAAAAATGTTTAGTCAACTGATTTGAATCAAACATTGAATATTAGAACGAGCTTATCTCAGATGAATAAAAACGGAATGGCACGAGTAGTTTGGTCATGCATCCTGCAGAAACATAATATGTTTACTATTAGTATTACATGAAATAGATTATACATACATATTACATGAAATAGATTAGTAGGTGTTTTGTACTTACTATAAGTATAGCTACAAAACAGGCTAATGTTGTATTCCAATCGCCGTATGAACTTGCTTTTCCTACGAGGACACTATAGAATATGAAATCACCTAGACCAAGTTTTACGCCCTCTGCAAACAAAAATATATAAAAATACGTCGACTTGTCTGTTAAAAAGTCGATATTTAAAACAAACAATAATTTATTTTCAATTCCATAATAGTCAACCGAAAGACGTCTATTGCTGCACATTGGCCTAATAAATGTCATTTGACGTTAAAAATGTATAGAGATTTAATGCAATTAATTGAAATGAAATATAGAAACATCAGAATTAGCTGCACGGTAAGTGGATCAGGATTATATAACATTTTTATGAGTACATTATGATTACCACCAGTGGTGTTTTAGTGGAATGAGAGTTCTGAGTGCCCATTTCTTTGCTTTGGTGGTAGATGGTCGTCCGACCCGATTTACCACGTGGCGGGAAAACAAATAATCCATAAAGTAGTCCCGCAATAAAAAATAAATCCTGTGCTCCATGAATTTATGAATAAAATTAATTTATAGCTACAAGATAAAGTGATTCTCGGAAACCTACTATTGCAAAACTATACTTAATATTATCGAGAGCTTCGTCAAGGCGAATATGAAATAACTTCTCAAGGCTATCAGCATAGGTAGGAAAAATAAAAATAAAGTTTTTTTATATTTATTGCTTAGATGGATGGACGAGCTCACAGCCCACCTGGTGTTAAGTTGTTACTGGAGCCCATAGAAGTCTACAACGTAAATGCGCCACCCACCTCGAGATATAAGTTCTAAGGTCTCAGTATAGTTACAACGGCTACCCCATCCTTCGAACCGAAACGCACCATTGCTTCACGGCCGAAATAGGCGGGGTGGTGGCACCTACCCGCGCGGACTCCCAAGAGGTCTTTCTTACCACCAGTGATTACGCAAATTATAATTTTTGCGGGTTTGATTTTTATTACACGATGTTATTCCTTCACCGTGGAAGTCAATCGTGGACATTTGTTGAGTACGTATTTCATTAGAAAAATGGTACCCGCTTGCGGGATTCGAACACCGGTGCATCGCTACATACGAATGCACCGGACGTGTTATCCTTTAGGCCACGACGACTTCAAAATGTAAGTAAATACTGACTCTCCTCGTCGAGGTCGGGCGCGTGTGGCGGCGCGTGCGGCGGGTCTAGGCGCGTGACGTAGCGCGGCGGCGCCGAGTCGACCCGCAGCCGGCGCGGCGCCGCACCCTCGTCGCGCCGCTCCCTCCACGCCGCGTCGAACCCAGGCTCTCCGCCTCCCGCCTCCGTGCCGTCGCGACCTTCGCCCTCGACAGTTCCTATATCAAAACAAATCAAAGAAAAATTATTCAACATAAATCAGCGGAGGAGCTAGAACAGACTGCTCAAGACCGATGTAAATGGAAAAATTTTATTTGAGCCCTACACCAAAGCAGAGGGTAATAGGAAAGAATGATGATGATGATGAAATCAGCGGTCGGGGAACCAGGGTAAATTACCCCAAATTGGGTAAAATGAAATTTTGGGGGGGGTAAAAATGAAACTTTTGTGAGTTAAAAAGTATATATTGAAGTGAAACTTCTTTAGAATCGTTGTGATTTCAAACTCGGTGAAACGAAAAAATAATGTATCTTTTTCAAAATTATCATGGGGGCTATAATATGAAAGATGCTAAAAAGAAGCGATTTCGTTTTTTTTTGTTCTTCGCCATGGGGTAATTAATATCTACTTACACAAAAATATTTTGGGGTAATAATTAAAAAAGTTCCCCGACCGCTGACATAAATGAAAGTACATAATTGTTGAACGTCAAAAGAACTACCGCCAATTCACAAAAACTAGCCTCCGTCCTGAGAAAATACGTCGATCAGTTTGTCAACAAATTAGATGTGTATAAGCCGCGCCAATAGAGAAACAAATCTAAAATGGCGTCAGCGATCATGCGCTCTCACTCTAAACTATTGCTGTCTTTAGTCGCACACGGCGCGTGCTGCATGCAAAAAAATATTCAGTTCTGACTTTGTTCTCAGACGCGCTCTGTTTTCTCTCAAATTCTGTTGCTATTTGTTGCATTTGTTCGTTATTTCGTGGTTATTTTGTTATTTATTTTACACCTTCTCCTTTGCCGGGGCACAAAAGTAAAGTAAAGTACATTCTACATAGATACAGCATCACAAGCGATCAGGCAAAATGTGAAATGAGGGTGAGGGGGTGAGGGTGTGAGAGGAGTGAGGGGAGTGACGGACCGTGCGGTTGCAGCGGGCGCAGCTCGCGCTCACCTGCGGCGCCGGGCGCGGGGCTCGCTGCCGCCATGCAGTACATCACTGTCGCTGGAATTAAATCATTTGCATTACAATATAATTCAACGACTGAGCTCGCTTTTATTAAAAAACAAGCGGCCCGCTCCGGCTCTGCTCGGGTCTTTAACAAAAATTCAACGACGCTTAACGTTGTTTTATTTTTTAAAATAAAAGAACACTTATTGCGGCATAACTATAATAGTTAGACATATGCTGTCGCGACACTTCTTGTAAATAATAATGTGTTCTACAAAGTCGTAGTGCATCATTTTATTCTATCATGAATAGTTTTAGCGGGGCACGCGATGTAAAGAATATTTAAGGTAATTTTTTTACACCTTGGGTTTCATTATTGGAGTTTTAGTAGGGATCCCTAATTTTTTCAAAAAAGATTATAGCCTATGTCACTCGGGAATAGTGTAGCTTCGAAACAGTGAAAGAATTTTTCAAATCGGTTCAGTAGTTTCGGAGCCTATTCAATACAAACAAACAAACAAATCTTTCCTCTTTATAATATTAGTATAGACTAGTTTTTGCCCGCGACTTCGTCCGCGTGGAATAGTTACTTTGGCATAACGCTAAATTTTACTCGCGGCTTCATTTACGTAGAAAGTGAAAATATTTTTGAATAATATAATGTTTAGGAACTATTTAAGGTACCAAGTGATGTTATATAGCCTATAGCCTGCCTCCTGTAGTTCCTGAGTTTACCGCGTTCAAACAAACAAACTCTTCAGTTTTATAATATTAGTATAGATATTTGAAATACGAAATGCACTACATATTTGTTGTTTTTTTTTTAATTGCTTAGATGATGGGTGGATGAGCTCACAGCCCACCTGGTGTTCAGTGGTTACTGGAGCCAATAGACATCTGCAGCGTAAATGCGCCACCCATCTTGAGATATAAGTTCTAAGGTCTCAAGTATAGTCACTACAATTTCTACTTATATTTTTCTCGCTTTTATTAAAAAATATTTGAAATACGAAATGCACTATTTATTGGTTATTACAATTTCTACTTTTTGGTGACCATTAATCAGTTTAGGTTCAATATTTTTATCAACACATATTTTTTATTGTTGTCTTTTGTGGTTAAAAACATTTTGAGATGAAAGTTATCAATATTGGTGGGCGCATCACATTATACCAGGTGAGTATGTGTAATCACACTAAAAGAATTTTTTAAAACTTACATGAATAAATGAGAGCTGGAAATATAGGCTCATTGCGTTCCTGTGCTGTTTCAACCAATATTCTCAAAGGTCCCTTCGGTGTTAATACAGCCACCAAATCTATAACAACATTAATTTGTGCTTAATTAATGAACAAACTAACAACTATGACAAGAATATTTATTTTTAAATATACTTAGGTAACCTTATATACCCAAAAAATCACAAAAGGGAATACAGAGTAATGTTTTTAATACTTATAGAGTTAATCTTATGTTTTCGACTTCTACTTTTTTCAATATAAATGCTAATCAAGTTACTATTCAAAATTGGCTTTAATGTTCACATTTTCTAGTTAAAAATTTTATTATACTCACCCCAAATAGATATCACTGCAAGAACGGCCCATGTTGTCCATTCCGGCAAATACTTGATGAACACAAGTGCCATAAGGGCTGCAATGAAGATCAAGTAAGCTTGTTGTAGCCTCAGCGGACCCTTCCAATGTATGACAATCATGCCCATGACTCCAAAATTCCACAACACAAAGCCTAGAGTTATATAATCCATTGGTATATTATAGGCAATGAGTGCTTCCCTGAAAAAAAAAATCATTTTTCATTCATACATGAAAACAATTTTTTCAATCAGCAATCAAATACGCAATCTTCCTTAAAGTTTTTCACACAAATTTGTTAGAGGCATTCAATTAAATATTGCTGACAAATATTAGTCAGTTAGATACTATAAAGTTGATAACTTCACATACTCTATCCTACACAGGTTATCGAAAAACATATTATTATATATATTTATCAACTTTTAAAGGTCAAAAATACTTATAAACAAAAATATAATAAGTACTCCATATATGTTCAAGAAAATAAAAGGGGATTAACAAGAAAATGAAATTCCAACCAATAATTGAATTCATAGAATATCTTATTTATCTCATGGCAACATGATACCAGCAGAGCAAAGGAGTGGAAAGGAGGACTGTGCGGTTCTTTTAATATTGTACATCTTATTTATATTGTTATGTTATGGTGATTTATTATGTATTTTGCAGGTTTCAAGTAACCCTCTATTGCACTATCCCAAAACAGTCAATATCATTGTTAAAAAAAAGTTGATTAGTTCTATTGTTTGTGTCTTGGACGTGTTCCCAGTAACCAGTAACCAGGCGATAATATTTCCAAGTTCCGTTTCAGTCATGATCCCAGAAGACTAATGTAATATTGCCGACAGTGAAAATTTGGCACTATTTTAATCTACTGAAAAATTTACTATAATTTTTAAATATATTTGTAGATATTTATGTTTCTTTGCATACAAAAAGAATCTTGGCAGTTTGTTTGAATTGGAATGATAAGAGGTGATGGTCACAGCTGTTATTTTACCATTTACATATTTTTTTTTTTATATTGTTTAGATGGGTGGACGAGCTCACAGCCCACCTGGTGTCAAGTGGTTACTGGAGCCCATAGACATCCACAACGTAAATGCGCCATCCACCTTGAGATATAAGTTCTAAGGTCTCAAGTACAGTTTCAACGGCTGCCCCACCCTTCAAACCGAAACGCATTACTGCTTCACGGCAGAAATAAGCAGGGTGGTGGTACCCACCCGTGCGGACTTACAAGAGGTCCTACCACCAGTAAACATTTATATATCTACGTTATATATCTTCATGTGTCTCAGATTTAAAATAAAATTCATCTGAGAGTGGTGCCCATTTTGCACACACTTGAGTATCAGGAACTAATTACATTAGATATTACAATACTTACTCAATATACAAGTAAGAGAACAGAAACAGCAAGATTAATGATGATAAAATCAACCATCCATGAATAGTCTTGTAGCATTTTTTCTTGTAAAGCACAATAAGTAACACCGTCATTAATGCAATCACACACAACAAGATCATTGAATTGGCCAATGCATTCCACACTTTTGTTGATGCATATGGACTCTCTTCATGAAACGGTGTATATGCCCTGAAATAATATTTTATATAAATATGAACAATATTAAATTAAGTTTTTTTAATTTTTCTATTACACTAGAAAAGTGAACAAATCCAGTCAAGAACTCATACCTAGCAGAGTAAAGGGTTAGAACAGCAGTAATCCAAACTGCAATAATATATAATTGTGAGTTAGGTCTCTTGTCTTAAGGTGCATGATGTCATAGCAGCAAAGGAAGAATTTTTTTATTATTCAATATTTACTTAAACAAAAAACTTTTGTCATATTTTCAAACATCACACTCACAGGACTTCTAATTATCCAATCGCAGATTCATTTAAATAATAAGCTCTGTCTCAACCTTGTCAGATTACTATACACTTTACTGTATGTACGTATGTCGGTAGGCAGCAGCTTGGCTCTGCCCCTGGCATTGCTGAAGTCCATGGGCGATGATAACCATTCACCATCAGGTGGGTCGTATGCCCACAAGGGCAATAAAAAAATGTGAATTTAATAGTTTAGAATTTATTACTACTGTTCCCAAATCTAAAACATAAATTAACTACTAGCCTTCTTGTTTTAGTTAACAGTTTTATGAAGCACTTAATATAACAAAAAGACAGGTTGAAGGAAACTTCCACTTGCTCTTGCAACTGTAAATTTTTATTCTACTATATTAGGATAATATCATCTTATGGTGTGCTGGTACTTCAACACTATTACCTAACTCTATAATCACAAAATGTACTAAAACATTTGGTTTTACCCATAACAGTATAAGATTAAAATACTTACAAATATACATCTTTAACGGAGTAAAAATTTATAGATGATATTGTTGCAACAACTACGAGCATGCACAATGTGACAGGCACAAACAGTTTGATGACATGGCGAGCCCCATACTTCAACTCCAGCTCCTCAATCTGTGGTTCCACTGGTGCTGCTGGAACTCGAGGTTGCTGGGCAATAGAAGCCCCTGATGGGCCACCTTCAATCTGTTCTACACTCTGTGAAAGTTTATTTTGGGAACTTTTTTTAAATGTAAAAAAAAAAACATTTTGCAACCAATCCTTAATTTAATGTGAACGTAATTTTTATAGAATTCGAAACAGTGTTTGTTTACATCGAGGTTTTTTGAATATTTTACTTGTATTGTATCCTATCCTATGCTAATCATGTTTTCTTCTGATTTTTCTATTTTTGTTTTGATTAAATAACAAAGCCTTAATTAACTGTTAATACTTACGCCATAGGAGCGCTGATTATCGGATTTAGTCTTTCGTTTCCTAGCTATCCTTTCAGCTAACTCCCTGTCAGGACGAGCTTCTGCGATGTGGCCGTCCATGAGTGCAGTGTGCTCGGTTGCGTCTAAGTCACTGCCTGACTCACTCATTCAATTATCTTTGGAATAATGCTCGCATTTTGTTAAAAGGCAAGGTTTAAATGTAGGCGTAGGCGTAGTATCTTAAAAAAACACAAAGATAAAACTCACGACAAAGTAGGTAAAACCATAAAAGTCAAACTGGTACCTGTCAGACTGAAATATTGTTGCTTATTTGCTTCGTCCACTAGAAAGGCAAAGAAATCAGTAAACCATACCGTCAACTATTTTAAATAAAAAGCTGTGACTGTGTTTATGTGGATCGAAAAGTTAAATGAAATAATATGAAATGTATTGGGGATTAAAGTATGAAATTGCTGATTTGTACTGAAAAATAGAAATTCGTGTCTTTTTTCATTTAACATATTTATTTAATCAAAATATCTACCGTTATTATCTATACATTGCTGCCATTTATTAGGAAGGTTATTTATGCCTTTGTGATACAACTCTGATGTACTAGATCTAAAAAAAAATGTGTGCAATTCACACGTGGTAGAAGTGAAACCTTCCAAAATTAAAATACAATTATCCTAAACGTCTTAAGTATATGTAAAATTTTGTCATTAGTAAATAATTGTAAGGTAGCGCCCTCTGTGAACTGATATTTTAATTTCACGTATAATCCTAAATTAAAATTCACTACAAGAGCTTTCATATTTCATACACATGTTAGTATTAAAAAAATCTCACAGATGGCGCTGTATTAAATAGTATGTATATTTCTGTCTCATTCTTTGCTGGCTTCATCCTACACATTTTTGTATTTGTGTCTCTTACCTGTCGTTTTTTCCGTTGCATCCGGTTTGAAATCACAACGATTCTAAAGAAGTTTTCACTTCAAAAACTGTGTGAAAGCACAGTAGAAGTACTGCCTCCTGGGTGGAAAACTTTTTATTACGTAGAAAATTGTTCAATTCGCGAAAAATATGGTAATCCGTTGGAGCAAGGTCTGGCGAATACGGAGCGCAACGAATGGTTTCTAATTGCAGTTCCTGAAGAGTTACAACGGATTCTCGTGCTGTATGAGGTCTCGCGTTATCATGGCGCAATCATGGTGAAGATCGATTCATGAATCGGCACTGTAGACATATGTCGTTATTGCTTGACCAGATCGGAGAAAGCTATAGTGAATAACACCATGCTGAGACCACCATGCAGTTACCATTACCTTTTTATTGGCTTAGCTTTAGGACACTGTTGAGGCGTTTGACCTGGGGTCAGCCATTGCATTTTTCGCTTACGGTTATCGTAAATAATCCACTTTTCATCACATATCACAATTCGATCCAATATTCCTTCATTTCTGTATCGACTTAACAAGGCAACACAAGTTTCAACACGCGTTTCTTTCTGCAGATTAATCAAATCATGAGGCACCTATTTTTCAGATTTTTTATTTTATTGATTTGACGCAAATGAGTCATTAATATTGGTAAGGCAACGTTATACCATGCCGCTAAGTCCTGGTTAGTTTGACTCGGATCGGCTTCCACCATCTCTTTCAATTCATTGTTATTCACATGCGTGGGCTGTCTCCCACGTGGTTCGTTCTTCAAATCAAAATTTCCATCACGAAAGCGTTTAAGCCAAAATCATACGGGGCGTTCATTAGCAGTCCCCGTCCGTGCACCGTCCTCGTCGAACCCGTCGCTTACGACGAAGAGCTCGACGAGCGAATTAACCCATAGACACAGCTCAGTGAGTTTCTCGCCGAATCTTCTGTGGGTCGCGTTTTCGATCCGGTGGTAGATTCTGCGAAGCACTGCTCTTGCTAGGGCCAGTGTTAGCAACATTCCAGTTTGAGCCCCGTGAGCTCACCTGAAGCTGAAATAGACTCTCAAGGCAATCAGCATAGGTAGGAAGAAAAAAAAAGCAGTCCCCTCTCCAAACGCAACATTGACATTGCGAGCTGTTTCAAAATTCGTATTCAAAAATCACTCGAATTTTCGAAGTATTCATGTTTCTTGTCTAAGCTGAATAAAAAAAACAACTACCCGGCGGAGAAGATCCGGCGAGAAACTCAGCGGGCTGATCTTTAGATGAGGTACGTAAATACTACTAAGAGGACACTGCCACCTAATGAGCATCTTGGTTGCCTTATTACGACACCGACCAAAAAAATGGGGTTGTGACCAGGGACGTCTTAACCTAGGCTGGGGCCCTTGGACACACAAGAATTTGAGGCCCTTTTGGAAAGTAAAAAAAGCGAAGTATAATAACATTTTTTTACTGAGTATGACCATTATAGGTATTATAGGTAATCAAATACAGTATGATTTAATAATATTAATTATATTAGAATGTTGCTGGTTTTTTGGTTACGATTACGATAAGGGTTTCTTTCGGGATTTCTGTTGAGCAAAATATTTATATCTTTAAAGTAAATTTTTTGAAGGATATCACTTTCTATGCCCATAATTGACAAATTACTCAGCCGTTCTTGTAACCTTGTTGTTCGCAATTCATTTTTTATTCTCTTAAGCTGCGAAAATGACCACTCTCGACTACAGTTGGTAACCAAATTGTCGGTCCTTGGGGGCCCCCTGAGAATGGGGGCTCGGGGCACGGGCCCCGTGTGCCCTTATGGTAAAGACGGTACTGGTTGAGACATTCTAGGTCGACACCTTACAGCCACAAAGTTCAATTTGAATAGTAAGCTAGTTTTGTGGGATGTTGGAATATAATTGGTTGAAGACCATTGAGAAAAACTACGGTTAACTACGGTTACAACTACGGTTGTGGTAGATATATGTATAAAAATTCAATTGAAACTGAATAATGAAATATGTTTCACAAGAATGCTCCTAGAATATTCGATTTGTAATTTGAAACTCTCTTACCAAAGTACTTTTGAGCCATGCTCTATCTACAATCACAGCAACTCTGGATATTTATTAAACTATTAGAGACTTTGATTTCTTTGAAATCCTTGTAATGTTATAAGAAAACATAATTATTTGATGACACATTTACAAATTAAAGAAGCGTAATTTTGTTTTAAGCCATTAAATTAAATAAAAAGTGGAAAAAAAGCTTTCGTTTATTAAGTTCGTAATTTAATAAATCATTGAACATAATTGAATACATTTATAAATAAAGTCCTTCTGGTGTGCCTTCCTTCTTGCGGTATAGGACACTTTCCTTTGATTTCTTGAAGTCCTCATTTGTTACTTTCATACGGCGCTCTCTAAGTGCCATGAGACCAGCTTCAGTACATATTGCCTATAAATAAAAATAAAAACTATAAAAATAACAAAACGTACAAAATGTATAGTACAGTTTATGTATTATACGGTATACCAAAAAGTTGTGGTGATTCATTTTGTATTGTAATAATGGAATATAAAAAAAAACCTTTTTTTTTGCCATATATACCAGCATTATTATACCTCTTTGGTTAGAAAATAAATCATCTAAAATGAAATTGTAAACATTGATATCATAATAGTATCCTTTCTAATATTTTTAGTCTGCATACAAACTTTGAAACTACAAACATAACACTCCGAAAGTGATTTTTATTGCTCACAGTTGGTAGCGCCAACTAACGAAAAAAGTATTGTAAAAAAGTAAGTAGTAGTGTTATATACACATATTATATCGAGAAATTCGACTCATCCAGGGTTCCTGGAGGTTAATAGTATGTAAACTCGTTTATATTTATTTTATTATGTTTTTCAGAGTAGTTTGTGAAAGCACATTAAGTTTTGTTTTTAACACAATTAGGTTAAATTCCACGATCCTGTCTATTTCTGCTGAGAGTCATGCGTTCCGGTTTGAGAATTGGCACAGCCATAAAATACAATTAATACTTTTGATTTCATGCATCAAGACAGGTCACAGCATTTACGTTACGTCCACAGGCATAAGGTACGAAGTGGTTACATCACACACAGGCCAAGAACTAATATGCAGATCTACAGCAAATAGAACTAATAACAAGATAAAAATTACCTTAATATCAGCACCAGAAAGATCATCTTTTGACATAATAAGTTCAGACAAGTTCACATCATCAGCTAATGTCATTCTTGATGTATGAATGGTGAAAATCCTTCTCTTGGTTTTCTCGTCAGGCAAGGGGAATTCAATCTTCCTATCAATACGACCTGGTCGAATAAGTGCCGGGTCTAAAGTTTCTATACGGTTTGTGGCCATGATCACCTAAGAATAGATGTTAGATTAATTTTAATTACCTTGAATAATAAAGCTATTTTTGTTAAATATTGTGACTTGTGAATCTAACCTTCACATCTCCTCTCGAATCAAAACCATCAAGTTGATTCAATAATTCCAACATGGTCCTTTGAATTTCCCTTTCACCACCAGAGTTTGAATCATAACTGGAAAAACAATATTCTTTGTTAAGCTCCATTTATTATGTCAGTTTATTCCTACAGGGCTATTTACCACTTTATGGAACAATTTCACACAACTCAACACAAACAATCTCATCAAAATCTTGATTTTATTTTATTATAGAAATTCCACTATTTAAACTGAAAGTATTACTCGTTTGTGATAGATATAGAAGAATAGCAGTATGTATCTCTGTGGATTCATTTTTCCAACAGCAATGTTAGTCTCTTATACCCTATTTAGTATATTTTTTCATTGATTGGATTGGAAATACCGTTTAGTGCCCACTGCATCAATTTCATCAATGAAAACAATCGAAGGTGCATGTTCCTCAGCAACACGGAACAGTTCACGAACCAACTTGGGACCATCTCCCTGAGAAAAAAAAATCTTTTAGAAACAATATCTACTATTTTTTCATACCATAGACAACCATGTTATGTTTAATGTGAAAGAAATTATTGTAAAACAAAGCATTGATTTGGTATTAATATAAGTTGATAATTCAAAATTTTAAGTGAACAATTATCTTTTATATGTAGTCATCGTTATGAATGACGTTTCTGTTTTAATGTCTACTACGCAAACACATTTCTGGTTTGTCTGTTTGGTTCTATAGTAGACTAAAGCATCACAAAAAATAAGTTCTTTTTTTTATATCCCAACAAGAGAAATTTATAGTTATTCTTCTTTTGAAGGCTTTTCATTGGATTAAAATAATTCTAAATAAATTTTGAATCAAAATTATTGTTTAGCAAATAAATAGCTAGGTTTGTTAGCAAAGTTAGAACTAAGATAGTCTGTTTTATATAACCCACACTTAAAATATAATTATGTAACATGGATTTATGCTTAGAATTTCTTGAAACATATTCATACATAATTTAAATTTATCTCCACAACTTACCAAATATTTTTGTATAAGCTCAGATCCAACTACACGTAGGAAGGTAGCAGATGTCTGATTTGCAACAGCCTTGGCCAGGAGTGTTTTACCAGTGCCCGGAGGACCGTACAAGATGACTCCTTTGGGAGGTTTGATTCCCATTTCTTCATAGTATTCCGGATGTGTTAGAGGCAACTCCACAGATTCCTGATAAAAATGTTTTGATTATGATTCAATTAAATGAGCAACTATGTACTATCATTATGATGTTATTACAGTACTAGCGACCCGCCCTCGCTTCGCTTCGGAAACATTAAAACACATATGAAACAACAAAAAAAAAAATTAAAAAAAAAAAAAAAAAGTAGCCTATGTTCATCAGGGACAATGTCGGCTTCTAATGGAAAAATAATTTTTCAAATCGGTCCAGTAGTTTCGGAGCCTATTCGAAACAAACAAACAAACAAATCTTTCCTCTTTATAATATTAAGTATAGATAAGTATAGATTCTTAAATGATGATTATTATGAATCTTCAAATATTTGTGGACTTTTTTATTACCAAACTAGCAATACTAATATGAATAAAAATCTGAATATGTAATTCAGATACTTAGAGAAACAAGTATTCTATCTTTTTTAGTAACTACCAATATGATTTTTCACAGAAATATTATAATAACATTTATTAATTATTTTTATTTATTTAACTAATCTTTTCAATTGCATATTTCTGGAAAAAAAACCTTGATTTCTTGGATCTGGGTGTCCAGTCCACCAATGTCAGCATAGGTTTCCTGTGGAGCCTTTTCAAGCTTCATGACTGACACCATGGGATCCGTGTCATCACCCAAAACACCAACAACTGCATGCACCTGTGTAGTAGTATTCATTGCATTAATGATGGACATAACCATAACGCTTGAATGAAACGGACATTCAATCTTCGTCATGTAGCATTTTAAGTCTGTGTAGAGTGGAAGTCATATGATGTTAACAAATAACAGTGTTCAAAATCCCTATAAAATTATATAAAACAAAGAGAAAAAAAAATAATATGATGTTGATTATTATTATCTGATTGTAGTTGGAGGATTGTAATGATGAAAATCTTTCAAACTCTTAGAAATATTTTTTACAAAAAATCAATCAAGCTTTTAGGCTAGAATTAACAAGTTCTCCCAGATTAAGCGCCATCAGCTCACTCACCAATCTATGTGTGGTTAGAATAGCTTCTTAAGCTACCAACAAATCAGTAGAGTAATGAAAAACAAAATTGCATCTTGAACCTCATAACCAGTAAACCATTTTGTATTCTACTTTATTTTTAAAAAAATACCTATGTTATTTGTGGATACAAAATTGACTCAGAATTATTTGTATTCATTCCTTTTTCACGTATTCAAACATGCATAGTCAATTAACAACAAACAAATTATAAATACCTTATGATTCAGTAACACAGAGCATCCAGGTTCAAGCTGATCCTTGTCAACAAAGGAGAGAATGCTAACATAATGTTCACTGCCAACTGAAGTTGACACTATTGCATGATTGTCATCTATGATTTCCTCAAGATTACCAACTGACATTGGAGTTCCTCTTAGATCATCAACCTGAAAATTTGTTTCACTTTCCATTAATTGCAATTTTAGGTGTCCGAGATCTTAATCTATCTTAATTATTTGAATTTATTTCATGTCATTAGGTAATAAATTCTTAAAAACACACCTTAGACCTTTCTTCTTCAATTTTCTCTTCCTGTGGCTTCAAGCGTTCTTGATTACGGATGAACTCCTCTTCCATCAACAAATAGTCCTTTATTCTTTCGAGTTTTAACAACTTGAGTCGACATCTTGTATGAGGCGTGACTTGCGGAAGCTTGAGAGCCGCATCTGGTCCCTTAGCTTTCCTTTTCTTTTTACCAACTCGTGTAGGGATCGGAGGCTCATACTTCTTCTTCTTGTCTTTGTCATCTTTTTTGTCACCACCTCCACCTGATTGATTTTGACCCTAAAAGTGAACATGTTTCATAAAGATGAACTTCGAAAGGTGACTATTATAATATAATTTATTCCGTTTGAATATACCATTTTGAGTCAATTCCACAAGTTCCCAAGTTTACTGAATTTTAAAATAAATACTTCAGTTCCAATTTACAACTTATTGAGATTACAAAGCGAAAATTACCACCACAGACTATTAACAGTATTACAACAGACAATTTTGACGTATCTAGAATATATACTCTATGGGTGGATTAAAGCAGTCTTTAGTAGGGACTTTTTGGCCGGAGCGCGAGGAGTGAAGTTGTGTAATTTGTTTTATTTTGTCTATTTAGTGTTTCTTCAGGTTAAAATGGGTGATAACTGTGGTTTATTAACTGTTTAATATCTCTGAAAGTGCACAAATGTGGGAAAATGAAACAAAGCCGCTGGACATAACTTCTCGGGATCTTCCAAAAAGTCCACTGAAAAAATCTCAGTAAATGACTACCATTTTACTTCGATTATATTTCATTCCTAATCATCTCATTTCATTTAATTTCATCCCAATTGATAATTGTCTCAAATTAATCAACTTCATTTCATTTCATTTCATTAGACTCCATATTTTCATTATTCATAAAAATAAGAATATCAATTAAAATAAGAATTGAGCTAAAGGTCTTAGCTACCAGGTCATAAAATCATTTAAAAAAATGTTTTTAGTAAAATTAACCTTTCAGTGTTTGCGAAAGTACACAAGTACGATATTATAAATTGAAAAAATTGACACTTCGGGTTTTTTTATTGGTTAGATGGGTGGACGAGCTCACAGCCCACCTGGTGTTAAGTGGTTACTGGAGCCCATAGATATATTACAACGTAAATGCGCCGCCCACCTTGAGATATAAGTTCTAAAGTCTCAGTATAATTACAACGGCTGCCCCACCCTTCAAACCGAAACGCATTATTACTTCACGACAAAAATAGGCGGCTAATAATAAACTCATAAGAGGACCTAAAAGGGTTCTTCAAAACAGTTCCAACGAAGTTTCAGTAAATTCCCACCATTTTACTGAAACTCCAAAATATTACTAATTTTTATTTTTATTTCATATAATTTCATTCTATTAAATTTCTTCGTTTAATCTTCTTTCTTTTAATTATAATTTCAGATCAAACAGATACATTTCATAATATTGTAAAGGAATTCTCTTTAATTAAAAATATATAGGTATTAAAACAAAACTTAAATAGACATCCATTAATATTTCACACAGATATTAAGCTAAGATATTAAGTATTTAAACCACAATGGCTATACGTTTAAACCTAAAGAAACACTTAAATATAAAAAAATTAAGCAGGACTTCGCTACACGCGTTCTGCTAAAATGCCCAAGTTCATCTTATTTCGCCATGGTACGGTACCATTGGTAACTATCTAAAAAAAATTTAATTATAAAATTAGCCGGATACAAGTCCGTTGGCCGTCTACATTTAATACAACCTATCTATTTGGTTTTGGGTGGACCAACTCAAGGACGTGACTGGAGGCCAGATACAGGGAGCGGTACATATGACGCAGAACCGGACCGAGTGGAGAAGATTGACATACAGTCACGAACCTCAGCATTGAGGGAACGACCAGAAAGAAAGACCTATTTGGTTCGATGCAATAGCCATAGTGAAACAGATGAATTTTGTTATGGCAATCTATTATAGTTACAACAAACGTGTAAGCCTTGCGTCAAATAGTGAAATCGTACAAGAAAAATGAACTTAGAATTTTAATTTTATTACCTACCGCAAAGCTCAAATAAACTGAAAATATATTTTTTTATGCTTGCTTAAAATAATTATTAAGATGTACGAAAAAACTACTATGTTTTCGTATAAATATCTATAATTATTTGCAAGTTATAAGTGTCAACAGCTGGCAAAAATAATTCCTTTTGATAGCCTAAAACTTAACCAAAATGGTTTTAGCAGATTTAGGCCGTAAAATAACCACTGCTTTGCAGTCGTTGAGCAGGGCTACTATTATAAATGAAGAGGTAAGACTGAGAATATAATCACCCTGTAAATATGACAGAGTTGTGCTCTTTATACAGTTAATACAACAGAACAATTTGAGCATATAAACTGTTGCTTAATCCACATTACTCGAATAAAAGACAATCAATTGTTAAATGGAAATAAAGGTACTTTATTTAATACACTTAAAATTTGTATCCTCATTTGCAGGTATTGAATTCTATGCTGAAGCAGATATGTGCTGCATTATTGGAAGCAGATGTAAATATCCGCCTTGTAAAAAACTTAAGAGAAAATGTTCGCGCTGTCATTGATTTTGATGAAATGGCTGGTGGACTTAATAAGCGAAGGATGATTCAGTCTGCGGTTTTCAAAGAACTAGTCAAGGTAAACTTTTTATAGTTTGTACAATTATCACAACAGATTGGTGTTGTGCTTAAGTTAAGCTATTACTTAGATAGTTAAGCAATTAGCTGATTATTTTTAGCATAAACATAAACATAATATAAAATAGAGAAATGGTGACAAATTTTTATACTTATTATATATTTTTACAAAGCGCATATTTAGTGGTAGGACTTGTAGGAACTGTATTTTTTTCAAATTCTAGCTACTACTAGTTATACTTGCATCTTGTGGAGAGACTATCCTACTCTATCCTCTATACCTTTTTTTTAGTGTGTATAGTAGTGATGAACATTCTTACTAAAATTTTAACTATCAATAGTTACTGTTCACTTAAGTAACATTGTCATTAATTGTAAATAAGTCTTATTCACAATTATTCAATTACTTTTTTATGTGTATGCACAATATAGATTAATTACTCAAGAATAAATTTTCCTCCTAGGCAACCGCTAATAAAATATATTTAGTAGTAAGTCCTCTGTTCTCTCAAAGCAGACACATACAGGTAATTAACTATTAATTAAAATTAAAGCTTGTAGATCCCGGGGTTAAACCATACCAGCCTGTCAAAGGGAAGCCTAATGTAATAATGTTTGTGGGATTACAAGGATCTGGAAAGACCACAACATGTACAAAACTTGCATATCATTACCTACGTAAGAATTGGAAATCATGTTTGGTATGTGCTGACACATTCAGAGCTGGTGCTTATGATCAAGTCAAACAGAATTGTACTAAAGCCAGAATTCCGTTTTATGGAAGGTATGTATATATGTGGTGGGTTTGTGAAATAATCCTATTATCTCTATTTAACCATCTTTATCTCCCACCATCAGAGCAGAGTTCATTCTATTACCTACTACTTCAAACTGATGCAGTCATCTGCAGTCCATATTGAGATCTTTTTTACTACTTTAACATAAAATTGACATTCTTGGTAAAAGAGTCCATCCTCAACCTAAGTCTCTGACCTGAAGAATGTCTGTCTGAGAAAAACAGTTTATACTAGATGTAGGCCTGCATAATGATATTTAATACTTTGGGGTAGTCCCAATAGATCTTTGTGTATGGGATAGTGTTTGGTAGGATTATAATCTCGCCACCCTTTTCTATCAACAATTTAATAATAAGATTATGTATCACTAAGTAAATAATTCAGCATACAAATGTTAATTTCAGCTACACAGAGGTGGATCCAGTAGTAATAGCAACAACTGGAGTGGATATGTTCAAGAAGCAAGGTTTTGAAATGATTATTGTGGATACTAGTGGTCGTCATAAGCAAGAAGAGTCGCTTTTTGAAGAGATGTTGGCAGTTGCTACAGCTATTGTAAGCTATAACATTATTATTACAAACAATTTAATTCAACACCCTGAATTTGCTCATGAAATATGTTTGACAAAAACAAACAAAATACACATGAAAACCGTGAAATCTATACATGGAAAATTAATGTTGGTTGTTATGATTGGTTTATTCAGTTGCTAATTATATTGACCACTATGAAACTAAAGGGGTGTCCAATTTTGTTTCTTCAAAGTACTTATAGTAACCGGCAAACTTCTTGAGCAAATGACCTTGACTGCGCAGAACCGAATTTTAGATCACTTTGGTGGTGAGGGCGAGGCGCGACGGCAGGGGAAATCGTATCGAGCGCGTTATTGGTAGATCAGTCGAACCTTGCGCCCCGCACCGCGCCCTCTTTCCGCTTGCTCCCAAAAGTACGCTTGCGTACAGTAAAAAGTCTATCGTTATTAATTGTTACGTTATTTGTTATAATTGCTTGTTGACTTTGTTGCCATTGCTATATGTTGAGTGTTTGTTGATTTTTTATAAAAAATACACTATGCCGCGACAGACTGGTGTAGTATTCAAAAGAAAGGGTAGAAAAATTGTGTACGACGTATATTGCTTCATTATAAAACAGGGGAAGAATGATATGGAAAAATTAAAACAGACTTCGGAAGCAACAAAAACATCTGTGAGTACTGTTAGGTGCATTATTAACGAAGCTAAAGGCTCTGGCTTCCTCGCCGTGTTTCGGACTCCGGGTAAGAAAAGATCAGGTTAGAAGAAAGTTACCGGAGTGGATAGTTTCGTTCAATCTGCAATAAAAAGATGTAATCATAATAACTACATAACAAGCAGCGAAACTCCGTATCGTAGAAAGGCTTCGAAAAATTTAAAGAAGATATAAATTTTAATGGCTCGGAATGAAGCTTACGACGAATTATGAAAGAGCTAGGCTTCAGATGGAAAAAAAAAACAGAAAGTAATCGGAAGCTGGTAATTGAAAAAAGTAACATTCAGTTACTACGAATCGAATATCTTCAAAAAATAATTAATTATAGACAAAAAAGAAGACCGAACCGACCGAGTTGTAAACTACACCGATGAGCCCTATGTCGACTCATCACGATGATAGCGACTCGGGTGATGAAAACAGTGATGATGATGATGGTCAAGATTATGATAACGAAAAAAAAATTACAAATACCAGCTTCGCTTCAACTGAACGAAGACCTGGCAACAGCTCTAGTTTTGACTTAATAGAAGGAATGTCTATTTTACCCCAAGATTAAATTATTACAATTATTAACCTATATTTTTTGTTGATGTTCTAATAAATATATAAATAAATACAAAATATGTTGATTTTAATAATTTATTAGCATTATGACGCAGAGTAAATAATGTTTTTGCACGTGAGTGTACCATGCGCGAACTTACCCCCACTACGTCGACAAATGCTCAAGAAGTTTGCCGGCTATTATACTACACTTACTACTTAAATAGTCTTTAAAAACAAAAGAATGTGATTTACAAGAGTACATACATTTTATTTATTTTATATATATATTTTGTAAATAGTTTTATTTCAAAGAATTGCTACAATTGCTGGCTTGATTTCACATTATATAGTAATATTTATGGGCTCAGTAAATACTTAAAACCAAATCTGGGCTTGACCTACAAATCTACACTAATAAAAAAATAGAAATGAATTGTTGTTAAATTGAGGTGTAATAAGTTAGCTTGAACATAAGAAAATCTATATTTATTGTTTATAAGGGTTACAGTAGTCCAGATCATTAAAATTAGAGCAATGTGGTGATTATAACTTTTAAGTTTCATTATTAATATTTTTCTAAATGGACTAATGTATTGATTATTTTAGAAACCAGACAACATAATTTTTGTGATGGATGCAACAATTGGTCAAGCTTGTGAAGCTCAAGCCAGGGCTTTCAAAGACAAAGTAGATATTGGTTCTGTTATCATTACAAAGTTAGATGGACATGCCAAGGGAGGAGGTGCACTTTCGGCGTAAGTCACTCAACTTCTTATTCACATAATATTTTTGGATAAAAGTAAAATAGCTATTGTAGAATGCTATTTACTTTAAAATTTTAACCAAATTTAAATTTTAAATATATGTGTAATGTGTAATCTTCTTCTTTATTCTTTATTTGTACACACTGTTAATATAATACAGTAATTGCGATAAGATATAAAAAAATGGCGAGCTTAACTCAACAATTGAGTTATCTACCAGCTAACCGTAAAATCTTATACTGTGAATCTCTTTTTCCCTTAATATTATAGTGTTGCAGCTACACAAAGTCCTATCATATTCATTGGTACTGGAGAACATATTGATGACTTAGAGCCTTTCAAAACAAAACCGTTTATAAAGAAACTCCTTGGCATGGGAGACATTGAAGGTCTCCTAGATAAAGTTAATGAACTCAAACTCGATGACAATGATGAGCTACTAGAAAAACTTAAACATGGGCAGTTTACTCTCAGAGCGATGTATGAACAATTTCAAAATATAATGAAGATGGGGCCTTTCTCACAAATAATGGTATAATTTTTTTTCTGAAACAATTATTTTATGCCGCCTAAAGATAGAAGGTATTGTATATTTTGTTGTTTTAGGGAATGATTCCTGGATTTTCACAAGATCTTATGTCAAAAGGAAGTGAACAAGAGTCTATGGCCAAATTAAAACTCCTTATGACAATTATGGACTCCATGAATGAAGGTGAACTGGATAATAGAGACGGCGCCAAGTTGTTTTCTAAACAACCGACACGTATCACTAGAGTTGCACAGGGAGCAGGTGTCACAGAACGAGATGTTAAAGACTTAATTGCACAATACACAAAATTTGCGGCTGTCGTTAAAAAAATGGGCGGAATTAAAGGATTGTTCAAAGGAGGAGATATGGCTAAGAATGTTAATCAAACACAAATGGTTAAATTAAACCAACAAATGGCAAAGATGATGGATCCTCGCCTCCTACAACAAATGGGTGGTATGTCAGGTTTACACAATATGATGCGACAGTTACAACAGGGCTCAAGTGGAATGGGTGGGTTAATGGGTGGCAAATGACATTAAGGCAATCGTAAGAACTGATGTAATCTTTTAGTGTTTTAAAGACCAATAAAACTATGACAAATAAACTATTGTTTAATAATACATTTATAGTTACATATATGAAAGTTATTTAGTGCAATGGGCACGATAATAGTTATATATAATCAGAGCCATGGACTATACTACGTGGTAGGTAAGGCACAATGAGACTGCATGGTAAAAAGCTAATTAGCACATTGAAAAAAAGGAGGCGTTCAAGTCGATTATTATAAATATCGGGGATGTCTTCTTGTATTCGATTGTGTGGATAAGCAAATAATCTACCCATCGGCTCATTACCTTATTACCATCAGTATATGAACGTTTTTCCTTTTAAAAACATTATTGAAACCCTTAAAAATTAAATAGAAAAAAAAGAGGCAAATAGTAAGAAAATTAGTGAGCATTAAATAGTGTCATGGATGATGATAGAAGGCTCCACTTGTAGCCTCACTGGGTATTATACATTTAAGAAGTTCTGTTGACCCTTTATAGTTATATAAATGAGTAAAGGGGCCCTTTATTTAAGACCCATTGATGCCGCAACGTAACTGTAGACAGCGGCTTAGCTCTGCCCCTGGCATTGCTGAAGTCCATGGGCGACGGTAACCACTCACCATCACATGGGCCGTAAGCTCGTTTGCCTAAAATAATAAAAACCAAACTCAGAAGATCAAAAAGCCGAAGCTCCTTCCTTACCGCAATCTATGTGCAGTAAACCTAATTTTAGAATTTACACACTATGACGTTGTACCGAGTTTGTGAATATATTATGTATTCCCAGTAATCGGACAATTTTCTGTAATGTTTTTTCTTGGTCATGAATACTGAATTAAATGAATTTTATTTAAAAAGAATGGAATTATATTTTTAAAACTCAGTTATTTGGCTACCTAGTGTACATATTGTTTTCACTGTATTGGTATTATTTTCATCAATTTGGAAACTATAAAAATATGTACGAGTAGTTATGGAATACGAATTCCGTCGCGTATATTATGTATATATGTTGGAGTATTTCCACTTTCGGGTAGCGACATGGTAAGCGGGTGGTCTTCGTAAGTCAATAGAACCAGAATTGAACTCAGAGCGTATATTACGCAGGAGCGCTCCGTCCGACACGGCGACTGGCTCGCTTCTGAGCTCGAGAGTTTTTTTTTTTTTTTTCCTACCTAAGCTGATAGCCCTAGCGGCTATGTCAGCGTAACCCTAACTTTAGTAGGTGAGCTCACGGGGCTCAAACCTGACGATGTTGCTAACACGAACCCTAGCAAGAGCCGTGCTTCGCAGAATCTACCACCGGATCGGAAACGCGACCCACTGAGAAGATCCGGCGAGAAACTCAGTGGGCTGTGTCTGAGAGTTAGTTTACTCGTCGAGCCCTTCGTCGCAAGCGACGGGTTCGACGAGAACGGTGACCGGTGCTTGAAGTACCTAAAAGCACCGTTAGTGGATCAGGAGGATCCGAGATGACGTGTTTTGGGCGACGTCGACTGCTTTCCATTCTGCCCGCAGGATCGGGAATGTAGTTACCGGCGGTCACGCTGAGAGGGTTCTCGTGTCGTGCCGCTTTATCGAAGTGGCGCATGGACGCCGACTGCAGATACTTACTGATGGACTCTAGTCCAGGTCGTCATGGAGGTCGACATTCCTGACGAACCACGGGGCTCCGACGGCTATCCTGCAAAAACGGGATTGAATGACTTGGAATGATTTCAAGTGTATGCGGGCCGCGTGAGCGAACACTACACTTGCATAGGTCATGACGGGGCGTATGCAAGTTTTGTAGAGTGTCACCTTATTTCTAAGGGACATTTTACTTCGCCTACATATCATCGGGTAGAGACGTCCTAGAATGAAGGCGGCACGGTCGCGTACCGTCTTGATGTGAGGGCGGAATGTCATTCTACTGTCGAGGGTGACGCCTAAATATTTGACCTTCGGGGCCCACGGTATGGGCTGGTCGAACATCGTGATTGGGCGAACGGCGGGGGCGGAGGTGTTGACGCGCCTAGTCGGGAGGGAGCTCGAGAGACAACAACGGAGCGTTTTTATAGCAAGGTATCGTGGTAGGACGATGTTGTTTACGATTCTTATCTTGCACGTGTTGTTTTCGATGAATGCTTGCACCTGTTGTTTGTCGTCCCATCTTTATTAGTCATGAACTAATGGTTTATAAAAACACGCGCCGAACAATGAAAATTATTAATGACACATATAACGGAACCAAATATCCGAACGTGCGATGCCGCCCCCGCCGCCGCCTTACCACCCGCTGAGACAAGTTCTCGGAGCGAGAACACCGACCGCCAAATTATTGTCAGTCTTAGTTTATCTGTACGGTTCTCAAATCATTTTGTATTTTTGTATTATTTTAGTTATTGTGTCGCTTTGATATTAAAACCTAATACAAATCAGTGGTAACATAATTTTCATATCTTCTTCGCAAACAGCACGGAACATCGAACTCACAAAAACTCACAAAAGCCCTACCAGTCGGACTTTTAGTGTTAAAAATGGCGCCCAACGTGGGGCTGTGAAGTCATATATGAAATTATTGTGCCTACATAAACGATTTGTGTTTCACTGACTTTACCGACTAAACCGTCGTCAAATAATGCCGCCGAATAAGATTCCCAATTCCGAAGAGCGGGACTTACTTGAGACCTTAGAACTTATATCTCAAGGTGGGTGGCGCATTTATGTTGTGTATGTCTATGGGCTCCAGTAACCACTTAACACCAGGTGGGCTTTGAGCTCGTCCACCCATCTAAGCAATAAAAAAAAAAGATCAAAGTTTAGAACTAATACGTATCTTAAGGTAGTGTCAAAACGCTACTTCGACAAAGGGGCGCGGCACGATAACATTTTAATCGCCGGGCGGTACTAATTACTTACCACATTCAGAAGACCAGGCCACGTAAAGTAGCCGTCCCTCTCCTCCGTCCGTCGGTTTCCTCATTACTGAGGGTCCTGGTCATGGCCTTGAAACAGTTTGTTTTTTTATAATGCACCGCCATCTGTTCCTATCTGCAGCTGAGTGCAGAACATCGTGTACTGTGGTATCAAGGGCTGCATCAATCTGGTCCGTCCAACGGGTCGGGTTCCTGCCTTTTGGTCGCTTGCCCTCGACCTTTCCAGTGACCATCAATTTCTCCAAATTGTCACTGTCTTTCCTTGCAGTGTGGCCAAAGTATTCAAGAATCCTTCGCAGGTAAATGGTGGAGAGTCTAGTCTGGATCTTGAGCTGAGCTAGGATGGATACATTGGTGCGGTGTGCGGTCCAGGGAATACCCAACATTCTCTAGCACCACATTTCGAAGGCATCAATCTGATTGCAGTCAGCTTTCTTTATAGTCCATGTCTCCGCTCCGTATATGAATATTGAAAACACTAGTGCCGTCCCACGAAACATGTATTGTCGGATACTTCGGATCCACTTTTGGTGCTTTTAGACCACTCAAGCACCAGTCGTCATCGAACTCGTCGATTACGACTAAGAGTTCTACGAGCGAACTAACCCATAGACACAACCGACAACGTTTCTCGCCAGATCTTCTCAGAGGGTCGCGATTTCTATGCAGTGGTAGAATCTGCGAAGCTCTGCTCTTGCTAGGGCTAGTGTTAGCAAATTCTCTCAGGTTAAGTGAACTTGTTGGAGTTTGTATATTAAATGTAATGGCAGGCAACACTTGACACTTGATTAGATTTCGAATATTAGAATTATTTTAAACTTCGAAACTGTTTGTAAAAAATTTTCTTAGCAACCAATATGTAATGAATTTAATGAAAATAAAACCATTCAAAACAGAAAATTATTATAAGAGCATAAGATAAGGTAATGGAAGGGAGAACACTAACATAAGTAACAAATAAAAATAATCGTGAAGACGAAGTTCGAGAAGGTGCTAGAGGAATATATGGAGTTAATGGAGTTCGAGAAGGTGATATTAGAGGAAATAATAGTAATGGAAGTAATGAAGTTCGAGAAGGTGAAATAGGAAGAAATGGAGTTAGTGGAGTTCGAGAAGGTGATATTAGAGGAAATAATAGTGGAGTGTAATGAAGTAGAAATGGCGTAAAGTTCGAGAAGTTGTTAAAAGGCGAAATAATAAAGAAACAAATGAAAATGGAACAAATGATAGCACATTAACAAATGAAAATCTGGTCATGGAAAACTTTAAGACTTTAAGTGTATTCATTTAAAAAAAAAAAGTGAACTTGTGTTTCGGGATAAATGGGTTAGTTTAATAACTTCTTTGGGAATTTAAATGTTGTATTATACAACAATAGATATATGTAACTGAAAAGAGACAAGGATAATTCAAAAATTAAGAGGGTGCTCTTTTTCAACAGATGCAAACAATTAAGGGGGTGACCATAAAAATATAAAAACAATTGTTAACGCCTACGAAGTTTTACTGAGCAATATTAAATTTTTATTTATGTTCACCGACACAATTTTTACACACATCAATTAATGGCCGTGCCAAGCTAACTTGTTCGCAAAGTAAAATTTAACAAAAACCTGTATAAAGAAAATACAAGCACAAAATCGATTGTGGAAGTTTTATTGAAGAGACCTAAGCATCCAACAACAATAGTTATCCTAAGCCGTGGAAGAAGTACTCATTTTTGATTCAAACAAACTTACAGTCGTTTTTCTAAAATCCTTTTGAATCTCTTTTATAGTTTTGTTTTATTGTTGTTTTTGTTATAAAATATGTTAGGAATTTTGGTTTTAATGTTATATTGAAATAATTGAACGGATACGTGCAAAAAAAAAAATTTAAGAAAGTGAAAAAAATTATAAAAGATAATAGAAGGTTGTATGAATAATGTAAGGTTGTATGTGTTATGTGAATTGAAATGTTGAGTTTGTTGAACTTGTGCGAGGTTATTTGTTATGAGTTATGTGGTTTGTGAGTGGAGTTGAAGGTGGTTAAGGTTAAAGAAGTTGAGAGGGAGATTAACGTTAAATAAGTCGAGAAGGAGATAAAGGAGTTTAAAGGTTAGAGTCGAGAAGGAGTTAAAGGTTAGAGTCGAGAAGGAGTTAAAGGTTAGAGTCGAGAAGGAGTTAAAGGTTAGAGTCGAGAAGGAGTTAAAGGTTAGAGTCGAGAAGGAGTTCAAGGTTAGAGTCGAGAAGGAGTTAAAGGTTAGAGTCGAGAAGGAGTTTAAGGTTATAGAGGTCGAGAAGGAGTTTAAGGTTATAGAGGTCGAGAAGGAGTTTAAGGTTATAGAGGTCGAGAAGGAGTTTAAGGTTATAGAGGTCGAAAAGGAGTTTAGGTTAAAGAGGTCGAGAAGGAGGTTATTAAAGTTAGAGGTTGAGAAGGAGTTTAAGGTTATTAAAGTTAAAGAAATAAACTTGAAGAGTTTATGTAGGGAGTTGAGAAGGAGTTAGACTATTATAGTCAATGTTTTATGAGTCAAGAGGGAAGTTAAGGTTGAATGGTTGTATGGTTGAATGAAAGTACATTTTTGATGGAATTGGAATTGGAGTTGGAGAAGTAAGAAAGGATTAAAGGTGGTGATATTAAAGATAGTATTAAGTTTGAAAGGTTGAATGAATAGTTGTTGGTTAAATTGAGAGGGATTATGTAGGAGTAACGGAATGTAAGTGGTTGTGAGGTTTTTAGGTATGTATGGAAAGAATTAATTTATGAAGGTTAGGTTAGTGTTATTCTTTTTTGGTATTAAATTATAGACGGAGAAAAATGTGTGCAAGTGTTGAGGGGGTGTGTTGGAGTTTGTATATTAAATGTAATGGCAGGCAACACTTGACACTTGATTAGATTTCGAATATTAGAATTATTTTAAATGTTTAAAAAACAGATCATTGTATTCTCGTAAGAAAATGTCAGAACTTCTCATCTAGACACGGCAAGAGAAACATGAAATAGTTTTAAAAAAAATATAAAGGTAATAATTGTATAATGGTGTAAAAGTGTTCAAGATATCTGCAATATAATTATAATGAAGCAGTTGTGTTTTTAAATAGCCCCTCATCTCCTACAGAACCCAATCCCCTCAAATTTAACCGTCCAACAGAACTCACCTACCAAATCGTAGGTAGTAGGAGGTGGAATAGCCCCTTAGGTTACCAATGATTAGGTAGAGAAAAAGAAAGGGCTAATCAAAATACCTTACAATAGTTTTTTCTTCCCTTTAAAAATTGGTTGCTGTAGTTTCTGATAAAGTATATTATCTAAGGTACCTTACCGATTTCTATCAAATCCAATGACAGTTCAATTAATATGTAAAGTAAACTACCTAAATGTATTAGATACCATATGCACTGAACAGTGTTCTTTAGGTTATAGTTTAAAGAAATTTAAGCTAACATTTTTCATAAATTGCTTTTGGGGTTAAATGAAATTTAATCCTAACAATTTTTGAGACAAACCATCTAAGGATAGGACACATAGAGAGAGCCTTTTTTCCATTGAAAAGCAGAACCCTAAAAATTAAAAACAACATAAAAACTTTAGACAGGTATATATGTACTGTTTCAGTTAAAGAGATCGCGACAATATTTCTTAGCATAGATAATACACCTAATTTCTTAGATGACATTTAATTGTGTCACGAATTGACCACCTAATTTGACAACTAAAATTACTACCTACTATGAAAAATTTCAAAGATTTACGTGAGATATACAACAATATAGCCACTTTGATTTGTAATTTCTTTTTTGTTATGTTAAGTGCATGCAAAAGAATCTTAGGAGTCGGACAATTCTTCCAGCTCAGGGTGATTACAAAATTCTTGCATATAATTTGCTACCAACCTCAAAATTTTGTTTTAATTTTTTCAAATATATGAAATAAAGCTAATAAAAACGATAAGCTAACAGCAATAAGATGAAAATAATAGGTATATACATTCTTGATATTTTCAGGGGACATGCAGTGTTACTGATCCAAGTCGAAGAAGGTTTCGGTCAAAGATGGACTTAAATTTAAAGTGTCGGGAAAATCCTATTGTTATTAAAGTGGATTCGCCAGAGTTTAAAAGTATATTTACAGAAGAAGTTATAGACCTAAAAAAATTTTTTGACAAATATAAACATGAAATTAGAATAGCTGGTGGTGCTGTAAGGTACAATTTCCCAACATGTTATTTATTTTAAGAAAAACAATATCACTTGACAATTTTTACAAAATTTTTAGTTCATGTAGATAAGTAAAATATTAGAAAGAGATTTACTAATTGGATCGCTTACAGTAATAGTTCCATTTGTATGTAATATAAAATGAAAAGTCATTTAGTAACAATAATTTATTTTAGAGATCTTTTAATGGGACTTACACCAAAAGATCTTGATTTTGCCACAACAGCAACTCCTGAAGAAATGAAAGAAATTTTCACTGCGGAAGAAGTAAGAATGATAAACGTTAATGGAGAGAGACATGGAACTATCACTGCTCGAATTAACGACAAGGAGAATTTTGAGGTAACCACCTTAAGGATTGATATGGTTACCGATGGACGTTTTGCAGATGTTCAATTCACTAAAGATTGGAAACTTGATGCTAACAGAAGAGACCTTACTATAAATTCTATGTTTTTAGGTGATTTAATTATTATTTTTTTAAATAAACAGATTTTTTAGTTAATATATGTATAAGTAGTAGAAAAAAAATACCATCAACCTAAAAAATAAAAACAAAGTTGTGGGATCTCTTCATTAAAAATAATAATAATGAAATATAAACTTTCCTTGTTAAACTACAAATCATTGACAATTATGACAAGAACATTCATGTCTGCTAAACAAATATGGTATGGTAACAAACAGAACATAACTGACTGAAATGTGATAGCTCCTGGAGATAACTCACTGCTCCTTAATGCTGTATTATCACATTACTAATTTTATATTAAAATGAGCAAGCAGTTAACAGCTAAACAATTAATCACCCCTTTTTTCTTCACTCTTTGAATTACTTCAGTGTCATTTTTGAGTTCACGAGTTGCCATACACATAATTAAGGGACTGTAAATCTACAGATTGGATTCTCTCAGGCATATCCCCCAATTCTCTGAAGGAACTGGCTAGTCTTGACTACTTCAAAAAGTAGCAAATATTATTAAATATTTTAAAAGATGATGTTAAAAATTTATTAGTTGTCCACTTTTTGTTAGAAGGATACCAGAACCAATAGACATCACAATGTAGACATGAATTCTAAGAGAAAATTAGGCAGAATAGTGGTACCTACCCTCCCGTGCAGGTTTTACTGTACATCAATAAACTAGTGTGATTTACATTTAAAAATTAAAAGTTAGTTGCAAGTAAACTACTTATCCTCCAAAACATTAACTCAATAGTCTTACCAGAGGCTATATACAAGTTTTTCATATTGTATTCATTACAGGTCAGTCTACATTTGTTTGTTACAGGGTTTGATGGATCTGTTTATGATTACTTTTATGGATATGAAGATTTACAAAAGAGAAGAGTTGCATTTGTTGGAGATCCTGATGTTAGAGTCAAAGAAGATTACTTGAGAATTATGCGTTATTTCCGATTTTATGGAAGAATAGCACTAAAACCAGACAACCATGAGGAAGAGACACTAAGAGTACTTAAAAATAATGTTCATGGCTTGGAAAATATATCAGGTGAAAGAATATGGGGTGAACTTAAAAAAATTTTGCAAGGAAACTTTGCTGGAAATTTGTTGAAGACTATGCTCAATGTAGGTGTAGGAGAGTACATGGGTAAGATGTTATAGTTATTCATTTATTATATCAGATACTGTTGAGTTTTGTCCAATTTCTTAGCTGGAGTTTGAAACTTTGTTTGTGTATAAATATGTAATTGAAACAATTATTTTAGTTATAAAATTTTCAGGTTTCCCATTATCTCCTAATGTGCAAGAACTGGATATGTTATTAAAAAGAGCCCATCATCTTAATTTGAGTCCACTCAGTTATCTTGCTGCTCTAGTTAAAGATTTAGACGAAGTCACAGTCTTGCATAGCAGAATGAAATTCTCGAAATTGGAAAGAGATTTGCTTTACTTTCTGGTAGAACATAGAGATGACAAAGTTTCTGATAGACCCATGAAGTAAGTTTTGCTATTTAAACAAAATAAAAAAATATATGTATAATATAAACTGTTTCAAGGTGGGCTACAGTAGACTAAAACGAGATGGACTTTGAGCTCATCTTCAACAATAAATAGACTTACGACTTCTCATTAACATGTGAAATAATAGATGAACAAAAACTGAAGTATAGTGTCCTACTTATTTTGGTTCAAGTAGTTCATTATTAAATGAAAAAAGTTTTTACTGTTAAGGTTAATGTTGTGTATGTATGTAAATGTATCATTGATTTAATTACTAAAAACAAGAATTAATATTTCAGACCCTATGAATCATTAATATTAAATACATCAATGAAGCAAAAAGTAGCCATAGAATATGTGCGAGAAGTTTTAAAGTATAGAGGAGATGAAGAACTCTTAAAAAGACTTGACAACTGGGAAATCCCTCGTTTCCCTGTCTCTGGAAAAACCCTTAAAGAATGTGGAGTACCAGTTGGGAAAATGTATGGCCGAATAATTAATAAACTCCGGGATGCATGGATTGATAGTGAATATAAAATGACAGAAAAAGACTTAATGTCTTATTTACCTAACATTATTGAAGAATTTGAAGAAAAAAAAATCGAAAGAAATAAATAAAATATTAAAAATTTATTTATTTTAACTTTATATTAAATCTTTTATAGAATTATTTAATTTGTTGGAGGTTGATAATTTTCGTATCTATCACAGCCATCATCATCATCTTTGTGTTCCATGAAGCAAAGCTTACAAAACAAATATCGACATCCCAAACACCGCAATACTGCATCTTCATTACATATCTCACAAAAAGGCAACTCATCATTTTTTGTTGGTGAATCTACTGTTTCATCAAGTGAAGGATCAGCCTTTATCTGAAAAATAATGATGAATAATAATTTTTTTTCTTATGGTAGAGTGTTTCATTTATAAATGAGTTAGGGTCTGGAAATAGATACTTTATAATATTGCAGCAGGTGCAATAGTATGATGAGCCTGATAGTGCACTTAACAAATTGAAGGCAGAGAGAAAAATAGCCCAAATAAATACTTTGAATATTATAAGAAAATGATAATATTGCTATCTGTGTAAAAAGTTATGGCTTATGGTTATTTACCCGCCTATGGTGTAGTTGACCTGCAGAGTACCTAGAAGTAAACCTCCATCCTAATCATAATTACCTTTTCAATTATATTATTCACTGTTTCTTCTTCATCTAATTCTGTATTATTATTTGACAATAATTTACTTTTATCTTCTGATATCTCGGTACTTGATGATTTCAATTTTTGCACTCTAGATTCAATACTGTCTATTATATCATTAAAATCATCTTTATATTTTGTGTCTATATTAACTTGCTCCAAATACTGTTTCATCAAATCATCTGCCTGCTCCTGTTCCGTCCTTAAATCTGGAGTGGGTAATATGGGCTGGAATTTATACAATATTCTTAAAGCAGAATACTTTTCTTAGTATTTAGATCAAGCAGAACACGAAAGTGTTAAACTATTTGTGATTTTAACAATTGTTACTGAGTTTTAGATCTTAATAGTAATTTTCTGTTCTTTTATATTAATCAGAAGATACCAAATGTTAGATCTAGACTTTCTTGAGTTATTAGGAAGTAACTTCCCCACCGAAAAATGAGGTTTATTTTTGTTTAATGATGGTGTTTGTGTATATACTAACTTAGAATATGTTGCATACGTTATAAAAATTTTGGCTACTTTCATATTCCCAAGGTTAAAAACAAAATTATATTTTACAGCATAAGTAACATACCTTACTATGTGATTGTACAGGTACACCTCTTAAATTAGCCAGTCGTGCTTCAATTTCACTGACACTTGCTGATGGAAGGTCACCTTTTATATTTTTAAGCCTCTGAGCAATCTCGTCATCTGTGGAAACTTTCTTGTGAACTTGTTCTTGCTTTAGGTTCTGTAATCGTTTTAAAATCTCATTGTCTTTTGAACTTGCTCCAGCATAGTTTGTATTGCTATCATTTGAATCTGGTGGTTGAACAGTAGCTAATCTTCTGAAAAAAATTGTAATTGGTCAATTAATTTGCAATGCAGTACATAGGTTCCCTAGAAAGGGTAAAATAATTAAATCATAGTAATAATATGAACATATTTGCATTGCTGGTGTCTAAGAGTGATGGTAACTTGCTAAAAAACAACTAGAAAAGAAAGTACCTCATTTTCTTTAGTTGACCTGAAAGGCAACTGAAAGGCCAGGGTTAGGCCAGTTAGTAGACCTCTCTTTGAGTATTAACATACTGCTGTTATCACATCACTTGTACCTATTTTGCATTATTCTGTGGCAATACAGAATTTGCAATAGAAAAATATATTATTTGATTTTGATTAAAGTATTCCTTGTACAAAATAGCAAAATAGCAAATTTTCCTTGAAATGAATTCTTTCAATTGCACACTACAGTTTTGGATCAAAACCTATGGTTTTAGATAATGTATTCACATTAAGTTTTTTTTATACTTACTTGAAGTAAGCAGATGGAGGGTCTATTTTTTTATCATAATTAGATTTTTTTTTACATTGTACACATACCTAAAATAATAATAATAATATATTAATAACGATTTAAAGCTTTAACTGTTTATTAAACCTATTCATCACAAATTACAATGGAATCCTTTAGAGATTCTTTAGAGAGAGTGAAGTACTATCTTTACAATATATTGGACCCCTTTGATAGATAATTAAAATAAGGTTTTAAAGTTTACTAGTGATAACACTTTTAAACATCAAGTGAAGTGCACACTCCTCTATTGTCATGTTGCACACCCAGATTTAATTAGTCAGTCATTACACCAATGCAATTGACACTACTATTGTTACAATATGAGTCATTGGGTTATAAATTGAATGAATAAATTTTTTTTGCATTACTTTGGTTTTAATACTTAGCTTACCAATGGAGACAAACAAAATTTTAAAAATAAAAACTCCTAATGACCTTTGCTTCAGCATTCAGTTTCTCCAAAAACATTTTGTGGTCAAGACATTTTGAACAATAACTAAATCCACAACCTGGACATCCCTTCTGGAAAAATATTGTTATAATTTAAATTTTCATTTTCAAAAAAGTGCTATACATAGCAATGCATTGTTCAAAATATGTCTTACTTCTTTCCGCAGTAAATTGAAAGGTTTCGCACAAGTATTACACGCCATTACATAAATTACTGTAAGACTCTCCGCCTCGTAATCACAAATTTAGGTACCAAAATAAGTACCTGCTACAAAACCTATCTAGTACGGTACCATAGATTATACACTTAATATATTTGAGATAGATGCGCAACTCTCATTTTTATTTTTGCTTTAGTTAGAGCCCAGGACAGCAGGCGTCGCTGCTGTCGATTATTAATCTCCCTACCCCCCACCAGGTGGCTTTTTTAGTAATTTTAATATTTTTTATAATTAACTCTCTTTATGAAAAAATCTTATCGTTTAGAATCGCTGAAATTCCCGGTAGTACTTATGAAATATTAAAGAACGTTTGATTGTGTTCAGCATTCTAATCGATAAGACCTTTTCATACAGAGAGAAAACAGTTTTTTTAAATAAAAAGCTGTAATTCTCTGTAAGCTATTTAATTTCCCTATATTACAAACAATTTACTGTTAAAAGATAGTATGAACGTACAATTGTATAAAATTTCGAATAACAATAACTCCTCTAGATTAATCCTACTAGAGTACTTAATAACATTAAATCGAAAGTTATCTAAAAGTTAATTAAGTCTAGATAATCAAATCATTCAATGTCACTTAAGTCATTTGTGCGAAATATAAACATGTCAGCTTTCCATTACAAACATAGTAGACAATTTGAATTAAATTTAATAAATTTGTTTCTTAACTATAGCAGTTCTTGCTTAAAGTTGATCGTGACAGATCATGACCTTGTATGAAAATATTACATCTATAAACACTACCTATGCTTCGTCATACAATAATTGTCATTTATACTAGCATTGTAGAGATAATACACACACTAAAGTGAATACTAAATTATTCTTAGCATTCTTATAAACATTTAGAAATTTAAGAAACGATTAACCCACAATCATGTTCACAACATGTGACATTTTGTTCTGCACAAACGTTTTATTACATGATTTGAAAAACAAAAAATGTTTAAAAAATGTAATGATGATTTAAAGTACTCTTAAATATTGATAGTTTGTACTTAATGACGCTTATAGTAATCTTAGACATGATTACATTAGTTATACTTTTATTCCCTATCTAAATTATTTCTATTCTGACGTTTCTGATGCTTTAGCTTTGGTAATACTAGATGAAACAAACAGCAGATTGAAAGAAAATCATCTTAAAGTTAATTACATTCATTACAAACCATTAGTTTACATTTTGTTACAAAAGAAACTGGTGTTCGTTACATGCAAATGAATTATAAACATACACATGCAAACATAAAATGTAAATTTATCTTTTAATCCAAATTAAATGTACACTAATATTACATCTAAATAATAGAAAGGGTTTCGAAAATTTTTATTGCACTCAACAGCAGACGAGCACGCAACCCGGCCCATGATAAGTGGTCACCAGTGCTTATAAACTTCAGCAGTGCCATAGGGGTTGCTGTTTATCACTTAAGTTTTAATAAATTATTAATATACTCAGTCACAAGCATATTGATTTCACATAATGAAAATGTAAGAAACATAATCATGTTTGGGCATTTTCATTTATATCTGCTCATACAGAAAAGACAACTTAGCAAACATATTCCACAGTTAATCTAAATAATTGCAAATAATGCTTTTAAAGACCGTTGACTTTTGATCATTAATTAAAATCATCTTCTCGTAGAATTTACAAAAGGTTATTTACAAAAATTTATATCAGTATTTTCATATATTACTAACTTACTAATTACAACTATTCAAACGTAATACTATAACTATAAGAACTAAACAACCTATTTTAAAACAAAATTGGCATCAATTTAGTTCTTATGAACTATTTCAATTATTAATTTATCAATTATAAACATATTTAAAAAAAATTAAGATCCCTTGAGAGTTCACATTCCTTGCTGAATCAGTTTCTCTTCTGAAACGGAGAAACAAAGTATCTTAAGTATGTAACAAATATTGAAAAAATACGACCATGAAAAATTTAGTGTTAATGTAATCTTACTTACAAATTAATATATTACATAACACGTTCTGGTTCAAATATAGTGCATCAATCTTTTCATGTTTCAGACATTTTAGTGCTCCTTATAATTTTTCCATAAAATTTTGTCATTATCAAACCTTTGTCTACAAAAATAAAAACATTATTTTATATTGGGTAGAAGGATGAACGTGGTCACAGGCCACTTGGTGTAACTTAGTTATCAAACACCAGGAAACAAAACGTGAATGCCATCATCTAACTTTGGATGTGAGATCAATTGTGCTGTATTTTATTTAAACAGGAAAGCATGACTGATTGATCATTCCAAAAAACTAGTTCGGGCCCACTTGACAATAAGCATATAATACGCTGAGTTGCAAAACATAAATACTTCCACCCACTCGAGACAATTTTATTATCTGAGGTGTGTGTGTGATAGTACGAGACTTAATACCGACTGTTTTGATCAAAACTTAACATATATGATAGCTAGGCAGCAGAAATAGGAAGGACCATTAGTTGGTGCTAATTCATTTAATTATATTATGAATAATAATTCTGTTAGCAAATAATATACCGGGAAAATAGTGTAAACTCACCATTATCAAGGCATCCGAAATAGCATTTCATTTTCGATCTTCGAGGCATGCTGATTTTTAATAATAAACATTCTGTAAGAAATGAAAATAGTTACACAGGCTTACGAAACGCTAACGAAGAAAAAAGTATTGGAGCCAAGTTATGTCTAAAGAGAATTCAAAACAGAGTTTCTCAATGTCTAATCGTCTAATATTCTCATAAAGCTAAAAGTTGCTCTAAATTAATACTACAACGTAAAATAACTCACACCCAGACCAAAAAAAAACGATTTAAAAAATTAAATCGTTACGACATTTTGAAAACTTTTTTTTTTTTTTTGAGATTGTTTTACGGCCCTGGAATTTTGAAAACTTCAAAGCAGTGTTTCCACTTACGTTTTTTTTAACACATTTTACCCTAGTTTCTTTTGAATTTACCCTAAAATTTCCTAGACAACTTTCATAAATCCTTTATATAGAAAGCGTAAATAAATACAGAAAATAAACCACAGCATATTATTTAATGTAGGTATATATAATATAAACGCCCCCAGAAGATCATAGATCTATAGGATTAGAATTTTCAAGGAAGTCGACGCATTGCTTTTATATTCTTTTGCTGCACAACCTAACACTGTTCGGTTCTAAAATTGAGCAATTGTTTGCTGGCAAAGTTGGGAACTTTCTATGAAGCAAGCCGTTCAGGGTTTTATTAGAAAGCCTGTTTCTTTTGTCAGTTTTTAAATTTGAGAACACTGAATAATCTTTCCACCTCAGTCTTTGAAGAAGGAACTGCTAGCAAAAGTGAAATGACAATTACAAGGTTTTCGTAAATGAAATTACCATGATAATCTTTCATGGTACATGAAGTACCTGTATATTACAATACAAGTAAGTTCTGGTGACATCAACGAAAATAGGTAAATAAAAATTTGGCGGATTATACTTATTGGGATTCTGGGGAATCCCTAAGAAAAAGCAGTGGCTTAATCTATGATTTACTTTACTAGAGGGTTACTGTTGAATCAAACCTTTATAGTTTTTATACACAACTCTGTTTTATTCTTTTACTTGTCAACTCGACTTAATGTCATTCTCTCTCCATAAAATAAAATGTTCATTGTTTTACTTTAATTATCGTTTATTTTAAAATTCACAACAGTTACTAGTATAGGCTTTGCTTTTTACCCCGAAATATCCTAAATCCTGGTATTTTTTAAATTGTCTTTATCATCCAAAATATCAACTATTTTTCCCTAAAAAAGGGAGAATTCCCTAAAAGTGGAAGCACTGCTTCAAAGTACGCTACATTTTTTATTGAGTCAGAACTCATATCTGCCATCTAGTGAGTTTATTAGATCATTAATGCCTAAAAGTTACAAAAATGACGTCGCCACAGGAGTAAGATGACGCTAGTTGTATGTTATTTTCCTTTGTATGGGAGTTGCACCCCCCTGTACGGTACCATAGACCTATTAGGTTTCCTACTTCAGTGTACGGAGGTGAATGAAGTTAGCCCCTCAAAAAATTTTTTTTTTCCTATTTTATACTTATTTTCTATTAATTCGTTTGTTCATCATTTGTTTATGATTGTTCACTGTTAATAATTGTTTGTTCTGCATTTATTTATTTAAAAAAAATATTTAAAAATATACCTACAAGTTAGCCCCTCTAATGCAATTTTTAATATTTTTTCATCCTTAATGACTCGTAAATATTCATTTTCGATTGTTCTTATATAAAACACGTTTGTTCTCTTTCGAAATTACTCGTTTTTTGTTTAATTTACTATTTTTATTAGTTGAATAAATGTATGCAAAATATGTGTACTGCGCATGCGTCAACTATAATGCCTAAACTTTCTACGCGGTGTTAATCGTGAAAAAAAAAAACAAATATAAATCCTGAAGGAGCAATTAATTGGTATACAGTTTAATTAAAAAAATTAAAAAATAAATAAATGAAATAATGTGCATTGGCGTTAAGTTAGACTAAATACATTTTTTCCATCCTCTTACCTATCGTATTAAAATGTTATTGTACTAATGTTAGGAATATAATTTCGACTGTGTAAAAAAGTTATTATATAGTATACCTATATTATCTCTTGAAAGATAAATAATGAACATATTTACTTATTTGTTTATATTACTTATGTGAACTCCCTATCTTTTTTATACCTTCATAACGATGAGTAAGAGGATGGAAAAAATGTATTTGGTCTAACTTAACGCTAATGCACATTATTTAATTTATTTATTTTTTAATTTTTTTAATTAAACTGTATACCAATTAATTGCTCCTTCAGGATTTATATTTGCTTTTTTTTTCACGATTAAAACCGCGTAGAAAGTTTAGGCATTATAGTTGACGCATGCGCAGTACACATATTTTGCATACATTTATTCAACTAATAAAAATAGTAAATTAAACAAAAAACGAGTAATTTCGAAAGAGAACAAACGTGTTTTATATAAGAACAATCGAAAATGAATATTTACGAGTCATTAAGGATGAAAAAATATTAAAAATTGCATTAGAGGGGCTAACTTGTAGGTATATTTTTAAATATTTTTTTTAAATAAATAACTGCAGAACAAACAATTATTAACAGTGAACAATCATGAACAAATGATGAACAAACGAATTAATAGAAAATAAGTATAAAATAGGAAAAAAAAATTTTTTTGAGGGGCTAACTTCATTCACCTAGTGTACGGTACCAAAGTACAGTGTCATCAAATGTCACTATGTGTATAATCTATGAAGTGTCACCATTCACCAACTTATCTGTTTTTTTTTTTTTTTTTTTAATTTATTTACGGCCAATGGTTACAAGACCTTATAGCCTATCTTAAATTAATTTTCACGCATGAAGTACGTAAAAATTTACAAGTAGTTATTAAACAAAACAGCATCAAATTGAAGTATTAACATTACTCGTTTGTTTTTAAACATTTCCTATTGTGTTAACGATATATCTATAAATTGGTTTAAAGTACAACGGGTTTGATAAAATTTCTTCTAAGTCCATCCTTACGCCTGTTTGTAAAGGCGAGTCACCCTTAGAAACATCGTCCAGCTCAGACACTAAAATTAATCTATTTAAACTATATTTATGACATTTCATAACAATATGTTTCAGATCAGCGACCTCATTGACACAAAATTGACAGTTTTTGTCCGTTGCTAAACGTAGTTTAAACAAATGAGCAGGAATTCTACAATGACCGAATCTCAATCTATTAATGGTGGTAATGAATTGTCTGGAATTAGCTTCTTTAAATTTGTTATACCAAGGTACATGTGGCGGGGTATTCTGTATCTTTGTATACCATTTCCCTTTTTCTTGGCTTATAGACCTCCAGTGTTCATACCACAGCGTTTTAACATTTTCCGATATTTTCTGCTGGAAGTCAGTAAACGGTACTTTTGTTACATTAGTGTGGTCTTCATCACATGCACCTCGCACTGCACAGTCTACAGCTTCATTGCCAAAAATACCACAATGAGCAGGTACCCATTTAAATTGGACATTCTTTCCTCTTTCATTTAAATTTGCCAATATTTCTTTTATTCTATAAATAATATAGTTCATATTAAATCTAAAAGGATTACTTTCTAGTGCTAACAATGAACTTTTGCTATCAGTTAAAATTAAAAAGTCAGAACTATTTACATTATTAATATACAAAAGTGCTGTATAGATAGCGTAGCATTCAGCAGTAAAAATACTGCAGTGACTATCTAGCTTGAAGCATCTAGATTTCTTCAGTTGTGGATCATAATATGCTGAAGCTACTCTATCTGAACATTTTGATCCATCTGTATATAATTTATAAATATTTATGTTAGGTAAATTGTTAATATATTCAAAAAATTCAACTTTAGACCCGATTTTTTGGGAATCTGTTTCTACAGTCATATTTACAGTGGTATAATTGTTGATTTCATATATAGGCAAAAGGTTAGATGAGTATATATTTTTGAATGTATTTTTGATGCTAAGAGAAATTTGAAGCATCTCTGGTAAATGATCAGACACAAAACTGCTCATATTGATATTAGAACTGCCCATAAAATCAATAGGCAGATCCTTAGGCATTATCCTGTCAATAACAAAAACATTATCAGTGGCCAATAGCTTCAGACAAAATCTCTGTGCGATCTGAAGACGCCTAAATTTTAACGGCATAATGCATGCTTCAGATTCCATGGCATTAATTGGAGTTGAGCACATTGCTCCTGTAATAATTCTTAGTGCCTTGTTTTGAATTACATCAAGTTTTCGTAGATATCTAAGATTTGCATTCATGTAAGCTAATGAACTATAATCAAAATGACTCCTGACAATGCTTTTATATAACAGAGACAAAACCTTAGGGTCAGAACCCCAATGAACCCCAGCCAGAGATCGCAGAATGTTTAGTCCTTTGCAGGCATTTCCAATTATGTTATTAATGTGTGTTTGAAATGTCAGTTTTGTATCTAACCAAACACCCAAGAATTTTTTATGTAACAACCAAGACAATGGACTATTGTTGTATAATATAGGTGATATCTCATTTAGGTTGACAACCTTTTTACTGAATAACATTGCCCCACTTTTATTTACACTTATATCTAAATTTAAGCTATTGTAAAAACATTGAATTTGAGACAATCCATTATTCAAATTTCTAATGGCATTGTTAACTTCTTTATTTACACTATATACAACAATATCATCAGCAAACAATAGGCATTTGACAGAGGGGTCTACTAAGTATCTGTTTATCTGTGAAGTGTAAATGCCATATAATAAAGGAGAGATTATAGCACCTTGCATTGTGCCTTTATAAACATATCTAGGTCCATGTAGGATATTGTTATATTTGACATACATTAACCGTTCATATAAAAAATTAAATATCCATTTACAGACTTTACCAGGGACACCAATATCACTAAGAATCTGTATAAGTAAAGAGGGATTGACATTATCAAATGCACCACTTATATCAAGGAAAGCGCAAGCTGTGTATGAATGGCTGTGAAAAGAATTTTTAATATCTGTAACCAGAGACATATAGTTTTCTGCTGCACTTTTACCTCTACGGAAACCAAATTGCTGTTCAGGTAAAATTTTAAATTTTTCACTATAAAATTCTAATCTCAATTTGAGCATGCATTCAAATAGTTTACCTACACAGGATGATAGTGATATTGGTCTGTAAGAATTGTAATCACTTTCAGGTTTATCAGGTTTTAGTACTGGAATAACACACTGTGTTTTCCATGAATCTGGAATCATTTGAGAGGACCATAATAAATTATATATCTTTAATAGAGTCATTTGGGCATTAGGGTGTAAGTTACTAATTAATTTATAAGGGATGTCATCGAGACCAGGAGTACTATCTTTTCTAGATTTTAAAGCTATTTTAAACTCATTAATACTAAAAGGGTTTGACAAAAAACAGCCTTCAATATTTCCAGGTGAATTAAAAACTTCATTTAACTTAGTCATGTCTATATACTTCTCCGGTGGAGATATTGGAGCTAATTTATCTAAATAAGAGGTGATCCATTCATCATTCTTAGGTCTATTTTTTAATCCTATCCTTTTAAATTTTCGCATGTAGTTCCAAATAATAGTAACAGGAGTGTATCTATTAAAATTCTCACATAATAATTTCCAACCACTCTTCTTTTTTTCATTTAGTAGCTTTTTCTTAATTGCATCAACTCTTTTGTATTGGATGTAATTGTCTATTGAGGGGTGGACTCTGTAGTTTTTTAGAGCTAATCTGGAATTATTAACAGCTGTGAGACAGTCATTGTCCCACCAGGGAGCTGGACTTTTTAGTTTATAAGGAACCTTGTTTATAATTTTAGGTATATTTTCTGATTTTATTGTATTCAATATGTTACAAAATTCATTATAAGTTTCTAGGGGATTGTCTGATTGAAATTTTAAATTAAGAAATGACTTTTCACTTGCAGAATGGTATGTTGACCAGTTGGTCTTTCTATATATGAAGCGCTCTGATGGCTCACCTATTACATACTTTTCTATGGATGTTTGGATATGTGTGATTGTAGGGAAATGATAACTCCCCATAGGATCGCTATGCACTGTCCATTCACATAAAGGTGCAACATTTGGACTAACACACATTATGTCAATTGCAGATGGGTTGTGATGAACTGTACCTACGGTGGTTGGAGATCCGGAATTTAGAATGCAAAGACTACATTCATCTAACAGATTGAATACATCGTTACCTCTGGAATTTGATGAAGCACAACCAAATGCAACATGATGTGCATTCAAGTCGCCAGCCAGGAATACTGGTTTTGGCAGTTTATTGATAATAGTTTTTAAAGTTTTGTATTGAAACCGTCCACCTCTAGGAGGACTATATGCACACAACAAGGATAAATTAGCATTCTTGGTTTTTAGAACAACTGCAGCTGTTTGTAAATATTCATGGTAAGGTGTACAAATCACCTGATATTTAAATGTGTCTTTTAATAAAATTGCTACACCGCCATGACCGTTGGGTCCATTTTGAAGAACAATATTGTATTCAGGTATATTGAAGGGACTGTTTTCTCTCAGCCATGTTTCATTTAACATACAGATATCAATATCATACTCAGAAAGAAAGTTAATCAATAAAGGTTTTTTGTTACGCACACTTTGAATGTTAAATTGAGCAATTGTTAGAAAAGATTTTAAGTTAGTCTGTAAATTGTTAAAACTAAAATTTGCCATTGTCTAGACTAGGTTTTTTAAAAATATTTCCTTTATTTTATTAATTGTTATATTATCATCATTAGATGAGTTTGCTAAAGTAACTAGTGATCTAACAATAGCGTTTAATATAATGTCGTTGTTGGCAATCTGTTCTTTATTCATTATAATATTATCTTTCTTGTTAAATGAATTGCTATTGTTATTTACAATAGGTTTTTCTTTAGTTTTTAAAGGTGGAAAGTTTTTATCGTTACTTGTTATTGATGCAAATGTACTGTTTTTGGGAATTTCTGACCGTTTTAATTCAATTTTTTTCTTTTTTATAGGGCAGTCCCGGGATACAGCTAGATGTCCCCCACCACAGTTAATACATACTAAAATGTCAGACACACACTCTTTGTAATGGTGATCTCCTGCACAATATGAACACATTTGCTTACTGCGACATACTTTAGCGGAATGATTAAATTTGAAACATTTGAAGCACTGTATTAGAGGTGAAATATATGTCTGTACTTCGCAGCGAAACAAGTTGAGATACACATAACGGGGTAATGTAGTTGTTGAAAAAGTTATAGCCACAGAGCTCATAGGCATTAACTTCTTGTCTGCATTTCTTTTCATAAACCTCTTAATAGATATGATTTCAGCATCGCTACTAATATTTTTATAGATGTCTTCATTGGATAAGTCTGTAGGCACAAATTTAATCACACCCACCTTCTCTACTAAGTGAGCAGGTATAAAGGCGCGGAATTTGTGCTTGCTGAGAAAGTTGTCAAGTTTGATAAAGCTATTAGCATCTGCAGCTTTTTGGAAATTCACACCAATTTTATATGCATTAATTCGTGAAACACATGTAATGCCTTTGACATTTTCATTTAATAAACTTGTTAATTTTATTGGATTTTTATTTCCGAGTTTTTCTTTTTCCTTTGACTCCACATAAACTGTATAGTTTGCAGAGTCGTTTTCCAAGAACAATCTAGTGTAGTTCGTTTTAAAATATATTTTATATTTATCTTCTTCAAAACTATTACTTACATCTTTGGTGTTAGCGTATTTTCTTTTCTTTTTGTCTGAATGCTCTTCCCCGTCACTATGCTGTCCCATTTTATTAAATGGGACGCAGAGCGTCAAAACTTAAAGTTATTAACTTAGATATCAGATGAAAATTATTTAAATTCAATTACGAAATTAAAAAAGCGCGCCTTGTTTGACTTCCCGCCAAAAAGTCCCAACTTATCTGTGAACTGATGGGTCGCCATCGTCGTTTTAGTGTTGCTATTAATTCCAATGTGCATTAAAGACGGGAAAGTAAACATTTTTAGTTATATTACTTAGATTCGTAAAAACACGATAAATTATAACACCACATTCATAGGAAAAAAAACTGCTATGTGACATAGGGATTCTGTCTGTGTATAACGTTATGTGTCAATCTACTGCGATAGCCTTTTGACAAGGAGGTTAAGAGTTTCAATCGTTTAGATTCTTCAAAGATTCTTGTTAAAAGACCCATCTAGATATTAGTGGTTGGCCTAGTTAGGAGATGTAAGTAAAAGAAGAAAAAAAATGTTTGTTACGATTTATTGAAAATCACGTTTGCAATAATTGTGGTCAAACACAGTTTTTGAAGAATGTGCAACATCATCCTGGTTGAGAGGTCATACTCCTTCAATTTCCATGCCGCACTCATCACTATCAGAATCACTCTCAATTGCACTGTCACTTGTCACATTTATTATAAAAGGTTCATCTAAATACGAGTCCGGTTTCAAATACTCTCCTAGCCTACGAAAATGCTGACAATGCTGTTTCCACTCAGGAACTGAAATAACTTCAAATGCTTCTATTACCAAGCGAGAGATCTCATCATTTTTGTGATCAATATTTACGCTGGCCACGTTTCTTTTCATTGTGCTCCATATTAATTCAATTGGATTAAGGTCATAGTGATAGGGGAGTAAATCGTATATGGGCTCAGGTTTGTTTCTTTTAATTATTTCTAACACCTGGGGTTTAGTTAAATTTTCTCCATACTCGATTTTATTTTGCCTAAGCCATAACTGCATATCATTTTTAAAGCGTTTGAATTTGGGACTTTATTCACGCAAACACGGTGATAAGGTGCATTACCCATTACAATAATTGATGGCTCTATTAAATTAGGTACAAGTTTTTCAATCACCCATTTTTTGAAATTGGCACTATTCATGTCATCGTGCCAGTCACCGCTTTTTGTATTTGATTTAAATACTGCGAGTGCATTTTTAAGAAATCCTGCATCTCCTCCCTCATTAACAATAATATATCTTTGACCTTTTGATACAGGCTCTAATACTCCTTCTACACCCTCTCCTTACCAACATTTGCCAGATGTATGTGAAGAGTGAATATAAGTTTCATCTAAATAAATCAGAGGCCAGGGGTTGGGTGATTTATTATTTTTATACACTTCACGCAAGTACCTCGCTCTCCAAGCCGATACTTCATTACGCTCCATCAGAACTTTACAACTGTTACACCTGTAACAAATGTTTTGTGATTAAACTTGTGTGGTAGAGAAATAAATTCATTGTAATCATATATTTGTAAGAGCTGAGTGGCGACTGTGGATAGAGCGTCGTTATCAAAATTTTTTATGATAACAGAGTGAACAGGAGTGAACAGAACGAACAATAACAGAGTAACTATTTTAAAATAGTAACAACTGATTTATAAATATATTATTGATATCCTACTGTTGGTGCTTGAATATGTAAGCAATGGCAGGCAACACTTGACACATGTAAGGTTTCAGATTTCGAATATTGGAATACGTATTTAAATGTTTATAACAAATAATTGTCTTCTCTTTAGTGAAGACAATGAATTCTCATCAAGGCACGGTCAGAGCAACATCTTAGAGTTTTATACAAATAAAATATTGTAATGGTGTAATAATGTACAAAGTATTTTCAATATAATTATATTAACCATGAAGCAGTTTTTAAATATCCCCTCAACCTACAGAACCCAGTCCCCTCAAATTTAACCGTCCAACACCTACTTTTGGATTTCACGGAATTTGAGGAAATTTTACCCTCCATAAAACAGGTCTAAAACAATGGGCCTGTAGGTTGCTACACCCCTCTTGTACAAGAATGTTTTATCTTATTATGTAAAAAAATGTTCAATCCTCATATTTGTCTCCATCCCTATTATCATTTTGGGTAATTTATATAGTATAAACTGACAGCACTAACCTGTTGTAGCCGAAATCCGTTTGCATACTTGATTAAACGGAATGATAGGAGCCTGCAGCGGAGCTTCTTCTTCAAAAAATTATTTCACCTTTAGAATAATACTCCGGGCATCACTTTTTATAGCTTTCGGCATATTTAACGCTTAAAATTCAGAAGTATCGCAATAAAACCACAATAAAACACACGGAGCACTTGAAAGTAGTAGACACTGACAGTCGAATGTCGAATGACATTTCAACATGGCGACCGTAGTTTCTATTTTTGCCACTTCACAGCACAGATAAGTTGGTGGCACTTTAATTAATGTTATTTCTCCATGTGTTGTTTTGTAAATATTACTAAATATACCTACTCATGTGATTTGTGATTTGGTTTGCGTTTAATAACTCAGCTGGTCAGTTTATGATGAATATTTAAAGGCTAATTGTTTCCATGAGTTTTATAATATTGCGTTTTGTTTTAATTCATATAATACCGACACTTTAAAAAAAACATGTATTTAAAAAGAATTTTGCCATTAAACTTGTTTGAAGCTATTGATAGAGCTGGAATATCTAGTACTAAAGAAATAATGATATTATCAATTTTGGATATAAAAAGACTCACGAGAATGCATAGCAAAGACATCCAATTAGTAAAAAATATTGTATCAGATCATATCAGTGCTAAAAGTTTTACATGCCGTGAATTACTTGTGAAAAATTGTAAAATAAGTACGGGCTGTTCTAAAATAGATGATATATTAGGTGGTGGGTTTCGTACGGGAACAATCAATGAAATATTTGGAGAAAGTGGTTCAGGAAAAACTCAACTAGTCCTTTATACCTCAATACATAATTTACCTAAATGTTCTGTATACATTTGCACTGAGGATTTGTTTCCAGCTAAAAGATTTAATCAAATAATGAATTCTATAAAGAGCAGAGATCAAGACTATGGTAAAAATGTTTTTGTTGAACACATTTCAGAAGCAAAAGATTTACAATTTTGTATCAGAATGCAGCTTCCTAAATTGCTGCAACAAAATATTGTGTCTCTCATTGTAATTGATTCTATCGCTGCTCCATTTAGAGTGGAGAGTACTAACTATGTGCAGAGAGCTGGAGAACTCCGAGAACTAGCCATTATGCTGATCACCTTAGCCCAGCAGTATAATATAGCTATTGTCTGCATAAATCAAGTTACAGCATCGTTTGCTGACTCAGATTCTATTCATCCTGCACTTGGTCTTGCTTGGTCTAATATGGTTTCTACGAGATTAAAAATTAGCAAAACCACCCAGTCAGTTATTATTGATGATAGTGGTGTTTGTAGAAGTGATTCTGGTGGTCAAAATAAATTATTCGCTAGAGACATTTCTGTTGTCTTTGCCCCAGATTTGGCAAATTCTTCAACTCTATTTACAATAACATCAAATGGTATTCAAAGTATAGATTAAAATTATTGTAATAACATATAAAAAATAAAGAAACATAAAAACGTTTTATGATTTTTTTCTGCCTTGTCCTATAATTAATATCTATGTAGATATGGTTTTTAAAAAACAGTTGTTTAGGTATGCCTGATTTTCTTCTAATGTCTATTCTAAAATCTATAAATCATATCCTTCAAATTCTATCAATAGTAAATTACACTTAAATTTATTATAATTTGTTTTTATACTAAACTAGCAAGCCATTTTTTTATTGGAGACAAATATGTACATACACACAAATACTATTGTGTTCTATGAACAAATTAATTACAGTTGTAGTCGTTTAAATATAATATCTTAAATTTTAGGACGAAAAGAATTAACATAAATTTCCTTAAATGAATAAGACAACTATGACGTTTGCGAATGGGTATTTGTTAAGTGCACGTTCGATAGCGATACACTTTCACCCCGCGAGGCCGGTCCGACCGGCGCGGACCGTCGCGATCAATCGCAGCCTTGCCGCCGTCCGTTACGCCAGTGTGTCCTCGACATCACCGAGTAAAAGGAAAATGGTAATGAATTAACGTTATCGTCAGTCAGTGATGCAATAATTCTGTACTGTATTAGTTTTAGTAAATATTATACTAAACATTATCGTTGAATTAATGTTTAATCAATCTTTTTTTATGTTTCATGCAGGCTGATAAACTTAATCAAGAGGAGCGAACAACTGAGCTCAAACCTCTACTGGAATCTGGTTGGAAAATTCAAAGCAACAGAGACGCCATAGAAAAGGAATTTCAGTTCAAAAATTTTAATGAAGCTTTTGGATTCATGACCAGGGTCGCGCTGCTAGCTGAGAAAATGGATCATCATCCTGAGTGGTTCAATGTATACAACAAGTTGCAAGTACGTTCGAAATGTTTAACTAAATCGTTATTTCCACGTAGGTACTCTTGGTACTAGGCTTATTTTTATATTTCGAAGTGAGTGTTAATCTCATTAAGCGCATTTAATTATTAACAAGTAGGTAGGTACCTCAAAAAATAAAAACTGATACTTATAACCTAGGAAAGGGGAATAAAAGGCAAATAATACTCAAAACATGGATGAACTTAATCAAAGCATACCTTGTTGCACTTGATATACACTATATTACTGTGAATAAACTATACACCATTTTAAAATAATAACAAAATAAAATAATAATAATATAACGAGCATGTATTCTGCTTCCGGTTCCTAATCATACATACTTGACTAAAAACCCAACGTGAAGTGTTAACGTGAATTATTTAAGCCTAAAAACAAGAAAAATCCGTTTAAGTTTAATAATGACAATCTCTAACAGAAAATCAACATAAATGAAAAATCCCAATTTGTAATTATAGTTTTGTTGAAAAATAAACATACCTAGTATTTACTTATAATATTAATTTTAATATTATCTATTAAGGACGAGAAAAATCTGATTATTTTATAAGTCTGCTAAAGTTTACGAATAACCTTTCTATATTGAGATTTATCAGATTTTATGTTGCACATACCTAACTGCTATTGTAAACTTCAGATAGAAAATATTTTTGGCTGACTCAGTGATGGTGTAGTTAGCACCTCGGACTGTTGCGCCGAGAGTCGTGGATTGGATTCCCCCACCGGGCAAACATTCGTGTGATGAACAAGTTTGTTTGCCCTTTGTCTGGGTCATTATTATTGATTTATGTATATATAAAGGGTCTTTCAACAAGGACGGGTCGATGTTGAAATTAAATAAAACAAGCTGTATGTGAGATATTAAAGAATTTATTTATTTATTTGAATGGCCCAATTATGCCATTATTTATGAAATATGACATCGGTTAAATGTCCACTGCGGCTTAGATCGGTGGCACGGATCCGAGAGATTTATTATTTTTAGATTAGACCTTAGAACTTATATCTCAAGGTGGGTGGCGCATTTACGTTGTAGATGTCTATGGGCTCCAATAACCACTTAACACCAGGTGGGCTGTGAGCTCGTCCACTCATCTAAGCAATAAAAAAAAAAAGGTCAAATTTTTTATTACTCTACTGCATAGATCCGGCTGAATTTGAGCGATGGCTTGCGTTATGTTGACTTTTAAGGGCATCGGTTGATTGCGGATTATTGGCATAGACCTGCGACTTGAGAAAACCTCACAAGAAAAGGTCTAGCGGGGTCAAATCGCATGATCTTGGTGGCCAATTCACGTCACCTCTGCGAGAGATAATCCTACCCTCGAACCGTTCATGCAGAATATCTATTGTGTCGCTCGCTGTGTGGCACGCAGCGCCGTCTTGTTGGAACCACATGCTATCGACGTCCATATTGTTCAATTCAGGCCAAAAGAAATTGTTAATCATTGATCTGCAGCGCTCGCCGTTGACAGTAAAGCTCTCGCCATCATCGTTTTCGAAGAAATACGGACCGATGACGCCGCTGGCCAAAATTCGCACCAAACAGTAACTTTTTGTGGATGAATTACCACCTGGTGAACCTCATGTGGGTTGTGGTCCTCCCATATACGGCAATTTTGCTTATTAACAAAACCATTCATCCAAAAGTGCGCTTCGTCGCTAAAGATGATTTTTCGGCCAAAATCGGGATCCTCTTCCAAACGTTCTGTAGCCCAGTCAGCGAACAAACGGCGTTGTCTATGGTCATTCACTTTAAGCTCCTGGGTCAGTTGGGTCTTGTACGGGTGTAGGCTTAAGTCCTGATGCAAAATTCGCCAACTTGAAGTCTTGCCGACTTGAAAAGCCGAGTTCTTGTGCACGGCGAGAAATCGACTGCCTTGAAGTCTCCTGCACTCTCACGGACAGCAGCGATGTTCTCGGCCGATTTGGCGTTCCTTTGACGTAAGGGTGTTGGTTGGTTGTTTAGCGAACCAGTCGTCTCGAATTTGGTCACCAAACGTTGGAGAGTTGACTTTGAAGGGCCACCGCGTCTGCCGTAAATTGGACGTAATGCGCGCAACGTTTGCACTAATGAACACTCATTTTGATAATAAAATTTTATCATCTGGACGTGCTGCTCAATCTTGTAACTTGCCATGGTGATTTGGCATCAGTAACTGAAGAAATAACAGCGCATCTGACAGATGCCACCAAAACAACATGGCCGCCACAAACTGTCAACATCGACCCGCCCTATTTGAAAGACCCTTTATATTTAAACGTGTATACGTATGCATGTCGGTCTTCGGTAACACAGAGAATCCCAGGAAATTCGTGACCGTGCGCGATTAGTTTCCAGTTATTGTTATTATTAATTCTGAATTGATTTGGGGGAAAATGGTCGTTCCATTCTGTGCGGGCCTATAATTTAACTTACCTAGTACTTGGGTTAGGAATTAGAGATCCGTGTAGGAAAATAAAATAGTGTACAGCTACTACGGGTAAAAAATAAGGAAACTTCTCAATTCCTTAGTGGTGTCAGGACCTCTTGTGAGTCCGCGCGGGTGGGTACCAACATCCTGCCTGTTTCTGCCGTGAAGCAGTAATGCGTTTCGGTTTGAATGGTGGGGCAGCCGTTGTAACTATACTTGAGACCTTGAGACCTTGAGACCTTAGAACTTATATCTCAAGGTGGGTGGCGCATTTACGTTGTGGGTGTTTATGGGCTCCAGTTACCACTCTGAGGAATTGTTCGAGATGATACCGGCATCTCGTTTTTACCATCGCACCGCCCGCCACCGGAGTAGAGTTCATCCATGATCATCCACAGTGCGTTTCCAGAGATCTTTTTTGCCACGTACCATCCGGCTATGGAATGACCTCCCCTCCACGGTGTTTTCCGAGCGCTATGACATGTCCTTCTTCAAACGAGGCTTTTGGAGAGTATTAAGCGGTAGGCAGCGGCTTGGCTCTGCCCCTGGTATTGCTGAAGTCCATGGGCGACGGTAACCACTCATCATCAGGTGGGCCGTATGCTCGTCTGCCTACAAGGGCAATAAAAAAAAAAACCTTAACACCAGGTGGGCTGTGAGCTGGTCCACCAATCAAAGCAAGAAAAAAAAGCAACGTGCCCTACAAGTGATGTAAATACTATGTAATGTACATTTGTTGTGTTATTAAAATGCCTGTAATGCATGTCTTGTTTTAGGTGACACTTTCTTCACATGACGTAAATGGATTGAGCAAAAGGGATATCAAAATGGCCAGTTTTATGGATAAAAATTATAATTAAACATTTTTTTTTTGTATACAATGGTGTGATAATATTTATTAAAGAGATAAACATGTGATTTGGATAAAAGCGTTGTTGTAATATTTAAAAAATTAATAAAAATGTTTTCTTTATGCCGATTACATTGAATTATACTTCATTAAAATAGTCCCATGGAGATACGTGATATACATAAATGATGCCCAAGTTTAATGTATTTGTTAAGGCTAATCGTTACTTATTGTATAATTTACACAAATGAAACTAAAATATCAAAATTGCTGTTAACCTCTGTTGTTATCAGATGAATATTGAATTTATTACATCCGAAATGAAAACAATGCGATAATAAAAATATGAGTAATTGTTAAAAGAAAAAGATAGTTATTGAAAATAATAAAATTTGTTTAGAATCTCAGCTTTACGTAGCGACTCGACCGTAGCACGGGCACATTCTTTTGTCGTTAAAAGGTTCAGTCTCGAACTCGGAGGTGTAAGGATACGCCCTCTCTATTATCCTTTTCAGTTCTAAGGCATGTTCTAGATTTCTAGTTTCACAAACTAATTTGATCTGTAAATGTGAATGAAATAAAACATATATTCCAATAAACCTTCAGCGACCTCAAGCTTAAATCGTCTCTTGTGTTTATTAGTCGTCCTGGAAATATGGGTGGAAATCGTACGGTCATTTGAGTCGTCTATTATCAAAGGTGGCAATCTGTGCATTTGGACAAAAAAATGTTATTGATATGTCAATACAGATTGATTTGAATATAATTGTCTTCTTCAAAGAATACGGTTCTAAACCTGCATTAAATAAAGTTTAATACTTAACCTGTTATTTATTTAAGATGTCGTTCAGAAGAGTTTTGTGACTGCCAATGGAATACAAAGTCAATAATTCGTTTTTCTGATTTACCAGTAATTGTCCAAAAGTCACATTGCCGGCTTTGATACTAGTCGACTCATTTGGCCCCATACTAAGACACCCTGTACTGTGGGAACGGGAGATTGGTACCTATACAATACTATACATATTTATTATAATAATATACGTTTAAATATATGTTTATTGCATAACGTAAATGGCGCCACCGAGACACTTAAGACACGAATCAACTTGAGATACGAGGAAACGAACTGCTAATTTGCTAAAAAAAATATTGCTCAGATAAAACTACATTATGGCTGGCTATCTCAACTTTCAAACCGGAATGCAGGACTGCTTTGCAGTAGAAAAGGACAGGGCAGTGCTTAAAATAGGCTTAAAGCATTTGCGCAATTAGGTACAGGTGGTAGGACCTCTTTTGAGTGTGACCTATTTCTGCCGTGAAGCAGTAATGCGTTTCGGTTTGAAGGGTGGGGCAGCCGTTGTAACTATAATTGAGACCTTGGCACTTATATTTCAGGGTGCGTGGCGCATTTGCGTTGTGGATTTCTATGGGCTCCAGTAACCACTTAACACCAGGTGGGCTATGAGCTAGTCCAACCATCTAAGGATTAAAAAAAAAATGATGCGGTGGGTTTCAGTGCTAGGCATCATTGACATAGAAATTTATTCTCAAGCGCTAGATGAATATACGTGCATCTTAAATCCAGGTTTTACCTTTAGTGTAAATGTTTAGAGGGCTGATAGAGAGATAGAGATACATTTTATTTATTGTTTGATTCTAAATACCATAGTTAAAAAAATTGTTTATGTAACTTTAAGAGTTCTACAATCTCGATATATACCTAAAATTTCCACCTAAATTTATATATAACCTTATTGCCAATCGTTTCTGCGTAAAATTATCGGACACGTGGAAGATAAAAGGGTTACTTCATTAATTTGGATACGGAACCGTAAATATAAATACCTCGATGGTATAGTCGCTGCCTTCCACCCAAATTCGATCTTGGAACTGATGAACCACGTTATACCCTCCGTTGGCTATTAGCGATAGCAATTGACTGTAAGCTTTTGGATCATCTTTAACGCCAACCTGTGACAGTAAGACATCTGACAGAAATGACAATGACAAAACTACTTTTTTAAAAGGCAGTTATTAATGGTATCAAAGATTATATAAAATAATAATTTATTTCATAGTTGATGGCTTTCCGTTTAAGCCTTCAATAATGCTTAGTACCTGTCGCAATGGCGACACAAGGTCATAAGCACAAACCAGTATAACCATATTATATTCAGGTGTCCAAGTTGAAAATCAATTCGAACAATTGACGTTTTTTAAAACTGTCAATTAATTCTAGTTTTGTAAGTCTGTTTAAGCTATGGATGCTACGTTAGCGACGAGTTTTTGTTCGTGATCTCTGTCTAGTACTCTAAGTAAAAATAGTTAATTGATCGAAGTTTAGAGCCTATGTTTTAGACAGAGTGTAATCATTTTTGACACCCTTAGTGCTTAGATTCGCTTAATATCCATTTTAACATTTAAAATTTTATACCATTCCATATGTAACTCTACAGAAGACATGACTTTTTATAGGAACTGCTATAGTAAATTTTAAGTCTTACGCTAAATCTGACTAGCCTTCCAATTACAGATAGTCCTCTTTGTAAGGACCGTATCAGAGAAGTGTAATCAATATTGCCCCCGCTGAGAATGGCGACCACACTGTAATATTGAAAAAAAGTGTACGATTATCTTGTATTTCATTTAAAAAGTAGCATTAACACATTGGCCATGATAAATCATTTATTTAGTGATTATTAAAATAATTTCCATATTAGATTTTCTTTGAATTTTGCGAGTCGTCGATAGAATTAAAACTGTTTTAAAGAATATAATCTTAATAATACATAATTCGACGCTTGAAAGGCAAACGTGACTAAGCGACAATAACTGCTTTGTACACAAATGATAGGCAATAACAATATTCGATGCGCAAAAAAAAAAAATTATTTCTAGGTCTATTAAAATCATTCTGCGTTCTGCGGGGCAAGTGCTTCCGCGCGCCTTTTTCAAGGCGTAGTCTCCTGTGAGAAATTGGGGGAGGTGGAGGACCTCGGCCCTTCTCTTCTCCCCTTCTTCCTCTTAGGAGGCGCCGGAGTCCGACATAACCCGGTCCTTTACCCCCCTCGACCGGGTATCCGTAAATGGGGAACTTTAAATTAGTCTACTGTAAAGTTCACGCATTGTCGCTTAGTCACGTTTGCCTTTCAAGCGTCGATATAAAGAATTTAATCTTGCGTTTTTTATAGTCATTATTTTATCTCGGACGTTTCGAATAATTTACAGTTTTTGAGGTCTCGGATGACTCTGTATTACTGTAATACACCCGAGATTAAATCGTGAATGTAGTTTAAAAAATTTCAATATTGGTTCCTTTTTCGATAATTTTGCGAATATAAAATCGGAAAATTATTCGTATAGGTAGGTGTGTAATATTATTCGTGGTTTTGTTTGTTCACGTTCTGTTAGTTCGAATGTATAATAATATGATTACGTTGTAACTTCACTAATATATTTTGTAATTTGTGGCGCTCAAACATCTTAAACGAGTTTGTGTATGTCATCAGCTATACATTGTCAGAATTTATTAATCTATACATATAAATAAAATTGCAGTGTCTGTAACATTGAAATAACCGCTTTTTACTACGTGCATATGAATATATATACGGTACATACACCAAAATAACATTTTTTTTAATTTTTGTCTGTCTGTCTGTCTGTTTGTTCCGGCTAATCTCTGGAACGGCTGGACCGATTTTGACGAGACATTCACTGATAGATAGCTGATGATCTAAAGAGTAACTTAGGCTACTTTTTTTAGGCTAGCTTCGCCCCGCGGCGTCACTCGCGGTACGAAAATAACCGCGGGTAACATCGCGGGACTCTGCTATTAATAATAAAATTTAATGTTTCCGAAGCGAAGCGAGAGCGGGTCGCTAGTATAATATAGAATTTAGCCAACCGATTAGATATAAGTAGGTACTAACTATTTTGTTTTGAGCTCAGGAACGAGATTCCCAAGAATCGCAGCGAGCGGACAAGCTCCTGCTCCTTCTATTACAAATCTCTCTTTCTCAATTAAATGCAGAATTGATCGAGCTATCCAGTCCTGATTTACCAATAACTTAAATGCAAAAAAAAACCGTTATTACAATAGTGTTTTGATAGACAAGCACATAGGATACCATAAGGTAATGACAAAAATAATAACAGTGATCTTACCGTACGAGGTCATAAACCTCAACACAGTTAAATTTTGCAAGAATTTTACTAATTAGGCATATAGTTTTTTTTTAAGTTAACGCAATTCTAACCCTTATTGACCTACCATTTTGTCTACAAGAGTTTTTGCTGTATGGAATGCATTCACACCGACATTTGGCACGGATATTGCATCTGCCATATTATCTTGCATTGGCACTTGTATCGGCTTGTCCATTTCCAAAGATTTAAAGAAAGCCGGTATGTTTTCTGATTGCACTCCCTACGGATTTTATTGTGTTAATCATTTATATCAATAACTCTAATATGATCGTAAAAGATTTGGTTTTACTAGTCATTTCAAAGTTAAAGTGAATTTTATACACACTATTATTTAACGGGCTCTTACGATTACTTTTATATTTCACGATTTCTCGATATTTTGATGCCCTTAAAATGTGACAATTGTGGTAAGGCCCCATTCAACCACAGCATGCCAAAGCCGCAAAAGCTTAAAAGAATGATGTGAATTTGTAAATAACTGAGAATTAACTAACATAAACTAGGCAATTTGGTTTAATATGTTTGATAACGGCGGCAACTGCCGCGATCAGACCACCGCTGCCGACTGGAACAATAACTGCTTCAACAAGCGGAATTTGTTCCAAAATTTCCAGTGCTAATGTACCGTAACCCATTAGGATGTGAGGATGGTCGCGTCTATGAAATAATAAACAAATAATACAATTAATTGTACAGAGAATATAAATCTATCTATACTTCATATTATAAAGCTAAAGAGTTTGTTTGTTTGAACGCGCTAATCTCAGGAACTATTGGTCCGATTTAAATAAATAATTCAGTGTTAGATAGTCCATTCATTGAGGAAGGCTATAACATCACGGTAAGACCAATACAAGTGGAGCACCAATAAAGAATGTTTCAAATAGGGGTTTAAATGGCTCCATAATATTTAAAAATATTTTCACTTTCTACATAAATGAAGTGGGGGGTAAAATTTAGCGTTATGCCAAAGTAACTATTCCACACGGACGGAGTTGTGGGCAAAAGCTCCTTAATACAAATATCCTTAATACAAATAGTGACAGAAACTACGAGTATTAGGTACCTAAGTAGTAGGTACACAGGGCGTATTTGAATCGTTTTCGAAGCCGAAAAGTACATAATCTACTGGTCGGAGACGTAAATCTATTACTAAGTACAAATCATTTTGGTTTTACTAAAATTAGGCATATTCAGCGTGTCTGTCAATAAAGTCGAAGAAATTGGCAATAGCTCGTTCGCCACAAATTGGCTCGCCTTCCACGACCGCAAATTCTGGACGCGTAAAATGTTCACCCCCATTAGGGAAAAAAATTACAGTTATTTCTGAATACTCGAATTCATAAAATAATTGCTATTTTAGCATATGTTAAGCAAATCCATTTTAGTGGACGCAAGACAAGTTAGTAGCACCAGATAGCCTGCTGATATAGGTACTTATAACTTCTCTAACAGTTTTCTTTGCCATTATCATGCTAGAATCTTAATCACGAAATAGTTTAGAGGTTGTCTAAAGAAATGTAAAATTGTTTTACGCGTTAATATACGTAAGTCCTTTATCTTTCGCCAACGATCTCGCAAATCTTTGAGATTCCGTCAAGTTGCTTCCTTCTAGGATAACTTTTGCGCCGAGACTGTAACAGTTTTGCAGTTTACATATGGGAATTGTCACAGGCACCACGACAACCACTGGAATGCCGAGCTTGGCGCCGTAGTGACATATACCAATGGCGTCATTGCCTATTGAAGCTATCACGACGCCGATCTTCTTTTTATCTAATGGTAATAGTTGCAAAACGTTTAGCGAACCCCTCTCTTTAAAACTGAAATAAAATGGTTTTTTTTGATAACTAGATCAAAAATGGTAAATAATTCAAATTAACTTCAAAAACATAGTATATATGTGTAACACTAATTGATTAGGTACCTTCCCGTTATCTGCATTGACTCAATCTTGTAATATAATTTCATAGTAAATTCACGTTGGTGATGAGATGGCTGAAAAAAGTCAAAAAAAGCTAGGAAAAATAAATGTAGGTATGTGTTTGTAGTTTTACGAGTATAATCTTTCTAGAAACTACTTTAATATCATTTCTATGCACATATATACATTTAAATAGTTCCAGTTTGGTCTATGGGACATTCGTAAGATAAGATAAATTAGGTACAATATTTAATATGTTTACCATTAGGCTCCGAAGCATTTAACACTAGTAGGGTCGTGATTTGCTAACTATGCAAAAAATAATAATGGATATTCAACTTTATTCCTTGAGCTTGTGAACTAAATTAGCCTTTAAATAGTCAAGGAACTTACCATACATGGGGTTTTTGTAATAAACGGACTTAAACGTTCCAATGCATCTTTTACTTCATCATATTTGATTGGTCTAGGATTCTCCGGGTCACAGAATTCATCAAAATCTTCCTGATTGTGTATTAGGATGGAAACAATCAGGTATATAATGTTGAAAATAGGATTAACGTATTATTATGTATGTAGGACAAATAAAGGTACATATACTCACGTGCCGGCGAGACATAACGATACTGGTCAAAGGGTGAGGAAATCAATCTGTAGGATTTTGTTAAAACATGAAATTTTTTTTCGTAATAAAAATCTAATGTAACATTACAATGACGTTTACCTTGTAAACAATTTAAACATTGTGGTTTGTCGCTAATGACAATACCTTTTATGTATAGAAAGAAGATTATTACGGGATCTCTGCATAAAATACTTCGCAGAGAGACGGACATTGAGCGATGCGATACCTACCTGTGTTTCTAATCCCGCAGGCACGGGCAATTTTTTCAAATCAAATACGTTCTTACCTCGAGCTCACGAATGACTTCAACTTTGAATAAATAACGTCGTGTAATAAAAACCAAACTCGCAGGAATTAAAATTTACGTAATCAGTTTATAATTGAGATATGCATCTCAAGGCATCGGTAACCACTAATCAAGGACCAGATATTGATCACCAATCTACGTAATAAATAAAAAAAGTAGCTAATTTTTTATTATTTTGAAGTTTGTTAGAATACTCGACGGCACTATAAATTTCCTTTAGTTATTTAAACAATGCACCTACTAAGTTCTTTTCTGTATCACCCTTCGTCGACTGGTAAATGATACCTTAAGCATTAAGTCCACTAATTTACGATAAAGTGCTTGAATTGTGATAAATAAAAAGAAATAAATATGTAATTGTCGACACCAGTTATAATGATTTACGGTTTCAAGGAATGAACTACGTGCTGGTGGTAGACCGGTACCTTTCGTATTTTGCCGCGAAGCCATCAACGAATAAGACGAATGTGTGTGTGTGTGTTATATAGAAATCTAAATTTGGTGTGAGACAGTAATCATATTTTGATATCTGAACGTCGAGACTATCTAACCATTAAAGTCAACACAAAAAAACAGTTATCGTTCGAATATCTTTAATGATTCAATAAAGCATAGGGTTCGGGAAGCAAACGCAGCTTTGTATCGGGTTATAAGGATCTTCAGAAAATTTGTAATCAAGAAACAGACTGTCCATGATACGTTTAACAACACAGGCGTGTTCGTAACTCGCCGTCTCACAGATAAGTGTGAACTAAAAAGAATAAATAGGATTAAAGGAGAATAGAATCTTCTCCGGCACAGGTAGAGAATAGAATTATCAGAGGCTATTCGGCTGAACCTCGTGTAGTAGTGGATGCCTGTAAACTGATGATGAAAGAAAGTCCCTATCTCGATAAATCAAACCAATTTATTCGAAAATAACTAAATATTTTTTAAATATTGCTGGCTTAGTTTTGACGTCTTCTTTTTCTTGCCTTTATCGCACACAATGTTTTTTTTTTGTTTTTTTTTTTATTGCTTACATGGGTAGACGAGCTCACAGCCCACCTGATTTTAACAGACATGTGACATGTGGGGTCGACGCAGCGTGTCCTCTTTTCTATTCAGGTCATCAGTAAATGCCGCATAGGAATTTGACAAGAGCCTTACGACCGGCCGCCTGCCCGTCGTCAATTCTCCTTGGCAAAGCTATCGTTGGTATAAGACGGTAGCCAGAAAAATACTTTTAGTCGCCTTTTACGACACCCACTGGAAGATATGGATTGATCCAATTCTGAGCCGGGAACCGCACTGCTATGTATGTTGGTATAGGTCGGTATGTCGGCACAATCGTCTTTTACGCCTGAATGACACTTGACCGTGGAACAATCCTGGGTTCTGGTTGGATGACTAAGCAGATATTCGGTGCCCAAATGCAATTGAGACTTTAATCCAATGTCCCAAATGCGGCAGCATACGTGCCGTGATATCTTGGGCTCAGGGTCTACTTAATGTTAGGCATCAGGTAGGCCGTGAGCTCTTCATCACAATAAAGATAATGCTTAAATTTCAATGCGTATTACGTAGATTTTCCGAAAGCTTTCTTCTAGTAGAGCTTCTTCACACCGACATTGAAGAATATTACAACTGGTCTTGGCAATAATCCGTAGAATCTTTACTCTTTGCTCCGTAAGCTGGTCGCCAGAAAGTGTGAACTGTATTAAAAAAATTTATAAATATGAGATATTCATCGCGAAACTGAAATTACGGAGCGTTTTAGTTCTTACCCTCATTTTAATGAGACGACCTTCGATGGCCTTTGCTCGCTCAATGTTTCGGGATAAGGTGAAATAGTCAGTATTACCTCCCGAAACAACACAAACCACACTGGAAAACAGCAAAAACATATATATTTATTTAATTAAAACACCGGATATATAAAAGTGTCTTTTTAATATTATTGACTATGTGGGTGTGGCAATTTAATTCTTCTTATACTTGTTATTCTAAAATAATGAAATATGTTCTAAATTTATGGATGCTAATTTTTTGCATCGTCACATTATCGCGCAAAAACTGGTTACTCTTTCTAATTCAATCCCTAGCAGCTATCTCGAGCTATCCTCAGCTTCTAAAACTAAAACTTACAAATAAACTCATTTTGGCATTACTATAGCGTCGATTTATTTCTGATTATTTTGATATATTGATTATTTTAAAAACTTTTGTTGAAGTTGAAGTGTGTGCGCCAAGCCTCAGTTCGCAAACCATGGAAAACATCTGTCAAGACTTTAATAAACAAGAATTCCACATGACCACGACTGCTCTGCCAAGAGTAACCGATTATGATAAATGATGAATGTTGATAAGAATGTGGAACAGGTACCGTTATTCGTCGACCGAAAATTCAGAATATAATAATATATATATCCAGGTTTAAGTGACATTTTTGCAAGTTTACAGGAGAGCCATTTAAAGTTTAAAATTTGGAAAAAATATCTTAACACTCTAGTTCACCTATTTGAGTGAGGTAAACTTAATTGAAGATCAATTAAAAACATCGAATTGTTATGACGAATACCAAATAAACGGGCCCTTAATTATAAAGATAAATGTCACGTATTAAGCGAAATTTCGCTTTAACCAAATAGACTTTCCATCAATTAGCCAATTAGGCAACCATTTAGTCAACCAATTAGTCATTTAGCCAAACGACGCCATTTATAACTTTACTCTCTTTCTCTCTGTCTGGATTAGTCGGGTTTAAACATGGTTATTTTGTTTCAATTTACACGTTATTAAATAATGATATGAATGCTATTGATACTGACGTTTTCCCTTTGAGTTCTGGTAAAATAATGGGAGTAGCAAAGAAAGCGCTTAAAGCAGTCGCACCCGCACCCTCCGTGACCATTTTCTCTTCTTCAGTCAAATGTAAAATTGCTCTAGAAATCCAATTGTCCTCGACTAAAACCTTTAAGTGATTTATTGATTATTGCGTATACTTGCTTGCATAATATAAAGCACAGACAATTTATTGAGCGATATACCATTTTGTCTATAAGTGACCTCGCTGTGTAAAAAGCGTTGCAACCTGCCTTCGGTACTGCAAGCAGTTCAGCGACTGTTGCTCCAACCACAGTTTGAAACGGATTGTCATTTTCCATGGCTTTGAAGAAGCTGCAACATTTCTTCGGTTCGATTCCCTATAGTATTTTAGATATTATGATTTAGATCATCTAGTAGCAACTGGGTTGTTTATTTCGAAAACAAAAGTCTTTCGTTCGTGTTTTAAGTATATGGAAATAAAAGTTTAAAATTTAGAATAATTACAAGCGTACATAAATCTTTATTTCCGGCTTCAATTTCTTGGCGACCGTTGCTATGCCAGCAATTAACCCTCCTCCACCAACAGGCACAAGAACAACATCGGTTTGCGGGAGCTGCTCTAAAATTTCCAACGCGATCGAACCGGAGGCCGCTATCACATGAGGATGGTCGTAACTGTTAAATATTATAAAATTTATAGGTATTCAAATATATTTTTTTAATTTCCTTTTTTTATAAACTCAATTAGCGTATGCAATAGTTTACCCATTTATGTAAGTCAAGTTTTGTATTTCGGATTTTATGATAAATGCTTTTCTTATGGCTTCGGAAAGATCATTTCCGTGCTGTATGATGTTAGCTCCGTAGTTTTGGCATCTTAATATCACTTTGCATTTATCAGTATATGGAATTACGACAGTGACAGGAACATTAAGACGTTGACCATGATAGGCTAGAGCCTGAAACCAGAATATGAAAAAAATAACTTCATTAAATCTAACCTAGGAAGCAAGGAGCTTGGAGATCAGTAATACAGGTATTTGCATCTAGCACAGACTTCAGCTCTTTCGAAGGCTAACAAAATAAAACGTTATTTTGTATTTGTACCATACCTTTAAGAGAGAAATAAATAAATATTATTCAGAATTCGACTCTTCATTGAAATGTCCATGTTGTTTTGCTTTAGGCGGTTGGTACCTACTATTATTTAGGGTTTCACCAGCGTTGTCAGTTATTCTCGTTTTTCTTGTACGTTTGTATTTAACACCTTGTATTAATATAATTAAGCGAAATTCAGCCTAGTACCGATCGGGTGAGGGGTGTCTCAGTTGTCGCACACCTTCGCCGATAAAAAGTAGCGGTAAGAATAATGATATTGTGAAGCATTTCGAACCAAACCCCAATTTCCAAGAGAAGCAGTTATGACTCCTGCAGCACGCTGTTCGTCATCCAACATCGACAATGAATACAAGGCCGCACGCTCGAGAAAGCTGTCGGATTTATTATATTTTTAGTTTACGGTGGAAGTGTGTTGATTTTCTTATTTCTGTCAAATAAGAAGCAATTTAACATTCGTTATAGATTACAATTAAAACTTCAACCTCTAGGTGGCATCGTCCCCAAATACAATTTTTTATAAATTTCTAATTTACAGGCCACTGGATGCAGGCAGCGCAGGACCGGTCTTTGTGGCGTGGCTTGGGGGAGGCCTATGTCCAGCAGTGGACGTCCATGGGCTGACAAGAATTTACAGCAATTAAAATACTACCCGTTTCTCTAGTTATTCGAGATATAGAATAGAGAGAGAGCGAAAGAGAGAGACAGTTAAGCTTTTTTTTTCTTCCTCCTACCTATGCTGATAGCCTTAAGAGGCTATTTCAGCTTCTCCTTGACGTGTGTGAGCTCACGGGACTCAAACCGGGAATGTTGCTAACACTGGCCCTAGCAAGAGCAGTGCTTCGCAGAATCCACCACCGGATCGGACACGCGACCCACTGAGAAGATCCGACGAGAAACTCAGTGGGCGAAAGAGGAAGATATTACACAATTTCTTTATGTAGGCATGTTGTGCGTTGTATTCGGTTTATAAATATTTTGAAACCGACATTTTCTGTTGTCAACTGACCGTGGAAACGGTATGGTTCTAGAATCAGCGAATCTAGATGACCGACCCAAATCAGTGGGAACGTGTAAAAAGCAGTAGTAGCTCCAGTTCGCTGGAGTCTTATATCTTTATCAACTAATATCGCCTAATGTAAGTATGTCTAATGTTCTTAAAATAATTGATAGAAAAATTATGACCTTCCCGTACGATGAACGGTTTCGAATTTGTAATACAATTCCATATTAAACTGAACGCAGCATTTAGATCTCTAAAAAGAACAAAATTATTGAATAAACATAAATTACGGAACAGTGAGTATTCGGGTTTATCGAAACAAATGAAATAAATACATTTAGAGGAGTTTTGGCGATGTATTCTTTGATAACCGATGTGGCTTTAACCGTATCTTTGTAACTTATCATCTTTGGATTGTCAGGATCACACCACGGGTCGTCCTCAACGTTTGTTTTCTGAAAATCGATTTTTTTTTAATTTTCATTACTTTTACATATGCCTATTTTAAGTTGAACTGAATCGTGGAGTTTCATCCCAAATAAGTGACCCTTTATTGTGTCCAGTACGACACGTAGGTACATGACCGGTTTCTCTTAATACTTTCATCAATGTTTTATGTATATATTTATTTTTTAGATCGGTGGACGAGCTCACGGTCCACCTTGTGTTAAGTGGTTACGGGAGCCCATAGATATCTACAACATAAATTCCGCCACCCACCTTGAGACAACAGTTCTAAGATCTCAGTTTTAACAGTATAACGGTTGTGCCACCATTCAAAGCGAAACGTATTAATGTTTCACGCCAGAAATGGGCAAGGTGATGGTTTTTTTTATGATTGATGTTTTACTGGTGGCCTGGAGGCCTTTCCAGTTTCACCAGGACAGGTGGGCGAGCAAAAGCTCAGCCAGGAGAGGTGGGATTTGCTAACAGTTGCTCGAGCGCCTCCGAAGGAGGCCTAACAATTCAAGAGCAGCTGCTTCGCGAATGAACCTACTACCGGATCGGAACTGCGACCCGCTGAGAAGATCCAGCGAGAAACTCAGCGGGCTGATGCATGGCTTAGGTTGCATGTCGAACTCTTTGTCGAGTTCTATGAGTACGCTTAACGGGGTCCCTAAGCCTGCTCCTAGTGTTAGAGCTGAAGGCGTCTAGTGCAAATTTATTGGATCTGATGGATCCGTAAGGACGTGTCTAGGGCGTCGACGGTGACTGGCTCCTGCGTGATCAGGATTCGGGAAGTAGTCAGCGGCGGCAACGATAAGGTGATTATCATGACGAGGGTGGTGGTATATACTCGTGCGGACTCAGAACACTTCCTACCACCAGTTACCCGGAAGTCACCGAATAATAGTATGTATTTTCAAGCAATTTCCGAGTTTTCCGAAGAAATGGCTACCCTGCAAAACACTTCTTTACAAAAACAAAGAGATGCACTCAAAGGCTGTGATAATACTAACCGGACACCAAAGATTGTTTTTAACGTGTTTGCGTTTAGCAAGAACTGCTGGTGACTCGCCTAATGTAGACATAGTTATTGAATATAATATTTCTTTAACGTTATCCAAAGAATATTTCTCCAATCACACACATAATACATGAAAACTATTTCAATGTATTTTATTGTGATTTATATTCAGTCGTTAATGATTGTTTTCAATATTTCACGTCATTTCGGTGCAAACAGAGTGACTATTTTAATATAATTTAGGTATAATTACATTTTTTTTGTTAATATTTTATTTTTACAGCTGTTCAAACGTGCGTGATTATTGTTTATGTCCTTTTTATTGTTATTATTAATGTCACAAATCAATACACGATTGGCATTGGCATTGTCTTTGGAACGGTGAAGGTACATCGTGCATTGAGTTTAATTATAATGCACAAAGAACAGTAAAGAGAAGAATAAGAGAATTAGAGTAAGAGTTAATCTTTAAAATGGTAAACAGTTGTTTTGTACTAGCCATTCAACTTCAAGCTGCTTTGGTTCGCTACACTTGCTTTTTTATGCTTCTTTTGCTATGTTTTAGATATTTTCACCTTGTATATCTCATGTTAAAGTATGTCCGGGAAATTAGTACTGATAATGCAATGAGTTTTAAACAATACACTAAGGGCTGTCAGTGTACGTATATTACGTACGTTAAGTACAAATCGCCACAGATCTATGGGACGAAATATTTAAATGTAATTTACCAACCAAATTCAGGATTTCCAATTAACCTAAAATATCATAAGTTTCAAGAACCGATGAGAATACAACAATTTAGTTACCTTGTCATAATATCCTGGCAAGGATCATCAGGATGAATAATATTTTAATTTTTAATGTTTTCTTAATTTTCAATGACGACACTTTCCTGTTATTTCAGTGGATATGATCTAAACTATTCTAAACGATGTTATTCCTTTTACAGGGAAAGTCGTTTGTGAACGTGTCAGCTACGTATATTCCTTGAAAAATTGGTACCCACCTACGCGATTCGAATCTTTGCACAAAATGTACAGTGTAGACGACGTTATTTACACACACATTATCGGATGTTTTTCGGGAGCCAATAAAATAAACACGAATTATTAGAAAAAAAAAAACATTTTAATTTAATAAATGCCGTGTTAAATAAAAAAGTTATTGTTGGTTAAACGCTTATTTTGCATACAAACAGGATTCGGTGCTAAACAGGGCCCACGTCGAGTTCCGACCGAAGGCCTGTCGGGCCGGTCGCATATTTCTTGGAAGAAATAATCTTTGTAATGTTTCTTAATTTGTTCTATCAATTCTTTCGTATGTTCCCAGCCTCTAGTTTCGGCAATTACCTTGACCTAAAATCAAATAGGTGAGGTCGTTAAAATCGTATGGGGAGATATAGTCCTGTTTAAAATAAAGCAATTATAATTTTATCTTATGAGGATTATGATCCTTTTTAAAATTAATCCGAATAAACGCTGGTTGGGTGAAATGGTGACAGATCTCTGCAACAGCATGCGATCGTAGAATGCCCCTTTAGCTCAAGGTAAAAATTTACAAAACGATCATTAGACCTGTCGTGCTATATGGATCTGAATGCTGGGCGACGAAAGTAAAGCATGATAGAGGAGTGCATGCGGCAAAGATGCGAACGTTGAGATGGATGGATGTGTGAAGTAACAAGAATGAACAAGATAAGGAATGAGTATATCAGAGGAAGTGTGAAAGTAGCCCCGGTAATTAACAAATTAAAGAGAGGATGGTTACCGTGGCATGGAGATGTGATGTGTAGAGAGAAGATGCATGTGACTAGGAGATGTATGGAAATGGTAGTGCAAGTTCTAACTTCGACCTCTTCCCGTCTACGGGACGACCGAAGAAGACATGGGGGGGGGGCGTGTGAATGACGATATGAGAGATAGAGGGGTGAGTGTTGAGATGACGGCTGATAGAGGAGAATGGAAAATTAGCTGCGCCGAAGAGAAGAAGAAGAATCCTTTTGAGGATAAATAAAATTAACAGATTAATTTATTGATTTAAGGAACAGAATATCCTGATCATAGAATATGTAAAACTATTCATACATTTAATACGAAATTATTTATATATTAGTCAAGTTAATCAGATAAAAGTTTGCACTTTAACGCAAAAACCTCTCAAGAGAAACGTACCTGGGCACTAAACACATCGCCCTTGACCCAGGCTCGTTCGGGGACGCAGTCTCGTATTGTGATTCCTGAATTAGTTAGGAGTGTGCATAGTTCCGCCATGCCCCCAGGGCGGTCGTGGACCGTCACTTTAAATTTTACCAACCGACCTTCGGCGGCCATACCGCGTTCCAACGCGCGGGCCAGAATCGTAACATCAATATTACCTCCAGAGATTATGCAAACGACTCTAAAACAGACCCAAATTATTTAAAAATTTCTTAAAAAAGTATGCGTAAAGTTGTGATGACTGCTGATGAAGCTGAGATACATTACTTGTTAGAATGTTTCTGCCCTGGCAAGAATAGGGCTTCGCTAAATCTAGCACCGGGTTGGGATTGCGATTCGCTGTGAAAGCCAGGCGAGAAACTCAGTAGGTTCTGTCTGTGGGTTAAGTTGCATGTTGAACTCTTCGTCAAATTCGATGTGACCGGTGACCGGTGCTTCGTATGCTTAAAAACACCGAAAGTAATAGCAACGCTATGACAGTTGCGTGAAAAACTTTAGTCAGTGCAAGCTGGTATAAAACATACACGCTTTACTGGTGGTAGGACCTCTTGTGAGTCCGCGCGGGTAGGTACCACCACCCTGCCTATTTCTGCCGTGAAGCAGTAATGCGTTTCGGTTTGAAGGGTAGGGCAGTCGTTGTAACTATACTTCAGACCTTAGAACTTATATCTCAAGGTGGGTGGCGCATTTACGTTGTAGATGTCTATGGGCTCCAGTAACCCCTTAACACCAGGTGGGCTGAGAGCTCGTCCCACATCCACCCACCCACATCAGCAACAACAAAAAAAACGTGGCTTCGATATTCTTTTACTTCATTGACAATTAAAATAAACTAGATGATGACCGAGCTTTGCTCGGCTTTTTTTTATAACGCCATCTTGTTGTGTCTTTAAAGCAGTAAAATAGTATTATTATTCGCCAACAGATGTCGGGAAGAGTCATAAAGTTGATTATATTATTGAAAACACGAATAAAACAACATTTTTTGAAAATAAATCGTAGCTAGATCGATTTATCGCCACCGAAATCCCCTGTATACTAAATTTTATGAAAATCGTTGGAGCCGTTTCCGAGATTCAGATTATATATATATATATATACAAGAATTGCTCGTTTAAAGGTATAAGATTACTTCTTTCCTTTAAGATTGGGGAACAATCCCGCCATAATGGCGGCAACAGCCACAGCGCCGGCACCTTCCACGACAAATCTCTCCTCTTCTACAATATGCATGATGGCTCGAGCCACCCAATCTTCCTTTACAACCACCTGCAGATTCAAACGTGACAATTGAAGACATTTAAATATTCATTAATTATGGTAACAAGTCACGCGAAAGGCGAAATGGTGTGAAAACGTGTAATAATGGAGGCTTATTAAGGTTTAACATCTATGAAAGTGCACAAGTGCACAAGTTTTCTAAAAAGTCCACTGAAGTCACAATAAATTTTCACAACTTTACTGAGACTATTTCATTTTATCTAATTTCGTTCATTATTATAATTAATTTCATTCCAATTGTTGACAATCTATCTATATATATAAAATGAATCGCTGTTCGTTAGTTTCGCTAAAACTCGAGAACGGCTGGACCGGACCGATTTCGCTAATTTTGGTCTTGAATTATTTGTAGAAGTCCAGAGAAGGTTTAAAAGGTAGATAAATATGAAAATGCTCGGATTTAAATAAAAATAATATTTTGTTTGTTTTAAGTTTATTTTATATAAAAGTTTAGGTCTTTTATTTATCGATTGAGGCACTACGAAGTCTGCCGGGTCAGCTAGTCTCATATAAATCAACTTCATCTTATTTCGATCAATATAATATTTTGTTTAAAATTAATATTATGTAAAATTAGACACTGGCAACAATGGCATCACAAGATGCGGGTTTCATACTGAAGAAGTGCCGCGTCTATAGATTTAACCATATATGAGTCGTCTATTATCAAAGGTGGCAATCTGTGCATTTGGACAAAAAAAATTATTGATATTACAATACAGATTGATTTGAATATAATCGTCTCCTTCAAAGAATACGGTTCAAAACCTGCATTAAATAAAGGTTAATAGTTAACCTGTTATTTATCTAAGATGTCGTTCCGAAGAGTTTTGTGACTGCCAATGGAATACAAAGTCAATAATTCGTTTTTCTGATTTACCAATCATTGTCCAAAAGTCAGATTGCCGGCTTTGATAATAGTCGACTCATATGTGTGAATGCTTTCACTGATAAGTTACACGTAAACTCTAAAAAGCACTGTTTTATTACAAGTAATTCCTCCGCCCCCAGCATTGAGGCTGACAAAATATTAACAAAATTTAGTAGGAACTTTTAAAATTTTATCAAAATCATTTCAGTGTTTTTTCGTATGAACAAATTTAAAAAAAATGTAATCGATAAATATACACTAATGTACGTAAAGAACAGAATCAGAACAAAATAGATATTTGATATTAAGCTGCTCCTAAACACAATTTTAGGCATGTAAACGTCCGTTGTAAATAATGCCAAAATGTGCTTACCATTTGTCTACCAGACCTTTGATATTGTAGAATGTGTTTGTTCCGACCACGTTTACAGCCAGACCCTCAGCGATAGTCGAATCGATATCTAAATGATCCGCTCGTTTTTTCGAAGAGATTCTACCATGCTACAAGTTTTATCTGTTCAACACCCTGCAATCAATAAAATAATTTCAATAGGCACGGCGAAAAGCCTAATAGTAAATACAACTAGGGTTTGGTTTCAAAAGCATAAAGGAAGACAGCATTTTTGCAGCAGTTTAAATAAGTACCGCAAGAGATACATCCAACCACATATAATAAATAGGTTGTCGAAAAAGTTTCTTTGCATTTTTTAAGAAAATTTACAATATTTTTTAATATAGTTTATTTACATTTCATTAAAATATGTAGGTACCATTTTGTTCGATAACTTTTTGCCATCTTGCATGATCCCATTGCTATAGAAATTGGTTTTGGCAGTCCTCTCGTGATGTTACCTGACACTGCCTAAAGTATTCTAAAGAATTCTGAAGAGACCGAAACAGATGGAAATCTGAAGGTGCAAGTCAGGACTATATGGCGCGGCGGATGCATTAACACCTCCCAGCCAAGCTCTCTTAATTTTTGCTAAGTGACTTAAGATGTGTCAGGTCTAGACCTTTATTATAACTAACCTATTATTTTAAGATAGGTAATAGTTCATATTATTATCATTCAGGAAAAATGTTATAAAGAAACTTTGGTTCTACCATCCAAAAGTTGAATTTACAAAATTAAGACACGTATAAATTTTACGTTCTTATCGGATTTCATGTTAATTTGTCAAAAATGAATGTCTTTAAATCCAAACTTTTCCGATCCATTACTGAATATGAATTGGAACATAATGTAGGAAAGTACTTTCAATTTAGTCATAACCATTACATTGAAACTTTGAATGAATACCACAAAAGTTCATCTTTCTTTCGCTCCTTTATAGAAAAAGTATGAAATCAATTATTTAAATTTAATATTAAATTCATTGTTAGTAGTTATAACGTCAAAATTTCAACTTCACATTTATGCTATTTATTTACTCAAAGTAAAACATCTAAATACTTACAAGATTAACCCATTTATAAAATCTAATATTAAATTATTTCTTACATATATTTCAGTGTCTGGCTTAAGATGTTTTACGGAGATCCCAATTCCAGTTAATAGGCTTCCACCACCGACGGGTATTAAACTGCATCGACATTCGGTAATTGCTCAATTATCTCTATACCGATAGATCCCTGTCCAGCCAATACATCGGGATGATCATAGCTGTACGCGTTAAAAAGATTCGATAAATAATGAAGCCACTTATTGTCAATTAAATGTAATGATAACATTTTTTTTAATAATATTTTTTTACTGATGGTATGACCTCTTGTGAGTCCGTACGGGTAGGTACCACCACCCTGCCTATTTCTGCCGTGAAGCAGTATTGCGTTTCGGTTTGAAGGGTGGGGCAGCCGTTGTAACTATACTTGCAACCTTAGAACTTATATCTAAAGGTGGGTGGCGCATTTACGTCGTAGATGTCTATGGGCTCCAGTAACCACTTAACACCAGGTAGGCTGTGAGCTCGTCCACCCATCTAAGCAATAAAAAAATAAAAAAATAAAAATATTATTATACATTATATAATATTTATGTATAGATAAAACACTCGATTATAGAGCAAAAACAATATAATATTAGAAGAACATCATTTTTTTTATCTAGGTCGTGTTTACAGTCAAAGAACTCGCATACAACATTCATCGCCAGATGTTCAGTCGTATCGACCCTATTATCGTGGCCATGAGCCATGGCGGTAATTACATCTCTGATCCAAGTGGCAGGACAACACAACGGTCGCCGTCGCCCGAAGCATGTCTTGTCGGATCCCCCGGATACGCTCTTGGTGCTTTAGGCTCTTCAAGCACTGATTACTCTAACCGAACACGCCAATCACAACGAAGGGTTCGACGAGCTAACTAGCCCATAAACACAACCCACAAAGTTTCTCGCCAGATTTTCTCAGTGAGTCGCGATTCCGATCCGTTGGTAGATTCTGCGAAGTACCGCTCTTGCTAGGGCCAATATTAGCAAACTCTCAAGATGAACCTCATCAGCTCACCTACACACCTGAGCGTTTTTATTCTATCCTAATTCTTAGGCTACTACCGAATAGGTAAGGAAAAAAGCCAGTCGAAGGTAGGGAAAAAAGCCAGTCGTAGGTAGGGAAAAAAAGTTTATTTGCAACAAATTAAAGAGTGGACGGTTAGCGTGGTACGGACATGTGATGCGTAGAGACAAGATACATGTGACTAGGAGATTTATAGAAATGTTAGTGCAAGGTAGAGGGGAAGAGGTCGACCAAAGAAGATATGGATAGAGTGTGTGAATGACGATATGAGAGAGAGAGGAGTGAGTGTTGAGATGACGGCTGATAGAAGAGAATGGAAGAGAAAAATTAGCTGTGGCGACCCCACCTAGTGGGATGAGGTGCAGAAAAAGAAGAAGATTTGCATTTACGGGTAAACAAATACACATTAACCATACTACGTGTAATAAATATAATAGGGGAAGAGTGAGTTTGTTGGTTGTTACACTCTCACGTTTTAACTACTCAAGCAATCCAAATGAAATGTTGCATAAATTGTCAGGGATGCCGAAAAGAATATACGCACCTTGCATCCGAAAAGTAGCTACTATTTCCAAGCTATGGTATTGTTCTTTTTACATTAACACGATCTAAGTCGCAGGTAAAAGATATTTTGAAGTTTTCATGAACACGAAAATGTGAGATAAAACAGTAAGAGGAATCACAGGAAAAAAGAAACCACATAGCCTGTGTTTATTACAATCAAATAATTCATCATTGTCTTCGCGTGCGTTAGGACGTGTGATTTCCCGCCTATTACATTTCAGTCATGAAGTCCGGTTCGAGGCACAGAACGGGCATTCAATGTTATTTAAATTTCGACTGTTTGCTTGTCTATTTAGACATTATCTAGAGGTCCCGCAGTAGTCGAAATTCGACTATAATAATTGGAATTGTAAGTTTGTACACTATTATGATTGTATTTTATACTTCTATACTCACAAATTTCGCCAAGACTACACTATAAAAAATATTATCAAAGACAAACAATATTTAATCTCAATTTGACAACAGACGTCAAGAACACAAGTTTGACAATAAATAGTATGCATGCGTGTGTGCGTCAAATACATGGTATGTAGTGTGTGTAATGTTTTCTTTATTGATTTAATGTATCTTTTATGCATTATTTAAAAAAATATTAGTAATGTGCACTTCTTCTCTATATTATTCTCTATAAATGTGGAAATTTCATACTCCTCCGTCCGCGCAATTTTCGTAAAAAGGCATACAAAGTTTTGCTTCACTTATTAATATATAGATATAATAAAAAATCTTAATTGTAATACTTCTTACCGTTAATGTAAATCATTTTCTTTTCCTTCCCTAAACTCATTGCGTGTAATTTGGCCGCTGACATGTCGATTCCGTGCTTGAAAACTTTCGCTCCGAGCTGTTCGCATTTGTTAACTTTATTGAGAGCGGTATGAATAGGTACGACCACTATGCACGGTATCCCTAGTTGGGTGGAGTGATAGCTTAATGCTGCACCATGATGCCAGTAGACGCTGCTATAACACCATTTTTCTTTTGTTCGTCACTCAACGATATCAGCGCATTTCGGACTCCACGTTCTTTGAAACTGTGGGAATTAAAGAATAGAGTTCTCGCGTTTGTTGTATATTCGATCTTCTCTCTCTCTCTCTCTCGATCGGTTCCTCACTGCTGAGGATCGTGACTCCGTCCGATTTCGTCAACCAACTGTCTCCATCGATCCCGCCCTGCAGCCCGGTGGAGTGCGTCGCTGAAGTATTCCCAGTTCCTCCGACTTTACTTTACTTTAGTGTCAATAAATTAAAATTACCTTCCAGTATACTGTAAAAATTCCTGTTTGAAATAAATATCCATTCCCAGTCTCTCTGACATGTGAGCGCGCTGTGAATAAATCATGAACGAATATATTATATAGGTGTTATACCACACTTAGACAATTGCTTACTATTTTTAACCGACTTAAAATAGAACGAGGTTATCAATTCGACGGCAATTTTTTGAAGGCGATCTTGATGATTCGTCGTTTTAAAGCTGGTGCTTCCATGGGTTCCATTAGATTTTACTATTAAACGTTACTAGGGTAGGTGTATTGTAAAGGCCGAGAAGAATATCTTATTATAGTCATTTCTATCACAATCTATCACAAAATGTTCTATATTCTGGTTTGAAGGGTAGAGTAGCTTTATTATCTAATTGGACTTGTGATTTCACTTCATGTCTCAAGCTGGGCACGGACGGCATTCACTTTATGATATCCATATCTCTCGTTACGTTACGTTTTTAACGTAACGCTTGCACTTAAGAAGCATAATTTGTTGATATTAATAATAACATACGGTGCACGGTGTACGAACTACTGCCCGACAATTCGTCTCGAAGCTGCCAATATGTCATCATATTTTATTTGCGTGGATATTTGGATCACAGTTTTCATCAAATTCAATATCCTGTAAAATTAAAAATGCTACAGTTCCGTGAATAATCGTTTCGCAAATATGTTTCGCTTTGCACATATTATGTATAAATTATATCATTACGTCATCGGGTAGCGCAAAGATGTTGCTGAAGTTCTTGGTTACTAAAATAAATGCTAATCGCTAAATATCATTTAGATATATATTAACGGCCGTCTGTGTAGTGGTAAGTAACATGGTCACTACACAAGGGTCGCGGGTTCGAATCCCGCCAAGGAAGATATTTGTATGATAAATATAATTCTTTTCCAGGGTTATGGATGTCTATTAATATATGTATGTGTATAATAAAAATCTTACATTTATATCCGTTATCTGGTACCTGTAACACAGGTCTTACGAACTTATCACGGGACCAGTTAACGTGGCGTGATTGTTAGTAATTTTTTTTTTTTTTTAATATTTGAAACGATCCATAGGACGACATTTTGTATGAATTTTGCATGAAACTCGCAAACTCTCAACAGAGATAAAAAAGTACTATATTATCCCGTTGTAAGAAATATATGCTTCGCGCACCAGGCCCTCACACGAAACTTGTCACTTACCTATTAAGTATATGACATCCGATGCAATTTGGTAGAGGCAAAGAAGATACAGTCAAGAAGATTCAGTTCAATGTTACGTCGTTCCGAATTACTGAGCTCTCTGTTACCATAGGTCATAGGCTCATAGGCATAAAGTTTTCACTTCGACACTGACGAGCTTATGCTAACGTAACGCTGTCGACTAAGCTCACGAATAATTATTCTAATACCAAATCGTAATCAGAGAACTCAATAAGTACATATATTAGTCATAGAATTTGAAGTGACACAGTGTACTGGCTCATTTCGACATTAGTATCCAAAAAAACAATACAGGACAAGCAAAAGGTATAGAATATCGTCAGGTTTGAGCACCGTAGCTCACCTACTAGTTAAGGTTACGCTGATATGGTCTCTCTAAACCTTCAGCTTAGGTAGGAAAAAAATCTATTGAATATAATTAATTTTAAAAAAAGAAATGTCGTTTAGTTACTCTATGTGAAAGGAAATGATTCAACTTACGACACTCATTTGATTGCAAGTTTTAACTGTAATTTCATTATAAAAACATGTTTTAAAAATTAATAAATACATTTAGAAAACTAATTAGATATTGTAAAATAATATTATAGGAAACTCATTGTTATGATGACATTGAATCTGTAGTGAAAACTTTTTACTATTTTGTAATGTAACTGAAAGAAAAAAGTTTTTACTGCTTAAAAAGTATTCAAAATAAAATGTTTTTATTCAAGTAGGCTTTCAAAGACGCTTTCAAATGGTTGTGGCTTACTATATATTTTGGTGACTAAAGATTTGTAATAGAACGTACAATAAATATACGCATTAGTAAATATAGTACAATAAATAAATCAAAATCATAGTATTCAGTGACCGCGAAATTGAATCCGAATGATAGAAATAAGAAATGCGAATCTGGTCTCGACAATCAAAGAAAAATACTATTTCATTAACGAGATTGTTTTGATTTGAAATTACAATAAATAAAAATAAACGATTTAAAAAAGTAAGTCTAAGTAACACAGAATCTAAATAATCAGTTATTATAGTGGTACTCCAATATTAGTAGCATTTCCTGGATGTCGTGTCGCCTGTATATTTGGACTCTTATGTATAGGATTACCTTATTTCTACTACCTAATGCTTGTAGTCTAACAGGCTATTTCGGCTACGCGCGGTTTTTATTTTTATTTTTTGTTGCCTTGTGGCAGACGAGCATACGGCCCACCTAATGGTAAGTTATAATCGCTCATGGACGTTATAATGCCAGGGGCAGAGCAGAGCCGTTGCTACATTAGGTTGGTAGGTGAGCTTACGAGGCTCAGCCTGGGAGAGCTAGCAAGCGCTGTAGGTACCTTGCGAAATTACTACCGGATCGGAATCGCGTGCCACTGAGAAGCTCGACGAGAAACTCAGTGGATTGTGTCTACAGGCGAGTCGTAAGTTGAATTCTAAACGAGAAAGTGACCGGTCGGAATATCAAAAGCACCGGAGTGGCCACTGGAATCCGATAGCACATGTTGAGACTTCGGCGGCTTTGCCTTTCCCCGTTGCCTACATCGACAATGTAATTCGAGGTGGCCACGAAGGTGGCTATGAAATGAGCTCCCCCACGTGTTTCCGAGCGCTATACATCCTCTTCAAACGAGGCTGTGGAGTATAAACGGTAGCAGCGGCTTGGCTCGCCCTGGCATGCGACGTCCATAGCGACGCTAACCACCATCAGTGGGCCGTATGCTGTCTGCTACAAGGGAAAAAGGCAATTCAATGTGATGCACGATTGAGTGAAAATAACGTTGTAGCGATACCAGTTGACCTTGCACCTGACTGGTACTGGGGTAGGACCTCTTGTGATCCGTACAGGTAGGTAGGTACTGCTTATTCTGCCCTGAAACAGTAATCGGTTGAAGGTTGGCAGCCGTAACTAAACAGACCTTAGAACTCATATCTCAAGGTAGGTGGCGAAATTTACGTTGTGGATGTCTGTGGGCTCCGGTAACTACTTAACACCAGGTGGGCTGTGAGCTCGTCCAACCACCTATGCAATAAATAAATAAAACCTGAGTTAGGCAACATCGGCCGCTTGCCGCATACTAAACGCCTTTTTGAAACTTTCTATGTATTTTGTTACCAAGTAACAATAAATTATGTGAGTTCGATAAGCTTATGTTCCTTAGGCAATGATTCTTCTTATCTACTAATACAAATTATGTAATAATAAAGTTGAGACATGTTTATTTTAATAATTGAAGCATGTCCGGTATGCAGGTTGTCAAATTTGATATACATTAATTATAATATTAACTTATAACTAATGATGGTATCAAAAGCACGATTATCTAGTTTTTGTGAAAAAGGAAATATTTAACCTGTCCTATTGTCTGTCATTGGGAATTTTAAGTTATTTAGATTTTGCAGAATAAAGCGGGAACAATCACTTCTCTTAATTCAACTTTAATTAGTATACAACTGTAATCATATTTCGTTGCGATTGCGTACGCGACGTAACGACAAAAGTTTATATAAACAGATTCCATAACAAATTTGAAAAACAATCGTGTTTTAATATTACGCGCCGATTTGTGTAAGGTCACCCCTAAAGTTGGTCTGAGGTTGCCGCGAAAAAACAAAAACATGGAATTTATCCGTGTAATAGTCGTTTTTTATTATTTACTGGATATAGCAGTGTTAAACAACTAATTTTTATTGTTTATGGAATAAAATAAATTGTTGTCTTTATTACATTCAATGTGATATATCATCGAGCAATGAATCTACGCTTCCTCTGCGCCCGACGAATTCTCCGGCGAAGTCCCACTCGCGTAGGAGTTCGATATCTTATTGCGTAGCTCGTCCATATGTTCCGGACCACGAGTCTCGCAGACTACTTTACCTGTGATATAAACCGTAAAATGTGTTATGTCGACATAATTTTGCATAGGAAGTAAGTAAGGATCACATAGTTCAAAATTGGATAAAAAAGAAGCTGCTGTTGGATAGTAGAGGATTGAATTTAATTTGATTTTTTATTTGAATAGATCTTCGGCCTCAAGTTTCAAGGTGCGTCTTTAATCTATCGAAAGTCCTAGGTGCCTTTGCGTACTTCGCTTCCTATATTATGACAACTGACTTTTATTAATGTCAACATAATATTTTTCTTGAGTATTCTCCATAGATCATAATACACATAGGTAGGTATCTCTCATCACACATTCGATAATCCTCGATTACGTTTTAGGTACCACTGGCCCTATAGATCTTGGGTACTGAGGATACTGAGCAATAGAAAAAAAAGTCAAAACATTTCACTCAAAAAGCTATCATTGTCGAACTTTGATATTAGCGTGCGTTAGGTATACGAGATGTGAATAGGTAAGCTCAGATACCGAACTTAAAACGTTTCTTCAACGTAGATACCGACTACTACCAATATTCCAGCCTATACAAGCACTCACTCGGACGCTAAAGATGTCTCCCTGCACCCAAGCTCTCCTGCATGATGTCCTTTATTGATACTCCGATAGATGATATCAATTTGCACAGTTCAGCAATACCACCAGGTCTATCACTGACTGTCACTTTGAACTTGACCAGACGCTTCTCCGCCGCCAGACCACGCTCCAAACACCGTCCAGGATTGTCGTGTCTATGTTGCCCCGGATAGGATCATACAACTCTGTAAAATAAAATTAATATGGAATTGAATTACAAAGTGTGAGCACAGTAAATGATATATCTCGCGTCAAAATAATTTAGTTTTTCGTTTATCATCAATTTCAATTCCAATTACGTTCTGAATATAAAATATCAAGAGTAGTTATCATGGGTAACAATTATTTGAACTAATTAATAAAAAAAATTATCTCGATTGCTTGGGACAACGGCAGTCCATTCAACCCGGAACGTATGAACGTGTCAATTATTTTGTAATAAAAATTGTGCTATATATCTCTCGCGTATCTTAATTATCTATGAAGGAAGTAACATTGTACGTGCAAAATTTTAAATATAATTATAACTAAATTTAAAGGTTGAATCTAGCGTTTTATTGTCTTCTATATTTATATATTGCTTCTGACGTATCAAATACCTTATAGGTTTTTTGGTTACGCAAGAAAAACTGTAGACTTACGTAGTTTTAATTATGTTATGACTCAGAAAAACCGAAGAAGACAAATTTAAAATTCTATTCTTTCATTTGACAAAGATCGGCAGATGAAACTCACGGTCCCGCGTGCTAAGTTTTGTTTGTCATAGACGCAACAATGATAAATATAAATAAAAACAATGATAAGTTTTAATAATACATTTAATTGATTGAAAGAAGCAAAATCTGAAATGGCGGTAAATAAAAAATCATTCAATTATTCAAAAATTCAACTAAGAATGTATTCGTTGATCCAAAAAAAAAAAAACTGTAATCCTTGTCTTTAATTCACCAAGGTAGTGTCATTTTCGCCACGCACTCGCTTACAAAGCGAACGGATACTACGAAAAACTTTGTTACCATAATAAACCAATAACAAAATACAGTTTCATATGTTGCTAGCAAACTTTACTGCCAATCTTTGATTTCCTGATAATATCATTGTAATCGGTCCACCCATTTTGAAGTAAATTGAGAAAATATAAATAGATGATTGCTATAAGATTTACGAGAAAATCTCACTTCTTTCCACACAACTCGGGTACAAGTCCAGCTATGATAGCAGCCCGCCTACAGCTCCTCCGCCTTCCACCACATATTTCTCTTGTTCAACCAGCCGTAGTATGGCGCGCGCCAACCAATCTTCGTTAACCGTTATCTATCGTTCAAACAAAATAATCGACTACTAACGAATGGTCCTTTGTTTTTACAGCTCAAATACCAAACAGTAAAATAAACATATACAATTAATGATATCAGGAATCGTCACACATTACCTACCTAGTTTTAGTGATTACTTCTCTCCAAAACGACATTCAAGGTAAATTACATAAATTTTTGTAACTTAGACAAGTGTTCACTTCACTTCACCTGTTAGTAAGTAGCAATCGCGCCCGCAAACATCAGACTGTTAAAACCTGAGACATGAGGTCGACCTTTGAATTGTGCTGTATAATGGCTCAAAGCGGAAGGTATGATGCTTCACGGCAGAATTGCGCGATTTGTTAGCACACAGTTTTCCAATAAAGATGTAAAATAAGTTAAATTAATTTCAAACAAAATGTACAAAAAGGCATCGCTTAAAAATTATAATAAGTGTATCTTCTTCTTCTTCTCAGTCGTGTCACTCTTGACAGAGTGGTCGTATCGTCATGTAGTGTTGGAAGGGGCAGACTAAAGTTATTAACTATAAAGAAATGATCAATTGTCAATTGATCTCCTCGGAATTCATAGCACACTTTAAATTAAATCGAAGTTAATTGTAATCCTGGTCTAAATTATTGAGTACACTTGAATGGTTCTTGGGGTGTGAATTTAAGACATCAAAAGGTGGTGCTTCATTTCCACGACACGACACAAATTAATGGAGTGAAATTATTAATCTTCTCCTCAATAAATAAAGAGCTTTTAGAGGTATCTCTATCACGAAAATAATGTTTTTTTAGTAAAAATACAAGCAGTTGTTACCATTTGTCGACTATTGATTGATTGTTCGAAAAGCATTGTAGCCGACTGTAGTACTGCAAGACCGTCGGCCAGGGTCGACTTGATGTCCACGTCACTGGTTCCTCATGACTCATGGCTTCCTTCATGCTAGGACATTTCTCGGTTTCTAACCCTGTCAGAATGCTACGAATAAAATAAAGTCCTGAAGCCTCTCAATCATTAGTAAAACAACAGGCTACATTAGTATACGGGATCGTTGGATTAATCGATTAATGAAAGTGTATACTGGTGGTAGTGGTACCTCTTGTGAGTCCGCACGGGTACCACGACCCTGCCTATTTCTGCCGCGAAGCAGTAATGCGTTTCGGTTGAAGGCGGGGCAGCCGTTATAACTAACTGAGACCTTAGAACTCATATCTCAAGGGGATGGCGGCATTTACGTTTTAGATGTCTATGGGCTCCGTAACCACTTAACACCTGGTGCCTGTGAGCTCGTCCACACATCTATGCAATAAATAAATAAAAACTAATGACTATCCGGATATGGAGTAAATGCAGAAAGTCAACCTGTGTGCGATTTATCGGTATCGAATAACTGGATTACTAATCTGATGTTAAGATCTGATATTCCGATTAATATTATCATTCAGATCTCCTGAACGCATTTGTGCTTCCGTACTGAACCAACACCGGTAATGGCTAGCAGTGGTTATGAACAGTAGATTACCGATTATTCACATTATGAAGTACATACTTACTTACTTCTTCTACTTCTTTAGGCGCGTTGAGAGTAAAATTTAACTTGCGACAGATTCGTTACGTCTATATCAAGTACATTTTTTTATGCCCTTGTAGCAGACGAGCACACGGCCTACCTGATGGTCAGTGGTTACCGTGGCTACCGAACAATGGCGGTTGCGTAGATGAAGTAAAGCGGGCGTATGGCGATCACAAGAAATACAATGGATAGTCTGAAGAAGATATGGAAGAACAAAAGCGTTACCAAAGCCACAAAGATCCGGCTCGTACAAACTCTTGTTTCCCCATATTCCTATACGCTGCGGAGACGTTGACTTTGCGGCAGGTCGAGAGAAAGAAGATTGATGCTCTGGAGATGTGGTGCTGGAGACGAATGCTTGGTATTTCATGGACCGAACTTCGCACCAATATCTCCATTCTTCGAGAACTCGGCATTAAGCAGCGTCTTTCAGCGCTCGTGCATGGACGCATACTATAATTTTTGGACATGTCTCCCGGCGAGGAAATAAATCCATAGAGCGCCTTGTCGTTCAGGGCAAAATAGAAGACACCAGACCGCGTGGAAGGGTGCCCATGCGATGGACCGACCAGATCAAGTCGGCAGTAGGCGGCTGTTTGCATGAGTGCACCAGGCTCACCACAAACCGGGAGGAGTGGCGATTGCTCGTGAGGCGCATAACATCTGCCCACAACAATGATGCTGGATGACGACCACGACCGCTCTGACAAGAGTGATACGACATACGAGATACGAGATTGTATTTTTACAAATAATTGTACTTTTCTTACTTACATAAATCAATACTCGTGATTTCAGGTGTTTTATGGCTGTAGCGACACCCGCCAAGAGTCCACCTCCACCGACTGGTACCAGCACCGCGTCTACGTCTGGTACCTGTTCGAGAATCTCGAGGCCAACGGTACCCTGACCAGCCATTATATGAGGGTGGTCATACCTGATACAACGATGCTTATTTAATTATCGCAAAATAATAATGGTCACAGGTTACATTAAAAATCCGTATTGTATTCAGTGAATTCGAGTACTTGCTGGTTTCTATCTATGTTTGATGATTTAAATGTGATCTTTACCAATGTTATGTTTAGCGTCAACTTGTAGGTGTACACTGTGGTTTGAAGGGCAGTTTTTTATAACCTACCTAAGCTAATAGCCTTGAGAGGTTATGTCAGCGTCACCTAACAAGTAGGTGAGCTCACGGGCTCAAACCTGACGACGGTGCTAGCACTAACCCTAACTTTGGTAGGCAGCAGCTTGGCTCTGCCCCTGGCATTGCTGACATCCATGAGCGACGGTAATCACTCACCATCAGGTGGGCCGTATGCTCGTCTGCCTATTGGGCAATAAAAAAAAAAACAGGAGCAGTGCTTCGCTAAATCTAATACCGGAACGGAAACGCGACCCACTCAGAAGATCCGGCGAGAAACTCAGTGGGCTGTGTCTGTGGGTTAAATTACTCGCCGAGCCCTTCGTCGCAAGCGACGGGTTGCCGACCGGTTGATAACCGGTGCTTGAGGTACCTAAATCACCGTTAGTGGATCGGGAGGATCCGAAATGACGTAAGGGCAGATATGGTCGTTATTTCAGTGGCATTAGACAAATGAAACTGGACTTCGTCTTCATGTTTCAAGATGACGTCCTTTGATTTGTTGTTAATAGACACCGATATCTGCTTAACACAATGTCGACTTACTTCTTCCACTTAATGTGGAATAAAGACGTGACGTGTCCTCTTTATCCATTAGGCTTCTTATCTCAACTTAACATTTTGAAACTATACCTTATGATTATTTAACCCACGTAAGCAGGAAATTACTTACTGGCTCTAACGATACTTCGTCTACGGGATCCGGTACAAAGTTAATATCGGGACTATGAGATGAGTTAACCAGGAAACTAACAAGAAACTAACCATCGATTTCACATTTAAACCTAAAATTTACTACAGTAATTGAAAACCGAATCTTACCCATTAATATAAGTAAGGTTCTTTTCCTTAGCCAAGGACATAGCGTGATACTTGGCCTCCTTCATGTCGTGTCCGTGAACGATGACGTTTGCACCATAAGACTGACAGTTCTGGATCTTCATAATTGGAGCGACATTGGGCATAACCACAGTGGTGGGTATATTCAGTTTATGCGCGTGGTAGCTTAGGGCCTGCGAGTGATTCCCGAGCGAGGCCGAGATGACGCCCCGAGTTTTAGCCTCCTCAGGAAGTAGCAATAGGGCGTTGCGCGCTCCACGTTCTTTGAAACTACGAAAATTCGAATAACAAAATTATAATCGTAAAAAGGGATATACAGTTTTTGATAGATATAAGATAATAGTAGAAGATAATACTAGCAGTACTCGCCCGCTTCGCTGGACATTTAAAATTAACATTATTATTTATTGTCATTATTATTAGGGAGTCCAATACTCATATAAATATAAGCCTATCTATTAAGTACATGTATTTTCTACATGGATACAAAGTTTCAAGTCAATCATATGCATGGTTCAGTAGTTATAACGGAACATCCGTAAAAACCACTGCAGATTTATATAACTAGTCAGGTCATAAGTATTGTCACACAGTAAAAACTTTTCTTTTAGAATGCTGGCCACAAAAAAGTTTATTGAATTCGAATTTCGAATTGTTCATGAAAATAAAATGTATACTTTTAGAATTTACTCATTTTTAAATATGGAGTGGACGCTTAAAGAAGACCGTGTTGCAGTTATTGTGTTGCATCGTTGCGGTTACGCGCCAATTAAAATTTTTAACATACTGAAAAATTTGAATATAGCCAAAAGATTCGTTTATCGTACCATCAAACGATACAATGAAGACTCTAGTGTAGATGACAGGTCAAGAAGTGGTCGCCCTCGGTCAGTTAGGACTCCAGCAGTGACAAAAGCTGTGAAGGCGCGAATTCAAAGAAATCCCAAACGTAAGCAGAAACTGTTGGCCCTTCAGATGGGTTAAGCAGAACCACGGTGAAAAGGGTGTTAAATGAAGATTTAGGGCTTCGGGCATATCGAAGAAAAACAGGACATCGTTTGAATGCTCGTCTGATGGACCTGAGGCTGAAAAGATGCCGCGCTTTGTTGAAGCGGTACGCGGGAAAAAAATATCGGGAAATTCTTTTTTCGGATGAAAAATTTTTACCGTAGAAGAGAGCTACAACAAACAAAATGATAAGGTGTACGCACACAGTAGTGGAGAAGCGAGCAACCGTATTCCGCGTGTCCAACGAGGTCATTTTCCATCCTCGCTCATGGTATGGTTGGGAGTTTCTTATTGGGGCTTAACAGAGGTACATTTTTGTGAGAAAGGTGTAAAAACGAATGCAGTTGTGTATCAAAATACAGTCCTGTCGAACCTTGTGGAACCTGTTTCTCATACCATGTTCAATAACAGGCACTGGGTATTCCAACAAGATTCGGCGCCAGCTCATAGAGCGAAGAGCACACAAGACTGGCTGGCGGAGCGTGAAATCGACTTCATCCGGCACGAAGACTGGCCCTCCTCCAGTCCAAATTTGAATCCGTTAGATTACAAGATATGGCAACACTTGGAGGAAAAGGCGTGCTCAAAGCCTCATCCCAATTTGGAGTCACTCAAGACATCCGTGATTAAGACAGCCGCCGATATTGACATGGACCTCGTTCGTGCTGCGATAGACGACTGGCCGCGCAGATTGAAGGCCTGTATTCAAAATCACGGAGGTCATTTTGAATAAACTTTAGTGTCATAAGAATCTATGTTTTGTTAAGTTAATTTTGGTATATGAATGGTTACATAATGAATAAACTTGTTTCAATTATTTTACATTAAACATGTGACAGAATTTATGACCTGACTAGGTATTAGTATAGATACAATAGATTAAAATAAAATTTTCAGCTCTGGCCAAGAAACATGCATGCTAAAAGCTCTTTTCGACTTCACTAAACTACTAAATTGACGTATAAATTGATCCTACCTTCCTGTGTGCTGCAGAAAGTCATTTTTCAGATAGATATCCATCCCGAATATGGAGGACATGTGAGATTTCTGTAAGAATACTAACAATTTACCAAACAATAAATCTATATACCAATATATAAAAGAATTGCTGTTCGTTAGTCTCGCTAAAACTCGAGAGCCGCTGGACCGATTTGGCTAATTTTGGTCTTGAATTATTTGTGGAAGTCCTGAGAAGGTTTAAAATGTAGATAAATATGAAAATACTCGGAATTAAATAAAAATAACAATTTTGTTTTTCCTTTGATGTCCCCCCCGTCGGACGGATTCCTTTTGTTTGTTTTAAGTTTCATTTTATACAAAAGTTTAGGTCTTTTATTTATTGATTGAGGTACAACGAAGTCTGCCAAGTAAGCTAGTAGAAGTTAAATATCACACAAAAGTGTACACACACCAAGCAATTATAATTGTGCGCTCTTTCTATAAATTTCTTAGTAAAATAAGCATGACTTAAAAGCACACAATGACAACGGAATCGAAAAATTTCCTTACCACGCACGGCGTTTTAATTATCTCACTTTGTATTCTGAATGCTGCTGCAGAGACATCTTCGAAGGATATTCTCTGAGGATTCTCCTTATCGCACATAGGATCAAACTCGATCGTCTGGAACACCATGTTCATTTTATTGTTTGTATGTTATAATCATAATTCTTAAAGCACAGTCTTTGACCTGTGGATCCCTCGGCCGTTTACCGAGGAATGAGGAGTTTTACCGTCTTATCGTCCACCGGGTACTTGTGAGAAATAGGGTCAAAGGTCAATAGGTGAAATACTGCACTGCAATAGAAACATTCAATACGTATCGTTAGGAAATAATTAGATAATATTACTCACCGAGGGCTCACACTTGTAACGCTCCATTTAAAAACTACCAATTAAAAAATATTTTGTAACAGTTAATTTGGCAACACAAGTGCCAAGCTACAGATTTATTAACTGAATGTTGTTTATAATTGGAAATGATAAGGAACAACGGAGTACGTTAACTCGACAATAATTATTTACTGCGTAATTAATAATATTCTAGTGAATATTAATACATATTATGATTATATATATTATTTTTTTTCCTACCTAATCTGAGAGCCTTGAGAGGCTATTTCAGCGTAACCCTAACGTTTGTAGGTGAGCTCACGGGGCTCAAACCTGACGACGATGCTAACACGAACCCTAGCAAGAGTCGTGCTTCGCAAAATCTACCACCGGATCGGAAACGCGACCCACTGAGAAGATCCGGCGAGAAACTCAGTGGGCTGTGTCTGGGAGTTAATTTACTCGTCGAGCCCGTCGTCGCAAGCGACGGGTTCGACGAGAACGGTGACCGGTGCTTGAAGTACCTAGAAGCACCGTTAGTGGATCGGGAGGATCCGAGATGACGTGTTTTGGGCGACGTCGACTGCTTTCCATTCTGTCCGCAGGATCGGGAATGTAGTTACCGGCGGCCACGATGAGAGGGTTCTCGTGTCGTGCCCCTTTATCGAAGTGGCGCATCGACGCCGACTGTAGATACTTACTGATGGACTCTAAGTCCAGGTCGTCATGGAGGTCGACGTTCCTGACGAACCACGGGGCTCCGACGGCTATCCTGCAAAAACGGGATTGAATAATTTGGAATGAATTTAAGTGGGTGCGGGCCGCGTGAGCGAACACTAGACTTGCATAAGTCATGACGGGGCGTATGCAAGTTTTGTAGAGTGTCACCTTATTTCTAAGGGACATTTTACTTCGCCTACATATCATCGGGTAGATATGATTATAATTTAGTGATTTGCTTTTTATACAGATAGCCAGTGGCGTAGCGAGCCCCGGGCGCTATTCACAAAGGGGCGCCAAATGGCCCGCAAAACAAAAAATTGCTGTTTTTTTTTATAATTGATTTCTAGAAAATGTAGTTTTAATTTAGTGCCAATGTACTATAATAAATGTTAATTCGTAAATAAAAAGAAAAAAGGGGGGTTTCCGCGAGAGCTTAGATCGTTACGCCACTGCACATAGCTTATGTCGAAGATAACCTAGTTGTCCTTTATTTACATAGCCACAACTACAAGAAGTCTCGTTATAGTCATATTTTAATTAACGAAATTAATTGATGAAAAGAGTGGGAAAATTAAAGTTAACCGCGGGATGTGGCATCTTGGGTTTTTTTTGTTGCTTAGATGTGTGGACGAGCTCACAGCCCACCTGGTGTTAAGTAGTTACTGGAGCAAATAGACATCTAAAACGTAAATGCACCACCCACCTTGAGATATAAGTTCTAAGGTCTCGGGTATACAACGGTTGCCCCACCCTTCATCGAAACGCATTACTGCTTCACGGCAGAGATAGGCAGGGTGGTGGTACCTACCCGTCCGGACTCACACTATAATTTTGCGGATTTAATTTTTATTACACGATGTTATTCCTTCACCGTGAAAGTCAATCGTGAACATTAGTCAAGTACGTATTTCATTAGAAAAATTGGTACCCGCCTGCGGAATTCGGACACCGTTGCATCGCTAGATACGAATGTACCGGACGTTTATCCTTTAGGCCACGACGACTACAGGTCTACTGGCTTCTTCTAAAAACTCCATTGAGCTCTGAGTTAATTTCCAGCATTTTACCGAAACGTTATATACATCATTTCAGTTCATTCTACACATACGTAAGGCTGGCAAGAATGAGTGAGAGAAGCTGAGGATTGTGCTCAGTGGTCGACAATTGGAGAGGCCTATTTTCAGCGTTGGACTACTATAAGTTGATGATGATGATGATACATAAGGTTAGCTTGTTCCATTTTACACTCATTCAACAGACCAGTTTAAACATCTTTATTACAAAAAAAATGGTAGTATGAGCTTCGTTCCCTTTGTCTGTTTAGTAAATGAAACAAAAAATATGTGACAAGCACAGAGGTTAGAATTTGGCTAACAAGTTGATTGTTTGGAAGTGTTAGGTATTCGCTATTTATTTTGTTATTTATTAGATGGTGTTAGTTTCATTAAAAAGAAACCTAATTTATTAAATTAGATTTAAGAAACAGAAAATGCCTTACGCAAATCAACCCTCTGTTCACATAACAGAACTATCTGATGAAAATGTAAAATTCGTTGTGGAAGACACCGAACTAAGCGTAGCAAACAGTATGAGACGCGTATTTATCGCTGAAACACCAACAATGGCCATCGATTGGGTACAGTTAGAAGCTAATTCCACCGTTTTGAGCGATGAATTCTTAGCACACCGCATCGGTCTCATTCCGCTCATATCAGACGACGTCGTAGACAAAATCAGGTACTCGCGTGATTGTATGTGTGTTGATTTTTGTTCCGAATGCAGTGTCGAATTTACATTAGACGTAAAATGCACAGATGAACAAACAAGACATGTAACAACTGCTGATTTGAAATCGAGCGATCCTAGAGTTGTCCCTGTTACATCGCGACATAGAGATGAAGACCAGGCCGATTATGGTGAAGCAGATGAAATATTAATAATTAAGTTACGTAAGGGCCAGGAATTGAAGCTTCGGGCGTATGCGAAAAAAGGTTTTGGGAAAGAGCATGCAAAATGGAATCCAACTGCTGGTGTGTCCTTTGAATATGACCCTGATAATATAATGAGACATACGTTATATCCAAAACCAGACGAATGGCCCAAAAGCGAGCACACTGAACTTAATGAAGATCAGTATGAGGCGGACTTCAACTGGGAAGCGAAACCAAACAAATTCTTTTATAATGTAGAATCATCAGGAGCTCTTAAACCAGAAAACATTGTATTAATGGGAATAGTTGTACTGAAAAACAAATTACTGAATCTTCAAGTGCAGTTAGCGCAAGAGGCACAAAATGATGCTTTAGCAATTAATTAATTTCATAAAATCTAATATAACAATAAATTTAATTAGATAATAAATGTTTTTGTAATTTAAATTTTCATTTTACCTTATGGTGTGTATAAGCCTTCATTTTTCAAAAGCTTAGAATGTTAATCACAGTATTTCAGTCTGCAGTCTTTTTGAGAAGAAATCACACTAAAGTGAATGTTTCTGTTTCACATCAAAAACTAGTACTACTTGTGGAATGCAATTAAGAGGTTTATACACAACTTGCACAACATGAATACAACTTTAAACACGAATTAATACTACGGCCTTGCAATCACAAGAAATACATGATTTATTAATAAAGTGCAGCTTAGTACCTAAAAAGATACTCAGTAGCTACTAAATTTAAAAAGGAAATTTTACTTTCTGGTAGATCTGTACAAAAAAATTTATAATACAATAATTTCTGTTTAATTCATTTTACATATTAATTTAAGTAATTAAACTTTCATAAAAGTATAGAGACTTAGAACCAATATTGTTTTATTATTATGTATACATAATCAATTATACATTTGTCACTTTATACACAGCAGTATTATTCTGTTGTTTAGAACAATTAGTGATGTGATCTTACTGAAAAAAACAATTCAAAATATTCATTAGATGTATATTTTTTAATTACCCTTGTAGACAGACCAGCATACGGCCCACCTGATGGTGAGTGGTTACCGTCTCCCATGGACTTCAGCAATGCCAGGGGCAGAGCCAAAATGCTGCCTACCGTGTTGAATAATATAAGTATTGGGTTCTTCAACAAATTTAAAATTATTGAGAAATATGAAGATTAATAATTGTATTCATCAACTTATTTGCAGAATGCATGTTATTTAATTTAGTAAGCTTATAATATGATGTTAGCAAAAAGTTTGATACAACATTATATTTAAAAAACTGTAAAATTAATCCAAATTTTCAGAATATATATGGATTGGTCTCTAATATCACTTGTTGGCCACATTTTTTCCCCATAATTATTCGCTGCCTAAGGGACTAGTTGGTCATAGACTGGTAGGTGAGCTCACGAGGCGTTGCCCCATCGACTGGGTGGATATGTAATTAGCAACCACCGCGATGAGGGCTATTGTGTCGCGCCGCTTTTTCAAAGCAACGTTCTGACGTGTTCTTAAGATACTTACGTATCGGTTCTGTATTAGGGTCGTCGTGAAGATCAACATTCCTCACATACCACTGTGCTCCGACGGCTATCCTGCAGAAACGGGGATGACCTGGAGACAATTTATGCGTGGGCCGCGTGAGCGAACAATACCCTGCATAGGTCATGTCAAGATTGCTAGTTACGAAGGGCCAATTTACTTCGGTTTCAAATCATGGGGAAGAGTCGACCGAGTAGTAACGCGACTCGGCCGCGTACTATCCTGATGTGGAGACGGAATGTCATCCCGACGTTGACGCTTTAGTACTTGACCTTTTAGGCCCACGGTTTGGGTTGGCCGAAGACTGATAGTGGAGCTACCGCGCCTAATTCGGGACGAGATACTATCCATGGTGCTGAGAGTGCGAACCCTTTAGAAGAGCACGGATGTCCTCTCCGTGGTGTTGAGTTCTACTCGATAGGTCTATGTGGATCGTAGTGACAGGTAGACTACGCCTTTCACGCCTATATGTCATTTATTATAGTAATCTAATGAAATAATATATTGTAATACCCTTTTCCAATAAATAATCTCAGAAGATAATAAAAAAGGCTTAAATAAAAGTAGTTTGCTTGCGAAAGCTTTGGTTTCAGTTCTCATCTAGCATCAAATTACGTAGACGCTCTTTGGCCAGATCTGAAATCATACAAACGTCACTTTGAAGTCTATCGGAAATGAAAAAAAAGTCGTGCTTCCATGAAAATAATTAAATAACATCGATTACATACATATTAATTTAGTTACTCACTTTGAGGCCAAATTTAAAAGTTTTAAATAATTGTTTAAAATGGTAGCTTTGGTTTTTAGTAAAGTAAATGTGGTAAAGTAAAACAATGGATTGAAAATTTAATAAGGATGAAACAATTTTTTTTAGGTTGATGATAGAATTGACTGTGAACGTCCCCATGTGCTGTCTTTCAATGAAATCAAACAAGCAGTCGAAAGAATTGAAAGTGGGATAATACACACTCCGCTATGTGTTAGTATTGAAAAAATGGCAGTTTTTAAATTTACCGTTTCAATTTTCAAATTTTACTCGGTCAGTGTCAGACAATCATAACCAGGGTCTGTCTGGTTATTATACGGGTAATTAGTATTACCCGGGAGCTACTACAACTGAAGATGCTAATTTAAATTACTTATTTACCCTTAAATACAAATCTTTTCTACGTTCTTTTACTATTACAGGAAGCAAAACTCAGTAAACATATGGATTACAACATATATTTAAAATGTGAAAACCTTCAGTACACTGGCAGGTACAAACACGAAATTATTTTAGAAAAATCACACCCATTTTTTATTATTGTTATGTACTGAGAAGAATACTGCTGACAGTTTGCTGTAGTGTTTTTTATACGACTGCAAACTATTTTGCATAGAAAATACGATGAAGTGAACGTACAGCACTAAACCAACCGATTTTTGAATGCATAACGTTGATATGATTTTAATGGGGGTCGTCGATGTTGGAACTCATTATATTTAATTGATTTTTGGTTACCTACTTCATTTTTTGCGTTAATATTAATTTAATACTTTTTCTACTTCATAATGAGGAGGTATTGTTTTGTTTTTATGAGAAGATTCCGTCCTTTAAGCCGAGCGTGTACTCTGTTTTTTTCATTAAAAGTTGTGCTGAACGCGGTATGCGAAACGCTCTTGTGGCGTACGGTGAAAAAATAATGGACAGAGGAATAATAGTACCATCACAAGGAAACATGGCATTGGGCGCTGCTTACCATGCAAGTTTCTTCGGCATCCCGGTAAAAAAAAGAATAAAATTTTAATATAATAACTTATATTTCAGTGTAACTTGTAAAATCAAAAATTAAGCTTAAGATATGAAATTTTATTGTATTACCTACTTATTTTAGAGAATTTTCAATCGGATCATACTTAAACATTCTTAGGTAAGGCAAAATATTTTTAGCGATTTAAAAATATTAAATAGCGCACACACTAAATTTCGCTGCTTAGGCACTAGTGCTGGGGTCGCCAAACCACGAGAAACACAGAAACATACAGATAATTTGTGTGTGATAATAAATATTCATAACTACAAAAAATAGCTTTGTAACTTCTTACTTTGTTTGGGTCAACATATATTTGTGAAGCAGCATTTTCGAAGATGAACTTAATTGAGTATAATATTACATATGAACATCTCCAGGATTTAATGTCAATAGCATGAACTCCAAATATGAAGGAGATAGTCCACATCAAAAATATACCTAATTCATATTTGTCATTGATATGAAAAAAAAATTGTTATTTCCGTAATTATATTTGTATAATAAATATTTTTTTATTAAATGTTATGCGGACCACGTTAATTATTTCGTCTCGTATAAAATTATTAATTATTTAGTATAAAATTGACCCCGAGCGAAACTAATTGGTGACCCCTGTAGTAGTAGCGAGTGCCCAGTGGACACTAGTCCAAAAATGGGTATAACAATGATAAGTGTAGCAACCCAGCGACAGATAGCATTTGATTTAACATGTAAATGTTCCGTGGTGCTGAAACTATGTAGCCTAGAAAACTATTTATAATCGGAAATTAATATGAAACAGGTATCGGTAACATTAGATTAAAACTCTTAATAGAACATTGGTCATTTTGTCAAAGGTTATCTTTCAATACTTCGAGCAATGACCGTCTGTCTGTTTCATGCAATTAATAAAAAATAAAATGGATTAATTAGTCTTTAATTTAATGTAATTTATTTTTATTGCTTAGATGGGTGGACGAGCTCACAGCCCTGGTGTTAAGTGGTTACTGGAGCCCATAGACAACCACAACGTAAGTGCGCCATACCTTGAGATATAAGTTCTAATGTCTTAAGTATAGTTACAACGGCTACCCCACCCTTCAAACCGATACGCATTACCGCTTCACGGCAGAAATAGGCAGGGTGGTGGTACCCACCCGCGCGGACTCACAAGAGGTCCTACCACCAGCAATTATTACGCAAATTATAATTTTGCGGGTTTCATTTTTATTACACGATGCTATTCCTTCACCGTGGAAGTCAATCGTGACCGTTTGTTGAGTACGTATTTCATTAGAAAAATTGGTACCCGCCTGAGATTCGAACACCGGTGCATCGCTCAACACGAATGCACCGGACATCTTATCCGTTAGTCCACGACGACGTCTGAATTAATGATTCTATTAATGTTTATGTAGGTAACTGTTGTTCTTCCCGATCGCACCTCTCCTGCCCTGGCTCATCGTTGTTCCGAATTAGGAGCGGATGTTGTTCTATACGGGACCAGTTATGACGAGGCTCTAGCTTACGCCAAAAAAGTACAACGTGAAAGTAGACAAATTCTATTGAGGTTTGACGAAATGTTTTGGTTGATTGAACTGTTCTATTCATTATATACACATTATTCACACATATATACATTTATAACATTATACATTATATACATACACATACATACCTAGTCAGGTCATAAGTATTGTCATACAGTAAAAACTTTTCTTTTAGAATGCTGGCCACAAAATTTTTTATTGAATTCGAATTTCGAATTGTTCATGAAAATAAAAATGTATACTTTTAGAATTTTACTCATTTTTAAATATGGAGTGGACGCTTAACACGTTAACAGTCCAGTGTTACGTATGTGGTACACGGTGATCGGTTTCGCCGAGTTCGTGTACCCTATGAGGTACACGAGCCGATGTGTTTCTCTACGGGTCCTAGATCCACGGACTCGTCAAATTAGTTAATGTTTTCTTTGTGGACTTGTGGCCAAGGATCTAATAAATCGAAAAAGTCGAAAACATGTCATATTTTTTTTTAATTCTTGGTATAGCAACACGACATAAAAAAACTTAAAAAAAAAGATACAAATTTTAATTGGTGAACTAAAAGCTTTGAAAAACAAACAACGCAATATGCTTTTTTGCAAATTTTACATTGCGTTGATACCCTTTTGGCTTTGTCCCGTGCATGTGGAGGCAGTCGACCTTCATCAAGGAGGTTTTGGCAGCATCTCACGCATCGTCTTCGGATGAATCGAGATTCTTTCTTGCCCAAAAACTCCAAAAATTTGTGTTTCTCAGCGGCGTACTTGAACTAGAAGAAAACGGTCTTCCTGATGATGGCCCGGGTAATCCTGATGGTCCTGATAATTGTAATGGTTTTGATGACCTTGCATGGAATTGCGGTGTTCTTCCCGTGCTGAAAAAGCGTATTTCACTGAGTTGGTGTGCAAGTTCGTGCTGTAAGAGTTTTTTACAATGATTTCGTGTGCTGCTAGAATGCTCAGCTTTTCTCTCCTTCTCTCTTTCGGTAAACCCCTTCTCTTTTTATTGACTGTGCCACAGAGGTCTGTATTGCTGTAAAAACTTGCACACTTTGCCCACTGTAAATTTGGTATCCCCAAGTGTAACCTTCTGCAGACCATAGCTTATACATCTTCATCTTATATTTATGTGTTCGAGGGTATGTATTGGCAGAAAAGTAGTCTGCCGCGGAAGTGAACCATCGATATGGTAATAAATTAACCGTACATACGTCTATTGGAACACTCATGAGTCTGTGGTACACGTTAAAGGTACACGGTAATTTAATTCATAAGTCCGTGTACCGCCCGGTGTACACGGGTATATCCGGGGTCAACGACTGTATTTTGTAACTTTTAATGCATCAGTCGATAAGTGGACATCGAATAGTGTCCAAAAAATATACCTAGTCAGGTCATAAGTATTGTCACACAGTAAAAACTTTTGTTTTAGAATGCTGGCCACAAAAAAGTTTATTGAATTCGAATTTCGAATTGTTCATGAAAATAAAAATGTATACTTTTAGAATTTTACTCATTTTTAAATATGGAGTGGACGCTTAAAGAAGACCGTGTTGCAGTTATTGCGTTGCATCGTTGCGGTTACGCGCCAATCCAAATTTTTAACATACTGAAAATTTTTAATATAACCAAAAGATTCATTTATCGTACCATCAAACGATACAATGAAGACTCTAGTGTAGATGACAGGTCAAGAAGTGATCGCCCTCGGTCTGTTAGGACTCCAGCAGTGATAAAAGCTGTGAAGGCGCGAATTCAAAGAAATCCCAAACGTAAGCAGAAACTGTTGGCCCTTCAGATGGGGTTAAGCAGAACCACGGTGAAAAGGGTATTAAATGAAGACTTAGGGCTTCGGGTATATCGAAGAAAAACAGGACATCGTTTGAATGCTCGTCTAATGGACCTGAGACTGAAGAGATGCTGCGCTTTGTTGAAGCGGTACGCGGGAAAAAAATATCGGGAAATTCTTTTTTCGGATGAAAAAATTTTTACCGTAGAAGAAACCTACAACAAACAAAATGATAAGGTGGACGCACACAGTAGTGAAGAAGCGAGCAACCGCATTCCGCGTGTCCAACGAGGTCATTTTCCATCCTCGCTCATGGTATGGTTGGGAGTTTCTTATTGGGGCTTAACAGAGGTACATTTTTGTGAGAAAGGTGTAAAACGAATGTAGTTGTGTATCAAAATAGAGTCCTGACGAACCTTGTGGAACCTGTTTCTCATACCATGTTCAATAACAGGCACTGGGTATTCCAACAAGATTCGGCGCCAGCTCATAGAGCGAAGAGCACACAAGACTGGTTGGCGGCGCGTGAAATCGACTTCATCCGGCACGAAGACTGGCCCTCCTCCAGTCCAGATTTGAATCCGTTAGATTAAAAGATATGGCAACACTTTGAGGAAAAGGCATGCTCAAAGCCTCATCCCAATTTGGAGTCACTTAAGACATCCTTGATTAAGGCAGCCGCCGATATTGACATGGCCCTCGTTCGTGCTGCGATAGACGACTGGCCGCGCAGATTGAAGGCCTGTATTCAAAATCACGGAGGTCATTTTGAATAAACTTTAGTGTCATAAGAATCTATGTTTTGTTAATTTCATTTTGGTATATGAATGGTTACATAATGAATAAACTTGTTTCAATTATTTTACATTAAACATGTGACAGAATTTATGACCTGACTAGGTATATTATACACACGTATATACATTGTAATATCTTCCGTATTATTCGGTCGTCGAGACGATGTTTCTCAGATAATAATTTAGCTACTTTAAATTATCTGTAATCAGTCATTTAAAAATAAATTTAAATAATAAGGACTTAGATATTTAGTGATATTACGGGCATTACGGCCGGTTGTAGCGATTTCTGCTGAGATCGTATTAAATTGTGCGTTAATACTACTAATACATATATTTATATAAGCATGCATAGTATGGTTATACTTTTTTTTTTTTCTTACAATTGCTTTCGATCACTAGTGTATAAAGGCATAATGAAAAATTTATCTATCACCAACCATTTTGATCGAATTTTGACCGCCAGCTATTAAGTATGATAACGTAAATCATTGTCTATTCATTTTTAAAAGTGCAAAATTTTACGAGTGAGTATTTCATAACAACAACATGTCATTTCGGATCCTCCCGATCCACTAACGGTGATTTTAGGTACCTACCTTAAGCACCGGTCATCATTTTCGTTGAACCCATCGCTTGCGACGAAGGGCTCAACGAGTAAATTAACCCACAGACACAGCCCACCGAGTTTCTCGCCGGATCTTCTCAGTGGGTCGCGTTTCCGATCCGGTGGTAGATTCTGCGAAGCACGGCTCTTGCTAGGGTTAGTGATAGCAACATCGTCAGGTTCGAGCCCCGTGAGCTCACGTACATGTTAGGGCGAAGCTGAAATAGCATCTCAAGGCTATCAGCATAGGTAGAAAAAAATATCATTACAGCAATGGAAAACTTGCCCAGGATTTTTTACATTTTATAACTAGGACCTTTTTCAAAATTCACGTATGGCTTAAATCTCTCTTTTTTTTATTTTTTTATTGCTTAGATGGGTGGACGAGCTCACAGCCCACCTGGTGTTAAGTGGTTACTGGAGCCCATATACATCCAACAACGTAAATGCGCCACCCACCTTGAGGTATAAGTTCTAAGGTCTCAAGTATAGTTACAACGGCTGCCCCACCCTTCAAACCGAAACGCATTACTGCTTTACGGCAGAAATAGGCAGGGTGGTGGTTTCACCCGTGCGGACTCACAAGAGGTCCTACCACCAGTAAAAATCTGTAAATCTGCTTTAAAAAAATAATCTGCTTTAGCGCCGACGACCCTTTGGTGATGGCTGGGCTGGGCACAGTCGGCATCGAGATCATCACGCAATTGCCAGAGACAGATGCAGTAATTGTTCCGGTCGCCAGCGGCGCTTTGCTCGCAGCATTACTTGTTTCATGCAAGAGACTAAAATGCTCGTGTTTGATCTATGTAACTTATTCCTTTATTAATCAGTAAATGAGTATGCTGTTCGTATATATATTTTTATACCGTATTGTGTAAGTATAATAGATTTCATAAAGATGCTTTAATAGGTAAGAGAATTCTACTACGGTCGATTAGAAGAGAGTGCGGTGCGCATGACATCAACTTCGGTCGATTCAAATTTTTTTGTTTTGGGCACAGAGTATAAATACCTAAATAAACAAATGTTATAAATCACAATTAATTACAGATTAAGCAATCGCTTGGATTTAATAGTAACGGTTTTTGAGGGTTACTTTATTTTAAACTGCATGTCATTAAATTTGTATCCACTATTGTTAATATTATTATGAACGTATTATTATTATAAAACTACTATTATGTACAAAGTTTTTATTTACTAATTTTTATAAATTTCGGTAAAAACTGAAAACCATGGGCCTAAGGCAAGTGGAGTTCATTTTCACTTTTAATTTCGTCTGATGTTTCGTCCTGCAAAAACATCTGAACAATCCGACACGTATTTAAAATTGTGCCACGCAAAAACATGGTAAAAAATAAATTTTTGGGGTACATATTAAGGTGTTATATAAATAAAGAGTTATTATTATTATTATTATTATGTAGAAAGTTTTTGTTCTCGAATTTTTATTATGATATTTTCTAGGGTGCTGAATGTGCAAAAGTGCCAAAGATGATGAAGGCACTTCAGGCTGGTAAACCAGTCTCCGTGCCGATCGTCTCGAATCTTGCAGAGGGACTCAACGCTTCTAGAGTTGGAGACAATACTTTTGCTACTATTAAAGGACGACTTGATAGAATGGTGATTTGCCTTATTACTCTCCGATAGCGAATTAGTTTGACTTAATAGTTTCCTGGTCGAGTTCTAATTTCATTAGTAAAATCATTGTCTCGTAAAAAATGGCGATTACGTTGAAGCGATAGTGCAGTATCTTTTAAAAAAATACGCATTCAGTAACATTTATGGTTGTCTGTCTGGTCGTGACGCCAGTGGCTTTTGTTGTTCGCTTGTTTAGCTACCTGCTATGTAGAGGTCGCAGGGATTGTCCACCTGCCACTGTATCACAGTAAAATCTAAAGCAGTACTACTACAGTACAAAGTACTAAATCGCGAGTCTGCTATTACACTATACGCCCTACTACCAGTACCAGGAGGTACGTGATGTTTATGAATCGGGGGTACAGTACGTTCACCATGCTCAATAAATCTTAACATTGCCCATCTACAGCAATATAATAAAAATCCTTGAGTACTTATATGCATTTGAGATGCTATACTTCTTTGATGTAATTGACTTATCTGCTTAGCTTTCATAAAATATATTAATATGCGTATAATTTGGCTCGAATTAATTAGGTACAAAAACATAATGAAATGAAATTGTGTTACTTGATTGTGTTAACTTCCTGACAGTAAAAATAGAATGTGATCTGTTTTTTTCGATAAGGAGTTTTAAGTTCAATTTATTAGACTTCCTGTATAGTTATAAGTTATCTGTAAAAGTCTGGAGACAGACTAATATCTCTAAATCACCTTGGATATATTGAAATGTTTCAGTTGGTAGTTGAAGAGTCATATATCGCCCGTGCTATGATATCAGTTTTAGAACGGGAACGGCTTGTAACGGACTGCGCTGGAGTCTGTGCTGTAGCAGCTGTCATGCAAGGTTTAGTGCCAGAGCTCCGTGGAAAACGGTAAGCGTATAGTTGAGGCCGTCAGTGGAAAAGTGGCCTAAGCTGACCATAGATAATGAAGTTTGAATTTACTTTTATACTGCTTCGTAGGTAAAAACAATACGCCCAAAAACAATGTTTTCGAAACCATCTACTATGTATGGGTGAAACCAGGAATAGACAGGTTTTCGATCAAATTTTATTATGTTTTAAGTAAATTGCAATATATAAGCACGAATATGAAAAATTGTGCGTTAGGTCACTTTTGCGCTGACAGCCTCGGATAAGAACATTTTAATTTTGCTTACAAAATATTTTCGTTTCATAGAAAAAAAATTAACTCTTTTATTTCATTGTAAGATAGAATAAGGTTTTTTTTGGAACGAAGTTCGTTATGGGACAATGCGGAGGGGTACCCTAACCGGAAAAAAGTCCGTAACGTAAGATTTTTATTAGTAATGCACAGTGTACGACTTAACTTTGTAATAACGTACAAAAAATAACATATTTTTTTATCATTCATTGACCACGATCTCAGAGCGTTCGTTTGCGCAATACACTAACTGTTATGCAAACAACCGTGAATGAAGTGTACCACAATAAGTTCGCACGTTACCGAATGTCCGTAGGTTGTTGCGAAACCTTCAGTTTTATTTTCTTTATACCTCGAATAGAACTTAAAATTAATATTTTTATAATAAGGAACTTCGTTCCTATTCGGTGTCCCACGACACCACACATCTTTCTTCTATACTAATATTATAAAGAGGAAAGATTTGTTTGTTTGTTTGTTTCGAATAGGCTCCGAAACTACTGGACCGATTTGAAAATTTATTTTTCCATTAGAAGCCGACATTGTCCCTGATGAACATAGGCTACTTTTTTTTATCTTTTTTTATTTTATTTTTTTGGTTTCATGTGTGTTTTAATGTTTCCGAAGCGAAGCGAGGGCGGGTCGCTAGTAATTAATAAAAATGGATTTGCATCAAGGGCGGTATGTGTGCTGAGCAGTGGAAACGTAGACTCGGGTCGCCTGTCTCGTTCTATACAACGTGGGCTCGGTGCTAGCGGTAGACTCCTTCGGTTTGCGGTTGCCGTGCCCGACCATCGATCGGGACTGGAACACCTCGCTAAAACGATCGCAAATGAGAATGCCGTTCTGAAGAGTCTTGTTACTGAGCAAATGTGGGTGCACAGCGATGTTGGCTCTACTTGGGTAAGAAATTTGATTGTAGAATGTGGAATCGAAATCTCGCACTAAATGAGATCTATTTTTAAATATAACGAACAGTAAAATAATAACTGTCACAATAACATTTTTTTTTAATAGGCATAAAATGGCTCAAGATGGGTAACCATTTGTCGATTAAAATTATCAACTTATTCTCAAACATTTATTTCTGTACATACATATCTGTTTATATAGACATTTAATTTTCTGTGCCACCGATTTTCTTTTTTCGTTTTTTTTTTCAATACCTACCTGTTCTTTATAAACGGGTACGACAAATGTAATCTAATAAATGAATTTTAATCTTAACGTATCAGTGTTTATGGTCAGAATTTCGATATTTTTAATTCGAAACTACAAAAATGTTGATAGAAGTGTTTTATTCATTTCCGTTGTAAGTCAATGAGAATAAGGTTCACTTGGTTACTGGTTATCGTAGCTCATGAACGTCAGCTATGATTGATTTGCTGGCGTCAATGGTTTCGATAACTATTCGTCACCATCTAGGCCATAAGGTCGTAGGTCATGCACCCTGAGCGCATTTTGGTTCCTAGTGAAATAACATACTTTATTCGCGATTTGTACGATCTTCCGGGGAATCAAGGCTATTCCGCATTTTACAGGTGAATGTTGTGGTAGAGACTGCCAACGAGGTACATGCCAATAAATTAAAGGATCGTTTGCGTGATCTTTATCCGTCTGCTAGATTTGCTGTCATTGATCTCGATGACAAATACAAAATTGCTGTGCGATAATTGATGTTAATGCTTTAACAAAACTTTTTTAATATTTCCAAATAGGTACCTAATGTCTTGTGGTTCATGAAATTTTTTAGTAAAAGTGTGAAATCTAGACGAAGTTTTAAACAGAATAAAAGAATGAAATTGTCTTTTTTTGTTTTTATTTTTTTTAACTTATATCATAGTTTATGCGACTGGATCATCGCCCTTGGTCGCACGCGTGTAGATCACCTGCCCATGGTGTTGGACTACCTGTTTGATGAGACCTGCACATGAAATAATACAAATTAATAAAAAGTCAGATTAAAGTTAAAAACTAATTCATCGTTACAGTTGCGATCAGTCTCAATATATCAGCTTTAATGCTGTCATGGTTTATCCAGATAAATGATTCATCATATTTAGTCGAAAAATCTAAATGTTTTTGTCGATTGTATGTGTATCGCTTGAATTTCATTGGGTAGATTATAGCAGTGTCATTAAATACTATATCTCTTGATCTTTATTTTGGAACATTGAAGGAAGAATGAATAATTGTTTTGTAATCATGATCATCTTTATGAATTTCTTGAAATAATATGTTTGTTTCTCCTTATAGTATTATTATTTCATGGAGAGCCTTATTTAGAGGTTGCAATAAGCTTTTATAAAGCATTTTCTTTGGGTTTCTGAACTTGTAACTCTCTAATTAAAATCACTTTTACTGACAGCCTAACACTGCCTAAAACTGTAATGCATTCAAAACTTTGCAAGATAAAAAGTAATGGAACAAAACAAAAGTAGTTTTAATTACAAATTAATATGATAGCTTGACTTGTACATCTGTTAGAACCCTGACAATATTGTGCTGAAAAAGAATCTTCATACATAGGGATTGTTTCAATCAAATAACCAAAGCAATAATACTCTTAAAGCAGCGGGAAACTATTTTAAGACTATTAAGAGCATGTAGTACATTTATCATGGATGGCTATGGCATGACATATTTTGAAATCACATGACGTATCTATTTTTGTAACCATCTAGTGAAACAGTACTAAATTGAATATATGGAATATTAATCGATGTATTGAAAAAACATATTGTCTGTTGACCATACTGTTATAAAACAATTCCTTGAAATGTCAAGCCAACTGTGCAATGTTTCTACTTCATCATATAATCATAAAAACACATTTCATCTATTACAGCCTACAACAAATTGTAAATTTAGTGATGGGACTATACAGTCTCTGTTTTTACTTGAAGCGTTATTACATTTCATTTTAAAACATAAGACTATTGTATTATAAAAGAATCGAGTCTAACATCAAATATAATTCATAATTTGTTGTATATTTGCATCAGGGACCACAATACACCATGTGGCCAATGAACTGCTAGTCTGGCCATCTACATTAATGAAGTGCCAGTTGTGTAGTTTTTGATATATAAGATATTTGTAGTTTAGGTTAATCTTTAGTAGTAGCACTTGTCTTCGCTTTTTAGTTCCCTTAAAACTGACACTTAATCATAAAGCATGCTCAAGTTAAATTGCTGCTATTTCAGTAGTAAGTTACGCCATTAGTCGAATATCAAGGCTACACGATAATTAAGGCTATATTCTTCAATTTAAAACAATTCACTGATAGCTAACCTTTTTCCCTAAGCTCGATGAGTGCTCTTCTCGCCAGGGAACCTCGGACCTTTAATCTTTCAGATACGACAGCAGGTGTGATTAGCTTGTACTGTGGGACTTCCTTGTACAGTTTCTCATATGTGGGTTTATCAAACAACACCTGGTTGTTCAACTTATCACGAACTTTTCCCTTGGACCACTTCTGCAAATTATTAACTCAATATTAGCGTTTTTTTAAAAGATTTATTTTCAGGAGGTTTTAGAATTATTGCCATCAGACTCAATATATCAGTTTGTACTCTCACATATTTCAAGTTTTAATAAGTGTAATCACATGGCACCGTTGTTAGTTTAATTATAAGATGTAGCTTCAAATTCTATCTACACATATATATCAACAATTTAAAGCTACGTAATGGTAATTTATAGTAAATTTATGGTGACCTGTTAAATTTTAATTTAACACATTCGAGATAACCTCACTTCAGTGAATTTTCCAATATTTACCTTCTTCTTGGCTTTGCCGCCACCGGATCCTTCCTTCTTCTTCTGTGTTTTTTGAGGCTGTTTGGCCGAAGCCTTCGCGTCCTTCTTGGGCGGCTAAAAGCACAAATATCATCACGATAACAATGTCGCCACGAGGTTTCATGGTAAATTCATCGTAAACACTTTCGAATACACTGATTAAGATGCATTGATAAATAACGACGAATTACTAAGTTATGCACAAGTTTAGCTTTGGACATTAATCATAAGAAGATTAACTTTGTGTAATTTCAATAAAATTAAATAAATTGTACAAGCCACTCACCATCTTTGAATTGGAAAGAAACTATAGACAATATACAGGTAGCGTTTGTTACTTTTGCACAGACTAACTAGAGAAGCTGTACCTTTGGCCTCTTTGAATTTTAAACATAGAATAGCCTATTCCCTAAAATTCATTACCACTAATACCACTACAAAGCACCTGCGAATTTTGGACACACTAAAGGATTACAATTTGAACTAGACTTGTTTGTTAAGTGTCTGTGGAGCTTTGGAGGTTTTTAAATATATTTAAAAAAAAAGGTAAATGAAGGCATATATAATGCATATTAAAAGAGGTGTCCCTTAATGGGTATCTGTATCAAGCCGAAACGAGACATTAGTATGTTAAAATGTATTTATATATATACATAGGTGGTTAAATATATGTATGTTTTGCTTGTAAACTTAAATTTATACATCTTTCTTCTTTTCCTTTGTTCACTTTCTATTTATGTGATTTGATGTGGAAGCTTGTTTGGTTAGGTTTTATACTATTGTTGAGTGAGTTATTATTGAATTATTGAGTAAGACCAAAAAAAACTTGATCTATTACTTTTATTGAAGATTTTTTTTTAAATTGCTTATATGAGTGGTCGAGCTCAGCCCACCTGGTGTTAATTGGTTACTGGAGCCCATAAACATCTACAACGTAAATTGTGCAGGACGAAATAGGATTTTATCAAACAAATAGAAATAATATAGTTAATAAGTAATTATGTAACAAAAATGTATAATCTTAAATTATTTAATATGCAATATGTTAGTGTATCAGATCAGAGAATGTGAATAGACCAATAGGAACAATTCGTGGAGCGCTTTCACTACGGTAACATACAGATCAAGGGACCCTCCAAAAGTGGCGCGTCGATAGCGCGTCGCGAGATGGGGTACTGAAATAAATATAAAAGGATGGCCATTTATAGGCAAAAACAGTTCCCAGTGAATCTTCGACAAAGAACCATCAGCAAGATAGAAACAGTTCTCAGCAGATCATCAAGACAGAAACAGTTCTCAGAAGCTCTCCGACAAAGAAACATCAGCAAGACAGAAACAGTTACCAGCAGTTCTCCAATAGTACAGTTATCAGAAAACCACCAGTGAATCAGCTACCAGTGAACCAGACAGTTACCTGTGAAACCTCGCTACAGAAGCCGAAACCCATCGAAAGAAACAGCCGTCTTCTACCAGCGCACAAACAGACAGCAGAAAACATTATCACACGACTCGGAAACAGCCATACAGACCGGGTCGTGTACATTTCATGGTCCATTCGAGCCGGATAGAGGACACATTTCATGGTCCATTCGAGCCGGATAGAGGACACATTTCATTATTCTCTCGAGCCGGGTAGAGGATACGTTTTGAAAAGGAAACTGGAACAATGCCGATAACGCGGTCAACAGGAAGAGGACGGATCGAAACAAAACAGTCGCCGCCCTCAGAAACCACAGCTACAGCACAGAGCATGTGGACAGAAACAACCGCGAATACCGTCATGAGTCTGGTAGCCCCCACAACAGAATCATCGTGCGCAACAGCCAACACGGAAGCCACGACGAAACTCGCAGAGAAACCTGGGAACTCAAAAACAGAGGCCGTCAAACAGTATATAGTCAAACAGAATGACGTGCCAACAAAACAGCGCGCCGGTACAGTCAAAACTGACCGGTCGCGAAACAGAAAAGAACAGAAGATAGCCAAAGCTAGAGAAGAGCTCGCCCGCCTACAAGTGGAATTGGCAGCCGCCCGACTGGCCACGCTCGAAGCTGGATCTGATGACGAAAACAGCGAATCAGAATACAGTAAGTCAGAACTCGATGAAAGAGTGGGCACGTGGCTGGAAACCCAACCCACAAAAACAGAAAATGACGACCAGCATAATGAAAAACCGGCGGGAACCTGCGACAAACAAGACTTCTCAGATCTAACCGCAGCAATAACACTCGCCGTCAAAGCCGCCCGCGAACCAAGATACACAGAGTTGCCATTCTTCAACGGCAATCACCAAGACTGGCTATCCTTTCGCGCAGCCTATCACGAGACAATGAACTCCTTTACAAAAACAGAAAATATAAACAGACTCAGAAGGAACCTGAAAGGAAGGGCAAAGGAAGCCGTTGACGGATTACTTATAACAAATGCTGATCCGTCCGACGTCATAAGAAGTCTAGAAGCGCGATTCGGAAGACCGGAAACGATAGCCATAACGGAGTTAGACACGCTACGAGCTCTGCCAAGACTAACAGAAACACCAAGAGACATTTGTATATTCTCCAGTAAGGTGACCAACGCCGTAGCTACGCTTCGTGCATTAAATTGCACACATTACTTACATAATCCGGAAACTACCAAAACAATGTTAGAAAAACTCACACCAACACTACGTTACCGATACTACGACTTCACCGCGGTACAACCGAAGGAGGATCCGGATCTAATTAAATTTGAAAAATTCATGAAAAGAGAAGCCGAACTGTGCATCCCTTATGCACAGCCTGAACAGGCGGGGCACTACTCGCAGCCCGCACAACATAACAGACGCGCACAGAGCGTTCACTTAGTCAGTGAGAAGCCATCACGAGCTAAATGTCCGGTATGTAGCAACACTGAACACACCACAACAGACTGCTACATATTCAAGAAGGCAGACTCAAACACAAGATGGGACATCGCTAAGAATAAACACCTGTGTTTCCGATGTCTCAAGTATAGAAATAAACCCCACCACTGTAAACCGAAGACGTGTGGCATTAATGATTGCAAATATACTCACAACAAGATGCTACACTTCGACAGAAAAATTGAAAAAACAGACAACAGTGACAAGGAAACAACAGAGAACATTAATTCCGCTTGGACCGGAAAACAGAAACAGTCCTATTTGAAAATAATCCCAGTCCAAGTACAAGGACCGATAGGCACGGTTGATACGTACGCGCTGCTTGACGATGGATCAACGGTGACACTCATAGACGAAATCATTTGCAAGAAGACTGGAATAACAGGACCAATCGATCCGTTACACATACAGGCGATTAACAACATAAAATCAATGGAAACAAGGTCAAGAAGAGTCAACCTCACGCTCAGAGGCCTCAACAGTCGAAAAGAAATAATACAAGCGAGAACAGTTAACGACCTACAAGTAACAGCACAAAAAATACCAAAGGAACAGATAGATGAGTATTCGCACCTACGAGATATCAGTGACATCATCACGTACGAGAACGCGAAACCTGGAATCCTGATTGGCCAAGACAACTGGCACATGTTACTAGCTTCGAAAGTTAGACGAGGCAACAGGAATCAGCCAATAGCGTCACTGACACCTCTAGGCTGGGTATTGCATGGAGGTCGCACTCGTACCCTAGGCCACCATATAAACTACATAAATCATGCTAGCGAAACCCAGGAAGATGATAAAATAGAAAATCTGGTAAAACAGTATTTCGCTAGGGATGCGCTATGCATCACACCAAGAAGACCAAAAACAGACACAGAGGAACAGGCGCTTCGCATCCTCAACAGCAATACAGTCCACACAACAGATGGAAGATACGAAACTGCTCTGCTCTGGAAAACAGATAATGTCAGTCTACCAGACAACTACAATAACTCGTTAAAGCGACTGATAAATATAGAAAACAAACTCGATCGTAATCCGGAACTGAAACAGAAATACACAGAACAGATGGAAGCACTCGTCGCGAAAGGCTACGCCGAGCCCGCTCCAAAAACAAAAACCGAGAACAAAACGTGGTATCTACCTCACTTCGCCGTCGTGAACCCCCTGAAGCCGGAAAAACTCCGAGTCGTCCACGACGCCGCCGCCAGAACAAGAGGGGTAGCTTTAAATGATATGCTGCTTAAGGGACCGGACCTACTCCAATCACTACCAGGAGTGATAATGCGATTTAGACAGCATAATATAGCAGTAACAGCAGACATCAAGGAGATGTTCATGCAAGTGAAATTGAGACATGAAGACAGAGACGCGCTCCGTTATCTCTGGCGCAAAGATCAGCGTGATGACAAGCCCCCAGAAGAAAACAGAATGACCTCGTTGATCTTCGGGGCGTCAAGTTCTCCTTCCACAGCAATATATGTAAAGAACTTGACCGCCCAGAAACAAGAAGCCACGTACCCGGAGGTGGCAGTCGCAATACAGAACAGACACTACGTAGATGACTACTTGGATAACTTCAAAACTTTAAAAGATGCAGTGCACATAACAACAGACTTTCGTCGAAAACACGAAAGAAAGCCGACCTCGAAGACCTTCTGGACCGACAGTGAGATAGTGTTAAGATGGACAAGAACGGGATCACGCTCGTACAAACCATACGTCGCCCAACGCCTCACAGCTATAGAACACAGTTCAACAATAAACGGGAGGCGATGGTTACCCACGAAGCACAACGTAGCCGACGACGTGACCCGAGACGTCCCAATGTCGTACCAAAATGAACATAGATGGTTCAGAGGGACAGAATTCCTACGCCAACGAGAGGACTCCTGGCCGACGGAATCGGCGTCAGAAACAACAAAACCAATGGATAAAGTAAATATAGCAGCTGCAGCACCGGCGGGAGCTTCATGGCCGAGGCGTCGCCATGAAAAGTGGAAATGCCTGCCACGAAACACAGGCATGCGAGGGAGAAGTGATAGCAACATATCCAGGTCCCGACAACGAGGGGCGCACCGTAGACATCAAAACCAAGTTCTACGGAGACCAGTAAAAAAACTACAGATCCTGCCTGCCCATCGAAGAAGACCATCCTGCACCGAGAATAATGCGACGGACTCGCACGGCGGGAGTAATGTGCAGGACGAAATAGGATTTTATCAAACAAATAGAAATAATATAGTTAATAAGTAATTATGTAACAAAAATGTATAATCTTAAATTATTTAATATGCAATATGTTAGTGTATCAGATCAGAGAATGTGAATAGACCAATAGGAACAATTCGTGGAGCGCTTTCACTACGGTAACATACAGATCAAGGGACCCTCCAAAAGTGGCGCGTCGATAGCGCGTCGCGAGATGGGGTACTGAAATAAATATAAAAGGATGGCCATTTATAGGCAAAAACAGTTCCCAGTGAATCTTCGACAAAGAACCATCAGCAAGATAGAAACAGTTCTCAGCAGATCATCAAGACAGAAACAGTTCTCAGAAGCTCTCCGACAAAGAAACATCAGCAAGACAGAAACAGTTACCAGCAGTTCTCCAATAGTACAGTTATCAGAAAACCACCAGTGAATCAGCTACCAGTGAACCAGACAGTTACCTGTGAAACCTCGCTACAGAAGCCGAAACCCATCGAAAGAAACAGCCGTCTTCTACCAGCGCACAAACAGACAGCAGAAAACATTATTACACGACTCTGAAACAGCCATACAGACCGGGTCGTGTACATAAATGCAGCACACAACTTGAGACATAGGTCCTAAGGTCTCAACGTAACGTATAGTTACAACGGCTGCCCCACCCTTCAAACAGAAACGCATTACTGCTTCACGGCAGAAATAGGCAGGGCGGTGGTACCTACTCGTGCGGACTCACAAGAGGTTCTACCACCAGTAAAAGTATTTGTGAGTATTACCGTAATTTAAAATCACAATTATAAAATTAGATAATAAGTATTAAAGAAAAATTTAGAAAAGTGTCACGGAGTGCGTGATTGAACTCCTCCGAAACGGCTCGACCGATTTTCGTGAATCTTAGCGTGCATATCAGCCAGGGTTGAAAATCAAACAAAATCTAATTTTCATCCCGCTAAATCCACCCCTAAATTTATTTTTTATTTTTTAGACAACATTTTTGTTTTTATTTTTTTATGATACAGCATACAAAAATACGTACAACCCTAAATTTTCACCCCTCTACGATCAACCCTTATTTTTTATTTGTTAATGAAAAACTTTAATATTTTTTGCAAGAATTTTGTTTTTATTTTGTCATGACTTATAATGAAAAAATTCATATTACTCTGAAATTTTCACCCCTCTACGATCAACCCCTATTTTTTATTTGTTAATTATAAACTTTAATTTTTTTGGCAAGATTTTCATTTTTATTTTTGTTTTGTCATGAATTAAAATAAAAAATCTGATGTTACTCTCAATTTTTCATCCCTCTATGATCAACCCCTATTTTTTATTTGTTAATTATAAACTTTCATTTTTTTGGCAAGATTTTATTTTTATTTTGTCATGACTTAAAATAAAAAAAATCATATTACTCTCAATTTTCACTCTTATACGATCAAACCCTATTTTTCCATCCGTAGTAGGGATGAGAACGAAGCCGGTCTCCTGTCTTACTTACTCACTATACATCATAGATTATACACTATTAGTGTATTTGAGAGCTACCTATACAATACTATACATTTTTCAGCCATGTTTTTTTGGTTTTATTTGTGTATCAATAGTATGTTCAGTAGGTCTGAGAATCGGCTACTATCTATTTTTCATACCCCTAAGTGATATAAGGGTTGTCCACCCCAAGCATTTTTTTTATTTTTTTATTTTTAGGATAATTTTTTTTTGTTATAATGAGGTTGAAAGGTTTTTTTTTCTACACAAGAATTTCCCTAGAAATCTTATTTAAGGCACCACAACGTTTGGCGGGTCAGCTTAAATCTAATATCTTGTTTGCCGTAAAAGGAGGATGGGTATTGTTTCGAGCTGCGTGTCCTTTGATTTGTGCCCATATTGCTTGCATCGTGCTTTGGTCTGGCTTTGGCTCTTAGTCGCCTTCTACGACACCCATGAGCTAAGTTTGGGTTGGGGGTATTCTTAGGCGCCCACCACACGCAATAAAGATAACGCCCAATAAGAGAACAAAAACGCAAAAATAAAACAAAATACATATATTAATAACAAGACCAGTAGACTAGAAAACGGTTTATTTTACATTTGTGATTCCATCGCTTCGTAATGCGACAGTTCGTCGTCTGTGACCGAGGGCCGGAATGATACAACGCCCTCCCATAGTTCAGTTACCCCTATAACGATGGAGTCGGGGCTCAGTTCGCTTTCCTTTAACGTTCCTGAAAATAATTATTATTATACATTATTTATGAATTCATATTATATATTTAGGTATTGTAGGTATTGGCTATATTGTAAAAATCATTTAAGAAGGTAGAACGGTTTTAAATGGTTTAAGTTTTAATTTATTGTACAATTAAACAATGTATAGCGATTCTCTATCTTTAAAAATAGAATATCGCCTAAATACACTAAATCTAACCTTTTCCATCATGACACCTCTACCATAATGAGTCAGATATAAAATTGAAATTTTATGATATTAATGTAACCTATTCTTTTGATTCGAGTTTCTGATACTCTTTTAACATAAAATACTGTTAGTGTCATTTAATAAGTCTTAGTTTTGGTCATGATTTATGGTGGAATATCGTCTTTTCGCATTAAAAGTGTACCATTTCCATAAATATTCGAAATTGAGTTGATATGCGGAATCATTTGGTATTTTTCTAATAAATACTGTTAAAAGAGCGTAGTTTAGTTTTTTTTTAGTATACCTATGTTTTGACTACTATTAATAAAATTAATACATAATTTTATCTTACTTTAAAAGACAGATAATGTACAAAAAAAACAAAATAATGTTGCAAATATGATTATTAATATGAAAAATATCACATGCTAAACCTTTAATACACTCCTGTAAAATTAGTAAGTTTTGAGATTATTCAGTTTTAATGTGAGAAGACGATATGTGTCATGAGTTTGTCAAAAAAAAATTTCATTAGTTAATTCTTGAATTTCCTTTTGCACAAAAAAAAAAACAATTATTTAGTTCGTACCATTGTGTAGCTTAGCAACGAGTGCTCTCACCGCCGCTGACCGTGCAGTAGAGACAACCTGCAGTAAGTCAGCGCCGGTGCACTTGTCGGGTAGTGCCTCTGCGACGGCTTCCAAATTCACTTCAGGTCTTAGTTTGTACCTGAAAGTAGAGTCTTGTACGTATGTGCATAATAATTTGTGGTTCCTAATGAGTCTTTTGTTAATTAATATTGTATTGCCGGTTATGTCCAATGAAGAGTAGAAGGGACCATCGATATATGAAGTGTTTGTCTTCGAAAAATCGACGTGCTTAGGAACGAAAAGTGGCCTATCCCATAAAGTCAATAAACTAATAAATTTTAAAGCAAGGTCTTTACAAACTGTCTTAAAAATTAAAAACGTCAACAGTAGAAAATAAAAAAACTATTCTTGTTAAATATTTTGCGGATGATTTGGCTCTTAATTTTGACTAGTTGATTAACTCGACCATTCGTATCTCGATTGAGATACTGGTGGTAGGATCTCTTGAGGGTCCGCACGGGAAGATTTCTGTCGTGAAGCAGTAATGCGTTTCGGTTTTAAGGGTGGGGTAGCCGTTGTTAATATATTGAGACCTTAGAACTCATATCTCAAGGTGGGTGGCGGCGTTTACGTTGTAGATGTCTATGGGCTCCGGTAACGACTTAACACCAGGTGGGCCTTAAGCTCAATGCAATAAAAAACCCATCAAAAACACGTGTCATCGTTCGGGTTGAATCGCAGCACATTCGTCGCCTGACTTAGGAAGAGTGATGACGTCTCGGAACTGTCATACCGTTTTGTGCTACGCAATCTCATTGCACGACTACCCACTAGCAATGAAGTAGGAAACCTATGGAAATGAAACGTCAACCAAAATTTCGTGCCACTGTGACGTCATCTGGCCACAAAACATGGCGGCTTTAGTGCTGTACAAAAGATTTCAATGTTATCAGGTTTTATCGATAAACGTTCTTGGCTCATTTTATTTTAAATATTGTTGAGTATTATTTATTTGTAGAATTTATACTTTAATGGGAAGTAAGTAGGTATATTATTATGTGCAAATATGATATGATTTAGATGGGTGAAATCTAAGACAAGTTCGTCTTCGAATTTGCCAAGTAAACGATATGATGATTTTTAAAAGTTGCTACACTGATTTTATAAAGTTGTCGTTTGTCGCAAAACACAAAGATATGGCGTAGTTCAAAGCTATCAGCCCATTTCTAGCATGCTAAATGTTATCGTGTTTTGAGTACGTGTTTTTCTTAGACTATTACAATCTATTTTAATTGTTTTGCTGACTCTAAAGTCCGTAACATACTACCGCAGCGCACCCCAAGGAAGATGCGCCGCACCATTTGAATCACTTTCGCTTGAGAGTGATTCAAATTTTAAACTTATCAAGGGACCGCGTGAAAAAAAAAACACCTACAGAACATTTATTCATTAATTACAAACGTCATTCCTTGTGACTTCCTCTCTAAAATCACTTAATTATTAAATATTTAACAAATTTACAATAGTGTTTTACTCACTGCGGAATAAAACTATTTTATTTAAATAGTTCCGAAGAGATTTTGTCGCTAGCCTTTTTCCTGAAATATCTAAACAGAATGTCTAAATATGTTTTGATGACATATTTTAAAGTGGTATTTATGATTAGTGTCATGATCAATAGATTCCGACCGAAAAATGGATTTTTCGGATGAGGGCTCCATAATGAATTTAAATTTTTTTTTTTTATTTTTATTTTTTATTGCTTAGATGGTTGGACGAGCTCACAGCCCACCTAAGGAGTAAAGTGGTTACTGGAGCCCATAGACATCTACAACGTAAATGCGCCACCCGTCTTGAGATATAAGTTCTAAGATCTCAGTATAGTTACAACGGCTGTCCCGCCCTTCAAACCGAAACGCATTACTGCTTCACGGCAGAAATAGGCAGGGTGGTGGTACCTACCCGCGCGGACACACAAGAGGTCCTACCACCAGTTGTAAAATAAATACATATAGATAATAGTTTTAGGGCATCGACTTTCTTGAGATCCTATAAAATACGTTTTAATTATTATTTTTGTATGTTTTAAGCATGATAAATTATGAAATTTTATATAATCAATCATATTAAATCGATATCAAAGTCAATAAATAATGTACAACCCAAAACAGACGGCCGAACTGACGTGACAATGACATTTGGCGCGCTAAACATGGCGGATTTTCGGCCTCATTAGACGGAGACGGAGATATTTACGTATATTCATGTTTCATTTTATGTACGCACTGAAATACTGTTATATTGTTTTCCTGCGAGTTAAAGTGCTGAGTAGGAACGAGATAGATATATGTTTATGTATGTGCCTTCAAAATGGGTGCTATTTATATAAGCAATTGTACGTATAGAACAATATGTCGTGTCCTTACTATATAGGTCTATGCCCACTAGACGCCCACTATGTCAAAAGATGTCTGCCATTTTGCGACATAGTACATATTAGCAGGCTCGCGTAGACCCTCGCAGCGCTGTGTGTGAAACCCAAGAAGCGCCCTCTATTTCTACGAATCTTCATGTTTCAATGTATTTTTTTTTTATTATTTGTCAATTTTGACTTATTATTTTGATGTAAATTTTGGGAAACTTATATGTTTTGTTATTTACAAAGCATATGTTACACCTATTGTAACTGTTTACATAACGATACTCCACTACAAAGAATATTTTGTTGTGTAAGTGTAAAATAAATAATTTCGGTGGCGACGCCCTTATTGCCTTGGGGCGGCCCTGCATATTAGCAGTCGGTCGAAGCGATCGGGTTTGCGCACATATTATAAGCTCAAAGCGAATGAATGTACGGGGATTTTATTTGATTTGAAAAATAACCATAGTTGGTAGCACAATAGAATTAGTTACAATTTATCTGGGCTCATGGTCATGTGGTGTTTAAGTAAGATTAATTGTTAGCGACTAAATCTCACTTCCTACAAAGCGCTTCGAGCACTGATGTCTTCTCTCGCGTCCCACAGTAGGGCCCCACGTAGACGAGCTTATCCAGTCTGCCGGGCCGCAGAAGAGATTGTTCGAGTAAATCGGGCCGGTTCGTTGCGCCCATTATGAACACGAAACTGGACGTGTCTTCATCTAGAACGGAATTCCAATTATAAATGAGAGCATTAAGTTTTCACAGGAAACTAAGCCGTGAGTACACTAGTGTAAGAGCTTATTTTAGGCCAGCAGGGATAGGTACAACTCTTTCAACATCGGTGACTAAGCAGAATGCATTCCGATACGAACGGCGGGACAGCCATTATACAAATGAGATTGAAATTGAAATGACATCTTCGTCTCAGGTTGGATGGTGATCGGAATGACAACTGAGTGAGCATGTTTAAATCATTGGGTGGATTAAAAAAGGTACTTTCAAACCTTTTTGGTGGCCGTTACTATACTTGAGACCTTAGAACTTGTATCTCAAGGTGGGTGGCGCATTTACGTTGTGGATGTCTATGGGCTCCAGTAACCACTTAACATCAGGTGGGCTGTGAGCTCGTCCACCCATCTAAGCAATAAAAAAAAAAATACTGAAATTTTTATTTTATATTTAGCGCATCACAATGCGACCCCTGTCTCCCCTTGTCTTGGTTGCGTTGGGTCCGCTTTCATTTTTTTTTAAACCATTATTTAAACTGGCGAGATCCCGGTTTATATCTTAGAACAGGTATGTATAAGTAGATTTTTAATAGAGCAATCCTAGGCTTCAGATTGCGCAGAATATTACCAGTGAAGGATTTTAAAACCTTAAAGGGATTTTACAGGTCTGGCGATTTTCATGGGCCAAAAGAAAAGACATGCAGCGTACCTCGCGAGGTATTGACCCCGTCGAGTTCAGCGAGCAGCTGGCTGACGACGCGGTCGCTGGCGCCGGCGGAGTCCCCGGCGGCCCCGCGGCGCGGCGCCAGCGCGTCCAACTCGTCCACGAATATTATGCACGGCGACGATGCACGTGCAGACTCGAAGACTGTTCAAGGAGATAGACAGAGGTTAGGATATAGAGAATACGACTAACGAAAGATCTTCTAACGATCGAGTGATTCTTGCTCGGTAGACCGACGATCCGAATGTTGTTGTTCGGAACTTGTGCATATGCAAGCTTATCTTGAAAATGACGTAAGCGAGATTTAGGCGTCTGTCAACTATCTTGTGCTGCATGATGGGTACCCCCTTCTTTTTTTTTATCTATTCTAGTAACTTCGAGAGGTTATTCTAGATTCACCGAACTATTAGGTGAGCTCACGGGGCTCAAGCCTGATGTTGTTGCTAACACGAACCCTAGCAAGAGCCGTGCTTCGCAGGATCTACCAACGGATCGGAAACGCGACCCACTGAAAAGATTCGGCGAGAAACTCAGTGGGCTGTGTCTGTGAGTTAATTTACTCGTCGAGCCCTTTCTCGCAAGCGACGGGTTCGACGAGAACGAGAACCGGTGCTTGGGGTACCTAAAAGCACCGTTAGTGGATCGGGAGGATCCGAAATGACGTGAGGTATGTTATTGTTCGGAACGTGTATATATGCAAGGATATCTTGAACATGTTGTAAGCGAGATTCAGGCGTCTGTCAAATATCTTGTGCTGTATGATGACTACACCCGTCACAAACGTGCGTCACGAAGCTGGACTTGTTGTATACCTTATACTACCAGTTGTGTACCGTGTACTAGTTTTACCGTGTAATAAAAACCGTCTATAGAAAACGCAAACTATTTACATAGATGAAGTGTACTAAAGAGGTTACAAACCTTTTCTAACATTCTCTTCGGACTGACCGATGTACATATTTAGTAGCTCGGGACCTTTGACACTGAGAAAGCTCACATTCAACTCCGTGCTTACTGCTTTAGCTACTAACGTTTTCCCACAACCTGGAGGCCCGTACAACAGTATGCCTATAAAGAGATACGTATCCATCGCTAGTATCAAATTTCTAAATAAGCTGGGAGGGAAATCTTACAAAAACATTTTAAATTACTGAAGATAACCAAAACGTCATATTTATTATTATACGTATTTATACTTAGCGTAAAAGTTAACTCAAATTTGTATGGAGTTGGAACGTTCGCCTATGTTCGCCGCTAGGCCGTTTCTGTTCTGTTTCTGTTCCAACTCCATACAAATTTGAGTTAACTTTTACGCCATCGAGAACGTTACAAAACTCCCACTAAGCACACAGGGTGCACTATCGAAACACGTGACGTTATCCGGGACGCCCCATGCAAATTTAGTTAAGTACTTGCACTCATTTTTTTTTAAATTAATACTTCACAAATCATTGTCGTCATAAAAAATATTTACTTTCATTACGTGTGACGTCATTTAGGGTCTTAAATCGAACACGAATGCACAGATATCACTTTACATCGGTATATCATGGGTTGTGTTAGGTAGATCGTTGAGTCTCACATACCCCGCGCGCCCCCTAGGCGCGGGGACCTCGTAGGTGGTTAGGCCCTCGGCCCGGAAAAAAAAAAAAAAAAGGTGTGCAGAAGTTGTTCCTGACAAAATGTCAGAATCATTAGATTTAGTTTTCTTCTTTCGTGTTATAAGATTAAGGATTTCATTGAGATTGCTCATAATAGCTTTTGAAATATATATAATGTATTATTTTATTTACATCAATATATTTATTAATTATTTCTGTATCCTAATAAATAAATCTAATGTTTTCTGCATAATCCTTTCCCCGAGGTACCAATGTGAGGTTTGCCGATTACATAAAAGTAACGACGATCCTAAGCATTACCTGATCTTTTGAGGCTTGCGTTTTTGAACAAGTGTGGGTATTTAATAGGAAGCTGTATTGTCTTAAGTAATTCCTTTTTTAGTTTCTCCAAACCTCCGATATCATCCCAGTACACTTTGGGTATTTTCGGCGCGTCCAAATGTTGACTATGTAGCTTTCTTATTGATTCTGATATCCAAAAATATTTATTAGTTAAGTAAGTCTATTAGTCTAAGTTAAGTATTATCTAAATGTTTTTCAAACAAAAAATGACAATACGAAATCTTATTCATTTTACTCATTTCTTACATTCGTAAAATTATTAAAATATTAGGATTGGCACTTCATGCAAATATCCGATGGATCAAGGGTTGGTATGTTCTGAATTAGTCAATTGTTAGTGAGGTTTGTGCTTCTAAAATCGCATTAAAATGTTTTCACAAGTAAGTTTTTTTTTCATTGGCCTTGTAGGCGGACTAGCATACGGTCCACCTTATGGTGAATTGTTACCGTCGCCCATGGACCTCAGCAATGCCAGGGGCAGAGCCAAGGCGCTGTTAACCGGTACTCTCCACAGGCTTCGTTTGAAAAAGGACATGTCATAGTGCTCGGGAAATACCATGGAGGGGAGCTCATTCCAAAGCTTAACGATTAGTAACATTAACATATAACACGAAACATCTTGTATTGTTTTGTAGTGTGTAAGTTATTAGTAAGTCAGTCTGAAATATAGCATTGTGCAACTAAAACTTGCATTTTATTAAATCCCATGAACCCACACTCCACAGCTTACCTAAAGCAGAGTTAAAATCTTCTTCCTTTATTAACCGCAAGTCAGGATCGGGCGGTAGTTGATTATAATTATTGTGCTGCCTCAAATACGACTCTCTAGTCGCGAAGTGCACTAATGTGTCCAAATCGCCATACAAAAACGTTTCAGTCTTCGCGGCCACCCTTTGTAAAACATTCTGACTATTTACATTCACTGGTGTTTGTTTTACTAATAACTCATTTGCTTTCACATGCTCTGCACCATCTATATTTAGTCTCATTACGTTAGAAAACCAGTCTAGCATCTCATATCTCTGTCTAAGATTCAATTTCGGTATGTGAAACTTTTCTAGAAACAGCCTACTTATGTTCGGTTTAAATTCTATGTCTTTCGTCACAGCAATGAATATGATAGGGTGCTTTGTGTAGTTCTGATATAAATCAGTGATTGTGTTCATAAAGTATTCAATCACTCTACAGTCCTCATTGTTTTCTGCATCTATTGCAAATACCTAGAAATTACAATACATATTAACACTTTAGTAATAGTTCAACATTGTATCCATTACCTGATTATTTTAGGAAGTTAATCAGCCTTTTTATAGAATATTCTACAAAATGCGTATTCTTAAAAAGTTTTGACATACATTGAAATATAGAATTTTACTTAAGAATACTTAACACTTAAAATAGGCTCGTTAAGACTAATTGTTAAGTGAAAATTTTTCAAACATCTTTTTACATTATTTCAATATTTACTAGATATTACAGTTTTCCATCAAGGTCTTACGTCTAGCGAACAATGTTAGCTTTCTTGCAACTGCAGAAGTTGAATAATCAATCTATTGTGTTTGACCACACAAAATAGGTAAGACTGTAAACAAATTAATGACTAGATTATTTAGTATAAGTAAGTTTAGCATGGGCTACAAAATTGACTTAAAATATTGTTCACAGTTTTGTAATAGTTTATATGTATAGTTAAGTTTATTATGTTTATTATAGTTAAGTTATATATGTTAAGTTTATGTAAAGCTATTTTATTGTAATATAGTATTGTAATATAGTACCTCATAATTAAAAATGTATTATAATTGCGTACCTCAAAATTATCTAGTAACACAATGACAGGTGCTGCAGCCTTTGCCTTTTGTATAGTTGCATTAATTTTACTTTCAGTCTGTTTAGCTGTTGAGCTTTGTAATGCATTGCAATCAATAGAGAGGCAATTAATTCCTGAAATTTTGACAATTTTATTTTCTATTACATTTAAAATAGTGTACAAAATGTAACACAGAACACATCACTTTAGTCTTGTAGCTTCCAGTATTGTATTCAAACACAAACCATTATATTTTGCTAATGTTTTTACAACTAAGTGTCTTCCAGACCCCAAACAGCCAGTTAAGGCTAGCATTGGTATAATCGGACTTGATAAAAACAATGAGAGGTCACCTGAAAAGAAATAGAAACTGTCACAATTAACCTTTTTCTTTCTAAGGTAGAACCATAAAGCACATAAAAATAAATTATTTTTAACATTATTCTTTAAACAAGTACTATACATTTTTAATTGATAGCAAGATATTAGTTAGGTTTATAAGTTGGGTAATAGTATTAAAATTACTTACTTATATCTTCATTTAAAAATGGTGAAATGGTTTCTTGAATTTTATTAAAAATATGCTTTAAGCCAGTTGGGCAGAGTTCTAGCATGTGTAAATTATCATCAAATCCTTGTGGCTTGAAATATTTATCTTGTGGCTTTGTTGCATGAATATTCTCTCCTAAAGTTAGTTGGGTCACACGTCTGACAATAAAATATGGTTTAATTACTTTGTTATTACTGGTTGTGGGGTTTCCATCTATTTCTAAATCACTTGTTAGCTTTGTACATTTAAAATAAAGTTTTCCAGTAGACTCTACCAGATCTAAATATTTACAATGATATTTAGTTGTCATTGTTGGTGTTAGTTCAATGCTAAACACATCATTAATACTGACCAGTCTTGGAATTTCAAAATGGTTAGTTAGAACCTCCTTGGTGAAATCATTATCTAAATCATAATCATTCAAAAGTAAGCTAACTTCAGCAGTAATGGCAATTTTTGGTGAGCATAATAATGAAGGTACAGAGTGAAAAGTTATTTCAATATCATTAAAATCATTCAATCCAAAACATGAGGACATGTTGTGTAATTCATTTTCTGTCACAAAACCAATGTCAGGTTTGAGCAATTTAGATCCAACAACAGGGACTATTCTAATGTTCTCAATATCATCTGCTGTTCTATCGGCCCATAGCTTTTTGTGTATTTCAGAAGTCATAAAAGCAAATTTATGTAAATGTTCTTTGGTGTTGTGCTGTTTTTTCCGTTTGTGCTTGTTTTTGTAGTTTGTGCTCAATTTTAAAGAAAGCCAAAGAACACCTCTGTCTACGTAAAACAAGTTCTCACTAGCCAACTGTATATACTGTTCTTTAGAGATAACAATGCATTTGTTTAAAACGACAGCTGGATTATTATCCAAATTATTTTTCACAAGTGATTGCACGATGTGCGCTGGTACGCTTTTAATAGTGAAGTGATCCATTATTTTAGCTCCACGTAATCTTCTTTCATACCAAATTCTATGTTTTATTGTTAGGAATACGAGGAATGTGTAAAAATTGAACTTTGGATACACTATTTTCAAACAGAACCTCAGCACCCATAGTTTGAATTGTAGTTTATTTATCATATTACGAATAAATTAATCTTTAAATGAACAAACAAAAAAAATTATGACAACTACAAATTTGAATTGATTACAATGTTGTGATACACATTTTTTCGTTTAATTATCAAAATATTTTAACACAATGGAATTCTTCATATCAGTACGGTAGGTATTGTTGTGAACTGTGAACTTGTAGTTTATCACCTGTCAAATGTCAAAATATTAGGTTTTCGTTTTCGAACTTGAAATGCACAAGAATTTAATCATACATTTTATTTTGAATAAGTTTCGTCAAGTTTTAACATTCGATGAAGTTTTTTAATAATTTGGAATGTTGAAATGCTACTTCCTACTTAAGGAAGTAGACATTTTATTTGTCGATGGAAGATTTAGTGTTTAATATTAAAAAGCAAACAAAAGAAGTGGCAAAGGAAAATAAACAATTTGAAACTTAATAAAAATGGGACTAAACTTAATTGAACAATACTCTTGGTTTGCTTTAATTTAGTTATAAATTCACAGATCTCTGCGAACAGTTTATGGACTTCATTCATTCGCTTTGTCAATATAACTGTCAAGGGCTTGGAGACCATAAAATAGTCTTAAAAGATTTTAATCAAGTCATAATAACATTAATCAAAAAGACGAACATTACGCTAGAAGTAAATTTTTATAATTCACATCGAAAATGTATTTAACATGGTCATCATTTAATAATCTAAGATTGTTCCTCATGGCTTGTATGCCTATAGTAATATTTTACCTAATTTGGCTTGTCAATACTTCAGAAAGCATTAGAAGCGAAGAAGGTACTTTATTAGACCTTATTTGTTGGCCAGATGGTAATGCCATTCCAGTTATTATAGGATGTGGATCTATAATGGCTGTCGTTATAGAGGTATAGTAATTAAGGATGTCAAAATTTACTACTATAATTTTGGTCTGAAATTTCTGCACAGAAAACACAAGAATCTTTTGACATTAAAACTAGTGTGATGAATGAAGTTAGAGCTTTTACATTTAGAGGTTAGAGCAGCAGGAGGGTACCAATTTTTCTAATGAAATATGTACTTAATTAACAAATAGTTACGACTGATTTCCAAGGTGAAGGAATAGCATCGTGAAATAAAAATCAAACCCGCAAAATTATAATTTGCGTAATTAGTTGTGGTAAGACGTCTTGCGAGTCTGCACGGGTAGGTACGACCGCCCCGCCTATTTCTGCTGTGAAGCAGTAATGCGTTCCGGTTTGAAAGGCGGGACAGGCGTTGTACTGTTACAACCCAGACCTTAGAACTCATATCTCAATTTGGGTGGCGGCATTTACGTTGTAGATGTATGTATCTAAGCAATAAAATAAAAACATTTTTAATAAAGATTCATTTGCATAATGATTCTTCATTTCCTTATAAAACTATACTATTTATCGAAAAATAAAACTATTTCGTTCAATAAGATATCCGGCTATCCAAAGTATCATATACTAAGCTTAACTTTTTGTATTTCACATTATAACTTAAGCAATCTTGCTGCAGTTGTATGGCTTATATCAGCTGTTCAAAGCTGGACTATCGAAAAAAGAATACAATGTCGTAAACGGATTGTTTTATTATGTTTGGGCGCTTATTATCATGGTTATTTTATTTCTTGCTATCATTTTTTACTCTGGTCTACAATCAACCATAATCAGGGGTAATTAATCAAATTAAAACACCTAAGTAACATGATAGAATTTCTGTTATTCTATTTGATTCACTTTGTATGTATGTATAAAAAAACACGTGTACGAATGCATGTAATGGAATGTTTGAACGTGAGTAACATCCACTTTAAAATGCCGGATTAAATTATAGGTATTATGGCACACTTGTCAAGGACCGATGGAAACACAATTTACCTAATAAGTTTATTTAATTTCATTTTTATTTATTTAAAATAAATTCTTCAAGTTTATTAGTAATAAAATTACGTAAAACAGGCTTTCTTATATTTAAAACTACTTTTACGGTTTAAACTGGTCTTTTTTGATGTTGTTTTATTATTTTACGACCGTCGCGTTGTCGTCTGTGAGACCAAGAAAACCAAAGATTTCGGACCGTCTGGAATAATATAAACCCATTAAAAATACAGGAATAAACCGTAAAAGCTGTTTTATTTATGTTTTTTAGGTAGTCGAACTTTTTATTTTTAATTTATATGGGGTCGTGAACCGTTGTATTTGGAATCAACCTGACTAAAACCCCTGTAGCTCAGCACCCGTGCCCGAATGAGACATGAGACAGCCCTATCGAAGTACGCGTGGCCGAGGCGAGACGCTCCTTTCCTCGCTACCGTACCCCGTCGAGAACGAGTGTGCTTAGTGCGAGTTTTTTAACGTTCTCGATAGCGTAAAAGTTAGCTCATATTTGTATGGAATGGGATCGCTTGCGTACGTTTGCCACTAGGGGCGCTGTTCCAACTGCATACAAAATTGGCTTAACTTTTACGCTATCGAGAACGTTAAGGAACTCGCACTAAGCACACAGGATCGGCTGTAGGCGGGTAACGACTAACCAGACTTCTCAGTTAGCAACCCTGACTTTGTCAAGCTACATCAAATCCTACAGATGGGTCATATAAGGAACATGTTATTAATTATCGTCACAACATCCACTTACACTTTTTTTCCTCTGCAGCTAAGGGAAATCGGACGGGGATTATTTTATTAATTAAATTAGCGTTAGTGTATAAAATCACTACTTATTGTGTAAGTAAATAATAATTTATTTCATAAATAATTACAGCTAATATCAAGGGAGGGATAACGAAAGCAATGTTTAGGTATTCAAGTCATCTACCTTCCAAAGTCGCCATTGATCGACTACAAACTCGCTTCCATTGCTGCGGCCGTGTAAACTATCAGGAATGGTTTTATATCCCTTGGTTTATGAATGAGGAAAACACGGAACGAAATAAAATGTTAGCGAATGTATTTTCATTACAAAATCTAAAATTCAATTAAAAAAATAAGGGCACTCTGTTATAATAATATGTTGTTGCATGATTTTCTTGTGATCGTAATTTTTATATTTCAGCATTAATCATAAATTTATTGCGGATAACGTACCGTATAGTTGTTGTTCGACGGATGAATTGTATCCTTGTATTCATCATGGGGTGATGCAAGAGGGTACCATTTATAAATATAATCCCAAAGTACGTTGGTATTTCTTATTATTGAAATTTTCTTCTTTTAGCGTTTATCTTGAGTTGGCACTGCAAACTTTGATCAGATATTACGGATGCAGTATCCACATATGTGGTAGCTACGCGTTTTATGAGTAATGAAATGCATTGAGTGTGCCTAATGTGAGTTTTTTAACTTCTCAATCGCGTAACCGTTAATTCAAATTTGTATAAAGTTGGAACAGCGCCCCTAGCGGCAAACAAATATCGTGTATTCACTTGAGTCTATTTTGAAAATAATTGAGGTACAAAATTTAGTACCTATCTACTTTTCAGTCTATTTTGAAAATAAAGTACAAAATTTAACCCACATAGTGTGTTGGTAATTGACTTTAACATAATCTGGATCTATTTTCTAGAAACAACTAACTATATGGCAAGCTGGTTGTGAAGAAAAATTAATTAGCGAAATGATGTCAGTGTCCTGGAGATTCAACGCCGTAATGTCACTTATAATTATGGCAATGGTAATTTATGTAGTCGAGATTTATATCTTAACACACTATATTAGTTTAAAGTTGAATTATTTGCTTCGTATTTTTTCGTTTGTAATGGACGTGCTATGCCTATTTCTGCCGTGAAGCAGTAATGCGTTTCGGTTTGAAGGGTGGGGCAGCCGATGTAACTATACTTGAGACGTTAGAACTTATATCTCAAGATGGGTGGCGCATTTACTTTGTAGATGTCTATGGGCTCCAGTAACCACTTAACACCAGGTGGGCTGTGAGCCCGTCCACCCATGTAAGCAATAAAAAAAAAACGTGAAATAGAATTTGTAAGTTTTTGTTAAGTACATAATATATATATTTTTTGGGAAGATTGAGGCTATATGTTAGTAATTCACAGTTGAATGCATCGCTGCAGAAAGAGGAACTGCAGAGAGAGTGCGAGTAATTAGTACGTTTTAGTAAATTATACCTTACCACCAGTAAATTAAGACGGGTAAGATATGTAGCGTGCTCGCATGGTTCGGTATTATCGTCCTGTCTAAATTTGTCAAAAAAATAAAGACGAGACAGCTGTTTTTTCAATGTCGATCAGACAGAAGATCGGGAGTGACTACATTAGTACTAAACTAGTAAATAAATTGTCGGGAATATTGTTATTAAATAAGATCCTCCAAACTTTTTAGGTACTAATAATAATAACAACTTTTCTCTTACATTCTTACCGAATAACTGTTTTCAAAACAATTATTGTATTATATATTGATGGTAAATTGAACTGGATAAATTATTTTTTTACTTTCATTCAGATTTTACAAGTGATAGCGGTTCGTTATCTTCACACTGCGTACAGAAACGGATTGCACGTCGGTAACAAAATCACGTGCCAAGCATACTTACTCCGTTCGACCACTGACACTGAGCTGCCTAAGTTATCGGTCAAAAGAAAGTTGTTTCGTAAGAGGAAGCCTCGGCAAGCGCGTACTCTACAGTGGATCACGTCATATAGCACTACGAGGAAACTGATACAGTCGTCAAAATCTGAGAACAGCTCCGATGAAATGCTGAAGCCTATATGTGAATAATGTGTGTCGTATTTCGAAATATTAACTATACTGAGACCTTAGAAGTTATATATGAAGTTAGGTTTATTTTTTTTAATTTTTAAGACTTAGATCGGTGGACGAGCTCACAGCCCACCTGGTGTTAAGTGGTTACTGGAGCCCATAGACATCTGCAACGTAAATGCGCCACCCACCTTGAGATATAGGTTCTAAGGTCTCAAGTATAGTTATATGTTGGCATAAAAAAAAGCGGCATATGAGTTGTAGATGTTTATGGGCTCCGGTAACCATTTAACACTTGGGCCGTGAGCTCGTCCACCAGCCTAAGCAATAAAAAAAAATTGTGTTAACCGATAATTGTATTCTAATATTTTAACTGAAAAAAAAAACGAACTTTGCTAACCTTGTCCAATTCGTATCAACAATTATTTTCAAGAACGTTCGCTTGTCAATCCCTACAATGCCCTAGTTATAATGGCATGGGTAACGATTTCGAAAAAAAGTGATATAATCGATAAAAGGCTGTTTGGTTAATTTTAATTACATTTATTTCATTACATAAATTTAATTTATCTTTGTAATTAAAGGTCCGTTCTATTTGGTATTAGCATCAACAATTCGATGTTTTTAATTGAACTTCTATTAAGTTTTTTTTTGTTATGGTATTTTCTTTTCAAATTTAAAAAAATCCTTTAAATGGTTCTCTTGTAAAGTTTCAAAAGTGTCGCTTAAACCAAATAGCTTTTCACCCCTCAATATGTACCAGTTGTTTTGGAAATAAATACTAATTATTACATCGCTACATAGTATAAAGCCAAGTCGCTTTCTCTGTCCCTATATCCCTATGTGTGCTTAAATCTTTAAAACTACGCAACGGATTTTGATGCGGTTTTTTTTAATAGATAGAGTGATTGAAGAGGAAGGTTTATATGTATAATAACATCCATTAAATAGTGGAGAAATCAATAATAAATTACAGTTTCCGAAGCGAAGCGAGGGCGGGTCGCTAGTATTATGTAATTAAAAAAAACTGTGTTAAATATTAGTTTTATTAAGCACCCAGACTTTCAATAACTTCGTCATTAATGTGGATGGTCTTCACCTATAAAATAATAGGAAATAATTTAGCATTACAATGAATAACAATTTATTTATAAATAGTTTACATGAATTATTTTGTATTTAGTATAACAAAACTCAGAAACGCATAGTAAATATTCGCTATAATATAATATTCAAACTAAATAAATGCAGAGTTTACAAGACTATATATAAGATAAATAATATAAAACGAGACAGGGTGGTGAAACCGGAAAGGCCTCTGGGCAGCTGCAGACTATCCATCCCAAACGAGGTTTTGTGTCAGTGTTTGCAAATATCAATGATGCAGTCCTCACGGTTGAAAAAACAACTATATATAATCCAACCACAGCATTTCTTTTTCTAACATACTATTTATGTATACATGTGACAATGTATTATACCTAAATAGTGGTGTAAGATAACTAGAAGTACCGTAGATCGGGGGGAATAGAGACTAGAGTTAGAATAGGGCCAAATCTGGGATGTCACAATACTTTTGTCGAGTTGTTAGATCTAACTTTGTTGAACTGAAAATTATTTTTATTTAGTAATAGATTAATTTAGTCATCAAGGTTTCGTAACTCATTAAAGATATTAAATTTAATTACTACAAGTACAACTACAAAAGTTAATTACCTAAAGTTAGGTATATACCTAACAACTAAATAGTGCCAGCCCTATAAAAAAACTTTATTGTCCCCATACGTAACCTAATTCACCCCAAAGCCAAGGTGAATCTGGTCAAGCTAGTTTTTTCAGTTTTTGTGTATATTTTGTAATGAACTATGTATAATAACGCATCGTATATAAAAAATTAGGTCTCCGGAACCATTTTAAATTCAATTTTATTGGTATTACCCTAAGAAAAACATTTAAAATTTTGTATTGGATTTGGAAAGGGTCCCGATTACCTCCAATCTACGGTAATAATGGAAAAAAAAAGCCCATGGACTTCAGCAATGCCAAGGGCAGAGCCAAGCCGCTGCCTGCCGAAAATATCGTTTTTTTTATTTCATAAACCTTTTTCCTCCCGGTCACATGACATACCTTGTCTACTCATATAGAATGGATCCGTACATTGGTGTTAAATTATATTTAGTTTTAAAAGGGTACACTTGCTAAAACACTGATACAAAATCTATATTACTTATTACTCTTAGTAGGAAACGCGGGTGTCGACGTGTCGTTTTCCATCCAAACATAATATAATTATTGAAATCAACGCATTTCCCTATAGACCGATACTAGAACAAGTAATGAAGTCTGTTCGGCATTTTTGAAAAGTACATCTGTCCGGCATTCCAGAACTTTCTGAATATACAAAAACCACACATATTTTTTCCGTTGTCAGACATTCAGAAAACACATATGTTAGGTTCTTAACGCTTTGACTGCTGAGTAAATCACTGGTTCCCTACGTGGCGCACTAAGGTAATTATTTCGATTTCTGTTACTAAGACGTCTGAGTATCTAATAGACTCTGGGAAAGATGAATACGAAGATACTGAGTATGAATCTATTTCTAAGAGACTAAAATATATACATTAAAAACAAAAGAAGGCCAATTAAGGCAATCTAGGCGCATTTGTAACAGAAATCGACATAGTTACTTTAGTTCTCTGCGGAGGGCACCGATGACCTACACGGCAGAAAGGGTTAACACATTATTGAAAAAAAAAAGTTTTGGAGGAAACAAGGACTTTAAAAAACACAAAATTCATGTGTTCAGCTGAAATAATATTAAAAACCTATTCTTCAAATTCCTCGGCACCCACGTTTCCGACTTACCTACCATTGTTACACTCATAATTTTTACTTTAGACTTACGTTATTTTTTATCAACGAATTTTTGTATTTTCTCCGGTTCGGCGAGCTCTTTGATGCGGTGCAAGTTGTCCCACCAGAGCTTTAATCGGTGGCGGCGGATCATGTTGAACCACGGCGTTATCGGACCCTCCAATGTTGGAAGGAACCTGTAATTCACATAGCTTACAATCTAGACAAGTCAATTTATTTTTAACTAGCGACCCGTCCTCGCTTCGCTTCGGAAACTGTAATTTATTATTGATTTCTCCACTATTTAATGGATGTTATTATACGTATAAACCATCCTCTTCAATCACTCTATCTATTAAAAAAAACCGCATCATCCGTTGCGTAGTTTTAAAGATTTAAGCATACATAGGGATATAGGGACAGAGAAAGCGTTTTATACTATGTAGTGATTTTTATAAAAAGAAAGAAGGTAGACGGAAAAAGTTAGGTTACTCTTTAATATAATAGCCGGCAAACTTCTTGAGCATTTGTCGACGTAGTGGGGGTAAGTTCGCGCATGGTACACTCACGTGCAAAAACAATATTTACTCTGCGTCATAATGCTATTAAATTATTAAAATCAACATATTATGTATTTATTATAGGTTAATAATTGTAATAATTTAATCTTGGGGTAAAACAGATATTCCTTCTATTAAGTCAAAACTAGAGCTGTTGCCAGGTCTTGGTTCAGTTGAAGCGAAGCTGGTATTTGTATTTTTTTTTTCGTTATCATAATCTTGACCAGCATCATCATCAATGTTTTCATCACCCGAGTCGCTATCATTGTGATGAGTCGACATAGGGCTCATCGGTGTAGTTTACAACTCGGTCGGTTCGGTCTTCTTTTTTGTCTATAATTAATAATTTTTTGAAGATATTCGATTCGTAGTAATCGAATGTAACTTTTTTCAATTACCAGCTTCCGATTACTTTCTGCTTTTTTTTTCTCCATCATTCTTCATTCCGAGCCATTAAAATTTATATCTTCTTTAAATTTTTCGAAGCCTTTCTACGATACGGAGTTTCGCTGCTTGTTATGTAGTTATTATGATTACATCTTTTTATTACAGATCGAACGAAACTATCCATTCCGGTAACTTTCTTCTTCCCTGATCTTTTCTTACCCAGAGTCCAAAATACGGCGAGCAAGCCAGAGTCTTTAGCTTCGTTAATAATGCACCTAGCAGTACTCACTGATGTTTTTCTTGCTTCCGAAGTCTGTTTTACTTTTTCCATATCATTCTTCTTCTGTTTTATAATGAAGCAATATACGTCGTACACAAATTTTCTACCCTTTCTTTTGAATACTACGCCATAGTGTATTTTTTATAAAAAATCAACAAACACTCAACATATAGCAATGGCAACAAAGTCAACAAGCAATTATAACAAATAACTTAACGATTAATAACGATAGACTTTTTACTGTACGCAAGCGTACTTTTAGGAGCAAGCGGAACGAGGGTGCGGTGCGGGGCGCAAGGTTCGACTGATCTACCAATAACGCGCTCGATACGATGTCCCCTGCCGTCGCGCCTCACCCTCACCACCAAAGTGATCTAAAATTCGGTTCTGCGCAGTCAAGGTCATTTGCTCACGAAGTTTGCCGGTTACTATACGTGAATTTGTATGATTAAAGGCTTTGCGTGACGAGTATAATGAGATCTGTGTGCTTAGTGCGACTTTTTTAACGTTCACGATAGCTTAAAAGCTAACTCAGATTTGTATGGAGTTGGAACATTTGTCGCTTTTTCAACTGCATACAAATTTGAGTTAACTTTTATGCTATCGAGAACGTTAAAAAACTCGCACTAAGCACACTGTGCCTGGCATTAAATGAAAAAAACCGTTTATAACTTAAGTATTTCTTTTCATTTTATTAGTCGACGCTATTCAATGCTATATTTTACAGATTAAACTAAAAGTATTATATATATCTTTCAAATAGCATTACAGATATAAAAAAAAATGAATGTGTTTCATATAGGCAGGTAGTCTTAATTTTGGGGTATTAAGAAGTTACTAATTAAAGTGTACGAAACGTTGTACTCACGAATTAAACTCTGCTTTGGGCACGAAACAATACTCTGAGATCTCGTCCGAGTTCGGCTTAACCTTAACGTCGCTTTGGAAGAACAGTATGTGGTCGATCTCGTGTTCGCCCCACACTCCATCACCCGGGTCGTGATAGTGCACGCGGGTCATGAACGTAAACAGTTCCGGGTCCAACTTGGAAATTAAATTAAAAGCTTACGTAATAGGTACTTATAATTTCTCAAAGTAGGATTGACAGTGTCAACTGTCATAAATGACACAAAAGATTCTAAGTGCCGAAGTGTAGGGCAATTGTTCTGCTCAATTGCCTGAAAGTAGACTAATGAATTGAAAATGAGATAAATTTTATCCTTGATTATTAAGTGTCAACTTCAATTTTAACTAACTGTTAAAAGAAAATTCACAAACTGACTTTCCTTTTTTTATTAGGGTTACTGTAGTTCACACTAATTACGAAGTGGACGTCTTAAGACATGAGGTTTCAATCGTATTTTGATAGAGTAGCTACTCAGGCAGGCTTACCTAGTTACCAACAATAATTTGGTTACTTTATTAATGAGCGCTCAGGGCTTGGAATAGGAATATTCATTTATGTTTGTACTTCTGGATAAGCTATTAAAATGGTTTGTGAATTGTCCAGACATCTCTTCTTAGAATACTTTATGATTAATTACCTGATCTAGTGGGATTCCCAGTTCATGGTTCATCCTACGTCTGGCTGCCGTTATGATTTCCTCGGGCTTCTCATCTATGTACAGTGGATGGCTGCAGCAAGCATTCGTGTAGTAATCGGGATATGTTACCTGATTCATTTTTTTGATTGAGAATGGAATTAATTGTATTTAAGAATATTTTAAAGTTGAACATTATGAAATGGATAGAATGGATTCACATTGAATTACTTTTAATGTGGGAAAAGATATTTTAAATATATTCAATAATACACATATAATTAGTGGAGATCTCGAGTTATAAAATATGATAACATAGTTATTTATTGTCATTAGTAAAGTTCTACATAATACTGCAACAATTTACTTTTTGGCTTGATCTCCTCTGAAGGAACATATCACCTCTCTTGTTGAAGAGGAAAACACTGAATGCTCTATGGAGTAGCACATCGCCATCAGGTCCTACTTTATGACATTCTCTCTTTGTAGCCGTTCCTATGAAGTTGTCCTTTTCATCAACTAGCAGGCAAATATCTTTATCTAAAGCTTCTGCCTGAAAGGATAATAATACTGTATTTCCTTGTTGTTTGATTGAGGAGCTATTTTCTCTTCAGTGTTAAGCGTAATGAGATATTCTCTTTAAATGCTGTTTTATGACATTATTAGCGGTAGGTGAAATATGTTGGTATTGTTAATGTCCATGAGCAGCTGTGACCATTCATTACCAAGTGCAAAATATGAAGCTAAATTCATATCGACGCTTGAAAGGCAAACGTGACTAAGCGACAATAACTGCTTTGTACATAAATGATAGGCAATAACCATATGCGATGTGCAAAAAAAAATAATTTCTAAATCTATTAAAATTATTTCAATCCTACAGCTACTAGCTAGATTCTACTACAGCTAGATTCGTTAAAATAAATTTTGTTTTCAGGTATTTCAACTTTAAATTAATCTACTGTAATGTTCACGCATTGTCGCTTAGTCACGTTTGCCTTTCAAGCGTAGATATGCAAATAATGTGCAGGCTACAAAACATAAATGTTTTGAAATTATTAATAAAAACAGCTTGTTCTATTATCTGGTCATATACTGATTTATAAATATGTATGTTTGAATTAAAAACGGAATACAATTTTTTTTACTATACTTCGTAATTACTTTAGTCATTAAGTTAATTGATGCATTAAGGCATAGTTAACTAGTACGCAGTCGCAGTAGTAAGTACTTACTAAGTTTTTGTACTGATTAATTAGAACTTGTTTAATTAATAATTTATTGTTTTTTTTATCAACATTAATTAGACATGCAGTTATCTCACCTGGGCTAGTTCCAGACCATCCTTATCTAGAGTAGCAGGCTTCACAGGTTCTGAAGCCAAAAATCTTTTCTCGACTCTTAAGGTGCTCCACAGTGATCTTGTTAGGTTTCTGACCAACATCTTGAATAGAGTGAGAATTTAAAATGTTACAAGTTTTTTTGACGTAAATTTGTTCATATAATATATTCTATTTTTGAAAGTAGCAACAGATTTTCATTTGAATTCAAAACAAGATCCCATTGTGAATATCTCTTGAACCTTTGACACATGAATTTAAATAAAGCTAATCTCGAATTGTGTATAATTATCACAGGAACATGTAGAATAGTTGACAACATGCCAAGTTGAAGATTAATTTAATGCAAGTAGAAGTTACAATGCAAATTAAGATAAATTTAGTATTAGTTTGTTAGTTATAAACAAAGAAAAGTATTAAAATATTGTAAGATTAGAAGTAGGTTTTGTGCAACGTTGATATTTCTGATTTAATCTGATCTTGTCAACTAGTAGGACGTAATGTAAGCTCATATCGGTGGGTACGACCACCTTGGCATTAACAGCTCTTAAGCAATCATTTGTTCCACTTTGAAGGGTAGAGACAGCCATTATAATACTTAATTTGGTTTAATACCTCATGTCTCAAGATAACACATGAGTTCCATCAACTACTTAAAATCATTCTGAATATTACATACATCAAATAGATGAAAGTGATGATTTATTCATATTAAAACTCATTTATACTTGAGACTACAAATTTACTAATGGTTTAGCTGTATTTTAATTTACCTTAAGAGTTTTTAATAGTTTCAAATTTATCATCATTTTTACATTTCCATTTTATTGGTTTTGATGTTCACAATCAAAATGAAATATCAAACATATATTTAATTATTGAATACAAAATCGGAGATGGAAAGATATTCAGATTAATTTCCACAACGCGACGATAAACCGGGTCACAAATGTTTCTAGCAATGTATAGAATGTTCATTGCCTCATTTTGCACAAATGTACTTACTTTCGTATGTATGAATTTTACTGAATTACACTTTTACATTACAATATAAAATAAATAACAGTGTATCCCGAGATCTTCGTTCAGTTATAATAAGAATTTCACTTTTTAGATATTAATTGAAAAGTTTCGATGTTTTTTTTGTATAATCAGTGACTTTTGACAGCTATGACAGTTTATAGTAGTAGTAGTTTTAATTTTCCAACTAGAAAGGCAAAAGTGTTTTACCATACCGCCTTATCTTTTATATATAAATTATTTAATTGAAAACTGATAATATGAAGTGAAATTAACTGATTAATATGAAATATGGAAATGAAATGAAATAAAATGAGATGAGATGAGATGATATAGGCTGAAATATAATCTTAGTATAATCGTGGTCATTTACTGAAATTTTTTCAGTGGACTTTTTGGAGGATCCCGAGAAGTTATGTCCAGCAGCTTTGTTGTATTTTTCCAAATTTGTGCACTTTCACAGATATTAAACAGTTAATAAACCACCGCTATTATGCATTTAAACTTAAAGAAGCACTAAATAGACAAAATAAAACAAATCACACAACTTTACTCTTCGCGTTCCTGCCAAAAATTCTTACACAGCTTACAGCTTATTACACAGTAGTATTATTTTTATTTTTCCAACTGGAAAGACAAAAGTGTCATACGATACAGCTCGGTCTTTTATATATACATATATATAATAGGGTTAATTTTTTTTTTTTTTTTGTGATTGAAGGATTACTGGTGGCCCGGAGGCCTTTCCAGTTTCACCAGGACAGGTGGGTGAGCAAAGGCTCGGCCAGGAGGGGTTGGATTTGCTAACAGCTACCCGAGCGCCTCCGAAGGAGACCTAACAACTCAAGAGTAGCTGCTTCGCGAATGAATCTACTACCGGATCGGAATCGCGACCCGCTGAGAAGATCCGGCGAGAAACTCAGCGAGCTGATTCATGGATTAGGTTGCACGGCGAACTCTTTGTCGAGTTCGACGAGTACGGTTACCGAGGTCCCTAAGCCTGCTCCTAGAGCTGAAGGCGTCTAGTGCAAAGGTTATTGGATCTGATGGATCCGTAAGGACGTGTCTAGGGCGTCGACGGTGACTGGCTCCTGCATGATCAGGATTCGGGGAGTAGTCAGCGGCAGCTACGATAAGGCGTTTATCATGACCCATAGCCTTTTCGAAGTACCGTTCCGACACTGACTTCATATATTTCTGTATAGATTCGAGGCCCAGGTCGTCGTGTAGGTCAACGTTCCTCACGAACCACGGAGCTCCGACGGCTAACCTGCAAAAGCGGGATTGTAGAGATTGAAGGGTGTCTATGTGTGTGCGGGCCGCGTGAGCGAACACCACACTCGCGTAAGTCATGACGGGCCTTATGCAAGTTTTGTAAAGTGTCACCTTGTTCCGAAGGGACATTTTACTCCGCTTACAGATCATGGGGTAGAGTCTACCGAGAATAAACGCGGCACGGTCACGGACTGATTTTATATGCGGGCGGAATGTCATCGATGCATCCAGGGTAACGCCCAGATACTTGACCTTCCTGGCCCAGGGTATGGATTGACTAAAGAGAATAATCGGGGGTGTGAGATTCCTCCTCCTAATCCGGGAGGAAATCCGTGTGGAGCTTCCCCTCTGAAATAGCACCGCAGTACTTTTCGCTGGGTTGATGTCTATGCGCCATTTTCGGAACCACTGTCCTAGGGCTAGGGCTGCGCTCTGAAGCTTCTTCGCGATTAGGGACTTGTTTCTACTGGAATAGTAAACAGTCGTGTCGTCGGCGAATAAAGCTACATGGGTCGGCGGCGACCGGGGAATATCGTTAACGAATAAGCTAAATAGGAGGGGTGAGAGGACAGAGCCTTGCGGGACTCCAGCTGTGAGAGGTCGTGGGGAGGAGCGGGATCCCTCGACTCGATATCGAAAGGAGCGGTTCGACAAGAAGTCCCGTATGATGAGCACGAGACTATCCGGCACACCCATGTTGAATAGTTTGAAAATCAAACCGTTGTGCCAGACTTTGTCGAACGCTTTTGCGACGTCGAAGAAGAGAGCTCCCGTGTATAACGGTTTTGGTCGATTAAGCCCCACAAGAATGTGCTCCGTGAGGCGGTGCACCTGTTGAACGCATGAGTGATTTGTACGGAATCCGAATTGTTCATCGATGAGAATGCCCTTGGATGAGACGAAGTCTCTGAGGCGTTTGTAGAGCAGACGCTCATACAGTTTGCCTAGAGACATGAGGAGGCTGATCGGGCGGTAGCTCGTCGGATGATTTTTTGGTTTACCGGGTTTATGTATGCTGATAACGTCCGCTTCTTTCCACACCGCGGGAAAGATACAGTTCGCCATAGCGGCATTGAAAATAGATGCCAACATCACGATGAGTTGGACGGGTAGAAGTTAACCGGTTAACCGGTTGGATATACCGTCGGAACCGGGAGCCTTGCGAGGACGTAGGTCTTTGATCAAGTCTTTAACTACCATCGGGGTAACGGGTGGTAACTCATCCGAGGGTGGCAAGGAGACTCTGCGTTCTACCTCACTGTCTACTAATTCTACATGAACAGGGTCCACGGATTGAGTGCTGGGCGTGCACTGAGTTTGCAATGTATCGGCCAGCAGCTCTGCTTTTTCGTCATCATCGAACGCCGTGAGTCGGCCTGAGCGGCCTACGAGGGGGGCATAGTAGGGTTAAATTATGAAATTGCCGTTCTATTGTAATAGGTATATTAGTTCGAATTGATATAGAACCTTCATGGTTTGAGATTTTTAAGTGAAACTTTTTTCAAAGGGCTATGAGGTTCTTTTTTTAAAAAATGTGCAAAATTCGATTATAGTCATTCAGTTGTTTTTTTAAGCTGTATTGCTTAGCTTTTATCACGGGCTTTGAGCGCGGCGACCGAATCAAGATATTTCCGTAACGAAATTAAAGCCTAACACCCCTCACTCCGCTTACCATGTAGCTCGCGTTCAATACATTCACACGTTGCGTTTGTGTAGTGTTTGTGAATAAGCGCGCGGCGTGACGTCGCACTGCACGCGCATCATGAAAAGTCTGCCCATCTCTCTCTAGCGCGGTCTAGCTTATGAGTGTGAAGGGGACAGTTATTTTTTTTATAAATTTATCGTGATCTTATTTTATTTTTGTTTTATATTAAATTATTATTGTCTAATTATAATTGCATGAGTTGATACATGCTATACAATAGCTTTACCGCGGCAGTCCCCGAGTGTCACACGTGTTTTTTATTCAGCATAAACAAGAGAGATGGATACCTACTTCGAAAATTCATGTGATTTTTTAATACGAGTTCCGACGCTGAACTAATGCTGCAGAAGCAGCTCGCAATATCAATGTTGCGTTTGGAAAGAGTAGTGCTAATGAACGCACCGTGCAATTTCAGTTTAAACGATTTCGTGATGAAAATTTCGGCTTGAAGAACGAACCACGTGGAAGACCACTCACACATGTGAATAACAATGAATTGAAAGAGATGGTGGAAGCCGATCCGAGCCAAACTACCCAGAAATTAGCGGTATGGGTTAACGTTACCTTACCAACAATATTGACTCATTTGCGTCAAATCAATAAAATAAAAAAATATGAAAAATAGGTGGGTGCCTCATCCAAATCATGATCTGCATAAAAAAACGCGTGTTGAAACTTGTGTTGCCTTGTTGAATCGATACAGAAATGAAGGATTATTGGATCGAATTGTGACATGTGATGAAAAGTGGATTCTTTACGATAACCTTAAGCGAAAAATGCAATGGCTGACCCCAGATTAAACGCCGCAATAGTGTCCTAAAGCAAAGCTTACCAATAAAAAGATAATGGTAACTGCTTGGTGGTCTCAGCATGGTGATAATCACTATAGCTTTTTCCGACCTGGTCAAGCAATAACGGCAGATGTCTACTGTGCCGAACTCCGAACAATGATAGCAAAAATGACTCATGAATCGACCTTCACCATTATTGCTACATGATAACGCGAGTCGTCATACAGCATGGGAAACCGTTTTAGCTCTACAGGAACTGCAATTATAAACCATTCGTCGCCCTCCTTATTCCCCGCACCTTGCTCCAACGGACTAACACTTTTTTCGTGATTTGAACAATTTTCTCCGTGATAAAAAGTTTTCTTCCCAGAAGGCAGTGCAAATTGCTTTCACACAGTTTGTAGAATCTAGATCACCAGAGTTCTATCGCAAAGGCATAAATGACCTTCCTATTAGATGGCAGCAATGTATAGATAATAATGGTAGATATTTTGATTCAATGTTAAATGAAAAAAAAAACGAATATCAATTTTTCACTATAAATCGAACGATTCAGTACGAATATCTAGTTAACCTTGGGTAATCACTACTCCTACTTGGGCACCCATTGCTCTTACAACGACAGCCCTCAACCTTATACGGCACAACAGACTCTTTCCTAGCTACAAGAGCTATGATAGGATGTTTCGTGTCATCCACTGTACGCACCAGACCTTACACGACAGACTTCTACTCTTTTCAAAGTTTGGACAACTTCTTGGCAGGGAAAAGTTCAATACCTGGGAGGCAGCACAAAATGCCTTTGAAGAGCTTATTGGCTTCCGTACACGTGTCTTCTTCAAGAAGGGCATTGAAATATTACGGCTGCGATACGTTGATACTATGGGCGCATATTTTGATTAATAGAAATTAAAAATATATCTAAAAAAATACTTTATCTTTCTGTATACTAAGCGGCATTTTAGTTTGTAAAGACCTAATATGTATATAACAAATAAAGAAACTCGTTTCCGTCTATTTTTTCTGTTTTCTCATTCTGTGTCATGTTTAAAATGTCATGCTCGCGGTAGGCAGCGGCTTGGCTCTGCCCCTGGCATTGCTGAAGTCCATTGGCGACGGTAACCGTTCACCATCAGGTGGGCCGTATGCTCGTCTGCCTACAAGGGCAATAAAAAAAATGTACTTAGTAGACATTTATATTTAATCGAAATATTAACACCAGTCGTAGTCCTCAGCTGTTACTTGCAAAATTAGTTTTAACTGCTTAGAAAAAGTTAGTCGAATATTTAAACGACCATTAAGTTGAGCCATCTCCGTGTCCCATATCTCCTGTATATTCTATTTATACTATTTCGTATGCATTAACTGCAGGAAGTATTTTGAAAGACGAAAATAGCTTTTTCCAGTGAACGAAATTTGGAGTTCATTCACGTATTTACTTGTCTAGCGTGAGCTTTCGAGTCTGATTTTTAAATTAATAAGTATGTAAATACGGTAGAGATGTCAAACGTTCGTTTAGCTATAAGAGTTAGACCTTTTACCGATAAGTGAGTTGATTTAGTTATCGAAAGTCGGTCGACTTTGTCGAAGTTTGATATAAACATTTATTGTGAGTGAGACGAAAATAAATAACAAATAGGTAGTTATTGTTGTGATTCGTTTTAGGGAATTGAAATCAGAAAAGGAGCGTGTACGTGTTGTGAATGTGTTGGACAGTAAAACGGTAACCATTACTAATTTGAAGGTATGTTTACTCTGTCGTGCATTGTTGTTAACTTTTATTTACCTTCGTAAGCTTAGGGATCATTTAATTGTGGTTGGTCAATGTGGCCCGCGGAGCTTAACAGCGCGAGGAACACAATCAATCTGCTATTTACCCTTTATAGCTATTTTTGATGGTACGTACACAGGAAACATGTTCGCTTAAAAAGTATTGTGGATGAATAAAGTGGTTCCATGTTTCTGTGGGGCGTTAGTGATGCGAAGGTAAAGCATTACTATGGAACTTATTATGCTCAACACAAAGTTCGTCCGTAAGCCCAGAGTTTCTAAGTCCGTGAGAATCAGACTAAGCAACATAACATGAGGTAACAAGACAAGATTTCAACCCTACTGGTTGTTACTCGCAACACTATGGGGTAATAGACAACACAATAGCTGGTTAGCTTCAGCATTAGTATAACAGATAATAAACACTCATTTTTAAAGGTGAGCGTATCAGGAGCTGGCGACAGTCGTGAGCGGGTGCGCAGATACCAAGCTGATTACACATTCGATAGCGCCTGCTCGCCAAATCAATTAACATACGCCTCGCAGGACAAGGTGAGAATACTTATTATTCGAATTATAATTACGTTAATCGATATATGAAACCGAATGGGGAAGGAGTTGTTACTTTTGCTAGAAATTGTATAAGCTTGACATATCGATTTTAACCTTTGCATGTATAGGTATTTAATTCGGATGACCATGCACTAATTCTCTCAGAAGACCATCGCTCACAAGATTTGTGATTTAAATAACGAAGGAACGAATATCGCATTCAAATAGCATGTTTACTAATTTCATAATGTAATTTTTTAATCGCAAAACGTTAAATCTTTAAAATTTTTTAGGTTTTAACTAACTATATTCGTAATGTCTAAATGTTAGATGTAATTATGAAAGGACGTAATAACGGGCTAAAAATAGGTGTAAAAATAGATTGACCCGTCAACAGACCAACATTTTACATTCTACGACGGAGATTCACGAAATATGGACTCCCAGAAACGATAAAAATATTAGTTAAAAACATAGTTATTTAATTTTATGTCTGGATTTTTGTTCCTCCGAACGCTCTCCTCATTGCTTTGCTTAGTAAACGAAAATTGATTTTTTTATATTGCCATTTTTTACGTTTTCATCTTCTTCCGGCACACTCTCCTCACGCTCAACGTTTTTACATTCAAAGTCCGAATTTGTTTACTGTCTAGGTACTTAGTTATTTTGTAATTATTTCACCAGAGCCTGTCTATATTAACAATGCTTTCGTGTAAATCTTACTATTCAAATTTCAAGTGTTAGGATTTTCTGAGTCTCCTCTTAAGCTCCTCTATTAGGATGTTACTTTTTTTTCCTACCTATGCTGTTAGCCTTGAGAGGCTATTTCAGCGTCAACCTAACGTGTAGGTGAGCTCACGGTGCTCAAACCGTAAGTGCTGCTAGCACTGGCCCTAACAAGAGCAGTGCTTCGCAGAATCTACTACCGGATCGGAAACGCGACCCACTGAGAAGATCCGGCGAGAAACTCACTGGGCTGTGTCTATGGGCTAATTTACTCGTCGAGCCCTTCGAGCATCTATTTACACCAAGTATCTCGATTTCAACCCGTACAGAAAAAGAAAACGTTTGTGATCGCAAACTGTCATCTACTAGTGTAAGGCGTAATGTGATTCCGCACCAGTGGGTACCACACTCTTGTCCGTTTCTAGCGCCAAGCTGTCATATGCTCCGGTTTGAAGGGTAAGACAGCCACGGCACAATACTGTATTTGAGACTTTCACCTCATGTTTCAAGATTTAAGCCTGGTGTTTAAACCTGGCTTGTGAGTTCGTCCACATATTTAAAGTTTACCTATTTTGTTCAGACACGCATTTTAAAATAAACTAACTCGCGAGGTCAACGGCCTCGGGTGAATGCGGGAGAGTGTTATTAGCTAGCTTCGCATTTTATTGCGGGCTCACGAATTATGATCTCATGAAAACCACAAGTATTTAAGCTCAGTAAATCAATTTAGTTATCTGTTTAATTTTTAGAACAGTAGTTTATATGTGTTTTAAGCCCACTGAGCTTCTCGCCGGATCTTCTCAGTGGGTCGCGATTCCGATCCGGTAGTAGATTCAGCGAAGCACTGCTCTTGCTAGGGCTAGTGTTAGCAATTCTCTTAGGTTGAGCCCGTGAGTTCACTTACCGGTCCGCGCAAGGTTGGAATAGCCCCTTAGGCTACCAACGATTAGGTAGGGGGAAAAATGCGTTTTATATCAGCAACGATTTTATCATTCACTGTATTTTTTTTATTGCTTAGATAGGTGGACGAGCTCAAAGCCCACCTGGTGTTAAGTGGTTACTGGAGCCCATAGACATCCAAAACGTAAATGCGCCAACCATCTTGAGATATAAGTTCTAAGGTTTCAAGTATAGTTACAACGGCTGCGCCACCCTTCAAACCGAAACGCATTACTGCTTCACGGCAGAAATAGGCGGGGTGGTGGTACCTACCCGTGCGGACTCACAAAGGGTCCTACCACCTGTATAATCATATATAGTCAGTATAGTTATAGTCCAATCACGTCTTCGAATGTTCTCGATGCGAATGCAAAGCCCTACATATTCTTGTCATAATTTACGATTTGTTATAATATCAGGTATTCGAAACAATCGGTTGTGAAGTACTTAACAGCGTCTACCGAGGATATTCAGCATGCGTGCTCGCGTACGGTCAGAGTGCCACCGGCAAAACCCACACCATGATGGGAACCGAAGCTCAGCCGGGACTGGTGCCGAGGATTTGCAGAGCTCTGGCCAACAGAGTACCGTTTGATATTACAGTCAGGTACCTAGTTTTTATTTTATTTATTGCTTAGATAGGCGGATGAACTCACAGCCCACCTGGTGTGAAGCGGTTATAGAGCCCGTAGACATCTACAACGTAAATGCGCCACCCACCTTGAGATATAAGTTCTAAGGTCTCAGTATAGTTACAACGGCTGCCCCACCCTTCAAACCGAAACGCGTTACTGCTTCACGGCAGAAATAGGCAGGGCGGTGGTACTTACCCGCGCGGACTCACAAGATGCCTTACCACCAGTAAAAACTTTCTATGACAAAACTGACCTAGTTGTCATAGAAATAAAACGCGCTAAGCAAATGTTATTACTTGTAGTAAGTGAAATGTGACTTACAGTCTTGGCCATTTTCGCCGCGAATACTGATACAGCTGGTACAGAATGCGATCTAAAATTTCGACCTCAGGCCTCAAGGAGATTGGCGACATTCACAAACATAGATGAGCTGTGAGGAAACAAGTTAAACAAAAAAAAGGCTAGTATTTGGTCAATTAATTCCACGGATTCCGTCATATAGAAATCCACGTACCGCATTTCGAGGGACTTATTTCTATTTCAAACTTTTTCCCGTTATTTCCACTGTCTGATAATATATTAGGGGTTGTATTCGATTAAGTTTGAATGCTTGTAAAGAGTAGCTTCAAGGTTGTAGTGACACGCGAACCCTGGGGTGTTAAACACATTGCTTGTGAATTCAGCTTTATCTAACATCGATTGCATTGGAAACTCCTATATGAAAGGTTAATGTTTGATAATAAAAGGGTTCTGCGTTTAATGCTATGTTCGGATGACGTTAAATCAATATTTAGAAAACGTTTTCTGACTGATTTAATTCTTGAATGTAGTAAACTTTATTGTAACTATTTATTAAATACATATATGTAGGTATGTATGTTAAATATTGTATATTTAATAATAATTTACTTTTGACATGTATTTTGGAAATAGAGAAAAATTAAATCTGAATCTCTAAATACTAGTGTAAATGATTATAATAATGAAATGCAAATCATCGAATCAAAAATCGATTAAGTCAAAGACGCACTAATAGAAAAAACAGACAAGTCTCTCCTTATGGCATGCTTCTGGCATAATACTGGCGATATAGCCCAAGGAGGGTTGAGGTCACACAGGTGGCTCGTCGTAGGATTCATGTCAAATACCTATACAGAATGACAAGAGGACATTCTATGCCGCACATAATATGTGAAAAGACCAGAAAGAAAAAGAAGTAAATTGTTTTATAACGTTTCGCGCTCAGGTGCATTAACCTCATTTGGTCTATTTGTGGTTTGTTTTTAAAAGAAGAATTAACTAAATACATAGATTAAATGGTAAAATGGGATTATCCTATTGGGAGGGAGACGAGCGGACAATAGATATACAAAGCGGGGAATCCCAAATGAAATAATTTGTTTAAAGTTCCGTTTTTTAACAGCGTTTCAAGAAAGAAAAACTTTTGAATGTTTGCTTAGTTTTTTTTTTCTTTGGAAGTATTACATAACCAAATAGAACGAATCCGAAGCCAAGGAACTTTTAGGCAGTATTTTCTTAGTTCTCATTCATAGTTCTTAAGATTAGAGGCAAGTTGTAATTGCAAACATAGTAGATAATATTGTAGCGAACGTGTAAAAAAACATGTTACTTACTATTTATATCGTCAGAAAGACTTGTTAACCGATGTCAAAAAAAGAAGCGGCACTAAATTTTAGTGAGTTTTTTAATGTGTGTTTTTGCTTCAGAATTATGTTTGGTAAATTAATTTTGCATGATTTTTTTATTGGAAAGCTCGTACTAAAGTTGTGGTCTCATGTAATTTTTACAAGATCTGGCCGGTAATTTTTGAGTTATCTATAATAATGCTTGATTGACTTCGACCACATTGATAATATTTCTATTTAATTTGTTGGTTATGGTTTTATTTTAGCTGAGTATACTTCAAAGTAGCTTATGTAGTATTATGCATCCCACAGAGTTTCTCAGATCTTCTTAGTGGGTCGCGATTCCGATCGGTTGGTAGATTCAGCGAAGCACTGCCCATGTAAGGCTAGTGTTAGCAAAATCGCCAGGCTGAGCCCGTGAGCTCGCCTGTACTTAGTGCGAGTTTCTTAACGTTCTCGATGGCGTAAAAGTTAAGCCAATTTAGTATGCAGTTGGAACAGCGCCCCTAAAGGCAGACGTACGCAAACGATCACATTCCATACAAATATGAGCTAACTTTTACGCTTTCGAGAACGTTAAAAAACTCGCACTAAGCACACTAAAGCTAGTATAACCCCTCGAGGTTACTAGTATAAGTAGGAAAAGAAAAGAAGTATTATGCCACGGACGTTTCACTAAGTAACGCTTATATAAACAGATTTATAACGTATAGAGGTGTCGCGTGCGATCCACGGGTGTTTATTTGTAAGGTTTCGTTCTGAGTCAGTTCGTTTAGCGAGACCGTTGACAGTAGTTTCCCGTCCATAAACGCTTGATGTTGTTGAAAAAGTAGTATTTGACATTTTAATCGAATAAGTCTGATTGATTTTTTTTTGGAACATTCCAGAACGGTGAGTTAATATTGATTATCTATATATTAATATGTGAAGCAAAAACTTTGTACCCCTTTTTACGAAAATTGCACGGACGGAGGAGTATGGAATTTTCCACACTTATAGAGAATATAGAGAAGAAGTGCACAATGCTAATATTTTTTTAAATAGTGCATAAAAGATACATTAAATCAATAAAGGAAACATTACACACACTACATACCATGTATTTGACGCACACACGTATGCATACTATTTATTGTCAAACTTTTGTTCTTGACGTCTGTGGTCAAATTGAGAATAGATTAAATATTGTTTGTCTTTATTAATATTTTTTTATAGAGTAGCCTTGGCGAAATTTGTGATTATAGAAGTATAAAATACAATCATAATGGTGTACAAACTTACAATGCCAATTAATTATAGTCGAATTTCGACTACGGCGGGACCTCTAGTTAATATTAATTTCGATATTAATGATGTAAATATTTTTCTTTTCTTTTTCTTTTTTATTTGGCGGATTTATTGTAATTTTTTTAATTATCAATTTTATTCATGAGAAACTAAATACGTAATTAGCATTCCAGGTTACCTCCATAGTAATAATAATATGATATCATGATAGGTAGCGCGCTAGTAGTTTCAAAAAATTTATGTTTATAGTATAAAAGTATATAGGTACTGGGACTAAGCAAATACCACCAACCTGCCTATTTCTGCCGTGCAGGGCTCCGGTAATCACTTAACATCAGGAGGTCTGTGAGCTTGAGCATCCATCTAAGCAAAAAAATAAACATATATTAAAAACTGAAAAAAATTACAAAATTAAATGTATTATTTTATCTATAAATCGTTGGCTTGCTGTGTTTGTACGTCTATACTAATATATAAATCTACAGTGGTTTTTACGGATGTTCCGTTATAACTTAATGGATAGGCTAATAATATTTATGAGTGTTGGACTAATAATAATGACAATAAATAATAATGTTAACATTAAATGCCCAGCGAAGCGGGTGAGTACGGCTAGTTTAATATAAAACTTATGGGATATGACTTTCGCGGAACTGTCTTGCCTCTCAACTCGCGGAATACTTGCCTATTGAAGGATCAAAACCAAAGATAATTAATTTACTGTCTTTTTTCCGGTTTATTGTTTTCTACGTTTGTTAGTCAATAGTTTTGCTCGATAGCTTGTTTCTTTCATCTTTGAGATAAAATTCAGAAAAAAAAGAACCGATTGGGGCTTATTAAAACTACTTTTATGGTACGATCTAGTGTTCTTTACTATCTTTGTTTTATTGCATTTCCGACGTTTTTTTATTTATTTCTTATAGCTCGTCCACGAATATTATGCACGGCGACGATGCGCGTGCAGACTCGAATACTGTTCAATTTGATAGATTTTTTTTTATTGTTTAGATGGTTAGACGAGCTCACAGCCCACTTGGTGTTAAGTGGTTACTGGAGCCCATAGACATCTACAACGTAAATGCGCCACACACCTTGAGATATAGTTCTAAGGTCTCATATAGTCACAACGGCTGCCCCACCCTTCAAACCGAAACGCATTACTGCTTCACGGCAGAAATAGGCGGGGCGGTGGTACCTACCCGTGCGGACTCACAAGACGTCCTACCACCAGTAATTACGCAAATTATAATTTTGCGGGTTTCATTTTTATTACACGATGTTATTCCTTCACCGTGGAAGTCAATCGTGATTGTTGAGTACGTATTTCATTAGAAAAATTGGTACTCGCCTGCGGGATTCGAACACCGGTGCATCGCTTCAACACGAATGCACCGGACATCTTATCCGTTAGGCCACGACGACCACAGAACGTTACGTTATAGACATCTACAACGTAAATGCGCACCCACCTTGAGATATAAGTTCTAAGGTCTCAGTATAGTTACAACAGCTGCCTCACCCTTCAAACCGAAACGCATTACTGCTTGACGACAGAAATAAGCAAGGTGGTGGTACCGAATATAATAATATTGTAGAATTCATGGTCACGAACGATGGTTAGACGGTCCGATGAAATCGTAAAAGCAGTTTTTATTTTTATATTTATATTTCCCTTGTAGGTAGACGAGCATACGGCCCACCTGATGGTGAGTGGTTACCGTCGCCCATGGACTTCAGCAATGTCAGGGGCAGAACCAAGCCGCTGCCTACCGCTGCAGTTTTAATTATTTCTGCGACTCGCGAATACCGAGTCAAAAAAAATACTATCTAGCATTGAAACGTTTGAAACAGGTAACCGACGCAATTGACTAATCCGTCGATACGGTTACTTTCAAAATTTATTTATTTTCAACAACATTTTGAATCGTTACATTCAGAAAGTTAATCAGGTACCGCCATGGTTTCCACCCGAAATTTTATACGGATGTTATCGCGTGAAATTTACACAACTTTGATTATTGTTGTGTCTTTAAACATGATTCATCCTATTTTTTATTGTTTGTGTTATAATTATTTATATTGCATAGACGGATTGACGAGCTCATAGACAACACAGTGTGAATGCCGTCACGCAACATGAGACATGAGGTCTTAATCGTGATTGTATAAATAGTAGAAACTCTGTTTTAACCGTTCCAATCAGAACAGACGACTTTTTTGCGGTAGAAATAAATAGGGGCTATTTATCTGTACTGACTTATAATACGCTCCACCAGCATTTATTACGCAAATTACATTTTGCGCGGGTTTAATTTTTATTACACGATTTTTTTTCATAGTGGTAGTCATTCTCGGAGATCTTTTAATATTAAACTAGAGGTCCCGCAGTAGTCGAAATTCGACTATAATTAATTGGAAATGTTAGTTGATTGTATTTTATACTTCTATAATCACAAATTTCGTCAAGGCTACACCATAGATTATACACTTAATATATTTGGGCTACACTATAAAACAATATTAATCAAGACAAACAATATTTAACCTATTCTCAATTTGACCACAGACGTCAAGAAAAAAAGTTTGACAATGAATAGTATGCATGCGTGTGTGCGTCAAATACATGGTATGTAGTGTGTGTAATGTTTTCTTTATTGATTTACTGTATCTTTTATGCATTATTTAAAAAAAAAATCAGCATTGTGCACTTCTTCTCCATATTCTCTTTAATTGTGGAAAATTTCATACTACTCCGTCCGCGCAATTTTCGTAAAAAGGGATACAAAGTTTTTGCTTCACGTATTAATATTACGGTTTTACATAACAATAAAACCGATATTATGTGCCGAGAAGGAAAACATACAGCATTGTATTATGAAGAAGCAGTGTGTACTTAGCTTAAATTCCTTGTCTATATCCAACCATAGACAGTCAATTTAGTTCCATCTTTAGCCGCTAGGTGCTGCCAGCAAGTATAAAGGAAGCGCAGCCATCTTTGATCTTCACTACCCGATGATATGTAGGCGAAGTAAAATGTCCCTTAGAAATAAGGTGACACTCTACAAAACTTGCATACGCCCCATCATGACCTATGCAAGTGTAGTGTTCGCTCACGCGGCCCGCATACACTTGAAATCATTCCAAATTATTCAATCCCGTTTTTGCAGGATAGCCGTCGGAGCCCCGTGGTTCGTCAGGAACGTCGACCTCCATGACGACCTGGACTTAGAGTCCATCAGTAAGTATCTGCAGTCGGCGTCCATGCGCCACTTCGATAAAGCGGCACGACACGAGAACCCTCTCATCGTGGCCGCCGGTAACTACATTCCCGATCCTGCGGACAGAATGGAAAGCAGTCGACGTCGCCCAAAACACGTCATCTCGGATCCACCCGATCCACTAACGGTGCTTTTAGGTAATTCAAGCACCGGTCACCGTTCTCGTCGAACCCGTCGCTTGCGACGAAGGGCTCGACGAGTAAATTAACTCTCAGACACAGCCCACTGAGTTTCTCGCCGGATCTTCTCAGTGGGTCGCGTTTCCGATCCGGTGGTAGATTCTGCGAAGCACGACTCTTGCTAGGGTTCGTGTTAGCAACATCGTCAGGTTTGAGCCCCGTGAGCTCACCTACTAAAGTTAGGGTTACGCTGATATAGCCTCTCAAGGCTCTCAGCTTAGGTAGGAAAAAAAAAAAAAAAAAAAATTGATCTTCATCCACTTCGATAAAGCGGCACGACACGAGAACCCTCTCATCGTGGCCGCCGGTAACTACATTCCCGATCCTGCGGACAGAATGGAAAGCAGTCGACGTCGCCCAAAACACGTCATCTCGGATCCACCCGATCCACTAACGGTGCTTTTAGGTAATTCAAGCACCGGTCACCGTTCTCGTCGAACCCGTCGCTTGCGACGAAGGGCTCGACGAGTAAATTAACTCTCAGACACAGCCCACTGAGTTTCTCGCCGGATCTTCTCAGTGGGTCGCGTTTCCGATCCGGTGGTAGATTCTGCGAAGCACGACTCTTGCTAGGGTTCGTGTTAGCAACATCGTCAGGTTTGAGCCCCGTGAGCTCACCTACTAAAGTTAGGGTTACGCTGATATAGCCTCTCAAGGCTCTCAGCTTAGGTAGGAAAAAAAAAAAAAAAAAAAATTGATCTTCATCCACTTCGATAAAGCGGCACGACACGAGAACCCTCTCATCGTGGCCGCCGGTAACTACATTCCCGATCCTGCGGACAGAATGGAAAGCAGTCGACGTCGCCCAAAACACGTCATCTCGGATCCACCCGATCCACTAACGGTGCTTTTAGGTAATTCAAGCACCGGTCACCGTTCTCGTCGAACCCGTCGCTTGCGACGAAGGGCTCGACGAGTAAATTAACTCTCAGACACAGCCCACTGAGTTTCTCGCCGGATCTTCTCAGTGGGTCGCGTTTCCGATCCGGTGGTAGATTCTGCGAAGCACGACTCTTGCTAGGGTTCGTGTTAGCAACATCGTCAGGTTTGAGCCCCGTGAGCTCACCTACTAAAGTTAGGGTTACGCTGACATAGCCTCTCAAGGCTCTCAGCTTAGGTAGGAAAAAAAAAAAAATGATCTTCATAGTCTTCACCAGGAAGAACTTCCTGCAATGCTGTATGTTTTCCTTCTCGGCACATAATATCGGTTTTATTGTTATGTAAAACCGTAATATTGATGTACCTTTGGAAAACATACAGCATTGTATTATGAAGACGTGTTTGTTATCTGCTGGTGAAATTATTAAGCACAACGCTATGATGAAATAGGTAAGCTATAATAAAATTATGAAGCGCAATGATCATGTTCATAATTTATATAATTATTAAATTGAAAAAACACAGCTGTTAACTTTCATGTTAATTCAATAATTAAAAAATATTTATAAGTTTGTAATAAACATTTTATCTTGTATATACAAGAAAATGTATAAATTGTATAAATGATGTATATACATCATGTAGAAGTAAATGTTTTGAAAAAAAAAGAATCGTGAGGATCTTTAGGAAGCTCTATTATTCGGCAATAATTATTGTAAACGTTTGGATGCTTTGCAATTGCCTCTAGAAAGTATTTCGTCCATTGGTTCATTATCAATCCATCTCAGAGGCTACTGCTGATCTACAACTTCTTAGAGATGGGTTGATGCGACTACCTCGTAAGGTTGAACGAAGACCAGTTTCCAATTACAGTACGGTATGCCGCTTTTGTGAACATAGTTAGAAAAAGTCCTTACGAATCTTACTGGGCATGTCTTTAGTTTCATGTTTAGAAAGCACTTATGCAGATTATTGACGAAAATTGATTTCAATTTTAGACCCAAAGACTGGTATCAGAAAGATGTTTTTCTCTGTCATCAAAGAAACTGTCTTTAGAAATATTGAGCAAAGTAAGGTCATTAACTCTGCGTCCAGTAGCCAGCAACATGGTTGTTGGTGTCCTTCAAGCTACCTTGAGGCGTGATCTGGTGGCTGGGTTTGAAGAAAACCAATCTAGAACTATTCTCGGATCTCATGTGAATGGGACTATACTTAGTAAAGTTGTAATAAGTAGTTGAATTTTGTTTAGTTATTCCGATGGCTTTTTTAGAATAGCAATTTTTATTAGAGAGCTTGAAAATGTTTGCTGTCCTACATGTATGTTGCCCACAGAAAGTCGTCAGCGCTGCTTTATGCAGAAGGATTGTTTTACAGGCAAAATTTTCTTTTTGGAAAAGAAAAAAGAATTTGGCAACATCTGCAGACTTAGGATCAATTTAAAAACTGTAGCACCATCTGCGCCATCTTCTAGTTGCTGGTAAGTATGCTGGCAAAGTGGATTGACACCAGCTAATTTTCAATAAATCTTCTCCTGTGTAGACAAGTCTATTATTTGTACAAACTCCCCCCCCCCCTTTCTAAGCTTTCAGGGTTAATGTTTACCCTGTGGAGGAGGAAGGTTTTGGATTTCGTGCGAGTTATCTAGCGTTCGGGATCTGAGGGCTTGGAAACCCAAATGAAGCTCAGTCTTGGAACTCTACCAGGTAGGTTCCCTAGACACTGTTGAAGTGAGTCAGTACTCTGGGGAGAAGGTTGAGAGGAGGAATTCTCCATGCTAGTTGCATCCTCTACGGTCTGCTGAAGGTATCCAATCTTGGTCGGCGAATGGGTTTATATCCGGATGACCCCACTTTCGAAAAACTTTTGTAGTCACTTGTGGTAAAAAGTGCCATTTCGCAGGTTGATTTCCTCGTGATAGCCTGTTGGTTACGATGTTGTATCTCCCCGAGAGATTATAAGCTGACAGTTATCTTGAACTTATCGCTTAGGTTTAAGATCGAAAGGTCAACGCTAGTGAAATACTTTCAGATTCATTTTGATTGTCACTACCATTGCAAATAGCTCTTTTGTGGCTGAGCCGTTTCAGTTGTTGAGCTGACCATAGACAGGACGTTAATATTTTGTCTAATTGTAATCCCTACCCATGTCCGAAGCTTCAGTTGCCAGGAAATGGTTGGTTTTGTGTCTCGGCAATGTTTGACATGTGGCTCCGCGTCAGCACTGCATTTGTAACCCCTACACATGTCCGAAGCTTCCGTTGCCAGGAAATGGTTGGTTTTGTGTATCGGCAATGTCTGAGATGGGGCTCCGCGTCAGCGCTGCATTTAATTGTTAACACATGTAAGATGGCCCGTTTTTACGGGGGTGTTTTTTCTTGAAACTTCGCAAGAATTTTCAAGTTCGCAATTTGAAAGTTAGCATAGATTGATGTAATTCCGTCAGAGTTTGAGCTAGGATGTTGTTGAGTGGCTACTTTATATCTCGCAATTTTCCATCGAATCCCTAGACATGTCATCTCTTGAACCAGTGTACTAATTGATTTTTTGTAAGGCTGACTTGGCAGCCCAAATAATCCAAGAGCTTTACAGCTTATGAGGGCCTGAAGACTCAACTTTGACTTCTTTTGATGGACCAGGTGGAATTTGCGTAGGTGGGATAACACTCAACATCCCTTTGCACGCAATGTCTCCGCGACAGAGCATGCTATGCAAGCAAAAAAGGTGTATTTGTCTTCATGGACCAAGAAGAAGTCGCGTAGGTAGGTTAACATTTGACTTCCCTATGTACGTAAGGTCTTCGCGACCGAGCATGGTATGGGAGCAAAAACGTTTATTTGTTTTGGTGAAACAAGATCAAGTCGTGTAGGTAAGCTAGCACTTCGATTTTGCACGCAATGCCTCCGCGACCGAGCATGCTATGGAAGCAAAAAGGTGTATTTGTTTTCAAGGACCAAGAGAAGAAAGTCGCGTAGGTACGTTAACATTTGACTTCCCTATGTACGCAAGGTCTCCGCGACCGAGCATGCTATGGGAACAAAAACGTTTATCTGTCTTGGTGAAACAAGATTAAGTCGTGTAGGTAAGCTAGCACTCGACTTTGCACGCAATATCTCCGCGACCGAGCGACCGAGCACCCTATATAATGGAAATTGACATGCCAGCCCAGATAATCCAAAAGCTTCACAGCTTCTGCAGCCTGAAGTTTCAACTTGGATTTGTTTTGGTCGACCAAAAGGAAGTCGTCTAGGTAGACTAGCACTCGAGTTCCTTTTGCACGCAAGGTCTCTGCGACCCAGCATGTTATGGAAGCAAAAAAGGTCAATCCAAAAGCTTCACAGCTTCTGCAGCCTGAAGTTTCAACTTGGATTTGTCTTGGTCGACCAAAAGGAAGTCGTCTAGGTAGACACTAGCACTCGAGTTCCCTTTGCACGCAAGGTCTCTGCGACCCGCATGTTATAGAAGCAAAAAAGGTGTGGCTCTGAGGCCAGACCGAAGGGTAGGCATGTCATTTCATACTAACTCATAAGAAGGTACCGATTCCTTCCTGAAGGTACTGATACTGGTTCCTAGGTACTGATCCTCAAGAAGTATCGACGAAATTTTGCGACTGATACTAGAAAAATATTCCTGAGAAATGTTCAATTCTATCATCCAGTCTCCTGGAAGAAAGTTTGGTACCGAGGTGTCCGAAAAGAGTTAGGTGTTTTATCTTTACGACCTTGTTCAACTCTCGAAGATCGAAAATTGGACGGATTGATCCGTCGCTTTTCTTACGCAGTTTTTTTTTTTTTTTTTTTTTACGGTATTTGGTAACCATACATGGTTTACAAATTATTACAATTTTGGTGGCACTCAGTGCCTCCCGTCGGTGTCTTCAATTGCCCCCCTCTGGATTGTGCCAGATGTTACGGACTATGATTGTTTATAATGTTTGGCTTGCCTTTTGTACGAGGTCGTGACAAATAGGATTGTAGCCCTCCGAGGGGCTGAATAGATTTCAATTTAGTATTATCAAACAAAAAATTCCTCAATGAGTAGTGCGTTGGCAACAGGATACTTTGTTAGAGACCACGGAAATTTAACTTTGACGTCTTATTTCTATCCATACGGCCCTTTTTTCCGTATACAATTTAAAACGCTTTTACGGGTAACTTGTACGACGGAGACGATTTACCAAAGTTTTCAGTAATTATGTTACAAAGATTATTAGTTTAAATCTGTTGTGTTTTTGTCAAAATTTCCGTATTGACGAGATCAATTTGTTTACAACAATTTTCGTTACATTCAATTGTTACACACAGTTGATGCATTATTAGATTTACAACGTCACTGACCTGGTGGGATAACGAGCCGATTCGAAGATCGACCGTTACCTTTGAATCCCGTCGTTTCTTACGCAGAGACTCCTTTTGTTCTTTTTCGCTTGACGAGCTGTTCGAACGCGAGGCGTCTCCATCGCGTCTCGCCTGGACATCTTCCCTCTCGGAAATTATGGAGCTTGACTCAACATCACCTCCAACAGATGACGCGTGATTCATGGCGTCCGATGATAGGATTGGTAAATAATACTCGTAATGATTGCAAAATAACACTCATAGAAACACAAAATAAATATTTTTTGCAATTAATAAGAAGTCGAATAAATATTTGTGGACTTGCGACTTCACAGTACGAAAGTACACAACGCTATGTAGAAGATCAAAGATGGCTGCGCTTCCTTTATACTTGCTGGCAGCACCTAGCGGCTAAAGATGGAACTAAATTGACTGTCTATGGTTGGATATAGACAAGGAATTTAAGCTAAGTACACACTGCTTCTTTATAATACAATGCTGTATGTTTTCCAAAGGCACATCAATATATAGATTAGCGAAATTGCTAATGTGGATACGTGATTTTAGTAGCAGCATAGTCTTATTTGACATATGATACGACAAAAAGTCACGTTGACTGACAATCTAAATGATACCTATCGTGTCAAAAGTACAATGAACCCTAAAATAAATAAATGTATCGCGAAAGTTTTACAAATGTCTTGGTCTTAAGTTATTCTCTTTTTTTTTTTACTGCAACCCGAACATATCGTGCTGGGGCGTCGAAATCGCAACAACGTAATAGCCCATGAATACAATAAACACATGAATTTGGAAAACATTTACTGAATCCATTATCCGTGGAAATTCGTGTGTCAAATAAATTGAATATTTGCGATTCACGGGTATTGGGTATGGGGATTTTGGGGATTCAGAACTTGCTCATTCCCGTAATCTCCATTATATCACTGCCCTTTCCAACATCGGTGCACTACTTACCTCTACTACTTGAAGCCCTTGTACTCCAAAAAGATGATGTTTAAACACGCACCGTAGATCAGAAATGCACTCATCTACAATCATCACCATGAATACTCATCCATGATCATATATTTTGTCACGTACCCATCTGCGTTAAAATATATTTTTTTTTGTCTTAGATGGGTGGACGAGCTCACAGCCCACCTGGTGTTAAGTTGTTACTGGAGCCCATAGACATCTATGACGTAAATGTGCGACCCACCTTGAAATATCATTTCTAAGGTCTTAGTATAGTTACAACAAGACAACATTTGCAAGACTTTCCATCGCCATAGCCTTTAAAAAAAATCTAATAATAATTTGTTAATTAAATATTTATCCGCAGTTTCTTGGAGATTTACAACGAGCGTGTTCACGATTTATTGGTCGGGGAAGCATTACCCGTGTGCCACTCTCTACCTAGGCGAAGAGGGAACGCACGCAAGGATCTACGTGTTCGCGAACATCCTACTAAAGGACCTTATGTACAAAGTAATCAAAATTTCAAAGTAAATAACATAACGAACAAATTAACACAGTTTTTTTCTTTTTTACACGAACAATTAAAAGAAATAATTTCTGTCCTTTTTGTTGACAACCCTAACAAGCTAATAAAAATGTGCAAAATTGCAAGTTTTATCTTGACTTCATAAGCTGTTTTGTTAATTTCGTATTATTTTCGATTCTGTGTCAAAATGACAATTTGATTTTTATTTTTATTTATTGCTTAGATGGTTGTACGAGCTCACAGCCCACCTGGTGTTAAGTGGTTACTGGAGCCCATAGACATCTACAACGTAAATGCGCCACCCACCTTGAGATATGAGTTCTAAGGTCTCAGTATAGTTACAACAGCTGCACCACCCTTCAAACCGAAACGCATTACTGCTTCACGGCACATATAGGCGGGGTGGTGGTATCTACCAGCGCGGACTCACAAGAGGTCCTACCACCAGTAATAAAGAGTAGTATTATTATTATCCACGGTAGATTTGCGTCGAGTAGCAGTAAAAAATGTAGAGGATCTTCTGTCGTTGGTGCGCGAGGGAAGCCGCCGGAGACACACAGCAGCGACCAGACGCAATCCTACATCATCCCGGTCCCACGCGTTGTTGGCGTTGTCCACGTCACGAGCCACATTGCATCTCGCTGATCTAGCTGGAAGGTGAGCTCATGAAAATAACAAAATATACTTTTTGCAAATTGATTAGAAATCTATATATTAATAAGTGATGGAAAAATTTTGTATCCCTTTTTACGAAAATTGCGCGGACGTAGGAGTATGAAATTTCCCACACTTATAGAGAATATAGAGAAGGAGTGCAGAATGTTAATATTTTTTTAAATTATGCCTAAAAAATACATTAATCAAATACATAGTTAAAAAAAACATTACACACACTACTATATATTTGACGCACACACGCATGCATACTATTTATTTACTGTCATACTTTTGTTCTTGACGTCTGTGGTCAAATTGAGAATAGATTAAATATTGTTTGTCCTTATTAATATTTTTCTATAGTGTAGTCTTGGCAAAATTTGTGATTTATGAAATAGTCTTTGAAAATAGAATCATAATAGTGTACAAACTTTTAATTTCAATTAATAATAGTCGAATTTCGACTACCGGGCGACCACTAGTAATTTGAAAATCTTTAATAAACTTTTATACACAATTTACAGTAAAAGCTTTAAAATTTTTATGGTCAATAAATTTAATTATTAACTACAGTGATTGTTAACAATTTTTAATGATGAGAAAATATTTTTCATATTAATTGTAGAATTTGAGTATCATGGAGGTTAGAGGTGAGGCACATACTCTAAATGAAAACGTGTCGGTCAAAAAGCGACCAATTAGTGTTAAGGGTGATATTAAATTTATTAGCCCCTCGAGGTTACTAGCATAGGTGGGTAAAACGTATATTAAATTTTTGACGCTCAGCATACTTCACCTCTTTTACAATTACTACATCCCTATCATACCACTTGCTACGCTGGTGCTATATTGATGAGTTTTTTATTTTTTCAAACTGTCTTCCATGTAAGACGGTTCTCCTTACCTCTACCATCTGTAAGTGGGATACTACTGTGTCTACTACGTTTGAGGTTAAATAGCTCCTCGACTGCGATTGTGTAAGCCGCGCTTAGTAATGGAAGCAAAATGGCGCCACATAATGTCTTTAAGATGAAATCGTTTAAATTATCGAATGAAAACGACGTTTTTTGGCGAATCCGAAACCAATGAAGGTGTTTTTATTTCGAAACAGTGAGAAAGCGAGCTGGGAAGGGTGCGGTGGTGGCAGACAGAAGGAAGGTGCCAATATAAACAAGTCTCTGGTAGCGCTCAGTAATGTCATATCTGCGTTAGGTAAGGAAACTATGCACAAGTATTTTTTGTCTCAATTGTAGTTTTTAAGCTAGTAAGATGCAACTGGACTGAACATTCCCACTTTGAAAAGGCGGCACGACATGAGAACCCTCTTGTCGTGGCCGCTGGAAACTACATACCCGATCCTGTCGACCGAATGGTAAACAGTCGACGTCGCCCAAAACTCGTCATTACGGATCCTCCCGATCCATTAACGATGCTTTTAGGTACCACAAGCACCGGTCACAGTCCTCGTCGAGCCCGTCGCTTGCGACGAAGGGCTCGACGAGCTAATTAACCCATAGACCCAGCTAACTGAGTTTCTCGCCGGATCTTTTCAGTGGGTCGCGTTTCCAATCCGGTAGTAGATTCTGCGAAACACTGCTCTTGCTAGGGTCAGTGCTAGCATCACTCCGGTTTGAGCCCCGTGAGCTCACCTACTAGTTAAGATTACGCTGAAGTAGCCTCTCAAGGCTATCAGCTTAGGTAGAGGGAAAAAAAATGGACTGGACAGCGTAGATTTTAGCCATAACAAAAACTATATCAAAAAATGTACGGTCTCAATCAAAAACCTCCTCGTATTTCATTTACATTAATAGCCCCTTGTAGGCAGACGAGCGAGCATACGGCCCAACTGATGGCAGTGGTTACCGTCAAGCCGCTGCTTACCGCATAATACCAGCATAATACATAGGCAGCGGCCTACCATTGAAGTCGATTAAGAAACTATCATATTTTACAGAACTAGAAGTAATTTTTGTTATTACTTGTAACACTCCGGTTTGAGTCCCGTGAGCTCACCTACACACGTTAGGGTAAAGCCGAAATAGCCTCTCAAGGCTATCAGAATAGGTAGGAAAAAAAAGTTATTACATTTCAGCAAAATGACGACCTGATTGAGAAAATTTGTTCGGCAAGATTAATTAGATATTGATTATATTCTACACAAAGCCATACAATACGTTAACAGTATCACGTGACTGTTGATCGTATAATCGCATGAGAATCATAGATTAATGGTTTTCCAGGTGTCACAAAACTACTGGTGAACTCCTATTAGCCACAACGAAACTATTTAAAAGAATAAACAATGCTAAACTAATATAAATAGGAATATTATCACGCTGTAAATACAGCATTAAACTTTTGACTAAATTTGATTCTAGTTTTATAGGAAAATACGCAAGTTGGAATCTAATTTGTTTTTAATATAAGTTTTATGTTTCTTTCTTTAAAACTGAAACACTCATTTAATGTGAGACTTATTTCACATAAGAAATATATGTATGCATTTCCCTTCTTATAGTATGCGTTGTATTGTGAGTCCAGGTAACCCTCCTATAACACGGTAGATATATTCCAATGTAATCCCGTGTTTTGCTAAACCGTGTTATGTTATATGAGACAAGACGCCATTCGAAAAAGGAAAGTATTTTTTCTGAAATAAACATCTTAATTTTTTTTATAGCCTGGATATAGCCTGGATGGGTGGACGAGCTAAAACCCATCTGGTGTTAAGTGGTTACTGGAGCCCATAGACAACTACAACATAAATTCGTCACCCACCTTGAGATATAAGTTCTAAGGTCTCAGTATAGTTACAACGGCTGCCCGGCCCTTCAAACCGAAACGCATTACTGCTTCATGGCAGAAATAGGCAGGGCAGTGGTACCTACCCGCGCGGACTCACAAGAGTTCCTACCACCAGTAATTACGCAAATTATAATTTTTCGGGTTTGATTACACGATGTTATTCCTTCACCGTGGAAGTCAATCGTGAACATTTGTTAAGTACGTATTTCATAAAAAAAATTGGTACCCGCCTGCGGGATTCGAGCACCGGTGCATTGCTAGATCAATTATGTCTGTATGTATTTTTTGGAAATATTGATACATTATCAATTTACCTCGCATGTGATTTTTGGTAGTGATGAGAAAGAAAATGTGTTCTTTAACCGGTTTGATTTTTACGACAAATTTCGATAAACTATTGAGATAGTGCTTAATGTCTGATTTTTCTATTTCAGTTACCAACGGTTTCGGTAAAATAAAATTCGTTCCCTATCGCGACTCCGCGCTGACTTGGCTGTTGAAAGACTGTTTTACGGGTGGAGCCAGCAGTTTTATTATAGCCAGTAAGATAATAAAGAATTTATTACTAACTAGCTTTACAATAATAAGTCAATAAGTACATTCCATATATTTATTACAGATATGTACATTAAAAAATCATAGCAAATAAAACTTCACTGAATTAACAATTTCTTTCAAGTTCTCTGATGAAATAGACGTCAGTTATTAGTGGTATTTGTTTCAGCTGTGTCTCCGAGTGTAGCGTGCTACGGAGAGTCGGCCTCTACACTCCGTTGGGCGGCCCGAGCTCGCCAGCTCCCGTCAACGAGTCCTCAACTCAGCGGAACCATTGTTGCATCCAAAGCAGATCTACAAGCGCAATTAGATCTACTAATCGCTGAATTGGCCAACGACTATATACGTTATGTAAGCCGTCGACGCCCTAGACACGTCCTTACGGATCCATCAGATGCAATAAACTTTGCATTAGACGCCTTTAGCTCTAGGAACAGGCTTAGGGACCCCGGTAACCGTACTCGTCGAACTCGACAAAGAGGTCGACGTGCAACCTAACCCATGCATCAGCCCGCTGAGTTTCTCGCAGGATCTTCTCGGCGGGTCGCGGTTCCGATCCGGTAGTGGATTCTTTCACGAGCAATTGCTCTTGATTTGTTTGGTCTCCTTCGGAAGCGCTCGGGCACTTGTTAGCAAATCCCACCCCTCCTGGCTGAGCTTTTGCTCGCCCACCTGTCCTGGTGAAACTGGAAAGGCCTTCGGGCCACCAGTAATCTTTCAATCATAAAAAAAACACATTATGTAAGTGATCAAGGATATATTTAATATGTTGTTTTTTATTCGATTGGTAATGTTCAAGCTTCCCTATTTATGTTTGGGGGAAACGACAAAGGGCAGATCTTCCTTCGAGTGGATTAAATAGCTCGGTAGACTGACGAGTTGTGACGAGGTGTTGTAGCGAGACTCAGGCATTTGTCAATACGTTATGTTCGTCGCCATTCCTCTATAAGTTAATATTCTCATTCAAAATGAAATAGTGATCTCATATTTCGAGATAGCATCATTTAAATTGGGGTTTTTGTTGCGCACTGAGCCTGAAGCTATGAAAAAGCAATATAATTTACAAAAAAAATTATGCTTTCAAGAAAACTAGCTTAGTTTCCGTTGTGTTGTGCCTTTAATAGCCCCGTTATATTCCCATGGGTATCGTAAAAGGCAACTGATCAGGGAATTCTGATTACTGATAAGGGGATTGGGGATTCATTAGGGAACGGGCAGCAGCGTTCTCGGAGCATTATATCAGTGTACATCTATCGCCAATCGACCTATAAGTACTGGTGATAGGGCGTATTGTAAGCCCGCATGAGTAGGTATCACCAAACTGCCTATTTTTGCCGCAATCGGTCACAGGTGTCGGCTTGAAAGATGGGACTTGATGGGACAATTGATACTTCGACCTCATGTCTCAAGGTGGGTGGCAGTATTCAATTGGTGATGTCTATGGGCTACGATAAATATTGTAAATTAGACGAACCGTGAAAAAACATTCATGCATGTACACCATAAAAGAGTGAAATAAATTTGAATCTACTGTTTTAGGTACCAGAGACTGGAAAGATAAGCTATGATGATATTCACTGGACATTACAAAAGAACAAAATAGCGGTGAATTCAGAGAACAAAATAGGTGCTTTTTTAGATATAATGCATCGGAAATCCGATTCTCGCAATGAAGAGTCCTCATCATCATTGGCTCTGAGTGATAGTTCGGATTTCATCGGTGCAGAGGATAAGAAAAAGATCACAAATGAAATTAACAAAGAGGTCGATAAAATCTTAGGGACGTCTTTAGAACGAACGAGTAGTGGATGTGATTTGAAAGTAGTTCCACCGCTACGACATAAACGAAGAGAATATCGCTCTCAAGAAGTTTTACCTATAAATGAGACAATTGATCGTAATCAAGAACAAAATATAGCTCAAATCGTCAACAGCCATAGTGATATACAAATAAATACAAACAAAGAACAAACCGACCTAATCAAAGTCCCGCATGCTTCCATTATTCATGAAAATCAAAGATCTGAAATTGTCGCAGCAGTAACCGAGAGATTGTACTCTAAGCTTAAAAAGAAAGAGATACCTGCTGTACATAAAATGGAATCTATAGTTGACAAAAAAATTGTAGAGCCCTTGAGTGAATTAAGAATTTGCACAAATGCTCGTCAACGCTTAATAGAATTGAGTCAAAAAGCTATCAGAAACAAAAGAAAGATTGGAATACCTGTTTCAACACAGACTAGAGTGTCTGTGATACGAGTCAAGGATAAAGCAGTCGATGTTCAAGCTGATCTGGATTCATATATTGTCGATAGATTGAAGTCTTATTCGCTATACCGTGACGTCGCTACTGAAACTATAGCTATGACCCCTAGATGTAAAGAGCAATCTGTGGGGCCTGCGTTTGGGTCAATGCGATTCCGTGATTTCTCAACGTCAACGGAAATTCAAAAAAACAGCTCGATAAATTCTTATACGATGACTGATATCTGTGGTAAATGTGATAACAGCACACAGACCCAAGTTTTACCACCTCCGAGACGTAAGAAACGTTGTTCCTCATTTCCCAAAAACGTAAATAATAGTAATACTTGGAACGTTTCAGAAGAAGCTACTGTGTCTCCAGTTATAAGCATTAATATATCCCAAACATATCCAGTTGAATCAGATTCGCAAAGTTCAGATGAAAATTCGAACACTGCAACAGACAATTGTAAAGTAAGTCCCAAAGCTTCAACTCCCGATTTGTTAACGAATCATACTGCAGACGCTATGGATGCCGTTGAAAATCATTTAAGCGTCGATGGTACCGATAGTAGACAACTGAGTTTCCCGTATTCACTTTCATTAGAAGCCTCAGATGTCTCCGAAACACAATATTGTGAGCATGAATTTTCAGATTCGGACGAACACGCATTACCAAGAGTAAAAGTCGGTTCTTTGTGTCAAAACAAGTCAGACATAAAAGACTTAATATTAGGACGAAACAAAAATATGTTTCCTTACAATATAATGCTATCTCCAGAAAAAGTCAAGGATTCTTGCAAAAGAACGGTTTCATTCAAAGATTTCGATATAGATCATGCAATGAAAATGGCATCTAAAGCGAATCAATTGGACCATGAACACGTAGAGGATAAAAGTAATTACACTTCAGGAAAGGGTTGTTATCCAGATTTTGATAATACAGTTAATCGCGAGGATACTCCTCTGTCAGATTCTACAGGTTCAAGCAAAATGGAAACGGATTCATTCATATGGAAAAGTAATAAAACTCTGGGATGTTCAAGAGGTCATTACGTTCCTGTTTATAAACCTTCAAAATATAATACTACTAAAGCTCTATATAACAAAGATCTTTCACGTTTAGAAAAGCGTCTTGAAAACGAACTGACTCCATTATATTGTATCCGTAATGCATCAGAACGGAACACTGAAGATTGTCATTCGCTGAAAAACAATTACCACGATTATAAGATTTTCGAAAACATGAATAAAAGGCTTGAACACAAATTGAATACACGTTGCAAATACGACTTTCCAACTATTGAAAAGAACATTCTTGCATCATGCGAAAAGCTTGAATGTATTGCGAACAAATATGACGACTACGTATCTAATATTGAAAAGGTGAAAGAGAATAGTTTCAAGAAGAGTTCTTTGGGGACGCCAACAGAATATTTGCAACGTTTAATACAAATAAGAAAAAGTGTAATAAAATCCGAAAGTGAAGATACAGACAGCTCTTTGATATCCCACAAATGATATAAATTGAAGACTACTTACTACTGATTTATTTCAATTTTAATTTATCCGATATGTGACATCCGTTAATAATAGGTTGGAGAAAAAGTCTTTTCGCATTATATTATGTATGAACTTGTAATAAATTATCTTTGGCTATACTATTTATATCTGACTGGTTTTGGTATCATTAAAAGTTTAAATTTTAAAGAAGATATTTCCAAATTCAAATTAGGAAAATGTGTGACCTAGTGCAGTGTCTGTGAGAGTAGCACAAATTTGGTTTAAGCGTTTTCAATCCGGAAATTTTGATGTCAAAGATGCATGTCGCTCTGGTCGCCCTATTACGTATAAAATGGATGCCATTTTTGAAAAAGTGGAGCAATTTCGGCATATCAGTAGTTACGATGTAGCTGAAGAACTGGGAATTGACCAAAAAACAGTTTTGACGCATTTGAAAAAAACTTGGTACACAAAAAAGCTCGATATTTGGGTACCTCACGAGCTCACTGAAAGAAATCTAATGAACCGTGTACTCATTTGTGATTCTTTATTACGACGTAATGAAACCGAACCATTTTTGAAGAAGCTGATAACTGGTGATGAAAAGTGGATCACGTACGACAAGAACGTGCGAAAAAGGTCGTGGTCAAAGGCCGCTCAGGCTTCACAGACTGTGGCGAAACCCGGGTTAACTCGTAACAAGGTGATGCTGTGTGTGTGGTGGGATTGGAAGGGCATTATTCATTATAAGCTGTTACCACCAGGCAGGACCATCGATTCTGAACTCTACTGCGAACAACTAATGAGATTAAAGCAAGAAGTTGAGAGAACGCGGCCGGAATTTATCAACAGAAGGGGTATGGTTTTTCATCATGATAACGCTAGACCTCTCACATCTTTAGCCACTCAGCAAAAATTAAGAGAGCTTGGCTGGGAGATGTTAATGTATCCGCCGTATAGTCCTGACCTTGCACCTTCAGATTTCCACCTGTTTCGGTCTCTTCAGAATTCTTTAGGTAGTGTCAGGTTAACATCACGAGAAGACTGCCAAAGCCAATTGCTGCGGTATTTTGACCAGAAGTCCAAAAATTTCTATAGCAATGGGATCATGTCCCTTCCTACAAGATGGCAAAAAGTTATCGAACAAAATTGTACCTACATACTTCAGTTAAATGTAAATAAACTATATTAAAAAATGTTGTGAATTTTCTTAAAAAATGCAACCTATTATTTCGGTGTTATAAACTCTTTCCTTAATTAGTTAAACAAAGAATAAATAGTTATATGTAATTTTCTTCTGTTTGTCTTCTGATTTATTTTGTTAGGAGTTATTGACGAACTTTAGTGATATGATTAAATTTTTTCTAAAAATATTAAGTTTTTTTATTTAAAAAAGTCTGTGACAGCAGATAATCTAACAGAAAATGAAACCAACTTTTGAGGTGTCAGTGATTATTGTCTAGTGTACATCGTTGGACGAATGAATAGTATAGTATTTTTTCTTAAATTTTGACGTTCTAGATCTTAGCATAGCCTAGAGCCCGTAGGTGGTGCTGAGATTCTACGATATTTTCTTCACAGCAGAATTAATTGTAAATACAAATATATAGGTGCTTGTCTAATGAATATAATTATATATAGCTATTACATATTTTTGTGTAGAAATTCTAATTACCCATTAATCTTGTTTTTCTTTTGGATGTGTTTGTGTTGATTTATCAACTTCCTGAACATCAGAGGACTGAGTCGAGTCACTTTCTGTAGATGCAGAATCAAATATTTGGACTTTTGTTGTTTTCTTTCTGGTCGACCTGCAAGTTTGCTGACAAACGTTTTTAAGACTTGACTTTAAGGGTTTGTCATTTTTTGACGGAGTTTCTGAGAGAGTTTGACTGACTTTTTCTTTAGAAGTATTTTCGGACGTATGCAAACTAATGATGCCCTGATTCAATTTCTCTTGTAACTTCTGTTTGATTTCATTGGCAATTTTTTCGGCTTCGAATAGTTCGATTTCTGTCAGTTCACGTTTTTCTTTGATGTGTTTTTTAGAGGCTTCAAAGTTTATCTTCTCCTGTCCATATTGCCTTGGTATTATTAGTTCACTGTCATCTTCAGATTTGGTGTACGTTTCAGGAGTATGACTAGAAGTGCTTTCACTTTCTCCGGACATAATTTCAGGGTATTCAATTGACTCCAAGAGATCGTAAACAATTTTAACAATGAATTTTTTGTCTTTCGCGACCGTCTTATACGCAGAACGGAGGGCTAGCCTATTCTTTTCGGCCGGTACCAAGGACATTTCCGACGTAAGTACATCGTAGGGAGCCGCGAAGTATATAACATCCCTTTCTGTGTTTGTAGAATCATTAGTGCTGTCAGGAATTGAATCTTCATCGACCTTGAAGTCATTGTTTTTGAAATGGATTTTAGTGCTGCTTCTAGAAATATGACGTTCGGACGCATCGTATTCGCTTTTATCGTTGGCCCAACAATCCGGAGATACCGTACGAACATGTTTCTCATTCATTTCCTAAAACAAATTAAGACTCAGACAGACTGACAGACTGCGTATTTTATGCATTTAAAATATTATTTTAATATATTCATATTAGTATGTAGACCTGATAGTTAGTGCTATCCAGGCACAGACAAGTCGCTATTCACAGCTAGCTAATTTTAAGCTAGCTCTGTGCAAGCCTCGCTTAAAAAATACATATCGTAGTGTTCTGAGTAGGAGAGTTATTATAATCTCAGAGTGTGAAAAAAATATCTTTGATTGTTCTATGGATGGATGCTGTGGTTCCAAGTAGTAGGAATGAACTCTTCTCTGATTGCGAATATTTATAACAAATCGGACCATAATTTCTCAGTAGATTCATACTTTCAAACAAAGCATTAGACTAGGATTATAGAAAATCCAAACAGAACTCTACTATTTGAAGACAAACTGATGTACTTTACAATTGGCCTATCCAAGAGACGTAAGTAGTAGGTACTTCACGAGAGACCAAACCTGAGCATGATATCAAGGGGTAAAAGGCTATTTGGTTTAAGCGACATTTTTGCAACGTTGCACGAATGCCATTTAAAGTTTAAAATTTGGAAAGAATATCAAAATAAAATAACTTCTTCAGCTATTTTACTGGTGGTAGAACCTCTTGTGAGTCCGCACGGGTAGGTACCACCACCCCGCCTATTTTTGCCGTGAAGCAGTAACGCGCTTAGGTTTGAAAGGTGGGTTAGCCGTTGTAACTATACTGAGACCTTAGAACTTATATCTCAAGGTGGGTGGCGCATTTACGTTGTAGATATCTATGGGCTCCGGTAACCACTTAACACCATGTGGGCTGTGAGTTCGTCCACCAATCTAAGCAATACAAAAAAAACTTGAATGGAGTAAACTTAATTGAAGATCAATTAAAAACATTGAACTATTGACGCTAATCTCTTTAAATATAAATAAATTGCTGTTCGTTAGTCTCCTTAAAACTCGAGAACGGCTGAACCGATTTGGCTAATTTTGGTCTTGAATTATTTGTGGAAGTCCAGAGAAGGTTTAAAAGGTAGACAAATATGAAAACGCTCGGAATTAAATAAAAATAACAATTTTGTTTTCCTTTGATGTGTCCCCCGTCCGACCGATTCCTTTTGTTTGTTTTAAGTTTTTTTATTCAAAAGTTTGGGTTTTTTATTTATCGATTGAGGCACTACGCAAAACGCATTTTGAACTATAAAGATAAATGTTGCGTATTACACGTATGTTCGTCTAAATCAAATAGCCTTCGGCCCTCGATATAAGTCTTTGACTAGATGTAAAGTACCATTGAGATTAACAGTACGTTAAAAACGAATCTAACCATCATCTTATCAATATTTCCAATGAGCTCTGCTTTGACACGCACGAGTTGGAAGTCGATGGCCAAGAGCACTCTTGTCAGAGCCAAAAAAGCAGATAGAAGCCAGCATGCTGTAGGAATATTAAGAAAACAACACAAAGGCTAATGCGAAATATTCAAGCGATGTTTTTTTTAATATAATGTATTTTGGGAGTACTTCGAGACCAGAACAAATGACTCTACAATGAAAATAGTCTGGCTGAGTCAGTGATAAAAAAAATTAAGGCACTTGACCACCTATACTGCAAATCTGAGTACCACTTATTTCCTAAGCGTTCGATCCGGTTTGGCTGTGTATTCGAAGTCAAAGTCCTAATTGAATACAGGTAGGCAGCGGCTTGGCTCTGCCTCTGGCAATGCTGAAGTTCATAGGCGACTGTAACCACTCACCATTAGGTGGGCCGTATGCTCGTCTGCCTACAAGGGCAAAAAATAAATAAAAAATATCACACCCTAGAAAACTGAACATATGATTATTTCGTGGCAGGCATAGACATAATTGTAATACTGGTCTGTGTGGGCTACCAATGCACCCGGCTACTAGGGTAATATACTGATGTGAACCTTTTTTTAATTTTTTTTATTGCTTAGATGGGTGGACGAGCTCAGCCCACCTGGTGTTAAGTGGTTACTGGAGCCCTTAGACATCTACAAAGTAAATGCGCCACCCACCTTGAGATATAAGTTCTAAGGTCTCAGTATAGTTACAACGGCTGCCCCACCTTTCAAACCGAAACGCATTACTGCTTCACGGCAGAAATAGGCGGGGTACCTACCCGTACGGACTCACAAGATGTCCTACCACTAGTAAAACCTTAAAAGTTTTTCCTCCAACACTGAATACTCTAACTGAATACTCTAAATAATAAATAAATAAATATTTACTAACAACCACACCACGTTAACCGGTCCCGTGATAAGTTCGTAAAGAACTTGTGTTACAGGTACCAGATAACGGATATAAATGGAAGATTTTTATTATACACATACATATATTTAATATACATCCATAACCCTGGAAAAGACATTTATATTTATCATACAAATATCTTCCCTTGGCGGGATTCGAACCCGCGACCCCCTTGTGTAGTGACCATGTCACTTACCACTACACCAGACGGCCGTTAAGTCTGCATCTATGGATGATTATTTACCTGTATGCATCCAGGCTGTAGCGATGGTGAGTTGCGTTGCTTGATACACGCCACGGATCCGACGTTCATACGCTAATGTCGCCACGTTTATTGTATAAGTACACCTTTTTAGAACAAAACGAATTGAACGTTCCCTTCTTCAAACGAAGCTTGTAGAGTGTATTAAGCGGTAGGCAGCGGTTTGGCTCTACCCCTGGCATTGTTGAAGTCCATGGGCGACGGTAACCACTCACCATCAGGTGGGTGGGCCAAAAAGGTACTTGAAATAATATTTCAGTCTATCAAGTTTTCTCAAGTTGTCGTTATTGTAAGATTATCATTAAACTATCAATGGCGTGATTTGCTTGGATGTACATCTGACCTACAAATCAAAAACCATTAGCCCGATTATGAAAATACAATAGTGTAATAAAATATTTTATCACTGGTGGTAGGACCTCTTGGGAGTCCGCACGGGTGGGTACCACCACCCCGCCTATTTCCGCCGTGAAGCAGTAATGCGTTTCGGTTCGAAGGGTGGGGTAGCCGTTGTAACTATACTGAGACCTTAGAACTTATATCTCGAGGTGGGTGGCGCATTAACGTTGTAGATGTCTATGGGCTCCAGTAACCACTTAACACCGGGTGGACTGTGAGCTCGTCCATCCATCTAAGCAATAAAAAAAAAGTGTAATAAATATGATTGAGTTATAACATACGTGGGACTGCCGGTTATTTCGCCGAGCTTGACACAAAGTTCCTTTAGGCCCGAATGAGTGACAATTGATGTGTAAGTGCAGAGTCCTCCCATGGACAATGAGAATAAAATCACCGGTAGCAAAACGCGCCACGGTCGCTGGAGACTGTTGAAGATATTATTATAAGAGTATAAGGTTGGACTATAAAAATACAATAGCAGCTTTCGCTAATAACTCGTGTATTTTAAACCAAGAGATTTTACTTTCGTCAAATATGTATGTCGGTAATTTCAATATCACGAATTCGTGCACTAAAACTATCGACATTTTAAATGCTAGATTGCTTGATATATACCTAATGTTATTTATAATACCCGCACGGGCGTAGCTAGAATAGCCCCCTTAGGTTACTAGAGAATAGGTAGGGAATTTTGCATGTATCATAATAAATAGTCGTTAAACTGTCTGTACGGTTAGATTATTATGCGATAGTAAATATATAAACCATTTTTATTGTTTACGGTAAACGAGGTCATGGCCCATGTGGTGTAGAATAGTTACAGAAGATCATAACACTCAAGAATCTACTAATAATCAAGACATCATAATACCAATGACTCCATCCATCTTTAATATTTCAAAACGGCGGCCCCACTCTTCAAACCTGTGTGCTTAGTGAGAGTTTTTTAACGTTCTCGATAGCGTGAAAGTTAGCCCAATTTTGTATGCAGTTGGAACAGCGCCCCTAGCGGCGAACGTACGCAAACGATCCCATTCCATACAAATATGAGCTAACTTTTACGCTATCGAAAACGTTAAAAAACTCGCACTAAGCACACTGGTCTTTTATTGCTTAATGTTTTTACTGTATGTTGTATTTGGTCGTTGGTTGCATATTAGTAAACGTATTTGTATTAACATCACAAATTATATTAAAATGTATTAACCCAGTCAGAGTTCGGCTGCCAGTAGAACACATCAAAAACATGGTGGTCCAAACTAAGCCGAATATTCCGGAAACTAGCGGAACATATGTGGGTAAATGGCAAGCACTTTTCTCTACCCATTGCGTGCTTACAAAATCCACTGGTAAATCTATTAAAAATAATTATAAGTATATAGATATATGTATGTACGTGAAGCCGATGTTTTATAATATTGTTTAGGTTTGATGATTAGAATATGAAGAGATTTTATGCGAACTGAGGGTTCACTGACTCGACAGATCCGTAATGGACAGTACGATTTCTTACACATTTATGGTTGTCTCTTAATTATTGTAATAAAACTCAGTTAATCTAAAGGGAAAATATTATTATTATCTATCCACTTACGCAACTAATGATAATTACTTGCTGTTTTGAAAGGTTTACATTAAATGATTCCGCAATGCAAACCTACCTAACACGCGTCTAAAGGTTTTCTTTGTGATTTTTTTTCCACGCGCCACCTGATTTTGTATTACATTACTTGTAATGCATGGAGGTTTATACTAACGTGTTTTTTGGTACAATTTAATTTAGGAATCATGATTACTAATAAAAAAGCACGTAATGCACATGGTCACGCAGTTTAGTCAATTTAATTAATGAATTTTTTGGAACGAAGTTCCTTATGGTACGATGCGGAGGGGTACCCTAACCGGGAAAAAACGTCCGTAACGTAAGATTTTTATTAGTGATGCAACAGTGTACGACTTAACTTTAACTTAATTTTTATAATAAGGAACTTCGTTCCTATCCGGTGTCCCACGACACCACACTTTTTTTAACACTTACGTTCATCTATATCGGCTGGTGTAAATTCAGAAATTAAGCTATAACGCACTGATGAAAGAGACAACAGCTTAGGGAAGAGAACACATTTGTCGTCGAACAAGTACATCAACATGTGGAAACAGAATGTACAGAACGAACCGAAGACGAACGCCAAGAAAAATAAAAGTATCTGTGCACCTAAAAAATAAAATTGTACCAATGAAATGTTAAACTGGTATCCTTTTGGTATCATATTATTATGATACCAAAAACTGGTATCACTGGTTGGCTTTATTTTAAGTAGCGTTAACGGGAGCATGAGAAACAGATCCCGCCGCTAATTGATTATCATCATCATCATCATCATCTCAGCCTGTCCACTGTCCACTGCTGAACATAGGCCTCTCCAACTGATGTCCAGTGCGGCCGGTCCGTTGCCACCTGCATCCATCGTGACCCAGCAATTTTCACCAGGTCGTCGGTCCATCTGGTAGGTGGCCGTCCCACACTGCGATTGCCAGTACGTGGACTCCAGTACAGTAATTGATTATAATATAATTTAAAATATGATATCGTGTTAAACTCCGATTTCAATCTATAGTTTCGTTGTCATAAAAATAAATTAAAAAAATCGATATAAAAATTTAACCTTTCCATACTACGTTGATTTCAGATTCGTTTCTCTCTATTAACCTCAGTTCTTCGTATAGTATTATTCTTTCCATGTTCATCTGAACACAAGATTAACGAATATAAATATCAGACCTTACGCAGTTATTAATAACAAAGGTTTTCGCGGGAACATATACGGGCACGATATAATTTGACATCCATTGACAAAGGGTAGAAACAGTTGACAATTAAAAAAAATCACAAAAAGTTTGTAAGACCTAATTTTAAAATAATTTGTTTTTAGATTGAAGTGGGTATGATAAATCCTTAGATTACACTGATCCTTTTGTTCTATATTTCTTGTTCTGATTTGTTCCGGTGAATACCTACATTGTAAATTTACAATGTAAGATGCTTGATGATTAACGAATAATTTACAATCAACCAATGTTGCTAGGTTCGTTTCTAGCTGTACGATTTACAAGAGGAAATCCTAGTTTACAAAAGTTAAGTCTCGAACGCTTAATAAAGTTTTAAATCTATCTATCTATCTATCTATATAAGTCGGCGCGTGTTTTTAAAACCATTAGTTCATGATTAATAAAGATGGGACGACAAACAACACGTGCAAGCATTCATCGAAAACAACACGTGCAAGATAAGAATCGTAAACAACATCGTCCCACCACGATACCTTGCTATAAAAACGCTCCATTGTTGTCTCTCGAGCTCCCTTGGTAAACCGTCGACGTCGCCCAAAGCACGTCATTACGGATCCTCCTGATCCATTAACGGTGCTTTTAGGCACCACAAGCACCGGTCACCGTCCTCGTCGAACCCGTCGCTTGCGACGAAGGGCTCGACGAGCGAACTAACCCATAGACACAGCCTATTGAGTTTCTCGCCGGATCTTCTCAGTGGGTCGCGTTTCCGATCCGGTGGTAGATTCTGCGAAGCACTGCTCTTGCTAGGGTCAGTGTTAGCAACTCTCCGGTTGAGCCCCGCGAGCTCACCTACAAACGTTAGGGTGAAGCTGAAATAGCCTCTCAAGGCTATCAGTATAGGTAGGAAAAAAAAAAAAAATCTCGAGCTCAGAAGCGAGCGAGTCGCCGTATCAGACGGAACGCTCCTGCGTAATATACGCTCTGAGTTAACATTTCTGGTTTTATTGACTTATGAAGACCGCCCGCTTACCATGTCGCTATCCGAAAGTGGAAATACTCCAACATAATATATATAAAAATGAATTACTGTTCGTTAGTCTCGCTAAAACTCGAGAACGGCTGGACCGATTTGGCTAACTTTGGTCTTGAATTATTTGTGGAAGTCCAGAGAAGGTTTAAAAGGTAAATAAATATGAAAATGCTCGGAATTAAATAAAAATAAAATTTTGTTTTTCCTCTGATGTGTCTCCCGTCGGACAGATTCCTTTTGTTTGTTTTAAGTTTTTTAAACAAAACTTTAGGTCTTTTATTTATCGATTGAGGCACTACGAAGTCTGCCGGGTCCGCTAGTAGCTTATAAATTTTAGAATTTTTTTTTAAATAAAGTGCCATAGCCTATTGCAGTGATTATGTTTTCAGAATACGAAATGACTAAATATCTTAATGTAAAGGACTTTACAGAATTTTGTAGATTGAAACTCAAGAAGACATCCGTTTTTCACCAACGTCTCACGGTCAGTACTAATGAAATGACCATTAGCTTGAAACGAATAGTGTTGTACAAAAACTATCGATAAAACATTGTTTTCTAAATTTAATAAGGCTGGAATATTTTTGCCCCCAACAATAAAAATGTTTACCTAAAAGTATTTTATGAACATGAGCAATATGAGTGCAAAACTTGCTTTTTTGAATTCACATAAATACAGAGGTCATCATCATCCAAAAATATTCCTCCTAATATACTCAACAAATATGTATATTTCTTCAAAGCTGTAGATAGAAAAACGATTTCACAGCCTATTTGTCAAACGGAGCCACCAAAACGGGAGGTCGAGTATAAAAAATTAAAGGTTCGAGACTGCCTCGTCTTTTTGCTAATCGATCGCTCATTGATGGGCATTGTGATGCGCCTGTCTAAGACATTTTCTGGTACTCTGTAGCTACTTATGTTGGTCAGTGGCACAGAGTAGTGCGTCACGTAGTCTCGTATTTTGGACTGCACTACTATGTTTCTTTTTCTTCTTTTACTGGTGGTAGGACCTCTTGTGAGTCCGCACGGGTAGGTACCACCAACCCGCCTATTTCTGCCGTGAAGCAGTAATGCATTTCGGTTTGAAGGGTGGGGCAGCCGTTGTGACTATATTGAGACCTTAGAGCTATATCTCAAGGTGTGTGGCGCATTTACGTTGTAGATGTCTATGGGCTTAACACCAGGTGGGCTGTGAGCTCGTCCACACATCTAAGCAATAAAAAAATAAATAAAAAAAAACCTAGAATCTGATAGGTTCCGAAAGAAGCCCACATATACCTGTATATTAAATTTTAGCCGCACTGCTGTTAACTACATATTGATACTTATATTAGGTATATTTAAAATACACATTTACATCAGTTAGCTAACAAAAAGGTATTCGTAAAAATAAAATCGATAGTATACCACGATATCGATACATACAGCACTACTCATTTGAGTCACATTATCTGCCTCAAGTGGTATGACCGATATCGTGTTCCTACGATGCTTTGTATGCTGATCATTGATTGTTGGTATACAACATTCAGTAGTTCCGAGAACAAATGAAAATGAACACGTGTATTTTGTTGCAAGCTTTTGTCTTTTTGTTCTACGTCAATAATGTTACATCGGTGCGATTAGATTTAAGTGCTGCTCATTGGAAATTGACCAACAAGAATGGATGTAAGTTTTATAGAATATGTTTTTGTATGGTGTGTTTTGTTTCCTATTTCTTTGTCAAAGTTTTTAATAGTTCCGGCGTATACAATATTTCACAAACAGTAATTTAAACTAAATCTAAAATTTTGTTATTGAATCGATATTTGTTGATAGCAATGGTCAAAGGTTAAAACGGTTGTCCAAAACAATTCATCCGATGAGATTAAAACTTACGTTACTTATACATTTGATCATATATCTTCTGCTTCTCTCTCTCTCTATCTCTCTCTTTCTCTTTATTTTGAAACACACACACGAGTAAGATATATCAATGAAAACTGATTTAAAATCAACAAATACAGTGAAATAAGTAGTGCGCTTGTACTCTGTATCCTTATTGTCGTGTTTCTTCTACCAGCTGTGTGTACAAAATATATTAAATAAAAATGAAATAAACACATTCTTGAACTTTGAAAAAAAAAACAATTATTTACGGCTGTATCTTCGAATGTCAAACTCAGCAGCTAGTCAGTAGGATAGCTCTTGATTATTGATTGATAGAAAATTTTCTTGTCAGCCATAAACTAATAACATAAAAGATAAAAGAACGTTCGGCTGATTTTAAGTTGTATTAAAAATATTTATACGTATATCTTCATATTTACGGTCACAATTACATTTAGTTTAGATACCAGGTTTTACTAAAATATGTATTTATCTGTTATTTATTTATAGCGATTGCAGTCCGCGGCTCTGTGCCGGGTGGGGTATATACCGATCTCAACAAAGCGGGTATCATTGGAGATGTCTTGTATGGTTTCAATGACGTGCTCAGCAGATGGGTGGCATACGATACATGGACGTATACTGGGAAGTTTAACGGTAGGATCAAATCGTTAAGCCATGGATCAAAGAACACATGCAATTTAGAATACTTACTGATCTTTCAGGATTACTATATCTTTTGTTACCAATTCTGGTTTTTTACTCTCTGATAACTCATCGAATTTGTCAAGCCACCAGTGCGCTTAGTGCGAGTTTTTAACGTTCTCGATAGCGTAAAAGTTAACTCACATTTGTATGCAGTTTGAACAGCGCCCCTAGCGGCAAACGTAGGTAAACGTTCCAACTCCATACTGGAATCCATACTAATTCTGGTTTTTTACCTAACTCCATACTAACTTTAACTCCATACTAATTCTGGTTTTTTACTCTCTGATAACTCATCGAATTTGTCAAGCCACCAGTGCGCTTAGTGCGAGTTTTTAACGTTCTCGATAGCGTAAAAGTTAACTCACATTTGTATGCAGTTGGAACAGCGCCCCTAGCGGCAAACGTAGGTAAACGTTCCAACTCCATACTGGAATCCATACTAATTCTGGTTTTTTACCTAACTCCATACTAACTTTAACTCCATACTAATTCTGGTTTTTTACTCTCTGATAACTCATCGAATTTGTCAAGCCACCAGTGCGCTTAGTGCGAGTTTTTAACGTTCTCGATAGCGTAAAAGTTAACTCACATTTGTATGCAGTTGGAACAGCGCCCCTAGCGGCAAACGTAGGTAAACGTTCCAACTCCATACTGGAATCCATACTAATTCTGGTTTTTTACCTAACTCCATACTAACTTTAACTCCATACTAATTCTGGTTTTTTACTCTCTGATAACTCATCGAATTTGTCAAGCCACCAGTGCGCTTAGTGCGAGTTTTTAACGTTCTCGATAGCGTAAAAGTTAACTCACATTTGTATGCAGTTGGAACAGCGCCCCTAGCGGCAAACGTAGGTAAACGTTCCAACTCCATACTGGAATCCATACTAATTCTGGTTTTTTACCTAACTCCATACTAACTTTAACTCCATACTAATTCTGGTTTTTTACTCTCTGATAACTCATCGAATTTGTCAAGCCACCAGTGCGCTTAGTGCGAGTTTTTAACGTTCTCGATAGCGTAAAAGTTAACTCACATTTGTATGCAGTTGGAACAGCGCCCCTAGCGGCAAACGTAGGTAAACGTTCCAACTCCATACTGGAATCCATACTAATTCTGGTTTTTTACCTAACTCCATACTAACTTTAACTCCATACTAATTCTGGTTTTTTACTCTCTGATAACTCATCGAATTTGTCAAGCCACCAGTGCGCTTAGTGCGAGTTTTTAACGTTCTCGATAGCGTAAAAGTTAACTCACATTTGTATGCAGTTTGAACAGCGCCCCTAGCGGCAAACGTAGGTAAACGTTCCAACTCCATACTGGAATCCATACTAATTCTGGTTTTTTACCTAACTCCATACTAACTTTAACTCCATACTAATTCTGGTTTTTTACTCTCTGATAACTCATCGAATTTGTCAAGCCACCAGTGCGCTTAGTGCGAGTTTTTAACGTTCTCGATAGCGTAAAAGTTAACTCACATTTGTATGCAGTTTGAACAGCGCCCCTAGCGGCAAACGTAGGTAAACGTTCCAACTCCATACAAATTTGAGTTAAATTTTACGCTATCGAGAAAGTTAAAAAACTCGCACTAACCACACATGTCTAAGCCTGAAATGTATAATCAGCTTAACCGCGTTTTAAAACCGGGACCGATGACTGTTTTGCGGCAGAAATTAGCCAAATCGTGATACGAATATACCATCACATCTCTCATAATCATAATCTATCGTACCATCACTAAAAAGGTATTTTTTAAATTCTGCTGTGATGATTACAATAATTACAAATACGTTTATTACTTACGTAATTACAGTTAATTATAATCCAAGAGGACTGTTTTTGCAGTCAGCGCAGCAGACTTGAGCACGGAGGCAGTTAACTTGGTGTTCGATGGTATTGATGCAGTGGCGTTCGTGGAAATAAACGATACCCCAGTTGATAGCACGAGCAGTATGTTTGTGAGATACGTGTTTGATGTCAAGGAACAAATGCAGGTATTTATTAAGAGCCAGTTATCGTAAATTGCGTAGAAGCCTCAACAACAAGGTAGATAAATTTAATTGTCCACCGAAATCTGGCGATATAATCCATTAAAATGAGAAGTTGGAAAATCTTTAAAAAACACGCTAAAGCCACTGATACGTATATAGCTACAAAATTCATCATAACATTTTTATATTAAATACAAAAGTTTTGATTGTTATGTTGGGTATGAGAGCAGCTTAGTTATAGCATGCTGAGCTCCTTAATGCACGGAGGTTGTGGTCTCCACGGAGCATTCTGAATCGCCAGATTTTTTAAGGCTTAGGCTTTGAAAGCTATCTTTTCTCTTTTCAAAGCTGCATACGTTTTTGAGGCGTTGAAGAGGCATACCTATTTAATTGATCCTGGAGCCGTATGGAAATTGCATATAGAGCCTGCCGTCATGTTTTGCAAAATACCGCTTATTAAAATAACAATATCTCTTTTGACTGATTTTATTTTTGACGATGGTTATTGCGTTTTGTGGATAGTCTTTTTTAGATTCTATAAAAAACAGATAGCTTTTCCAATTTGCATTCCTCTTTGATTGGGGATGCAGTTCCAGTTTTCGGAAATTGTAAGCTTTAACAAGGAATGGCTTCATGTGTATGTGGTGGTATTTACGGCGTGATGTTTTTTTTTTAATTGCCGTATAGGCAGACGAGCACACGGCCCACCTGATAGTTAGTGGTTACCGTCGATCATGGACGTCAGCAATGCCAGGGGCAGAGCCAAGCCGCTGCCTACCATTAAGTCTTTAGGATCTTTAATGGTCTATTAATTATAAAAAAAAAAAAAAATTTCTTTCTCAATACCTTGAGTGCCACGCATTATCTGTTTTTTTGTGTGACCAAGATGTTCACATCTTGTCACTAGATAAGACTTGTCAGTGATGTCCAGATATGTATTTACAAAACGACATAGTAAGTAATGTAATCTCAACAACGTTTTTTTAGATAGGCGAAAATGTTTTGAAAATTACTTTTGTGTCGCCAATCGAAGCTGCAAATATCAGATCGCAGAAACATTTCGCAGCACCAGCCTGTGTCCCTGATGTATATAATGGAGAATGTCACGTTAATCAGCTGAGGAAGATGCAGGCTTCGTTTTCTTGGGACTGGGGACCTGCTCTACCGTCCGTTGGAATTTGGTAATTGAACTGCAAACTCGTACTAGTATTTATATTATTGTATAGATTCTAGAGTAGAACCCGCAAAATTATAATTTGCGTAATTACTGGTGGTACCTCTTGAGAGTCCGGACGGGTAGGTACCACCGCCCCGCCAATTTCTAATATGTTTCGGTTTGAAGGGTAGGCCAGCCGTTGTAACTGTACTTGAGACCTGAGAACTTATATCTCAAGGTGGGTGGCGCATTTACGTTGTAGATGTCTATGGGCTCCAGTAACCACTTAACACCAGGTGGGCTGTGAGCTCATCCACCCATCTAAGCAATAAAAAAAAGTTTCTTTGATCATCATCTATCGCGCAAAAAAATAATTACTTACAGGTTGAGTAGAGTGTGTCCTGGGCTCGTGGAGGATGAGGCCATCACTTTGGGAAACAGTTATAAATTCGATATATTTCATATGAATTCGAAGGGTAAAGTCGCCATTAAATCGATACCATTGAAAATTTGACCTCATATCTCAAAATGGGCAAAATATGGCTTACAAATGAATTAAATGTTGTATTTTAATACCACGAAATACGGCCCGAACAGCTTGATTCGCCAATTAAAAATATATCTTCACGCGCATACGCCATAAAAAATAATAATCTTTATATTCAAAATATTGTTAGCTACAATGTTTCGGTTGAATTGGATTAAGTGGGGAAAAAAAGATGTGTGGTGCCGTGGGACACCGGATAGGAACGAAGTTCCTTATTATAAAAATATTAATTTTACGCAACAACCCACGGTCATTCGGTAACGTGCGAACTTATTGTGGTACACTTCATTCACGGTTGTTTGCTTAAGAGTTAGTTTATTGCGCAAACGAACGCTCTGAGATCGTTGTGAATAATTGATAAAAAATATGGTATTTTTTGCACGTTATTACAAAGTTAAGTCGTACACAGTGTGCATTACTAATAAAAATCTTACGTTACGGACGTTTTTCCCGGTTAGGGTACCCCTCCGCATCGTCCCATAAGGAACTTCGTTCCATAACAGTAATATGAATAAAAATCATCCTTATTTGCTTACATTTCAGGAAACCAGCGTATATCGAGTTTTATAACAGTTTAATCTTACGAACGGTTACTACACACATAAAAAAGGTTGACAGCCACTGGCAGTTGAGGTTGTTGGCATATTTGGAATCTACCAAGAGTAATGAGATTCTCCAAGCGTATTTTAGTGCGTCTCTACAAGTCGAAGGAGGGCAAACCTTAGTGTTTGGTGGAGACGTTGATATTAATACGAAAGAAGACAAAACAGCTGAAGTTGAGCTTAATATAACAATAAGTGAGGTAATGAAATATATTTGTATTAAATTAGGAAGGGTGTGGTATTTTACTGTAGGTGGAAGCGTGTTTTTAAATAATAAAACTATAACTAATATTTTAGAACGTAGTCCGGATGTGGTGGCCAAACGGTTATGGTGATCAACCTCTGTACGAGTTGAACGTGTATCTCTCAAACTCTCATGACGTGGAAATTTCACACAAAAAGCTACTAATCGGCTTTAGGACGATTGAGTTGATTGAAGAAGATGCTTCAATAAAACTAGGTAACGAAAAGTAGTTACAATGTTTATTTTATAATTACTTTTACGGTTTAATTTCGCATTTTTTATTGTCTTTATATTATTTTGGATGTTTCGAGTAGTTCACATTCCTCCATAGCCACGGAAACTACTAAATTAAGCCTTAAAAGTAGTTTTAATTATGTCTACGACTCAGGGAAACCTAAGAAAATACTATTTGTACTTATTATAAAAAATAAAAAATTATAAAAATTTCTTACATGTTTTTAGGAAATTCCACGTCAGCAAAGGGATTGACATTCTATTTTAAAGTAAACGGATATCCGTTGTTCACGAAAGGATCGAACTGGATTCCAGCCAACATATTACCGGAATTGGGCTCCGATGAACGAACAAGTAAAAATATATTTTTTAAGAATTAACGGCGGAAAAACTTGAGAACTAGTAGGTATTAGCGTCGATGATAAATTTTTCGAGAAAACTTTTTTTAAATATTGTGCGTATGATTTTGAATCGTCTTCAAAGAAAGGAGGAGTTTATCAATTCGCTTGTAGTTTTTATGGTTATTAAATTTAGATATTTTTTTCTAGATGGACAGATTTTTATTTGAAAGTTGGTGCTTTTTATGTTGCCCCTTTTGAATATTATCAAGATTTGACCAGTAGTTTCTGGGTTGTCCTTGATAACCCTCATCTAATTAATTTAGACTGCATCGATGACATATTCTCATTTTATTTGAGGTCGGCAAGAAATACCGAAAAACAAAAGAAATCTTAATAAATACAAATCACCTGTCACGTTGTTTGTCCGCGATGGACTCCTAAACTACCTAACCGATTTTAAATTAAATTTGCATACTGCGTGCAGTTTGATCCCACTTGAAAGATAGGATAGCTTACATCTTAATTTATAGCCGCAATATTATTTAATTGCAAATTATTTGTCTATTATTTGACATTCACAATTATCTCTTAACTCCAAACGATTTTAACAGATGGCGATATCTGTTGACTGGATTGAGTAAGAAATCAATAGATGACGCCTTAATCCAGTTTTTACAGACAATTGTAATACTGTCTGTCATTAGTCATATCTCATAGATGGCGCTGTGTTAAAAATACCAACGTTTCACATAAGCTACAATTTAATGGCATAAACACCACGTGTTATTTAGAAACAAAAACCTTAGCCACAGTTACGTGTGGTCGGGTTTGCTAGTATATCTAAATATATTTCATAAATTTTGCAGTTGTCTTAAATATAATCCATTGCGTTGATAACTTCCAGTTGATAGTTTGCTGACTTCTGCTCGAGATATCCACACGGCGATGTTACGCGTGTGGGGCGGAGGGATCTACGAATCGGACTATTTCTATACAAGATGTGACCAGCTCGGTATAATGGTCTGGCAAGATTTCATGTTTGCCTGCGCTATGTACCCTGTCGATGCGGAATTTTTAAGGTAAAATTACCGAGTACCAACCAGTAGTAGGTAATTAGAGTAACCAAGTTTTTCAGACACCCCAAATGAAATCTCAGGTTTTTATTTTTTTTATTGCTTAGATGGGTGGACGAGTTCACAGCCCACCTTGTATTATAATTATTATTAACTAGCTGACCCGGCAGACTTCTTTGTGCCTCAATCGATAAATAAAAGGCCTAAACTTTTGTATAAAATAAACTTAAAACAAACAAAATGAATCCGTCCGACGGGGCACACATCAAAGGGAAAACAAAATTGTTATTTTTATTTATATTCCGAGCATTTTCATATTTATTTACCTTTTAAACCTTCTCTGGACTTCCAGAAATAATTCAAGACCAAAGTTAGCCAAATCGGTCCAGCCGTTCTCGAGTTTTAGCGAGACTAACGAACAGCAATTCATTTTTATATATATAGATTAATGCTAAGGTAATTATCATTTTAGTATTTACGTATTATGTGATGATGTTGTCTGAAACTGGTTTACGTCCATTCTCACATGAGAGGGTGGAGCCGCGCCCCATATTGTGTTAATGCATACAGTACCTAATGCATAGGATTTGAGCACCGGCATAGCCTTATCTTTAAGGCCGAGACGATTTATCATTCAATTTTATAATTTTTAGTAATGTGAAAACGGAAATAGAACAAACAGTTACAAGTCTTCAGCACCATCCTTCCATTGCGTTGTGGTCTGGGAATAACGAGAACGAAGCTGCTCTCCGAGGAAACTGGTACTCGAAGCCCTCAGAATTTAATAAATACAAACGGGACTATATAAAGTTATACGTTGACACGATCAAACCGATTGTCGAGGCTTTGGATCCCAATAGGCGATATCTGATTTCGAGTCCCACGAACGGCTTAGAATCTGAGAAAGAAGGTTATATAGCGACAAACCCGTATGATCCCCATTACGGTGACACACACTACTATAACTACATCGTCGATAATTGGGATTACAATGTGTATCCGGCTACAAGATTTGCTTCAGAATATGGTTTTCAATCGATGCCGTCATTGGCTGTTTTGAAGACTGCCACGAAAGACCACAAAGACCTCAGTCTGGACAGTGAATTCTTGAAACACAGGCAGCACCATCCGAACGGTTATGTGTATATTGAGCAGCAAATGGACAAGCGCTTGATGTTGGAAAAAAACGATACAAAGTATTTTGAGAAGTTCTTGTTTTATAGTCAGGTAACTTTATTTGGATTGCAAGTAAACATAAGTCATTAATATTCATAACGGTTCGATTTGAGATAGCTATATTAATGACTAGCTGACCCGGCAGACTTCGTAGTGCCTCAATCGATAAATTAAAGATCTAAACTTTTGTATAAAATAAACTTAAAAAAAACAAACGGAATCCGTCCGACGTCTCGGAATGAAATAAAAATTGTTATTTTTATTTAATTCCGAGCTTTTTCATATTTATCTTCCTTTTAAAGCTTCTCTGGACTTCCACAAATAATTCAAGACCAAAATTAGTCAAATCGGTCCAGCCGTTCTCGGGTTTTAGCGAGACTAACGAACAGCAATTCATTTTTATATATGTTAACGGAAATGTATGTAATCCGTCATTGTATACAATTCCTAGGAATTGTATGTAATTCCTAAAATCGCACGGAAATGTGTGAAATAAATTATATTATACTTACACATTACACATTTCCTAGGAAATCTATACATTTCCTAAATAGCAATCGGAAATGTAAAACATTTAAGATATTGGTGGGTACGCGGAGACAGCGGGACGAGTCTTGCACTACGGTCAGTTGCCAACTTGCAATCCACTGGAACCGGCCAGGGATTTAAGAAGTGCCTTTGCAAGAAAAACTGTGCTACTTCAAGATGTCTGTGTTTTAAAAATAAAGTATTATGTACTTCCAAATGCCATTCGAGCTTACCCTGCAAAAATAAATAGCTATATGGACTGACAAAGTATTATCATATAAAGATTTACTTTTATACTTTGATATTTATAATTATTTAATTATCAGACTGATTACTTGCCAAATGAAAATTTGATTTTATAAGAATAAATATAAGTTGATTTTGTGATACGTTAAAAGTTAATAGATAGTTGATTTTAGAAGTTTTAATTAGTAAGATAATATGAATATATTATTATTATTTTACGGTATGACTGTTACCTGATTGTCTCAATAAGTGTTATATTAAAAAATATTATTAACAACGTGTTTTATTACAGAAAGCATTTACTTTATACATTTCCTAATACGATATTGGAATTATATACAATTCCGAGGAAATTTATACATTTCCTAGGATATCTATGCTTTAAATAGTTTTTCAAACAATATTTTATACATTTCCTAAATAGTATCGGAATTGTACACATTTCCTAGGATTTGTATACAATTCCTTGATTTCATACATTTCCGGTAACATATACATATATAGATAAGCGGGCCTATGTAACTATAAATCTTTTTTGAATGAGTGAAGTAATATCTGCAATCTTTTAAGTAATTAAAGAAGTCCGTCATTTTCTGCTTTTTATTTTTTAGATTTCACAAGCGATGTCATTGAAAGTTCAGACAGAATATTATCGACAAAGCCAGGCTGATTGGTACACGATGGGCGCGTTGTATTGGCAACTCAATGATGTATGGCAGGCACCGTCTTGGTCTGGCATTGGTTTGTATGCATTTAAATTGTTCCCTGGAAAAGTGTACTCGGACTCAAACTATATTATAATTCTATACTTGATCTATCAAATAATTATTCTCTCTTGTTCCAGAGCACGGCGGTCGATGGAAAATGCTGCATTACTTTGCAAAGACGTTTTTCGCGCCTGTTTTAGTATCCCCTCGTCTTTTGTTATCAGGGGATGTTGATGTTTATCTTTTAAACGACAGATTCGTACCGATTTTCGACTCAAAAATTACAGTGGAGTTCTTCAATTGGTCTAGTTTGGTACCTATCAAAACAGAGTCTTACGATGCAGCAGCGGAAGCTCTGAGTTCCAAGAAGCAAAACATTGAGATCGATCTTTGGGACGAACCTAATCTTGATGAAATATTCTTGAGGTTTTCCTTGAAGTCGGATGGCGTAGCCTCAAGCCCATATAATTACATATTTCCAAAGCCACTGAAATCGGTCAAAGGTTTAAATGTCCCTCGAATTCAGGTTTGTATAAATTCGTTATAAATATCAGCATCTTTTATTTAAGAATTGTTGAACTTAATGCCGCTTGTCGCGGTAGAAATATTTTTGTAACCGGATAAATATTTAATGTTGTGGTCAGCGGTGCTCATAGCCGATAACAAGCAAACCCAATCACTTTTGATTTTTTTTAATGGCTACATTTACTTTGCCTTTTAGTTTGCGTTTGTTTGTTATTAATAATTATATGTTCAGTTTGAAGAATACAGCAGCTGTTGTATAAACCAACGAAACTTAAAGTGGACAGTAATATTATCGATGTGTTATATAGGTATATTTGTGGGCCCAGAGACAAAAATATAATTAGAAAAAAAACATTAACATTGATTTTAATGCATATTTTTTTCTAAGTGTGCATATATTTCTATTGCAATTTTTTTTAGATACATGTGACAAAGGTTAAACAAAGAAGAGTCGATAATCTAACAGAGTACAACGTGGATATAGGGGTTGATACGGTGGTATTATTTCTCTGGTTAGAAGCGGATTCAGTAGACGGCCATTTTGAAGACAACGGTTTTATATTAGCGCAGCCTGATATCCGTGTCAAGTATACAAGTAAATCGAATATGAAACCGCAGAAATTAGAAAAGTCGATCACTTTTCAATATTACGTGAATTGACAAAATCAATCTTACAAAAGTTAATTAAATGTTTTGTGTAAAGAAAAGTTGTTGTGTGTACGATATTAAAATAAGAAAAACATTTTAATTGAATTTTATATTAAAAAAAACAATTATCAAAATATAGCTTAAAAACTTTTTTATGAAGATATGCGTGAACCATACTACTTTCGTTTACGGATCATTTTCACAGATTACACAGAGATTGATTGACGTATTGTACGATTGATTGTACAGTGTATGGTTCATGTGTCGTAAGGTGGATGAGCATGACAGAATCGCAGTGTATTAGTTGCAATCTACACCGCAATTGTCGTGGGCTGAATTTTTCTTTGTTGCATAGACGACTGAACGAGCTCACGGTCGAACTGGCGTGAAATATTTACTGGAGCCCATAGACATAAAAACCTGATTGCTTTACCTTGAGACTCGAGACTCTTCAATTGTTTAATAAATACGAACTTTACTAATTTTTTTGGTTTGATTCTTATTAAACGATTTTATTCATTCATCGTGGACGTCTTCTGTGAACATTTGTTAAGTACGAATTTCGGTATCGTAAAATTGGCAACCAGCAGCGGGATTCGAAGATCGGCGTGGTCGCATCGTTCGATACGAATGCACCGGACGCCTTATCCTTTAGTCCACGACGACTTTATATACATGTGTTAAATATGTATTTCATCAGAAGAATACTTTGAAACGGCGCGACACGATAACCCTCTTTTCATTACCCGCCACTAATTACATATCCGACCAGAGCGACAGGGCAATACAAACTCTCCGTCGCCCAAAACCTCTCGTCGGATCCCTTGGATCCGCTCTCGGTGCTTTTAGGCTCTTCAAACACCGTTCTCGCTGAAATCGTCAATTACGATGTGCCAACTAGTCCATAGACACGACACACTGATTTTCTCGCCGAATCTTGTCAGTGAGTCGTGCTTTCGATCTGGTGGGCTTCAATCAGAGGGCTGGGTAAACGCCACTACTTTTAGATTTCTTCGTTTTTTCTGTAATTGGCTTCTAAAAGGGGTCTTTAATTTATATTTAGTTAGTTAATTTCGAGACTGGGCTTTTATTCAGGGTGACCAATAATTTAAACTAATGGTTTCACAATCAAACACACAATTTGCAAATTAATACTTTTATTAGAAAGCAACACTAGGTATGCAGTTAATACATAAGATTAGCGTTTCGCAATGCAATAAACTAATTATAAATATAATTATATTATAAATTATAATATAATACTTTTTATACAAATTATACAACTTAAATAAATCTGGACGATTCTTTAGCAACTGCTAAGGGCTGTTTATTTTAAAATACACGAAAAAGAAATATTGCGTAATATACAGTCATATTTCCTAAGTTAGATATTTATTAAAACAGTAAGTATTTGGCCAAAGTTACATAAAATATGATCGAGTATGAAATAGTTTGCGCGGACAAGCACACTGGGACAAAGCTAGAGATAATTGGATATTGCGTGAGAATAGAGTTTGGATTTCTTAGTAAAACATGACTCATGTTTGAATCATATATCACTTCTTTAGTACTTATCTAAATTTATGTCCTTCCAAAATGAAACACATCTTACATGTACCGAGTTTTTTTTAATATAAGCTATTATTTCAATAACAATAAGAATCATTTTCAAAATTAAATAATGTTCAAGAAAATTTAAAAAAGAAAGAATACTACTGTATTTAGTTATAATTTGTTAAATGGTGGTTCGAAAAAAAACTTGTATTCCATGATGGCGTAGGGTTCAAAATTGAATTATAAGCTTCTCTGTTTTCTTTTTGTTTATAAGCTATCGTTTTTTGCGATTCTACATTTTCAATTTTCAAACAGGTTTAATTTTCAATTGTTAACTGTTTTCTAAATTTTAAAATTTAATGATAATTTATAATTCGTTCACAATGACATAATAATAACTGGTCACGCGCGGATTTAGTAATGGGATGCTAATGAATTATTGGGATGGCGCCACCTTTGGAATTTGTCAGTTACTAATTACCGCGACTATCCAAAGCGTGGTTCTACCCGATCGATCACGCTTTACCGCTAGCTGCCTAGATGGCGGCACTTGTATATTGTGTGGTGCTTGTGCTTATGAAAAGCTACGTGAGCTTCGTCACCCCCTCCCGCCGCCCGCGTGCATCCATCGCCGAAGCCCGCACGACAGTCACTGGCAAGGTCTACAGGTGAGTGCAAGTTCTTTTAATTTATTGCCATTTTATTGCTGCTTCCGTGTAATCATTCGCCCGCCCGCTCGCTTATGTGTATTTAATTTATATCTTTAGTTTGATTACTAGCTTTTGTTTACCGCTATATAGTTTTACCGCTCCGCTAATTATAAGTGACAAACATTTGTCACATACCGCTTAGGACGGCTATTTACACGCCTTTCTACAACCCCGCTTTATATGCTCCCGCCGCAGGAGGGCTATTTACACGCCCCCTTGCTACCCCATAGTTTGGTCCTGCGAGCCTGGATTAGATCCAGCTTAAATTTTAATTAAAATTAGAATTAATTTATGATTACCCCCATTCGCCATTTTGTTACTGTATTGTATTGTATGTAAAAGTTAATTACATTCATCGCTATTAATAATAACTCGTAACCGCATATTGAATTATATTTATTAACGTAGTTCATTTAGTGTTATTTTTAGTCAGTTATTTCATAACTTCATTATGGAAAATAGACAACTAAAGAAACTTATCGCGAAGAATAATTTAGTATTTGCACAAATTAATGATTTATATAATAAATCAAAAAATATTTCGGAGTTTGATTCGGAATTAATTGAAACTTTTCTTGCCGAATCAGAATCGATTGATGACATGCGTGTTAGATTTGAAAGCAATTTGGATGATATCAATGATTTAAATTTAAAGCAAAACCCCGAAGTTGAGCCTGAATACGCAGCTTTATCGTCTTTTGACACGTTATATAATTACGTAAGACGCGCTCGTAACAAAATTAAAGTTGGTAATTCGTCAAATGTAATGAGAACTACCGCCGCCATAAATGTAACATTGCCAACAATTTCACTTCCTTCCTTTGACGGACGCTCTCTTGAAGGATGGGAAACATTTTACCAGGCTTTTAAAGCTAACATTCACGATAACCCGCAACTGTCTGATGCGCAACGTGTGCAGTATTTAATGGGCAAATTAACACATAGTGCATTAAAGTTAACCGCTGGTATAATACCCACAGGTGAAACATATAATATTATTTGGTCGAATCTAATTAGTAAATATCAGGATAAACGAGCTTTAGGATGTCATTATCTGAATAATATATTAGATTTAAAAAATTGTTCACCTACCGCAAATAGTTTAAATATGTTCATTGAAAAAATTTCATCTTCGATTGCCGCTTTAAAACAATTAAATTTACTTGATTTGACTGATTTTATTTTATTACAATGCTCACTGAGAAGGTTGGATCCTCAAACTTTACATTCGTTTGAAGCATCGGTTCGTGGTATTGAAATACCCACAACTGAAATGTTTATTAAATTCATACAGGATCAGATAAAAATATTAGAACGCTCTGCACCGAAGTGTAACATAGAGAAATCTAAAAATCACAAATCGTTTATTTCTAGTAGTTATAATGACCCAGTCCGCACTGAAAGGGTTAACAAACCGGTTTCGTTATCTACGTGCGATCTTTGCTCGAGCTCGCACCACACGCAGTTATATCGTTGTAATGAATTTAAAAATATGATTTCACCGCAAGCACGTTATGATTTTATTAAATCGCACAAGGGTTGCATCAATTGTTTAAGCTTATCGCATACATTAAAAGCATGTCAATCAAAGTTAACATGCAATAATTGTAAGAAATATCATCATACTTTGTTGTGTTTTGGTAATAAACGGGCGAATCGAAAAAGTAAAAGCGTACCCAGTCCATCGAATGACTACGCTGATATGGACAGGCAGGTCAGTCGGTCGCAGGTACATGGAATTCCGAGTGATGCCGCGCGGCCCGATTACGGTCGGTCCCAGGTTCAATCTCAACCTGTTGTTCAGAGTTACGATCATCATGATGCCGCTTCGAATACTTGTTTACACTCTAACAGAACGATACAACAACAAAATAATACGACCGCTACCACGTTGACTCACAGTTCGGAAATAAAATCGAATAGTAATATTTTATTATCAACCGCTCAAATATACGCTCACTCGAATAAAGGGGAACGTAAAATAGTTAGATCTTTAATAGATAATGGTTCCCAAAATAATTTAATAACTGTCAATTGTTGTAAATTACTTAAATTACCGATTATACCTTTAAATAATTCTTATATTAGAGGTATTGGATTAACCGCTCGCCCGATTCACGGATATGTTTATTTAAATATTGAATCTAGATTTTCTCCTAATAAATATTATATTCACGCTTTAGTAGTAGACTGTATTACAGATAAATTACCCGCTTATTTTATAAATTCCTCAAATATGAATCATATACGTAATTTACCGCTTGCCGATTCAAATTGGAACGTTCCAGGTGTGATTGATATGGTGTTAGGTGCTCAGTTATTTCCATATATATACTTAGGTAATCGTATAGATACTGGCTCACTAGCGCCACCTGCCGTAGACACAACCTTCGGTTATGTTCTTATGGGTGACGTACCTGAAGTGAGTTACACCGGCATTATGAAACCGCAACATGATAATTTTTCTGTTATAAATGATAATAATACCTCTTTGTGACTATCTAGTACAGTTTATATTGATAATCCACCCGCTTTCGAAAATACTAAAATTCATTCTGCATTCACTTTAAATAAAACTTTTTCATCTATAACGCATAAAGACCTTGAGTCATTTTTACATAAATTTTGGGAATTAGAGGAGATTCCTCATGAGCGTCATCTTAGCCCTGAGGAAGCCGAGTGTGAAAACAAATATATTTCTACAATTACCCGCGATAATGATGGCCGATATACGGTTGAGTTACCATTTAGTAGAAATCCCGCTGACCTTGGCAAGTCTTATACTGTTGCTCACCGCCGTTTTCTTTCGCTCGAACGTAAGTTTGTTCAATTACCCTCACTCCGCGATGATTACGATATCGTTATACAGGATTACATTAGTAAAGGTTATTTAACTGAAATTAACGACACCGCTAAGGAAACCGATAACGGTTATTATATACCGCACCATGCAGTTATCCGCCCAAGCAAGACTACCACTAAACTACGTGTAGTTCTTGATGCTAGTGCTAAAACATCTAGTGGACTGTCACTTAATGACGTCTTGCATACTGGTCCAAATTTACAGGCAGACTTATTTTTGCTATTGCTACGCTTTCGTTTGTTCCCTGTGGCACTGTGCGCTGATGTGGAACAAATGTACTTACGCATTAGGGTGACCACAGACCACCATAAATATTTAAAAATATTGTACCGCTTTAAAAATGATAAACTTCGCATTTTCGCTTTTAACTGTCTGCCCTTTGGTTTAAAGTCATCACCTTATTTAGCAATGCGTACTATACGTCAATTAGCATCAGAAGAATGTTATCGTTATCCGGAAGCCGCTAGTGTAGCTGAGTCTCAATTATATATGGATGATCTCGTCACATCCCTACACGAAGATATTTCAGCTATCAAACTATCGAAACAACTAATTTCACTCTTTAAATCAGGAGGTTTTAATTTAACAAAATGGGCAAGTAACTCCACTGCCTTTCTTAATATCCTTCCAGAAACGCACCGCTCTTCTGTAAGCTTCTCTGATGATGCTAATAATACCATGAAAGTTTTAGGCCTTGCATGGCTTCCCGCTAATGACTCATTTTTTATGACGAGCTCAAACACTAACGAAAAGTGCACTAAAAGAACAATATTATCTTTAGTCGCACGCTTGTTCGACGTGCTTGGTTTAGTTGCTCCAGTTATACTGTTCGCTAAATTGCTTATTAAGGAACTCTGGAATTCTAAAATAGACTGGGATGATACACCTCCAGATACAATTATTTACCGCTACTCTTCACTTGTGAAAGAGCTTCCATTGCTTTCAACTATAGCAATACCGCGCCATATTGGAGTTTCCAAAGACTGTGAAGTAAATATTGTTGCATTTTGTGATGCAAGCTTGAACGCTTACGGTTGCGTTGTTTATTTACACGTTACAGATCCCACAGGAGATATTACTTTAAGATTATTGTGCTCAAAATCAAAGGTTTCTCCGGTTAAGATAACTACATTAGCTCGCCTTGAGCTTTGTGCCGCTCTTGTTTTGTCAAAATTAGTTAAACTTATTTATAACGCTTATAATTCATTACATCCTATCACCGCTATATACGCTTTCTCAGATTCTACAATTGCTCTTTCTTGGATTAAATCTTCCCCGCATAGATGGTCAATATTTGTAGGAAACCTCATCGCTCAAATTCAGGAGAATTTATCACCTGACCGCTTTTTTCATATTAATGGTAAGGAAAATCCTAGCGATTGTGTGTCACGAGGTCTTTTACCGTCACAAATTATTAATAACTCGCTTTGGTGGCAGGGTCCTTCTTGGGCCTGCTATCCTATTTCACAATGGCCTATTGAACCTTTTGTACCTTGTAAATCTGGAAGTGACATACCTGAAATGAAAAAATCTGTAACACTTACCGCTTTAACTGTTGTCGAAGATTCCCCAATATATCAACTTGGGTTGAGAATTTCGTCATGGTCAAAACTTCTTCGCTGTGTTGTTTATGTACTTCGATTTATAAGAAAATTACCGCGAAACAAGTTTGTAACCGCATTCGATTTAAATACTGCTGAGAAAGCTATTATTCGAGCTCTTCAAGCTAAATATTTTGGTCATGATATTGCCAGCATTAGAAAATTAGATTTACCTTCGAAAAATATTCGTAAACTTAGTCCATTTATTGACGAAGATGGAATTTTACGTATTCAGGGTAGACTTTCGAACTCTGATTTACCGTTTGAAACGCAACACCCCGCTTTATTGCCAAAACACGATCACATAATAAATATTATTGTTGATTATTTTCATAATACAAACTTGCACACCGGTCCGGACCTTTTGATGTCTATTATTCGTCAACGCTTTTGGATATTGTCCGCTAGAAACGTTATAAGAAAAAGAGTGCATATGTGTAAATCATGTTTTCGAGTATCACCTTCACACCCAACTCCCATGATGGCTGACCTTCCGTCAAGCCGTGTAATGGAGGCCAAAGCTTTCTGTCACACTGGAGTAGATTACGCGGGCCCATTTAAGATAACGCTTGTACGCAAACGTGGTCATCATTCACAAAAGGCTTACATTTGCCTGTTCGTATGCTTAACGACAAAGGCTATACATATTGAGTTAGCCTCGGATTTGTCAACGGACTCATTTCTTGCCGCTTTCAAACGTTTTATATCTCGTCGAGGTCCAGTTTCTTTCATGTATTCAGATAATGGCACTAATTTTGTTGGCGCAAAGGTTCAGTTAGATGAAATGTACAAACTTCTAGTTTCAAATAATTTTATATCCGCATGGAATGATGAATTAACTAAATACCGAATCATTTGGAAGATGATCCCACCTCGGGCTCCACATTTTGGAGGTTTATGGGAATCAAACATTAAATCCGTTAAAACTCATTTAAATAGAGTAATAGGCGCACAAATTCTCACTTACGAAGAGATGTTGACTGTGTTGAATCAAATAGAATGTCTTATGAATTCCAGACCTTTATGTCTTTTATCCGCAGATCCCAACCCCGAAATTCTCACACCCGCACATTTTTTGATGTCCACTCCTTTGCAGTATTTACCCGCGTCTGAATTATCCGCAAATCAGATGAGTCTAACTAATCGCAAAGCGTTGTTAGATAGTTTGGTTAATTCCTATTGGAGGAAATGGAGATTAGAGTACCTGCATACGTTGCAAGTCAGACAGAAGTGGTGTACATCAGATAACCCCGTGAAGGTTGGGACAGTAGTTCTTATTCATCAAGATGACATTCCACCGCTCCGCTGGCCACTTGGCGTTATACAAGAGGTGTATCCAGGTGTCGATAACATTATACGCGTTGCTTTGGTAAAAACGAAATCTGGATTTCTTAAACGTCCAGTTGTAAAATTATATCCGCTACCGCTAGAATAAATTAGAGTACCGCATGTCATCAACCGCTTCAACTCTACTCGTAAACATTCATGATGGCTTATTATTAATTAAAATTTGTTTCTTTTCAAATAACTTCCCGCTATTTAAGCTTTATGCTTCCTATCTTAGTATCTTTATATATTTGTTGAAAGTCCTGCGAACTTTCAAGGCGGGCAGGATGGTCACGCGCGGATTTAGTAATGGGATGCTAATGAATTATTGGGATGGCGCCACCTTTGGAATTTGTCAGTTACTAATTACCGCGACTATCCAAAGCGTGGTTCTACCCGATCGATCACGCTTTACCGCTAGCTGCCTAGATGGCGGCACTTGTATATTGTGTGGTGCTTGTGCTTATGAAAAGCTACGTGAGCTTCGTCACCCCCTCCCGCCGCCCGCGTGCATCCATCGCCGAAGCCCGCACGACAGTCACTGGCAAGGTCTACAGGTGAGTGCAAGTTCTTTTAATTTATTGCCATTTTATTGCTGCTTCCGTGTAATCATTCGCCCGCCCGCTCGCTTATGTGTATTTAATTTATATCTTTAGTTTGATTACTAGCTTTTGTTTACCGCTATATAGTTTTACCGCTCCGCTAATTATAAGTGACAAACATTTGTCACATACCGCTTAGGACGGCTATTTACACGCCTTTCTACAACCCCGCTTTATATGCTCCCGCCGCAGGAGGGCTATTTACACGCCCCCTTGCTACCCCAATAACGTTAAAATGCAAAACACAGATTTATTCAAAATTTACGTTTAAAGGTCATTTTAATGACATGTTGTTTATTAAGTAATTTACATTCCACTAATAAAGTGTTAATGCCAAGTAGTAAGGGATTGGAAGCACTGTTTTGCCTTTTAGACTTCGGTTTTACCTATGCTCACTTCATTTCCATAGAGATGCAACATAAAAAATATAAAGAAAAACGATTTTTTATTTTATAATATCGATACATTTTTATTATTTGGTATTGCTTTTGTTATGAATAGCAGAAGTATAGCATATCTTCTAGATTTTATGTGGAAAACTTTAAAATTATGTTTTAAGAATGTAATTTTCGAGTAAAATACTTATTTTTATCAACATCGTAATATATAAGATTTTGAGTATTCGTCAACTTTCTTATCTTAGTGAACAATTCTATGATGATATTCCAAACCGGAGAGGTTATTATGCGTAGGAAGAATTTGCGATTCCGTTTAAAACGTCGAACAACCGTTTATCAAAAAGTATTAACTGATAATAATATCATCAACAAAAATTTATGAATAAATTTCAAATTGAAATATTTAATATTATTATTTAAAAACGTACACTTAAAAACATTAATAAAGCACCATTTATATATTACTCATCACATTAGGCTGGCCTATAAAACTTCTACAATACATCAAAATGTGATTTAGTATGTGGCGTTTAAGAACGCACCTTTTTATGATGCGTAAGCCGGAACGCACGAGAGGTGAAAAAAAAAAAAGTAGATAGTCTGTGAGACGGGACCTTTTTTTACCGCCGAAAATTTAAAACGAAAAAATTATTTTTAATGTGTTTAATAACTAATATAATATAATAACTTAGAATTGTTTTAAAATTTCTATTGTTTCAACTGTGGTGTTAATTACATAAAACACGACTTTACGGCGAAATAAAGAAGGGACTTTATAATAATATGGACTCCTTCAAGTATATGATTCAAACTATATTCAGATTGAAATTATATTGAAGCGTAAAAGTAGTGTCAATTATATCTACCACTGGCGAAAACTGAACAATACCTCTTTAGTCATTGCAAACAATGTAAAATCGTTTACAAGACTATTAGTCTTTCAAATTATATATGTAGGTAATAAATCGATTAGATCGGTAGGCAGCGGCTTGGCTCTGCCCCTGGCATTGCTGAAGTCCATGGGCGACGGTAACCACTCACCATCAGGTGGGCCGTATGCTCGTCTGCCTACAAGGACAATAAAAAAAAAAGATTTCAGGTACCATTTCATCGACAAAATTTATCGATAAAATCTGTGTTAGTTAAAAAATAAAATTTTATCGTAAATAGGATTGATAACGCGCACATCCCTATCGTTAACCCCCGTGGGCCTTAGAGGGGGATGGTAGCGGGGGGCGGGAGAAGACGACGCCGTGCTTTTGAAAATGTGATTAATTGAGTAATTACCTATCTTGTTAAGCTGCCTATTAAGTTCGTTGTTCACACATCAATAAACTATACCTTCTACTGTTATAGTTTTTGTTTAAGAGATTAATTAAAGCATCGATTTTTTTCTTTTTTTAAGTAAAATATAACACTGGATCTTCAATGTTTTTGAATTATCACTATTTGTTCGACGAGAGAATATTTTGCTAATATTTTTGTGCACTTTATGCAATTTAACATTATAAAGCAGATAATTAGCGAAGCCCACGGCTTGTGACGCGAGCGACCAAATTTTAATGGAATACATAATTTAACGTTATTTTTTCTTGCGCGACAAATGTAATGAGTTTCCATGTCAGACACAGAAAACCAATACGGCGTGAACTCCGACGTCCATGGACATCAGCAATGCTAGGGATCACTCAGCAGAGCCACTACTTGCTTGTGTTCACTAATTCACAAGACTAACTGAAAAATGACACGCCGTTAACCACTGGGACAATGTGTCGCAAACAAGATGCGATTTATTAAAAATATATATGAACACTTCTTCGCAGCAGTATTAAGGATCGTTTTAAATGTCTATATAACATTTTACTTTAAATCTCAACTCATTAACGAAAATTTTTAAAGGCAATCAACTATTTTATTGTTTTTTTTTTATAAGCGCATTAAGCTTTGAACTTTTAGAGAGCAGATAATATAATACTTTATTTCGTTCTTAATAAAACTAGAACAGACTACATTTGGTTTCGTTCATTCAATTAAATTTAGAACTATTTTACTGAAATTATAATATGTATGTATTCATTAGATGCGCATACTAGTGCGGTCCACTGGGATTGTATTTAATTTCTGCAAAAATCGATTTTTTTATTTTTCTTACCTCGATTCCCTATCTCGATTTCAAATTACTTTTACGTTATCAATTAATAAAGTGAATTTAAAAATTTATTTTATTTTTAATTTATAATATGTATCTAGCTTTATTCGAAACCTGTTGGTTGTTTACTTAGAGATCAATTTAAATTCCACGAATAGCTTCATGCGGCGTTAGTAAGTACTCAATATAAGTCTACTAAATGTTTTCATGTTAAATAATAATTTATAATTTAAATTTAATTAAAAATAAAAGATTTTCAATTGACCTTTGGTTAGTTGTCCCATGCAATTCAATACATATAGGCACCATATCTGGAAAGAGACACATCCATTTCTTTTTAATGACAATAAGTATACGATGAATATAAATAAAAGCGGATTATGCGAAAAAGACCCAATTAATAAATTTGTAATAAAATCACATTTGTGTGTCTTTTATCCAACATAACTTTTATGCAACAATAACAAGCATAATTCGAGTATACATTAAATCGTTATAAAATTGTCTTAGTTTTGAAGGGAATGAGAGAAAAGCAAATCATAATACACAAATACATACTTCCCTACATTGGGTCGTTTTTGCTTAACCCTTTGACTGCCATGTAGGATGATGTAGATAACCGTCATTATGTCGATTTCTGTTACTAAGGCCCCGGAGCATCTAGTAGAGTCTGGGAAAGACGAATTAGAAGATACTGAGAAAAAGTCTATTTCTAAGAGACCTAGAAGACTAACACATACATTATAAACCAAGAAGAAGGCAAAGTTAGGTAATTAAGTGACAGAAATCGATATAATTATTTCAGTATGCTAGGTAGGGCTTCGGTGACCTACACGACAGTCAATTTACATGACACGACATGACCAGCAGAAAGCAATGTTTTAACTAAATTATAATGCTCACTGTTATCTAGTCTTTAATAGTGAATTAACTGGTATAGATATAATCCAGTATTTTTCATAATCTGTGGCGTTATAAAAGTTTGAAGCTGTAAATATGTAAAAAAGGGCGAAGGCAGTTTCACCCATTAAGGTTCTATGACTGCAACGCACTTGTAGCATTACTAAGTTTAATGTCACAGTTTCGGATGTCACGATAATTTTCTCAATTTTGAATTGAATTTCAAAATTGTGTAAAATGGGGGTACCTACAAGTAAGGAAGAGAAAAACTTAATCTTGTTTTTAATTTACAAAAATTTCAAGAGAAAGTGTAGAGTGGAGTTATCCAATTCAAATCCAAGTTTACAAGTAAAAATCAATGCATTGTTATAGGATTATTAGAGTTAGATCTTTTGGCAGGAACGTTTGTGGTACAACCTAAATGACAAAGAGAGTTTTGTGGGATCACGTTAAATTCATACATATAAATTAAACATTTGAGGTGCACTGACTCTCGAATTAGAATACAGAATGTGTCAACATAACATTTAGAAAAAGCGTCTTAGTTTAAAGCACAGATAAAATAACGAAATAATCAAACCTTCCTTTAAACCGATTTAATACATCTCTTCTCAACTTAACTAGTATTTCCATTAGCTGTCTATTTAATAAATTAACTTTTGCTTCAACTACGGACGTTTGCGAGCCACAAATTGGAAAAAAGATGCATTAGTGCCTAGTGGAAGGTTTCATGCGTGGTGCAATGTATTTTCACGCGAAATGACCAACGGCGTTAGTCGTTTGTTATTAACGTGATAGTATTAGCTATTTACCATTTAATTGCCATTTAATATATAGAAAGTTAAAGTTTTTTTTTCTATCAATCGAAATATGCGGCCATGCTATCAATACATATCTACTAGAGTAGTGGTAATTTTTAAATTGCCTTCTTGAATAAGGCCCGCGTACGGCAGCCAACTAATTCTACAAAGGCATTTTAAGCTGCTTCTCTGCCATTGAATTTTCTATACCGATTCTCGTATATTCTAAATTATGTACATGTGATTTTTTTTTCTTGAACGAACTAAAATAATTTCAATTTTATATCTGGTGGTTTATTTTCCGCAAACTTGCATTCTAGAATAATCTCGAGATGAAAAGCTAAGCGAATAAATGTTTACTCGTTGAATAAACTTCAGATATATGTCTTGAACCTTTAAATATCTAGGAGAACTAGAGATTGAATTAAAAGTTAAAATACCTTTATTTTTTATCATATCCATTTTAATTGATTTTTAAGAAAGAAAAAAGTGCATTTGGGTATTATAATAGGTACTGTTTAAAAACAATAAAAACATAAATTCAGTGCAGAAAAATATTATCAAATACCCACCTCAGGATTAAGAGCGTCCGAATAATGACCTAAATGACAAAGGACATTAGTTAATAAATCAAAGAGGTTAACACAATTCTAGGGTTACATTTATTTTTCTGTGCAATGAAATATAAAAAAAAAACTAGCAGAACTACAAGAATGAATGATAAAACATATTTTAATGGATTTCAACTTTTTATTTTATTGCTTAGATGGGTGGACGAGCTCACAATCGACCTAGTGTTAAGTGGTTACTGGAGCCCATAGACATCTACAACGTAAATGCCGCCACCCACCTTAAGATATGAGTTCTAAGTTTTCAGTATAGTTACAACGGCTGCCCCACACTTCAAACCGAAACGCATTACTGCTTTACGGCAGAAATAGGCAGGCAGGGTGGTGGTACCTACCCTTGCGGACTCACAAGAGGTCCTACCACCAGTTAACCAACTCTGTCATTAAGGCGGAAGATCGTGTCGCATAGATTAGTCTTTGATAAGTTCTGGAAGGGTTATCTGAAAGGAGAAATCTGGGAATTATAATATTTATGACTTACTTTCGCCTGTATTTTATCTGATTGAAACTTTGTACTTATTGTTGGTACTTTAGCGGTTTTATAGTAATTTATAGTACCAGGAATGTACGGAGATGCTCGAATTGTCATGAACTAATTTTGAGTTAATGCGTTTTGCAAAGTGTATTTCACTATTTATATCATGAAGGCCTGTTAATTTTGAAAACGTGAAATCCATTAAAAAATGTTCGTTTTGATTTTTAAATGACAATTGCTATACACAATTTAATATATTTCAACATAAAACTTAACATACATTTTGACTGTTACTTAAATTCGATTTTGTGATTCATTCATTACTTAAATAATATGTTTCATCAACAATAATGATCTAAAATGTTGCTATGCTAATGAATTCTATTCTAAGCAAAAATAATCAAGAAATGCATAATTGAATATGCAATTTCGAAAAGGGCACACATGTCGCATATTTTGTCAAATACGTTTTTTTATATACATGTAGTTTTCAGGCTTACACCCATTTTATTATAATTCCAGTAATTTTCAATTGCTAATTAACACTAAAATATATCTCAAAAGTTAATATTTTAAATTTTACACTGCTTTAGAAAATAATCAGTTTTTTCATTTCCTGACCATTTTACATTTTCAGAGATGTGCCCTTTTCGAAATTGCATATTAAATTAAAGGCTAAATAACTTTATAACATTATTAGAGACAGGTATGAGAGTTAGGCCTTTGCCTGTTTAATAAATAAAAAATGCTTCTAAAACATATTTAAATAAAAGCTTGGCGTGGTTTGTTACGAAAAAAAAACATGTTATAGACATATTTGACTTAGTTAATAACTTAATACTTAATAATAGCAGTGTTGATTTTGATGTGGTAAAAAAATGATAACAAATTATTCGAATAATCACTTATAAACTGAATATCTATCGTAAAATCTGATCCAGACATTACCTAATTCCGCGCTGATGGCCTTTATAAAAAAGTGCAATAATAGCAAAGGTGACAACCATTGAAGTTTATCAGATTGTTCTAAATTTATTAATTGAATCAAAAAAATACTTTTATCCAAATCTTATTATACGTTAACAACAATTGGATGTATTTGTTTTAATGGGATTATGAGAATGCGAGAATTGCATCAAGCGTGACGTCATTATCGGTGGAGACAATTTCGAGTGTTCTGGCGGGAAATTTAAAAATAATAATTCTAATTTTGAAAACATTTTTTCAAGAATATAAAGATCTAATTATTATGTTTCGAAAATGTGTCACAAATCGCGCTATTAGGATAGAACTTTGTTGGCTTCGACATCCAAGTTTAAAGAAATATATTTTAACACCATAATGAACCAGATAGTGAATGTCCGGCATTCTAATTATAAAAAAAATGCTTTCAAAAATTGTATATATATATATTTAAGCGTCTAGTGCACATTATTCTTTTGACGTTCTTGTAACTGTTACGTAACACGTATTACGTCATCAGATTAGGGGAGGTCTATTCCTGTCTGGATTAGACTTTACTGACACCCGATTTACCTGACACGAGAATGTAAGGCGGCCCTCTCGTCCGTTGGCGTGTCTCGGAGGAATGCTGACGATAAATTCAGGACCACCATAAGACAGCATAGTAACAAGGGACCTAGTATAGCTCCTTCGGGACCGAGATAGAAGATACCGCCCGCTATAGCTAGACCTGTCACGTAGGGATGTCCACCGCTGGAAATTCAATGGTAAGCCATAGTATATTGTAGTTTAATGGTAGCCACAGGTATAGCCATGTTGACTGTCATTTAGGTCATCGGTGCCCTAAGTGGCGCACTGAAGTAATTGTGTCGATTTTTCTCTTCGATCTTTTTGCTAAGGCACTGGAATATCTAATAGACTCTAGGAAAGACGAATCCGAAGATACTGAGAATGAATATATTTCTAAAAGACTAAACATAGATAAACAAACAAAAGATAGCAAAGGTAGGCAACCCTGGCGTTTAGTAATAGAAATCGACATACAATTACTTCAGTGCCACGCGTAGGGCACCGGTGACTTAGATGGCAGTTAAAGTGTTAATAATAATAATCATTTAGACTTGCTACGCTTGGTATTTACTGATCGCGTCCTGTAAGCAATAATGCGTTCCGGTTTGAATGGTGGGATAGTCGATATCTCAATCGTTCATACAATCGTTACTTTAATCTGTTGCACTCTCACTAACCATTCGTTCTGATGGCCATCGGTGGGCCGTGAGCTCGTACATCAGTTCGTAGAATTAATAAAAAAAAAACAATCCCATCATCCGTAGTGCGAGTATCATGATCCAATTACCTAACATTTAACCACATTATAAATTCTTATCTCGTGTTTGCTATTTCAGTTCTTACCATTACCAAGGAAGATGGCTTCAGGCCGGTGGTGGATCAAGACCTGACTAGGTCAAGAAACAGTTCTAAAATGCAGAAGGGTGGGGCAGCCGTTGTAACTATACTGAGACCTTAGAACTTACATCTCAAGGTGGGTGGCGCATTTACGTTGTAAATGTCTATGGGCTCCAGTAACCACTTGATACGAGGTGGGCTGTGAGATCGTCCACTCATCTGAGCAATAAAAAAAAATATTACGAGACTTTACATTAAATACCTTGTAAAGGTCTAAGCCGTAAATAATAATTGAATTAAAAAAAACTCACTCTTTAATCTCAGCGTAAACAGCCGCATCTAAAAATGCGATGGGTGCGGCCTGAACAAGGGGCAGCATCACAGCCGCCAAGGGTCTGCCCTGGAGCCACACATCAAGAGCTGCCGGTAAACCCGCCAAATATGGCCCTAGGAACGGCGCAGCTCCTAGCACTGCAGCTAGAACTGAAATATCAATTATGTACTGTGTAATATACATCTTCTTCTTATCAGCCCATGGACGTCCACGGCTGGACATAGGCCTCCCCCAAGCCTCGCCACAAAGATCGGTCCTGCGCTGCCTGTATCCAGCGGATCCCCGCGAACCTCAATAGATCATCGGCCCATCTTGTGGGAGGCCTACCCACGCTACGTCCTCCAGTACGCGGTCGCCACTCAAGAACTTTATTTGTAATATACATAATTTATATACCTATAGATTACTAAGTTTGTATTACACGCCCTAAGTATATTGCCTTATGACATGGGACATAGAGCCATTCATTGAAATAAATTCTTCTTGAGTTATGATAATAATGTTATGATGATAAATCAATGTATAGTTTTCAACTTTATACTAACCGGCATCCAATTGTGGCACTAGAACCCTGACCTTAATTTCCTATCAACCCGTCATCCTAATCTCTATTTCGGGTACTAGGCGCCTGTTCTAAGTGCGCTCGGATTAGTGACAGAACTTTTCCTGTGTCTGCGATGAATCAATTAAGCATTACCATGTAAAGAATTTATATAGTCATGGTGATAGCGGGTAAGTTTCGACTAACTATAAATACCATAAATTTAGTTTAATTTCTACATTAATTTCAGTTTTTAGATGTAGAATATTATAGACGTTTTGTGTTCCGTCAAGGAATTTGTCAAAGGTCAAATGAAACAAGATAGGATTACGATGTTCTTTTATTGCAAAACAAAATACAATCACCTCTTTTTCTTCTTCTTATCGTTCGCTCTCGGCTGGCGTAGCTGACTATAAATGAATTTGTAAAAATCAAGCGCCTTCTGTTTGTCGTGCGCCGCGTTATTCCTGCACTGAGGACCGACACATCTGTTCGTGTATTCCTCGTTGACTTTGTCTGTGGTTTTTTTACGAGACGAATCCGTGCCTCGCAAGGTCTCAACGAAGTCTCTAGATGAATCGAAAACGACTCTAATAGACGTTCTATTCGTTATGTTGAAATGGCTGTCCCTAAGGAGTTCGTCCTTGTTTATAGCCGTTAACGAACTAGCGCCGCCGTCAAGGGGATCTGCCTGGCGTATTATGTAAAATGTGGACGTGGGCTCGGTGACGTCCTCGTCTGTCGTCACCTCGTTGTTCGCGAGATGCCGATCGCCGTACAACAAGCACATTATTTGAGGATCAAGGTTTATATCGCACATTCCCCTTTCTAGCAACAGCTTGACAATCTCGACGGGAAGCAGACAGGGTGCCGATAAGCACGTGTTGTTAAACGACAAGTCCAGAATTAAGCTGTTGAGTTCAGTCGGAGCATCCAAGAAGTCTATGTCGCGGCATCGGCAATCGATTTTGTTGTTTTCATACGTCACAGAGGCGCCGGCTGTCTTGCAACTAGCGTAATCGAAGACCAGCGAATGTGGTTCAACATTTTCTACGGTATTCCGGGCGAACGTGAAACCTCTTCTACCGGTATTTCTTCTTAAACACTTAACGTTGGTGAAAGCGTTGCTCTTGAGCGTGCCGAACTCGTTTCTGGATATTTCTATGCTCGAAGCTTTCAGTATCAGACCGTTGACCTGTTTGAATTTGTTACCAACGACACTCAGATTGTCCGCGGTGACATTCAACGAATTACTAAGGACGTCCCGAAATGTGTTCTCCGTGAAGAACGCACTTGTACATTGTACAGCTACGCCTTTATATCTCAAGCTTTCTATTTTGTTGTTGGCGAACGAGAACAACGTGTCCTCGTTCCCTAGTATGGCTTCTATACCTTGATTCTGAATCTCACCGATAGTCACATTCACGAACTCAACGCTACTAGCTCCGGTTACGTTGTAAATGGCCCTTGTGTTTATTGACTTTATATAGCTATCGACGACACGTATACTTTTCAGGGAGGCGGTACCGGAACACTTAACTTCGTTAGCGGTGGTCGGTGATCTGAAGAACTTCCTTGGCAAAGACACCACTTCCTTTACGTTCTCTATGGTAACTTCCGGCGGCGTTTGCACCGGGGAGTTGTTCGATAGCGAGATGAATTGGAGTTTGTCACAATCTTTTACTTTGAACTTTTGAAGCGAAGATGCCTTCTGCAATATAGGGCAGTCGAGGACCACTTTGACGTCTTTACAATTCTGGACGGTTAAACTTTTTATATCATCCGTGTAATAGTCCTTTAGGTGTATTATGAAGTCCTAGAACAAATAGTATGTTTGTAAAAATGCGTTTTCTTCATTTAGTTTAAAACAAATTAAATGTTTATTTACATATATTATTTATATATACAGAGCAGGTTCTATACGGTTCAGCGTTTGATGGATCATTTGGGATCGCTAGGTAGACTAAAAAGATTTTTTTTTAAATTGCCTTCGTAGACGAGCCTACAACCCCATACCTGATGGTGAGTGGTTATCGTCATTTATGGATGACAGCAATGACAGAGGTACAACCAAGTCGCTGTATACCGACTACCTAGTATTAACTCCTGTTTTATATAGCATCTGCCACAAATAGAGCTCTAAGGAGATTTTCGAGATAATCTTTGTCATCATAGGAGCGGAAATTACACAGAGCATGTCGAGATATGTATTTTAAATCCATTCAATAATGCTCGCTTATTAATTTCACTCCTTAGTATTTGGAGAATTAGAATATAACGGTATAACATGTCTTTTTTTTTTTTGACTAGATGTGTGGACATGTACTTATCAAAACAAGTTTGGAAAAGTTTAAGCAAATGTCTATGAGTCTCGGTAATGATTTCTAAATCGCTCATTTAATGTATATTTTTAATGATGATTAAACTTTATACGAGACAAACCAAAAGCTATAAACGGTGCATTTATAGTAAATAAAAAAATCTAGCTTAGTTTTAGAAATAAATATAGAATGAAAGTAATAAATATCCACATTACAACAAGTTTAGTTTAATTAATGTCTACAATTTGACTTCACTCGAAACTCATCTTCAATTATAACAAAAAAAAAAAACAAAAAACAATCAAAAATACTTACATTACTTTTGACATTAGCACAACTGTAAACAATGTCGTTCGATGCGAAACAAGACCAGCCAGCGTTTTGGCAACTCGTGAAGTTTATTCTAACACCTTCGGAACTTATCAGGAGAGCGTACATTAACAATATGTTAAGGTTCGTCATTATATATGAGCGCACTGCGACGTCTCATTGTTGCTCGCAATGAAGCACGTGCAATTTAATATAACAACGAAAAATTATGACCGAGATAAGGCGTCGATGTACGGAACAGAAAAGCATTGGACGCTCGGTTAAATATCACTTTATTTTTATTTTTACATCTGTCGAAAAAATGGATATTTTTTGTCAACCTTTTTGGTTGACCATCGGCACATACCTTAAGTAGACATATTTGACTAGAAAGCGCATCTAGTATAATATTTTTATTACAGTACTAAGTCACGTTACGTTTTTTTATGTCCAAGTTAAATAAAACGCGTTAGATAGCCAGAGGCTAGGATTTTATGATGTATATTTTAGTAGATTATGTTATGGATACTAAAATATAAATACGAAACAATAAAGATATACCAAATTAATCTATACAAACAAATATAATACAAAAAAGGTTTGTATGCGATGTCAAAAAAATTGGTTTTTACTAAATGAGTTTAACATTTTTACGCTGCTTACAAATACACCCAAAAATAAAAATTATATAATTTTTTTTCGTTAATCTGTGAAATGACAGATTCGATTTAGCAGAATTCTATTGGAGGAAAATAATTGGGATTCCGCACAAATCAATTAAAACTTGTGAACAAAATCCGATTTAAATAGAGAACCATTATTAACTGTGACAATCATAGCAAGACATAACCGGCTATGCTAGTCTATATCAATAGACTAAGACAAAAAAGTATCGTTTTTTTCTGTTTGTCAAATATCTTGTTTTTTTTTTGTTTGGCTCTATAGAGGAGGTAATGTTTTTTTTTTTTTTTTTTGGCCTTATTATGATACCTTTAAGCCAGTTAAAAATATTAATAGTCAACATAATAGAAATACCCAAGTTTTTTCAATACAAATAAGGATTGACTTTGTTCCAAAAAATAATAATATGATAAGCCTGTAATAAATTAAAACTTGATATTACAGTGGATATGCCCGAATTTAGATCGTTGGGGGTCACTTATGATAATAGTCGTGGACAATGATTTCAATTATTTAAAAGTTAGCCTAAACTTTTGACAGGGGAAGGGAATCGTACTAAAAAAAAGCAGGCAGTCCTAGTGATTCCTGATAAACACAAAAAAGCAATGAAATATATTTTTGGAATTTTTTATGCTATATCAAGCAGTTAAAAGTCGATTGACGTTGTTCGATCTTACATTCCGACTTTTTTTTATTTTTTTTATTGCTTAGTTGGGTGGACGAGCGTACAACGTAAATGCGCCACCCACCTCGAGATATAAGTTCTAAGGTCTCAGTATAGTTACAACGGCTACCCCACCCTTCTAACCGAAACGCATTACTGCTTCACGGCGGAAATAGGCGGGGTGGTGGTACCTACCCGTGCGGACTCCCAAGAGGTCCTACCACCATTTTTTTTTTTTTTTATTTTTTTTTTTTTATTGCTTAGATGGGTGGACGAGCTCACAGCCCACCTGATGTTAAGTGGTTACTGGAGCCCATAGACATCCACAACGTAAATGCGCCACCCACCTTGAGATACAAGTTCTAAGGTCTCAAGTATAGTAACGACGGCTGCCCCACCCTTCAAACCGAAACGCATTACTGCTTCACGGCAGAAATAGGCAGGGTGGTGGTACCCACCCGCGCGGACTCACAAGAGGTCCTACCACCAGTAATTACGCAAATTATAATTTTGCGGGTTTCATTTTTATTACACGATGTTATTCCTTCACCGTGGAAGTCAATCGTGAACATTTGTTGAGTACGTATTTCATTTGAAAAATTGGTACCCGCCTGCGGGATTCGAACACCGGTGCATCGCTCAACACGAATGCACCGGACGTCTTATCCGTTAGGCCACGACGACTACTACCAGTGACTAGGAGTCGTTTTTGCTTTAGTCGTTTTTGCTAGCTCACTAAAAAAACTTTTTAAAACGTTGTGTATTGATGCTTAGCTTGGCAAATGAATTTCGTTTTTCATTTATGTTGAAATAGTGTATAGTTGCTACTTCAGCTATGGTAATTATTTCTTTACTTTACTGGGAACCATTTTATGATGGTAGGAATAAAATTAATAATTTTAGTATAGATCGACATAGACACTACAAGACATGAGTTTTATTTGTATAGGACTGTAAAATCCTTCAAATCAGAATATATGATTGCTTCGCGACAGAAATAAGCAGCACCTAACCATACAGGCTCACAGTACGTCTTACCATCAGTAAATTCATGAGATTAGCGCATTTACAAACAGTCGAAACTTTCAAAACATTATTAGGTATTTAATCTTCGACAAATATTTGCAGAATAAATACATTAGTCTCGTTCCTATCGCGTACAATTTACATCGTAAAGGTCATGACGGCTGATAGCGAAGCGCCCACCTAAATTTTAATTATAGACCACATATGTGTATATATGTACATATAAGCTGAGTATTCGTGATAACGCTTATGTCTAGACATCGAGACCTTATTTGTTTGGAATACGGTTTAAAATTTTACGTAATTTTGTCCGCAATAAATTGATTCGAGCCGTTACCAAAACTGCTTTGTGTTCTGGAAGAACGAATCGGTGGAGAAAAATAAGGATAATTTAATTTTTAAATTGAATTCATTAATATTTATCGTTACTAATGAATTATAATTGAACAGAATGGCTGCAACGACTCGCATAATTAAGTCCATTGTTTTTCTCAATTAAATATTACGAATTCGTCTGATTATAGGATTAGCCCGTCTTAAAGAAACGGAGTATTATTCATATATACCTAGTCAGGTCATAAGTATTGTTACACAGTGAAAACTTTTCTTTTAGAATGCTGGGCCACAAAAAAGTTTATTGAATTCGAATTTCGAATTGTTCATGAAAATAAAAATGTATACTTTTAGAATTTTACTCATTTTTGAATATGGAGTGGACGCTTAAAGAAGACCGTGTTGCAGTTATTGCGTTGCATCGTTGTGGTTACGCGCCAATTCAAATTTTTAACATACTGAAAAATTTGAATATAACCAAAAGATTCGTTTATCGTACCATCAAACGATACAATGAAGACTCTAGTGTAGATGACAGGTCAAGAAGTGGTCGCCCTCGGTCTGTTAGGACTCCAGCAGTGATAAAAGCTGTGAAGGCGCGAATTCAAAGAAATCCCAAACGTAAGCAGAAACTGTTGGCCCTTCAGATGGGGTTAAGCAGAACCACGGTGAAAAGGGTGTTAAATGAAGACTTAGGGCTTCAGGCATATCGAAGAAAAACAGGACATCGTTTGAATGCTCGTCTAATGGACCTGAGACTGAAGAGATGCCGCGCTTTGTTGAAGCGGTACGTGGGAAAAAAATATCGAGAAATTCTTTTTACGGATGAAAAATTTTTTACCGTAGAAGAGAGCTACAACAAACAAAATGATAAGGTGTACGCACACAGTAGTGAAGAAGCGAGCAACCGTATTCCGCGTGTCCTACGAGGTCATTTTCCATCCTCGCTCATGGTATGGTTGGGAGTTTCTTATTGGGGCTTAACAGAGGTACATTTTTGTGAGAAAGGTGTAAAAACGAATGCAGTTGTGTATCAAAATACAGTCCTGACGAACCTTGTGGAACCTGTTTCTCATACCATGTTCAATAACAGGCACTGGGTATTCCAACAAGATTCGGCGCCAGTTCATAGAGCGAAGAGCACATAAGACTGGCTGGCGGCGCGTGAAATCGTCTTCATCCGGCACGAAGACTGGCCCTCCTCCAGTCCAGATTTGAATCCGTTAGATTACAAGATATGGCAACACTTGGAGGAAAAGGCGTGCTCAAAGCCTCATCCCAATTTGGAGTCACTCAAGTCATCCTTGATTAAGGCAGCCGCCGATATTGACATGGACCTCGTTCGTGCTGCGATAGACGACTGGCCGCGCAGATTGAAGGCCTGTATTCAAAATCACGGAGGTCATTTTGAATAAACTTTAGTGTCATAAGAATCTATGTTTTGTTAAGTTCATTTTGGTATATGAATGGTTACATAATGAATAAACTTGTTTCAATTATTTTACATTAAACATGTGACAGAATTTATGACCTGACTAGGTATCTATATTTTTACAAATAATTTAAGGTTATTATTGTGACACTCACCTGAAGGTAAATATACCACTTTAGCTCCGAAGACATTGTGCACTAGCCAAGTCCATAATCCATAGAACAACGCCATTTTGAACGATGCCCTGAATACCTGAAATTAAAGGTTACCATAGGAAAGAAAGATAAATAGTTTACTAGCAGAGAATGTGATTCGGTTAAAGCATAGTACTGGTATTATTAAAATATGATAAATCAATGGGCTCGGCAATAGGATTTTGTCTGTGTTTTGGATACTGGAAGGACCAGTCGAATTACAACTTGAAAACAACATAAAACTGCAGACTCTGATTGGTGTTGTGAAAAAAAAAAACAATAAATTTTCTACAGCATGATTTTATCACTACTTCCAAAGTAGGAGTGTAATAAGTTAAATAGTCTCTCAATTATGGGCAAAAGGGGGATTGGAAGTCAAAATTTCGTCAAAATTATTTATTTTTAACCGATACTATAAATAAATACTAGTGGTCCCGCAGTGGTCGAAATTCGACTATAATTAATTGGAATTATAAGTTTGAACATTATTATGGCTGTCAAAGACTATTATACTTCTATAATCACAGATTTCGCCAAGACTACAATATAGACAAATAATATTAAAGATAAACAATATTAACCTATTTTCAATTTGACCACAGACTTTAAGCATTAAGTAAAGTTTGACAATAATCAAAGAGATACACATATATACATATGTGTGTGTGTCAAATAGATGGCAGTGTGTGTAATGTTTTCTTTATTGATTTAATCTGTATCTTTTATGCATTATTTTAAAAAAATATTAACATTGTGCACTCCTTCTTTATATTCTCTATGAGTGTGGGAAATTTCATACTCCTTCGTCCGCGCAATTTTCGTAAAAAGGGGTACAAAGTTTTTGCTTCACGTGTTAATATATGGATAGGCGTTACTCAATTCAACTGTATTTTTTATGCATAATTATTGGGCCAATTTAAACGTTATCATGATCTGACCGGTAGTTTTTGAATAATCCTTAATTATGCATATTTAATTATCACAATAAAATATATAAAATAATAAATATATATAATAAAATATTATAATATATCATACTGTAATCCAATCGTAAGAATGGTCGGGCAGTATAATGATTTGGCTAAATGTCAAGGAAATCAGGAAAGGATCCGGAGTTTCTTTGGGCACATAATGCGATCCTCATTGCGCAAACTGGAGAAACTCACAATTCTCGGACAGATGGAGGGGAAGCGCGCTAGAGGAAGAGCGCCAGCTAGATGGGTTGACCAACTCAAGGAGGTGACTGGAGGCCAGATATGGGGAGCGGTACATATGGCGCAGAACCGGACCGAGTGGAGAAGATTGACATACAGTCACGATCCTCAACATTGAGGGAACGACCAGAAAGAAATGTCAAGGTGACCTTGATATTTTTGAACCTAGACTCGGGGATTTGTTGGATGTGTGAAGGATATCCTATTTAACAATTACTTAACAATGGCTAGTTATCAATATAATGTTTGTTTTGGTTGTATTGTTGTCTACTTATGTGGATACCGTTTTTTTGTTTTTTTTTTCTTGCAAGTCTATATACCGAGAGATTACAATGAATAGATAACTTTTGACTTAGTCGTTATTTGTGTTATTTGCGAGATAATACTGAACTCCCATGACCCGAGTTTTATGAATTAACAAAAAAAAGCAAAATACTAATCTTTCTTTTAACTGCGTAATTCTTGAACACGAATTCTTACCGTTTATGAGAATATTATGAAGCTATAAGTTGTAGTGGTATGGTAATTAGTGTGGAGCAGGTTATTCAAACAAAAATACTTCGACATCACAAATGGGTTAGTAAGCTTACGGCCCACCCATGCCACTTTGACAAAGCGGCACGACACGAGAACTCTTTCATCATGGCCGCCGGTAACTACATTCCCGATCCTAGTCGACGTCGCCCAAAACACGTCATTTCGGATCCTCCCGATCCATTAACGGTGCTTTTAGATACCTTATGCACCGGTCATCGTTCTCGTCGAACCCGTCGCTTGCGACGAAGGGCTCGACGAGCGAATTAACCCTCAGACACAGCCCACTGAGTTTCTCGCCGGATCTTCTCAGTGGGTCGCGTTTCCGACGGCAGATTCTGCGAAGCACGGCTCTTGCTAGGATTCGTGTTAGCAAAGTCGTCAGGTTTGAGCCCCGTGACCTCACTTACTAGTTAAGGTTACGCTGAAATAGCCTCTCAAGGCTATCACCTTAGGTAGGAAAAAAAAGGCCCACCCGGCATTAAGTGCTTATCGGAACCAATATCTTTGGTATTCACTCCGACAACCACGCTGACTGACTGTCTCTGGACTAGCCTTAGGAATAATGTTTACCTGGTTGATAGCGACAGAAAGTGCAATGCCAAGACGGGGTCCGAAATTCGGCTGCACCTGAGTGATCACTTCCACTGGCTTGTAGAGTGCGTTACTGGACGCTAGCAGATAGAACAGTGTCGTGAAGAATACTATCTGGAATATAAGAAAGCTTTACTATGACTTTTTCGAGTATAGTCATAACGATAATAAAATTACGGTAGTCGATTTTCTTTTTGTCATTAACTGTGGGTTGGCGATTTATAAAATTTATTTAAATGGCGTAGTCAATGACCACTTGGAATCAATTTAACCTTATGGATGTTGGCTTTTTATTGAGCGTCACCTGAGACGAAATGCAAATGATTTCACTACTCGGAAATCAAAATAGAAAATGTGCTTATTAAAATATTACATATAAATAAAATATAAGTAAACAACAGTCAAGGCTTAAAAGTGTGTAACAAGTGTGTGTGTGCGTGCATGAGTGTGTGTATACGTGTATGCGTGCATGCGTATATGCGTATATGCGTGTGTGTGTGTGCGCGCGGCCTTATCGCTAATTCATTTTTCCATTGAAGAATAACAAAAAAGATTGATCATTAAGGAAATTCGTTGTGCGGAAAAGAATAACGTCTTCTAATCACTGTTTACTTATTAGATATAATTTTTGCAAATTAATGAAATCACAAAATTGAATATTCTTTTACCAGCCAGCTCATCATCCGTCATCTGCTGAACTGAAGGAAGTATCAGGAACGAATTAAGTCTTTAGTGATATTAGAGACGTGGACTGTTCTTCTGTTTTAAAATGGCCGCGCAAACTTTATGTGACGCAGCTGACGTCATTCGAGGTAAAAAAAGAGTCAAGGAAATTACATAATAATGACGATGCTGACTTCCGAAACGGTAACTTGCTCATGGGTGGCTATTTAAAACTGAACTATAGACAGTGATTGACCACATATGACGTCATACGATATGACTGGTGTTCAAAACTGCTCATAATTGTTTTGCATTATTTTGTTTTAATTTAAATGTTGAATAAAATTGTACTTCTGTTTCATTCTCCTGCCCTTTTCCCAGTCACCTGGGGTTGGCGCAACATTACTGGTGGTAGGACCTCGCATGAGGGTAGGTACCACCACCCCGCCTATTTTTGCCGTGAAGCAGTAATGCGTTTTGGGTTTGAAGGGTGGGGTAGCCGTTGTAACTCTACTGAGACCTTAGAACTCTTATGCGGTACCACCGCCCTGCCTATTTCTGCCGTGAAGCAGTTAATGCGTTTCGGTTTGAAGGTGGGGTAGCCGCTGTAACTATACTGAGACCTTAGAACTTATATCTCAAAGATGGGTGGCGCATTTACGTTGTAGATGTCTATGGGCTCCAGTAACCACTTAACGCCAGGTGGGCTGTGAGCTCGTCCACCCATCAAAGCAAAAAAAAATTTTCTCCTTCCATACTCCTCTATCATATACCATTTCTTAGCCATATCGTCTTTCACGCAATCCATCTATTTTTTCTTAGATCTACCTCTTCATCTAAAGCCTTCCTTTCAAAAATTGTGCTTATTGTGTGTAATCGTCGAAATCCGATCCACATAATTATTTACTTACCATATTTATGAACATGTTGATAATCGCACTGCCTCCTCCGAGGAGTAATGACGTAAATGCACCCAAAGATCCGGCCAGTAACGAAACATTGCTGGCCAGCGGTGCCCATATGCTACTGGCTATAGCGCTCAGAGTACCCACGTTAGCTTGTAACCACGAAACTACACCGGAGTAGTCGAACAAACCTGAATAACGATATTAAATTGGTTTTTAATACGCTTTTATTAGCTTCAGACGTATGTATGTATGTATTTTTGTAACGGAATATTTGAACATGATTTTGACCCCCTTCAAAACGTCGGATTAACTCGAAATTTGGTATAATTATTAAGGACCGATGACAATTCAATATAAAAAAAATTTGAAAAAATTTAAATTCAACTAAAAAATGGAAAATAAATAATAGTTTAAAAAAACTAACAAAATACGCTTTTATAGAAAATCCAACTAAAAAATAGAAAATAAATTTTAATGAATTTGAATTAAAAATAGTGTATGGTATCACTAGAATTAATATTTTGATAATATCCTGAAAAGCGTATTTTGTTAGTTTTTTTTAAATATTATTTTAATTTTAATTACGGGTGCCTTAAGTTCAAACGTCGCAGCAGTTTCTTAGGACTTAAGTAAGGGGTTATCTAAGAAGGAGGAAGTTTGGAAATTTGTAACTATGTCAATTTTTCATCCAATATAAAAAAAAAAAAAATGTTTAACACATTGAACGCTTTGCGACCCAACGGTGGACCTAGCGTACTATACCATTTGAGACAAACCAAAATCAGGTAATCAGTAATCTTATTAACTTGAGATTCTCATTCTAAAATTTATAAAATGCGATAATTTGCACGGAAGATCATACGCGTTTTGTTTGATAGCTGCAATCTGTGGCTTGTAGGAAGAGTTTACGTTGGAACCCTCACGCGGCTCACGGGTGACCCTCATCGCTCGAACGGTTTAGTAAGATAAGGCTCACCACAGGTGTGAGCATCGTGGCCTGAATGAATATACTCGATTTTTCATTTGGCGTTCAACGTGTTAATTTAGTATTATGTTTGATAAATATGCAGAAAAAAAAACGATATTAAATTGTTATGGAGGAGCGTGCGGCTACTGGCACCAGCAGCTCTAGGGACACAGCTAGTATATAAGTTCTTACTCGATGAGTCGGATACGTTGTTGACGAAGTTATCCCACGAGTCTTGTATGGCGGTACTATCGACTTGGGGCCCGACCGCCGTGGCGAAATGTCCCGACGCCCAACTCTGATAAACTCTATCCCAAATCTCCAAAACTTGTTGTTCGACGCGTGATACTTTCTCTGGGTCGCCTTCCTTCAAGATGTTTTTAACCTGGAAAATTATCGACATAGACAATACGAATTAAAAAAAAGTACAACATTATAAATATTTGTTTGAACTTACGTGTCTCTGTATCTGTCCAATCGGAAGCAAATGATAAAGATAATACAATAATTTTGCATTAAACTAATCATTAGGGTTCGGAAATAAATAAATCAATAAGCAATATGGTAAGTCTACTAATAGCAAAAATTATCCATTTACAATACTAAATAATAATTACAATTATCTACGAAAAAATACTAACGGTTGTCGATATTCCTTCCCTTCCGTACGTATACGCGTCATCGATAAGAGAGTCGAGTTTCTCTTCCCATCCCTCGGGCAGATAGTTATGCAATACACTATTCTGAACATACGTACTGTTAAGAAGACTGCCGCTTAGTTGTACCACAACTATGGCTTCCGAATATATCTACAATAGAAAAAATAAGATTATGAATTGATTTTTTTGAAATGATTTTTTTATTGCTCACACATGCATAGTCTTTAACCAAACCTATAGATATCACACAGAGAATTTCGCTTCCCACCTTGAGAGATGAGGTCGGAGACCTAATTGTATTGTTTACCTGCTATTTACCCTTCAAAACGGCACGCATGTCTGCTTCGTGGCATTAATTGACAGGATGTTCGTACCTACCCGCATGGGGGTACAATAAATCCTACTACCAGTAAAATGAACTTATTTTTATATTATTTGATATACGGTATAATTAGTTTTTCCTTATTTCAAATTATATTGTACTTAAGTAACATTAATTAGTGACTCCAAAAATTTTAAACAATGTTGTTGACTTCTAAAACATATTTTCAACAAAGCAATCTATAAAATATAAATTACCTGTATACAAATAAAAATGGTTGCTACTGTAAGAAATAGTATCAAGCCAATGATTACAATGCAACTGGACACAGTATCTACAGAGCTATATGCCATATCTCTGAGGCTTGTATTGCATATTGACATCATTTTACCGACTCCACGTATATGTGCTGGTATTAGAGCAGTCTCCCTACAAAAAAAAACATTCTGTGATATCAATGGATATAAAAATATATTTTTGTGCGTCTACAGATTTTGGTCAAAATATATTGGTAGGGAGGTGGCCATGAGTGATCTCAAATGACAAGTTGTAAGGAATAGTTTAGGGAACTATATAAGGCGAGGACATAGGCTCGCTATCTTAATCTCATAACGTAATTGTGGTAGAAGATCTGGTGAATATGGTAATAGATCAGTGTACTTAGTGCGAGTTTTTTAACGTTATCGATAGCGTAAAAGTTAACTCAAATTTGTATGAAGTTGAAACGTTTGCCTAGGTTTGCCGCTAGGGGCGCTGTTCCAACTGCATACAACTTTAAGTTAACTTTTATGCTATCGAGAACTTTAAAAAACTCGCACTAAGCACATTACACATCACAGTTTCATATAAATATGTCAGATAGCCTACAAAATAATTCTATTTTGGATATCGTAAAATTAAACATGAAAATTTATATTAAATGTGTTGTATTTACCTATTATTCCACCAAGCTTTTATCTTCAAAGCCACATTGTTGTACTGATTTTCAAAGAACAACCATACTCCGAAATAATCCAAACCAATCTTCATGAAGTGTATAACTAAAAACACCAAAACTAATGGCAGTAACCATATGTTCTTCCAGACCAACATACAGAGGAAACCGAAGAAAAGCAATTTGAAATACAACGCTGTTTCTTCGTCATTGTCGAAGTTATTCTTCATGTAATAATCATCGAGCGATTTGTGTTTCATTGATGGCAGGAAGCGATATTCTTGTTTAACTTTGCCTGTACCCGACAGTGGCAATGCGGACAATGTTCGTGTTTTATACAATATTTTCGGTGGTCTTGGAGGACATTGGCTGGGTTCATTGCTGGTCCAGCTTCCGCTTTTGGGTAACGTTTCTGGTGTACCGGGAGAAGGGGTCTCCTTATCCGGGGTCCCTTCAGTTTCACTAGCAGAAATTTGCGCACTATCAGATTTACTGTCTTCTGTGTTAGTTTCTTTCTCTCTGTGACTGTTTGTTATAACTCTGTGTATTGATATTATGATCGATGCTTCAGGATCTGGAATGTTTATTCAATGATTTTAAATGCATTTAATGCTTACCTTGAAACATCAGGTCAAAGTCACCCATAATGAACGAAGAACAAGTGCTGGTAGTAAGTCTCAGCTGACTTAATTGGGGTAATTATTAAAATTTGGAAATATTACCAGTTGAAATTGGTACCACTGGTTGCCCAAAGTAATTTCTTAATGGAAGACGTTCATATATACTCAGTATGTTTTGTAATAGCTCACCCTTTAACAGGATTTTGTTGTGAACATCCAGAATCTCCATTATAAAGCCAGTTATACATATAATTTGGAGAAAAATGAATGTGTACACTTGGATGGAACCCGTTAAACTAGCCATAAAGCTCGTAATTACGAGCCAAAGTAGTTGTGACGTCACTCGGAACATGTTCTCCCTTTGTGGTGTCCATAATGTGTAAACGCTGATGATGTAGGCCAAAACTATGGTTAGAGTCTGAGAAAATAATTGTATTCTATTTGTACTGGGAAATATCAGTTACTAATTAATAGTCAGTGAATTTAATTTTTTATAATTTACTAGTTAGATTAACTATAGTAGAATTATTTTGTACGTGCAGTTTGGGTCATAAAACATAGCCCGGCTAGGGCGGTGAGCATGTTGTGCGGGCGCAACGCCATTATCGATAAAAAAAATTAGTCATCGAAGACAGGTACACGGCGGCGCGGGGTGGTATACGTAGGGTGGTGAGACATTGTTATGTTAAGAGTCATTTGTACTTACCTGGAAATTATAGTACATTATGTCGAAGAATAATGTGTTTTTATGCATTCGTTCTCTGAATTTCTTTAGTGACACAATGGCTACTCCTTTGTTTTGTATCAAAACGGCAGAATTTATTCAAAATAATATTTGCACGTGTTGTTATCAACAATGTGTTAAAAATTTTCACTGAAATAAGAATAAATCCCGAAAAGTTACAAAGTGTTAATTTCTGCCGTTCTCGTTAACTTGCTGCCGCGATATGTGGCGTAAGTGTTCGATTAGTGATTCTTTCTTTCATTTTTATCACTAACCCACAAAATGACAAAACTAAATACACTATCGATAACGCTTATCGACAACAATAATGCGCATCACTATTCCCGTCCATAAGGCTCGTGAGTGGAAGAGAGAGCGAAATACTCGCTTCACCGCACCGATTTTTTATGTCCCAAACTGCACGAACAAAATAACTCTACTATAGTAAAAACTTAGGCCACCAGTAATCTCTTCATCCCAAAAATAAAATTACCTCCTAATGAATGGTTTTAGGAATACACAGAGGACAAACAATCAATCAATTTTTTTTTATGTATTTGCAATTCATTTAAAATCTTCATTTTATATTCATAATTGTATACAGATAGTGAAAAGGTGAGTAGAAAAGTTTTTTCTACTAAGTGTTTATTAATTCATAGCTCTCCTGTTGTTAAGTGGTTACAGGAGCTCATCAGCATCACAAATTTAATCACACAATATCCTCAATTTATGTCCCAATCCTAATATTTCATTGTCCTACTCATTAAGCATAAACGCTTCATTGCTTTGTGGCAGATTTGAATGTGTTCACAATAGGTTCACAATAGGCCGTACCCTTAAGAAACAATATGAAAACAGATGTCTTTGCTTACAGTCAAAGGAGTCAGAGTCAGTTTATGTTAGGCAACATTTAGTTTTTTACATTATTCGGCATTGTACTTACAATATATGAGGTGCAGATGCTTATTAGCATTTTGGTGGAAAAGCTAATGAAACTGATCAACTGCCAGAACAGACAGGATAAACCTCGTGGTATAGAATCATACAACCATGGCAACACAAATATTGTAGAGAGTAGCGTAATTACAGTCTGAAAATGAAAAAAATAGCTTTTAATTCACTAGTCACATGATTTAATTGTTTTGATAACAACAAAAGAATTTATAATATTAAGTCTATACTAATATATAAATCTACAGTGGTTTTTACGGACGTTCCGTTATAACTACTGAACCATGCATCCGATTGACTTGGTATCCATGTAGAAAATGCAAGTACTTAATGGATAGGCTAATATTTATACCAATGTTGGACTCCCGACACCAGTTGCGGGGGCGTTAATGATGAGAATCTTTGTGGGGGTGAGAAATAATAATGTTAATTTTAAATGCCCAGTGAAGCAGATGGGTATAGCTAGTTTTTTTATAATTTTAAATCAGAAATTTAGAGATCACTGAACAATAATCTAATATTCAGTATTAACAGTAGTATAACTCTACTGTACACTGACAGACATTCTTTAAATCTTAAACAAGGGCATAACAATGGATGGTGGTTGATGTCCTAACTGATCACGGTCCTTCTAACAACCATCTATAAGCTATTGGCATTACTGGTAGTCTTCAATGCTGAGCAACATGCTGACAGATAATATTGTTGCCCGCATACCAATGCAGTATCAGTTCGTAAACCAAGTTTGTTGACCGCATTAGAGGATTCATTGACTCCTTAGAGGAGTTGCAGTGCCAGGACTGGATTTGCCACCAAGACAGGAAGAGGCACAAGGTCTTTGAGTTGTAGAAACTAGTCCTCGGTCAATTAAGCTCAGTTACACTGATTCACTTAATTCACTACACTTATTTGTACCCACCCCACCAAAAATGAACAAATCTTTTTTATGCTTAAAGAGTTATGTAGTTTCTTATCTGAAAATTATTCTAAAGAAATAATATATAACATTATGTGATAACAAGAACAGGTATTGCCATATTTAAGTTAAAAAAAAAACATTAAGTTTACCTTGTAGTGCTCTCTAAATTGTTGTCCAATTGTGTCTGAAGCGAAGTTAACAACATTTATTGGGATCACCATCAAACCGACTATCACTGACGTGTCAGACTTCTCCAGATCTTCGAACCACGACTTGAGTTTTTTCGAAATTTTATATTTGAAAGGGTGCAGTATTGAACCGACTAATAGAGCCCAAAATAGTGGTTTGAAGAATGGTTCTAATATTAGGAATAGAACGTATACCGCGGCGCAACATATTGTGAGTATGAAAAGGGCAAAAGCATTATAAAACCCATGCTTCATAGGCTTTTCATTGCCTTCAGTTATACCACCCAGGATATTGAAAATATTTTCAAAAGGTGACTGCTGCATGGCTGTATTAGTACTCTCAGCAGATTCCGAAGAAAACTACTATTATTAAATCACAAGAAAGCCATAGGTTGGTAAATTATTGTTTTTGAAGGTGTACATAGTCCGAGGATAAGTGAGATCATTTATTTTATTTTTGGCGATGTATATTGTACGCCGAGCCCCGAATAACTAGATAGTGGTACTGTTTTACAGCTTGACAGCAGGATAGCTGTATAAGTAAATGCATAAGAGTAACAGTGACGAAAGCGATTGTTATGAGTAGTTTCATTCTGTCATTTCTTTCAGCTAGATCTACACACCAGTTTCATTTATTCTGTCGATTTTTTTTGCTATTTGATTTTGATCCTTAAACAAGGGACATAAAAAGATAGAATCATTGAATCTTAATCGTTTTCTTCCTAAAATGAGATGCAAAGGGGTTTTAATTTAATGTCATTGTAATGTATTATGTGTCGTCATTCTTTTTCGATTATGAGTCAACGATTATTAATCAGATTATATTACTAGATAATTTCTATTACTATTATTAAAGACTTACTATTATACACTTTATGTTAATGTACCCATAGACATAATTTTCTTATGGTATCATCTAATTTTTATGTCATATCGATTTTTATTTTTCTTAGGATTATCAGGTCAACATTTTCAAGCCCGTTTTATTATTTAAGCTTTTTAAAGGAAATAATTTAAGAATAACGGAACGGAATTTATTATCTGTCATTAACCGCAAGTAGGAATAGTAAAAATCGCAAACTCCAATTAATGCGTGCAGCTGCAGTAGACATTATTTTCTACTCCGCGCCCCCTCTTTCTCTCTCTCTATCTCTCTCTCTCTCATATACAAAATGTGACACTGAGATACTGAGACATCAATTGATTTCAAATACCGAATCTAAACACCATGGTCTAATAAACTAAACTGAAAAAGATTTAATCTAAGTTTTGGCGGGAAATGACATAGATTTTCTACCGATTTATTCGAAGTCTTACAGTCCAAATTTGGTTGTTCGGAACTTGCATCTATTTATAAGAGTCGCGGTTCAAACTTTTGCCATTGTATTGTTATGCCGATCAGAGTAACGTCACTTGAAAAATATAAAAAAAAAAAAAATCGAAGCAACTGGAACAACTCTTGAATGTTCTGAAACATTATAGACATAGTCGAAACGAGTATAGGTACCTACGTGACATAGACGACATGAAGAAAGCTATTTTCGTAGTGAAGCGACGGACGGATCACCACAAGAAAGCCAAAAAGTAAATTAAAATAGTGAAGTCTACCCTTGATTGACGAAATAAATAAATTGAGTTTTAATGAGGTTTTTTTTTATTATTTTTATTTTTTTATTTTATGATTGAAGGATTACTGGTGGCCCGGAGGCCTTTCCAGTTTCACCAGGACAGGTGGGCGAGCAAAGGCTCAGCCAGGAGGGGTGGGATTTGCTAACAGCTACCCGAGCGCCTCCGAAGGAGACCTAACAACTCAAGAGTAGCTGCTTCGCGAATGAATCTACTACCGGATCGGAATCGCGACCCGCTGAGAAGATCCGGCGAGAAACTCAGCGAGCTGATTCATGGGTTAGGTTGCACGGCGAACTCTTTGTCGAGTTCGACGAGTACGGTTACCGAGGTCCCTAAGCCTGCTCCTAGAGCTGAAGGCGTCTACTGCAAACGTTATTGGATCTGAGGGATCCGTAAGGACGTGTCTAGGGCGTCGACGGTAACTGGCTCCTGCATGATCAGGATTCGGGGAGTAGTCAGCGGCGGCTACGATAAGGCGATTATCATGACGCATAGCCTTATCGAAGTACCGTTCCTACGCTGACTTCATGTATTTCTGGATAGATTCGAGGCCCAGGTCGTCGTGTAGGTCAACGTTCCTCACGAACCACGGAGCTCCGACGGCTAACCTGCAAAAGCGGGATTGTAGAGATTGAAGGGTGTCTATGTGTGTGCGGGCCGCGTGAGCGAACACCACACTCGCGTAAGTCATGACGGGCCTTATGCAAGTTTTGTAAAGTGTCACCTTGTTCCGAAGGGACATTTTACTCCGCTTACAGATCATGGGGTAGAGTCTACCGAGAATAAACGCGGCACGGTCACGGACTGATTTTATATGCGGGCGGAATGTCATCGATGCATCCAGGGTAACGCCCAGGTACTTGACCTTCCTGGCCCAGGGTATGGATTGACTAAAGAGAGTAATCGGGGGTGTGAGATTCCTCCTCCTAATACGGGAGGAAATCCGTGTGGAGCTTCCCCTCTGAAATAGCACCGCAGTACTTTTCACTGGTTTGATGTCTATGCGTCATTTTCGGAACCACTGTCCTAGGGCTAGGGCTGCGCTCTGAAGCTTCTTCGCGATTAGGGACTTGTTTCTACTGGAATAGTAAACAGTCGTGTCGTCGGCGAATAAAGCTAAATGGGTCGGCGGCGACCGGGGAATATCGTTAACGAATAAGCTAAATAGGAGGGGTGAGAGGACAGAGCCTTGCGGGACTCCAGCTGTGAGAGGTCGTGGGGAGGAGCGGGTTCCCTCGACTCGATATCGAAAAGAGCGGTTCGACAAGAAGTCCCGTATGATGAGCACGAGACTATCCGGCACGCCCATGTTGAATAGTTTGAAAATCAAACCGTTGTGCCAGACTTTGTCGAACGCTTTTGCGACGTCGAAGAAGAGAGCTCCCGTGTATAACGGTTTTGGTCGATTAAGCCCCACAAGAATGTGCTCCGTGAGGCGGTGCACCTGTTGAACGCATGAGTGATTTGTACGGAATCCGAATTGTTCATCGATGAGAATGCCCTTGGATGAGACGAAGTCTCTGAGGCGTTTGTAGAGCAGACGCTCATACAGTTTGCCTAAAGACATGAGGAGGCTAATCGGGCGGTAGCTCGTCGGATGATTTTTTGGTTTACCGGGTTTATGTATGCCGATAACGTCCGCTTCTTTCCACACCGCGGGAAAGATACAGTTCGCCATAGCGGCATTGAAAATAGATGCCAACATCACGATGAGTTGGACGGGTAGAAGTTTAATAACGCGGTTGGATATACCGTCGGAACCGGGAGCCTTGCGAGGACGTAGGTCTTTGATCAAGTCTTTAACTTCCATCGGGGTGACGGGTGGTAACGCGTCCGAGGGTGGCAAGGAGACTCTGCGTTCTACCTCACTGTCTACTAATTCTACATGAACAGGGTCCACGGATTGAGTGCTGGGCGTGCACTGGGTTTGCAATGTATCGGCCAGCAGCTCTGCTTTTTCATCATCATCGAACGCCGCGAGTCGGCCTGAGGGGCCTACGAGGGGGGCATAGTTACTACCGTATCCGATTTGAGAGTACGAGCTAAGCGGTAGTAAGACCTTTGAGAGGGCGCGAGTCTTTCTAAGAAATCAGACCATCTGGCATCTCGGACTTCGGCGATGCGAGACTTTACGTCGCGTTGTAGGGCACGCATTCGAATCCGATTTTCCGCGGTAGGATACCTGTCGTAGGCGCGTATCGAGGCGTTCTTAGCTCTAAGGAGTTCCCTAATATCGTCGGACAATTTGAAGCGGTGAAGGAAGTCCTCCGCTACAACTTGTTTCGATGACCTATCTAATGTCGAGGTGATGTGTGACGTTAAGATGTCTATGGCTTCAGCGGTATCCTGAGGAGACGGGGTAGAGTCCGGGCTAAACGGGAGCGATGGTGGATCAGATTCAGCCAGGCTGATGCCCAGCGTGTGCCAATCCACCACAGTCCTCGTGACGGGAACGGAATCGGGAGCGCGACCGAGCTTCATAACGACGGGACGGTGGTCTGAATCTAACTCTGAAACTACTTCGATCGAGTGTAAGCGCAGAGTTACGTTTTTTAATAACGCTATGTCGAGTATATCCGGGCGATGCGCGATATTTAGCGGGTAGTGAGTCGGGGTTAGCGGAGCGACGATATCGAAGGCGAGATCATCGACTAACGCGAGATGAACTGAGTTCCACCTGATGTGTTTACAATTTAGGTCGCCCGCCAGAATGACAGAGCTCCCCATGCCGAGCAGCGCCTCGATATCACTGCTTAGAACGATCTTATCCGGTGGAAGATAAACGGACGCGATAACGATCGGCGGGTGTCCCGTCAGTGAGATTCGGCACACTGATGCTTCGATATTAGCGAGCGCGGGAGGATCGAGCGGGACGCAATGCAGGGCTCTTCTATAGTAAATGACGGTACCACCACCACGAGCAGAGAGCCTGTCGTTCCTGACCATGTTATAGTTCGCGATTTTAGGGTCACGGCGCGCGGGCTTAAGTAGGGTCTCCTGCACTAAAAAGATATCAATTTGATGGTCACGCAAAAAGTCAGAAACCTGATCACGTTGATTTGCGAGACCGTAAGCGTTAAAAAATCCTATCGTTACGGATAGGGGCTTTATTCTACTTATATACGCCATTGATTACCGGCGGAGTGAGGGGAGGACGTACGTATTTAATGACGCGTATACGTCGGCGTATTCTTGCACAACGGCGATAAAGTGTTGTGCAGTGGAGGCAGCGCGAATGGCGTCGCCCAAAGCGTTAACGCGCTCAAAGTTGATCGACTGAAAGAAGTCGATCGCTAAAGCGAGATTTTCGGACGCGGTCGGAGGGCAAGTCGCGGGAGAGGGACGAGTCGCGGGGGCGGGACGAATCGCGGAGGAGGGAGGTGTAGCCGTGTTCGTGTACGGCAGCGGTTTCGCCCAAGCCGAGACACTGGGCACCGGCGCCGGAACGAACGCTGGCTTAGCCTGCGACACAGAGGGTGCCGAGGCTTTGATGTCTGGGCCGGAAGCTCGGAGGCGGTTTTGGCAGGCGACGCGTCGATTTATTTTAGGGGCTCGGGGGCATCCGCGGTAATTTGCGGGGTGACCCTGTGTTCGACACAGGACGCAGCTAGGCGGTTCCGTCGCGGTTTTTTGATCGCGAGTGCATAGGGCCGTGGCGTGATCGCCTAAGCACTTGACGCATCGGGGGCGCGCGTGACAGTTACGGGAAGAATGCCCGTATAATTGGCAGTTATGGCACTGGCTAGGTGTGCCTTTCTTGTGTGGGGTTTCGACTGCGATTCCGGAAAGGCTACAGACCGTTCGGATGTTGAATATTTGCTTACCCTCGGGGGTAGGCTGGAGGGCGACGAGAACCATATTATATGGCTCCCTTCCGCGGCCTGTATGCATGCGGTGTACGGAGTTAACCGGTAGGCCTTGTTCGAGAAGGTCGGCCTTAACGAGCTCGGCATCCAACTCTTTAGGGATGCCACGTATAACGGCACGGAGTTGGCGCTCCTCCTGGAGCGTATACGTGTGGAAACTTATACGCTCCTTACGGAGGTAAGAAGAGAGGGCCCTATGGTCGTCGGGTGTTCGAACCTTAATTTGAATGCCGTTCGCGAGGTTACGGGCATTCGTGAAATTGATATTTTTGGCCTTAAGGGCCAGGGAAACTCGTTCCCAAGCTGCCTTCTCTTGAAGGATTACCGGGGGAGGGGTCTGGGTTTTATTTTGTGCCACCGGACGCGGCGACGGAGTGGCACGGGCTGGAGGCGCAACGGGAGTCTGAGGGCGGGGGCGCGACGCGTTCGCGGCTTTGCTAATTTTAGCGGCCGCGGGAGCTCGAGACTCCGCGGCACGCTTCTTACCCTTTTGCACCAGGGTGAATCCATCCGTCGATGAGGCGGGGGCGAGGTCGACCTCCATCTCCGAGTCAGAGTCGGAGGACGAGGAGGCGGGCGCAGGTGACCTACGAGTAGGTGTTTTGGAGGGTGCGACGGAGGCCGCGGATGATCGCGCTGCTGGAACGGTGACCACGGCGGACGACGCAGCAGTTTTACTCGCCAGTATAGGCGACGCGGGAACGGCAGGCACGACGGAGGCTGCGGTGCTCGATGCAGAAGCTTTGCACGCAGGTACAGGCGACGCAGGAGCAGCGAGCTCGGCGGAGTCCACGAGAAGGCTCGCGGTGTGATCGGCCTTGAAGGCCTGAAACTCGGAAGTGAGCTTTGGGTAGCGAAGCCGGAGAAATTCCGCAAATACAGCGTCCATGATGGCTACGTGCCCAGGTGGGGCTACCCTGGGTCTTAGAAAACACTCGCCTTGCGGCGAGGCCCCAACTTCTCGGACTTGAGCGGTTCTATTGAACACAGGTGGCGATGCGGCACGATTACTACAGGACAAAGAAAAAAACACAACAAAACGGAAATAACAAAAAGAAACAAAACAATTAAACACTTCCAGGAAGACAGTTTGTCGGCAGATGTACCACGAACACAGAAATAACAAAAGGAAACAAAACAATTAAAAACTTCCAGAAAAAACACTTGGTCGGCAGATGTACCACGAACACAGGCCGCGCGAACAATGGCCGGGCTAACAAAAGCCGGGCGAACAAAGGCCGGGCAATCGAGTGGTCGATGAGCACGTCCGCACGTGACGGGTGCCTCTATCGGAATGATTTTAATGAGGTAAAGGTGGACAGGAAGTGTGGGTAGGCTTCCCGCAAGGTGGACCGGCGACTTCTTCAAAATTACGGGAATCCGCTGGATGCAGGCAGTGCAGAGCGTTATGGCGATGCGTGGGAGGTATTTTCCAAAAGCGGATGTCTGTGGGCTGAAAGATAGAAAGATAGATAGATTAATAAGTAATTCGGTGAAGAGGTTTTATTTATCTTGAGCCCCGGCTTGTACATTTCGAAGTACAGTTTTTTTCATACTCATTACACATTGTTTTATATTAATGTATGTATGTTATATATTAAAATCGTATATTACGCTTTTTTTCCATGTTCATTTTCAAACTGTTGATATTTAATTTTTAATTTTATGCTTAGAAAGGCCATACAAGTACATGCGTAGAGGTTAGAAGGCGGACATTTGTATGTTGTTTACAGTAACAAAAACTTCAGAGACGGCTAATCATGCGACGTTGCTGTTAATCGCTGGTCACTAATACTGGTGAGTATTAGCAAAAATAAAGGGTGTTGTTATTTTATAAGAAATGTGTTTGACATTTGCAAGATATGCAATAAATTGTAATTTTTTTCTTTGTATGATAAATTAAAAACAGCCCTTCAAATTTTCGTTAGACTATAGATTAGCACGAACATTGTGATTGAGTTAATAAGTACCTATCTTCGTCAGGTTAGAGCCCCGTGAACTCATCTACTCTGTAAATCTAGTATAACCCCTCGAGGTAGGTAGAATAGGTAGAAAAAAAAAACGAAATTAAGAGATTTTTATCGCGTCCGTGGTACAAAATAGCAGGACACTTGAAATTCCGATCAAAGTTGATCTGCTATAAAGCGTCGTAGCAGAGCCGCAAGATATTTATTACTCTTCAACGCATTCGTCATTTTTCACATTCAAAAATCTGTTACGGGCTTGCGTCACATTCGAATCACGAGTCTTTTGAGTGAGAGATTCGTTCGGGCTTATATAATAAACATCTCGAGTTAATGAATGTTTGACGTGTTCAAATAATGTATTATTCTTCCTTTTTATTAACCCTTGTTTGTGCACGGCTACCCTCACCATGCAAAAACATTAAATAAATGAATGATTTTTACATTTTTTTAAGGCACGCAGACGCCTATCGTTTCACCAATATATCCTCTCTTGAGGAATGATTTGCAATTTCCATGGCTTACTCGGAGATCGAGCTAAAAAAAATTTCATCACGGGAGTGACTAGTCAAATTTCAACAGCATTATGTAATGAAATACGACTAAAGGACATTATAATGGTATAATAAAATTAATTTCATAATTAATTTCGTAAATGGAACTATTAAATAATAATTGTTGTTCAGTTTATACAGTTCCGAAAAATATACTTAAAATATTCCGATATTTGCGGGGTGACAACAATGTGTGGGCTGCAAATTGCGCTTAAATAATAATAGTAGTACTATTTTATTTGGATCGGCTTGTCTTGTTAGATCAGCTATTATTTACTGTGATATCACAATCGAATTTAAAAACTCAAATAATTTAAGGCCGGTTGCTACCTACCGTTCATGTACCATGTAATAAATCCACCTATGGCATCTAGCTCATTTTTATTATTGATTTAAATTTAAATATGTACAGCATACGCATGCCTAAAGTTGTAATCCGTATAGATGCGAAGTAGCTGCCCTTAAGCTCAAAGGTTTTGGGAGACGCTCGGACAGTTATTGGAAATCTCCTCATCTCCCACTCTTCTAAGCGGTGGAGCTCTCCCACAAGTTGTGGTAAAGCAGGAAAGGTCTCTGTGCCACTAGCAATTGTTCCAGCCCAAAAAAAAGACTTCATCACGGCTGTAATAGACCGGACTGTGGTACCATGCGGACTGTCAATACAGTCCACTAAAAGAAATCGCGTAAATCGTTTTTTATTTATTTATACACATTGTCATGTAAATCTGTGAAGGTAGAAGATATTATATGGATCTAAAAAAAACCAGCATAGGTCCCTGTCGTTATGACCAGAGTCAGTTACTCATTCAGTGAGTGCGCTTTCTGTTTTTGACTGCTGTCAAAACTTGTTTTAAACTACGCTAGCTTGATTAATTCCGGTAACCAGGAACATTTGTGTCATTGAAGTAAGTTGTTTATTTTTGTGGCCAGATTTCGTCACATTACAGTTAAATATTACTGTTTATGTGTTTTTTAAGTCGGCATGGCCTAAAAGATAAGTCATCCGGTGCGTTCATATTGAACGGTGCGACATTGCCCATGTTCGAATCCCGGAGGCAGATATCAATTTTTTTAATTTTCTTTACATAACAAATATTCACGATCAACTTTTATGGTGAAGCAGTACCTAATGTGTTTCCCTTTCAAGGGTGCAACAGCCGTTGTACTGTAAAACCTGCAAACGTTTTTTTGTCGAATATTTCAAATATAATTCTGTCACCTCCAAATGTCTTCAAAAAGTACTGAATAAAAAAAGGAAATCGGTTGACAAACAGAGGAGAAAATGATACTTAACCGTCTTTTGTTTAAGTATTTATTTACAGTTTATTACAAAGATCATACAATAATTTATGTCAACTTTAAAGGTCCACTTAAATAAATGTAAATATAAAAGATACGTTTAATTATTGCCTTACAAGGTTTACAAATAAAATTTGTAACTATTCCAACATATAATATAAAAATAAATAAAAAGTAACAGAACATTAGTTATGGTTTCATATACATAATAATATGTAATCGATTTCGACATCATTCTGATTAAAATACAAAAACAAACAAAATTTAGCTTACGATTCTTTTAATATAAATAGAGTCCAAGAAGTTCATCCACGTTAACAATAGGTCAGTCATCAACAAATTTACCTTTAGTATTCTGGGATGCACATACCTCCAACCATAATTGATCCCTCGGGGCAATTGCCTGGCCTTAGAACAAATTCGACTCGCGTTGTCCAACTTTTCTCGAACAATACGGCTGTGTTTGAGGTTATTGACGATTTAGAGCCCGCTATCAAACTGCGACTCTCCTCTACCGACACCAGTAACAAGCACATCATAGCAAAACGAAATACATTGATCGGAGACATGTTGTTTGTCGCAAATCACAGCAAGATAAATGACGCCGAGAATTGTGATGTGTTTTTTATACATATACCGTGTAGGATACGAAGCTGTCGATAATATTAAGATAAAGTGTTGATATTGAAGAGTTTTGCGAAAGTAGGTTTCCGAGAATCATTTTATCTTATAAATTAATTTTATTCATAATTAGTAGCACAGGATTTATTTTTTATTCCGGGACCACTTTATGGATTTTTTGTTTTTCCGTAACGCGGTAATGATTTAATTACTTTTTATTTATATACGGGTTAGCTTAAAGAATATATTTCACGGAATAATCGACCCTACAATTTTCTCTTGAGTCATGCTTTTTTTTTGGTATTAGACGCATAACGTGGCGATTAAAATAATTAAAATTACAAACAACAATAATTATAATCACAGTTGATAAATTTAGTATAAATTTCAAGTTATTCTTTTCTTTTTATCCTAGTAGACCTTTGATTATATACACGATATAATCAAAGTAGTAGACCTTGAGGGGTCATACTAGATTCATCGAACAAGTAGGTGAGCTCACGGGGCTCAAACCAGAAGTGTTGCTAACACTAGCCTTGCTAACACTAGCCCTAGCAAGAGCAGTGCTTCCGCAGAATTTACCACGGGATCGGAAGCGTGACCCACTGAGAAGATCCGGCGAGAAACTCAGTGGGCTGTTGTCTGAGGGTTAATTTGCTCGCTGAACCTTTCGTCAACAACAACAACATTAACATCATTGAATCTACAATTACGATTATGGCTAGCTCAATGCCCGGTAAATTAAATTAAATCATATACATTTACATCGGTCTTGGGCAGTTTGTTCTAGCTCCTCCTACGTCATGCCCAATACATCTAGCCCCTGCTCCACCGAGCGACGCCAAGTTGTTCTGGAGCGGCCTCTCTACCTTTTGCCAGACACTTTTCAGGTCAGTGCTCTCTTTGATAGATGGGTGTCGGGCTTTCTCAATATGTGACCAACCCAATGCCACTTCCACATAAGGATCTCCTTCTCCATTGGTGCCTGCTTGGTGATCCTCCACAGCTCTTTGTTAGTGAAAGTCTCAGGCCAAAAGATTTTCAAAATCTGACGCAGGCACTTATTCACAAACACTTGAAGTTTTTTTTTGCACCGGACGTCTTACCCTTTATTTAGGCCACGACGACTTTCATGTCCGCCTCGGTGCCTCCCCTATCGTCCACAATGCTGCCCTGGTAACAAAAGCTTCCTACCTGTTCGATGTGCCTCCCTTTGATCAACATAGGAGCCGAATCAGTGGTATTTAGGCGCATTTCTTTTGCTGATTGCTTTTTGCTTTTGCAGCTTTGCTGATTTATGTAACTCTGACATGTTTCCAGAATATGCCGCCAACTCTGCTCTCTGTGCTATAGCTTCCGTCCAAGTTCGTTTGTCTTTCTTTAGGTTGAGTTTGATCTTTGACTCACAAATTAGAAAACTCACAAGATAAGTGAAAGGGAAATTAAAAAAAATAATCTGGAAAAGGCATAATGTTGCAACAAAAATAATACACGTTTTGAAGTTTAAAATATTAAAATTTTTAATATTATGTGTTCCTAAAACAACATTTGAATTCTTGGATTTGAATTCTTAAAACAACATTTGAATTCGTACTTGGAAAGAAGGTTGAAGCTCAACCACAATTTAAGAAAAGTAAGTAGTTGAAAGAGTATTATTTATAACATGTACAACTTATTTAAATTATAAATAAGTATTATACGGTATATACTTAGTCTGGCCATAAATACTGTTACAATTAAAAATAAACAAAATATTACATTTGAATTTGGAATCTGTCATTTTTATATAATTACTCATTGAGTTTTCTCATTTTGGCGAAAATACATTGTACAATACTTTGCGATATTAAAATGGAGTGGGGTGATAAAGAGAACTGAATCGCTGTGATTGCATTACACAAAGTAGGTATGGAGCCAAATGCAATTTTTAAAACTCTCCATACGCTGGTATTAGTAAAATGTTTGTGTACCGGGATATTAATAGGTGCAATGAGACCTCCTCTGTTTGTGACAGAAAAAGATCTGGCCGTCCACGTAGTGTTCGTACGAAAAAGGTGGTCAAAGCAGTAAGGGAAAGAATTCGAAGAAATCCTGTCCTAAAGCAAAAGATTTTATCTCGGGAGATGAAGATAGCACCTAGAACCATGTCGCGTATTTTAAAAGATGACTTAGGGCTTGCAGCTTATAAGAGACGTACTGGTCATTCCACCCACCATGCCACTTCGAATAAGCTTATTAGGTATACTTTAAATTATTTTATATTTATGTATTAAACTAACACACTGTAAAAGTAATAAATGTTATTTGCCATAGAAATTTTTTTGTTTTCCTTTGTAGCAGTATTTATGTCCAGACTAAGTATACTCGTAATATAACCTATGACCTGGTTATCATAAGACTCCCATAATACTTAAGTTTTCCAGTTTTTTACAACATTTACTTATCAATAATTGACGGCGTAGATCCATTGTAATATGTTAATGACAGTTGTATTTGTAATAAGATTACAGTTAGTTATATTAAATTGAACTGTCACATGATGAACACGACGGACAGCATCAAAACTGAAGACGTCGTGGCCTAACGGATAAGACGTCCGGTGCATTCGAGTGGAGCGATGCACCGGTGTTCGAATCTCAGGCGGGAACCAATTTTTCTAATGAAATACGTACTCGGCAAATATTCACGATTGACTTCCACGTTCAAGGAATAACATCGTGTAATAAAAACGAAACCCGCAAAATTATAACTTGCGTAATTACAGTGCGACGCTTTTCTCTTCATCATTATCATTGCCTTCCATAATGACAGTAATTAAGAATAACTTTTTTGACGACCATAGGGCCTTCTCAAGCTACCTTCGAAAGGAGCGTATAGCTCCGTGCAGTCATACATGGCATCCTCAAGGCGTTAGATCCCTAATTCGTCAAGACCGACCTACTCGAATAAGGCTTACCCGTAAACTCCGTGCACCGCATACACACAGGACGCGGGAAGGAGCCATAAAATATGGTTCTCGTCGCCCTCCAGTTTACCCCAGAGGGTAAGCAAATTTTTAACGTCCAAACGTTCTATAGGCTTTCCGGAATCACCGTGGAAACCCCCCACAAAAAGGCAGTTCGAGGTAGTGCCACAATTGGCGGCTGTACGGTCACTCTTCCCGTAATTGTCACGCGCGTTCTCGATGCGTCAAGTGCTTGGACGATCACTCCACGACTTTTTGTATTCGCGATCGAAAAATCAAAAAACCGAACTACCTAGCTGCGTCCTGTGCCCTACACAGGGTCACCCCGCAAATTATCGTGGATGCCTCTGAGCCCCAAAAAGAAATCGCCGCGTCGCCCGCCAAAACTGCCGCCGGCGCCGGTGCTCAGGGTCTCAGCCTGGGCTAAACCGCTACCGTACACGAACACGAATGCAACTCCGTCTGTTATCCGGCCCATTACATTCGCATTATCGCATTACAAAAAACAAAAAAAAACGCAACTCCGCGCTTACGTTCGATCGAAGTAGTTTCAGAATTAGACTCAGACTACTGTCTCGTCGTTATGAAGCTCGGTCGCGCTCTCGATTCCGTTCCCGTCATGAGAACTGTGGTGAATTGGCACACGCTGAGCGTCAGCCTAGGTGAATCTGATCCACCATCGCTCCCATTCCGCCTGGACTCTACTCCGTCCCCTGAGGATACCGCTGAAGCCATAGACATTGTAACGTCACACATCACCTAGACATTTATTGCTAAAGGTATACATAAAAATATATAATATATTTCCCTCTTTGAATAGCTAGACTATTATTTTGTCTGAGGTAGCTGCCAGCTCTTTCGGCTCCTGTGATGTCGACTAACCTTTTTTCTATTTCCTTAAAAAGCCTTATAGGGCTAGGACATCACGGAAAGCGCTAGGACACCACGGAATTAGATAGGTCATCAAAGCAAGTTGTAGCGGAGGACTTCCTTCACGCTTCAAATTGCCCGACGATGTTAGGGAGCTCCGTAGAGCCAAGAACGCCTCGTACGCGACGTAAAGTCTCGCATCGCCGAAGTCCGAGATGCCAGATGGTCTAATTTTTTAGCTCGTACTCTCAAATGTATTAAATAATATATATAAATATTTTTTATCGATTAAGTACATAGTATTTTGCATAAATTGTTATAAGTTTTCAAATCACAATACAAGCTGTACCGGCTTGAGATACATAAGGGAGTTTCTTGTGGTAATAAAACTCCAGCACTTGATATTATTCTTATATTATTTAAATTGAGAGATGTACAGCGTGCTTGAAGAGCGGGTAGTGAATGATTGAATGATAGCGAAGTACATTCAGTTCTTTTAGGTACATACTGTGTATGGCGCAGAACCGGACCGAGTGGAGAATATTGACATACAGTCACGATCCTCAACATTGAGGGAACGACCAGAATGAAAGACATACTGTGATGCTTAGCGCCTTAGAAGGCTAGCATCTTTGACATTGCTATAAAAGAATTGAAGGCACTGGCCTGAACACAAGCAATATACCTTCTATAACCTCCATTACCTTCCATCCATCTTTGATTATTGGCAATGCTACGATGCGTCTTAGAAATAGCGTTCAATTGGTAGTGAAATAGCAGGCAGTAGCCATTCATCGCCAGATAAATAGATAATTTACTAACCCTACTGAGTTTCTTGGATAGTTCCATAGATTTCAAATGTTATTTTTTTTAGTAGGAACCAAGCAGTAACTGCCTAGCTCATACATACCCGATCACCCCTACGCTGATGACCTACAGCTGTACTCGCTGGCTACTGTGGACTGTGTGTCCGAAGCGGTTCGCAGAGTAAATTGCAATTTAGAGGCTATAGGCGCTTAATCTAGTATGTTTGGTTTGACAGTGAAGCCTACATAATGTCGGGCGATTATTATTGGTAGTTCTTTTTTTGTTTGTTTTTTTATCCTACTTAAGCGGATAGCCTTGAGAGACTATTTCAGCGTAACCTTAACTAGTAGGTGAGCTCATGGGGCTCAAATCGGAGTGATGCTAACAGTGACCCTAGCAAGAGCAGTGCTTGTAAGAATGTACCACCGGATCGGAAACGCGACCCACCGAGAAGATCCGGCGAGAAACTCAGTGGGCTATGGGTTAATTCGCTCGTCGAGCCCTTGGTCGCAAGCGACGGGTTTGACGAGAACGGTGACTGGTGCTTGTGGTACCTAAAAGCACCGTTAATGGATCCGTAATGACGTGTTTTGGGCGACGTCGACTGTTTACCATTCGGTCTACAGGATCGGGTATGTAGTTTCCAGCGGCTACGACAAGAGGGTTCTCATGTCGTGCCGCCTTCTCACTTCGCCTTCGCTCTTCTAGTTCCCGTTCGTTGGGACGAATAGATTTTAGCTCACTCCCATCCGTCACCTATAACGGAGTATTTGAAGTCGTCGTGGCTTAAAGGATAAGACGTCCGGTGCATTCGTGTTGAGCGATGCACCGGTGTTCGAATCTCGCAGGCGGGTACCAATTTTTCTAATGAAATATGTACTTAACAAATGTTCACGATTGACTTCCACGGTGAAGGAATAACATCGTGTAATAAAAATCAAACCTGCAAAAATTATAATTTGCGTAATCACTGGTGGTAGGACCACTTGTGAGTCCGCGCGGGTAGGTACCACCACCCTGCTTGTTTCTGCCGTGAAGCAGTAATGCGTTTCGGTTTGAAGGGTGGGGCAGCCGTTGTAACTATACTTGAGGCCTTAGAACTTATATCTCAAGGTGGGTGGCGCATTTACGTTGTAGATGTCTATGGGCTCCATTAACCACTTCGCACCAGGTGGGCTGTGAGCTCGTCCACCCATCTAAGCAAAAAAAAAAACAATTATTCCTCTGAGCCCATCAGTTAAAAACCTTGGACGATATATGAATTCTTCACTTAATTGTGTAGGAAAGTTACTGGATCTCCGCGCGCCGTTTACCGCTTCAAGAACTTTCTCCCTTTAAACCCACAGACATCAACCACCATAATTCCGCCACCTTGTGACATGAGCTCTTAGTTTTTGGAGTACAACGGCTGCTCCCCTTCCAAAGGGAAACACATTACATAACATAAAGTAAAGATTCCCTACCACCAGTAACAGTAAATAGTGGTAGTTAATATTGTAAGACAGCGCAAAAATCATATTGAATTCATTTCACACGGGCGTGGTGTGATCTGTCTACAAGGCTTGGCACTAAGCAGTCATAAGTTCCAGAAAAGCCGTCATACAATAAAATTAATATTTTAAACTTATTCCTTAAAGTATGTTGTGCTATTCACGGGCGGATGTGGAACCAGTAAAGATACGACTCGTAAATTAGATTGATTTTGTGATTCACAGCTTGTGAGTCAGTCCAAAATTCGACTTATGAGATGTTAAAAATGCTCCACTCATAGAAAGTAGATTTTGGTACGATCCGGGTTTTAGATTTGGTGCCAATTTGTGGCTAAGTCTTATAGACTGCCATAGTAGAGAATCAGAAGACGGCGTGTGTAATGATAACAGTCATTACTAATTGTGCGGAATCGATTTACTAAATCAAATTTTATTACAGTGCCAACCGAAACTGACGCGGTTTCATGACATCATATTTTATTATGAATGATTCATCTTAATCGAAACAGATTGAAAGCAAAAAAAAATCAACCGTGTAGAAATTGAAATAATGCATTTATGGTAGATAGATTGTGTACAGATCCCAGTTATTTGGAATAGCTGTTTGTGTGTGTGTTCACTAAGTACTTCATGAAATGTTAAACGTAATCTTCAGATTGGTCTAGCGGGTGATCGATCTTATGAAGTTTGATAGCGATATAAAGTCAAAGATCGGCCAGTAACGCGGGCCAAGTTTGACTAGTCTGATATAAATTTCGGTCCCGATTTTGGCCTCACTATAAACCGCAATAAAACCTAATTAGTGGTATTCTAATTCTATACCAGTTTATTAAGATGCAGTGTTCCGATTCAGAACATGATACACACGTTTTGTTTTATTTGAGATTTGGAAATATCATACTTTAATTCTTATATGCATATCTAAATGTACAATTTAGGCATGTGTTAAGGATGTTGCAATTCAAGCTATTGTTATTAATTGTAATTAGTGGGCCTCCATAACGTATTGATCAGTATGTTTTTCATTACTGGTGGTAGGACCTCTTGTGAGTCCGCACGGGTAGGTACCACCACCCTGCCTATTTCTGCCGTGAAGCAGTAATGCGTTTCGGTTTGAAGGGCGGGGCAGCTGTCGTAACTATACTTGAGGCCTTAGAACTTATATCTCGAGGTGGGTGGCGCATTTACGTCGTAGATGTCTATGGGCTCCAGTAACCACTTAATACCAGGTGGGCTGTGAGCTCGTCTACCCATCTAAGCGATAAAAAAAGAAAAAAAATATATCGTAAAACAAACAATCGGCATGATGAAAAACGAAGTAGTCCAAACTGAATATAATATCTATCTACAATCACAAATACAGGCATGTATTGGCTAAGAAGCACTTAAAATGCATGGAAATTCTCATCATGCTATCATGTGTGCAGATCGCCGTGTAACTAAAAACACCAATGTACAAGTAATGAGATGCTTAATATTTCCTGTTTTCCTATATAGAACTAAAAATAGACGATTGAATAGAGGGAGACGGATAAGTTACGCAAAAATTACCACCTTATCATGGATCCATGGCCATTAATTATCACGTTAGAAGTGTACGACAGTGGAGATCAAAAGTACCAGAAGTGTACCAGTGTGGTACCCTATGACTACTGCAACAACAACAATAACAGCATTTTGTCGTTATTTTAGTAGCGCAATATCTAAGGTTTCTATAAAAAAAAGTTAAATTAACTGGTGGTAGGACCTCTTGTGATACTGGTGGTAGGACCTCTTGTGAGTCCGCGCGGGTAGGTACCACCGCCCTGCCTATCTCTGCCGTGAAGCAGTAATGCATTTCGGTTTGAAGGGTGGGGCAGCCGTTGTAACTATACTGAGATCTTAGAACTTATATCTCAAGGTGGATGGCGCACTTACGTTGTAGATGTTCATGGGATCCAGTAACCACTTAACACCAGGCGGGCTGTGAACTCGTCCACCCTATAAGCAATAAAAAAAAATTATAAGTAGCAGAAAAATCACGTTACAACAACATTCAATGTTAAATAATTTCCGTTAGATTTAAGTATGTCGCGGCATTGCTCATTCACAAGCCTCGATTCTCAATTCAAATAGGAAGAATCAGTTCTATAAAATGAAATATTTGCACGTACAGTTATCCTCTATGCGTTCCTATACCATTTATCCGATTGTAATGTAATTCACTACAGTTGTTCACTACAGTTGTGTTGTTGTTGTACTAGCATTCCAGGCAAAGTTTCTGTCGTAGCACCATTACTAACAGAAACTAACATTGCTCCTACTGTATGGCGGTTCGACCTCTTGCTCGTCCAAACGGCGTCGCCAGCTCATACATCGTGGATACCCCGCTGGATAGAATCAACATGAATCACGGGTCCGCGATTGCGCTCACCTGTCACCCGATTGGCTTGCACCAGACGCATGTAGAGCAACGTAGGTACATGTCATCTTCTTGGCCTCCTCTACCGGTTCTCAATCCAGAAAGTCGTCGTGGCCTAAAGAATAAGAAGTCCGATGCATTCGTGTTGAGCGATGCACCGGTGTTCGAATCCCAGGCGGGCACCAATTTATCTAATGAAATACGTACTCAACAAATGTTCACGATTGACTTCCACGGTGAAGGAATAACATCGTGTAATAAAAATCAAATACGCAAAATTATAATTTGTGTAATTACTGGTGGTAGAACCTCTTGTGAGTCCGCGGGGGTAGGTACCACCACCATAATCAAATACTTATACGTATCTTTAAACAATGGTGATTCTGAAGCACAGAGTCCTGGGATCCAATGAGGATATTCCAGATTCTTGGCATAGGCTGTCAAATAAACGGTACAGAGTGTTTCCGGGACGTTATATCCACGATATCCACAGAGCGTATTTCAACCAAAAAAACAAAGTCACGATTGACGGGACTATTGGAACCCTGTAATGAATTATTTATCCATAAATTACGAGAATCTATAGAGATTGGACACAGAAATAATTAAGTACTTACCGATATCATAAATCGGTCACTAATAAATAACTTGAATGACTAACATCCAGATACAGCTATTTAAATAAGCGTGGACTCAGCTTTTACTGCAACTATTTAGCGCGGCTTCAGAATGACTTTTTTTTCCTGCCTATTCTAGTAACCTCAAGGGGTTATTCTAGATTCATCGAGCTAGTAGGTGAGCTAACGGGGCTCAAACCGGGAGTGTTGCTAACACTGGCTCTAGCAAGACACTGCTTCACAGAATCTACCACCGGATCGGAAACGCGACCCACTGAAAAGATCCGGCGAGAAACTCAGTGGGCTGTGTCTATGGGTTAATTTACTCATCGAGCCCTTTGTCGCAAGCGGCGGTTTCGGCGAGGACGGTGACCGGTGCTTGAGGTACCTGACAGGCTACTTTTTTCTTTTTCCTACCTATGCTGATAGCCTTGAAAGGCTATATCAGCTTCTCCTTGACGTGTAGGTGAGCTCACGGGGCTCAAACCGGGTGTCATGACTGGCTACAACGGTAGCACGCATTTATATGCATATACAAACGAGGACAAAATAAGTTAGAACGCAGGTAATGCCAAGCGTGGCTCGCTTAAACTGCTAATAATTTATTACTGTGTTACAAATTTAACAAACTAACAATTATGTTCGAATAATTTTGATTTAGATTCATATTTTTAGTATTTCAAATATAACATCGTCCCTTCCAAATATTTTCAAAAGGTAGTAAATAAAAAAAAGGAAATCAGCTGACAAACAGAAGAGAAAATGATACTTAACTGTTTTGTTTTTCAATATTTATTTACAGTTTATTACAAAATACACCACAAAATAATTAATGTCAACATTAAAGTTCCAATAAAATAAATTTAAAGGTCAAAGATATGTTTAAATATTGTCTAAAAGGTTTACAAATAATTTTTGTAACAATTTCAAAAAATAATTAAGTTAAAATAAATAAAAAGTAATGGAACTACGGCTTCATTCAATCGATTCTCAAATAATTCTGATTGAAATACACGAAATAACAAAATTTTGTTTACGATTCTTTGAATATCAATATGATTCAAGAAGTTCATCCACGTTAACAATAGGTCAGAAATTCACAAAATTAAATTCACCCTTAATAGTCCGGAAAGCACAAATCTCCAACCTTCACGAGTCCCTCGGGACAATTGCCTGCACTTAATAGAAATCGGTTTACAATTGCACCGGGCACCTTCGTCGAAGCATTTGGGCGTCGTGTTGTCGAATTTTTCCCGAACAATACGGCCCTGTTTGAGGTTGTTGACGATTTAGAGCCAGCTAACAAACTGCGACTCTCCACTACCGAAACCAGTAACAAACACATAGCAAAACAACAGACACTGATCGGAGACATGTTGTTTGTCGTAGCACAGCAAGACAAATGACGTCGAGAATTAATTGTGATCGGCTATTTATACATGTACTGTGTCGGATACGAAGCTGTCGATAATATTAAGGTAAACATCGCAGAGTTTTGCAAAAGTAGGTTTCCGAGAATTGTTATATCTTGTAGGTATAAATTAGTTTTATTCATAATGTGTAGCATAGGATATATTTTTTATTGCGGGACCACTTTATGGATTTTTTGTTTGCCCGCCACGTGGTAATGATTTAATTGCTTTTTATTAGCTTCAGACGAAATTTGGTATACTTATTAAGGACCGATGACAATTCAATATTTTAAAAAAAAAAAGAAAGCAGAAAAAATTGAAATTCAACGAAAAAATGAAAAATAAATAATAGTTTAAAAAAACTAACAAAATACGCTTTTATAGAAAATCCAACTAAAAAATAGAAAATATTTTATTTTTTAAATTTGAATTAAAAATATTGTAGGAAAAAATGATTGATGAATGAAAATTTAACGGTGGGCAGCGGCTTGGCTCTGCCCCTGGCATTGCTGAAGTCCATGGGCGATGGTAACCACTCACCATCAGGTGGGCCGTATGCTCGTCTGCCTACAAGGGCAATAAAAAAAATGATTTTATTGTAAAAAAGCGTTTATTTTCTATTTTATATTGTTAAGAGTAAGTTTAATAAACATAATAATATTATGTCTGCTTGATTTTTTTTGTATTAGACGCTATATGAACGTGGCAATCAAAATAATTAAAATTGCAAACAACAATAATTATAATCTCAGTTGTCAAATTTAAAAATAAAGGACAAATTTTTCTCCTATCTAATATACTAGTAGACCTTGAGGGATCATACTAGATTCACTGAACAAGTAGGTGAGCTCACGGGGCTCAAACCGGAAGTGTTGCTAACACTGGCCCTAGCAAGAGCAGTGCTTCGCAGAATTTAACACTGGATCACAAACGAGACCCACTGAGAACATCCGGCGAGAAACTCGGTGGGTTGTGTCTGAGGGTTAATTTGCTCGCCGAATCCTTCGTCGCAAGCAACGGGTACGACCAGAACGGTGACCGGTGCTTGATGTACCTAAAAGCACCGATAGTGGATCAGGAGGATCCGAAATAACGTGTTTGGGGCGACGGCGACTGTTTACCATTGGGTCCGCAGGATCGGGTATGTTCGACCTATACAACTACTATACTGCTTGGTCCTTACTAAAAAAATAGCATTTGAAATCTATAGAATTATCCGAGAAATAATAAAAAAATATATTTTTGAATACTAGCACCCTGACCACAAAAACATTTCGGCATATTTGTGTTCACTTTCGAACGCATCCCGGATATTTCTAAATGATGTTTGAATCAAAGATACTAGCCAAAGACAGCGATATCGGTAATGGTTCCTGTCTTTGTTTTCAGAAATAATTTATACACACAGTACTATGAACCTCATTTAAGTGTACATGGGTGGAGTTCATGTTTTTTTTTCCTTTCTAAACGTTGGTTGGTAAGAGGCTATTCCAACTTCACGCGGACCAGTGAGATTGAGCTCACGGGCTCAATCTGAGAAAATTGCTAACACTAGCCCTAGTAAGAGCAGTACTTCGCTAAAATTACTACCGAATCGCAATTGCGACCCACTGAGAAGATCCGGTGAGAAACTCAGTGGGTTAGTTCATGATCTATCTATCTGGCGATGCGGGGTTGCTCTCACACAGCCAACTGAACGCTATTACTAAGATTCATCGTAGCATTGTCACTAATCATGGAAGATAAATTGCTTTTATTGTGATTTGAAATGTTTTTGTAATATTTTAAGGAATACCTTACAATATTCAATAAAATAATAATAAGGAAAATCTATAATTATTTATGCAAAATAGTATTTACGCAATTAGCGCAAATTATTATTATCATTAGTATGAAGGAAGCCTGTGTCTCAGTTTTTGTTGTTTTTCAAATATCGGGCAGGAGTTAGTTCATGGCGTAAAAATTAACAATATTTTGGCAAGAATGTTCCAAATAACAATTTGAATATTAAAGGACCATTATTGTCGTGGCGTATAAAGTGGCGGATGAAAAGCGATTGCATGCAGCAGAGATGCGAATGTTGCGATGAATCTGTGGAGTAACGAGAATGGATAGAATGCGGAATGAATATGTTAGAGGAAGTCTGAAAGTGGCCCCTGTGACAGAGAAGCTGAGGAGTGCGCGTTTGGGATGGTATGGGCATGTGATGAGACGAAATGAAAATGAGGTTGGTAAGAGAGTGTTAACTATGAATGTGGAAGGATATAGAGGAAGAGGTAGACCTAACAGGAAATGGATGGATTGTGTGAAACACATATGGGTAAGAAGGGAGTGAGCGAAAAAATGGTATATGATAGAAGAGTGTGGAAAGAGAAAACATGTTGCGCCGACTCCAGGTGACTGGGAGAAGGGCAGGATAATGATATTGTCAATGAGCCATTTTTGAACTCGTTATGTTTGCTATAGTTTTAATTACTAATAGACCATTAATTTATTTTTTGATTGGAGTTTTCATAACAATCTAATCGGAAGACCCAGCTCTGGCCTTACATCAATTATCTAACATTCCTATTTTCTGAAAACGTTACTAAACAATCGAAACTTGAAGCCAGGGTTCGACAGATGTTTTATCCTGAGCCCGAACAGTAGGATTCCTGATAAGGATTAAATTAATATTTAGCTATAATTAATATTATTAGTTATAGTTATTATTAAATTAATATTTAATTAGTAAAGGTATTTTTTAAACGAAATCATGGCTAGTCTATTATTCAGAATTGACATTTATGACGAATGAATTTTTTATTTTTTTTTGGTCAGGCTGAAATAGCCGGACTTCCGCCCTCCACTGGGGATGGAGGGCGGAGCATGTCAGAGTCAAACTGACTAAAACCTTCTGTCGCTCAACAAGCAATGTCCAAACTTCGCATGAGACAGAACTCATGAAGAGGCAAAGGGGGAAAGTGAAGCGTTTAGTGCGGAGCACATCTCTCCCATCACCCTCCCCCTCGGGACGCCGGACTGGCGGTCGTCGGCGCCACGACCACCAGCCCTCTCGGGTTGGCAGGCTATCCGAAGCCCGCCTAGATGGCGCCGGTTAGAGTGAGCTATCCTACGGAATACCCCGCTGGACCAGAACCAGCGTGGGTCGAGGATAGCCGGCCTTCCATCTCCCGGATGCTCTTGCGTAAAACGCCTGCAGAGTAGCTTGCACGTCATCTTCTTAGGCCCACCGCGCTGGTCCCCAGACCGACATGTGAGGGGGACCCGAAACACTTAGAGGGCCAGGGCTTGGGCGAGATCCGTCTCCCTGGCGCCCGCTCGACGGCGGCGGGATTGTGCGTCTCTCACGCGCTCCGCCGCCTCCTTCGAGCATCGCCTTCCACGACTCGTCGTCGCCGAGCATTGGACGGTCCTACGACCAGCCGAAGGATCAGCCAGCCGTCTGGACCATGACTCCAGCACGGTCCGCCGAGATTGAGCCCTCCGCGCTCTGACCGCACTGGGGCTGCGACGCGCCACGCCCCGGGCGCGAAGGTCAGCCCGCCACTGATAGTCAGCGGCGAGTGCCTCCGCCTCCAGAACCCAAGGCGGCGTCCCACCCAGTACACACGCCGCCTCAAAGGAGATGATGCGATAACCACGGATGACCCTGACCGCGATGGCGCGTTGCGGCCGTTGCAGCAGCTTCGCCACCCCCGCGGCCAGGGACTGGCCCTTCACAGGCGACCCGTACAGGGCCATTGATCGCACCACCCCCGTATAGAGACGGCCCGTCACCTGGTCAGGCCCCCGACGTTGGGCAGAAGCCGGCTTAACGCGCTGGCCACCCCCAACAATGGAGGGACCAGGTTCTGAAAGTGAGCACGGAAGGTCCAACGACTGTCCAGAATGAGGCCACCTCGGCCTCATTTTCAACTGCACCCCGACCCCGATACGGACGCCTCCAACCACGATATGGGCATCGACAGGTGGCACTCTCCGGGGCCTGTGGAACCACATGGCCTCGGATTTACTGAGCGCCACGTCGAGGCCCGATCTCCTGATTTTGCCGACGACATGCGTCACCCCAGCGTTAGCAATAATTTAGACACCGTTTTCAACGCGTTGTGTTTTAGTCAGTCCGTTCTCGTATTAAGCATATTATTAATAATAATTTAATTCAACAAGCAAGTTAGTACTAATTACCGTACAGCTCATAGAAAGCCGAGTGAAGTTGTGGATAATTTAAATTGTTTTACGTGGGAAGACCATTTTACGCTACACCTAGTAACTAGGTGGTCTACAAGGTCTACGAACTAGAAGGCTCATTGTATTGGATAATGGATGTCCCTCGTAAGCGGAACCCTTGACCATTTGGGGGTAGAAATAGAATAGTTGTTGGTACCTATCAGAGCGGGTGACTATACGACCTACCAGTAATTACATAAACTTATTCCTTTATTGTGGAAGTCGGGAGTTGTTGAGCAATAGGCGTCTTCAGTAGGTTTAGCGGTTATCCGGCGATTTATTCCTGATTCAAAAGGATCACGCTGACAAAGTATTTTACCTCAACAGTATGTTTCTATGCGATCGTCATCGTATCATAGCGAAACAAATGCGACGATTCACTGCTCAGTCATAGAGTCGGATGACGATTCATGAAGTGACGTTGACGTTAGATTACGTCCAGACGTAGCGGTTTTTTTAATACTCCAGTTATATGTACCTACGTAGGTACTCTAGTTTCAAACTTCTTCATTATTTGTCATAGCCGTGCGACTCTTTAATTCGAAACGCATAAATATTATTCAGCTTAAATCAGTGGAAAATTGAGGAATACGATCAAATATTCCGTTAATTTTTGGTAAATTCCATTTGACTCTATCCAGAAGAGGGCCGTTCGGATTGTCGATAGTTCCATTGTCACGGATCGGTTGGAACTTTTGACTTCGCTTCTCTGTGTATTTTGTACCGTATGTTCCATGGGGAGTGCTCTGAGGAATTGTTTGAGATTATTCCATCATTTCGTTTTTACCATCGCACTAACCGCCACCGGAGTAGAGCTCATCCATACTACCTGGAGCCACTGCGTTCATTCACAGTGCGTTTCCAGAGATCTTCTTTGCCACGTACCATTCGCCTTTGGAAGGAGCTCCCCTCCACGGTGTTTCCCGAGCGCTATGACAAGTCCTTCTTGGTTCTGCCCCTGGCATTGCTGAAGTCTATGGGCGACGGTAACGACTTACAATCAGTTGGGCCGTATACTCGTCCGTCTACAATGGCAATAAAATAAAATAAAATCAATTTGTCAAAATTTGTTACTTTCTTGACGGGGAAAAAAACTGATGACAAGCAGTGGTGGTATCTATCTCAGTGTAAGCGTCAAACCGTACAAAGCTACGACGTTAATTTCCGAAGGGCCTTTTTCGGGACAAAACCCGACACGTGCTGAATGATGCACATGATTCACAAATTTCAATTTACTATAGAGCCAAAGAAACAGACAGAAATTTTACTATTTATTTATAGTCCGAGAAGACCGGTAATTAATTTTAGTGTTTTAATTATTTCTGACATTATTAACAGCATTTTAATTTGCGAAGAGTTTGTTATTTGATTACATTACATCACACCATTTAAATATAAAAATGACACAATTTCTTAAAAAGATGTTTGCAATGTTATGCAATAGAAAATTTTATTAAACTGGGAATTACAAAACCAGTAAAAGTTGGAATGTCGATGCTTTAACGCGGCATTTAACATTGAATATTATTGGGTGAATCATCAATGTTACGAATCTTATACCTGTATGATGATGAAGCATATAAAGGTCATTGCGTCCGACACCATAGCATCATTCGTCAGATAAATCGCCAGTAGCACACACGTTTCCACTTACAAAATAATTATATTTCGTTTTTATCTTCCGTCAAATATGTCTTCGTCTAGCGCGTGTGTTATACTTTCATGTATCTTGTGCGTCATCGCAAAAAGCAGTGTCATTAGAACCAAGGAGGTTCCGTTACCGTCTAAAGAACCGCCTATCGGGAGTTCAGCCGGCACTAAGTCACCCAATTACCCGATCTTAGCGGTGGAAATTGACGCGGATAAGCTGTGCAGGAAAGTGATGGAGGCTAGCGTCCAGGACAGCGAGAAAGAACGCCAGACGCGACAACCTGATCTGAGCGTTGAAGTTTCATCGCCGACGGAGATATACGAGCTGGAGGATCGGAACGGGTTTCCACAAGGCAATTGTCCAGATGGCTACCAGTGGAGTGACACGATGGGCATGTGTGTGCCTATAGACGACGAATATTAGCATTCGTTTGATTTCATCATAGCTCAATTGAAACCGTAAATTGTGTGCCAAAGCAGTATTATTGTGAAGTGATTTTTATTTTATTTAATTGTACATATAGTTTTTAAGGTGATTATTTTAGTTAATTTATTTTTCATATGAGCGTCACAAGGCGACAAACTATTAGTGAGAAGTAATTAAATTACCGAAACCTTAGTTTAAATGTTATTATGAAACTTAAAAGCATAAGTGCTTAAATCGAAACAATTTAATAAAAAATAAAAAAAACTTCATCAGAAAATTTTATTACTGTTATTAAACTACCGATTATACTAACACCAATACATCAAATTCATATTGGGGTATCTTAATTATGGAGCGCGACCTCAAAAATATCGGCGTCAAGAACTGGAAGGAGAAAGCCCTGAACAGAGCAGTCTGGAGAGACATACTGGACCAGGCTAAGGCCCACCCTGGGCTGTAAGGCCTAAGATGATGATGATATCTTAATTATCAGATCATAGCTTAGCTTATTTTGGGTGCTTCCAGGGCAGACGCTTGCCCCCCATCTGATAATGTATTTGCGTGAGTGTTAGTTAGAACCCTCAGACACAGCCCACTGAGTTTCTCGCCGGATCTTCTCAGTGGGTCGTGTTTCCGATCCGGTGGTAGAATCTGCGAAGCACGGCTCTTGCTAGGGTCAGTGTTAGCAACGTCGTCAGGTTTGAGCCCCGTGAGCTCAGCTACTAGTTAAGGCTACGCTGAAATAGCCTCTTAAGGCTCTCATCTTAGGTAGGAAAGAAAAAAAAAGTTTTTGTTGGCATTAACTCATTGACAACAGGCTAGATATGCGTAAACCGCTGATTGCCCCTAGGAATTATGTTCAAAATTCGTTTAAATAAGGTCAATAATAGTAGTACCTAATAGTGCTTGGAAAGTAATAGTGTTTGAAAGATCTCTTGTATCTAGTAATACTGGTAACTGGTAACAAAATAATTTTCCAGATTCTATTATGTTTTATTACTTTTTGCGGCTTTTGCTTTCATTTTTTCGTTGTGACATTATGTCAACCTTTACGTAGGATAAAATAGCTCTCTAATTGGCAACGCCCGACTTCTATGGATCAAGTGCTGGTGGGAACGTAGCGACATTTATGTAGAGTGTTTAAGGAAACCTGTATATATTTATACATACATACATATATATATTTTTTTATTACGTAGTTGGTGAATGAGCTTATAGCTCGACCGGTGTAAAGTGCTTATGAGACTCCATAGACATCAAAATGTGTGTGTACGCCTGGATCGGCTAATGACAATGAAAATATGCACAATGATATAATATAATTTAGTATGTTCTTCGGTTTTTGCAAGTCATATTGTAGTAATTCATAATAATTTCGGGTAATAAAATACAAATGTTTTTCAATATATCCAATAAATGTAGCGTATTAACGTATAGTTTTTTAAGATACTTTATTGTATTTAAATTTTTACCAGGCCGCTTGGATTTGAAAAGGTATCAGACAGCCTGACATAAACGCAGACTTGACTTTGCATTTCTAATAAAAATTGCACTGTGGATTGGCAGAGGAATGTGTTTTTTAATAAATAAAAATAAAAATATTTTTCAAACGTAACAAAGTTTAATTTAAGTATAAATAAATAACATAACTGCTTAAAATAATACTGTTCTGGCTCAAATTCTACACAATACTTCCAATATAATTACACAGTTATTCGTAGTCGGCTATGGGTATACACATGCCCGAATTCCACTCCCACATATCTGGACAATTGCCCTGCGGGAAACCACCCCGGTTTTCTAATATTGTTGCTTCCGTTTTGGCTTTATGTTTCCGCACCTTGCGTCCTTTCAATCGATGATGAATTTTTGACACTGTCACTTTCTTAGACTGCTCGTCGATGTCGACTTTGACAGTTGAGATCGGGTGGCTGGCCGACTTAGTTCTGATTGATATCTCAACAGTAAGTCCTTCTGGTGGTAACGGGAACTCTTTGGTTTTAATGACTCTGCTTTCAGCGATGACGCACAAGACACACAAAACTAATACACACACGTTAAACGAAGACATTTTGGATTATTATGAAGACGTGTGTGTTACGGCAAAGCAACGCGACGAATGGTGTTTGCAATTTAAGCGCGTCGACCTTTATATTATGTTTCTCTAGGCAAATGAATCACAGTCTTACAAAATCCTAACTTAAAGTAGAAATTCCGAACGGCGCGGCTCTCGTCACTGCTTAAATGCGTTTGACAAAAAAACTGCTATTTTAGTGGAGATATCTTATTTACCTTAAGAAGTATGTAAATTGCAAATTCATTTTAGTTATTACAACAAAATAGTGCTACGCTGAAAATTCATGTATTAGATGCGTAAGCTGCTCAGATGTGTTTTTTTTTTTGAGATGATAAGTTGTTAAGGAAGGAAAATGTATTTTGAGAAATAATTAAGGAAATAGTCGATTCAGTATTGTTAACAAGAGGAGTGAACAGGTTCATAAATTTCATTATATTCAAAAACATTGAAATAAAGTAAATATATCTATTATTTTAGGAGCGTACGGTTCATAACTCAGATAGATTGTGAACTCTGCAAATAACTTTGACTCATTGAGCTAAAAGTCAGTTGATTTGGAATACTTAGAAGATGTTGCATTTTTCAGATAGAATACCCTAAGTTCTAGCACAAACAACCAACCCCGTTTTACTAACTTGTTTCCGATTCAGCCACTAGTCTAATTATAGTATAAGAAATTCCGTTTAGTATTTTAGAGTGTGCTTTTTTTTTTTTTTTTTTTTATTTCGTGGATTAGGTAGATTGCGGATCACTGGTTCATTTGGGTTCATGTGATTACCGAAACCCAAAGATATTACAACACGTGTTGTCTTTGCACGACAATTAAGTTGTTAATATCTATGGGCTCCAGTAGCCACTTAACACCAGGTGGGCCGTGAGCTCGTCCACCCATTAAAGCAGCGATAAAATACGTAATTTAAATATATTTGAAACGTCATACCAAAATCCTATTAAGTTTTTAAGATTTTCCGGTACGATTCATACGGTCATGTTCAAACTTGTTTTTTGAACATTAAGGACATTTGTTATGTAAGTACAAAAAATACGCTGGAAAAAAAACAATTTTTAAATGTTGAATTAAATTAAAATTGAAGCAGCGCTTATTTATTTCATTCTTTATGGTGGAGACAAGTAAATAAATAAATTAATAAATAAATAAATATTTACTAACAAACACGCCACGTTAACTGGTCCCGTGATAAGTTCGTAAAGAACTTGTGTTACAGGTACCAGGTAACGGAAATAAATGTAAGATTTTTTATTATACACATACATATATTTAATATACATCCATAGCCCTGGAAAAGACATTTATATTTATCATACAAATATCTTCCCTTGGCGGGATTCGAACCCGCGACCCCCTTGTGTAGTGACCATGTCACTTACCACTACACCAGAAGGCCGTTAAAGTCAAGGTCACGAAGTATTAAATGGTTAATGAAACTTGTAAAAACCATTAGTTTAACCCACTTTTTTTATTGCCATTGTAGGCAGACGATCATACGACCCACCTGAGGGTGAACGGTTACCGTCGCCCATGGACTTCAGCAATGCCAGGGGCAGAGCCAAGCCGCTGCCTACTATTAAGAACTCATAAGCCTCGTTTGAAGAAAGACATGTCATAGCGCTCGGGAAAAACCGTAGAGGACAGCTAATTCCAAAGCCGAATGGTACGTGGCAAAAAAGATCTCTGGAAACGTACTGTGAATGAACGCAGTGGCTCCAGATAGTATGAATGAACTCTAATCCGGTGGCGGGCGGTGTGATGGTAAAAATGAGATGATGGGATCATCTCAAACAATTCCTTAGAGCTTAGAGCACACTTCATCTGAAGATATGAGGAAGAATTCTCAATTTCATGGGGATTTTTAGTATAAAAGATTTCCAATGATAATTGCGTTTATAACTAGAAGATAAAGGCCACGTAATCTAAACCTCTTTCAACTACTAGTGAACAACTACATAGTTCTTCCTCTACTAGCACTAAAGCTTCATATTTACTTGATGACAGCGTGTTACTATCGGGTCGTCGCGTCCCCTTATGGGGGCACTGGATGGGCCTCGGGGAAGCCCCTCTGCCTGGCCTCGTGATTCCCTGCCTATTGAGGCAGGGGTGATGCGCTGCAGGTTGGTGAGTGGCAGGCTTGATTTTTCTATGGGTGGGGCCGACTTGTTTCTTCGTTTCTTTCTTCTCTCTTGATCTCTTCTTCTTCTGTCTTCCTTCTTCTCTTCGTTCTTCAGGGGCGGCTGCTTCTCTCCTCCATTTTTTTTTGAGTCCGTTCGGCTTTTATACTTATACAGGGTGTCCCGTAATGTTCAAGCTGTACGTGGCCACAGTATCAACAATGTAGATCACGTTAAAAATGTTACAAAAATAATCAAAGTCGTAATTAGTAGTTTCATATAAAACAATATTTGTTAATTATTTATTCAGTCACAATATGTACATCGGAGCGTAATCAGTTTTGATTCGTAATTTTAATATACTGAAATTTACAAGATATAATTGTATCGGTGTAACTACAGCTTGTAAATTTTATTGAAATAATATTAAATGTTCGGAATTCCGCATACGAGAACATCAAACGTCCTACGTACCATTTGACGTAATAACATTATGAATGAATAATCCTTACAGGATAATTTGTTACGCGGCGATCCCTTCGCTACTCTAGACAAAAACCCCGCAAATGGTCAACACCGGCTCATCTAGAGCAACACACATTATATAAGTAGGAGACGGTTTTAATGATATCACTTGGTACTTGCTTCGGCAGTACATATACTAAAATTGGAACGATACAGAGAAGATTAGCATGGCCCCTGCGCAAGGATGACACGCAAAATCGTGAAGCGTTCCACATTTTTAAAGTCCCGAAAGAACGACCTGCTTGTCCTCGCCCAGGAGTACAACCCAGAGGTTCTGCTCCTGGGCGAGACCTTGTTAAAACCTCAGGATGTGTTCAGGATTCCCAACTATTTCATGTACCGACGTGACGAGCTTACCCCTGCCGGGCGGCCGTTCAGGGGCACTGCGGCCCTTGTCAGGCGGGACGTGGTGCATGATCAGTTGGATTTGCTGTCCTTCTCATCGACAAGGTCAGTCGGTGTGAGGGTACACACCTCGGGGGGAGATATGCGGATTTATGCCGCGTATAGACCCCCGGGGCCTGAATTCCACCCTGAGGATATAAGACGGGCCCTGAATTACGACAGCCGCCCAGCTCTGCTGGTCGGGGACCTCAACGCGAAGCACGTCGCGTGGGGTTCCCGACTTAATACAGCAGTGGGCAGGCGGCTGTTAGAAGATGCCGATAGGGGCGACTACTCTGTGGTCGGCCCTGATGAACCCACGCACGTCCCGACCGCCGCGCGATACCAGCCCGATGTGCTGGACGTGTGTGTTCATAAGGGGCTACGGTGCCCCGTAACGATCGAGGCACTGTACGACCTGGGTACCCCACATCTCCCTGTCCTGGTGACACTGGGAATGGGGCTCACCCGGGTTGCGACTTCGCCCCTACGACCGAAGGTCGACTGGGAGCTCTTTAAGAGACGACTAGTCGACCTTCCCGTAATTCAGGACCCCAACACCCCTGAGGGGGTCGACGACGCGGCAGTCCGCCTTGTCGACTCCATCAGGGGAGCGATTGACCAGGCGACGACTCTTGTGCCCAGCGGCGGGCCCAGAGGTAGACTCCCGGCCCATCTTAAGGCGATCATTCGCCGGAAGAGGGGCCTGAGGAGGCTCTGGGCGACAACTCGTTGTCCCAGGATCAAGCGTGAGCTTAATGAGTTGGAAGCGGAGTTGGCGGCGAAGATTAGCTCCTTTCGGGGCTATGCGTGGGAGGAACGGATTGAGGAGGCCCGTGAGGACCCCTCTTCCGTGTCCCTCCACCGACTTTGCCGCCAGCTCTCAAATCGGCCTGCCCCGACTTGTCCACTCGTGGACGAGAGGGGCAACCGATGCTTCTCGGCTCAGGCCCGTGCCGATGTCCTGGCCGCAATGCTGGAGCGGCAGTTCGTTCCGAATGACTCTGCACCCTCAGAGGCCGCATTCCACCAATCGGTGGAAGAGAGCGTAGCGAACCTACTCTCCTCCCCGGTGCCACCGTTGGGAGATGATGTTTTCATCACTCCCAGTGAATTGCGCCTCTCCATCAAGCGGATGAAGAGGCGCAAGGCGCCGGGTGAGGACGGTATTCCCTCCCTCGCATTCTTCCATTTCCCTGAAACGGTCGTGTCATATATGACACGGCTGTTCAATTCCATTCTGTCCACAGGACACTTCCCGGGAATTTGGAAATTGGGCAAGGTTATCGCCTTGCCCAAACCCGGCAAGGATAGGAGAAATCCCTCCAGTTACCGTCCGATCACCTTGCTGTCGCATGTGGGCAAGTTGTTCGAGAGGCTGCTGCTGAGAAGGGTGTCGCCGCACATCCTTCCCAGACCCGAGCAGTTCGGGTTTCGCAGCGGTCACTCGACAACGCTGCAATTGGTCCGTGTCATGCATCACTTGGCGGATCGGTCCAACGCGCGCCAGTACACGGCCGCAGTCTTTCTCGATATCGAGAAGGCCTTCGACCGTGTCTGGCATGCGGGACTGATCCACAAGTTGGTGCAGAACACGGACCTCCAGCACGCCTACGTGCGACTGCTGGGGTCGTACCTGGAGGGAAGATCCTTCTTTGTCGCGGTCGAGGGCGCCAAGTCGTCGGTGCGCCCAGTCTCGGCCGGAGTTCCCCAGGGAAGCGTCCTGGCTCCATTCCTCTACGCTCTCTACACCAACGACATTCCCACGCTCGAGGGTAACCTCCAAGCGTGGGAAGTAGACGTGAAGTTGGCGCTGTTTGCCGACGACAGCGCCTACTTCTCGTCATCCAACGTCCCCTCTGCGGCTATTCTGAGGATGCAGAGGCTTTTGGACTTACTGCCCCAGTGGCTGGACCGATGGAGGGTCGCGGTCAACGTGGGGAAGACTGCGGCTATCCTCTTCGGTCCGGTCCGCACAACAGTCGTCCCGGGACAGCTCAGTCTCCGTGGCGCTAATGTCGAGTTTAGATCCAGCGTCCGGTACTTGGGGGTCGATATCGACCGGAGTTTGAGGATGACCGCCCACGCCAATAAGGCGTTGGCGGCCGCTCGCTGTGCGAGATTCCTCCTCCGGCCGGTGTTGGCCTCTAGGTTGCCGGTCAGGACTAAGCTCGGCATTTATAAGACGTATGTCCGTTCCCGTATCACGTACGCAGCTGAGGCCTGGTATCACCTCATCCCGCAGGGTATGCGGGCGAGGTTACAGGTCCAGCAAAATCTGGCTCTTCGCACGATAGTCGGAGCAGGGCGTTACGTCAGAAATGACGTAATCGCCCGGGATCTGGATGTGGAGTCGCTCGAGGAGTTCATCCGGAGGCTAGCTCGTAATCTTTACGAGCGGGCTGACGGTGGACCCCACGAGCACCTCCACAATATAGCTCCCTTGCACGCCAGACCACCTGATGGTCGGGCGCTACCAAGGGAGCTACTGGAACCCCCGGCTATGGTAAGATAGTCGGGTTAATCGGAGTGATATGGGAGTGCTCATAATGAGTGCCCCCATGGGACTGAGCTGTCCACACTCGTCATGTCCCCCCACATCGTTGGGGTGCCCCCTTATGGGGACCCATTTCCCACCCCCGTTGGGTGGACCACTCCCCCGTCTGGGGAGTGTTTAACATCGGTCCCTCCCCGCGACGGTCTTCCCCTTCTGGGGAGCCCCTAGCGGGTGAGCGCCAAACCAGTGCCGCGGCTCCCCCTCTGGCTTGTAGAGGTGGGGCCGCGACATGGGGCCGGTGGCGGGCCCCACGGTTGCTGACTGTTGTCCTGGCTTATGTATATAGTAGAGTACTTAGTTTTTAGTTAGTTTAGTTAGTTGTGTAGTTAGTTGTAAGGAAAAAAAAAAAAAAAAAAAAAAAAAAAAAAAAAAAAAAAAAAAAAAAAAAAAAAAAAAAAAAAAAAAAAAAAAAAAAAAAAAAAAAAAAAAAAAAATTATAGCATTAGGAAGCAGAGGACAGCAGCCGGCGCCGGGGTGCGTCGTCCGCGGGCACCACTCCTCCTGCATCATCAAGCCCGTCGTATTAAATATATGTATGTATTTTTGTCGATGTGAGTGTGCCGAGGCACGCTGCGAACAGCCCCCCCCAATCCAGTCCTGCATCCATTTCACCCCTGCCCTATGTGGCAGGGAGCGTCTGCCCGGGTAGTGGGGTTTACCCCGAGGCCCGCTCCGTGCCCCCGTAAGGGAGTACGACGACCCCGAAGAAGATATCACTTGTCTTGTTGCATTTTAACGAACAACATGTCGCCGATCAGTGTTTCTTTTGTTGCCATTTGCTTGGTACTGGTATCGGCAGTGGAGGGTCGCAGTTTGAGAACTGGTTTTGAATCCAATAAAATATCAAACGACGCCATCTTCTTCGAAAGAACTTCAACGGCGTTCGAAAGAACTTCAACGGCGACAGCGAAGGCGCCCATTTCAGTGGTATTGGAGAATCGGTTTCTGACATTGTCCGGCAATTGTCCCTCGGGACATGTTAGACGAGGAGGCTTCTGCTTCCCTGACGTGGACTACTAAATGTGAACTGACTGATTTGTTAAAATAATTTACGTTGTGCTGTTGTAAGATGTTATTATGTGCTGTGATAGAAATTAATGAAGTTTTAATCCATTATTTTATTTGTAATTTTAATGTAATAGTGTAAAATTCAATCAAGAGTAAAAAAATAGCAGACTATTTCTTGAGTTTTTGTTAAGAATTATTTAAATTGAAGATTTAATTTTTAGTTTATCCATTAATTAAATCCTGATTTATTTGAAGTTCTGTATTACTCTCATTTCAATGTTTTTTACATGTAGATGAATATCTTTATTTTTGTAATAAAATATGAAAAAACGAACTGTTTGATTTTCATTTCCAGAAGCTTTTTCATTTTTTTATATAAATTATTTTAATTACGGCAAAACTTACTTAGATAAACTTCTTCCATTAGTTTTCCTTATATATGTTTACTATATTTTTCATTACATACTGATTGCAGGTAATATTAGTTTGCATGGATAGATAGCCCTCTCACTATTTACGCAGCGATTTATTTTTTATTGGTTAGACGTGTGGACAAATTCACGTCCCACTTGAGTGGTTACCAGACCCTCTAGACATCAACGACGTAAATGCCGCCCACCCACCTTGAGACATAAGTTCTAAGTCTTAGTTTTTTGGTACAACAGCTGCCCCACACTTGAAGCCGGCACGCATTAAATGCTTCACTTGAAAAATTGGTAGGGTGGTGGCACCTGTCAGGACAGGTCCGAAAACAACCAGTAAAAGTAGTAATGCTTTCTGGTTTGAAAGCTGTGATTACCGTAAAATTGAGACAGACGATTTAAGTGGGTGGAGGGGCTCACGCTGGATGAATCCCACCACTTACACCAGATGGCTCGTGGGATTGTTCACTATTGTACAATAAAGCAAGAGAATTATCTCTAGGCCTTCCTTGTCGTATGTTCGAGGGGAAAATGCATGCTTTGAGATACGGGTTTGAGTCTCAATTTGCATTTTGCATAACTACATATTGTCCAATGGCTGCCTCACACTTCAAACTGGAACGCATGACTGGTCCTATTTATAATGTTTAAATCTTCACAGAATTCGTCATTTTATTTTGTGTGGTCAAATTCATATATTATATTATTGTTTTGAATTTTGATGTTCTTTAAGACTGATGTTTGCTTAAAATTGAGGTTTTCAACTGTTTTCGTAAATAAATATATATATTTATAGTTTCTTAATGTATAAATTAACAATAGCCACGCTGATCGTACTATAGGCATGTAGTACCCACAGCCATCAGTGACTGTATGTGAGTGTGAGACTTTATTCCTCCTTGCATCGATAATCCTCAATGCTGAGGATCGTGGCCTCATGAGGCTTTCTTGGGAAAATACACATGGTGGGGTCCGGAGTCCCTCCACAGCAGTGCTTTTGGAAGAGATTTAGTTCTTCGAGGCGCTGAAGCCTTATTTGGGTCCGGCTGATTAATCGCCACCAGATATTCGGCGTTGACTGTTTCACGGGGGAAAGGTTGGATTCCAACTCAATTTCTTTATTAGGTGGATCTTAAATTTAACTGCTGTTGGAATGCAAGTAAATGTTTTGTCACATTGAGGGATTACGAATATTTCATGTAATATTGCGTGACAGTAACATACAATTTTATTGGTGAAGTAGTATAAATAAAAATTAAATAAAAGTAAGTATTACAAAGTTCCGCATTTTTTTTACTTTCGTGCTAATCTACATTACTTATGGTATTTTTATTACTGGATTGCGGATATGACACATTCGATATGCAGAAATTTTAAAATCTTGTCAAAAATGGCGGGTATTTTAGTATTATGTAATATTGTTTTGTAAGGAAAAAATAAAACCAAATTTAATATTTATCAAACGTGACATAATTTAATTTAGTGTAAATAAATAAAACCATATTTTCTTCATAATACTGTTCTGTCTCACAATTAGTCAACACTGGCCCTTAAGTAACAGCTAGTCGTAGTCGGCTATAGGTAGACACATATCAGACTTCCACTCCCACATATCTGGACAATTGCCTTGCGGGAAGCCGCCACGATTTTCTAAAATGCTTGTTTCCGTTGTAGTTTTGTGTTTCCGCCCTTTGTGTCTTTTCAAATGATTACGAACGTTGGAAACGATCACTTTCTTGGACTGCTGGTCGATGTCAATTTTCACTGATGAGAACGGATGACTCACTGACTTACTGCTAACAGAGATCTCGACAGAGAGCCCTTCAGGTGGTAACGGGAACTCCTTCGTTCTAATAACTCTGCTTTCTGCGATGACAGACAGGACACACAGAACTAATACACCGGTGTAAAATGAAGCCATCTTTTTAGTATAGGGAAGACGCGTGTGCCACTGACGGTAAATGCTACGAGTAATATTTGAAACCACGCGACGGCCTTTTATATGTATATGTATGTTATTTATTTCGTTCGACAGTGAATCATAGCGTTACAAAACACTATGCCTTCAAGTATTACAAGAAATTCAGGGTGTCCCGGACCTAAACAAATTGCCATATATGTATGTGTATGTGTATATAACATAAAATCGCAATACCGTTAATTAAAAATAGATGGGTGTACCACTATGTTTAACATTCATTTACGTTTGAGTAAAGATAGAGAGACAGAGAGAATACACTTTTTGCACACCAGAACACAATTAACATTAAAAAACAGTCACCAAGCAGGTACAATAGATGGTCTTGTTGCTAAACGCGATCTCTTCCAGACAATCGTTTAATTTACAGAAATTCTGGAAAAGATAAAGATATAGCAGGTACGCTGCGATGCACTATTGGCAATACATTATTAAAGAAAATATATGCATACAATAAATAGATATATACCGTTTTTATATATAACATGAAATAACTATTTGGTTTATATACCAATATAAATACTTACATACACATAATAAATCAACAGTATGGAAATGATAAAGCATATATGTACAAACAAACAGCACTAAGCAGATAAGTAATGTTCCTTCGCCATTTTTTTAAATCAGCTTAAAGTTGGAGCACTTCTCACTGCATCCGGCAGAGCATTCCACAATCGAACCGCCTGGGTGGTGAATGAATTATCAAAGAATGTTGGTGAAAGATATTATTTTACAAAACTCGACCACTGACTATTTTAACATTACAACAAGTTTTTACATTGACGAAATATTAGGAAATCACTTATTTTACTTTAATATGATTCAGAATCGACCATGTTCGAATTGCTTTGGGCTATCAATAGATAGACATGACTTTGATGAGGAAATCTTCCATCAAATGTTTGTCTGTGTATGGTGGACCGACATTTTTTTTGGAAGGTAGGATTTCTGGTGACCTGGAGGCCTTTCCACTTTCACCCGGACAGGTGGGTAAGCACGGACTCAGGAGACTAACCAGATAGATGAGTGTTGATCGAAATCTAGACATAGACAAGCTTAACTTGATATTGTCGTTGCCGCAATGAATAGATTTTTTCGGACTCTCGTATTCTTGTTTATCTTATCTTATACCTTTAAGCGAGCAATTCTTGTATATAATATATAATCTGAATCTCGGAAACGGCTTCAACGATTTTCATAAAATTTAGTATACAGGAGATTTCGGGGGCGATAAATCGATCTAGATACGATTTATTTTCAGAAATTGTTGTTTTATTCGTGTTTTCAATAATCAACTCTTCCCGACATCTATTGGCGAATAATAATACTATTTTTCTTAATTGAGGGCAACTAACCGCTTTAAAGACACAACAAGATGGCGATATCAAAAAAAAAAAACAGAGCAACGCTCGGTCGTCAACTAGTTATTGCTTAAATAGGTGAAAGAGCACACGGCCCACCTGTTGTTAGGGGGTTATCGGAACCAATAGTATAAGTAAGTTGTAATAGTATAAGTAAGTTATCAACAACGTAAATTCAAACCCGCAGTAAGCAGAAACGCATTACTCTTCGAAGTAGAAATAGGTAGAGTGGTGGTACCTATCAAGCTCACAAGATGTCTTACTACCTGTGATCTTGAAATTATTCTATGCTAGATACTACCTGCAAAAGTAGAACATACGAAATTGTCAAATGAAAAAAAAAAACGCAAGCTTTAATCCTTTGAATACTATTTGAATTCAAGTCTAGAACTCGCAAAAACGTGAGCAGTTTAAGTGGTTTAACCTCCAAAATATATTTTACTCATGGCGGAAATACCTACGCTCTTTTTCAGTGCCTTTTAAATGCTATAAATGTGACAGCGCCGTCAATGTTCTTTTGTATGATAGGTAATTAATTGAAGCGATTCACTTTCATAAATTATCTTTTTCATTTAGGCTCTTAATAATATACACTGATCAAATAACGAAGTTCATATTTATGTAAGCTTAGCTATTAAATTAAGATCGTATTCAGGTCTTCGTGAGCGAACGGCAAAGAGCAGAAACCCTTAAAATATTTCATTATGTAAAACTACGCGTAATTTACAGTAAGTTGATCCTAATGACATTGGCATTGTATTCGCGCGATATAGCATTGAAGTTAAAAAAATATTGGATTACTAGCTGACCCGGCAGACTTCGTAATGCCTCAATCGATTACCGAGACCTAAGTTTTTGTATAAACTTAAAACTAACAAAAGGAATCCGTCCGACGGAGGACACATCAAAGGGAAAAAAAATTGTTCTTTTTATTTAATTCCGAGCATTTTCATATTTATCTACCTTTTAAACCCTCTCTGGACTTCCACAAATAATTCGAGACGAAAATTAGCCAAATCGGTCCAGCCGTTCTCGAGTTTTAGCGAGACTAACGATCAGCAATTCATTTTTAAATATATAGATAGATAGATAGATAGATAGAATATATTGTAAACATTTCTTTAATGAGTAGTAGAGCGTAATTTTAGCCCATATGGGTATTTATGACCATCCTGCCTATGTGTGCCCCAAAGCGTGCATGGTTTCCATTTTCAACTTAATGTTCAATGGTGCCCAGTCTATTTTGGACAAAAATATAATAGTAAAAAATTTCACTGTTGAATGAAATGTAAGTTAAATGTAAGTAAAAGTAACAATATTCAGTCAATATTATGTTCACTCTTTACAAACTTTTGAAACAGACAAAATACGTTAAGAAACACCGATGTATATTGAACATTATGGAGATAGTTAAATGTGTTCTGCTTGGAGGTAAAAATTAAAATTAAACTATTTGTGTTTTCACCGTTTTATTATTATTATTAGTAAATACTTTGTACAGGTAATACAATAATAAAAATATAAATATCCACAATAAAAAAAATTCTTAAAAATGTCACAATAAAAAAATATTCACATACATTAATTAAAAGCTTCAATTTCTTATCTTTATAAATTTCATATATTTACAAAAAACTGACTGATATTTATTTATATGTATATCTTTTGCTCGTTCTTCGCAATATCAAATACGGAAACAAATTTAAAAGAAAATATCTAAATTAAACCACAGCACATAGTAACATCTTACAACAAATCAGTCGGTTCACATTTAGTAGTCCACGTCAGGGAAACAGAAGCCTCCTCGTCTAACATGTCCCGAGGGACAATTGCCGGACAATGTCAGAAACCGATCCTCCAATTCCACTGAAACGGGTGCCTTAGTTGTCGCCGTTAAAGTTCTTTCGAGGACAATGATATCGTTTGATGTTTTATTGGATGCCCAACCAGTTCTCAAACTGTGACCCTCCACTGCCGATACCAGTACCAAGCAAATGGCAACAAAAGAAACACTGATTGGCGACATGTTGTTCGTTAAAATGTAACAAGACAAATGATATTAATACAATGTCATTGGCCGTTTATATAATGTTTCTTGCTTGAGGTGAACTTTGCGGGGGTTTTTCTAGAATATCAGAGAATTAATTATTCATATATTCCTGCGTCAAATGGCACGTGTGATGCTTTCGTATCCAAATATTAAAACATTTCATTTAAATTTTATTTACAAGTTTTATGTATTGGTGTCACTTGGTTTACAAATATACATAAACAATTGAGGGCTCGGGATGGAAGTCATTTGAATGTAGACACTACTTTGCTCGTTCACTATACTCTTAGTCCTTTTCTTGTTGGATATGAGTTTTTCAATCGCATTCTTATACTATCATTTTATGTCAAATCAAACCCGCAGAATTATAATTTGCGTAATCTCTGGTGGTAGGACCTCTTGGGAGTCCGCACGGGTAGGTACCACCACCCTGCCTATTTCTGCCGTGAAGCATTAATGCGTTTCGGTTTGAAGGGTGGGGCAGCCGTTGTTACTATACTTGAGATCTTAGAACTTATATCTCATACTGGATGGTGCATTTACGTTGTAGATGTCTATAGGCTCCAGTAACCACTTAACACCAGGTGGACTGTGAGCTCGTCCACCCATCTAAGCAATAATAAAAAAAACTTGATTTCGCATTCGTTTTTTAATTCGTCATTTTTCCCGAATTGCTGGCTAGGGTATCCCGGAATACCAGCAGCATCGCCTGGGCGGGCGGTCTCACATACCCCGCGTACCCCCTTAGGCGTGGACACCTATGAGATTCGGTCTTCTGCCCGAAAAAAAGGAGAGAATTGTATGTGAGTGTGGCTACCATTCCCCGCGGGTACACTTCCTATTTCTGACGAGAAACAGTAATGAGATGTGGGAAAGTCGCTATAGTGTTCAACCGAGATTTCGACATCATATCTCAAGGTGGGTAGCGTGATTCACGATGTCATATCTTCGCTTCCCGCTAGGTACTAAACATTATAAACGCGAACTTTGTCACCCGTCACCACAAAATTTGCCTAATGTTAAAGAAACGACATTAAATCCTTATCCTAACAAGAGTTCGATGAAGGCACTTATTCATAGACACAGCACACTGAGTTTGTCGCCAGTGGTAGATTCTGTGAAGCCCTGCTCTTGCTAGGGCTAGTGTTGGCAAATTCTTCCAGGTTGAGCCCGTGAGTTCACCTCCCCGCTTGGGCGTAGCTGGAATCGCCTCTTAGACTACCAGCGTACAGGTAAGCAAAACCGACATTAAAGATTAATAACACACTTGAAGTAGAGCTTTTTTCAAACAGAAATGTCATCGGTAATATTCTTTATATCTTCAATGACTCAAAGCTTTACAACATTTTTATGTATGCCTACTGTGTGTTATTACTATGATAATTCATTCAGTTCACATAATTATGTAGTTTTAATTATATTTGGTGCAATGGAAATTCATGATAGCGTCGCGGCAAAAATGCGTGACTATGACCTTGTTTTTACATCGGCGTTGGTTTAAAAAATAAACATTGGTCAATTTTAATTTCATCGTGAATTAAATGATACGTTTTTTCCGGCGCGCTGCTCTTACATCACAAAACTTCCTAATACGCTCAGAACAGGTTTAGTTTAGTAACATTGGGAAAACTTAACAGCTTATCCCATTGAAGTTCATTAACATATTATAGTATTATTTAAATTCTTATTTTTTGTATGGGTTTTGCAAAATCTCTGTTAATACCGCTCTTATTTTTTTTTTTCAAACTCAGATTAACATAACGCCTTTTTTTCATCTTAACATCAATCAATTATTTTGATGGGAATTTTGGTATTATCTCAGATTATATTTGCAGTGATCTCATTTTGAATTTGGATATGAGTGTGTAACTTCTTTACAAGAGCTGGATGGCGTTATCACGTCAACCTGCTCTTACCTGCATTACCTATCGTTTTAAAAGAAAATAAAAGGGACAGTTTATTTGAGCAGCGCTTGAGCTTTTAATATCTATTCATCTGTAAAGTTTAATTTATAAAAAAAAAGTGATAGTACGTCACAAACGAAGTCTTCGCTAATTAAATTGCTAATTTGTTATTGAATGAACGTCGGTAGGAGCTAATGATGAGGCGGGCTGTATTTGCATTAACATAGACCACTGTCACCGTCGACGCCCTAGACACGTCCTTACGGATCCATCAGATCCAATAATTTTTGCATTAGACGCCCTCAGCTCTAACACTAGGAGCAGGCTTAGGGACCCCGGTAACCGTACTCGTCGAACTCGACAAAGAGTTTGTCGTGCAACCTAGCCCATGAATCAGCTCGCTGAGTTTCATGCCGGATCTTCTCAGCGGGTCGCGATTCCGATCCGGTAGTAGATTCATTCGCGAAGCAGCTGCTCTTGAGCTGTTAGGTCTCCTTCGGAGGCGCTCGGGTAGCTGTTAGCAAATCCCACCCCTCCTGGCTGAGCCTTTGCTCGCCCACCTGTCCAGGTGAAACTGGAAAGGCCTCCGGGCCACCAGCAATTCTTCAATCATAAAAAAAAAAAAACTATTACTACTATAGGTATAAACGAGACAGACACCAAATAACAAGAAAAATTGGACGAATTTTAGCAAGTTCCTAATAAGGTTTTCCAAATTACTATTCATTTGGTCTTGAATCGTTTTGTGTTACTAGATGTTTCCTTAAGATGCATTACGGATTCTGTACGTTTGCATGCGCTAATTTGTGCTCACACAAACGATTTTCCTGTTTTGTTGTTTGTGTACATAATGCATATTCAAACTTGGACCCGTCATTAGAACGGTAATTCCTCGCTTACATAATAATGTTATCCTTATATTGTAATTCAATACCGTGGGATGTGAATATGCTTTTTTAATAGCGGTATGGAGTTTTCTGAGATCGCACGTGCTTTTAACACGATCCTTTTCTATTTCTATAACGAAGCAGTCATGAAACAATTAAAGTGTCACACGATTGTTATTGACCTAGACAATATTGTATTGTAGGAAAATCAAAAATGCATCTCCAAGGATGCCCCTTACACTATCAATAACATTTATTGTGTAATTTAAATAAGATGACAATTAATGTCACTTGACAAACAGGTTTTAAATGTATGTATTTGTAGCTGAGCGATATATTATTCTATCAAGACCTCGTTTAGGTGAATCCGGTTTTTTAGTTCAATTATCCATACGTGAAGCAAAAACTTTGTATCGGACGGAGGAGTATGAAATTTTCCACACTTATAGAGAATATAGAGAAGAAGTGCACAATGCTAATATTTTTTTAAAATAATGCATAAGAGATACATTAAATCAATAAAGAAACCATTACACACACTACATACCATGTATTTGACGCACACGCGCATGCGTACCATAGATTATACACTTAATATAACTATTATTTATTGTCAAACTTTTGTTCTTGACATCTGTGGTCAAATTGAGGATAGATTAAAGATTGTTTGTCTTTATTAATATTTCTTTTATAGTGTAGCCCGAAATTTGTGGTTATAGAAGTATAAAATACAATCATAATAGTGTACAAACTTATTATACAATTCCAATTAATTATAGTCGAATTTCGACTAATGCGGTACCTCTAATTATTATTAATTTACAACGATTCAGAATTTATTAGTACACGAAGCGCTCGTTTCGTATGGTTTCAAAAAATAAAAAAATACATGTGTGCAATTCACACGTGGTAGAAGTGAAACCTTCCAAAATTAAAATACAATTATCCTAAACGTCTTAAGTATATGTAAAATTTTGTCATTAGTAAATAATTGTAAGGTAGCGCCCTCTGTGAATTGATATTTTAATTTCACGTATAATCTTAAATTAAAATTCACTACAAGAGCTTTCATACACACGTAAGTATTAAAAAATCTCACAGATGGCGCTGTATTAAATAGTATGTATATTTCTGTCTCATTCTTTGCTGGCTTCATCCTACACATTTTTGTATTTGTGTCTCTTACCTGTCGTTTTTTCCGTTGCATCCGGTTTGAAATCACAACGATTCTAAAGAAGTTTTCACTTCAAAAGGCATTTATAATTAATTTTCATTCTAGGTAACGTCTCGATGTAATTGTGTATGTTTTGCGACGAGATACTGATATTCGAATGAATTAGACTCGATTGAAAATTAATTAATATAGTAATTCATAAAGCCTTTTAACTCAATCAATTGAATGGGTGAAGCCATAGTAATATCCACACAGAATTATTTTAAATTAGTTACTAAAGTGTGGCACAGATACTATAATGAATGGATGATTGGGAAGTAGTGGGTGTATTATTACTTCCCAATCATCAGTAGATAGAGAAGGAGTCACATTTTGATCTCTAATAAGTAATACTCGTAGTACTAGTATGTAGTAATATGTTTAGTACTTGTATCAATTTGTTTTTCTTAGGAAACATATATTTAACAAATACTAGTAGTCGCCTAGTGGTCGAAATTAGACCATTTATTTTTTTTGCGCATTTACGTTGTGGATGTCTATGAGCTCCAGTAACCACTTAACACCAGGTGTTAAGTGGTTACGTGTGCTGTGAGCTCGTCCGCACCGTCGAGGGCAGTGCTTGTAAGCCCGCACTGGTAGTAATCACCATCCTGCCTATATCTGCCGAGAAGCAGTCGTGCGTTCCAGTTCGAAGAGGGAGGCGGCTATTTTACAATATAAATTGAAACTTCACGTCTCAAGTCAAATCTGATATCTAAAGTGGAACGAGAGGTTCTACCATCCCTTATTTATTCACTTTTTTTTTTTCCTTTATTGCCTTTGTAGACAGATAAGTATACTGCCCAGTTGATGGTGAGTGTTTACTGGAAGCCAAACCGCTGCCTATCTGTCTCCCTAAAAATGAATTGCCGTTCGTTAGTCTCGCTAAAACTCGAGAACGGCTGGACCGATTTCGCTAATTTTGGTCTTGAATTATTTGTGGAAGTCCAGAGAAGGTTTATAAGGTAGATAAATATGAAAATGCTCTGAATTAAATAAAAATAATAACTTTGTTTTTCCTTTGATGTGTCCCCCGTCGGACGGATTCCTTTTCTTTGTTTTAAGTTTATTTTATACAAAAGTTTAGGTCTTTTATTTATCGATTGAGGCACTACAAAGTCAGCAGCTAGTCGTAAATAAAAGTTTTTGTCTAAACTTAGCACAGCCTGTTGTATAAAGCAATCTAGATAAATGTTCTCGAATATTCAGACAAAGTAGCATCCTTCGGGTATTTACGGACATTAGCTGACTGGTTTATTGCTTCGCGTGTCCTCATTTTCCCGTTGTGCTCGTCATTAAAGAAGGTTGTATCAGACTTGATGCGTCACAGTTAAATCTTCGCAAATTCCATTAATGATTCAATTTTGATTTCAACTATACGAGACATTAGAGTTTTTTCTTTACAATTTAGTAATTGTATTTACTTTTATTGACGAATATTATTTAGAAATCAACATGTCATTGTAATTGGTAGGTATTTTGTGTGAAATAAAAACATAAGTAAATGCTGGTTTCAAATTTCACCTCTCACTGATGTGAAATATAATATTGCTTGTTAGAAAGAGGCATTAAAGAGGCAACAGCAATGATTACACGATGTTTTTCTGCTATAATAATTTGTTATTATTTTCATTCGTGAGCCCTTAAAAATTAAATAAATATTTACTCACAAAAATTGGTCCATTTGGATTTAAATCTTAATCCGAATTCATTATCTATGCAACACTCGAACTAAGTAGCTAAGATAAATTTGGCATCGTTATGTTTTTTTAAATTTTTTTTTATTGTTAATCGCCTGGTATGCTGCTGTTTTTGAATCAATTGCTCCAGATACGAAAAGTTAAAGAACACGATATTTGTAAATTTTTATTTTTTTATTGCTTACACGTGTGGACGAGCTCACAGCCCACTTGGTGTTAAGTGGTTACTGGAGCTTATAGATATCTACTACGTAAATGCCGCCACCCACCTCGAAGGTCTCAGTATAGTTACAACGGCTGCCTCACCCTTCAAACTGAAACGCATTACTGCTTCACGGCATAAATAGGCGGGGTGCCGTGCGGACTCACAAAAGGTCCTACCTCCAGCAAATTAAATTGAATAATGATGAAGAAAGCTAAAAGCTTTCATTTAGATATCAGAGCATTCGTGTTGTAGACGTGAAGGTCTTTACAAGGCAAAATGCTACCAATCAGTTGGAGTTGGCAACATGCCTTAGGGATACCTCATAACAATGGTCAAATCCAAACTTATTTAACATAAAATATAGTGTTGACGATAATAAAAATATTGTATCGTACGTACGTACGTTTGTTGACCTGTAGATGTATCAAAGCAGCGTTGCCAAGGTGAAATAATTAAAATTCGGAAACCTCTCATAACTAGTTTGACGAGGTACACCAAAAACGTATTTTGATTTACAAAATAAACCTTAAATACGCTGCGACTGTTTATTGCTGTAAATTACCTTTAGGGAAATACCGATTTTTGTGGGAAAGAAACTTGAATGGTAGTGAATCACAATTTGTATTATAATGTAGATTGTTCGGCGCGTGCCCCTAGCACGCGTCACATTCTTGAATTAATATTTATTTATGTAACCGGCAAACCTTCACTAAGTCATTAATTACACGTACAAGGAAATTACGTTGGGATTGTGTTTTAGGAACCCCAGTTTGTGCATTAAAATGATTGAAATGAATGAAATGAAATTATTGAAATGAAATTATTATATTGGTAAAATATAATTCAATAATGCTTTTACGTTGATCAAAATCTTCTGGACGGCGAGGTGGTGTCAATTATTTTAGAAAGTTTTGATTAAAACCGAATGCTCTGTAAAGGAAACAAGTATATTCCACGTATGGAACGCGAAGATATTGAAGTTACATTCATCCTAACTTCAATAGAGAAAAGATGTGGCGATTACCTAACAACTGCGTTCGTCTTTTCGTGGAGATGGAATCTCCAGTTACCGAACTGATAGACCTATATATACTGTTAGCCCTATTTAAACTGTTAGATCTACAGATACTGTTAGACTTAGAGGTACTGTGAGACCTAGATATACTGTTAGACCTAGATATACAGTTAGTTAACGCGATATACCAACTGGTCTTACAGCAATTAGACGCAGCGCGCTATTTGGAAGCAGCACGCCGCGCGGCCTCAATCCTCTCTGGTCGCGTCATGACCTTCACCGAGAAGAGGCCAGCTCCTACAGGCTTGATTAAATCATGAGATCCCCGGAACGTGAAGATGAAAACCCAAACTGCCGGAACTCAACATACTCTTAGTTCTCACGCTGTGCAAGAAAATTTTAATGACAATGAATCACTACATAGTACATTAAAACAAAGTCGCTTTCTCTGTCCCTATATCCTTATGTATGCTTAAATCTTTAAAACTAAGCAACGGATTTAGATGCGGTTTTTTTTAATAGATAGAGTGATTGAAGAGGAAGGTTTATATGTATAATAACAGCATTAAATAGTGGAGAAATCAATAATAAATTACAGTTTCCGAAGCGAATAGAGGGCGGGTCGCTAGTATTTTATAAAAGTTGATTGTAGTTAACACAATATTAAAATCTTGACGAATCAAACTTTAATTCGCCCGAGACCATCAAAGCAGTAAAATGAAATAAGACTAAGCCGTAAAAAAATAGTTATTAATTAATAGATGTGAACGAGCTCACACCCAACCTGGTGCTAAGTGGCTACGGAAGCCTATGGACATCATCACCACATAAATGAGTTCTAAAACCTAATAGTGTAATATTATAACGGCTGTCTTACTCGTCAAATTAGTAAACCATATTGCCTTGTGTCAGAAATAGGCATTGTGGCGGTACGTATCACTCTCTCTCTTCGATCAGACCCTCACTGCTGAGGATCGTGACTCCGTCCGATTCCGCCAATCAGCTGTCTCCATCGATCCCGTTTTGTAGCTCGGTGGAGTACGTCACGGACAGGTACCGTCAGTTCCTCCGCTGTTTGGTTTGACCATCGTTTGGGACCTCTACCTCTAGGCCTGTTTACCTCTATTTTACCGGTCACCACAAGGCGTTCCAAATTGCTGGTATCCCTGCGTGCAACATGACCAAAATACCGCAATATTCTTTGTAGGCAGGTTGTGGATAGACGTTGAGTCTTTTCTATTTTTAACTGTCTGAGAATAGAGATGTTGGTGCGGCGGGCCGTCCATGGTATTCGTAGCAAACGTCGCCAGCACCACATCTCAAAAGCGTCGATTCTCCGCCTGTCTGCGGCTTTGAGTGTTCACGTCTCTGCACTGTATAGAGCAATAGACAAGACAAGGGTGCGGGCGAGATGTATTTTAGTCCGGTGGGTAATGACTAGTATGTCCTATCACTAGTATGTCATAAAATCCAAAGATCATCCAAATCCACGAAATCCAAAGAATATGCAAAAAAAAAAGTTTTGATTCATTTTGAAAAGTTAAACAAGTTGTTTTCCGCATTAATGATTTGTTGAATGTTTTTATGTTTTCTTGGTTGATTCATTAGGTGTTACTGTGCTAAAGTCCCTTTTTATGCAGAAACAGAGAGCTTATCGTCTAGTTCGGTTCTAATTTTGACTTATTACGTAGACATATGAATAAATAATAATAATAGTAACTCTCTGACTGGTGGACTCAGTGGTTCAGTTATTAGCGCCCCTAACTGCTACTCCAAGGGTACCTACTGGGTTTGTTTCCCATATCTGACAAATATTTGTGTGATGAACAGTTTTGTTTGCTCTTAGTCTGGGTGTTTATTATCTATATGTGTATAAATATATTTAAATGTATATAAGTATGTTTTACCCATATCCACGGATTCTTAATCTGTGACCGGATGACCGTGCGCGATTTGTTACCAGTTTTTTATATAGCTTAGATGGGTGAAAAATCTCATGGCAATCCTGGTCTTAAGTGGTGGCGGTACCGGAGCACATAGACATCTATAATGCCGCTACCCACCTCGAGCCATGAGTTCTAAGGTCTCAGTATAGTTACAACGGCTGCCCCACCCTTCAAACCGAAATATATTATTGCTTCACGGTAGAAATAGGCAGGGTGGTGGTACCTACCCGTGCTGACTCACAAGATGTTCTACCACCAGTAAAATCACCAGTTATTAAGGGAATAAGTTGATAAATGTATGCGAACTAAAAGGAAATATATCCCATGCATTTGAATCAAACGGTGCGACTATCCATGTCGCGCGACGATCCCACTGTTCATATCTTGCAGACAGGTACTCAGACTTTCCCACCACCACCAGTAATTATCCAAATTGAATCTTTTGCGGGTTTCATTTTTTAGTATCAGTATTTTTTAGTATTAGTAGTAGTAGCTTTATTAGTGGATGTGGAGAGGTTTTTTGGTGAGCCAAAAAACCTGGGGGAGATGAAGGCACGGAGGCTCGGATGGCTCGGGCATGTAGTACGTATGGAGCAGGATCGGGCTGTGAAACGGATGTAACGGAGAGACGCCGCCCCATAGGGAGGCCCAAGTGCCGCTGGTCTGACGCTGTGGAAGGAAATTTATGGGATGTCCTCGTGTTGGACTGGCAAGGTGTTGCGCAGCGCCGGGGTGAATGGCAAAGCTTATTGTCGGAGGCCAAGACCCACTTCGGGGTCATAGCGCCAGCTCAGTAGCAGTTGTAGTAGTATAAAATAGTTTCATTTGTTAAATATGTATTTCATAAGAAAAAATGGTACCTACCTACGGGTTTCGGGGTTCGAACACAGTCGCATCGCTCGAGACGAATGCACCGAACGTCTTAACCTAACATTGTAATGTAAGTCCCGCAAAATCTACAGTAACTAACCGCAGTAACTAACGTAAGTGTGAGTGTTAAGTGTAAGCTTTGCTAAAAATTCTGAAAACTACTATAATGTTTTTATATTAATATTTCAGAGTGACTCCACGGTACGAGATCGTAGTTAACAATCAAATAGTATCATTGCAATCTCTTAAAAACGTAACCAATGTTTGTTGGTCGTATCGAAATCCGTCGGATAGGTGTCACTGTTTTCCTTATTTCTGTTGCGAAGCAGCAATCATGAGTCCCTGGTTGAAGGATGTGTAGTAGGTAGCTATCACATGACACAAGGTATATGACAGTTGCTTGAATCTCGCAAATTCGATGTGCATCCACAGCCAAAAAAATAAAAATGTGTATGTGTGCAAGTCACACACGGTATAAGTGTACCTTGTACCTAATAAAATATAAAAATAATCGCACGGGTCAACCACTACGCCGTGCAATGGAGCAGCCGCACCCCGGGGGAACCGCCTGCATGATCACGGTGTCCCGACGCCAGGTAGGTATAATTTAGCAAGAGAAATACGTGAACGTCTATCAACTGTGTAACATCTCGTCACCGCGATTCAGGAATTCTTAAATTTACGTGCAGCGACATCTGTTGACAACAAACTAAATAGAAATAAAATGAACATGGCGCGTAACGGAAGAAATTAAGATGGCGCGTAACCGAAAAACGTTACATACGTTTTTTCCTCCCTACGTCTATAAAGAAGTTTCACTTCAAAAATGTCGATTCAATAATATCTAAGAGGTCTCGACGTCTAGATTCTGATTTATAATTTGATTAGAGTTGAAATTTTACCAAAACACAATCCTTGTTAGACATGATGTATAAAAAGCGTATTTGTTGTTGTAAATTTGTTTAATTTTATAATGTTGAAACAGACAATTTTCTAACTATGCCTGTAACGTTGAGATCTGTCGAAAAGACTTACCAGACGAAATGCCATTTTGTATCATAGGTACGTTCTGTAGAATGATTCATTATTTACAAATAAAAGAATGTCATTCTCATTAACCGAATTCTTTTTCTTTAATTATAATGTTAAATGTAGTGCATTGATTGTCACACAATCAACCTGATAAGTCAGTGCCAGCTGGCATTTGTGTGCTGTAAGAAAGCAGACACTGTGATAAGATCTGAGGTTTCGTATAAAAATAGAATCAGAAACCGTACTTTTCATTTAAATCATAATAGACTATAACCGAAAAAACCACATAGTTTAGTAATATTAAGAAACTAGGGAAACTCAGATCATTAATTTTGTTTAAAGCTCTGTTTCCAAAAAATAACACAAGAAGAATATTAAAAATTAGAATTATTAGAAGGTTTTAAAAGGACTGAAGAATAATGCTGAATCACTCCGCCACCCCGCCTATTTCTGCCGTGAAGCAGTAATGCATTTCGGCTTGAAGGGTGGGGCAGCCGTTGTAACTATACTGAGACCTTAGAACTTATATCTCAAGGTGAGTGGCGCATTTACGTTGTAGATGTCTATGGCCTCCAGTAGCCACTTAACACAAGGAGGGCTGTGAGCTCGTCCACCCATAAAAAAAATATATGCTCGTGGTAAGAGTAGTTGTCAAATAGAAAAAAAATATGGAAATGTTAATAATGTTGTGAACTTTACTTAAACTCGCAGATGGAAACTGTCAAATAATAAATTTTAATAACACACAAGCGAGCACATAAAATTCATGTAAATAGGATCGCTGTAACACATGTACGTATTTTCAAAAACAATAAAATAAAATAAATAAAAATTTAATATAAATTACTAAATTAAAAATATTAATTAATTAGTTTAAATAGGGTAATATGGACAGTAGCCAGTAGAAGTTGCTCAAGAAGAGGCGAGATCAAACACACGTACCTTCTATTAGGATAGACAATAATTATCTAAAATCCTATGGCTTTATGCGCAAAAAGTTTTTCTAACCAGAAATGAGTAGCACCTTCACGACATAACGGTTTGAACTAGTCGTGGCTTAAAGGATAAGACGTCCGGTGCATTCGTATCTACGTTGTTCGGATCCCGCAGGTAAGTAAGTACCAATTCTTTTAATAAAATACTTAATAAATACGTACTTAACAAATGTTCACGATTGACTTCCACGGTGAAAGAATAACATCACGTAATAAAAATCAAACTCGCAAAAATTATAATTTGCGTAATTACAGTAATGCGTTTCAGTTTGAAGGGTGGGGCAGTTGTTGTATTGTACTTTAGAACTCACATCTCAAGGTGGGTGGCGGCATTTACTTTGTAGATGTCTATGGTCTCCCGTAACCACTTAGCCACCCATGTAAGCATAAAAAAAAAGAAATAAAAGACGGTGACATTTTTATAAAAAAAAAGAAAACATTCCCATTAAATCGCTTATTTCCCTACAATGTATCTGCAATCTAAAAGTGTATAAAATGTTTATGTTTGAGAATTACGAATGATGCTGTGCCTACGTTTGCATGTAAAGCGATGAAGAAACTTTGTCGAACTTGAAGTTTTTTTATAAATATAGACACTTGACCGACACGAACAAATTCTTTAAATACGGAATTTACCTATATCTCGAAACGCCTAAAAGGCAGACCATGGGAAGAATCAATTGGTAGTTAATGGTTATCGTCGCTCATGGATGGCTCTGTCGACCGCCGAGGACTACTTTTAAATGTTGTTTGAGGAATATCATACGGTCATGGAACATCATGGAAAAGATTTTACATAGGCAGCACTGAACATTTCGGGAATTAACGAAGTGACACAACATTACTATTTAAAAATGTATTTATTGCTTTTCGAAGTATTCTCCGCGAAATTTGACACATTTTTCCATACGATGGAACCAATCACTGAAGCAACCATTCCATTCGCAAGTTGGGGTCTCCAAAATGGCCGTTTTGTAGGCGTCCACAGCTTCTTCAGGTGATGAAAATCTCTGTACACGCAATTTATTCTTTATTTTAGGGAAAGTATAGAAATCATTAGGGCTTAGGTCGAGGCTGTACGGCGGATGGTCTAATAATTCTATGTTTTCTTGCTCTAAAAACTCTTTTGTTCTGTGCGCGGTGTGAGAACTCGCATTGTCGTGATGGAGGATGATGCGGCGGTTGCAGTTCTCTTTACGGAGTTCAGAAACGACCTGTGGCAAACAAATGCTAGCATACCATTCTGCATTAACCGTTCTGTGTCCCTCAAGAGGAATAGTCGTAACATGGCCGCTTTTGGAGACAAACGTGGCCACCATTTTTTTTGCAACACTCCGTGAACGAACAGTTTTTGTTGGCTTTAACTCATTTTCGAACACACAAACTCGTGACTGGTTTTTTGTTTCGGGTTCGTACGCATATATCCAGGATTCGTCACCTGATACAATGTTGTATACAGCATTTGAGGATCCTGCGTGGAATATTTCGAGAGTTCTGACGCACCAAGTAACGCGAGCCGCTTTTTGCTCTTCACAGAGCGAATGCGGTATCCATCGGGAAAACAACTTTACACCTAATTGTTCATGCAAGATTATTTGTATTTGACTCATGCCAATGTCTAAAGTTGCCTGAATTTCGCGGTATGTCACATGTCGATCTTCCTCAATCAGCTTACGCACAGCATCAACGTTTTCTTGGGTGACTGCAGTTTTTGGACGACCTTGACGGGGATCATCACTGAGCTTGACAAGTCCACGTTGAAACTCAGCAAACCAGCGATAAATTGTGGTTTTGGATGGGGCTTCATCACCAAATGCAGAAATCATCCGGTCAACACACTGTTTTTGTGTTAAACCACTTCGAAAGTCATAATAAATCATCGCTCTTGAATTTTCTCGAGTCAATTCCATTTTCTCAACGACTAAACAAGTTTGACAAAACCTCGTAACAAGACCGAGAATCTTTTTTTAAATAAATAAATGGTATTCGATTTTTAAAACCAAGGAGTTTTCAATTAAAAATATTTTAATATGACAGCAACAGTGGAAATATTCCATTCCCGATTCTTTTAGGGCAGCCCTCGTATTCCAGAGACGGAACGTACGCAATGAAGGTACACTCACAATGAAGAAGCATAGCGATTTTAAATAGTAGTGATAAACTGTCATTCAGTGGTGGGTACAGGGGTGTGGTGGGTAGCCATCATACAACGCAAGATAATTGACAGATGCCTGAATCTCGCTTACGACATTTTCAAGATAAAGCGCATATATACAAGTTTCGAACAACAACATTCGGACCGTCGGTCTACCGAGCAATATCACCCGCTCGGTGGAAGATCTTCCCTTTGTCGTAAGCTCCAAACTGGTGACCTGCAATGGAACAACTGCAGCCTTCATCATCAGCGCATCCAGAACTTCGGCTACCACGATTCCCGCATTCTTGCAGATAAAAACAAAGTCATCAACAGTCGTCCCACAGCAAGCCAGCATTGCAGCCTCAACAGGACCATCGCAGCCGACTCACCGCGCTTCCTGGTCCTACGGCACGCATCCACACTACCTCATCACGCAGCATTCAAGCTCAGTTTCGACACACCGCAAACTTCGAGCAGCACTGGCACTTGCAAGCTAATTTCAGCACGGACAACGATAACTAAAATGACACGACCTTCGGTCTCGGAGGGGAGTGATGTGGCGGGTAGCCATTATACAACGCAAGATAATTGACAGATGCCTGAATCTCGCTTACGACATTTTCAAGATAAAGTGCATATATACAAGTTCCGAACAACAACATTCGGACCGTCGGTCTACCGAGCAATATCACCCGCTCGGTGGAAGATCTTCCCTTTGTCGTAAGCCCCAAAGGGGTGATCAAAATGAGATGAGAGAATCATTCCCAATGACACCTAAGGGTACATATACATTACCTTAAGATTCAAATTACAAATTCTTTTTAAGCAGCACAGTTGGCTTAATTCACTGTTGCAACAAAATGTCTTACAAAAGAAAGGAAAACATCAATATAACCCCACTATAAGTTTCAAGTTATATCTCCCAGATGTATACAGCATTAACCTCGACGGAATCGAATAATTCAAGTGTAATATTTCTCTACGTTGAAGCACTTCACTGCCGCTGACAACTCAACTGACACAGGAAATAATTTTCTTCAATATCGACAAAATTCAATTTATATCAGCTGTAGCATATTGAAATAGATCCCTACTAATATATAAATGTGAATGTAAGTTTGTTTGTTACGCTTTCACGCGAAAACTACTCAACCGATCATAATGAAACTTTGTACACATATTCTTGGAGGTATTAGAAGTAACATAGGATAAATTTTATTAAGAAAAAAAAAAAATATTTTTTTTACGAAAAATTCAAAAACTGTTTGTCAAAAAAACTTAAATCTACCTTCTTCAACGCCATCTACCGGTTCAGTAATGAAGTTCCAATCCTGAGTGCTGTAAATGAAGTCGCGGGTAAAATTTAGCGTTATGCCAAAGTAACTATTCCACGCGGACGAAATCGCGGGCAAAAGCTAGTGTTGAATAATGGATCTACTGTTGATACCAGACAAGGGCTTGGTGCTTTATAGTCGTCGGAGCCAATGGACATTAAAGCTTGAATGCCGCCACTGAGCTTGAGAAATAACGTCAAAGACGCAATTGTGCTGTTTAACGACTGACCATAATTCAAACCGGACGATTCGCTGCAGACAGAAACTTGATAGTTGATGGTACCCGTGTGGGCACACAATACATCCCACTGCATGTAGACATATTATGATCATGAAAATCATTTGAAGTCGTCGTGGCCTAAAGGATAAGACGTCCGGTGCATTCGTATCTAGCGATGCAACGGTTTTCGAATCCCGTCGGTGGCTACTAATTTTTCCAATGAAATACGTACTTAACTAATGTTCACGATTGACTTCCACGGTGAAGGAATAACATCGTGTAATAAAAATCGAACCCGCAAAATTATAATTTGCGTAATTACTGGTGGTAGGACCTCTTGTGAGTCCGCACGGGTAAGTACCACCACCCTGCCTATTTCTGCCGTGAAGCAGTAATGCGTTTCGGCTTGAAGGGTGGGGCAGCCGTTGTAACTATAACTGAGACCTTAGAACTTATATCTCAAGGTGGGTGGCGCATTTACGTTGTAGATGTCTATGGGCTCCAGTAACCACTTAACACCAGGTGGGCTGTGAGCTCGTCCACCCACCCATCTAAGCAATAAAAAAAAAACAGAATAACATCGAGACCCTACCCTTTATTTTCGCCGCCACTCATCTTGAGATATGAGTTCTAAGGTCTCAGGTATAGTTACAACGGCTGCCCCACCCTTCAAACCGAAACGCATTACTGCTTCACGGCAGAAAATAGGCAGGGTGGTGGTACCTACCTGTACGGACTCACAAGAGGTCCTACCACCAGTAATTACGCTAATTATAATTTTACGTGATTATTTTGTGGTTTATTAGGTAGGGAAAATCAGTCTAATGAGCCTAATTAGGTTACGCTTAGGTTAAGAAAGTAGTGCAAGCCCAAATGTGACGCGTTATGTAAACACAATATTTTTCACTCATAATATTAACAGATTAAGGACAGTGCATAAGCAAAGCGATTTATAATGTCTATAAATTATTTTATTTACTCTATCTCCTTCTTCTTTGCGAGTCGTAGACATAATTACCCTAACTTAATTTTACCGCTTAATCTCCTTTTGTCTCTTATATTTCATAATGTCCGATATTTCGAATATTGTACGGTTTTCATTCGACATTCGATCGGTTTGTATGTTGCGTTCAAGGTCCAGCGCAAAACTTGTTTTTTTTTGGCTTAGTTCGACAGACGATATCCCGAACTGGAATAATTTTATCGAAGTTCAAATATAACAAGCACGAAACAACAAAAGTGTCAGCATGTATTTTTGTGAAGCTCAAAAACGATTGTTGTCCGTTGGCAGCGTGACAAAATTTCTGTGGTTGTTTTACGAAGAATTAATTAGTTTCATCGGTTATTTTTAAGACTGAATTACAGTTTGAGTGGGAACATCCTTTCGCGTTTGGCGTGTCAATGCTAAACGGGATTTTTCGTCTGAAACAACTGCTAACATGAGCTCGGGAGATGCGTTTTTATTTCAATGGCTCACGCTGGCATAATACCAAGCAGTGATATACAAGCACTGTCAGTCAGCTTTTCAAATCAACATAGATTTAAGTTTAAACTTTCTTACTGATTAAAAACAAATTATTTTTGTTTTCTCACTTTTACTTCTGTATAAATAAAATACAGGCTCGTATATTGAATATGTGCGTTTATTCTTATTTTATTAATTTAAATTACAACTTGCCATGCACGGGGCTATAAGGCTGGAACGGAAGAGAGTGTTGCCAAGCGCCAAACATAAAATTAGCAACTTAGAACTTAGGTGTTATACCATTACAATATTACAATATAATTCTACCGTTCATATTTTGATTGAACAACTTCTTTTCTCGTTTCTTATGGCGTATTGTAAGACAGGATAGGTAGGTATCTTTATCCTGCTAATTTCTGCTTTAGGTTCGAAATATGTGTTCGTTTTATTTTGACAAAGACTTTGATCTCATATGTCAAGATGAGTGATTGTATTTTTTTCGTGTCTATAAACTCTGGTAACTCCTATAGACCAGTTGGGTTGTCAGCTTGATCACCCGTCTAACCCGAAAAAAAACATCAAGCTTACAGCAACAATTATCTGTTCAAGCTTTCCAGTGTAATCCATTAAAGCACACCGAATGCTATTAAGGCTTCATTTTATTTAGAAAACAAATAATATATCTAATACCGGGGCTTGTTTACGTGTAGACTCCCTTTCTCATTACGAAGCTTTTGAGTGAATCGTCTGGTGCGTGCCCTTGCAACTTGACTCGGGCGGGCAAAGCTCTCGGTCAATAGTGACGTTACACTATCGATAATGTTGACGTAAATATTCATTAACAGTTTTTTTTTTGTTCACGAAACGGGTCCATAATTACTTATCATGTTAACGATTTGATATAATTGAATTGAATAACGAAATAAATGAGTATTTTAGTGTAGAAAATGATGTTCTATGGCAGTCTCCGTGTTAAGTAATGTATTGTGTAATGTATGATTATTCAAATATATTTAAAGAAAAAAATCTTAAAACTACTAATTTATCAATATTGCAAATTTTATTGATCATTATATTCATTATTTTATTTTTCATTTTTCATAATTTTATTGATTATTTTGATTTGTCGCTAGTTTAGTCTAGTGGTCATGACCTTAGTGCTTAGAGGACTAATTTTGATTTATTGCTGGAATCAATATCTATTAATGATGTTTAGTATCAGGTCTGTATGATTGCAACTGCAAAATTGTATTGATACCATAAGTTTTATAATTGCATTCGTACCCAATTTAATAAAAGTAGAATAGATGGCATTGGTATTTTTAATCTTTTAATACAATATGTATATCGTTTAAATTTATATAATAATATGCTTCTAATTTAATAACACTAGCAATAATTAATAATACTAAATTAATAACTGAAAATTTTACTTTTACTTTTTTACTGGTGGTAGGACCTCTTGTGAGTCCGCACGGGTAGGTGCCACCACCCTGCCTATTTCTGCCATGAAGCAGTAATGCGTTTCGGTTTGAAGGGTGGGGCAGCCGTTGTAACTATACTGAGACCTTAGAACTCATATCTCAAGGTGAGTGGTGGCATTTACGTTGTAGATGTCTATGGGCTCCGATAACCACTTAGCACCAGGTGGGCTGTGAGCTCGTCCACCCATCTAAGCAATAAAAAAAAACAATTTTTTTGTTTTTTTTTTTCTATTTCTCTTTTGTTTTTTTTCTGTGTTTTTTTCTCTTTTCTGACAGTGGTGATCGGTATGGTGTCATACTATAAATGCCATCACCCACCTTGAAACATTAATACATCATATAAAAGCTTTTTCACCTTCAAACTTTATTATTATTTATTTATTATTATGGCTGATTCGCGGCAGAAACGAGCAGTATGTTAGTACTCATCCATGTGGTCTCACAATAAGATCTATTAAAACCAGTAATAGTTTAAAAGGTTGATGCAAGTTTTTTATTACTACAAATTTAAAAATCGTTCAAATTTGATATCGAAAAATATTTTTTCCCATCTCTAAGGCATCACATTGTTGATACGATTGATATAGTACTCCACTTCTTTTCGAAAAATCTAAAATTATTTTTTCATTTCTTTAAGTTGTAGAGTATATTAGAAAATCGGTTTTTCTTTTTTTTTCTGATAACAAAATCAAACTTATGTTTGAACTAATTTTCGTTTTTTTCTTGTTAAGAATTAGCTTTATTTTCGAAATATTATTTGTTAGCTGATATAATCATACTTGAATGACCTTTTAGAAGCTTACTAATCAGTAAGCTATTACAGAGTACTGGATATATGATAGAGTTTCTTTTCAAAAGCTCTACCTTAATTCAAAGAAAATCAAAGGGTCAATTTGAAAATAGGGAAACGCAATCTTACACTTTAATTGTAAAATAAAACACCAAAAAGAAAGACATTCAATTAATTTGTAAGCGAAATAATATTAGATGCGGTCCTGAAAGCCTGCAGGATTTTGGGATACGACGCCTCTCCATTAGATGCCCTTTAAAAAGATAAACAAAGGCCTTGTCCGTTTTCAGGTCTGCGGGGACAGTGCGCTCGTGTGCTGACCGGCACACAGAGCCCTCATTTGTCAATTGATTCCCGATATAATGAAGGGTACATCGTTACATTGGAGCTAGCTGTCAGAGGCGGTCGCCGTTCTGTATAGATTCGCTCGGAGTGTGAGTGAGGTGGCGCTGGGTGTATCGAGCGATGCGTGCGCACCCTACTGCGTGTTGTCATCTCGCCCTCTCTCGCTGCCACAGTTGCGTGCTCTTTGATTACATTGAACACACACTGCCGCTCGTGGTGAACACACCGGCTCGAAGATTTGACATTCACGCACTACGAACGCTGTGTAGCTGCTCTCTGACTATGCAGCGACTTCTATTGTTTTTACAGATGTACCGTCGACTCGACAGGAGGCAATTTAGGATCGCGCGATCAAATCTTAAATAGTTTTTTTATAAATTTTTTATTGCTTAGATGGGTGGACGAGCTCAAAGCCCACCTGGTGTTAAGTGGTTACTGGAGCCAATAGACATTTACAACGTAAATTCGTCACCCAACTTGATATGTTCTAAGGGCTCAGTATACTTGCAACGGCTGCCCCACCCTTCAAGTATATTGACTTAAATAATTCGGTCAGCTGCTAAGAATTAATTGAGTTTGAAGAGTACTTTTTACTAGGTAATTATATCATGAACGTTTTTATTCAAATACAATTCTATATAAGGATGTAATTTCATAACTACTGCTGTGTATTGGAAGTTTGATCATTCGTTATTTTGTTGTGCAAAACGATTTTTCCCGAATTTTCCCGAACACAGCGGAAATAAACTACCGAAAGTACAATCACTGATACATCAAGATTTAAATTCAATTTACGTATTCGATTTCCTCTTTTGTTTCGTTATTTTACGTTTACCTTAGTAAATGTGAAAAGAAAATTAATTTCAATTTTTTTTTAAAGAAAGAATGTTTATTGAGAAACTTACAAGAAAAACGTATTGTACTACTGTTTTCGTATTTGTTTATTTACTAAATAGATAAAGTCATAGTTCATTTATAATCTTATGAACCGGCAATATGACGCGAAAATTGGCAGTTATTTACCGCATTGCTTTCAAATTGCAAATTCAGAACGTCATTTGGGATTGAAGTGCTGTACACTGCGCGCTCCGTAAAAATAATAGTTTTGCAATCATTTTTTTAACTCTTATCTGTATTAGGGTTCCTGCGTGCTTGATGATAAATGTTTTTACTGGAACAAAGGTTTGTTATATCAACGTAATGATTGTCTAATATCGTTTTTGGTACAAGAAGGTTAATCCATTATTCATATCCATCATTTTCCATGCTATTAAATAGTATTACTTTATTGTACACAGATAAGATAATTAAAAGTGCTTTAAATAATCTTTATATTACAAAACAGCATGTACGAAGTGAAAGATTTCTATTTTTATAATTAATACAAAAAAATATATACAAAATCTATGGTTAGAAAAGGATGATTGGTATTTACAATACAACATTTGTAAGTGGTTTATTAAAAACTGTTTTTTTTAGTGACCTTGATTATGAAAATTTTATAAATTAAATTGACAATTTTTTTTTTTAATAATTTATATTTAATAAAAAATGCTAACCAATATAATATCATCAGGAAATTGTTTCAAAAATACATTTCTTTTAACGCGTTAATAAACTTAAACACGAAGAGACAGTAATGAAATACGTCCATAGTAGCGTTATATGCTGTGTTCTGTGTTGAATCCGCACGCACCTCGAAAATCTTGAGGCTTTTGAAGGAAGGCGTCGTGAAGAAAATTTCCACAACTCACTAACACCGATCCGGAGACCGTACGCACGAAACTTTTCACTCACACACGTGCGTACGTCAAAATAAACTGAAACTCGAAGCGGCCCCGTGAAAACTGCTCTCGTCCCGCTCTCGCGCGGTCCCCCGTCCTATTTCAACAGGTTTCGCTTTTCAGCAGATGCAGTAGAGCGAGTGCCTCTAGTAACGGAGCACAAACAGTGCGGGGAACACACGTCGCGTCTGAAAACTGAAAACACAGTTTCACTAACTACTCCGACATCACCTGGCACTAACCTTATTCTGACTTCGGCCGAAACGCGCGCCACACTTCTGAAACTTCGCGATAACGTAACTATTTTTAAATGGATCGAATGGGGCGTGTGTTCAGTGAAAATTTTCGGAGTGCTCGCGTGAATCTCGCGTACCGTCTTTAAGATGTGCCGCACGTGTCCTGAACATCTCTAAACTTAGTGCCGAAAACTGCCAAGCGAACCCCCGAACGGGATGACGCGCGTCCAATACCAACCGAGCGACTAAACCGTGAATTGATAAGGAATTAATTAGGAGTTAAGAAAGAAAAAAATCGACAAGATGTAACCGATGTTTATGTCGGTAGTGTTGTGAATTTTCACCTAGTTTCTAGTTGATAAACAGACAGAATGTAGACGTAACTGTACGCTAATTCGACATGGTTGTGATTATAAAAGAAACAGAAGGATTTTCTGTTTCAGTTGTGACTTAGAAAATTGGTTGTAATTCTCCGATAGTTGTGACTAACGTTTAAATATATTTCGATACGATCAGATAGTGAATTAAGTGTTTGTTTAATACGTTTGTATTACCGTAACAAAAGGATCCGAAGGTTGTCAGTGTTTATTCTGAACTTTGTTTTCGCGGCTAAATTTCCCTGGAGGTTGTTCGTATTACAGTAACATTTCGCAAGGACTTAGATAAGGTGTCCACATTCAAATGTTAACAGTGTTGTGGAATATTCTTTTGTGACATTGTGAGGATGTACGAACTGGAAACGGGTTTCGGTGAAGTTTTGGCGCGTGAATTATTAATCATTTGAAGGTAAGAATTATATTATTAAATCAGTTAACGATTGTTACTTCTATAATACGTAATATGAAGGATTTTGTTACAAGTTTGTTTTTTATTAGCGTTTACGAGTAGTTCGTGTCATGGTATACCTAGTATTGGAGGTCGTTTGATTCCAACGATATTAATGTGAATACGATCGCTCCTCTTGAGACGTGAGGTCGTAGTAAAAGAAGTTTTGAGACATAAGCTCTAAATTCTCAACTTTTATAGTACAACGGCTACCCCACCCTTCAAACCGAAACGCATTATTGCTTCACGGCAGAAATAGGCAGGGTGGTGGTACCTACCCGTGTGGACTCACAAGAGTTTCTACCACTAGTAATAGACTTTTAAAGCCACCACCAGTATTACCACCAGTAATACGTTTAAAGATATATATGAAGTCGTTGTGGTTTAAAAGATAAGAAGTCCGGTGCATTCGTATCTAGGGGTTGAAGGGTGGGGCAGCCCTTGTAACAATACTGAGAACTTCATATCTCAAGGTGGGTGGCGGCATTTACATTGTAGATGTCTATGGGCTCCAGTAACCACTTAACACCAGGTGGGCTATGAGCTCGTCCAATCCTCTAAGCAATAAATAAAAAAATATATAAATATGGATAGAACACCCACATACATATATATATAAAGCAAACCTGTATACATATGATTAGTCAATCATTATCATACATTAAGATTTCAATCAAATACAGGATTCATTCACAAGACAAAGTAACTTGGAAAGAAATAGGTTGGTAGTTTGTTAAAAGTTTTTTTTTTTTTTTGCTACAATTCCATTTTTATCTATCGTATAAGTATTGTAGCATTCATCGTTGTTACAATAGATATACTGGTAAACCTCTTATAACGCGGTAATTTACAACACGTTTCTACTTTAAGACGAAAATGAAAAATCCCCAATACCATTTTATAACAAGGTACTTCTACAACACGATAAAAAAAAAAACGGTAATGAGATTTTTTTTTTAGTGCTTATATGGGTGGACGAGCTCACAACCCACTTGGTGTTAAGTGGTTGCTGGAGCCCATAGACATCTACAACGTAAACGCGCCACCCACCTTGAGATATCAGTTCTAAGGTCTCAGTATAGTTACAACGGCTGCCCCACCCTTCAAACCGAAACGCATTACTGCTTCACGGCAGAAATAGGCACGGTGGTGATAACTACCCGTGCGGACTCACAAAAGGTTCTACCACCAGTAAAAATTAGAGAATTCCATTATACACTATGAACACACAATATATCGGAACAATCAAAATTTTACGGCTATTTTTTATGTATAATAAGTAAAAAACACATAGGTACAGACAGGCATAGTTGAGAAGTCAATTGCTCTCCTTTCTATACCGGCTTGTAGTCTCACATAACACGGTTTGCCACAGCACGGGACTTTGTAAGAACTATATACCGTGTTATAGTAGGGTTATCTATATAGGTAACGAATGAAACGAAATAATATGTTTTGGAATCATTCCTGCACCCTTCGTTACTATAGTAAGCTCATGTTGTCTTATATAAATAAATTAACGTTTTTGTAATCAACCGAAATACGTATACGTTCAAATACGTTATAAAAAGTTTCATTTCTAATTCGAAATAAAAAAAGTCTAGATAATTCTAGAAAATTCTCGAAAATGGATTAAATATATAGAAAAATCGACGAGCCCAGGGCGGCGATGACACCGTTTACCATTCACACCTTTTTATTATGGTTATCACGAAACATTCCAATATATTATCAGACAATTATGAAACATCTACTAACCTTTTCCAATATTTAGATAACATAAAAACAAACAATAGATTTTTACATAAGTAGGATTTTACCGCTTTATATGAGTATTCATACCTTTTTAGTTTAATTGCAAAATAGAAATAATGCGAATGTGATCACCGCCATCTTCTATTGAGTAACTAACAGAGACCACATTTTGATATTAAGATATACACTTTGATATGAAAATATATTCTTATTAGAGTCTGCTAACAGATAAACAACAAATGTAGTAATAAGCGTCTCCCATGGCAGTAACAATATCAATACGTTATCACCGGGCCTAATCATAAGCTGCGTGGTGCAGCGCGGCTTAAAAGGCGCGGCGTGGCTAGTCTACTCTACTAAACTATGTATAAAGGCAAAACAAACAAACAAAGATACTATTTATGGCGTGAAAAAGGAATGCGTTCTGTTTTGTAGCTTATCCTACAGCTGTTACGTGCCTATCAGCCTGTGTGACGGCATTTAACGGCCGCCTGGTGTAGTGGTAAGTGACATGGTCACTACATAAGGGGGTCGCGGATTCGAATCCCACCAAGGGAAGATATTTGTATGATAAATATAAATGTCTTTTCCAGGGTTATGGATGTATATTAAATATATGTATGTGTATAATAAAAATCTTATATTTATTTCCGTTATCTGGTACCTGTAACACAAGTTCTTTATCTTCAAGAACTTATCACGGGACCAGTTAACGTGGCGTGGTTGTCAGTAAATATTTATTTATTTATTAAAGGTATCTCTGGATCCCAGTAAGCTTTTTAAATCGTATGGGCTGCGAGAATGATAACTAAATCGAAGGCAATTGAAAAAACAAAACCGAAATGAACGTCTGAAAGAAAATAACAAAGAACAAACAAATTTTATATTATAAAACATAGCACGATGCCATTTTATTTATTAGATGAAAATAGAATTCACATTTGAATAAGTAACCCGAACGTTGTGGATGCAGGAATTTGAATCATTCAGATCGTACAATCCGCTAAATTCTCACAATAAAAATAGCTTTCGTTCTGTTGCGGTGGAACGTTTTAAACAAACAAGACGCCATGAATATTTCCTCATTCACAATAAACAAATTTATGGACGGAACATAGTTTTATGAAAGTTTTACAAATTAATGACTTAAACAGACAGCGTATAGTTTGATTGCGCCTAATAACAATAGTACTTAGCAATACCCTTTCGATGAGTACAGATAAATAAATTTTAATAAATTTGAATTAAAAATAGTGTACGAAAATATGATTTTATTGTAAAAAAAAGCGTGGATTTTCTATAAAAGCGTTTTTTTAAACTATTATTTATTTTTCATTTTTTAGTTGAATTTCAATTCTTTCAAAATTTTTTTAAATTTCGAATTGTCATCGGTCCTTAATAAGTATGCCCAATTGCGAGTTAATCCGATGTTTTGAAAGGGGTCAAAATCATGTTCAAAGATTCCGTTACGTAAGATACTAACTTAAATACGTCTGAAGCTAATAAAAGCGTATTAAAAAGAAATCCTTAAAACCAATGACGCTCCCTATGTATTTGTAAATAATATTTTTCGTACAGGGTCATTCAATTTTAGACTTTATTTTCATTTAATAAACGCAAAAAAACAACTATACTGCCATAATAAGGGAAACGATGACATTGCTTAAATCAAAATACAGATTACTGATGCCGATGACATAAAGTCGATTAAAAAATTAGCTGTATCGAGTCCTGTGTGTTAGATTTTAAGTATATAAAATGAATTGACTAATATTATTTATTTCAAACAGCATCAACTTTCTGTCATTTCTCAGTCGATCGAATTTTTGTAACGAAGTCCGTTTTTTTTACTTTCACTCGAGGCTCCTGAAGGGCAGTAAAATATTTTTATTTATTTTAGTTATTTGAAATTGCAAATTTTCTTGGTTTTTATTACCATTTTTTATGCATACTTGATAATTTACTCCGTTGTCAGTCATAAAATCAACGATTGTAAACTTATTTTTTTTTCAAAATCTGCTCTAACTTCCACAGCCTCCTAATCCTCGAAAAAAACAAACACGCAGATAAATATACCATAAAGTATTAGAAAAAATAATCATTGGATTTTGTTAGATCTATACTTAAATTATAAAAAAAAATATTCACAGTTCAATTCAGCTTGCCAACAATAATAGTGACGCTTCGATTGATGACGGGATACTTAATAAAAAGAGCTTTCCGCTCTCCCACTTATTGTTACAAACATATTGCACATAAAAATACTAAACATAATTTAGGTTCGGTTCAACTGTGAAATCAACGTTGTAATGTTTCTCTCATCTGCCTCTTACTGTTAAATTGGAAATTAATAAAAGCAATTAGCTCAATGTTCCTTAACTTTTCCATCGCGAAACATAATTACCGAACATAATAATATCGTCTTCTCGCATTAAAACTGTATAATCTTATAGCTTACTAATTTTACAGGAGAGTGTTTTAAAGGTTTAACATGTGATATTTTTAATATTAATCATCTTTGCAACATTTATTTTTTATTTTTTACCAGTTACATTATCTGTCTTTTAAAGTAAGATAAAATTATGTATTAATCTTGTTATTAGTAGTGAAAACATAGGTAAACTAAAAAGAGGTAAAAAAACTAAAACTAAACTACGCTCTTTTGACAGTATTTATGAGACTAATACTGGTGATACCAAATGATTCCGCGTATTAACTCAATTTCGAATATTTTTGGAAATTGTACACTTTTAATGCGAAAAGACTGTATTTAAACATTCATTAATGACTACTGCAAAAGTACTATTCAACGTATTTTTACCACGATAATTAATTTTCGAGTAGAGAGAGAGAGAATTTAAGAAATAATCGTTTTGAAAAACTTTAAATAAACTATCATGAATTATATAATTGCAATTTAATTTTTTCTGCACTTCAGTCCAACTCTTACGGTCTTATCTATGAAGCCGTTGGTAAAAAACGGCTGTCAAAAAGCTGTATTCAAATGGTCTTATGTATTTTTATTTTGAATATCCTTTTTTAATAATCTATAATATGATAACAATAATAATAGCCGGGAACAAGTCACACACGGTTATCTTATATACGGCCCCAAACTAGGATTCCTTGTGCTATGCGAACTAAAGCGTAATAATATACATAATATGTTCAAATATATACAGATATACATATTAAATGCGTGTTCATAACATGAATATTTGTCCGATGTGGGAAACGAACCCACGATCTTTGGCCAAGCAGGCAGGGCTCAAAAACTTGGGTATAAGGTCACAAATTGACGATAGGTCTCTGATTTGAAAAGTTTGCCACTTTTCAAATCAGAGACCTATCGTCACAAACCGATACACAATTTAATTAAGATTTCGTCCTCATGTCGAAAAAAAGGCGTATTGATTTCTCTGGCGTCCTGTAATCATTGAAGACAAGTCAACCGTACTTATTATAATTACCATTGATTCGAATATTAATCGAACCGTGTTTACATTAAAAAGAAAAAAGCAAACGAATATTAGGCCTTTTTTTACCGAACACAACGCGAATTTTGCGAATCCACACAGTACAACATCAAAGTAATGTGAACGTAAATGATTTTTCATCGAAAAGTAATTCATTTCATTAATAGCTCCGTCCGAGAGCTATCGATTGACACACAACGAACATTGAATAAATAAACCAACAAACGTTTTTGAATTCATTTACTTATAATATTTATTTTAATTTTAATTTAGGTGTTATTATGTTCTCAAGGTTAGGTGTTTTTTACTGGTGGTAGGACCTTGGGAGTTCACACGGGTAGGTACCACCACCCCGCCTATTTCCGCCGTGAAGCAGTGTTGCGTTTCGGTTCGAAGGGTGGGGTAGCCGTTGTAACTATACTGAGACCTTAGAACTTGTATCTCGAGGTGGGTGGCGCATTTACGTTGTAGATGTCTATGGGTTCCAGTAACCACTTAACATCAGGTGGGCTGTGAGCTCGTCCATCCATGTAAGCAATAAAAAAAAAATAGATCACTCCTATTCTTAATTTAGTTTTATTCACGACAAATTTATGGTATTGATAGGGTTTTTTATGAGTCGTGGACATACCACTACATAGGTTTAATCTCGTCTTTATTCGGTCGGATAGTCGTAAATGACTTTACTGCCTTTGTAGACAGACGAGCTACCAATGTTTACCTATACTCATGAACGTCAGCAATACCGAGGCCCTGAACACGAAAACTGTGAAGTATTCCAAATGTCAGTATTGCTGTAAAGAAAATAATAAATGTCAGATTAAAAGTACTTTTAAAATTTATGCGTTTAAAAATGTAACTTAAAAATAGAATAAAGAATTGTACAGGTAATACAATTTTTACTTTCAATTTCACTAGTATCGCGATTATCAAGGTAAACCCATAAAGGTTCATTGGTGTGGTAACGGGATCGGGACTATGCAGCCTATTAATAGCCTATTTTTACTATTATTTTTTAATTGCCTATTATTAGGATTAAATATATATTTACGGTGCTGATAATTTCTATAATCACATTAATCTTGATAGAGTCAATTGTCATCTCTTTCTCCTGCCCATACTAATACGGCCAGTATTGCGTGGAGCGTGAGTGAGAGTGCTCCCTACAAGCATGTCAAATGTCCTGCGTCATATCTACGCTCAGTTCGTCAGCCTACAACAACATCAGATTACGTTTGTTCCATTGAAATAACACACGTAAACCGACACAGTAAAAGTATATTGGTTTCAGGCGATCACCTTACGCGTTCGTTACAAGTCAATCATCGACTGTAACATTTGCGGCTGTGCCAGATCTTAAGAGAAGTAATGTAGTACGGGTGCCAAAGCGAATTCTCTAGCTGTGATGCAGCGACGACCTTCTATTGTCTCCATTGGGCCGTTTCCATGCCATTGTTTTTCGAATTGTAAGGGGCTTATTGATATTCAATTGCTTAATTAGAATTTTTTGTTTTGGGTAGCATGACGTAAAAGTAATTTTGTTCGATAGTTTCTGATGTTGTCTTCAACCTTCAGATAAGAGATAGGACCGTTTTTTTTAATTGGCATAGATAGGCAATACGAAGTGACTCTGATCGTCTTGTATTATCAAATTCCACACACTCGAATTCGGCTCCGTTCATTTTGAAATATGATGTCGAAGTCTCATCTTCGAGCTTACGTGTTTGCTGTAACAAGCTAAAGGCAGCGGCTTGGCTCTGCCCCTGGTATTGCTGAAGTCCATAGGCGACGGTAACCACTCACCATCAGGTGGGTCGTATGCTCGTGTGCGTACAAAGGACATAAAAAAAAAAAAAATTAGGGTAATTAAGGTTCTCTTTCAAGTCACCACGACGCATCACTTCAACGCAAATGTAATTTACATTAAAATATTTTTGAATGGCGATCGGGAGTATTTATTGTTATCACGTAAGTGTAGGCACCATAAAGACGTAACTGTTTAAGTCGCGAAATAGTAATTTGTTCAGATGTGAAGGTTGTGACAGTTAATATACGATTAAACTGAAAATTCGACTCTAAGGTCAGTGGCGTTAGTCACATTGTAATATCTGATCAAATGACTCTAAGCAATAAAGGATTATCTATATATTAATACGTGAAGCAAAAACTTTGTATCCCTTTTTACGAAAATTGCGCGGACGGAGGAGTATGAAATTTTCGACACTTATAGAGAATATAGAGAAGAAGTGCACAATGCTAATATTTTTTCAAAATAATGCATGAAAGATACATTAAATCAACAAAGAAAACATTACACACCTACATACCATGTATTTGACGCACACACGCATGCATACTATTTATTGTCAAACTTTTGTGCTTGACGTCTGTAATTCTTAAATATTGTTTGTCTTTGTTAATATTATATTTTTATAGTGTAGTCTTGGCGAAATTGTGATTATAGAAGTATAAAATACAATCTTAATAGTGTACAAACTTACAATTCCAATTAATTATAGTTGAATTTCGGCTACTGCGGGACCTCTAGTTTTTCTAATTTCACCTAAGAACACAATTTAATTAATGGCATAATTATTAAACTAAAACAATGTTAGGCCTTTTTTTGTTGTTGCTTAGATACCCATCTAGTCGAGCTCACAGCCCGCCTGTTTAGTGATTACCAAAGCCCATAGACATCTACAACTTAAATGCGCCACCCACCTTGAGATATGAGTTCTAATGTCTCAGTATAGTTACAACGGCTGCCCCACCCTTCAAACCGAAACGCATTATTGCTTCACGGCAGAAATAGGCAGGGTGGTGGTACCTACCCGTGCGGACTCACAAGAGCCCTACCACATATCTACCATAAACATATAATTATACATATTACCTATAATCCTGTCATTTCAAGAGAGTTACGTCAAAAGAACACAGCCGTAGTAGTGGCGCGTCATCACGGTGTCATGACCGCGTCATGGGAAATAGAAATAAACGTTTTTGCATTTTCCAGGAATACGAATAGTTACGTTTCCCGATTTCTTCTTCTTCAATAGACAATAATTAATAACATTAGTATCTATTATTGCTGTCACTAAAATTTTAATGTGTGAAATACAACAAGATATTGGAGGTATTCGCACGTCAAATGTTCCTTGTAAGTGTCAAATCAAGTCACTCAGCTCTATTGAAACAAGTACCTAAGTGATAGTTTTTTGTCTATATTGCCTCAGCTCAGTGCTCACCTAGGGTTATGCGATTACGGGAATCCAGAGGCATCACAACATGGATGTCGCAACGCGCCTTGCGACATGCGGTAAAGGTTTTAATTTCTGTACCGATTTTTATAATTTTCTTATAGTTTTTAAACGGTTTTCAACAATAACGGCTGTCAAATCCTCAAAATTACAACGAATCACTGATTCACTGTAGAAACTGGGCTACAATAATAAGATGCCGGGGCTTTTACTTCGTTGTCATGTCTCTGGAAGATGGAATTCACGTTAGAACGTCAATGGGTAATCATTTAACACCACGGCTATAAAAAATCGTATATACTTAAACTTCCTCTCCTGTCTTCGAGTATTTATTGAAAGTTAAACTTAGGGAGTGAGTTTAGGATGCTCTAAGAGAGGTAGAGAAGAAAGACAATTTATGATTGTATTACTTATTCATTGACTTTGTTGTCAGACGAGTCAATAATATGGCTCAACAACTCCATTACCTACCGCTGAGAATTTCTCCTCCTATTCTTTCCTCCTTGGTCTAACTTCTAATATTTCACAGTTGGAAGACATAATTACGTATCTATAAAAAGGCCAAAATAAATGAAAATCGTGAATGCAAAGATGAGTCAAGGTTGGATCAACGGAAAAAAATACCCGACACGAAAATAGAAGCGGCACGTTTATTCGTCATTCTGTTTGTCACGAAACGATTTTGTCACTAGACGAGTTTCGTTACCCATCATCAGCATATGCCCTCGATTCGGGTGGACACTTTTTTTTCTAATAATATTAACGGGGAACAAATCACGTACTTTCATCCGGCCCCAAGTTGGAATTCTCTGTGTTATAGGTACCAGAGACCGACATACATACTTACATACATTTAAATATATGCATATATAGATAATAAACAGCCAGACAAAGAGCAAATAAGCGTGTTCATCACACAAATGTTTGTCTGATGTGGACATCGAATCCACGACCTTCGACGCAACAGTCAGACGCGCTAACTACTGCACCACTGAGCCAGTCACACTTAATGCACAGTCTACCAAATGGAACTTAGTATTTTAGATTACTTCGATTTCAGATCTGCATTACGGATTACATTGCGTGTAAAGAGAAAATTGAATAATGAATAATAATCATATTTTTAATTATTATGTAATATAATTCAATATATTATTATAAGAGGCTTTAACTATGAATGTAGGCTTTATAGGAAGAGGTGAGAGACCTGAGAAGAAATGGTATATAGTAGAGGAGTATGGAAGGAGAAAACATGCGCCGACCCCAGGTGACTGGGAGAAGGGCAGGAGAATGAGGATGACGATAATTCAATATGTAGAATATAATAATATATTTTTCGGTAACCATGTTTTCACAACACACAATCTCTCTATTTCACAATATCACGCACGTAAATTATTCGACTAAATCGGGGGATCGAAACATCCAAAAACAAAACCCCAAATCACATATCAACAATAATAACTGATGCGAGAACTGAGCCACTTTTTCCCGGAAGTTTTACTGGCAGTCTTCGGTATTTCTGCAGCAATTAAACAGCACATTGCATATTTTCTGTGTTTTACGTCAAAGGTGTTGAGTGTTGACGTTTGGTTCTCGTTGATACGTCATTGCGGTACAGAATTGGGACGTCAGTTCGTCTTATCATCAACGTCTATTATTCGTCAGAAATTAAGGCATCACTAAACATTCATTATTATTATTGCTTAGATAGGTGTATGAGCTCACGGTTCACCTGGTGCTAATTGGTTACTGGAGCCCATAGACGTAAATGCCGCCATACGCCATACACCAACGTATTGGTAGGATCTCTTGTGAGTTCGCGCGGGTAGGTACCACCACCCTGCCTATTTCTGCCGTGAAGCAGTAATGCGTTTCGGTTTGAAGGGTGGGGCAGCCGTTGTAACTATACTGAGATCTTAGAACTTATATCTCAAGATGGGTGGCGCATTTACGTTGTAGATGTCTATGGGCTCCAGTAACCACTTAACACCAGGTGGACTGTGAGCTCGTTCACCCATCTAAGCAATAAAAAAAATAAAAAAATAAAAACCCACCTTGAGACATGAGTTTTAAGATTTCACTTTTAACAGTACCTACATGCGGAAAATTTGTAAAATAGATTAATTATATTCGCAGTTGATGATTAGAAGTTGTTTTTACTGTAGTAATTAGCTGGGCCCATAGTTATCACAGTATGAGGGCTTGAAACACTAGATCGAATTCTTAATTTATAACTGCTGTCTTGTAATGGTGCATTACAACGGTGCGGTAGTACTTCCGGGTTTTATTACGATACTTTCATATTAAATATTGTCACAAAAAGTTAAAGGTTTTGTAAGAGACAGATTACGTTCACTGAAGTAGTTCGTGAGTACATTGAATTTGTATTTATGTACTTTAAAATGTATTTGCAACTCTAGAGGTTTGAACTTCAGTATGGTCGCGTCATACCATACCAGTGCACGTGAAGTCTCACCTATTAGATCAGAGATGTTTCTGTTATTAGTATTCTTCTAAAACTAGTCTAAAACTGGCCATTATAGCTAAAGCCTTAAGGTTTGATTTCATTGTTAGTACATACATACATACATACGTTTACTTTTTGTAAAGGTGTGAAGGATAATGTTTCAGAAAATCTTAGTACTGATAACACTAAAGTTCTATAGGTATTCTGTCTTGCCGTTGCCTATTTATACTTGTCATCTTCATCGATTCCTCATTATCGAGGGTCTTGTCCGTCACAACCAACCTTCTGGACCAGTTCTCGTCAGAACTTACGGGATTTAGCCAATTTAGTCGAAACTGAGATGTTGGTACTTGTGACTTTTGGCGCGTACGCAAAATTTATAGAGCTTGGCTCACGCAATTTCATACATAATCGGGGCTCAAGTAGTCAGCCAGTACAGTAGATCACAATCGACTAAGCCCTCCTGTTCTTTCCCTCGTCTCGGTGATGCTGATATGGCCTCCTGGCCACGAGCAATCCCTCAGTCTCAAAAAACCACATGATTCACTATACGATGAGTCGTTGCTTCGAGCTATTTAGTTTCATTGGAGTTATTTGAAGAGTAATGATGAAAGGGGTCTGAAATGTTGGGAGACTTCAATAGGGCGAAGCGGTACTTTAAGCTTGAACTTATGCTTTGCAAAGCACATCCCGTCCTCCCATCGCAGGGCCTGGCCATTCATGGAAGTTCAGGCCTAGAGTGTGGAGTCAACTCCATACAGAAGAGGGCAGTTGCGACTATCGATAATCCTGTTCTTGCTAGTTTTAGGAGCCTCCATATCTACGGTGGCCATGGGAAGTGTTCTGAAGAATGTTTATTTTATCATCGCACAAATACCAGAGCTCATCCATATTATCTATAAAAAAATCATGCACATTGCGCTTCAAGAGGTTTTTTGTCGTGTACCATCCGGCTTTGGAATGAACTTCTCTCCCGGGTGTTTCCTGAGCATAAATTAAGCCAACGATTAAAGAAATGACATCATCTGTTATGGCGTAAAAAGAAGGCTAAATTATGTGAATTACAGCTATTTCATAAAAATCGTATTTGTTTTTTTTTTTTTTTTTTTTTTATGATTGAAAGATTACTGGTGGCCCGGAGGCCTTTCCAGTTTCACCAGGACATGTGGGCGAGCAAAGGCTCAGCCAGGAGGGGTGGGATTTGCTAACAGCTACCCGAGCGCCTCCGAAGGAGACCTAACAACTCAAGAGTAGCTGCTTCGCGAATGAATCTACTACCGGATCGGAATCGCGACCCGCTGAGAAGATCCGGCGAGAAACTCCGCGAGCTGATTCATGGGTTAGGTTGCACGGCGAACTCTTTGTCGAGTTCGATGAGTACGGTTACCGAGGTCCCTAAGCCTGCTCCTAGAGCTGAAGGCGTCTAGTGCAAAGGTTATTGGATCTGATGGATCCGTAAGGACGTGTCTAGGGCGTCGACGGTGACTGGCTCCTGCATGATCAGGATTCGGGGAGTAGTCAGCGGCGGCTACGATAAGGCGATTATCGTGACGCATAGCCTTATCGAAGTACCGTTCCGACGCTGACTTCATGTATTTCTGTATAGATTCGAGGCCCAGGTCGTCGTGTAGGTCAACGTTCCTCACGAACCACGGAGCTCCGACGGCTAACCTGCAAAAGCGGGATTGTAGAGATTGAAGGATGTCTATGTGTGTGCGGGCCGCGTGAGCGAACACCACACTCGCGTAAGTCATGACGGGCCTTATGCAAGTTTTGTAAAGTGTCACCTTGTTCCGAAGGGACATTTTACTCCGCTTACAGATCATGGGGTAGAGTCTACCGAGAATAAACGCGGCACGGTCACGGACTGATTTTATATGCGGGCGGAATGTCATCGATGCATCCAGGGTAACGCCCAGGTACTTGACCTTCCTGGCCCAGGGTATAGATTGACTAAAGAGAGTAATCGGGGGTGTGAGATTCCTCCTCCTAATACGGGAGGAAATCCCTGTGGAGCTTCCCCTCTGAAATAGCACCGCAGTACTTTTCGCTGGGTTGATGTCTATGCGGCATTTTCGGAACCACTGTCCTAGGGCTAGGGCTGCGCTTTGAAGCTTCTTCGCGATTAGGGACTTGTTTCTACTGGAATAGTAAACAGTCGTGTCGTCGGCGAATAAAGCTAAATGGGTCGGCGGCGACCGGGGAATATCGTTAACGAATAAGCTAAATAGGAGGGGTGAGAGGACAGAGCCTTGCGGGACTCCAGCTGTGAGAGGTCGTGGGGAGGAGCGGGTTCCCTCGACTCGATATCGAAAAGATCGTGTTTGTATGTGCGTGTATAGTGTTTGTTTTGGCAGGTAAAGAAAAGGTTAACTACCATTTTCTCCTGTTGTTAATCGATTTTTTTTTTGTTTAGTTGAAAATATAATCAGTAAATAGTTTTGTTTCAAGATGTCAATAAAAGAAAATTATAATTCATAGAATTAATTAAAACGTTTGGTGTCAGTGATTATTGGGCGAACACTGGTTTAATTAACACCATTAACGAAACATATCGAATTTTTGAACGGTAGTTTTGAATATAAAAATGTACGAATTACGGGAAGGATTTTAAAAAACAAATTATCATCAGAAGGTAATAATGTCAGTAATAGTTATATAATTTTTGCATCGTTAAACTATTTTTACTAGAGGTCCCGCAGTAGTCAAAATTCGACTATAATTAATTGGAATTGTAAGTTTGTACACTATTATGATTGTATTTTATACTTCTATACTCACAAATTTCGCCAAGACTACACTATAAAAAATATTAAAAAAGACAAACAATATTTAATTTATTCTCAGTTTGACAACAGACGTCAAGAACAAAAGTTTGACAATAAATAGTATGCATGCGTGTGTGCGTCAAATACATGGTATGTAGTGTGTGTAATGTTTTCTTTATTGATTTGATGTATCTTTTATGCATTATTTTAAAAAAAATATTAGCGTTGTGCACTTCTTCTCTATATTCTCTATAAGTGTGGAAAATTTCATACTTCTCCGTCCGCGCAATTTTCGTAAAAAGGGATACAAAGTTTTTGCTTCACGTATTAATATATAGATGATCAAAGGTGAAAATTTCTGTTGAATTGTGTGTGAGTAAAATATGTATTTGTTTTATTGCCATTTTTGCTGCCGTAAATTTGTAATTTAACTGTTCATATTTTCTTTTTTTATTAAATTACAAATGATTTGTTGTCAGTTAAACACTATGGTAATCATGCATGACACAAATGATTTTATTGTATATGCAAATGGGTCCAATTAGTCATATGGTTCACGGCTTCTTACAATGTGAACTCTGACGGACCTTGACCTAAGAAGTCTGAGTATCGCTTGTTAAGGCTGTTCTCTAAAACGGCTGAGCCAATTCTGACGAGACTTTCAATGGTTGTTAAGTTGTTTCAACTAAGAGAAATTCCCGGAAATAAGTCGACTTCTCCGTGAAAATTGAAAAACTTTGGAATAGGGAGAATTTACAAGCGAAGCATGGATTCGTGCGGAGCCGCGGGCACAGGTACTATCTACAAATAATAATATTGCAGACATAATATACAATAATATACAAGTCTATAGTATTATTATAAATGTGAAAGTTTTTCACTCGATCACGCGAAAACGAACGAATTATTATTTAGACGAAATTTTGTACCAATATTATTTGGAATAAAGATTTCGCACACCTGGATTAGCACTTAATTATTTATTTATTGATCTATATATATAAAAATGAATTGCTGTAGTTAGTCTCGCTAAAACTCGAAAACGGCTGGACCGATTTGGCTAATTTTGGTCTTGAATTATTTGTGGGAGTCCAGAGAAGGTTTAAAAGGTAGATAAATATGAAAATGCTCGGAATTAAATAAAAATAACAATTTTGTTTTTCCTTTGATATGTCCCCCGTCCGTCGAATTCCTTTTGTTTGTTTTAAGTTTATTTTATACAAAAGTTTAGGTCTTTTATTTATCGATTGAGGCACTACGAAGTCTGCCGGGTCAGCTAATTAGGAATAAAGATTTTGCACGTCTGGATTGACACATAAACCTTATATTTTACTTTTTATCATCGTAACGGAGGACGAGTCCTACTAAGCACGACAGTCTGTTTGCTGATTTGTTATTTTACGTAACAACGGATCTACAAATAGAGTGGTACTTTATGAAGCAGAGAGTGATTGCAAGCATTTTTTTCATCCGGGGAAAATGCAATGTGTTTCTTTATATTTGAATTACAAATTTAACGGAGACATAGCCGCGGGGTACGTTTAATATACTACAAAAATACTATATTAATGCAGTATAATATAGTTTTGGGCTAGGTTAAATAGTAGACTGTATTTTGTACCGTATGTTCCATGGGGAGTGCTCTGAGGAATTGTTCGAGATGATACCGGCATCTCGTTTTTACCATCGCACCGCCCGCCACCGGAGTAGAGTTCATCCATACTACCTGGAGTCACTGCGTGCGGTCATCCACAGTGCGTTTCCAGAAGTCTTTTTTGCCACGCACCATCCGGCTATGGAATGAGCTGTCCTCTACGGTGTTTCCCGAGCGCTATGACATTTCCTTCTTCAAACGAGGCTTGTGGAGAGTATTAAGCGGTAGGCAGCGGCTTGGCTCTGCCCCTGGCATTGCTGAAGTCCATGGGCGACGGTAACCACTCACGATCAGGTACTGACTACTTTAGCTCTTATGATCAAGAAAATTATAATTTTAATTTCCAATAAAAATGCATTTGTTAGCAGAATTTAATTATAATAGCATTTAATTAGTAATAATATAAGAAATAATTTTTTTATTAATATTTTTAAGAATTTCATTAACCTCAGGTTGATAGATTTTATATTCATCAGGCTTTGATAAAATTGTTCAGATCGTGGTTTCGCTTCCGCAACATCGCTCGTGCAACAACTTAAATAGGTCATCGTCCCACTTTCGGAACTTTTGTACCTTCTTTTTGGCACAATTTAGCTACGGGCGATGCTATGGGGAACTTGCTACCAATACGTATGCACGATTCCCTTGTGCGTTCTATATTCATTCTTGATTGAATAATAAATAAATAAATTGTCAATTCAATTTTATTCCGCATAAATATTACATAGTATTATAAAATGCGAGTGTCATCGTCCTATTAAAGTTTTTTTTTCAATAATAAAATAATTGTCTTTTGCATTCCGTGAATTAGTGATGCCACGCACTAGTCATTTCACGTTTGCCCTTATAAGGATTGATCGGTTGACTCATTACACTCTTCACTAACTGTGTGCTGTCAACTAGTACGTTACTGCATTTAATAAAAACCAGTGGTCCCGCAGTAGTCGAAATTCGACTATAATTAATTCAAATTGTAAGCTTGTACACACTATTATGATTCTATTTTCAAAGACTATTTCATAAATCACAAATTTTGCCAAGACTACACTATAGAAAAATATTAATAAAGACAAACAATATTTAATCTATTCTCAATTTGACCACAGACGTCAAGAACAAAAGTATGACAATAAATAAATAGTATGCATGCGTGTGTGCGTCAAACAGATGGTAGTGTGTGTTATGTTTTTTTTTATCGATTTAATGTATTTTTTAAGCATAATTTAAAAAAAAAATTAACATTCTGCACTCCTTCTCTATATTCTCTATAAGTGTGGGAAATTTCATACTCCTCAGTCCGCGCAATTTTCGTAAAAAGGGATACAAAGTTTTTCCTTCACGTATTAATAATATATAGATAGCAACATCAACGTTGTCACGACATTTTCGCCGAGAATCGTACATACAAAACGTTCGTGAACAACAATGGTCTGTAGAATTTCGAGGGGTTGGCCCGTTAGCCCATTTCTCCGGGGCTGCGCTTTCTTTTACGTCACTTAATGACGACGCCGCGCTCCGGGAAACATGGAAATATTAAAATGAGCCGGCACTTGTTTCGTCAGTAAAACGGCTCTAACTCAAAGCTTCGCGCCTTCGTTACTCCCGTTCTTAGAGTATCGTATTTTAAATCCGCACGCGACGAATGAATGAAAAAACGTTTTTCAGTTATTTACTGGTGGTAGGACCTCTTGTGAGTCCGCACGGGTAGGAACCACCACCACGGCCTATTTCTGCCGTGAAGCAGTAATGCGTTTCGGCTTGAAGGCTGGGGCAGCTGTTGTAACTATACTTGAGACCTTAGAACTTATATCTCAAAGTGGGTGACAAAAAAAAAATATAATTATTTTTTTTATCTTATTGAACGAAATAGTTTTATGTTTCGATAAATATTAGTGTTTTATTAGGAAATGAAGAATCATTAAGCAAATCAATCTTAATTAAAAATGTTTTTATTTTATTGCTTAGATACATACATCTACAACGTAAATGCCGCCACCCAAATTGAGATATGAGTTCTAAGGTCTCAGTATAGTTACAGCGGCTGCCCCGCCCTACAAGCCGATATGCATTACTGCTTCACGGCAGAAATAGGCAGGGTGGCGGTACCTACCCGTGCGGACTTAGAAGAGGTCCTACCACCAATATATATTATTGCGTTTTAATAAAAAAAACCTATGAATATTTTTTTAACGTAATAAAATCGTCTATAATCAGTCTATCGTAAACAATGTATCAATGTAAATAAATCGATTCCCTGCGAAATGTGTAAGAAAGAAAACGCAAAAATTTATTCGTGACGTTTTCCCGATGAATAATGTCCCCTGCGATTTAGGCGTCAGCTTCGATGGAAGGCTGTGTCGCAATGATTTATTCGGTTGCCCCGCATAGCTGGGATACATTGACGGCTATAAACATTTGTATCGGTACATGCCTTGGGGATTGAAAGATAAAGAACATTCGAGCAGATTTGGTATTTGTTCGACTCTTGGTGTGTTGTCAGCTTAGAAAAGCTTTAAGGTCGTAACATGTAAGTCGTTCGTTGAGAATGAACGTCATTTAATTCATATTTTAGTATAAGTTAAATGAATCTTAACACTCAAAAAAAAATTATATAAATTAAGCGTGTAGGTACCACTCATCATTGAAGCTGAAATATCGACCGGTGTGGGCTCAGAAAATGCTCTAACACTCAGTGTTATGATAAAAAAAGAAGTGAGTATTCTCTCATTTTTTCAAAGAATGATCTCCACGGATGACGGGGATTTGGGCATTTCCCAAGAGTAGACAATAAACAATAAGGGCCTGGAAACAGTGGTAATAATTCGAGGTAGCTATGGCTGTGTGCGCTCTGATAAAGCTGTCTGAAGTTAGATGGGTTAACTTTACAAAAATCTGGCTTCAAATTAGATTATTGAATGTTGGTAAATTCGTTTTGTGGTAGCTTGATAATGAGACGTCTTTTTTTTAATCCGTGCAGATTTCTCATTTAATTTCGGTCATGAGTGGTTTATTATGTATGCTATACATAGTTAGTAATATATCTTCATTGCTTGGATCGTATCAATTTGTTCACGTATTCATTTACTTTTTGATAACGTAGATTCATTTTCAAGTAAATCAAACAGTCTCATAATGTGTACACTTATGTTTGACAGTTCACAAATTCATTACGGCGACATTTCATATTACAGTTCTTGGCTACGGTTCTTGGAGTATTTTGCGTGCCGATTCCTCTCTAACATACAACAATGTTGCTTTGTTGAGAAATTCATTAATTGACTGTTAGTTTGTAATGATCAGTAATTTAATTACTTGACTAAGTGAAATTTGATCGATCCCCAGTTTGTTATAAAGTTAATTTCGCCTCGTGTAGTTCGTTAGGAGCTTATTATCTTTGTGATTTTATTACCTTTGGAGCTTACTGTGAAATATGTCAGAATTTAGATAAGCTCTTCTCTTGGTATTCGAAATATTTCGGAACAGTATATTAGCTATGCAGTAGGTTTGATCGTAATTAAATGAGTTTAAAAACATCTATAGTATTGAAATATGTGCAATCGTAGCTTTTTCTTAAATTATGAAAATTTTCAGAATTTGACCTACAATTAGTTGTTCGTCATCCCGCCTTTTTAAATTTTTTTATTGCTTAGAAGGGTGGACGAGCTCGCAGCTCACCTGGTGTAAGGTGGTTACTGGAGCCCATATACATCTACAACGTAAATGCGCCACCCACATTGAAATATAAGTTCTAAGGTCTCAAGTATAGTTACAACGGCTGTCCCACCTTTCAAACCGGAACGCATTGCTGCTTCACGGCAGAAATAGGCAGGGTGGTGGTACCTACCTGCGCGGACTCACAAGAGGTCCTACCACCAGTAAAAAATGTGGTATGAATGTTAGGAATCGACAAATCTATACATCTTTATCAGGATAAATTTACTTAAGGCCAAAAATAAAATCTCCATGCTCCTAGGTTCGTTTTAGGTGTAATAGACAATGAACTTCTCGTCACTTGAAGTCATCATGATCTGAATTATAGCGCCTAAAAATGTATTAATACATTAATAAATGTATAAAAATGTATTAATTATGATTATTATTCTAATGCTTTAAATTTAACAGAAGTCGTAAATTGAACTACGTCAAATTCATTCTGTCATTGTACGTTACTTTTAAGAGCATAAAACTCAATGCAAACGTAAAATGTGAGTTTTCAGTGAATTTGAAGCAATAATCTTCCTAGTAATATTTATCGTAGTGAATGATCCAAAGAAGAAAGTGGCTTAACGTTTCCAATCCCACGGTTTCTGGATTAACAGGCCCATATTGATGTTCGAGTATTAATTTTCTAAGCGTACTGATTTCATTACTTACGTTTTGTTATTCTTAGTTAAACATTGTTCTGATTCTTGTTCACCGAATGAGGTAGCTAGATAAATAAGAGGGGATTTGGGTCGGCTCGGAGGCAAGTCTCGCATCGATCTTGGCCTATCGGTTACCCTCGTCATGATATCGGCATTTCAAACAAATATTTCTTCGTCTTGGACCTGATGAGCCATTATGTTGATGAAAGGGTTGGTCATTGAGTTTGCTTGGAGATGTGCGCGTGGCATTCGTCGTTTATGATTGTTTGGTTTCTGTTAACTTCATTTTTATAGATGTATTCATTATTACGATAAGAACGGACTACAGTGGCACTTTGACAAAATTTATGACCATGTAGTCACCGGGGTTGCAAGAGCAGCTGGTCCAATTGACGTAGAAAACTCAGAAATTAATCTACTTAAATCTAGCAGTTCAAGTATGCTATCAGATAAATATAGATGAAGTGGTAGGAACATAAGAAACATATGATCGATATACATAATTAAGAACATACTGTGTCCGTATATTCAAGATTATTGCAAAGAAAAGTTTTGTATTAATTATAACAAATTTGATGAAATTGCAGCTTTTGAAGACACAATTGTATCATTGTGAACTTTTATATTTATGACTAGCTGACCCGGCAGACTTCGTAGTGCCTCAATCGATAAATAAAAGACCGAAACTTTTGTATAAAATAAACTTAAAACAAACAAAAGGAATCCGTCCGACGGGGGACACATCAAAGAAAAAACAAAATTGTTATTTTTATTTAATTCCGAGCACTTTCATATTTATCTACCTTTTAAACCTTCTCTGGACTTCCACCAATAATTCAAGACTAAAATTAGCCAGATTGGTCCAGCCGTTCTCGAGTTTTAGCGAGACTGACGAACAGCAATTCATTTTTATATATATAGATGATCAGTGACTGCATTCCACCAAAGGAGCCATTTCATCGGCTATTATTGAAGATGAACATTAATTTAGAGGTTTAGTTATTTAGAAGCTAAGAATTTTGACCTCAGGACCAGTGGAGTAACGATCTACGCAGGGTGGCTGGCAAGACCTGAATAAAAGAAGCCGGGGATCGTGGTGGCAATTGTAGAAGCCTATGTCCAGCAGTAGACTGCTAGAGCTAATGATGATGATGATGATGATGATAATGATGATGATGATGATGGTGATGATGACTGGAAACTGTTCAGTACCAGCATTAACTAACTGCGCATTGAGAACTAAAGTATACGAGAACCATTATTCTCAACCAACTTCAACTTTCTGAGTGCATCAGGTTATTAATGTCTTATTCATCCATATTAGTAAATAATAAGTTTGTTGCTGTTACGAGTACCGTGACTTGAAAGACGATTGAAGTTACATAATTAATAATTTCTAATTACGGTACGTACCGTGACATCGTTGCTTTACAAAGAAAGAAATTCTTATTGCGTAAATCAGCCAAAACTTTGAAGAAAAAAAAAGATGTCAAATACATTCCCCTTCAAATTTGATTCTGTTAGATATAATACCGGGACGGAGTTCCATTAAGTATCAACAACAAAGTATATTAAAGTACAAAAAATAAGTTATGAAAATATTTTGTTGTTCAGATATATTATTATACGTAGGCAGCTCTGAAAAGAGAAAAAAAAAATCGTTATTTTCTTTCAGAAATTTCGATGAATACATTTCACCAAAGTATGGGATTTGTAAATATGTTTTTAAATAAAGATAGAGTATCTCGGCCACGTGCTCAGGAACGATCGATACATGCTGCTGCAGCTGATAATTATGGGCAAAGTGGACGGAAAGAGACGTGCTGGACGAAGAAAAAAGTCATGGCTCCGGAATATCCGGGAGTGGAGCGGTATTGCCTACGTCGAACAGCTGTTCCGGCTGGCTGCTGACAGAAAGGAATACAGAAAGCTAACGGCCAACCTTCAGGATTGAAGAGGCACTGGAAGAAGAAGAAGAAGAAATATGTTTTCGCAATCGTTTTCCGATTATGTTTAACTAGCAAGCGTTACGTTTTGAGTCTCAATGGGTCACGATTAACGCTTGAGATTAGAAGGATAGTGAGCCAAAATCGTGTCGTCATATGATTCATTTTGCCTGTGATGACTTTTATGAGATCATTTTAGCATCTAACCATACGTAATTCTACCCTCCGTGCTGTTTCTTGAATGCGTCATGTTCTAGTACAACTATAAGATCCACGGTAATCGTGCACCAATAGATGCGCATAAACTCTCTAGGTACAAAATACACCAGTTATAAAAATTTGGAGGCTTTACTTTTTATTGATTTAAATCTAACCTCGATTTAATATAGCGATCTAATTTCTCCCGTTGTTGGGCATTAGCGACGTTAATCACCTGCGACTCGATAATTAGTTGGGGCTATGTGATAAAATACGAATATTCTGTTCATACAGCTGTGGGACTAATGGAACTACTACTACTTCGCTGTGGTTTTGCAGTCACACCATCTCTTGTACTGTTTTGTTTTTCCTTTGTTTCAGTGTTAAAACTATCTTATACACAAGATTTTTTGACGTGACAACGTCTTACAATTTGATGGAGCCGACTGCACGCACGAAAAAATATAACTCATGCGGTGCTACTTCGCTCTGAGGCGTTCCATTTAAGGCTTGAAGTGCAAGCGAGAGCGCGCAACGAGCGACAAAGAGGCTAAATCGGACTCCGCCTTCGCGGCAGCCTTCGACATCTGTCTCTCTCCTACTTGAGTGAGCGATACATTGTATTTATGCGTACAAATAAATGTAACTTGATCAATTCAATAGTGATTTCCATTTACCTCCTTCTCTATAGCCATACAAAATATCTATCAAACAAATAAAATTAAAATTTTCTTTTAAAAAATGAAACCATTCCATCAGTATTTTCTTATGACGTTGTCACGTTCAACTATCGTCAGTAAACCGACTTTACAGACAACCTATATTTTTTTATATTCATTCTGTCTCAAACTTTCAGATTAGGAACTACAGTTCTAGATAAATCAAGAAATATAAATGAGCTTCATCTAGAAACAGGCCATCGAATGGGCTATCATTTATTAGAAAAGCTCTAGGGAACAGCCTACCGGAACATTCATCACGGCAAGCAAATCCTCTCAGTGTGACAACATAAATCATTAGCATCTCCCCATCTCGACCGTCACGCGATTTCACGTTCTAATTCATCTTCGATTCATCAAGTTATGATCTAGACTTTGTCGAACATGTACTCGTAATTTAAGTTGTGAGTCTAAAAATATATTTTTTTTCTTTTTCTACAAAAAAAAATCGGTTGTCTGTAAAGTCGATTTACTGACGATAGTTGAACGTGATAACGTCATAAGAAAATTCTGATGGAATGGTTTCATTTTTCAATTATCGCAATTATCGTTGCTATAAACCATTGACACCACATCCACTTTTCACTGAACTTCATACTTGACGAAAACATTTAAATGTATTATTGTATAGCAGCTGTCCACGCGGATGCATCGCTCACTCAAGTAGGAGAGCGACATAACAACGGTGAAGGAATAACATCGTGTAATAAAAATCACACCCGCAAAATTATAATTTGCGTAATTACTATTGGTAGGACCTCTTGTGAGTCCGCATGGGTAGGTACCACCGCCCCGCCTATTTCTGCCGTGAAGCAGTAATGCGTTTCGGTTTGATAGGTGGGGCAGCCGTTGTAACTATACTGAGACCTTAGAACTTATATTTCAAGGTGGGTGGCGCATTTACGTCGTAGATGTCTATGGGCTCCAGTAACCACTTAATATCAGGTGGGCTGTGAGCTCGTCCACCCAGCTAAGCAATAAAAAAAAGACATGTCGAACGCTGCCGAACGCGGAGGCCGATTGTGTCTCTTTGTCGCTCGTTGCGCGCTCTCGCTTGCACTTCAAGCCTTAAATGGAACGCCTCAGAGCGAGGTAACGCCGCACGAGTCATGTTTTTTCGTGCGTGCAGCCGGCTCCATCGAATCATAAGACATTGTCACGTCAAAAATTTAAACAGCATTAGGGAAAACTCGCTTTGCCTCATGTTTAATGCGTAATTTTTATATTACGTGTAATGAAAAACTTTCGATCTCCCCTGCTGTTCAGGGCCAAATATTGTGTTTTGTTGACCAACGTGTTGTGTGCGTAACAAATATCGCGGACTCCTGGGAGGAGGCTGTGATTCCGGATGGTGTAATACGTCACTACAATTCTGATCATCGAATGTAAATTTTTTCCTAAGTGCAAACGTCACTTTATGACCCAAATCATGAGGAAAATTTTGTAACACGTCATTTTAGAACTCAAATTGAGTGATATTTGTTTCCATGTAGATCATGCAATTTTGTAAAGTCACGATGTTGTTCGTCACAATGTTTTTTCCTTATAAAGTCATGAATTGTAAACTAAAATTGATTAGAGAGCACATGTGTTATGTTTACATTATTTACATACTTTTTTTTTCTAATTTATGCTATTTAGTTATATACAACGAAGAGTATACAAGTAAAATACAAGGATTATAAATATCGTGCACTATGAATGAACGCCGATTTTTTATTTTATTTTTTATTGCTTAGGTGGGTGGACGAGCTCACAGCCCACCTGGTGTGAAGTGGTTACTGGAGCCCATAGACATCTACGACGTAAATGCGCCACTGACTTTGAGATATAAGTTCTAAGGTCTCAAGTATAGTTACAACGGCTGCTCCACCCTTCAAATTTTTTATGAGCTTTTTTTCAGATATGAGTTTACGGCGATATCGATTTATTTCTACTCTACAGATTTTACAATCATTAAATTAACAATTGCTTAATAAAATTATTATTCAAATTTCCAGTACTGCGGTATCTATTTGGGTAGGTCCACCATATGTTACACCACTTTTTAATAAAATCTGAAAGTATTGAAATGAAATAAATGAAGGTATTAACGCTCAGACTATAAAAAGAATGTGGCTTAAGAAAGTATTGGGATGTTCATACGATCTGATATTGAGAGCTAATAATAGCACATAGTTGATTTGCGTTTGTTTTATTAAAATATTCAGTTATCTTAAATATATTGATACATTGTAGTAGTAACAAATGGTGTAAAGTATTGTTAACATTGCTACTAAACACACTAAAATTAAAAATTAATTTATTCTGGTCAGACTCGTGGTTTTAATTCCGATAATTATTTGTTATTAAGTTATAATAATATTTGTTTAATTTTATTATTCATTAATATTTAATTATACTTAAATTGAATACTGAAATTTCTACGAATTAAAGAAAATATGTTATTGTTTTTTTACAAAACCACATAACTCTCTGGAACAATATTACAATAAGTTATTAAAGTAATTAATGTTAACTTTATATCATTGTTAGATCGAGCTCACGGATCACCAGATTTTTATGTATGAACTCACGGCTTATCCGGTGTTAAGTGGCCAACAGAGCCCGTGGACATCAACAAAGTAAATGCCACCTAAACATACCATCGGATCGGTATTGCCAATTTTAATACTGTCCACAATTATCGCAATAAATATTCTAATAGCAAAAATATTACTTTGCCATTTAATGTTAGCATTTTATAAATAGCTGGCCCGACAAATGTTGTTTTGCCATATAAATTATTTCTAGGAAAGATAAATAACCTGGATACCGACTGCAGTGCCATTTGCCGGGCTGATTTGTGAATCTAAGCCATCCAGGGTGCTACCCAAATGCATAAGAATCATTCCAATCGGTCCAGCTGTTTAGGAGGAGTTCAGTGACAAACACACGCACAGAAGAAATATATATTATATAAAGATTATATAAACGTAGTTCTGCTTTTAATTGATTTTGTCTATAAAAAACATTGCGATTACACTGATTTACGGTGTAGTTTTTTTATAAACTCTGTGAGCCTCAATAACATCATTCATGCTCGTGTTTATAACTCAAAGGTTGCCAAGCAATTAACGTGCCCACGGACATAGATCTCATTGGAATAACGCCCATAAACGAGAAAATATCGTGTGACCTAAATTTTTTCGAATGTCAATGAAGACGCCGGAAGTGACAACGGCGCCGCAACGCTCGTTCCGGCTTCCGGTCACGTGTCTCGAGCTGGACCAAACTAAAACTGTGAAGAATCGCGCCAGTAATTCCTATGACATTTCCGTGGGCCGAGTTTTATTTCAAAGTAAACGAATATGGACTTCTTTTCTTTCGTCAAAAACGTATTTCTTATTTTAGAAATTTCTTTTTTTTTTGGTAACGATTTTTTTTTCTTATGTTACTGAAAATTAACAAGTATACTGCTATATGTATATATCTTTTAATATAGTTTTGATAGTACCTACGTTTTGTGTCTTTATAATGAGCTAATGTTATACATAATGTACAGAATATATTTCCAGAGATTAACCAATTCCCCATTTTTCTCTATGCTGCTGAGACCTGGACATTGAGAGAAAGTGAAAAAAAGAGGATAGATGCTCTCGAAATGTCGTGCTGGAGAAGAATGCTGCAAATATCGTGGTCGGAGTTCAGAACGAATCAGTCACTTCTACAGGATCTTGGCATCAAGCAGCGTCTATCCTCCGTCGTTCAGGGTTTCTCACTTTTTTCGGGCATGTGTCGCGGTGGGGTGACAATTCAGTTGAGCGCCTTGTGGTGCAGGGCATGATAGAGGGTACAAGACCGCGCGGCAGATCACCGTTACGATGGACCGACCAAATAAAGGCAGCTCTAAACGGTCCCGTTAACGAGTGCACAAGAGGGCCGCGGTACGCGAGGAATGGCGACGTCTGGTGAAGCGCACCACCACCCGAAGTGATGACCACGACCACTCTACCAAGAGTGCATGCGACTGAGAAGAATAACCGGCGTCATCTAGGCGGACTTCGGATAGCCTGCCGACCGAGAGGGCTGGTGGTGGTGGCATGGACGACCACCGGTCCGGCGCCCCGAGGGGGAGGGTGATGGGAGAGATGACCTTCCCACTAAGCGCTTCACTTTCCCCCCTTTGCCTTTTCATGAGTTCTGTCTCATGCGAGGCTTGGACGTGGGTTGTTGAGCGACAGGAAGTTTTAGTCGGTTCGACTCCGACATGTCCCATCCCCAGTGGAGGGCGGAAGTCCGGCAATTTCCTTCTGATCACAAAAAAAAACAGTGAATAGGTAGGGAAAGAAGTCACAAGGTGGAAGTACGAACGGAAAAGGCGCCTTGCTACCAGTAAAAGAAAATTCAAAAGAAGCCAATTCTACCAGCATTGTGCAACGTTAAACACATCGCGTGACATTTATACGCGGAAACGCAATTTAGCCGATTCTCACTCGAGCGTGGCAGCCCTCTGTGTGTAATTTCGGTTACATTTTATTACGTTTATTATGTAAATATCAAGATATAATAAGTGGCACAGCCCTGAGACGGGAGTTTATGAAATGTCGTCTTTTAAAAAAAAACCCGGTAGATTTGACGCTTATTGTAATGGGTGGAATTAACAACAATTTTTTATTATTATTTTTCTTCAAATCCATATTTTTGTCCGTTAAGCGGTCTGTTCACATGTGCTCACCGTTTGCAGTATTTCATAGTTTTTCTTTACATTATCAATGAAGACGAAGATGAAATGATGGTTTGATTTTGTATTTTTGATATGGCAACGTCTTATAATTCGATGGAGCCGGCTGCACGCACGAAAAAACATGACTCGTGCGGCGTTACCTCGCTCTGAGGCGTTCCATTTAAGGCTTGAAGTGCAAGCGAGAGCGCGCAACGAGCGACAAAGAGGCACATTCGGCCTCCGCGTTCGGCAGCGTTCGACATCTGTCTCTCTCCTACTTGAGTGAGCGATGCATCCGCGTCGACAGCTGCTATATAATAATACATTTACATGTTTTCGTCAAGTATGAAGTTTAGTGAAAAGTGAATGTGGTGTCAATTGTTTATAGCAACGATAATTGCGATAATTGAAAAATGAAACCATTCCATCAGTATTTTCTTATGATGTTGTCACGTTCAACTATCGTCAGTAAACCGACTTTACAGACAACCGATTTTTAAATTTACTTTGACATTTGACAATTGATAAAGATAAAACTATTACTAACTATCAAATGAAAACGGCTGATGCAGATGTCGATTGCTGACGTCCACTCATGGATACCAAGCCGCTGCCCACCCTTTTAACTACGCTCTTCAGTAATTATTGTGGCTCAAAATATCAATTTAGATGGAAAGCGTTACCGCGGTTCACGAAGATTACTGACGCAAATGGACAACAGCCGAGTCAGGAGCATAGCATAATGCAAACGACAAAACCATACTTCTAACTAGTAAGTGACAAGAACATAAGAATTGTATAAGAAACGAGGCGACGACAACAACTGTCACGTGGTCACTCCAAAGAATGTGCACTCTGATCTATAAGTATATAACGCGGACCCTTCGTGAAATTATTGCATGTCGCACGAAAATAGGTCAATTGCCTCCCTTAATAGAAAGAGACGAAAGACCACAACACCGTAAAACCTTTGAGGAGGAACAGAGATGACGATTAATTCGTTCAGGTGACGTCACGAGGATTTTAGCAGGACCGTTCGTTTTCTTTTTGTCTAATTTTGTTTTGGTTCAGTTGCTACGTCGTTCCCAGTCAAACGTTATTATTTGTCCGACGAATGGAATCGGTAATGTGTGTGTTTTCGCGTTGTTTTTCTATGGTGTTTTTGTCGGAGAATTGAAGACTTGTCGCCCTACAGTCGTTCTTATAAATGGTTATTTTCATTCGATTTTCAAAGAGAGTGTCATAAATATTTCATGTACAATAAATAAGGTTGAATTCGTACTTTTTAAATGGCCATACATACCGTTAATTGTTTTTTTAATTGCATTTTTAGATTGCCAAGCATACTGCCTCATAGTCAAAATGGTTATTTTCCTTATGGACGACACCAATTCCAAGGGCACCGCTGCCCATTACAGACTCTCCGGAAATTTCTTTAGCAATAAAATTTTAGAGTGGTTTTTTTATTGCTTAGATGGTTGGACGAGCTCACAGCCCACCTGGTGTTAAGTGGTTACTGGAGCCCATAGACATCTATAACGTAAACACGCCACCCATCTTGAGATATAAGTTCTAAGATCTCAGTATAGTTTTTTTTTTATGATTGAAAGTTTACTTGTGGCCCGAAGGCCTTTCCAGTTTCACCAGGACAGGTGGGCGAGCAAAGGCTCAGCCAAGAGGGGCGGGATTTGCTAACAACTGCCCGAGCGCCTCCGAAGGAGACCTAACAACTCAAGAGCAATTGTTTCGCGAATGAATCTACTACCGGATCGGAATCGCGACCCGCTGAGAAGATCCGGCGAGAAACTCAGCGGGCTGATGCATGGGTTAGGTTGCACGTCGACCTCTTTGTCGAGTTCGACGAGTACGGTTACCGGGGTCCCTAAGCCTACCCCTAGTATTAGAGCTGAAGGCATCTAATGCAACGGTTATTGGATCTGATGGATCCGTAAGGACGTGTCTAGGGCGTCGACGGTGACTGGCTCCTGCATGATCAGGATTCGGGGAGTAGTCAGCGGCGGCAACGATAAGGCGATTATCATGACGCATAGCCTTATCGAAGTATCGTTCCGACGCTGACTTCATGTATTTCCGAATTGATTCGAGGCCCAGGTCGTCGTGTAGGTCAACGTTCCTCACGAACCACGGAGCCCCGACAGCTAACTTACAAAAGCGGGATTGTAGGGATTGGAGGGTGTCTATGTGTGTGCGGGCCGCGTGAGCGAACACCACACTCGCGTAAGTCATGACGGGCTCAGTATAATTACAACGGCTGCCCCACCCTTCAAACCGAAACGCATTACTGCTTTACGGCAGAAATAGGCGGGGTGGTGGTACATACCCGTGCGGACTTACAAGAGGTCTTACCACCAGTAAAGCCCTGATTTCCATTTTGTGATATTGCATGTAAAAAAACTCCTACCGAGCTTAAAACTAATACAGAATTAGGGATACATCTCGGGTATAATATGCTATTTACATACGGTATCTAGTCAATTATGTTTTCTGTTTGTTTTGATGTAAGTTGATGATGTAGGATGGAGGCTGTTTGTATTTTAGTTCGTAGTTTGTGAACATTTAGCGAATGTAAGCTCTCCGAATTCAGGGATATAGCTTTTGGGATCCCAGGCTCGCATCAATCCCTTTATCGTAAGACCGTTAGTTACCCTGTGATATGTTTTATTTTTAATGTATAAAATGATTTTGTCTGTGTTTATAAAAAAGAAAAAAAAAGAAAAGGCAAATACGCAATAGATTGCACTTTAGGTACATTGAAAAAATGTTGCCAACAAATTAATAAAAAAACTTTAAATATGCAGTACATAACAAAAAAATTAAAGTTAATAGCAAAGTTAGAGTATTTTATCTTAAATAATATTTTCTTGATTACTGATAGCGCGTAATAGCGTCGGTGGCTACCGGCGTAATACTGACGAGACTTTCACCATCATGCCTCAAGATGGATTGTGGTATTGGCTCTGTATAACCTAAAGGCTCCAGGTCAAACGTTGTGAGTTGCAAAATCGTCTGCTAGTAAGTATTAAAATAACTACATCAAATGTTTTAGTCTACATTTGACTAAAACTAAAACAACTGGAGCAGGGCTATTTTTATTTGAAAGAAAACAGTTTGTTGTTCACCGTAATTAAACGGTGGCCCGGAGGCCGAAGTTAGTTTTCTTGTAGCGTTTCGTCTTTTCAGAGGCAGCCGAGTGTATGATTAGGTAGTGACAAAGACTTATTCTCTTGCTATAGAATTAAATCAGGAGTTTGAGCGTCAATTTACTACGTAATACGTAGTGTAGTCAAATCGGAGTGCTGAACTCTAATTTTGAAATTTCTTAAGCTTTGTATCTTTTGTGGCGGGTAGCCATCACGTAACCCAAGATATTTGACGGATGCCTGATTTACGATTATGACATTTTCAAGATAAGCTTGCTTGTATATATACAAGTTCCGAACAATAACATTCAGACCATCGGTCTACCGAGCAATATCACTCGCTCGGTGAAAGATCTTTCCTTTGCCGTAAATTACTCCCATACTTTTTTTGGGAAACTACAAAACGTGGTGAAACCTGAAAAGAGATGTATTTTGTGTTTAATATGCTTAGTTATCATCAAAATTAATAAATACAGCCAATTATTCATTGGCAAACATAGTGCAGGACGCCCTTAGGCTCAGTGGAGTGACGATCATGCAGGGTGGCTGACAAGAGCTTGATGAGAGAAGCCTAGGATCATACTCAGTGCAGTTAGAGTCTTATGTCCAGCAAAGGACGGCTATAGGCTGATGCTAACGAATTGCTCATGTTAATAAATTAGTTGTATAAAAAGTTCTTAAGTAACAATTACGATAGGACTATAATAATGCTCTTAATATGAAATTAGAATCCACACTTCTGTGCAGCAAATAGGCAATTCCAAAAATATTTTTCGAATTTTCTATACACCTTTATTAATTTTACTAACTAACAATAGATATTAAGCTAACAATAGATAGCGCTTGTCCCAATAAATATGTATATTTTAGCACGGCTTTTACGATTTAATCTTAGGTTTTTTAATATCACCATCTTATTTTCGACGTTTCGGATTCTTTGTACTTTTCTTGGTCATTCATTTGGACAACTAAGATGTTTGTATATTCATCAATATAAGAATTTTGTTGGGATCTTTATGTACGTTCACAGCGAGGCGTGGACGGGTCTCCGCAACTATAAAATTCGTAATATACACACTAACACTACAAACAGACCACCAAAAATAAATTACAAACTTCAAAACAAAATGTAAAAATTATATTTTAACGGCAACGCAACGCAGTACACAGATAAAGACATAAAAACATATTTATGACCAAATCAGTCATAAAACGCATTGCGAGAATTTATATCGTCAGTTAAAATCGAAGTAATTAATCCACTGATACGGTTTGCTTTACAACATGGATTAAAAGATGAAACCAAAGTTTTTGCGGTGGAGTCATGCATATTTATAAAGCGCCGCTGACGGGAAAAGATCGCAAAATTTACGTGCTCCAGGATTTTTAACGCGTTCGACTAATAGTATTTAAAAAATTAAAAATGCCACGAAGAATTTTATGCCACCGAAAATAGTTAATTACTCAGAGGGTCATCAATTATAACATTATAAATGTTTAATTAAAAATTTCACGTGTTCAGAGACTCGTTTCCTGTTTTAGGTAGAATGTAGCAGAAAAGAGGTGTGTGGTTACAGAAATTGATTGAAAGGTACTTTTTTAAGTTATACTTCTTTAGGCGCGTTATGAAAAATTGATGAGAGTGAAATTTTACGATGCGCGCGCACCGTGACACAAAATTAACAGAATGAAGTTGCCCACTAAATCGCTCATTACAATACGATCGACGTAACTTGGCGAGTCTGAATATAGCCGCAGGTGAACTTTCACGCACGTACACTCGTAAAAAAATGTGTTATCAGCATTCATTTTTTAGGAATATAAATGACAAAATTATTATTTAATATAATTCATACTAAATATTATTAAATTATTAACGTTAAATATTAATTATTTAATATTTAAAAAAAGAAAGAAATAAATTTAATAAAAATAAAGTATTACTTCTTACGCGCGTACATAAGTACACGCACCCTTTTTTTGTTTTTAAACTAGACCTTGTCAAATGGTGTGCGAAATCTCATACAAACCACACTAGATAAGACATGGCTTCGGCCTTACGATCAAGAACAATGAGGACGTGGCTTCGGCCTTTAAAACTACCAAAATTCTCAAATTGTTACCAAGAACAAGACCTGGCTGTATGGACTAAAGTCCTTCGCCTTACCCATTAGGGATAAATTAATATCATCATCATCATCATACAAGTCACGGCATCATCGCATCACTCGGACCAACGTACCTGAAGTTACAAGTACACTTACGTCTAGGATACGCAATGTATTATACGATTCGACAATCGTTAAATCAAATATTGTCTCAGCATACCAAATCGTTTCTATTTTTCTTGCCTTCAAGTGTATTTTTCTTCTGCAAAGTCATGGAACTGAGAGAATATCAGACGATCATAGATATCTATTCAATTAAATGAGTTCGGTTTCGCATGCGGAAAGTAGGTTCCGCAGTTGCCGCTCGGCAAGAGGGCCCGTTCCCACGACACTCGGAAAGGAAATAGAACTTTTAGCTTTGATAAAGTTTTAATATATTCTTCGGGAGAGTTCCGAAGTTGTCTTTCAGGTTATGACGGATTCTGTGTGTGCGATTCTCTTTTTCCGTAACGCGCTTACACGGTTTTTACGCGGCCTTGTTCGATGGATCTCTGTCTTGTTACAAGGATTCAGCTTACGTAGGCGAGTTTGCAGCTTCTATAACTTAGGAAGATGGCTAATATAATTAACAAAACGTTCGCAAATCGATTACATTTGTGTAAATTGTCGTGGCATTTCAAAAGTGTACAAATTCTGTGATTTCATTCCAGTAATAAATGCGTGGGAATTTGTTTCGCAGTTGCGTAGGACAAATACCGTAATAAGCGTTCTCTGGAAAAAAAAAAGTTCGAAACTTCCTTTCGTGTTGTTCATTACAACAATTAGTTTGAATTAAAAGTTTGGACAAAGCATAAAAAGGAAAGAGTTTAAAACTCGGGACGACAAAGCTATACGGACCTGGAGGAGTCATTTCAAAGTGTTTAATCGTTAATGGACAAAAAGGTAACTTGTTTTCGAGTTAACAATGGGCGCTCTGATTGCGACACTCAGAATTTAATTTTTATGTTTCGCGTTCGAGTGGAAGTGGGGGCCGGGAGGAACATTCAAGAAAATAATTAACCTCTATATAACCTGTCAAACGCAATGAGCTCCGAGCGTTGCGCCGCCTTTTGTACCCTCGCAAACTTTTTAACCCACGAATTAAATGCAATTGATTTTTCATTCTATTTTTGTTCGTTTTATTACTTTTATTTACCTAATCGCTGGTTAGGTTAAGAAGCTCTTTTTTGGGCAGGGGCCTAACATGTTATGACGTGACCACGTTTAGGGGACGCGTGGGGTATGTAGGATTTGACAGGCTGCTGATGTTGGGAGGACACGATCAAACGACTCTCCTTGCATTCTCTCACTCGACGTCCGATTGGAGTGAGGGGGTTCCCGTGGTCAACACTACAGCCAGACTCGCATCACGACTCCGAGGTCGCCCGACCAACTTGCCGCCAACACAATCATCGGTGACTAATGACGCCGGTCTCCGCGGTACGTTGGTCCGTCAGTCCGTCTGGACAATGCCGCTTGTGGTTTGGGATACCTCGCTGGGTATGAACTAGCCTGCCAGGTCGAAGCGTGACACACCGCTGGCTAATGAGCTATTCCAAATACGCGCGGACGGGTAAATAAGCTCATTGAACACAACCCGAGAGTACTTTCTGACACTAGCCAAGCAAGAGTAGTGCTTCGCTGAATCTACCACAGAAATGGGGCCCATAAGGCTTCTAATTTTGAATGCTCAATAAAACAAAAATATTGTATATTAAAAATTGGGTAATATTAAAAACGCTTTATGCGGTAATGAGTTTGTGACGTCATCTTTTCCTCTGAATATTAAACAAGATTACAAACACGAAGGTTCAACTATTCGCTATTAAATCAACTTTTTTCTAATCATTTTAGTTATCTTTAAATGCAAAATAGGCATAAATAAATCTAAATGATGTTATTTTACTATTATACGTAGCATTAAATGCATCTCAAAGACAAATCTCAATCGTATTACGTATGTAACGATTACGTATCTTTCTATTCGACGCGACAAACAATGCTTTGATAGCTCCTAATCTAGGGCAGTCCTTTATCTGTCTCTTTCTATCTACAGTGAACAACGTAAGCTGTCTCTATCGCTCTCGACCCGATGGCCCGATCCAGACTGGCCCGATGATATTTGGGTTCGATTAAAATTAAACGTATGTATGTCCTACATCGAAATGTCAGTGTTTAATTAGAACTTTTAATTATAGAACGACACCTTGAGTATCGTTGAGAAAAACAAGTGTGCGTATATGAAATAAATAAAATCGGAGTGTCTTTGTCTGTTTGTATTGTCAAATTAACAGCTTTTTTCAGTATGTACGGTACTTTTAACAAAAAAAAATTCTTTTCATTTTGAGTTATGAGAGGAGTGACTACGAGTACCTTTATACTGCGCAAATAAACATGAAAACGTGCATAAAATTCGCTTGAGATTAGAAACCATTGTTAATGTCCGATAGGAACGTGGCTTGATTTATTATAATTTAAAATATATTATTAGGGGCGTTTTTTCGACAGTATGTTTCTCTGTGATCTGGTGGAAGGAGTTTTATGCCATCTATACTTGCCTACCGTCCTTATGTCATCGATTTGTCATCAAGGAATACGATTACATAGCTATCTCTGGCTGCTACTCCTTAGCTCACCTGCAGCAAAATTATTCTTAAATGCCTGCTTCGTCTCATCATAGTGACGGGAGGCAGCCTATGACCACGCGTGCAGGGACCATTACCCAGTGATCACTTCAGGATAAGTAATCCTTGACCTCGTTGCCCGTCTAGCAATATAAAAAGGACTGGGCTGTAAGCTGACTGTTCTTGAAGTTGAAACGAATTTTTTTATAGCACTAATGTAAGCCGTCAGACCAATAATTGTTTACTAGATAGAACGTAAGTTATCGTTTTAACGAATAAAGATTAGGGGAATCCGCTGTCTAATACGAAGTAGTTCAAAAAAAATTCTGAAACAGTAGAATTTTCTTAGGCTTAAAAAAAATTGACGGTAGTTAGAAGAATATTCAAATGTCGCCTTTGCCGTCCGAACATTAAATTCAACGCGAGATTAAGCCGAAGGAAGTTTTAATTGATTCTGACGTTTTTTCACAAAAAAACCAAAGCCATGTGATGTCTTATGTAATCTTACATTGTTAGTGTATTATCTAAGGTTACTATTCCGGACGGCCACCGCTCAGGTTTCGGCCACCACGTGTGATTTTTAGACTTCTTACTCGTGGCAAACGTGGTGGCTCGAGTATTGCCGCAGTGGCTGTCGCGGAACGGGTGCTGGGATTGGTTCGAGGAAAATAACGAAGGCTTCAAGTATGGCGTTCACACGGTCCTCGTGGCTTGACCGGCGCAGGGCGTAGGAGCGAGTCTTTTCTTGTTCGGTTGGCGCTCTCCTCTTCTTCCGGAGAGGTCTTGACTCGTCGGCTCGCTGTCTCGAACTGAATTTGCAGCGAGGTAGGCCCCTTATTTATGGTCGCCCACACGCACTCGGCCAGCGCTATTATGAGTCCGAGCACGGTGGGCGTCTATTGTTCTCTCGGCCGCCTCGCTCGCCTATTGTTTTGCCTAGTCGCTCTATTAGTTGCCCGTATTGTGACTCGCTCCTGCGTTCCCACGCCAAATTAAAGACCACGAGGACCAATCTTTATTTTCAAACAAATATTTACAAATTACTTATTTCTATTTACATCGTTCTCTATTTATGTTAACCTATTTTTAACATATTATCTATTTATTTGTTACGGACATTTCTATTATTTTACAGCCAACCTATGACTATATTTTCTATTCTAACTATTTATCTATTAAATCTCGCTGTACTTTGCGAACATATCTCTATTTAACTATTTATCTATTAAACTATCAATGTTCGTCGCGAACAATATCTATTAAGCTGCATTTATTTATGTCCGTCGCGAACATCCTCCCGCCGTGCAGCGTCGTTCACGTCGCTGCATCCTCCTTGGTGAGCGGCGGTCATCGTGGGCAGCACGATAATCTTCTTCGCCGGGCGTCGCAGGATACCGCCGGCGGTGCGCACGTCGACCACTCGAGTGATGCCGTCGGCCCCCGGGTAAACCTCCTGGATGATCCCTCGTGGCCAGGTGTTCCGTGGGAGCGTTCCGTCTGCTATTATCACGACGTCGCCTATCTTCAGGGCGGGCCCGCGGCTGTGGGGCTCCCGCCGGTTCTGCAGGTCGGGCAGGTACTCCCGGAGCCAGCGACTCCAGAACACATCTGCCAGACGTTGAGCTGCGCGCCAGTGTGCGCGCCCTATGAGGTCGGCGTCGTCAAACTCGCCCGGCACGGGGACTCGCGCCGGGCCTCCCAACAGGAAGTGGTTCGGTGTCAGAGGGTCGGGATCGTCGGCGCTCACCGATACGTGAGTGAGAGGTCGGCTGTTCACGGTGAATTCTGCTTCAGCTAGCAGAGTGTGAAATATTTCGGGCGTCGGGTGCCTCGGCTGTTCCGTGGCCGAGAGCGCGGCCTTTACCGCCCGCACCATTCTCTCCCAGGCGCCGCCCATGAAAGGCGCACCCGGTGGGATGAAGCGCCATTGTATAAGCCTTAAGCTCGCTTCATGCTCGGTCGCCTGGTCCAAAGCTTGGCGCAGCTCCTTGTCGGCACCCCGTAAATTGGTGCCGTTGTCGCTCCATATTTCCGTCGGAGCTCCCCGGCGCGCGATCATGCGCCGGAGTGCCATCACCGCTGAGTCCGTGCTGAGGCTCGCTGCCGGTTCTAAATGTACCGCACGCGTAGTGAGGCATGTGAAGATGGCCACGTAGTGCTTCTGTGTGCTTCTGCCGGTGGTGACTTGATAGGGTCCGAAGTAATCGAGGCCCACGTATGTGAATGGTCGCCGATGGTGTGCCAGTCTGCTCGGTGGGTGGTCGCCTGTGGCTGGACGCGGTGGAGTGTCCTTGCGGATACGACACGGAAGACAATTGTGGATCACGCTCCGTGTCACTGGGCGTAGGCGTAAGACCCAGTACGACTGTCGGCACTCGGCGATCGTAGCTTCGGTTCCGGCGTGGTGCATCTTTCTATGGATGAAGTCTATCATCAGTCTCGTTTCGCGTCGGGATCCGTCTAGCACGAGAGGCGAGGTGATGACGTCAGCTCCCTCTATGTTGCCGATGCGTCCGTTTATTTTCAATATCCCGTCCGTGTAAGTTACGGACAAGTTTCGCAGTCGGCTCGCTGGGGATACTTGTTTCCCTCGTTGGAGCGCCAAAATCTCTTCCTCGAAGGCCGCCCGCTGGCTCTGTCGCCAAATGAGCGTCTCGGCGCGTCGAAGCGTGTCGGCGTCTAAAGTTTTCCATTGAATGACTGCTTGCTCTAGCGTCCGCGGTGTGTTCAGCGGGGTCTTCGAAGTCGTCCTCTTTCTATTCTTCTCCCACGTCGGGTCCGAACGCGGGTTCCGCCTGGTCCTCTTGTAATGAGTGCGCTCGCGACTTCTGCGGCATAGGTCGACGAATTGCAGTATTCGCCCCGTTGCACGCAGATACTTTTCCCATTTTGAAAAGCGTCTTGGGTCCGGGATCGCTTCGCCGAGGCTCTCTCTGCTCACGGCGAGCGTTGCGCACTTCTCTTCACCCGTCTCTTCTGCCCTTCTTGCAGTCCGTTGTACGGGCCAATCATCCGGATGCCGTCTTAGGTATTCCGGGCCTATGAACCAGCGGTGGTTTCTTTCAAAGCCGACGGGTAGTTCTCTAGTGGCGTCGTCGGCGACATTTTCCTTCGTGGGGACCCAGCGCCATTCCCCCACAGTGCTGTCCTCTTCTATCGCTGCAATGCGGTGAGCGACGAACGGTCGATACGACCTCGACCCCGTTCGTAGCCAGGTCAGTACGGTGGCGCTGTAAGTCCAGAACACTCTCATTTTCTATTGTGTTCTTCCGTGATGGCCGCGGCCATGCGGCTGCTCATCACGGCGGCTTGTAGCTCGAGACGCAGTATCGATATTGGCTTTACGGTTGCGACTCGGGCTTTGGCTAGGGAGGTCCTCATCTCCCCGTCGGGCGTCTCCACGCGCCAGTACAACGCGGCGTCGTGGGCGTACTTGTTGGTGTCCACGTATGTGTGGAGCTTGAGGTCGGCGGCGTCCGGGTACTGCAGTCGGTTCTTCACGTAGATGGCGGTCGCGGGTGAGCTTGTCGCGGCGAAGACGATGGACCTCGTCCGGTATTCTGTGGGCTCTCGTGAAGGGTCCTCCCTCCACAAGTACCGGAGCGCGTCGCGGTCCTCGCTTCGGACGCCTATCTGGATGAACATCTCTGCGATGTCCGCGGAGACGGCAACGGCGTGCTGCCTGAAGCGCATCATCGCTCCGGGCAGCGACTGCAGCAGGTCCGGGTCGGTGAGCAGGAAGTCGTTTGGGCTTCTTCCCTCTAGTTTTCGCAGCGGCGTCGTGCACGATGCGAAGCTTCTCCTGCTTCTTGGGATGTGTCACGTCGAAGTGTGGCAAGTACCGGGTTCGCTTCTTCGTACCCGTCGACGGAGTTACTTCGGCGTATCCTTTCGCTACCAGTGCGTCCATTTGTTGCTTGTAGCGCTCTTTCAAATTTGGATCCTTCTCCAGTTTCTTCTCTACGGACGTCAGGCGATTCAGCGCGGCTTCAAAATTGTTGGGCATCTTCAGGCCCTCCTCACGCCACAGCAGTGCGGTCTCGTAGCGGCCGTCGGGTCGCTGTTGAGTGGTCCCTCGCAGGATCTTCAGCGCGCGCTCGTCTGGGTCATTCTTCGGCGTCTTGGCGGCGACGGTGAGTCCCTCGATCGCGAAGTAGTGCCTGAGGGCTTCGTCCATGTTCGTGTCGACCGTCGTCGTGTGTGCCACGAAGTTGACGCGCTGTCTCTTGCCTCCCGGGTGTGCTCCGTGCACGACCCACCCGAGCGGAGTACGAGACGCCACTGGTTGATCGCGTCGTCCCGTCCGCATCTCCTCCGTCACCAGCAGGTGCCAGTTGTCTTGGCCGATCAGTATCTTCGGCGAGGCGTAGCTCGTTTTGAAGTGATGGCGGAGGTCGGTGAGGTGATGGCACGACGCGAGGACTTCGACGTTCAGTCGCTGTGGTGTTAATTTTAGGCCGTTGACTGTCCGTAGGTTCAGGTCTTGCGGTTCCCCCGTGCGTCCGCATAGCTTCAGCGGGACGCGTCGTGAGCGTGTTGCGTCTATCTTGTTGTCTCCGATGGCAGTGATGAAGAGGGGTTCGATCGGTCCTTTGGCGCCCACTCGTCTCGCGAAGTCTTCGTCAATCAGCGAGATCGTTGACCCGTCGTCCAGCAGGGCCCACGTATCTGCCTCTCCCGCCGGTCCGATGACAGTGATCGGCGCCATCTTCAGGTAGGCTGTCGCACTGCTTGCGGCCCACGTCGAGGTGACCGCCTCTTCCTTCTCTGCTGGTTTCTGCCATGCTGACTTCTTATGCAACAGCTCGTGGTGCGTGCGTTCACAGCTGTCGACACCGCACTTCTTCTTTTTACATACGTGTCCCCGGGACCGGAACCGTAGGCACCGGAAACACAAATTTTCGCGCTTCGCCGTATCCCAGCGCTCGCTGACGGCTGCTCTCTTGAATTCGGGACAATCTTGTGGGATGTGCCCCGGCTTCTGACATGCTACGCATTTCCTCTCTTTATTCGCTAGCGTGGTGTGCGTCCTCTGGGGCATGTTCACCATCTTCCGCCGACCGCTGGTGTTCTCCACTCTCGTCTCTGGTTCCGGCTGTGCGTATGGGCTGCACAGGTCCGCCTCGCGCTGTAAGAAGCGCGACAGCTTGACGAGGTCCGGTTCTCCCGCCGGTTGAGTCGCTGAGAATTCGAACCAGCGGTGGCGTAGAGTGGACGGCAGCTTCTCTGATGTGATGTTGGTGAGCTCCGGGTTGTACATATAATGTACGCGGTCGAGGGCCCTCAGAGTGGCGACGACGTTGTTCACCTTATTCGCGAATACGCAGATGTCCCTCGGTGTGTCCGTGCAGCGTGGCAGCGCGCGCAGTCGTTCCAGCTCCGTTGCGGCGATTGCTTCTGGACGTCCGAAGCGCGATTCTAGAGTCCGCATGATCTCGGCGGGCTCGGTGTAATGCAGCAACAAGTTTTCGACCGCTTCTCTTGCTCTTCCTCTCAACGTACGCCGAAGTCTCGCAGTATTCTCTGCGGCGCTGAAGCTGTCCGCTGATTCGGCGTAGGCGACCTTGAAGGAGAGCCATTCTTGGTGCGATCCACTGTACACTGGAAGCTCCCCGTAGTACCGATGCGATGGTCCGGGCCTGGCTTGGCGGGCGGCCGTCGCGATGGCAGCTGCTAGTTCGGCGATGTCGCTCTTCGGTGCGACAGGTACGGCAATCGGTGCCGCGGCAGGGGCCGGTAGCTTCAGCTGTTCTATTGGTGCGGGAAGTTCCAGTTGCGGTTGCTCGATGGTGGCTGGTGATCCGTGTGTTGGCTGCATTACTCTTTCTTCGACTCCGTGTAGCGCGATCGATCGTTGTTGACTGAGCCATGTATCGATGCGCTGTGATTGCTCGTTCTCGTCCTCCGTGAGTGTTGTGCGCGCATCTTCCTCCTCTTCAACGAGCGCTTCGGCTTCTAATGTTGAGATGCGGGCGGCGGCGAGCTCTGCTTGGAGTCGGGCTTGTTCTTCCTTGGCGCGGAGATGCTCTTCTTTGAGGCGCGCCATAAGCAACAGCCGTTGTGACTGTTGACTCGACTTTCTTGAAGATCCTCGTACTGGTGGCGCCATCCCGTCGCGGAGTGTGGAGCCTTCTTCTGTCGTCGAGATTTTGGCAGCGGCGTCCGTGATGTGGGACCCGTGTACAATTGGATTGGCCGTGAGCGCTGACTCTTTTCTGTTCTGGCTCGCGGATACGACGCTCTCCGTTGCTGCGTCGCCTGAAGTTGTTGCCGGTGTCGCGGTGCTGGGAGGTCTGACCACTCGTCGACAGACCCCGCTGTTCGGTCCCGTTGGCGACGCCGGCGAGTATTGCGTAGGCAATATTTGGCGGGAGGGGGGCATCGCTTGTGAGCCCCGCGGCACTCCCGGACACTTTTCCACTTGGGAGGAGGGTGCCGCCATCGGTGGCGGTCCCTGCGTCACTCCCGAACGCGGCGCGGTTGACTGGGAGGAGGTTGCCGCCAACGGTGGCGGTCCCTGCGTCACTCCCGAACGCGGCGCGGCCGTCACAGCTCGTTGCTGTGCGTCTTGCGATGTTGAGCCCGAGACAGCTTCGTTGCCGGGCCGGTCAAGGCGTGACGACCTCATCTTCTCGGACCGTGTGAGCACCATTTCTTCAATCTTCAATCTTCAATTTTCTTCGGTTTTCCTCAAATGAATCCGGCTCTCGAAGGACCAATATTCCGGACGGCCACCGCTCAGGTTTCGGCCACCACGTGTGATTTTTAGACTTCTTACTCGTTGAAACGTGGTGGCTCGAGTATTGCCGCAGTGGCTGTCGCGGAACGGGTGCTGGGATTGGTTCGAGGAAAATAACGAAGGCTTCAAGTATGGCGTTCACACGGTCCTCGTGGCTTGACCGGCGCAGGGCGTAGGAGCGAGTCTTTTCTTGTTCGGTTGGCGCTCTCCTCTTCTTCCGGAGAGGTCTTGACTCGTCGGCTCGCTGTCTCGAACTGAATTTGCAGCGAGGTAGGCCCCTTATTTATGGTCGCCCACACGCACTCGGCCAGCGCTATTATGAGTCCGAGCACGGTGGGCGTCTATTGTTCTCTCGGCCGCCTCGCTCGCCTATTGTTTTGCCTAGTCGCTCTATTAGTTGCCCGTATTGTGACTCGCTCCTGCGTTCCCACGCCAAATTAAAGACCACGAGGACCAATCTTTATTTTCAAACAAATATTTACAAATTACTTATTTCTATTTACATCGTTCTCTATTTATGTTAACCTATTTTTAACATATTATCTATTTATTTGTTACGGACATTTCTATTATTTTACAGCCAACCTATGACTATATTTTCTATTCTAACTATTTATCTATTAAATCTCGCTGTACTTTGCGAACATATCTCTATTTAACTATTTATCTATTAAACTATCAATGTTCGTCGCGAACAATATCTATTAAGCTGCATTTATTTATGTCCGTCGCGAACAGTTACGTCGTCGTTTGATTTGGCTTCAAATAACGTCAAAGATAATCATTTCACGTTTAGCCTAGCAGTTTTTCGAAACAAATCACAATTTTACAAAAGTTTTAATAGAAAAGAAAACCGATTCATCCAAGTAAAATAAGAATAATGCGGTCGAAGTTAATTAAATATGAATTGGTATTGATAACTCATAAACTAGGTACTAGTCAGATCTTAATAAAATAAAACTACATTAACAACCAGCTTTCGAATACGTAAATGATAACTCATAAACTACTCGTCAGATCTTGATAAAATAAAACTACATTAATAATAATAATATAATAATATTAATAAAAATAAAATGTTTTTATTGCAAGTAACCATGACTCATATAAATTGTTAATAAGACTTAGACCTATGTTAGTAGTTATATTTACATCACAATGAATTACTGTCGTAACATCCCATGGGAGATGGCACCACAGCGACCCCACAGTCCAGCCTGCTTGCGATCATGCTCAGGATACTGTTGGAGTTGGCCCTCACTCTGCTTACCAGAGATGCACACCTCTTACGCATGGTAGCGTAAAAACAATCTATGTGCGCGTAATGACCAGCTTTCGAATAAAAAAAGAGTCATCAAAATTGGTTGAGCTAGAAAGAAGTTCTGAGGTAGCACACAAAAACATACAATACTCGTAGAATTGACCTCTTTCTTTGATAATGTCGGTTAAAAATAATATTGTTTCAAAACTATATATTTAAATAGCCAGTCAAACTAAAATTTAAAACAATGCCTACTTTAAGCCTGGTGATACCGATTATACTGGACATTAGGCCAAAGCAATATTTTTTGTCCAATAATTATCGGTCCTTGATGCATTTGCTGGTGGTCAAATTATTTGGACGTCTTAAAATCGATGTAAATTACTGGAATTACGATAAATATTAATTATTGATCCGTTTTTTATAGTCGGGTGAGCGGTCTTATAGAGATTTCATAAGCCTCTTTTTTTAACCCGATGAAGTCGATTTATTTCACGTTACATCCCTAGCCAATTTTTATACTAACACGAAAAACACAGCTCTAACTTCTAGCGAACGTTCATTCTTGATAAATAGTGTTGTTTTCGACAGAACCGTTTTATTTGTTTGCCATTGCGGCGAAGGCTTCATTCACGTAAGCTAAGAGTAAGGTTGCCGAAGTGTTATTCTGGAAACATGTAATGAAATTCAGGGAAGAAAGGGTATAGTGTAAGCTGTGTGGTATCATCCTCTGCTTATATTTGCCGCGGAGCGTTTCGGTCGAGGGGTGGGGCTTCATTATGAAAAATATTTTTTTTTTTTATTACTTAATTGGGTGGACGATTTCACAGCCCACCAAGTGTTAAGTGGTTACTGGAGCCCATAGACATCTACAACGTAAATGCACCACCCACCTTGAGATACAAGTTCTAAGGTCTGAAGTATAGTTAAAACGGCTGCCCTACCCTTCAAATCGAAACGCAATACTGCTTCACGGCAGAAATAGGCTGAGTGGTGCTACTTACCCGTGCGGACTCACAAGAGGTATTACCACCAGTAAACTACATTCTTTTCATTCTTTAGGTAGGCGTTTACTTTGTGATGCCTCTTCGAGCTGGTAGCCACGAATTTCGATGGCACCGTACGTATATAAAAAAAAATAAAAAAAATATCAAACTAACAAAATTTCAAGTCACAACAAATATTTAATAAAATTATTGAATTGGCATATTAACTGAGTTCGACCCTGCCGCAACTCTTTTCGTTCGGCAAAAGTGAGGCAATAAAAACCAGAACCACGAAGTCGCGTAGGGATTTCATATTCCAGTATGGCGGGTCGTCGCGCCGGCGGCCAATTCACTTATACCCGGACTCACGGCTCCGGAGATCCGATCATTTGATTTCCTAGTTGTATAATCGGGCGATCGAGTCAGCTCTGTGTCGTGGTCGGTAACGGTGTGCAAATATTCGGTTTATAGGACAGGAATTGAGTGATATTTTTTTTCAACTTTATCGATTTTGACTCGGGTGCTAATTTGAATCGTTTCACATCGTTTCGGTTTTACAGTCTGAATATAGAATTATGTATTTCAAAATCGACAGAAATTTAAGGGCATTACAATTTGTTGAGTTTGCTTAAATACATAGCTATTTTTATAAGTCGATTTGCTCTCCGAGGATACACCAATAGTATAAAGTAATGATTAAATGTTAATATTTGTGGGTTAGAAAAAAAACAAACAGTGAAAAGATGTAGCACAGTCATGTATTTTTTGTTAGCGCAAAATGAATTTATTATACTCTGAAATATCACATGTAAAGAATAAATGCAGATATGATGAGTACCTACCTATAATGGAGAGTTTGAAATCACGTCCAACATGTTCGAATCGCGAGTTGCAAACACAATTAAAATTACCTGACGACAGAGGTTCGTGTACTATATAGGTCTATGGGTTCGTGACAAAGAAAACTGTAAAGTATTTGAAACGACAGAAAGAATATAATGGCAATAAAAAACACGAAATTAAACAGTAAAAGTTGTGTTAATTGTGTTATAAAGTCTTGATGAAAACTATGTATATTTAATTAAGACAAATAACACTTTGATTTGGCACATTTGGCACAAATGCCAGTGGTAGCAGATAATTACAAAAAAAACATATGTTGAGAACGATTCGATTTTTTTAAATATCTAAATCCCTATCAGTGGATCTTTACCCTATCAGTATTTTTGTTTTAAAATTATTAAAAATCTATAAAAATCTCTAACTGGTTACGTTTAAGTATGTCAGCTTAAGTCGTTGGATAGATTTTTTGTCAGTGTGTCGTTGAAAATAATTCAGCAGAGACAGATATAATAATATATTTGTGATCGTTTACGATGCCTTGTTATAGGAGACGTCAACAAAGACGTTACCTACAATATATTCAGAGAGAAAGAGAGAAAGTTTCAATAAATAGCATCGTAGTAAACACTATAAAAATGGTTTGTGTCATAAATAAGTGTGTGTGGAATTATACCCATGATTTGTCGAGATGCCGAATTGTAATATCTCGATATCAGGTCAGTTTTAGCAAAATATTTCAATTCCTAGTATTTTGGTGTTGATATCAAATAAGCCACAATTTACAGAATAACATACGAAAATTTGAGAGATACGAGATTTTATAGATTCGAAGTGAGCCAAGACCAAAATTAAAACCTTCAGATATATAATTACTTCGTGATATTTCCTAAAGTTATCGAGCCCATATCTCTCTCTTCCCAGCTATTTATCCCACATGGTGGTGGGGTCAGCTTTCCTGACTTTACTCCTCCACTTCGCTCTGTCTTCGACATCCTCGTCAGCAACATTCCATTCTCTCTTGTCCTTCAGCACTATGTCCCTCCACCTTGTCGTTATCGAGCCCATATAGTAAGTAGAAAATAAATATACTAAACTAAATCTAACACTTGTCTATACAGTGTTTATATTTCGTGATTAGCAATCTTAAGCTAAGCCAGATGACGGACGCTTCCTGCCACACGTGATCGTCGATACACATCAACTACTTTTGAAAATCTCATATTTTAACATAATATTCTTAATGAATACAAATTTAAAAAAATGCAACTGTGCTAAAAATAAAATAATAATTTACAAAATGTCTGGTTATTTTAGTCTAGATGTTGGGCAAACTAATTGAAATATTATATCGTCTCTCATCGGCACTTACTTACTACATGTGCAAATTTCTTATGTAAATCGGACATCTTGGTATTAGGGAAAATGAAATTGAAATACTGTTACATGCTATATGTTAAATATACTATTATGTATATATACAAGTCAAGTCAATAAACTCTTGGTTTGCCTTAAATTTTGGAAATGATTTTATCTGATGTGTGATTTTACGTGGGTTAAGAAATATTTTTACCACATTTCTAATTGATTAACCTTGATTGACGATCTTTCAGTCTACTTGGCTTTAGGAGATTCCTGGGGTTCATATGTTCCAATTTAAGAGTTTCCACATTAAGAAATAAGGTCAATCTCTGAATTATATTGTATAATGGGTATCCCATTATTTGTAGGCGAATATTTAAATTCTTGACCGTAGAAATAGACTGTGCGTATTCAGAATATACCATACCATTATTCGATCGCACGTCTGTTAATAAAATTAAATTGAAATAATTACACGAGCATATGTAATTGTATTTCTACCATAACTTTCTTGAATATAAATATTAAAATTCTTATTAATGGATCTTCTGCCGGATATGCGGCTAGAACGACGAAAATAATGGATTTTTCTTTTATCCCATACTTATTATCTACACATTTTCCTTGAGTGCTGAGGGCACGTGTACCGTTATTTATATAAACGTGAACGTTGTTAATAAATATAAGCCAACTGTAAGTAAAATTATATATTTATCTACAATAGGAGATTTGTAGATAAATGTTTTGGAATATTACAATATTTTTTTTCTTAAAGCTGATATACAAAATATTAATAATAACCAGAAACTTCTTACGTCTAAACACAGCGCTAAAATCATCTTAAAGAGGGTGGATACAACATTATTATCATTAGTGTATATTAAAACCGGTAGTAGTTTTAATTTAGTACGAAATTTCATGTGTAAGTTTGGTGACTTTTCAATACTTAATGGTAAAGTTAAGAAAATTGATATTCGGAAATTTTTATGGTGCAATTGTGTTTATACTAGGGAATATGAAAAAAGAAGCGTATTTATGCTCTTGTTTGATCTGAATGTGTATTTTTGTTTCTACTGAGTATACTCCCACAAACCATGGAATTGGATTGATAAATAAAAGCACGTTTATTAACCAACTAAATGTGAGCTTATCAGAATTCTGAATTCATTCAAAAGAAATATGGAAAACTATTTATTTGCAGATTTTAACTACACACATACAAAACGATGGTGTCTTTCGCGAGTAATTAAAAGTTTTGTTTCGACTTATGTTTTATAATCCAAATGTTTAACAAAAATAAAAATAAAAACACGTGTGGCACTCGGGGACTGCCGCGGTAAAGCTATTACAAAGCATTTTTTATCAACTTATGCAATTACAATTAGACAATAATAATTTAATATTAAAACAATAATAAAAATAAGACCACGCTATATTTATAAACATTAACAAAAGTAAAACATTAACATTGTCTCCTTCACACTCATAAGCTAGACCGCGTGAGAGAGAGATGGGCAGACTTTTCATGATGTTCATGCAGTGCGACGTCACGCCGCGCGCTTATTCACAAACACTACACAAGCGCAACGTGTGAATGTGTTGAAAGCGAGCTACATAGTAGGCGTAGTGGGGGTGTCAGGTTATTTTCGTTACGGAATTTCTTGATTCAGTCGCCGCGCTCAAAGCCCGCGATAAAAGCTATGCAATAGCTTAAAAATACTGTGATGAAAATTCACACGCCATACTGCAGCCGCCATTTTGATATTTCGCACAGAGCATGTCAGCTATTTACATATCTACTAATTTCACTGACCTTATTTCATCAACAGGCAACATTACTCAAATTAAACGGGTCGTTCAATATAAATCAAGCTAGTTCCAAAATTTCAGATTACCAAAATGAAGCTTGTAAAATTACAGCAGATCAATTACAAGTGGCTTATAAGTTATGATTCCAGTTTGTGTCGGGTACATGGATTTATCTGTTCTGCGTTCGATTTGTTTTGTGGCAGTCCCATTTAAAATTGAATACATTAATTTCGAAAAGTTCGTCGAGAACAAAATTAAGGATGAAGAGGTGGTGGTGCCCGTCTCGACGAGGCAATTTGACTGCCAACAATTCTCGTTTACGGGGATTTTAATGCGAATAAATTAATCATGATGATGTTCTCTGCTTATTTTGTTGGAATGTTGCTGCTGTCTGAACGAAATTCAGGAAAATCGTTCCTGCGACACAGAAATAAATTGTCGAGCTATGAACTTATTTATTATTTGTACGTATAACTCATTGGTTAGTTAAAACGTAATATGCCACTGAGTTTCTCGCCGGATCTTCTCAGTGGGCCGCGTTTCCGATCCGGTGGTAGATTCTGCGAAACACTGTTCTTGCTAGGGCCAGTGTTAGTTAGCATCACTCCGGTTTGGGCCCCGCGAGCTCACCTACTAGTTAAGATTACGCTGAAATAGCCTCTCAAGGCTATCAGCTTAGGTAGGAAAAAAAAAACCAGTGAGCCTTAAGGTGATAGTGATGATTCATTCTGGAATTACAGTCCTGATTACTAGAACAGCTACGAAGTAATAATGTTTTTCTGATTTGAAAAATAGAATACATTCAAATACAACTAAGATTTTTTTATCAATTTCATTTATCATTAAACATCGTCAGATAATAAAAGTAATGAAATAAAAATTATGACTAATGTCTCAAGGTGACATTTGTATTGTTTTTTTTAACGTTGTGATCTATTTAGGATCGAATGGTCTGTGGGCCCATCTAGCTATTTATCTCATAAATAAGTATAATACCAAAGACCTTTCTATCGTTTTGTTTTGAGTTCATCAATCAAAATTATTCATTAATCAAAAACTCTCACCACAAGTTGACAGTTTTTTTTTTTATGAAAACACAAAACAGGGAGACAAGGAATTAATCACAAAGCCCAGATGAGTAACATTCGATGTTTTCTGCAAGTCATCGAGTCCTCGTAGTGGTCGATGGTCTTGTGGTTTTTCTACAAATAATTACGATGTCAATATTTCAAATATTCCAAATTATAAATTTTTAACGAACGCTGTACATATTATTTGCAACTAGTGAAATCCTGAATGGATTTCGCTGGGTGTACTTCTAAATAAATGAATATAGTCATATTATTTCATATGTGAAGGCTATGAAGAAACATCGGAAACAATATAATCACAGTGAAAAAATGCGACATTAAACTGTAAAGCTCTAATTTTAATTATATTTAAAAAAAAAACATTTTTTTCGAACGAACGGGCGGTCAGCTAACGTATGGTCACATTAGACTGAATTTTATTTATGGCATACACGGGTTAATGAGCTCATGGCCTACCTGATATTTAATGGTTACACCCATATTGACACTTGAGTCACAATTGTACAGTAAAATAATAAAAAAAACTACGTGTGGCACTCGGGGATTGCCGCGGTAAAGCTATTGCATAGCATTTTTTAATAACTTATGCAATTATAATTAGACAATAATAATTTAATATTAATTTAATATTATAATAATTTAAATTTAATAATAATAAAATAAGACCAAGCTATATTTATAAACATTAACAAAAGCATAACATTAACTATCCCTTCACCTTCACACTCATAAGTTAGACCGCGCGAGAGAGAGATGGGCAGACTTTTCATTATGCGCATGCAGTGCGTCGTCACGCCGCACGCCTATTCACAAACACTATACAAGCGCAACGTGTGAATGTGTTGAACGCGAGCTACGTGGTAGGCGGAGTCGGGGTGATAGGTTTTATTTTCGTTACGGAGTTTCTTGATTCGGTCGCCGCGCTCAAATCCCGCGATAAAAGCTATGCAATAGATTAATAAAATAAGTACGTATTTCATTAGAAAAGCTGATATCTGCCTGTGAGATTTGAACATCAGTACAGCCGCATCGCTCGATATGAGTACAGCGGGCTTCTTATCTTTTAGACCGCGACTACTTTAATCGCGATTTGTAAAATTTTAGTTTTAATATGGAAACGAAGGTATTTTCTGCGGTCAATTCTGCAGACCTTGTCCTAAAAATATTTCTTGGTAAGTTCGTTTTGTCCAACATTTAGTATGCCGATTCGTGAAGCGTGATTGGCGACCCCTGAAGCTTTAGTGCATATTTGGAGTACCATCACGTATACTCTGTTACGGACCTTGTGTACGTGACGTAAATCCCTCGACTTGTTGGTTTGTGATATTAGAGTTTTTCTTGGTAATTCAACTTACTGAAGGGACCTCAGGTCTTGTAAGGACGTGAAGGAAAACATGAAAGAAAAAACGGATAAGTCGTCCAGTTTTGGCTTAGCTCAGAATCATTAATAAATTGATTAAAATTTTCTTACTATAGTATCTAATAATATATTTATTTCGATCTCATGTTTCAACGTAAGCACATGGTACTAGACAATTTCCTTTTAATGTAAATACGTAAATAAATAAAAAAGCGTTTAAAATTTCTTGCAAACAATAATAGCAGTAGTCATATTAAAAAATCTTGTTATACACATATACATACACACTTATTTTTAATCTTTTACTTATTTGCAAGAACCACTCCTCGAGTGAAGGCCTCCTCAACGAAAACCAATGTTCCCTATTCTGGGCCACCTGATTCCAGTTTGGGCCCGCTGTCCTTGTGATGACTTCCTGTCATCTTGTGTGAAGTCTACCTCTGACGCTTCCCCCCCAGACCACACCATGAAGTGACTTTTTTGGAGGCCTTTTCATGTATTGTGGTTTAATCCCACGTAATTAAGTAATGTAACGACTTAACTTAGCCGACTTAACCTAATAGGTGTATGGCTCTAACAAAGAATAAAAAAAAAATGTAACGTATCTTGAGATTTATCTGTATAAATTTACATTACGTGTGCATCGTATTGAAACAAAAACCCACCTCCGCTCCACTCTAACGTCGTAAGCTGAGTTCTGCGGTAGCTTTATACGAGTAATTCGTATTTTCATGTTCCACGCAAATTATATGAAGAGACATCATAATATGACGTAACCCCGAAACTATTTATGACTACAAACATTTTCTTCACATCAGTATTTCAAGTGTCATAATGGGTACATTACCGCCTCTCATTGGAAATATGCGAAATTGCTTTTTATCACAAACATTATGTTTTTCTTTCATACTATGATCATAATAAATAAAAAAAATATATATTTTTCTTCAAAGCTTCGACTTTATCTATTGCATGTTTGTTGAACAGTTTTATCGGATTCGATTCAAACAGCTTGACCAAAAAATAGTTTTAAATCCCCCGACAAAACTTTTCTAATTCGATAATATTACAAACTAGCTTTTGCCCGCGATTTCGTGCGCGTGGAATAGTTCATGCTTTATTTTAGAACAAATTTGGTTAGCATAAAAAACGTTATAGTGAGCCAACCTTAACATATAGACATATGCTGTCGCGGACTTTTTTTTAGATCATTTAAAGGGGAACAATTTTGTCATACATTATTTTATCGAAACTTTAATCGTTTCTGCAGCGCACGCAGCGGAAGCTCTCAAAAGGTAAAAATAACCCCGATTTTGAAACATTATTTATTGGTGCTCCGCTTGTCTTGATCTTAGCTAGATGTTATATAACCTATAATAGCCTTCCTCGATAAATGGGCTATCTAACACTGAAAGAATTATTCAAACCGGACCATTAGTTCCTGAGATAAGCACGTTCAAACAAACAAACTATTCAGCTTTGTAATATTAATAAGTATAGATAACAGAATTTCTTTCGGTGTCAAAACTATAAATATTTATTCAGATATAAATTTAACGTAACGGCTTGAAGTTCTTAAAATAATTGATATAATTATAAATGGCGCATGGCGGCTCACTTCTTCTGGCCTAGGATACATAATTATTAAATGAAATTAATGCAACGGACAACGGATATAACTTACTCATTATTACATTGCTTTCGCCACTCGTTTGAATGGATAGAAAACATGCAATCATGCAATTCTTAATAAACACTATTAAATATATAAAATATACATGTATTGTCAATGTCCATGGGCCACAGTATTTTTATTCCATCGTGAGGCTTTACTCGTTTCTCAACTCGGGAATTAAAGATGAGAATTATGAGCTGATTTTCTTATGAGTTGTATGTTTTTGTAAAATATGTTGAAACAGGTTATTATGAACTAATATTATAAAGCTGAAGAGTTTGTTTGTTTGTTTGAACGCGCTAATCTCAGGAACAATTGGTTCGTTGAAAAAAAATTTGAAAAGAAATTCAATGTTAGATAGCCCATTTATTGAGGAAGGCTATAGGGTAAATAACAACACGCTAAGATAAAAGCACCAATAAAGAACGTTTCAAAATCGGAGTTTTTTCCTTTTGAGAGCTTCCACTGCGTGCGCTGCGGAAACAGTTAAAGTTTCGCTAAAATAAAGTATGACAGAATTGTTCCCCTTTAAAAGATCTTAAAAAAGTCCGCGACAGCATATGTCTATATTTAAAGGTTGGCTCACTATTACGCTTTTTATGTTAACCAAATCTGTTCTGTGAACTATTCCACGCGGACGACGTTGCGGGCAAAAGCTAGTTATGAATATTTCAAAGCCACAGATTTATAATATTCTGAATAAATATGTAATTAATCTACGTCGGTAGTTTCCAGCAATCAAAGTACTCATTACACTTCTTAGTCTAGACTAAAGAAAACGACTCAATTAGAATTTGTATCGCGAATTCTCAGCCGAGAAAACGATACATAAGGTAAGAAGAGCTCTTTATACTAGCAACAATTTTGAAAGGAATATAAATCACATTATCTGATGTTCATCTCCGTGCGGCCTTTGACGATAAAACGTTTCAAGATGATACTTATTTACTTACCTCACTACATTCAAAACCAGATGAAAGGAATCTTCCACCGAAAGGTTCTATTTACGACTGTCTATCAAAACACAGCGCTTTAATCTTTTCAAATGGCGTATTTTCGTGCAAATATTGCGTAAATACAGTCTTATGTACGACACAAAATCGTAGAGGAAATTGATTTCATAAGCAGAAGTCCTCCTTACGGAAAATGCTCGAGTGTATTTACTCTAAAATATCAAAACGCGGTGTATTGAAACGCGCCCCCATTCAGTGAAGTCTAACATAAAGCCAGGAAACCGGGCATGGACGTAATTAAGAGCGCTTTTATTACACGTACTTTTGTTCGGTGCTAAAACGCAAAATTTTAAGGAAACCAATATCTGAGAACGAAGGATACACTGGGAGAACACTTTGAGAAGGCGGCACGACATGAGAACCCTCTTGTCGTGGCCGCTGGAAACTACATACCCGATTCTGAAGACCGAATGGTAAACAGTCGACGTCGCCCAAAACACGTCATTACGGATCTTTCCGATCCACTAACGGTGCTTTTAGGTACCACAAGCACTAGTCACCGTTCTCGTCGAACCCATCGCTTGCGACGAAGGGCTCGACGAGCGAATTAACCCATAGACACAGCCCACTGAGTTTCTCACCGGATCTTCTCAGTGGGTCGCGTTTCCGATCCGGTGGTAGATTCTGCGAAGCACTGCTCTTGCTAGGGTAATTGTTAGCATCACTTCGGTTTGAGCCCTCTGAAATAGCCTCTCAAGGCTATCAGCTTAGGTAGGGAAAAAAGGGAGATAAAATGGAAAACAAACAATTACGTACACAAACGCGAGACAATCTCGCGTAGTATGTTCGGGGTGGAACAGCTTCGTGACTTGCATACAACTAGGACCGCTATCGGAACTGCCGAGTGGCTATTTCTATTCCGGACCTTCACCCACAATAGGCTCTGAGTCTGAGTGCTAATTGTAGTACAGGATTGTGGCATTGAAATCGCGTAATTTTAATATTCAATACATTTTGTTTACTCCTAAGGCATCTGGGTGCCAAATTGTAGTCAACATACTAGTGTAGAAATATGAGCAGCGTCAAAAGAAAAATAGTGAAATCTTGTAGATCGTTTCGTTTCAATTGCCGGTAGGAACACATTTTTCGTCTCTCCCAAAGATTTACGGCAGCGTCTATGAGGCTGCACGTGTACAGAGCTATAATGACTGGTTGGCGGGTTCGCGGGCGGCCACATCGCGCAACAACAGCCGAACTCATATATTTGCGGCGTCAGAGATCGTGGGCACTACGGCCTATTGTATTCCGAGTTATAGTCGATACTCCGACGTCGCCGAGACTGGCTCATCGCCAATATGAATGCGGGACTATGAGCAATCCTCTTAATAACCTGTATCGGTTAATCAACTCGGCTCGACGAAGGCTGTGCAATTAGATACGACTGGCGTGATCGTTGCGTTTTCGATTGCTTCGTTAATTATTTGGTGGTGAATAATTTTGTGTTTCAATTTGAGACTTGTAGGGCTGCTGTTACTAATTCCATTCCAATTTAGTTTTGTCCTCATACTTAGGTTACAATTAGAATGCAGTATTATTTTCGCATTTAAAACATAATAGCGGATGAAACCAGTACTGGCGGCCTTTTAATTTTGACTTCACAAAGTACGAAAGCGTAGGCCCATTTTAGCCATTCTCATTTCGCTTTTTCAATTACCGCGCACAACATGAAATTATATTTCTTTGTGAGATATAAAAGAAAAGGCATTATTTTAATGCGTTTGCCGTGTTCAGTAGAAAATGCCGACTGTTTTGAGGATCAACGTCGTCTTCGATATTCTCAGACATCACGGAGCGTGTTGCCAATCAAACCTGACGTGTGACATCCTTGATGTTAATAAAGAAATTACAATTTCTGTTTACGATTTTGACGATATACGTGGTGACTTGAATAATATTTTTTACTGATAGTAGCAACTTGAATTATGAAATTAGGTCGAACTATCCGATGCGTTGAAATAATATTGATAGGGCATGTGTTATATAATAATAGTTTGAAAGAAATACGACAAAAATCTGAATTGGTCTAACGTCAGTTGTAACATTGGCCCGCATATATAGAAGTTTGGAATTATATAATAATATATCGTTCGGACCATCGCTCTGCCGATTAACAACATAGTTCAGTAGAAGACATTCTCTTTATCGTCCACAATAGGAACTTTGGGAACCAATACGGGAAAATGCTACAGTATTTCCGATATCCGTCCCAAGGCCATGAGCTCATTCGCCATTCTACAGCAAAAAAAAAAAACAATGCACGGGAGGGACGGTGTTTGAATTAATTAAGGTATTGAAAATTGCGAAAATTGAGGTATTTTACACCTGAATTTAATTTTCACCAGTGCATTGTCCGTTTAATTCTCGCGGATTGCTTGAAACCTCTGGATTTGCAGAGGGAATCCGGTTTTCCATCGGATTTTTACGGTATTTTCCATGAGAAGTGTTTTAAGGGATTTTTTTGATATGATTCAGTCATGTCTTTTTTTAATATTACACTGCGCCCCACTGAAGTTGCGTTTATCCATATTACCTAGAACCACTGCGCTTATCCACGGTACGTTTCCAGGAAACTATTCTATCACATACTATCCAACTTTGGAATAAACTTCCCTCAGTGATGTCTGCTGAGCTCTATGACATTTCTTTGCCTTTAGCATCGCTGCCAACCATGAGTGACGGTGAGCACTTAGCATCAAGTGGATCGTATACTGGTCTGTCTACAAAATCAAAATAAAAAAACTTCGCAGATATAAAATTTCGAAAGAAAAGGAGACGGTTGGCGCTACGAAGCGAAATTTCAACAACCTACGTTAATTTCGCTAATAAATCGTATGCCTCGTCATGAAGGATGCGATACCAAAGGATTATGACAAGGCCAGATATCGTGCTAATTTCTAAATTACCCAACGACTTATAAATTATAGTCAGATATCTGCTAAACACCATAAAGTAACATACCGAAGATTAGGGGGAATCGGGATTTTTTCCAAATCCAACACAAAATTTAGATGGTTTTTCTTAGGGTAATACCAATAAAATTGAAATTAAAATGGTTCTGGAGGCTTACATTTTTATATACGATGATTTTTTATACATAGTTCATTACAAACAAAATATACACAAAAACTGAAAAAAATAGCTTGACCCGATTCACCTTGGCTTTGGGGTGAATCAGATTACGTACGGGGACAATAGAGTTTCTCGATAGGGCTGGCACTATTTAGTTGTTAGGTAGGTACCTAACTTTAGATAATTAGCTTTTTAATATCCTTAATGAGTTACAAAACTTTCATGACTAAATTAAACTATTTAATATTCTTAAACACCAAATAAAAGTCATTTTCAGTTCAACAAAGTTAAATCTAACAAATCAACAAAAGTATTGTGACATCCCTAATTAGTCCCTATTCTAACTCTAGTCTCTATTCCCCCCAATCTACTTACTGTACGTATTTATAATAGCTTTAAAATATTTGAAACGTACAGTCATGATTCTAATATTGCGATATTTTTGACAAACGCTATTTGAGTTTTCTTTATAGTGTCAATCACCGGCGGGTAATCGAGCGAAACGCAGTTCGGTCTGTAAGTGCTGTAGTTCCACGTAACAGGGCCACAAAATATATGCTGCTACAGAAGTGTCGAATCTAATGTTATCTATACGTGAAGCAAAAACTTTGTATCCGTTTTTACGAAAATTGCGCGGACGGAGGAGTATGAAATTTTCCACACTTGTAGAGAATATAGAGAAGAAGTGCACAATGCTAATATTTTTTTTAAATAATGCATAATAGATACATTAAATCAATTAAGAAAACATTACACACACTATCATCTATTTGACACAACACATATATTTAAATATACTCTTTGTTTATTGTCAATTGTCAAACTTTTGTTTAAAATCAGTGGTCAAATTGAGAATAGATGAATATTGTTTGTCTTTATCATTATTTATGTATAGTGTAGTTTTGGCGAAATCTGTGATTATATTATATAATTATAATATAATAGTATTTACAATAGAACCATAATAATGTTTAAACATAAAATTTCAATTGACTAAAGTCGAATTTCGACTACTGCGGGACCACTAGTTACAATTGGTAGTCATTTTGCGGAATAATAATTCTAGCAATGCACGTTAATAATTATTTTATTGGAATAGCTATAACGTCATGGCGCAAATTGAGTTAGGTCTATTTTCAGCAGGGTCAATTTGATATAATGTCACAGTGCTCACATTGCATTTTATACCGATTGGGTTTTGTAATTTTATATCGTAAAGCGACTGTATAAAGTTACTGTTAGTTTATTTTATGGTAGAACGAACTGTCTTAAATCAGAAGGATACAATAATTTAGGATAGTGATTAACAATTGAAGACATGAGTGGATGATGGGGTTAAATACCAGTTTTAAGATTTTTGAGTTTTTACATTGAATGATGGTGTATGTACTATAAACCATATTAGATCTTAAAACTCCGGGTTTAAAGGCTATTTTTAGAAATTGCATGTGATAAAGGAGTGTTATACGAAGAAAAAGTACAAGTAACAAATTGTATCATACACCTTTCATCCGCTCATGTCTTCAATTATTTAGTGAATAGTGTGCTCTCTGTTTTAGTTGGTGTTGTGGCCACAGCGTCGTTCTACCGTACTAGGCCAGTGGGCACGAACTGCTCAGTGACACACAGCGTTATTTCGGTCTGTGCGTTTCAAATGCGATCACATATTTTATTTTCAATGTGTACTCGTGCTTATTCGTAGATGACGCGAGATTTAGTTTAGACAGTGACAGCGCGCCGGCCGGCTATTTAGGACGATCTTTGACATGATTCCATTTGTACCGCCCATCTAAACTACGTACTGTTTTACTGACGTTTCCTTGAGTAGTCATGTTCTGACCCACACTCCGTTTTATATTCGATCGTAACGCGACCACACGTCCCGTCTCTCGGTAACATTGTCTCATCGATTTTACGATCGCATCTTAATATCGTTCTCGTGATCATCGGGACTCGTACTAAACTAGATTTGAACGTAAATTTATGTTTGTGCCGACAAAATATGCTTCTGGATAATACAGAGTTGCTACGTCATAAAGTTATAAGCAATCAGATACGAGAATAGCGTATTGCAGTGTTTACGTGATGCAGTAAGAGCGTCAGAGCGAAATACTTCTGTAATACAGCTTTTTTTTGTTGTTGTTATGACACCGAGATTCGCTTCTGCACCTTTGATAGTTTCACCAAGCGAACGTGCTCTCTATAAATGTTTTGGCACTCGTGAAGTAAATTTCGTTCCCGAGACACGAGTCTATTTCATTTCATAAAACATTTCTAAAGCGAGTTTTATTTCGAAAATTTATTTATAGAAGGAGCATTTGCCGTTTTCCACTCTCTCTCTCTCTGTAAAGAGGTGTTGAAAGTTATACGTTTCCTTTCGCAAAACTCAGAAACAACGAGTTATGATACTACAGAGCTAGTATGAACTACAGAGCTACCGTTCAAGACAGAGGATAGTTTAAGACTAATTTATTCTTTTTTTTTTTTTTTTTTTTCCTACCTATGCTGATAGCCTTGAGAGGCTATGTCAGCGTAACCCTAACTTTAGTAGGTGAGCTCACGGGGCTCAACCTGACGATGTTGCTAACACGAACCCTAGCAAGAGCCGTGCTTCGCAGAATCTACCACCGGATCGGAAACGCGACCCACTGAGAAGATCCGGCGAGAAACTCAGTGGGCTGTGTCTGAGAGTTAGTTTACTCGTCGAGCCCTTCGTCGCAAGCGACGGGTTCGACGAGAACGGTGACCGGTGCTTGAAGTACCTAAAAGCACCGTTAGTGGATCGGGAGGATCCGAGATGACGTGTTTTGGGCGACGTCGACTGCTTTCCATTCTGTCCGCAGGATCGGGAATGTAGTTACCGGCGGCCACGATGAGAGGGTTCTCGTGTCGTGCCGCTTTATGGAAGTGGCGCATGGACGCCGACTGCAGATACTTACTGATGGACTCTAAGTCCAGGTCGTCATGGAGGTCGACGTTCCTGACGAACCACGGGGCTCCGACGGCTATCCTGCAAAAACGGGATTGAATGATTTGGAAGGATTTTAAGTGTATGCGGGCCGCGTGAGCGAACACTACACTTGCATAGGTCATGACGGGGCGTATGCAAGTTTTGTAGAGTGTCACCTTATTTCTAAGGGACATTTTACTTCGCCTACATATCATCGGGTAGAGACGTCCTAGAATGAAGGCGGCACGATTGCGTACCGTCTTGATGTGGGGGCGGAATGTCATCCTACTGTCGAGGGTGACGCCTAAATATTTGACCTTCGGGGCCCACGGTATGGGCTGGTCGAACATCGTGATCGGGCGAACGGCGGGGGCGGGGGTATTGACGCGCCTAGTCGGGAGGGGGATGCTCAGCGTGGTGTTCGGAGGGCGACCCCTTTTGAAGAGCACCGCTGTGCTTTTCGTGGGGTTGATGTCGATGCGCCACTTCCGGAACCACTGTCCCATGGTGGTAGCTGCGGTCTGAAGTCGTCGATGTAGCAACGCCTTCTTCCTACACGAGTAGTAGATGGCGGTGTCATCGGCGAAGAGCGCCAGATGGGTCTCCGGAGACCGGGGTATATCATTGATATACAAACTAAATAGTAACGGGGAGAGGGCGGAGCCTTGCGGGACTCCGGCTGTGACGTGACGGGGCCGGGAACGCGTTCCCTCGATTCGATATCGGAACGAACGGTTCGACAATTAGTCTCGTATGATGAGGAATTTATTCATAAACATGATGGGCTTATATACTATCTTACAAACAAGGGATGTTTATCTTATTCTATTTCTGGGTATGGAATACAAGGAGCATTATATTTGTTATCTAATCCTTAATTACTTAAAGTTAAACAATGGAGTTCTTAAAAGCGGCTATTGTGTAATAGTCCGATTATGGCTACATAACTAACGTTACAATAAAAAATTAAAGTAACAATTTTTTTTTATTTTTATTTACAGGTAATTTGTTTCGAGGATCTATCTCTACGGAGTAAGATTTTTCCACGTCAACAACTGCGAGGTTCGGAAGGTAAAAAATATAAGTAGGTAAGCTAAGGGAACTCGACTCGCGGACGTTCGGAACAAATAAAAGCCGAGCGGAATTGCAAAGTTCCGAACTCGTCGCCGTAATTTTAAGTCGGCAAACGAAACTGTGCTATCGGTCGGAATTCCAAATCGACTCGCGCTCAACCGAGCGGAAAGACAACGATGTACCTATTTAAATTAAATTCGAGGTGCACAACGAGTCTTATCGACAAGGGAATGTGGGTCGTCCGTCAGTCGAGTGTGAACGCACGTAATCTCTCATTATAAGCCGTGTGTGGTGCGCGATTGCTTGTAATCTGTCAAATGATTACCGGTACTACGCTGAGTACTTATTATGTTACTAAATTACGCCATAGAAATTACGTTTGATTACACGAAAACATGTTTAATTCTAATCTATATATATAAAAATGAATTGCTGTTCGTTAGTCTCGCTAAAACTCGAGAACGGCTGGACCGATTTGGCTAATTTTGGTCTTGAATTATTTGTAGAAGTCCAGAGAAGGCTTAAAAGGTGAATAAATATGAAAATGAAAAGAAACGATTTTGTAGATAAATATCCAAATTCCTTTTGTTTGTTTTAAGTTTGTAGCCTAGCGGTAGGCAGTGGCTTGGCTCTGCCCCTGGCATTGCTGAAGTCCATGGGCGACGGTAACCACTCACCATCAGATGGGCCGTATGCTCGTCTGCCTACAAGGGCAATAAAAAAAAAAGTTTATTTTATACAAAAGTTTAGGTCTTTTATTTATCGATTGAGGCACTACGAAGTCTGCCGGGTCAGCTAGTTACAAATAATAATAAAAGTAAAATAGAGGTAGATTTCATATTCAAATTTAGAATTGGACTTGTGCAATTAATATCCTTCACGATCAAATGAAATATGGAATAGCGCTGCGCTCGATAAAACTTCGTTCCTTTTCGCGAAATTGTTTAGGAAATTAGCTACTAATGGACATCAATCTTCCCCGGGGCGTTTTATTTAAAAACAAATTCCTTTAAGAAAAAGAGTGTAATTTGTTAAGGGACGCAAATTAAGACAGGAAGTTTCGAAAAGACAAAATGATAAACAACAAGAACAAAAAAAATATATCTAGAAAGTCTTTCCTTACAATTTGTGTTTGTCCGGAGATAGTGAAAAATTATGACAGCAATGTAGATTTGAATTGTTTGTTTTCTGAATTTCTTCAATCGTTATAATAACAGCTTCAGATATCGCACTCTGCAATAACAAGTACCCAGTGATACAACAAAGTGATTACAAGTCTTAAGAAAGTAGCAAATAAGTATTGTTTGTGTGGATTACTTTATTTTTATTTTTATTGCTTAGATGGGTGGACGAGCTCACAGCCCATCTGGTGTTAAGTGGTTACTGGAGCCCATAGACATCTAGAACGTAAATGCTTGTGGTTGTGACTTGGACACGGCGGAGCACACGCTCGTCGCCTGCCCCGCATGGGAGGGGTGGCGCAGTGTCCTCGTCGCAAAAATAGGAAACGACTTGTCGTTGCCGAGTGTTGTGGCATCGATGCTCGGTGACGACGAGTTGTGGAAGGAGATGCTCGACTTCTGCGAGTGCACCATCTCGCAGAAGGAGGCGGCGGGGGCGCGTGAGAGACGCACAGGCCCGCCGCCGTCGAGCGGGGGCCAGGGAGGCGGATATCGCCCAAGCCCTGGCCCTCTAAGTGTTTCGGGTCTCCCTCACATGTCGGCCTGGGGACCGGCGAAGGGGGCCTAAGAAGACGACGTGCAAGCTGGTCTGCACGCGTTTTATGAGCATCCGGGTGATGGAAGGCCGGCTATCCTCAACCCACGCTGGTTCTGACCCAGCGGGGTATTCCGTAGGATAGACCATTCTAACCGGCGCCATCTAAGCGGGCTTTGGATAGCCTGCCGACTGAGAGGGCTGGTGGTCGTGGCGCCGACGACCGCCAGTCCAGCGTCCCGAGGGGGAGGGTGATGGGAGAGATGTGCTCCGCACTAAACGCTTCACTTTCCCCCCTTTGCTTTTTCATGAGTTTTGTCTCATGCGAGGTTTGGACGTTGGTTGTTGAGAGACAGGAGGTTTTAGTCGGTTCGACTCCGACATACCCCGCCCTCCATCCCCAGTGGTGAAGGGCGGAAGACCGGCGATTTCTCCTGACAAAAAAAAAAAAAAATCAACGTAAATGCGCCACCTTGAGACATGAGCTGTAAGGTCTCAGTTTTTAACAGTACAACGGCCCGTTCTTCAAACCGAAACGCATTGTTGCTTCACGGCAGAAATAGGCAGGGTGGTGGTACCTACCCGTGCGGGCTCAAAAGACGTCCTACCACCGGTAAAGTAAAGATCTTGTCAACGTTATTTCCATGTCCGTATATTCTTGCAGAATATAATGCGGTACGGCAGTAGGTAATGGTGCGGCGAATACAGAATTCAGTTAATATTACACCGTTCCATCAGAGATAAAACGTACCGGTTCGAGCTACACACGCCAACGTATGATTGCATGGGGCTCGTTTGTGTAACTTTAATAACTAGCATGTTAACTGCAGTCTAGCTACGTACTTTATATATAAATACGATTAAGTAAACACTACTTTGTTTTTTTTGTTTTTATTGCTCTTGTAGGCAGACGAGCATACGGCCCACCTGATGGTGAGTGGTTACCAGCCCATGGACTTCAGCAATGCCAGGGGCAGAGCCAAGCCGCTGCCTACCGCTTAATACTCTTCACAAGCCTCGTTTGAAGAAGGACATGTCATAGCGCTCGGGAAACACCGTGGAGCGGAGCTCATTCCATAGCCGGATGGTACGCGGCAAAAAAGACCTCTGGAAACGCACTGTGGATGACCGCAGTGGCTCCAGGTAGTATGGATGAACTCTACTCCGGTGGCGGGCGGTGCGATGGTAAAAACAATGCCGGTATCATCTCGAACAATTCCTCAAAGCAATCTCTCTGTAGCACTGGTTTTACGGTTTCACGGGTTTACGGGTTTACTGGTGGTAAGACCTCTTGTGAGTCCGTGCGGGTAGAGACCACCATTCTGCCAATTTCTGCCGTGAAGCAGTGATGTGTTTCGGTTTGAAGGGTGGGGCCGCCGTTGTAACTATACTTGAGACCTTAGAACTTATATCTCAAGATGGGTGGCGCATTTACGTTGTAGATGTCTATGGGCTCCAGTAACCACTTAACACCAGGTGGGCTGTGAGCTTGCCTACCCATCTAAGCAATAATAATAAAAAAACCTCGTTGGCCAAGTGATCTATGCTAAGACAAGTTGGCTAAGACGTGAAGTTTTTCCCGTTGCGTCTCATTTTGTCCCTTACCCGGCGACACGCGGATCGGTGCCCGTTGTTCTTATTGTCATTTGAAAGATAATAAAATGAAGGAGCAAATTAGAAAAAAAATGCTGTGAAATCAAATAAATTCTCGTCGTTTTTTCTTTCTCAGAGTTAAAGTGAAATTGCTATCCCCTTAGCTCTGTTGACAATAGTTTTGGTAATCACCTCGAATTTCGAGACAGAGCTGATGATTACCCACTGGAAAATGTATTTAAGTACGCAGTTAGATTATCGTAGCTTAGATTATTAGACTTTACTGGTGTGCACGTACGGGAAGGCACTTCTCACTTGTTTATGCCGCGAAGCAGTTATGCGTTCCAATTTGAATAGTTAGATGAAGCCGTTTTATAATAAAATGGAAGTTTTTTTTATTTTTATTGCTTAGGTGGGTGGACGGGCTCACAGCCCACCTGGTGTTAAGTGGTAACTGGAGCCCATAGACATCTACAACGTAAATGCGCCACCCACCTTGAGATATAAGTTCTAAGGTCTCAGTATAGTTACAACGGCTGCCTCACCCTTCAAACCGAAACGTACATAGGCGGCACTGAAAATTTCGGGAATTAACGAAGTGACACAACATTACTATTTAAAAATGTATTTATTGCTTTTCGAAGTATTCTCCGCGAAATTTGACACATTTTTCCATACGATGGAACCAATCATTGAAGCAAACATTCCATTCGGAAGTTGGGGTCTCCAAAATGGCCGTTTTGTAGGCGTCTGCAGCTTCTTCAGGTGATGAAAATCTCTGTCCACGCAATTTATTCTTTATTTTAGGGAAAGTATAGAAATAGGCAAATAGGGCTTAGGTCGGGGCTGTACGGCGGATGTTCTAATAATTCTATGTTTTCTTGCTCTAAAAACTTTTTTTTTCTGTGCGCGGTGCGAGAACTCGCATTGTCGTGATGAAGGATGATGCGGCGGTTGCAGTTCTCTTTACGGAGTTCAGAAACGACCTGTGGCAAACAAATGCTAGCATACTATTCTGTATTAACCGTTCTTTGTCCCTTAAGAGGAATAGTCGTAACATGGCCGGTTTTGGAGACAAACGTGGCCACCATTTTTTTTGCAACACTCCGTGAACGAACAATTTTTGTTGGCTTTAACTCATTTTCGAACACCCAAACTCGTGACTGGTTTTTTGTTTCGGGTTCGTACGCGTATATCCAGGATTCGTCATCTGATACAATATTGTATACAGCATTTGAGGATCCTGCGTGGAATCTTTCGAGAGTTCTGACGCACCAAGTAACGCGAGCCGCTTTTTGCTTTTCACAGAGCGAATGCGGTATCCATCGGGAAAACAACTTTTTTACACCTAATTGTTCATGCAAGATTATTTGTATTTGACTCATGCCAATGTCTAAAGTTGCCTGAATTTCGCGGTATGTCACATTTCGATCTTCCTCAATCAGCTTACGCACAGCATCAACGTTTTCTTGGGTGACTGCAGTTTTTGGACGACCTTGACGGGGATCATCACTGAGCTTGACACGTCCACGTTGAAACTCAGCAAACCAGCGATAAATTGTGGTTTTGGATGGGGCTTCATCACCAAATGCGGAAATCATCCGGTCAACACACTTTTTGTGTTAAACCACTTCGAAAGTCATAATAAATCATCGCTCTTGAATTTTCTCGAGTCAATTCCATTTTCTCAACGACTAAACAAGTTTGACAAAACCTCGTGACAAGACCGAGAATCTTTTTTTAAATAAATAAATGGTATTCGATTTTTAAAACCAAGGAGTTTTCAATTAAAAAGATTTTAATATGACAGGAACAGTGGAAATATTCCATTCCCGATATTTTAGCGCAGCCCTCGTATTTATGCTTCACGGCAGAAATAGGCGGGGCGGTGGTACCTACCCGTGCGGACTTACAAGAGGTACCACCAGTTACCACCAGTCCTACTACCATCTATACCAAAAAAGATTTTACGAAACGTGGATCACCACAAAACTATTTCAAATTTTCCGAATAAATCGAGAAGAAATCTTATTTAGAATTTACACGACACATAAATCGTGTATTACAAAATGGACGTAATTTAAATCTCAATGAATTACGTCTGCTGTAGTTAACATAATTTAACACTCATTTAAATTATATTCTAAAATTTTCAGAAGCAATTCCCAGTAATAAATATCATAGTGGCGTGACTGGCGACCTGCAAAACTTTCATTGCACAAATAACAATGAAATTTTGTACAATGGTGCTAAATTTAAATTTGAAATACCGCTCTGTTGTTTAGGGGTAAAAAATGTATTTTACAAACCGCTACTTCAGTAGGTGACCAAATTCTGTATACAAAATAATAATGTCATTTCTAGCAAAACCTAAACATGCCTATTAAAGAAGAATCAAGTTCGTTCGACCCGTAGTAGGAACTTATCTATATATTAATACGTGAATGAAAAACTGTGTATCCCTTTTTACGAAAATTGCGCGGACGGAGGAGTATGACATTTACCACACTTATAGAGAATATAGAGAAGGAGTGCACAATGCTAATATTTTTATTAAATAATGCATAAAAGATATTATATTAAATCACTAAAGAAAACATTACACACTCTACCATGTATTTGACGCACACACGCATGCATACTATTTATTTATTGTCAAACTTTTGTTCTTGACGTCTGTGGTCAAATTAAGAATAGATTAAATATTGTTTGTCTTTATTAAAATAATATTTTTCTATAGTGTAGTCTTGGCGAAATTTGTGATTATAAAAGTATAATAAATAGTCTTTGAAAATAGAATCATAATAGTGTACAAACTTACAATTTCAATTAATTATAGTCGAATTTCGACTACTGCGGGACCACTAGTATCAGTGAAGAATTGTGTAAGTCTTATTACTACATTAATTTTGAGGGATAGCACCGAAATTCACTAGTGCCTATTTCTACCACTAAATAGTCAAGCATATCGATTTGAAGGGTTGAGCAGCTGCTTACAACTCTTCAGCAATGAGTTTGACACCTTGTCTCAAGAAGCAGGGTGGTATTCACGCTCTGTGATCTATGAGCTCTGGGAACCATAAAAAAAATCCTGAACTGCTATCACGTCTACATCTAACCATAAAACCAAAGTATGATTGTCAATACAAATTCTGGAAACATCCAATATGTTTCATTAACACGTAGATTTATAATTTAAATTAATTAACGCTTATAGGTAGGTAGGTGGAACGTAAAATTGAAATGGGTTATGAATAGCGCTTTGAGATAGGAATGAGAATTAAAAAATGGTGAAATGGTCCTTTTTTTATAAGTGTGCGGCGCATATGGCTGTGTGAAATTTAAAAAATAAACTGTATTGCTAGCCTATATTTTTAAGCCCGCACATATTGTATAGCTTTAGCTTAAATAAGACGTAAGGAAATAGTTTTCGAAAGCGGAAACAAATGGTAATACCAATGATTCAACATTAGTTTTGAAATCGCGATTGAGCTTTTTTATTTTGCTACTATTTTATGATAAGCGTAGGACCGCCGGTCCGGCGTCCCAAGGGGGAGGGCATGGGAGAGATGTGCTCTGCTCTAAGCGCTTCACTTTCCCCCCTTTACCTTTTCATGAGGTCTGTCACACGCAAGGTTTGTACGTTAGTTGTTGAGCGATAGGAGGTTTTAGTCGGTTCGACTCCGACATGCCCCGCCCGCCATCCCCAGTGGAGAGCGGAAGTCCGGGGATTTCTTCCGACCAAAAAAAAAAGATAAGCGCAATGTAACGCACTTAACAAATTTTATTGCAATTCCAGGCAAAGACGTCTATGGTAAGTGATCAGGGTTAAAAAACAATTACTTAATAAACAACTACACAACAAACAACTAAACTGCAACTTCTAAGCTAAGACTGTTCAAAAGCGCCGTTTGAAGATGATCATACTATTAGGTTTAAGAAACATTGTGGAGATCTTTTCAGAGCCAAGTTGTCAAATCATTTTTGGAAACAGACTGTAACTGAATATTCTAGGTCCAGAATAATTTCAAACAGTTCCTTGGAGCAATAAACTTATGACTCTTTGATCGTTTTTTTTATGATTGAGGAATTACTAGTGGCCTGGAGGCCTTTCCAGTTTCTCCAGGACAGGTGGTCGAGCAAGGGCTCAGCCAGGAGAGGTGGGATTTACTAATAGCCGCCCGAGCGCCTCCAAGGGAGACCTAATAACTCAAGAGCAGCTGCTTTGCGAATGAATCTACCACCGGATCGGAATGACGACCCCCTAAGAAGGTCCGGCAAGAAACTCAGCGGCCTGATGCATGGGTTAAGTTGCACGTCGAACTTTTTCTCGAGTTCGACAAGTACGGTTACAGGGTCCTTAAGCTTTCTTCTTGTGTTAGAGCTGAAGCTATATGCCTTGAATCGCTTTTTAAAAACAAAGATGCAATGTGGCGTATAGAGCGAAGCAAATAATACGACGGACTATGCTATATTTTTTATTTCTTTAAAGACTACATTCATTTGCGAAGAAAAAAGAAAAAAGAGAAACCGTGGGAGGTTTTTCTTGAAATTCATTGTAAGCTTTATTAGAAAATATTATATACTGTTAGGTTTTGATAAAATACTGTTTTGATAATATAGAACGTGGGAGTTTAATTTGTCGGAGTATGCTGTAGGCATTCGGTTATATAACTTTTATTAACCAGTCTGGTATTTCTGAAAGATTATTTTAGGTATTGTATGTTTGAAGCACAATTACATAGGAAAAATATACATTTTATTTTAAAAAAACACGTGAGTACCTAAGCACGCGGATACGTTTAAGTATAAATTTTTTAAAGGAATAGAGTACAAATATTTACTAAATTGATTACCGAATTTATAATTTAACTAGTGCGCTGTATTTTCATACTGGACTAGCTAATACAACCATGTCTATTCAGAGTGTTTGTGCATTCCGGTTGGAATGAAAGCTATTTTTAGAATATAATTGAGTCTTCATCAAGCCGCACGCACGAATGGGTTGACAGTAGTTACCACGGTCCTCGCCTGTGCTGGAAAAGATGTATTGTTAATTCTTAGGGCGCATATTTTATTACATAAATTGGTGCACAGGCTTACGAAGCCTATCGACGTTACAAAGTTAATGCCGCGACTAATTTATATGTATTATCTATGTGCCGCGTCGTTCCATCCTGCGATATGAGATGTTTACGTGGGCATTTCTTTATACTATTCAGCGGGCTTCATTTTTTAAATACACGATAGTATTCCTTGCCATGGAAGTTGTTTGGGAGCTCGTGTTAAATACTCGATTCATATTTAAACACCAGACAAAAAAAAAATAAGAGACTTTTTATTGAAATCTTATTAAATGATCGAAGTTTAGGAGCTGTTTGCGATAACATAAAACACTAAAATTAACAACAAAAAAATTGTTTTAAAGATACAGCTATTATATTTATTCAAATAACCTATTAGGCAACGGTTCCATTTCTTTTATTTATTCTGGACCCCGTTCTGTTTATAAGGTTTTTATTTCGAGCCATGAGCACAATTTATTTAACAGTGCCGCATGAAATATGACAAATAGCCATAACAAGTCGTTTTCCGTTGTGATATATCTATGTGTTTTGTTTCACGGGGAGATTTCCTTTAGCATCTTCTGACTGAGATTCCGAGCGCCCTCTAAGTAAATACAGTGGGATTATTAATTGATTTTACTAGAAAATCAGTAATTAATTTTATTACTTATTTAATTATTTACGAATTAATTTTGTAGAGCTCGTTTAAATCAGTTGTCTGTTAACTCAATTGCATTCTAAAACGACTGTGTCGTGAGCTTTGAAATATCTTTTTATCGAACGTATCATTCGGGTTGCTGTATGGGTTCATGATGTTTCCCGACTGCTATGACATTTGCTTCTTCAAACGAGGTTTGCGAAGAGTACTCCGCAGAAAGCGATGACTTCGCTGTCCGCCTGGTATTTCTGACGACCATGAGCGACGGTAAGTAGCAGCAGTAATGAGGCTTGAATGTTAAATTCCCTTTTTTCCGTTTACGAGATATATTACGGTAAAATTCTGGTAGGGTTAACGCAAGACTCTTCCGTGGAATACAACTGCTAATACTTGGAATCAAAGTTTGATCAAGAATTAGTCACTCGTATGACTCGTTGCGGTTAATAGAATGGAAACGAAATGGTATATTGACATGACGAAACCGCAAATATGCTAAAATCATGTCTCATCCACATGACACCAGAGTTCTAACTAATTTCATTGGAAAATAATTAAGTGATATAGTAATATATAGCATACCGACCGCCTGTTCGTGACTGGTGCCCTGCGCTCATGGACATCTACAATAACAAGGGCAATAATGCCGCTACCAATTCTCAAGTATTATTTTCAAACCTCGTTTGAATAACGCGACAATGTTTTCAACGTTTCTAATTACTAAGACCTTCAATGTATACCAAAATAACATGTAATCAGTCATTAGATTGCATTAGCATTATCAAAAGTCATACATACGTTAAAAGCCTCACGGAAATTTAATTCGCTAATTAGAAATCAGGTCTACAAAACTATGCAGTCACCATCTGTCATGGGAACTGTCAGCGGGACACGTGAAACTGGGAATGCACCGGAAACGCCAGTGTAGGCGGAATGATCGACGCACGCGTACTGTCTAATTTTAGGTAATTTTAATTTGCTACCTACGTCATCCGTCTCTTTGAAAAGTAAATTTAAATAAAAAAACAAAATGTGTGCAATTCACACGTGGTAGAAGTGAAACCTTCCAAAATTAAAATACAATTATCCTAAACGTCTTAAGTATATGTAAAATTTTGTCATTAGTAAATAATTGTAAGGTAGCGCCCTCTGTGAATTGATATTTTAATTTCACGTATAATCCTAAATTAAAATTCACTACAAGAGCTTTCATACACACGTTAGTATTAAAAAATCTCACAGATGGCGCTGTATTAAATAGTATGTATATTTCTGTCTCATTCTTTGCTGGCTTCATCCTACACATTTTTGTATTTGTGTCTCTTACCTGTCGTTTTTTCCGTTGCATCCGGTTTGAAATCACAACGATTCTAAAGAAGTTTTCACTTCAAAATGCTTTGTTTAATAAAACTAAAATTAACTAAACTAACTAAAATTTAATTGTATTGTAAGTGAAATAATGTCGACCAAATGCAATAAGTTTCGGTGACATAGTTCGTCAATGTATATCGCAATCGTAATGATTTCAGTGATTATCCGTCTTCGAGTCCAACAGAAGTAGGAATGAAACTTTACAACTTTACGCCGTATTCTGAAGAACTCTTCATCTCTATCGTACCACAAGCTAATGGAACGTACCTCATATTATTATAAGTCTTTGCATTCTTTGAAAGCTGGTTCAAGAGATAGCTTTTATCATAATCTATACTAATATTATAAAGCTGAAGAGTTTGTTTGTTTGAACGCTAGTTGTTTGAACTAATCTCAGGAACTACTGGTCTGATTTGAAAAATTCTTTCAGTGTTAGATAGCCCATTTATTGAGGAAGGCTATAGGCTATAATAACATCACGGTAAGACCTGTACAAGTGGAGCATTAATAAAGAATGTTCCAAAATAGGGGTTTAAATAGCTCCTTAATATACTATAATTCAAAAATATTTTCACTTTCTACATAAATGATGTGGGGGGTAAAATTTAGCGTTATTACAAAGTATCTATTCCACGTGGACGGAGTCGCGGGCAAAAACTAGTTATGCTATATTTGTGATATAAATTCCCCTTAACCGTTAATGCGAAAGCTATGACATATTGTTTTCAAGCTAGGTTATAAAACGGGCCAAAGCGTTAGGTACTGGCTTCACCATATTCCTGGCATTGCTAGATTGTATGCATGGCATGAACCACTTCCTATAAGACGGTCTATAGAGTTGTATCTTAGATGAGAATTTTTCATAGCTAGTCTTTGAAATACCGAAGTAAACTGAAACCTGAAAAATTAATTGAAACGGACATAAGCGTAAAGGTTTTTTTCTGCTTGTAATCATGTCTCACTCTTACAAAGTAATTAACGTTGCTAGAACTCATAGACATCACAAACATGACTTAAGCCGAGTATTATAAAGCATAAGGTTGAAATTTCTACAGTATTATATAAGAGCTATCCCATTGCCAACGCAAAACTAAACAATATGGCAGTACATACCCATGGGGAATCAGAATACGGCCTATCACTGGTAAATGCGGGCAATGGTAATAATCTCATATAATGTAATCAACGAACACTGCCTATATGTCCAGCGAATCCTTTAGTCACCTTTTACGATACCCCCGAGAAGTGATTGGATGGTGCTATTCTAGATTGAGACCACAATAACAAGTTATAAATTTTTATACTAGTAGCTTTGATTATTTTATGTCATAATAAATTATTTTAGAAATTCGTGCTATTTCGAAAAAATATGGTACGATCTCATCATAATCTTCATTAAATTATAGATTTGATAGGACTAAAGTTGAATAATGAAATAGTCATTATTATTTTTAAACTTAATTATAATTTTAGTTTTAAATTTAAATGTTTAATAGTCAATTGACTAAGTCAACTACAATTGGAATTTTTCATGTTGTATGAACTGTTTCATTTCGAACAGCGCTATAATGAAATTGATGCTTGTTTTCATTTCGTCTGGTTTTCTAAGAGCACGTCAAAACACTTATGACAGCCGTAAGTTTTTTAGGTCGTTATGTTTATCGAATGCCAATTTTTTGGTGCTGTTTCTGTTCGAGTTTTTACTTGTAAACGAACGTCTATCGGAGTTTATATTATAGGTAGTAATGAAATATTTTATTCGGTTTTTTGGAAAGCTTATTACTTAAAAAAGCTCGACGGCTTGGCCTTTGATTTTTAATGTTTGAAATAGTCTGAACAAGGTTTTTTCACGGGATAAAAATTGGAAAGGTTGCCTGGAATAGTTGGAAAATTTCTGAACTAGTAAACTTTTTGGAAAGTAATAACATCGTTATAATATATTTATATATATGTATATTCATTTTCCAAATTCGATATAATAATATGAGAAACGACGAAGATAAAGATTTTTAGCTTCCACGAGCTTAGGCCACACATTCTAATCTTAAAGGGGAGCTCACTGGTAATGCAACTAAATTAATTCAAGCTTTAATTAACTTTTACTGATTTTTTTCATGCCGACCTAACGGTCATGTTTATTCAGAGGAAATTGTATCGAAAACAATGCGACAAAACAAAACAGAGACATAAATTAATTCAACACAATTCCGTCCGGCCTTGAATGGACCTTTGTGTCCTTTATCTCGTGCCGAGTCGTTGTCGATTCCAAATCGCTTCATAAAGCTTCCTATAAATAGTGCGACAATTTATTTAAATTAAACAACACTCTGTTTATAAGTTCTTCATTTTGTTTGTCTAACGTACATGTGCTTGCTTACTATTAAAAAGGATTAATTTACAGTCAATTCTTTCGTTTTAACTCTATACCAACCATCCAATATGATATTTTACAAATGGAAGCTACATCATAAATGACAGATCTATGTATATGCTACATGAAGGGATAGTTTTTATTGGTGGTAGGACCTCTTATGAGTTCGCACGAGTAGGTACAACCACCCCACCTCTTTCTGCCGTGACGCAGTAATGCGTTTCGGTTTGAAGGGTAGGGCAGCCGTTGTAACTATACTACGAATTAAGAACTCATATCTCAAAGTGGGTGGCGGCACTTACGTTGTAGATGTCTTTGGGTTTCAGTAACCACTTAACACTAGGTAGGCTGTGAGCTCCTCCACACATCTAAGCAATAAATATATAAAGCCTCTGAAGCTAAAGAGGATTCTGTCACTCAGAAGACTGGTCATTCAACGAAGACGTAACTTATTTTCGTATCAATATCTGATTGTATTTGCAATTTTATATTTGGAGGGTTTTGAAGATTTATTCAGGTGATATTCGATTTTATTGCGAAGCGGGTAGGCCAGATTACGAGTCGCCCAGGGTTAGGTGAGTTCCAGTGTCCATACGCATCCAAACGTGAATATCACACTACCAACTTTGGTAGATAAAGCTCAAGTTTAAATCGTATTTTATAATAATACTTGTTTTGATATTTTAAGTAAGCGTGACAGTTCTGTGGTAAAAATAGATGCGGATGTAGCGTGTGGGGATTTGAAAAAGGCCATACCATCAGTAATATTAGAGTCTGAATGATAGATTGATTTTGGGAAGGATAATCGAGGAGAGGATACATAGCTGTGCAGGACTAAAGGAGGAATTTCTCTTAAGGAGTAGCTAGAGGTTATGAAGACTCTGTATCCACCACCAACTCGGGGCATCTCCTTCCTATCCTCGCACGTCTAGTGCTTACGTGAAGGGGTCAACCAGCTGCAGCCTTCATTTGGTCAACCCACATTACGGGAGATATGCCGCATGGCCTGATATCTTCTACCCTGATTTATACCACCAAGCGTTTCTCCTAGCTACCTGAAATAACTATGCCAATCTCAGTCGTTATTAAAAGAGTAACGATAATTCTTGGCGCGTACCATCCGGCTCTGGTGTGGAAACCTTTCTTCCACTGTGTATCCCGAGCACTGTGACACGTCATTACTAAATCACAACGAGAAAATTCGAGATTGAATAAATAAAATCTAGGCAAAATTCTCTGATATGACAGACTGATTTTCGTTAGAATCTCTTTAATAGTACCAATGCACATCTACAATCTCTACTATAATATTATAAAGAGGAAAGATTTGTTTGTTTGTTTGTATTGAATAGGTTCCGAAACTACTCAACGGATTTGAAAAGTTCTTTCACTGTTTGAAAGCTACACTATTCCTGAGTGACATAGGCTATAATCTTTTTTGAAAAAAACTAGGGATCCTTACTAAAACTCCAATAATGTAACCCAAGGTGTAAAAAAATTACCTAAAATATTCGAACACATTATTATTTACAAAAAGTGTCGTGATAGCATAATATGTCTAACTATTATAGTTATGCCGCAATAAGAGTTCTTTTATTAAAAAAAAAAGCAACGTCAAATATCGTTGAATTTTTTCTTAAAGATCCGAGCGGAACCGGAGCGGGCCGCTTGTCAGAAATAAAATAAATAAATTTAACTCTTTTAATTCTAGTGAAGATTCTAGTTATATTAAAAAATATAACAGTGAATATAGCCACGGGCAACAAGACGTAAAATTAGCGTGGGCGGCAACATGAGTTAAAGCTCGACAGCTGATTTTAGCTTGGAACGCATTCCGTTTGGGCGATCGGACCGGAATAGATATGTAGTTAAATGACACTAAGATTTTTCGTAGACGATAATGGATTTTGTCTCTCAATCTTTGTCTTCCATAATTACCCTCAAAATATTCTGCGGAACGTCTCATAAAATCGATTTATGACTTTCTATGGATCTAGGCGGATTAGGCAGCGTCGGTTTGCGAAATCTCTAATGGCTTCTAACATATTTATTAACCTGATTTCACAGCCGTTAATCCATTTAATTACAAAACGCTATTTACACTGTATTTATGCAGAATTGTGTATTTCAGAATTGTAGATATAACAATAATTCATCACCATGGCAAAGACAGTGTTGCAAGTAAAAGAAGAAAAAAAAACATCAGAAAATTATTTCGTATTTTTTTCAAATTTCGCGTCTTACAAATATAGATTACTTAAATTTAAACAGTATATTTTGGAACGACCTCGAGATTGTTCCTTACATTTAACGTGTACTACATCTTGTGCAATATCATAATACAGCGTAGTTTAGTGTGTTGTCGCTATCTTTACAAATGACAGCCATATTTTAGTAGCACCTTGGCACCGGGCCCACTCTTTGACGGAAGGAATGAGACATGAAACTAAATCGTTGTGTTTAATTGGGACAAGTGGTTTCGTCATCGAGTTTATTTTATTGTTTTGTGTGACGTCACCGAATTGCTGATCGATCAGTTCGAATCAGGGTATTTTGAAATACGCGTGTATTGATCAAAATAATGTAACTCACAGTACGACGTATTCTTAATTCAAGCCCAAACTGAAACCACAAAGAGATCAAACAGATAAACAGAAAGAAAAAAATATGTATTATAAGAAAAAGTATTCTGAACCACTAAATCCTCGGCAAGTTGCAAGGGGCTTCCATATTTTCCCAATAAATAATCCCTTCGATACGTACTACCCCAGGAAAACATCTCCGGAAACTTATTCGTATACAACATAATAAATAATTCGGCGATGTAAAGACCGACAGAGCCCTGCACTCAGCTCTCGAATTCAGTACGGAACCCTTTATCCAATCAGAAACGTTGCGGATCACTGATTCAGGGGCTCGAGGCAGAGGTAAAAATCAAATGGAGAGAGCTTTTCTTAGTACCCTGGATTGGATTTATTACTGAATTTCGTTTAGGTTAATCGACCTTCCGGGTAAACACTCCGGTAGACAGGATTATTTTCAGTACGCTCCTTAATATTCTTTGGTTTGAACATTTTATGTATTCATATTTGAATTTAGAAAAGAAGAAAAGAAGTATGGATTAGAAAAAACAGATTTTTTTTTCTTCTTCTTATTAGGTATTTAAAAATACACATTGGCCATCGATCCTTTTAATAATTGACAACACAATTGCGAATACGTTGGCAAATACGTGCGTGTGTGTGTCATTCATTGATTCACGACGTCGACCCTGGCTCAAATCCTCTCGCGAATTCAAGTAAATTATCTATTTAGTCTGCTGTATTTGAAAGCCCCGGTTCTAGCTGCCTTTTACTTTGTTGTTTACTTTATAACCTTTAACATAAGACCCGTCTTTAGAGCTACATCTGAGATGTTTGGCATAAAAATTATGGTTGTGTTTTTTTTTTGGCTTGCAACTTTTTCTTTGTGCTGTGATATTTTAGTATGTTAAGTTACGATTTCAAATTAAGTATATCATTTTAGTAAACATAATTTCTACTATCGTTTAAAAAGAGATTAATTATCGTCACTAGAGATATTTAAGGAAGAAAATAATTCACACTACACGATCGTAAGTTCTCAGATTCAGTTTTTTTTTCTTTCTAAATGTTTATTGTAATTATTGTTATCGCGATATATGTGAACTATACAAGTTGCTCTTTTTGAGAAATAAATGATCTAAATCAGGACTATTTTTAGGGACGAGCTTACGAGAACCAAGTGCTTATCTGGTGTTGTTTTGGTGTTTAAATTGCTTAAATTGTTCATTGCTTTTAAAAAATGTTTAAATTGTTCATTGCTTTTAACTTCACTTCTTATAGTGGTCCAGGGGAAAACGATACACAGCTAGACCCCATACCAGATGGTAGGATTGCATCACATGGACTTCGGAGGACCAAACTGGATACATATGGCCTCGAATAAGGATTAACGGTTTTACCTGATATATGCTTTCACCTGATTAAGGGTATCCTGAATAAATATTAATAAAAAAACTAGTTATAAGATTATTTTCATGTGTCTACTGCTATTACTGTTTGCGAGAAATTTTAATACCTTTCTATATATTTTTGTTTATTTGTTTTAACTGTTCAGATGGCTAAAACCCCACCCAGAACAGAGAATTCTCCGAAGCTCATTGACGTCACAATATAAATATCGCCACCCAGCTTGAAACTTCAGGTCTAATTAGTAATTGCATATTAATTACACAAGTTTTTTTGTTGCGGATATTAATTTTTATTACACGATGTTATTTCTTCACCGTGAAACTCATTCGTAAGTACATACATACGTAAGCTAAGTACGTATTTCATTAGAAAAAATGGTGCCTATCTGCGGGATCTGTGCACCGGCATAGGCATTTAGGTTAGATTGACGACATTGGATACGAGTACATTGGGAGCCTCATCCTTATCCCTCCCATGGCGACCAAAGCTTAGTATCAGCTCAAGACTAGGTGTTATCTAAGCTTGTTTCTCTTAGTCAACAATTAACATCTGTTATATAGGTACTTATTTAATCTTAGAAACTCATTAATATTGAGTTCTCGCGAAATGAGTTGAGTAAGCGATGAGTCGGATCCGCCTTATGGCCGACGCTTGGTCCGCTGCCAAACAGTGATCTACGCGTTGTTGTTATTTCTCGCAGGAATCGATTTTATAGATGTAATAATGCGGTTCTGAACATTACCCTGTTAGTTCTGAATTACCATCATTAGTATTCCACGAGCTTTCTGCTTTCGGTTTACGAATCGGGTTGTTGGAGTACTTCCAAACAGGCACGTGTATCGTAAACTTGGGGAAACCTAACGCTAGGCGGTAGAATTTATTTGTAATTGTAAGAATATCGTACTTAAGTAAAATAACGTATGTAACGTAACATGTGTAAATTGTAAACAATGAGCTCAAACAAGGCTCGATTAAATCAATGATGTGGAAGAAGATGTTTTTCTTGGTAACCTCTAAAACTGAGCGTTACAGTCTTCTGAAGCGCTAACAATCTTGTAATTAGTCTGTTCGTTTTCTAGACAATCGAAACTATGTCAGAGAATTAGGAACGAATAAAAATGTGTGTGTGTGCAAGTCACACACGGTAGAAGTGAAACGTATAAAAAATAAGAATAATCGCAAGGGTCAACTACCAACCACTCCGCAGTGTGATGGAGCAGCCTCACCCTGGGGGAACCTGCATGACCACAGTATCTCTTCGCCAGGTTTTTTATTTTTTTATTGCTTAGATGTGTGGACGAGCTCACAGCCCACCTGGTGTTAAGTGGTTACTGGAGCCCATAGACATCTACAACGTAAATGCGCCACACACCTTGAGATACAGTTCTAAGTTCTCAGTATAGTCACAACGGCTGCCCCACCCTTCAAACCGAAACGCATTACTGCTTCACGGCAGAAATAGGCGGGGTGGTGGTACCTACCCGTGCGGACTCACAAGAGGTCCTACCACCAGTAATTACGCAAATTATAATGTCACCGCGATTCAGGAATTGTTGAAAGTATGTGCAGCGACATCTGTTGATAACAAACTAAATAGAAATAATTCTAAATCATCTTTTATAGTATGAGGTAGCGTCCTCTGTGAATTGATATTTTAACTTCACGTATAATGGTTTTTATCTCATTTTCGTTTCATTTTTTCGTTTCATCGAGTTTGAAATCACATCACAACGATTCTAAAGAAGTTTCACTTCAAAAATAAATTAGTGAAATCCCGTAATCGCTAGTTTTGCGCCATTAAATGCTAGAAATGGAACGTGAACGAAAATCCTTTCAAAACTGATTCCACACGTTTTCCACGCGCCCGATCGTAATGAAAGCCGGAACTTTTCCTGTGGATTAGTTACATACAGGTAGCCCGTGTTAGGGTTGGCGAGAATCGAAAAACAGTACAATACAGCAATTTGCTTCCATCCGCTATTTCAACCGGCTCCAATATCTATACTAATATTATAAAGCTGAAGAGTTTGTTTGTTTGAGCGCGCTAATCTCAGGAACTAATGGTCCGATTCGAATTCTTTCAGTGTTAGATAGCCCATTTATCGAGGAAGGCTATAGGCTATATAACATCACGCTGAGACCAATAAAAGCGGAGCACTAATAAAGAATGTTTCAAAATCGGAGTTTTTTTCCCCTTTTGAGAGCTTCCGCTGCGTGCGCTGCAGAAACGATTAAAGTTTCGCTAAAATAATGTATGCCAGAATTCTTCCCCTTCAAAAGATCTAAAAAGAAGTCCGCGACAGCATATGTCTATATGCTTAGGTTGGCTCATTATAGCGTTTTATGCTGACCAAATTTGTTCAAAAATAATGCATTATCTGTGAACTATTTCACGCGAACGAAGTCGCAGGCAAAAGCTAGTATTTGATAATGTTGGTCTTTTTATTGACTTAGTACTAGGCCTGACAGACTTGTTCCTGCTCTGAACAGAAAGCCTAGAATCTAATCGCTTCGCCACAGAGGAGGTGCAATTGTTATTCAATTTAATAATTCACAGGTAGGGTTCGAATCTTGAGGAATACTGCAGTAGTTCAGTGCAAACACACGCACGAAATAACTAAATATTTTTAAGAAGATACAAAAGTCTACGCCTAAGCCTTATATGGTTAACGTCTGCCATGAAATTCATTAATTCTAAAGACACAGTTACGTATGTACTTGTTATGCGCAAGACAAGAGTGAAGTTGATAGATACAATAAATAAAAACATTTAAACGTATTTTATATGCTTATTTATACTAACGTTTGCGCACGCTAATCTCTGATGACGGGACGAATTTAAATGTCGTTTGAATATTGAATTATGTTTTAGAGATTTCATTGAAGAAAAAAATTATAAATATTCTTATAAATTTGAGTTTTAAAGTAATTTGTGAATTTAAATCTCGATAAAACACATTCAAAGAGACAAGAAATTATTTATTATAATTCTATGGAAGCAGTCGTTTGTTTATCAATTGGTAAGCGAGGTGGAATCTCAGATGCTTTGCAAGCCAGAACGAGTGACTGGTTCACTGTAGGAAAGTTTCAAACTGTGATAAAAAAACCATACAAACAATCGCTACCGTAGGATCTGCGCTTTGTATTGAACAACGTAAATTTAGCTTCAAAATATTACTACACTCGACGCTTCGTTAAAATGTACTTAGAGAGAGGTGAGCCAGTCCTGCAATTAGTTGTTCGTCGCTCAATGTTTAATTACTTGACTTAAAACTAGAACTTATTTCCAGAGCTCGGCTGCACGAAGGATACTGCTCTTTTATTGCCGCCCTGGCAACAAATAGCATTTAAGATTATTGTGTAACTAAAACGATAAAATACATTTTAGTTTGAAATAAATAGTTACAAACTCTCTCTCGGAATTTTTGGAACGAAGTTCCTTATGGGACGGTGCGGAGGGGTACCCTAACCAGGAAAAAACGTCCGTAACGTAAGATTTTTATTAGTAATTCACACAGTGTACGACTTAACTTTGTAATAACGTACAAATTAGTAATGCACACAGTGTACGACTTAACTTTGTAATAACGTACTAAAAATAACATATTTTTTTATCATTGACCACGATCTCAGAGCGCAATACACTAGCTCCTATGCAAACAACCGTGAATGAAGTGTACCACAAGAAGTTCGCACGTCACCGAATGACTGTGGGTTGTTGCGAAACCTCCAGTTTTATTTTCTTTATACCTCGGATAGAACTTAAAATTAATATTTTTATAATAAGGAACTTCGTTCTTATCCGGTGTCCCACGACACCACACATCTTTTTTATACTGAACTGAGCAGTTGCTACCTCCTTCAATTTCGCTTATACCTTGTAATCGAGTATTTTGGTATGATGAGCGTCAATTGGTGTTTCTGCGGTAGTCTGCTAATGAAATGAAACACAATATTATGATGGTAATGACTTTATTATTAACTAAAATGATCAAATTGCGTAGACGGATGAAAAAGCTCACGGCCTACGATGTTAAGTGGTTACCGGGGCCCATAGACATCTGCACCTTGCCGATACCGCCACTTGAGACTTGAGAACTATTATTTGTATAGTAATTACTGTAAACGGTAGAATTTTTGCTATCTTGATTTCTATTAAACGACGTTATTCCTTCGTCGTGGAAGCCATTCGTGAATTTGCGTTAAGCACGTATTTCATTAGGAAAGTCGATATCTGTTTGCGGGATTTGAACATCAGCGAAGTCTTTTGCTCAGTGTGAGTACACTGGCCGTTTTATCCTTGAGACTACGATGACTTCAAGCTGGAGTCCGGAGACACAAAATCTTGAACGCGGTCAGATTGAGAGATAAGATTAATTGATTATCATTGCATTCAAGCTTGAATGAAGTTGGAATACATCATTACTTTACGATACCAAAAAACAAGATTTTGGCGCCGCGCGTGCCTTTTCTGGTCTTATTATAAGCTAGACCGTGTGGTCGTATAGCCAACTGGTCTAGCAAAAAAAAAAAACCGCAATATGATTATGTTTGATTGTTTAGGATTCACTGAATATTGCAAGTGTCGGCTCGTTCTTAAATAGTTTTGTTGTTGTTGTTATTGCAGTCCTACCTAGGGTAACCCACTAGTACATAGGACCCTCACAAGGCCCTCCAACTGACCCTGTCTTACTCTTGCTCCTTAACTTATACTAGCGACCCGCCCTCGCTTCGCTTCGGAAGCTGTAATTTATTATCGATTTCTCCACTATTTAATGGATGTTATTATACATATAAACCTTCCTCTTCAATCACTCTATCTATTAAAAAAAACGCATCAAAATCCGTTACGTAGTTTTAAAGATTTAAGCATACATAGGAATATAGGGACAGAGAAAGCGACTTTATTTTATACTATGTAGTGATGATAGTGATATCCTTAACTGGTATACCTAATATTATAACTACTTTTACTGTTTTTATTTACTTTCAGTACATCATTCCCAAAGTTTCGAATATTTTACAGTTTTAATAGTCACTTGTAAGACTTTAACCGTATTTTGTTTTAACTAACGAATACGTAAAGATTTGAATATTGAACAGTACTAAATATCTTTATTTTATACTATGTAGTGATGATAGTGATATCCTTAACTGGTATACCTAATATTATAACTACTTTTACTGTTTTTATTTACTTTCAGTACATCATTCCCAAAGTTTCGAATATTTTACAGTTTTAATAGTCACTTGTAAGACTTTAACCGTATTTTGTTTTAACTAATGAATACGTAAAGCTTTGAATATTGAACAGTACTAAATATCTTTATTTTATACTATGTAGTGATGATAGTGATATCCTTAACTGGTATACCTAATATTATAACTACTTTTACTGTTTTTATTTACTTTCAGTACATCATTCCCAAAGTTTCGAATATTTTACAGTTTTAATAGTCACTTGTAAGACTTTAACCGTATTTTGTTTTAACTAACGAATACGTAAAGCTTTGAATATTGAACAGTACTAAATATCTTTATTTTATACTATGTAGTGATGATAGTGATATCCTTAACTGGTATACCTAATATTATAACTACTTTTACTGTTTTTATTTACTTTCAGTACATCATTCCCAAAGTTTCGAATATTTTACAGTTTTAATAGTCACTTGTAAGACTTTAACCGTATTTTGTTTTAACTAACGAATACGTAAAGCTTTGAATATTGAACAGTACTAAATATCTTTATTTTATACTATGTAGTGATGATAGTGATATCCTTAACTGGTATACCTAATATTAAAACTACTTTTACCGTTTTTATTTATTGTCAGTCCATTATTCCCAAAGTTTCAAATATTTTATTTACAGTTTTAGTAGTCACTTGCAAGACTTTAACCGTCCTTTCTTTTAACTAAGGCAGTGATTCACAACCACTGTGCCGCGGCACTTTTGTGAGCCGCCAAATTTCAAAAGTGTGCCTCCAAATTTTGCGAATATATAATAATGTTAATATTATTAAATTATATCATTTGAAAAGAAAAAGATTTTAAACATGAATATATATTTAAATCCACAAAAAAAATATTATAGTATATTTTAGTTTATTTCGTATATTAAAATTTTTTGATAAACTATTTATGCAGTGTGTTGTAGTAAGTAAATAATTATTTTTTTTGTTTGCCGCCAAATTTTGAAATCGTTAAATATGTGCCGCAACAAAAAAAAGGTTGAGAATCACTGAACTAAGGCATACGTTAAGCTTTGAATACTGAACAGTACAAAATATCTAATCTACATTTTCTTCGACATAACCCTAGTTGATTCACATATAATAGGAGTCACTTCTAAAACTACTCTCGTTTATAATAATCGGACCTTCGCATTGAAATCCTTTGACTTCCCCCGAAATTAATAAAGGTCCATAAATTGGCCGCGATCCCTTTAATTGCTGACCCGCGTGGATTACTCAATATAGGCCAATATAAGGAAAAGCCGTGGAATCTGATGTTATGTTACATATCTATTTAATTGCCTTCGAATAGATTGCGTTCTTTTGGAAATATTATTGACTTAGGAGTATTGTTGATTATATTTGAAGTCCATAACTGGTGGCAGGGCCGTTTGTAAGCCCGTACGGGTAGTCACTACTTTACTGCTTATTTCTGCCGCGAAGCATACATGCGTTTCAGTTTGAAGGGTGGAACACCCGTCATAGAAATCAACTGAAGCTTCGACCTCATGTAATCAAGTAGCCCGTGGACTCAATCACCCATCTACGCAATTAATAAAACTAGTGGTCCCCCGGTAGTCGAAATTCGACTATAATTCATTGAAATTATAATTTTGTACACTATTATAATTCTATTGTCAAAGACTATTTTACTTCTTTACTCACAGATTTCGCCAAGACTACACTTTAGAGAAATATTTAAAGACAAACAATATTTAATCTATTCTGAATTTGACCACAGACTATAAGCAATCCAAAGGTTTGACATTAAACAAATAGTAGGCATGCGTATGTGTGTCAAATACATGGTAGTATGTGTATTTTTTTTTATTGTTTTATTGTATTAATATGCATAATTTAAAAAAAAAATTAAAATTCTACACTCTCACTATATTCTCTATAAATGTGAGAAATTTTATACTCCTCCGTCCGCGCAATTTTCGTAAAAAGGGGTACAAAGTTTTTGCTTTACGTATTAATTATTACTTTATTAACTATATTAATATAAATATAAATGAAATAATTGTCGTTAGCAGTCCTTCTATACCACAGTCTAGGTTCGATTTTCGGTCTGAGCTAATATATTCGTATCAGATATTTAGTTTTCGGTGTCTGGATACTTTTTTCTTGTTTAATAACCGTCTTTTTTTAATACCAATAACAGAGAAGACTAGCTTTGAAAACGAAATGTTTATTCCTTTACGCTTATTTAATCTTCTAATAGATATAATTTGTCGCCGTACCTACTCAGAGTATTCGACTAATTACTGCAGATATTATTGGGAGATACTGTCACGGGGTGGGTCCAGGAGCTCTTTTTAAAAAAGGACACTGTGACTGGCACTGAGTTTATTTTATAAAGAAATAGTTTTTTTTTTTTTTTTTTTTTTTTTTTTATGATTGATAGTTTACTGGTGGCCCGAAGGCCTTTCCAGTTTCACCAGGACAGGTGGGCGAGCAAAGGCTCAGCCAAGAGGGGTGGGATTTGCTAACAACTGCCCGAGCGCCTCCGAAGGAGACCTAACAACTCAAGAGAAATTGTTTCGCGAATGAATCTACTACCGGATCGGAATCGCGACCCGCTGAGAAGATCCGGCGATAAACTCAGCGGGCTGATGCATGGGTTAGGTTGCACGTCGACCTCTTTGTCGAGTTCGACGAGTACGGTTACCGGGGTCCCTAAGCCTGCCCCTAGTATTAGAGCTGAAGGCATCTAATGCAAAGGTTATTGGATCTGATGGATCCGTAAGGACGTGTCTAGGGCGTCGACGGTGACTGGCTCCTGCATGATCAGGATTCGGGGAGTAGTCAGCGGCGGCAACGATAAGGCGATTATCATGACGCATAGCCTTATCGAAGTATCGTTCCGACGCTGACTTCATGTATTTCCGAATTGATTCGAGGCCCAGGTCGTCGTGTAGGTCAACGTTCCTCACGAACCACGGAGCCCCGACAGCTAACCTGCAAAAGCGGGATTGTAGGGATTGGAGGGTGTCTATGTGTGTGCGGGCCGCGTGAGCGAACACCACACTCGCGTAAGTCATGACGGGCCTTATGCAAGTTTTGTAAAGTGTCACCTTGTTCCGAAGGGACATTTTACTCCGCTTACAGATCATGGGGTAGAGTCTACCGAGAATAAACGCGGCACGGTCACGGACTGATTTTATATGCGGGCGGAATGTCATCGATGCATCCAGGGTAACGCCCAGGTACTTGACCTTCCTGGCCCAGGGTATGGGTTGTCTAAAGAGAGTAATCGGGGGTGTGAGATTCCTCCTCCTAATCCGGGAGGAAATCCGTGTGGAGCTTCCCCTCTGAAATAGCACCGCAGTACTTTTCGCTGGGTTGATGTCTATGCGCCATTTTCGGAACCACTGTCCTAGGGCTAGGGCTGCGCTCTGAAGCTTCTTCGCGATTAGGGACTTATTTCTACTGGAATAGTAAACAGTCGTGTCGTCGGCGAATAAAGCTAAATGGGTCGGCGGCGACCGGGCAATATCGTTGACGAATAAGCTAAATAGGAGGGGTGAGAGGACAGAGCCTTGCGGGACTCCAGCTGTGAGAGGTCGTGGGGAGGAGCGGGTTCCCTCGACTCGATATCGAAAAGAGCGGTTCGACAAGAAGTCCCGTATGATGAGCACGAGACTATCCGGCACGCCCATGTTGAATAGTTTGAAAATCAAACCATTGTGCCAGACTTTGTCGAACGCTTTTGCGACGTCGAAGAAGAGAGCTCCCGTGTATAACGGTTTTGGTCGATTAAGCCCCACAAGAATGTGCTCCGTGAGGCGGTGCACCTGTTGAACGCATGAGTGATTTGTACGGAATCCGAATTGTTCATCGATGAGAATACCCTTGGATGAGACGAAGTCTCTGAGGCGTTTGTAGAGCAGACGCTCATACAGTTTGCCTAGAGACATGAGGAGGCTAATCGGGCGGTAGCTCGTCGGATGATTTTTTGGTTTACCGGGTTTATGTATGCCGATAACGTCCGCTTCTTTCCACACCGCGGGAAAGATACAGTTCGCCATAGCGGCATTGAAAATAGATGCCAACATCACGATGAGTTGGACGGGTAGAAGTTTAATAACGCGGTTGGATATACCGTCGGAACCGGGAGCCTTGCGAGGACGTAGGTCTTTGATCAAGTCTTTAACTTCTATCGGGGTGACGGGTGGTAACGCATCCGATGGTGGCAAGGAGGCTCTGCGTTCTACCTCACTGTCTACTAATTCTACATGAACAGGGTCCACGCATTGAGTGCTGGGCGTGCACTGGGTTTGCAATGTATCGGCCAGCAGCTCTGCTTTTTCGTCATCATCGAACGCCGCGAGTCGGCCTGAGGGGCCTACGAGGGGGGGCATAGTTACTACCGTATCCGATTTGAGAGTACGAGCTAAGCGGTAGTAAGACCTTTGGGAGGGCGCGAGTCCTTCTAAGAAATCAGACCATCTGGCATCTCGGACTTCGGCGATGCGAGACTTTACGTCGCGTTGTAGGGCACGCATTCGAATACGATTTTCCGCGGTAGGATACCTGTCGTAGGCGCGTATCGAGGCGTTCTTAGCTCTAAGGAGTTCCCTAATATCGTCGGACAATTTGAAGCGGTGAAGGAAGTCCTCCGCTACAACTTGTTTCGATGACCTATCTAATGTCGAGGTGATGTGTGACGTTAAGATGTCTATGGCTTCAGCGGTATCTTGAGGAGACGGGATTGAGTCCGGGTTAAACGGGAGCGATGGTGGATCAGATTCAGCCAGGCTGATGCCCAGCGTGTGCCAATCCACCACAGTCCTCGTGACGGGAACGGAATCGGGAGCGCGACCGAGCTTCATAACGACGGGACGGTGGTCTGAATCTAACTCTGAAACTACTTCGATCGAGTGTAAGCGCAGAGTTACGTTTTTTAATAACGCTATGTCGAGTATATCCGGGCGATGCGCGATATTTAGCGGGTAGTGAGTCGGGGTTAGCGGAGCGACGATATCGAAGGCGAGATCATCGACTAACGCGTCAAGCCGCCTGCCATTCGGGGTTGTGGTGTGTGAGTTCCACCTGATGTGTTTACAATTTAGGTCGCCCGCCAGAATGACAGAGCTCCCCATACCGAGCAGCGCCTCGATATCACTGCTTAGAACGATCTTATCCGGTGGAAGATAAACGGACGCGATAACGATCGGCGCGTGTCCCGTCAGTGAGATTCGGCACACTGATGCTTCGATATTAGCGAGCGCGGGAGGATCGAGCGGGACGCAATGCAGGGCTCTTCTATAGTAAATGACGGTACCACCACCACGGGCAGAGAGCCTGTCGTTCCTGACCATGTTATAGTTCGCGATTTTAGGGTCACGGCGCGCGGGCTTAAGTAGGGTCTCCTGCACTAAAAAGATATCAATTTGATGGTCACGCAAAAAGTCAGAAACCTGATCACGTTGATTTGCGAGACCGTAAGCGTTAAAAAATCCTATCGTTACGTATAGGGGCTTTATTCTACTTATATACGCCATTGATTACCGGCGGAGTGAGGGGAGGACGTACGTATTTAATGACGCGTATACGTCGGCGTATTCCTGCACAACGGCGATAAAGTGTTGTGCAGTGGAGGCAGCGCGAATGGCGTCGCCCAAAGCGTTAACGCGCTCAAAGTTGATCGACTGAAAGAAGTCGATCGCTAAAGCGAGATTTTCGGACGCGGTCGGAGGGCAAGTCGCGGGAGAGGGACGAGTCGCGGGGGCGGGACGAATCGCGGAGGAGGGAGTTGTAGCCGTGTTCGTGTACGGCAGCGGTTTTGCCCAGGCCGAGACACTGGGCACCGCCGCCGGAACGAACGCTGGCTTAGCCTGCGACGCAGAGGGTGCCGAGGCTTTGATGTCTGGGCCGGAAGCTCGGAGGCGGTTTTGGCGGGCGACACGGCGATTTATTTTAGGGGCTCGGGGGCAACCACGGTAATTCGCGGGGTGACCCTGTGTTCGACACAGGACGCAGCTAGGCGGTTCCGTCGCGGTTTTTTGGTCGCGAGCGCAGAGGGCCGTGGCGTGATCGCCCAAACACTTAACACATCGGGGGCGCGCGTGACAGTTACGGGAAGAGTGCCCGTACAATTGACAGTTATGGCACTGGCTAGGAGTACCTTTTTTATGGGGGGCTTCGACAGCGATACCAGAGAGCCTACAGACGGTCTGTGTGTTAAAGATTTTCTTACCCTCGGGGGTAGGCTGGAGAGCGACTAGAACCATATTATATGGCTCCCTACCGCGACCGGTGTGCATACGGTGCACAGAATTCACTGGTAGGCCTTGTTCTAACAGGTCGGCTTTTACGAGCTCTACATCTAACTCTTTAGGGATTCCGCGTATTACAACGCGGAGTTCGCGCTCCTCCTGGAGCGTATACGTATGGAAACTTATACGCTCCTTACGGAGGTAAGAAGAGAGGGCCCTATGGTCGTCGGGTGTTTGAACCTTAATTTGAATGCCGTTCGCGAGGTTACGGGCATTCGTGAAATTGATATTTTTGGCCTTAAGGGCCAGGCAAACTCGATCCCAAGCTGCCTTCTCCTGAAGGATAACCGGGGGAGGGGTCTGGGTTTTATTTTGTGCCACCGGACGCGGCGACGGAGTGGCACGGGCTGGGGGCGCAACGGGAGTCTGAGGGCGGGGGCGCGACGCGTTCACGGCTTTGCTAATTTTAGCGGCCGCGGGAGCTCGAGACTCCGCGGCACGCTTCTTACCCTTCTGTACCAGGGTGAATCCATCCGTCGATGAGGCGGGGGCGAGGTCGACCTCCATGTCCGAGTCAGAGTCGGAGCACGAGGAGGCGGGTGCAGGCGACCTACGAGCAAGTGTAGGTGTTTTAGAGGGCGCGACGGAGGCCGCGGATGATCGCTCAGCTGAAACGATGGTCACGGCGGACGACGCAGCAGCTTTTCTCGCCAGTATAGGCGACACGGGAGCGGCAGGCACGACAGAGGCTGCGGTGCTCAATACAGAAGCTCTGCACGCAGGTACAGGCGACGCAGGAGCAGCGAGCGCGGCGGAGTCCTCGAGAGGGCTCGCAGTGTGATTGGCCTTGAAGGCCAGAAACTCCGAGGCGAGCTGTGGGTGGCGAAGTCGGAGGAATTCCGCGAATACAGCGTCCATGATCGCTGAGTACCCAGGTGGGGCGGCCCTGGGTCTTGAAAACACTCGCCTTGCGGCGAGGCCCCAACTTCTCGGACCTGAGCGGTTCTATTGAACACAGGTGGCAATGCGGCGCGATTACTACAGGACAAAGAAAAAGCACAACAAAACAGAAATTACGAAAAGAAACAAAACAAATAAATACTTGCAGGAAACCACTTTGTCGGCAAATGTTCCACGAACACAAAAATAACTAAAACAAAACAAATAAAAGCTTCCAGGAAACACACTTGGTCGGCAGATGTATCACGAACACAGGCCGCGCGAACAATGGCCGGGCTAACAAAAGCCGGGCGAACAAAGACCGGGCGATCGAGTGGACGATGAGCACGTCCGCACGTGACGGGTGCCTCTATCGGAATGAAAGAAATAGTACAAAACGATGTGTGTTTCCGCTGCTCAAACCAAATCTGTTCTGCCGCGCTTTAGTAAAAAAACTTTTTTTTTTATTTCCCTTGTAGGCAGACGAGCATTCGGCCCACCTGATGGTGAGTGGTTACTGTCGCCCATGGACTTCAGCAATGCCAGGGGCAGAGCCAAGCCGCTGCCTACCGAGCCAAGCCGCTGCCGAATCGTCTTTAAATCGTCTTTATATAGACACGATGCATTCAAGAATGCCTTAGTCGGCATTATTATTTATATTACGTTATTATTGAGGGGCATATGTAACAGTACCACATTCACTATTGTCGATACACGGGCAAGTGCCATCTTCCTGGCTACACTTGCCATCATGAAGGGTGGAAAGCCTTTGTACAATGGAATTGAGAGGTCGACCCCTTCGCAAAGTTCCATTAAACACAGTGCGCGGGGTACAACTTGAGCCCCTCCACCCCTATTGAGTGCAATAAAAAAATGCTCTTTGAAGTTAAGAGATCGCTCCACTCCAGTAGGAGTAACTCGTTGCAGATGCAGACATTACAAAACGACTTTATCCGAGATGTACATTCGCTTTGCAGAGCTCCACAAACAGATTCGAGAAGGTTTTTTTTTTATTTTTGTGTTGAAATCGCAATGTCCGCCGGCAGTGGACACTCGCAGAGTCCAACCGTTTCGCTTGTGAGCTTTTCTACAATAGAAATAAAATGAGGCGAATTCAAATCGTGTGCAATTTTTTTTAATTGCTTAGATGGGTGGACGAGCTCACAGCCCACCCGGTGTTAAGTGGTTACTGGAGCTCATAGACATCTACAACGTAAATGCGCCACCCACCTTGAGATATAAGTTCTAAGGTCTCAGTATTGTTACAACGGGTGCCTCACCCTTCAAACCGAAACGCATTACTGCTTTACGGCAGAAATAGGCTGGGTGGACCACCACCCAGCCTTGTGAGTCTGCACGGGTAGATACCAATCTACCCGTGCAGACTCACAAGAGGTCCTACCACCAGTAAAGTCGTACTGTAATTTCATCGATATGTTACTCCTGTATTGAATGCATTAGCTAAAGGTCCCTATCTATTAAATGGTTATTTTGTCCCTTTGAAAATGGCAGACTCCCAAAAAGTACGGTGTAACGGTTGTGTCACTTTTCAAACCTTCAGGTTTCAGAAGTTTCCACTGGACTGTTTCACGGCCTACATGGGTTGTTCTACCTATTGTGTTATCTAAACCAACTAACTACTAACTTTTTTACACGATTAGATGGCTACGAAAAGACCGTTGTAGCGTTTTTTTTTATGTATTGATGCTCAGAATAAATCACAATCATTAGAGTACATTACACATTAGCTAAATCGTACAAATAGTAAGTAATACTAAATCTAATCTGGATTGCAATTTAAACGATATATGCACTCAGCAAATCCGTATTAATTAATCTACAGAGCCTACAAACTGGCTTTTCAAAACAAAATTACAAATTACAAATAATAATAAATACTTACAAATAAAAATAAAATTAGGAGATCCAGAAAAAAAAAACAAAAAAAAAGCGAAGTATCCACAAAAAAAATTATACGAAGTATCAACTACATAAGTAGACAACTACAATACAACCAATACAAACATTATATTCATAACTTTTATTTTTTTATTTATTTTTTTTATGATTGAAGGATTACTGGTGGCCCGGAGGCTTTTCCAGTTTCACCAGGACAGGTGGGCGAGCAAAGGCTCAACCAGGAGGGGTAGGATTTGCTAACAGCTACCCGAGCGCCTCCGAAGGAGACCTAACAGCTCAAGAGCAGCTGCTTCGCGAATGAATCTACTACCGGATCGGAATCGCGACCCGCTGAGAAGATCCGGCGAGAAAGCCAGCGAGCTGATTCATGGGTTAGGTTGCACGGCGAACTCTTTGTCGAGTTCGACGAGTACGGTTACCGGGGTCCCTAAGCCTGCTCCTAGTGTTAGAGCTGAAGGCGTCTAATGCAAAGGTTATTGGATCTGATGGATCCGTATGGACGAGTCTAGGGCGTCGACGGTGACTGACTCCTGCATGATCAGGATTCGGGGAGTAGTCAGCGGCGGCTACGATAAGGCGATTATCATGACGCATAGCCTTATCGAAGTACCGTTCTGACGCTGACTTCTTGTATTTCTGGATAGATTCGAGGCCTAAGTCGTCGTGTAGGTCGTTCCTCACGTTTTTTTTTTATTGCTTAGCTGTGTGGACGAGCTCACAGCCCACCTGATGTTAAGTGGTTACTGGAGCCCATAGACATCTACAACGTAAATGCGCCACACACCTTGAGATATAGTTCTAAGGTCTCAGTATAGTCACAACGGCTGCCCCACCCTTCAAACCGAAACGCATTACTGCTTCACGGCAGAAATAGGCGGGGCGGTGGTACCTACCCGTGCGGACTCACAAGAGGTCCTACCACCAGTAATTACGCAAATTATAATTTTGCGGGTTTCATTTTTATTACACGATGTTATTCCTTCACCGTGGAAGTCAATCGTGAACATTTGTTGAGTACGTATTTCATTAGAAAAATTGGTACCCGCCTGCGGGATTCGAACACCGGTGCATCGCTTCAACACGAATGCACCGGACGTCTTATCCGTTAGGCCACGACGACCACAAAACGGACTACGGAGCTCCGACGGCTAACCTGCAAAAGCGGGATTGTAGAGATTGGAGGGTGTCTATGTGTGTGCGGGCCGCGTGAGCGAACACCACACTCGCGTAAGTCATGACGGGCCTTATGCAAGTTTTGTAAAGTATCACCTTGTTCCGAAGGGACATTTTACTCCGCTTACTGATCATGGGGTAGAGTCTACCGAGAATAACCGCGGCACGGTCACGGACTGATTTTATATGCGGGCGGAATGTCATCGATGCGTCCAGGGTAACGCCCAGGTACTTGACCTTCCTGGCCCAGGGTATGGGTTGTCTAAAGAGAGTAATCGGGGGTGTGAGATTCCTCCTCCTAATCCGGGAGGAAATCCGTGTGGAGCTTCCCCTCTGAAATAGCACCGCAGTACTTTTCGCTGGGTTGATGTCTATGCGTCATTTTCGGAACCACTGTCCTAGGGCTAGGGCTGCGCTCTGAAGCTTCTTCGCGATTAGGGACTTGTTTCTACTGGAATAGTAAACAGTCGTGTCGTCGGCGAATAAAGCTAAATGGGTCGGCGGCGACCGGGGAATATCGTTGACGAATAAGCTAATATTCATAACTAGCCATTGTTAAATAGTTAATCCTTCACACATCTGACAAATCCCCTGAGTCTAGGTTCAAAAATGATCAAGGTCTCCGTGACATTTAGCTAAATCATTATACTGCCTGACGATTCTTAACATAGGGTTATAGTAGTAGAAGTAGTATTCGGGTTCGCAATAGCTACCAGCATTAAGATTCTCATCAAACCTAATTCGCAGTATCATTAGCCCCCAATGTTGCCGGATTAAGTCACTTACTAAACGATTCACCTTTTAAAATGTCTTTAAGAACCAATCTGCTTTGCTGGGTATGGTTTTTGGCGTAGGAAATAAGAAGATAAAAAAAAAAGATCGCTATTCCTTACGTACTTCAACATCAAAGAGACGCATTATTACTAGAAATGAAAGCGATGCAGTGTATGTAGCCACAAAATACTTTACGATAAATATCAATACGCATTAACGATAAAACATGAATATTACCTCGTACATACTATGAGATACCTCCCGCTGGCACCAACTGTTTTATATCAGTAATAAAAGCAACATATCCGGTGCACCGAATACCCGCTTTCGTTCAACCGGGTCAAGGCGTTTCTATTTATATTTCTATTAAATTTGAACACTTTAATTCCACTACCGCTACTTAACCGATTTAACGACACCTTCAGTTTTAATGATGGCCCGGTCACAATCCCTTAACTGCAACGTTCATTTGACGATTCCGAACCGAATAAGCCTATAATATACTTATATTTAAGTATGTAAAGCTATGTAAAAAAGAATTGCTGTTCGTTAGTCTCGCTAAAACTCAAGAACGGCTGGACCGATTTGGCTAATTTTGGTCATGAATTATTAGTGGAAGTCTAGAGAAGGTTTAAAGGGTAGATTAATATGAAAATGCTCTGAACTAAATAAAAATAACAATGTTGTTTTCCCTTTGATGTGTCCCCCACCGGACGGATTCCTTTTGTTTGTTTTTAGTTTATTTATCGATTGAGGCACTACGAAGTCTGCAGGGTCAGCCAGTATTTTATATTTATGTTAAAGTGAAATTGGCTTAAAGCGGAACATCAAAAAGCATTTTAAAATATTTTTGGTTTAAACATTTACAAAACATTTAATTAATTTTCAAAGGAATTTTCTTGCCGGTTCCGCTTTAAAAAATATTAATTAATAACCGTCTGAAGCTATTTTTAAATTCTTATTCTTCACAAAGTCTACAATTAAAATAGCAAATTTAATTTTTTTTCCGCCTCGGTACGGAAGCAAATTTTGAATTGATAGATTTGAAAATCTGAGAGGGTGGCGTTCAGATATGGACTTTTTTATTGTACTGTACGAGCAGACTGTCTCAATGTTCATTGTTGCAGTAGCATGAGTTTAATGTCTTAAGTTTATTGTATGACGAATATTTTACTGCTTGGCAGCAGAAATAGACAGAGTCCGGTTAATGTTCTCCTCGAACCCGTCGCTTGCAACGAAGGGCTCGACGAGTAAATTAACCCACAGACACAGCGCACTGAGTTTCTCACTGGATTTTCTCAGTGGGTCGTGTTTTGGATCCGGTGGTAGATTCTCCAAGGCACTTGCTAGTGTTAGTGTTAGCAACGTCGTCAGGTTTAAGCTCACCTACTTGTTAAGTTACGCTGACATAGCCTCTCAAGGCTATCAGCTTAGGTAGGAAAAAAAGGCAAAATGAACCCTACCCGCACTCTATCAAGGTTCTAACATAGTGATAATAATAAAACTATATTACGTTCAATCCGATTTCGCTTTGGTACATGAAAGACAACGCTTAACATAGTCAGCCTATGTTCATTACGGTTCAGCCATTTGCGTAACATTACTTTCCGGTACGTTGTGCTGGATTATGGGAGACATTAGCTTATTTAGTGTTGGTATTTCCGATCTTAACAGTCTTTGTGCGTGTTCAAAGCTTTGAATTTAAACGCCGTCTTAATGCTGAAGTATGAACAGAAATTTCATTAACTCCCGTCGTGCGATTCGGAAGACGTTTTAGATTTTTAATTACAACGTCTTCTTTGATGTGTACGATCTAAATGTTTTGTCGTTATCGATCGGCGTGCTTGTTACAAAATTAGATACGTTTTTGTGTACATATTCTTGTATATAGGTATTACTGGTGGTAGGACCTCTTGTGAGTCCGCCCGCCTGACCTATTTCTGCCGTGAAGCAGTAATGTGTTTCGGTCTGAAGGGTGGGGCAGCCGTTGTAACTATACTGAGATCTTAGAACTTATATCTCAAGGTGGGTGGCGCATTTACGTTGTAGATGGGCTCCAGTAACCACTTAACATCAGGTGGGCTGTGAGCTCATCCACCTACCTAAGCAATAAAAAAAAACTTTATCTCTGAAATTAATGCACTAGTCCAGTGGTCGGCAACTTTATCATCCAAAAGAACCAAATATAGATAAAACGCAATTGAAATTCATTCAGAGCCGTTTTTTTAACACACATTTTATAGGTTTGCGTTTCAAAAACGTTCACTCGTCTGTTACAAGGCAAGATATCATCATCATCATCATCAACAGCCCACAGTCGTCCACTGCTGGACATAGGCCTCTCCTAATCCACACCACTGAGCCCGGTCTACGGCTCTCCTCATCCACTTCTTGCCGACCACCGTTCGGAGGTCATCACACCACCTAGCCAGGGGTCGTCCCACGTTACGTCTTCCGCTGCGCGGTCTCCACTCGCGAACCCGAACCCGAAGAAAGATAATAAGTATAATAATATTGCGTGCCTGAACTAAACATTTCGCGGTAGAGTCTTAGCCGAGGAGTCGAAACAAAATAAAATATACCCAGAACGCGAATATTAAATAATATTAACAAATTTTAAAGAAAATGCCAGCGCTGTGGACATTAAGCTATTAAGTGTAGCTGCAGAGCGAAGTTAAGACCTTATATCTTAAGGTGGTGAAATTCGCCTTGTGCTATTTTCGGACTCAGCTCGTCTATTGTTTAATATAATTGAAGACATGAGTGGATGAAGGGGATATGATACAATTTGTTAATTTTGAGAAAACCGTCACAAACTTTTGTAACGTGTGCTTCTTCTTCGTGTATAACTCCTTCATCACATGACATTTCTAAACATAGCCTTTAAACCCGGAATTTTAAGGTCTAATATGTTTTATAGGCTCATAACACCATCATTCAATGTAAAAACTCAAAAAACTTAAAAATGGTACTGAACCCCTTCATCCACTCATGTCTTAAATTTTTTAATTCATTCTAAAATATCAGAGCTACCACCCAAACTCAAACAACAACTTCGAATTACGTGAAAGTATAAAATATATTATGCCTTTTAATTTAATCATTAATTTATTTGGAAACTCATTGGGCACGTTCCAGAGTTGTTAGGCCGCGAACACAGTACAACCGCCTTAAGCAATACGGTTATCACGCTTTTATTCAGCACCCCAATCCGACGTTGTATGTATAGTTCGCTCAACGAGGCTATGTTATAGGGCTGTGCAAAGGTCCTATGACTCTATTTCAATTGAAATCGTCAAAATGAAAAAGCGCATTTTCATTCGTTGATCTTTTCACTGGCTTTCATCAGGTAGTTTTAGATATTTTCATTGTCCATATGTAAATCATAAGTACTCTTCTTTTTGGTTAGATTAACTGCTTAAAATTTTAGAAGCTTTTCGATGCCTCCAATGAACACTACTCTAACTCAAAAATTTGAAATTTTCGTTTTTCACGCAAATCGCTTCACTATTTTAAAAGTATTACAAATTCATTATTAATGGGGTTCGAAGCAAGAGCAAATCAGCTAGTTACACAAGAAAAAACCATAAAATCTTTATTATTGCAGATATATTTATAAACTTTTTTCGTTTAAGCTCTCCTCCTGTAAACCTACGAATTTGGAGTTAGAGTAGGGTTCATTGGAGGCATCGTTTTTACAAATAGAGCTTAATAGCTTGCGGGCCGGAGTCTTTTTCTGTTTCGTCAGAACGGGTATGTCTACTACCCGAAAGCCTCCATTTTTAAAACGCGTCAATTAACTTAATATATATGTGTGTGTGTAGGTACGTTTGTATGCAAAGGTAACTTAGAATGTCATTTTTCACTGACTTAAAGACGTCGGATTAATTTGAAAATTTCCAACCGTACCAAGGACCGATGACAATACAATAATACTATAAGTTCGCTCAAACATCCTCCAGCCACACGACCTAGACACGGCGGAGCATACGCTCGCTGTCTGCCCAGCTTGGGTGGTGCAGTGCCGTGTCCTTGTCGCAAAGATACTTGTCGCTGCCTAGCATCGTGGCGTCGATGCTTGGCGGCGACGAGTCTTGGAAGGCTATGCTCGACTTCTGCGAGTGCACCATCTCGCAGAAGGAGGCGGCGGGGCGAGTGAGGCAAAGCTCTCCTCACTACGCAGAAACCCGCCGCCGCCGAGCAGGGGGTCGGGACCGGGGTCCCGTCCATAACCCGGCCCCCTAAGAGCTTCTGGCTCCACCCGCTTTGTGCGGGGAGGAACCTAGGCGTGGGGCGGCGTGTTAGGTCGTGTTCCCCCGACCTCTCCGGGGGAAGGTGTAGCGCGGCACTATCAATCGGGCTCTTGGCCCGTCGATAGAGGGAACCGACAGTCATGTTGCTGGCAGCCACCGGTCCGGCGTCTGGGGGACGGCGGGATGGATGTAATATGCTCTGCGTAAACCCTGTCCCGCCGTCTCAATAGCTCCGACTGGGTTCCCGCCCGGTCCGTGGTAGAGCGCCGGCTGTGAGCGGCAGGAGTTTTTAGTGAGGTTCGACTCCCACATACCCCACCTGCCATGCGGGTGGGGATCCGGCGATTTTCTCCTGTGGTAAAAAAAAAAAGTATTAACGGGAAAAAAAAATGTAGTGAAATAACGCTTACATTTTCTATTCAAGCGTGTTTTTTAGTTTTTAAACTACAAAGCCACATGCAATTATTTTGGGACCGAAACATTACCTCACGTGAGCCATATGATGTAGCCAATAAGTATATTTACTACACGACCACAAAAGAGAGCTAGTGCTGTATTTGTGTGAATTATGTTCTTTATTATAATTTTCATCAGACTTGTTGTCTGTATTTTATATTAATGCATCGTCGAAAGTCTTCGCGATTCTAATCTTAATTCATCAGGCGCCGATTGCGATGACTTGACAATGAGCACTTTAATTTCAACTAATTTATCTTCTATATTTAATTATATACTTATTACTAGGCTGCACTAAAAGTATCGGGAATGGAATATTTCCACTGTTCCTGTCATATTAAAATCCTTTTAATTGAAAACTCCTTTTGCGTTTGAAAATGCGTTTTTAGAGCAAGAAAACATAGAATTATTAGACCATCCGCCGTACAGCCCCGACCTAAGCCCTAATGATTTCTATACTTTCCCTAAAATAAAGAATAAATTGCGTGGACAGAGATTTTCATCACCTGAAGAAGCTGTGGACGCCTACAAAACGGCCATTTTGGAGACCCCAACTTCCGAATGGAATGGTTGCTTCAATGATTGGTTCCATCGTATGGAAAAATGTGTCAAATTTCGCGGAGAATACTTCGAAAAGCAATAAATACCTTTTTAAATAGTAATGTTGTGTCACTTCGTTAATTCCTGAAATTTTCAGTGCCGCCCTCGTACGTCACGCGCTTCATCTAAAGCTACGGTCATTGATCTCAAAGCAGTTTGAGATAGTTCGTGAGCTCATATGAAACTATTTAAATGGTACTTAAATTAGCAAAGTATTTTTTCAGTATAGGCGGATGTAGTACCTTCTTTTTCAATTTGGTGTAAGGTTACATTAAGCTCTGGACATTAAAAGGTTGTTTAGGCATTAACTATAAACGCATTTATGTCATGACTTTTTTAGGGATGCGGCCCAATCTACATCTAATACATAAAATTCTCGTGTCACAATGTTCGTTCCCATACTCCTACGAAACCGCTTGACCGATTCTCATGAAATTTTTTATGCATATTCAGTAAGCCTGAGAATCAGCTACTATCTATTTTTCATACCCCTAAGTGATTAGGGTTGTCCACCCCTAACATATTTTTTTTATTTGGACTTATTTTTTTGTTATAATGAGGTATTATGTGGTTGAATGAGGTTTTGTTATTTTTATTATACCTAGTCAGGTCATAAATTCTGTCACATGTTTAATGTAAAATAATTGAAACAAGTTTATTCATTATGTAACCATTCATATACCAAAATGAACTTAACAAAACATAGATTCTTATGACACTAAAGTTTATTCAAAATGACCTCCGTGATTTTGAATACAGGCCTTCAATCTGCGCGGCCAGTCGTCTATCGCAGCACGAACGAGGTCCATGTCAATATCGGCGGCTGCCTTAATCAAGGATGTCTTGAGTGACTCCAAATTGGGATGAGGCTTTGAGCACGCCTTTTCCTCCAAGTGTTGCCATATCTTGTAATCTAACGGATTCAAATCTGGACTGAAGGAGGGCCAGTCTTCGTGCCGGATGAAGTCGATTTCACGCGCCGCCAGCCAGTCTTGTGTGCTCTTCGCTCTATGAGTTGGCGCCGAATCTTGTTGGAATACCCAGTGCCTGTTATTGAACATGGTATGAGAAACAGGTTCCACAAGGTTCGTCAGGACTGTATTTTGATACACAACTGCATTCGTTTTTACACCTTTCTCACAAAAATGTACCTCTGTTAAGCCCCAATAAGAAACTCCCAACCATACCATGAGCGAGGATGGAAAATGACCTCGTTGGACACGCGGAATACGGTTGCTCGCTTCTTCACTACTGTGTGCGTACACCTTATCATTTTGTTTGTTGTAGCTCTCTTCTACGGTAAAAATTTTTTCATCCGAAAAAAGAATTTCATCCGAAGAAGAAACCGATATTTTTTTCCCGCGTACCGCTTCAACAAAGCGCGGCATCTCTTCAGTCTCAGGTCCATTAGACGAGCATTCAAACGATGTCCTGTTTTTCTTCGATATGCCCGAAGCCCTAAGTCTTCATTTAACACCCTTTTCACCGTGGTTCTGCTTAACCCCATCTGAAGGGCCAACAGTTTCTGCTTACGTTTGGGATTTCTTTGAATTCGCGCCTTCACAGCTTTTATCACTGCTGGAGTCCTAACAGACCGAGGGCGACCACTTCTTGACCTGTCATCTACACTAGAGTCTTCATTGTATCGTTTGATGGTACGATAAACGAATCTTTTGGTTATATTAAAAATTTTCAGTATGTTAAAAATTTGAATTAGCGCGTAACCGCAACGATGCAACGCAACAACTGCAACACGGTCTTCTTTAAGCGTCCACTCCATATTTAAAAATGAGTAAAATTCTAAAAGTTTGTTTTTAAAAACTTTTAGAATTTTTAAAAACAAATTTTTGTTTTTAAATTTTTTGTTTTTAAATTCGAAATTCGAATTCAATAAACTTTTTTGTGGCCAGCATTCTAAAAGAAAAGTTTTTACTGTGTGACAATACTTATGACCTGACTAGTTATATTCCCTCATCGTTCACAGCACTACATACCTCTTTCACTCATTTACCACATCCTTACACACTTACAATAAGTTAGATTTTTTTCTACATTAGAAATTCCCTAGAAATATTATATATGGCAAAACAATGTTTGCCGGGTCAGCTAGTATTATTATATAAAAATGAATTGCTGTTCGTTAGTCTCGCTAAAACTCGAGAACGGCTGGACCGATTTAGCTAATTTTGGTCTTGAATTATTTGTGAAAATCCAGAGAAGGTTTAAAAGGTAGATAAATATGAAAATGTTCGGAATCAAATAAAAATAACAATTTTGTTTTCCTTTGATGTCCCCCCGTCGGACGGATTCCTTTTGTTTGTTTTAAGTTTATTTTATAAAAAAGTTTAGGTCTTTTATTTATCGATTGAGGCACTACGAAGTCTGCCGGGTCAGCTAGTTAATTGATAAAAATGACATTGGGATTTTAATTTATTTTTTAATCAAATTTAATGTTTGGAATTTTCGAGCACAACATTGTCGGATCTACGTTTTACGCTAATGATTTTACACGTATATTTATGTGTAGTTTTGTAACTTTGTATCAACCATTTCAGGAATTCTTATTCATAAAATATCTGTCACACGTAAGAACAAATTTAAGCAGTTAAATTTGTAAGTGCTTGTAAGAAGTTGGATGTAACCCAAAACCATAAAATATTTTAATAGAAAGGTAGAACAGAGCTCGTCATTTGATGTTAAGAATTTGTCAGAATGCACAACTTGAATGCTACTCCCTTATAAACTTCTTATAATGACGAAGATTTAGAATTTTACGAAATGAATACATTCAAATAATTCCCTATTTGGTTTCTCATTGAAATGCACGAGAAGGCAAACGGAAACCTCCCTTACACAGACATCAAAGTCAGTAATTAGATTATTTATCAGCTCACTTCCCTATTACATTCTCATAAAGATGTTTTTCATTAGAACCTCCGTATTTCGTTTCTTTCTGTGGCGGTATAAAGAGAATTTGCGTACGGAAAAGCTTTGTAGTTTTTATGTCAAAACACATTTAACAGCAGCTGAGTTTTGATGTAATTTATTCAGTCGTTTTCATTTCGCTTGATACTTTGAACATTTCTGAACTAGATAAGTCGTCTTGAAAAGTTACAGTAATTTCTTAAGAACGTTTTGATTAAAACTAATTAATTTACTGGTGGACTGGTGGTAGGACCTCTTACTGGCGGTAGTTGAGAATCCGCGCGGGTAGGTACCACCACCCTGCTTATTTCTGCCGTGAAGCAGTAACGCGTTTCGGTTTGAAAGGTGGGGCAACCGTTGTAACTATACCCGAGGCCTTAGAACTTATGTCTCAAGGTGGGTGGCACATTTACGTTGTAGATGTCTATGGGCTCCAGTAACCACTTAACACCAGGTGGGCTGTGAGCTCGTCCACCCATCTAAGCAATAAAAAATAAATAGTTTTATCCCAAATGTCACCTAATTTTCCTAAAGATAATAAAATCGCTTCACGTGAGATGTTTTTTCGAGATAAAGTTTGGCCTAAGTCACACATCTACCTACGAGGGCTGCACTAAAAGTATATATGGAATATTTCTACTGTTCCTGTCATATTAAAATCTTTTTAATTGAAAACTCCTTGGTTTTAAAAATCGAATACCATTTATTTATTTAAAAAAAGATTCTCGGTCTTGTCACGAGGGTTTGTCAAACTTGTTTAGTCGTTGAGAAAATGGAATTGAATGAATGGAACCTCGAAATTCAGGCAACTTTAGACATTGGCATGAGTCAAATACAAATAATCTTGCATGAACAATTAGGTGTAAAAAAGTTGTTTTCCCGATGGATACCGCATTCGCTTTGTGAAGAGCATAAAGCGGCTCGCGTTACTTGGTGCGTCAGAACTCTCGAAAGATTCCACGCAGGATCCTCACATGCTGTATACAACATTGTATCAGGTGACGAATCCTGGATATACGGGTACGAACCAGAAACAAAAAACCAGTCACGAGTTTGGGTGTTCGAAAATGAGTTAAAGCCAACAAAAATTGTTTGTTCACGGAGTGTTGCAAAAAAAATGGTGGCCAGGTTTGTCTCCAAAACCGGCCATGTTACGACTATTCCTCTTGAGGGACAAAGAACGGTTAATGCAGAATGGTATGCTAGCATTTGTTTGCCACAGGTCGTTTCTGAACTCCGTAAAGAGAACTGCAACCGCCGCATCATACTCCATCACGACAATGCGAGTTCTCACACCGCGCACAGAACAAAAGAGTTTTTAGAGCAAGAAAACATAGAATTATTAGACCATCCGCCGTACAGTACAGACCTAAGCCCTAATGATTTCTATACTTTCCCTAAAATAAAGAATAAATTGCGTGGACAGAGATTTTCATCACCTGAAGAAGCTGTGGACGCCTACAAAACGGCCATTTTGGAGACCCCAACTTCTGAATGGAATGGTTGCTTCAATGATTGGTTCCATCGTATGGAAAAATGTGTCAAATTTCGCGGAGAATACTTCGAAAGCAATAAATACATTTTTAAATAGTAATGTTGTGTCACTTCGTTAATTCCCGAAATTTTCAGTGCCGCCTAGGTAAAACTGTCACTTTCAAAAAAATCATGTCAATCTGTTGCGTTGTTTGATGTTCATGTTATGTTTTGCGGAGTAAGACATTATTTCAAATAAAACTTTAAACATATATCTCAAGATCGCACGAAGAGCTGTGAGACTATAGTAACATCAGTTTTGCTGTGCAGTAACAGACTTAGGGAGTCTTCAAATGGACTTGACTGATAATATAGTGAAATTAATTTTTTCGTCTTCTTTTTCCAGTATGGCAATCGGCTTGTTTTGAAGCCATTATTGCCAGTGCCGAATTAAGTAATATTACTATGTAAGTTTTCAATAAAATCACACAATTATTAATTAATCTGTTCATTACTTAGGAAATGAGTCGTGATATAAGTCAACGAACATAGTACATTAAACGATACTTACTTTATAAAGCAACTCAATTATTTGCTAGCGTACAAAATTAACGTGATGTGTATGATTTAAAATAAAACATTTTAAGTTCTGAGTAACGTGTGTTGCTATTGCTTATCGAGTGTAAAATTAACGAGCATATTACCGTGTTTAATGAGACATATAATTTACAAATAAAACAAACTGATCCGTAAACATGTAAAGTTAAATGAGAAGGCAAACATGGTACAATTAGTATTTTTTGAATCATACTCGTTAAAGGCGTAGAATTAATGTTAACAATTTTAAATATTTGTATTTAATCGTATGTAAGTCTATCTTATATTGTATTTGTTTTTCACATGTGTATATAAGTATATATTTTTATGTAAGTTTATTAAGTTATAGCACCGTCCAGTTTGCTTATCCCTCTCCCTGCAAGGTTGCCTGGAAGAGATCGCTTTGAGCGATAAGGCCGCCGATTTATGTCACCGTCTATTATTTGTTTTTTAAGCTTACTCTGTTCATGTGATGTTAAATGAAAAGTTATATTATTATTATTATTATTACTACATATTATCGCATCGTTGATCGAGTTCCAGTGGTTAATGATGTTTTCTCAGTACTTTCTTAACAGAGTAGTATGACAATAGTTTTTTTTTATAAAAAATTTAAAAGTAGAAAGGTAAAATTCAAAATTCCTACGTTTTGCTCCAAATTAATCTCTCTGTACTCGTGAAAATTACATGAAAATCCGTTTTGAATTTGTGCGTAAAATCGTAATGCAAATATCAGTACATGCGCTAGCATGAATAAAGAAAAATACACAGAATTTAATTTAAAAAAAAAAACTGCACATATTTTAATCTTTATTTAGCGCCATTTTTGTCATAATTTTTTTCAATATCTATACATACCAGATTCTACTATTTTATCATAAAACAAGAATACTTCTATCATTACCTGCTTCACGAAATTATTTATTCGATTGCTTACAAATTTATTCTAAACCTATAATTTCTAACAGTTAGATATCTTTTAGATGTGGCATAAATATATTTTAATTTAAAGAAAAAAAAACATAATATACTTTTAATACAAAGTCCTTTGCCATTGTATAACGCTGTCGTCGGGCATCCGTGAAATTCGAAAGCTATTCTTTAATTCGAAAACTTTTATTGCGATCGCATTATTCATGTCTTCCGTACAAACAAATAAACATATAAAAATACGAATGTCTTGTTTTCTTACGCTGCTACATCACTTACGGGCACATTATTCGGATTACATTCTTGGCTTCGTTCGACAAACACGAAGTCGTGTCGCGACAAACAACGTAACGACACTAGAATAACGTTTGACGAGACTTATGCCGCTGTTATGTTGCGTTATGTCATTACGTAAAACGACTAGTTTTCCTTTGTATACTATAGGTGATTTTAGGAGATTTTCGAATTGACTACCGCGATTTTCCGAACTATAATTCTAAATATTACGTTAAATGAGTTCAACACTTGTGTTAACTCATTTTTATAGATCGCTAGCTGACCCGGCAGACTTCGTAGTGCCTCAATCGATAAATAAAAGACACATCAAGGGGACACATCAAAGGAAAAACAAAATTGTTTGTTTTTATATAATTCCGAGCTTTTTTACATTTTCTCACCTTTTAAACCTTCCCTGGACTTCCACGAATAATTCAAGACCAAAATTAGCCAAATCGGTCCAGCCGTTCTCGAGTTTTAGCGAGACTAACGAACGGCAATTCACTTTTATATAATATATAGAGATTAGCTGTTATACGCGGTTTGGGGCATGGGTTCAAGGAATATTGCCAATTAGTTTTTTCCCAAATGTCACCTAATTTTCGTGAAGCTAATAAAATCGTTTCACGTGAGATGTTTTTTCGGGATAAAGTTTGGCCTAAGTCACACGTCTGACCTAAAACTGTCACTTTCAAAAAAATCATGTCAATCTGTTGCTTCGTTTGATGTACATATTATGTTTTGAGGAGTAAGACATTATTTCAATTATGACGACGCTTGCAGCTGAAAGTAAGTATTGTACTTTTTGACGAAGCATGTTGCTGATAACTCTGTTTCTATAATCTGACGAAGCGTGTTGCGGATAATAATATGTTTAAAAAAAGTGTTATTTCATTGTTGCGAAAAATAAAGATATAATTATTTCAAATAAAACTTTAAGCATATATCTCAAGATCGCATAAAGAGCTGTGAGACTATAGTAACATCAGTTTTGTTGTGCAGTAACAGAATTAGGGAGTCTTCAAATGGACTTGACTGATAATATAGTGAAATTAATTTTTTCGTCTTCTTTTTCCAGTATGGCAATCGGCTTGTTATGAAGCCATTGTTGCCAGTGCCGAATTATTTAAAATTTTTAGTTATAATATACGTATCTACATTTTTTTCTTAAACTATATAGAGTTGAATGAGATGCAGTTGATTTATTTGAGACTGACATGAAATTATTTTTTTCTACACTTGTGCATTTTCACAGATGCTAAGCGCTTAATAAGTCATAATTATTACGCGTTCAAACCTGAAACCCTAAAGTAAGTAAATAAAATAACTCAAACAGCTTCGTTACTTGCGTTTCAAATTGCATCAATTGAAAAATGAAGATACGCATCTACGAAAACGTATAATAGTATAGTAGCAAATTCAGAAACAATACAATATTGCATTCTTTTCACGCTTACAGTATCATTTAGAATACACTCTTGGCTTCGTTTGACAACGCGTCATGACAAACGACGTAACCACGTAACAATACGAAAATAGCACGTAACGTAACGCCGCAATTATGTTCTAAAAATCGTCATGTGTTAAAATGACTGATCTCAAATTAACCGTGTGCTTAATGCGAGTTTTTTAACTTGTCGATCGCGTAAAAGTTAACTTAAATCTGTATGGAGTTGGAACAGCGCCCCTAGCGGCAAACCGAGGGAAGCTTTTCCAACTCCATACAAATTTGAGTTAACTTTTGAGTTAACAGAACGAACATGCTAATTTGTGAAATAGTTCACACTAGAGGTCCCGTAGTAGTCGAAATTCGACTATAATTAATTGGAATTGTAAGTTTGTACACTATTATGATTGTATTTTATACTTCTATAATCACAAATTTCGCCAAGACTACACTATAAAAAATATTAACAAAGACAAATAATATTTAATCTATTCTCAATTTGACAACAGACATCAACAACAAAAGCTTGACAATAAATGGTATGCATGCGTGTTGCGTCAAATACATGGTACGTAGTGTGTGTAATGTTTTCTTTATCGATTTAATGTATATTTTATGCATTAGTTTAAAAGAATATTAGCGTTGTGCACTTCTTCTCCATATTCTCTATAAGTGTGGAAAATTTCATACTCCTCCGTCCGCGCAATTTTCGTAAAAAGGGATACAAAGTTTTTGCTTCACGTATTAATAATTCACATTTTTAACTATATTCAATGGTTCGCAGTTCAAATGGTATTACTTGGTGGAGTCCATAAACATCATAAACTCAATGTCGTCAACGATCTTGAACTCGAACACGAAGGCTCAATTTTCAATTCCTTCAAACCGAAGGATGCGTCATTGCTTCACAATAGAAATTCAGGAAGCAGTATGGCTACCCACACCTACGTGATTGCCCTATAACCAATCACTAGTACTTTGAATGAGATTAGGACTTACACGAAAATTAGGTGGGAGAAAATTATCGTTCGATTTTCAAGGTAAACGTGACGAATGAATAACAATGTGAAAAAAAAAAACGAAACTACGTGTAAAAAGTTCCCTCGTAAATAGATTAGCGTCGGCAGAGACGAGCGTCGGTATGTGGCACAGACGACATTATTACTAAAATTATTGTCACTCTAAATATTGAGACATCTTGCTAACGTCAATACTTACGCTACGTAATTGATAAATTTCTATTAAGAAATCGGTTGCCATCTTTTTATATTTTATTTATTTATTTATATTTTCGTTGAGAGAAGATGCATTTGATAGGAGATATTGTATGGAAATTGTAGAGCAAGGTAAAGGGAGACGAAGAGGTCGACCGAAGAAGATATGGATGGAGTGTGCGAATGAAGATATGAGAGATAGAGAGAGGAGTGGGTGTTGAGCTGACGGCTGATAGAAGAGAATGGAAGAGAAAAATTAGATGTGCCGATCCTACCTAGTGGGATGAGGTGAAGAAAAAAAAGATGATTTTCCGTTGATTTTTTCTTGTTCTCATGAAACTCTAAGTTTTGGCAATTTTTTTATGACCAACTGCCTGCCTGACGACTTTAACCCTCCTTGGAAATGCTATTGTTGACCTTGAGCCGAGGTTGTTTTGACTTTGGTCAGGCTTTGGAATCAGAGGAAGAGGTAGAGCTAAGAAAAATGGATGGATTGCGTGAAAGACGATATGTATAAGAATAGAGTGAGCGAAGAAATGGTATATGATAGAGGAGTATGCAAGGAAAACATGTGGTGCCGACCCCAGTTGGCTGGGAGAAGGGCAGGAGAATGATAATATTTTCGTTGATTTATACTATAAAATGTTTGTTATATGTGCCTCAGAAGTTGTAAAATATGTGTAAATAATTTTAACAATTTATGGAATGCAAGTGTACGGTCCTTTAAGATTTAGTCGTATAAAGAAAACATTTGATAAAACAACCTACTATATGCAATGAAATGTGCTATAATCTTATGCACTAACAATAAAAGCACGCATCTCTTTTATATGTCCTAAGCATTTAACCTATCTAATGAAAAGTTCAACAACCTACAAATCGACCCCGAAAAACAATGTCGATGCCAAAAACAAAACGGGCTCTTCGAAAAATAAAAAGAGAATGATGTCCCGCATTAGCAAAAACGCCAGCAATCGCTACGAAGCGCTGACACTCAAAGTTCAGCCCAGTAATAATGTAGGAGAAATCGTGGCCTCGCAAAAACCCGAGCTTCACCTTCAGACATCACGTTTTGACACAGAGAGGGGGAGGATGTAGAGGGGAGGGTGCAGACAGGGGTAAAAACCAACTACGGTGTGTTTTTTGACTAAGCAAGTATCAAGATTGATGAATTATTGGAGGATAGATTAATTGGCATGATACAGTTTGATACGTTGACAGAAATAGTAAAAGAATTAAACTTTGCTACAAATGTGTGTGTGGGTATTGATTTACAATTATAACACGTATAATTAGTATAAGTCGCAATAGCTACCTGCGGTTGTTTACCTCGCGGATAGATCTGGACTGCTCAATCCATCCAGATCCAAACCAGCTTTTAGGTTAAAGTAGTTTTGATATTAATTTTTATTTTTTGTTTTATTATTATTTTATTCCGAAGTTGTTGTTATTGTTTTTATTTCATTTTGGTATTCTATGTCAAATGTTATTGTTAATGAATGTAATATGGTTGCAAAATCTGCAGTAAATGACATAAATAAAAAAAATTGCACAATACATAAATGTATCTAGATGTAGCCCACGCTGCAAATATTACAAACATGCTACAAATTTCCTTAACATTTACACAACAACAAATAGAATTGAGTGCAAATAATCTGCAAAAGGCAGCAGCACACGCTTACTGGCCGTCTTTTGTGAAGTGCGCTACAAAACAGCGAGGCACTGTCGTAAAACACTGTTTTATTTTCAAATAAACAGAGCACCCAGTAGAGTTTCACTGACGCTTCGACGGCCTCGACCCCGGTAATGAGAACTTTTATGTCAGTACCTACACACGGGTGCGCGATACGGAAATGATCCGCGATCTACCGGAAAATTGAGAAACAATGTCTCAAACGAACGCCGAGTGCCTTGTTACGAATATTGTTGAAATGCAATACTCAAAGTTAATTAATTTTTGTTATTTTATTTTCTATTTTTTATTGCTTAGATGGCTGGACGAGCTCACAGCCCAACCGGTGTTAAGTGGTTACTGAAGCCCATATACATCTACAACGTAAATGCGCCATCCACCTTGAGATATAAGGTCTCAGTATAGTTACAACGGCTGCCCTACCCTTCAGACCGAAACGCATTACTGCTTCACGGCAGAAATAGGTAAGGTGGTGGTACCTACCCGCGCGGACTCACAAGAGGTCCTACCACCAGTAAAAAATATATTTGAAAAGTGAATATTTGAATATTCGTTACGTAAATTCGTAACGATGTTTCCCGAGCGCTATGACATGTCCTTCTTCAAACGAGGCTTGTGGAGAGTATTAAACGGTAGGCAGCGGATTCGCTCTGTTTCCGGCATTGCTGACGTCTATAAGCGACGATAACCACTCACCGTCAGGTGGGCCGCATGCTCGTCTGCCTACAAGGGCAATAAAACAAAACGGAGTTTCTGTGAGAATTAGAAAAGTTGTTTTTTTTAGTATACATTTCAAAATCTTAAGCTATAAACAGTTATAAGTAAATAATAAAACCAGTAGGTCAAGAAAAGAGAAATTGGTACACAAATCAAATATACATAGTGTACTTACAAGTACAAACTCATAAACCGACAGTTCGTCCCGAAAAACATCAATTTGCGGGATACGTCCGAAGCCTTGAGCACGAAAATGCAAAAAAAAAACAATGCAAGAGTAACTACTTATTTTCTTCTTACTCAAAATCAGCGTAAAAGAACGGAGCATATTGAATTTAATAAAGTAGGCACGTAAAATTCGCAGAGCAAAAACAAAAAAAAAACACTTGTAGCCAACCAGACGTTTTGATAATCCCAAATAATCCAAAGTGGCTTTGTCATACAAGAGTGAACGGGTATGGTTTTCGGTTCTTTTTAAGGATTACTTCGTTTTGTCCATCGAGTGTGGGACTATTGTCCAGTGCCGCTCACTAATTCAATTTTATTAATGGATTTCGGTATTTTCACTCGTGCTTCTGTTTGACGAGGCACTTGTTATTTTTACAAATTCTGTTGTGTTTATACAGAGGGTTGAGTAATGTACCAAAAATGACAAAGGGTTTCGTTGAAAGCGATTGAAAGGTAAGGTGAGTAATATTATGCTGTCGTCATCCAAACTAGGTATTTCGAGGGTAAAAAAAAACACCCTGTACGGCCATTATATGTGGTTTTTTCTCGGTAAGATTACATTTGAATTTGAAGCATTATTTTCTTTATTACTACTTTATGTACAATACGGATTTTGAACCAATATGAAGCAATATGGATTTTTGCTGTTAAAAATACCTTGTAGCGATGTTTCCTCTGCTTTTATGTGCTATTTATCCGATTGAGTTGACAATTCGTACGGTAGCAGCAGCCGTATTATAAGCTTACCATGCGGGTAGTTAAGAAAAAGGTGTCTCATATATTTCCCAGAAGTCTCAGCTAAGTGTGGCCTGTGGTGTGGCCTTCAACCAATAGTACTGTAAAAAATATACTCGGCGCTCTATTATATTTTATATTTATTTATATAGTTATATTTTAAGTTCAAATAAACATTAGTTCAAAAGTTTTACGGGTGTGTTCTTATTTGCGCATAAAACATCTGACATAAGTATATAATAATCTATACTAATATATAAGTCTACAGTGTGGGTTTACGGATGTTCCGTTATAACTACTGAACCATGCATCCGATTGACTTGAAACTTGGTATCCATGTAGAAAATACATGTATTTAATGGATAGGCTAATATTTATATGAGTGTTGGACTCCCTAATAATAATGACAATAAATAATAATGTTAATTTTAAATGCCCAGCGAAGCGGGCGACTACGGCTAGTAAATTTATGTAATCAAAGTCCACAACATAATTTATAATATTAATATCCACACAAACAGTACCTAATAAACAATACAAAAATTTCGGATTCAACATTCGGAAGATGCTTAAATATTTTACATGATAAAATCTTTAATAAATCCAAACGAGACATTCTCATGGGTCGGGTACGGCGAACCCCGCAGAAGGATCGTGACCAAATTAAAAAGCACCCCGTGCATATAAAGCTCATAATTCAAAGGCGTTACCTTGTGTCGCAACATTATTAAAGTTTTCAGGCAAAGTGATAAAAATGATGGGCGTTCTCGTAACACGCGGTCTTTCGTCTTTATTTCGTAACATTTTTTAATGAAATTTAAGAGCTCTTTTATTTGTTTGTTTATATTAAGAGGATCAGAAAATTATGTCGGCTTGAATTTCTTTTCACTTTACGACTGTACTCTTAACGTTTCTTTGTTTACGACAATATCGCGGTTCTCGGGAAATAGAGATAACGTAGTTTTTAAGAGAGTCTCGAACAAAAAGAGCAAAAAATTATGATGTGGCGTTTGGAAAAGTCATATTACGATCAAGGTGAAAGAAGGAAAGAAAAAGGTAAGCCCTGAGTTACTTGATTCTTCTCAATGGTAAAACTGCATTCCGAATCAGTGGTAAAATTGGTATTGGTTTTAAGGCCTCTGTGAAAATGTACTCGAACAAAAACAGTATATGTTTTCTTTTTATTGCTCCTATTAAGACTTCTCAACCTTTTGTTTCAAGATGAGCAACGGTGAACCCAATTGGCTACGTATACTGCAGCAATAAAGAGCATATGCGTGTAAGATCATTGAAACGGCAAAGGAGAAATTCATTCAAGATACGTTTTATCTTTAAATACAATCTAGTGAACGACTCGACTGCGACTGTGACATCTTATCAATCATTCCACGTTCCACGTTCTGCTCTTGGCACGGATCACGGGTAATAAATGAATTTTTAACCCGTCCCGGTCCCGTACGGATCGTCCCTTCGCGCATTATCATAAAAAATGTATTTAGATAACGTTTTTGCATAAAATTTGCCGCTATTGTACTACGCTGATACGATCGTATAACTAACTAACTGTATTTTTGGCGAGCAGCATCGAATGTTATTTTAATTGTTTTTACAGAAACTTCATTTTAAAGTCATATGTGAACGCTTGTTAAGTGGTGAGTGCTTCATTAATATTTCTTTTGCAATTAATTTTTTTTTTATTGCTTAGATGGATGGACGAGCTCACAGACCACCTGGTGTTAAGTGGTTACTGGAGACCATAGACATCTACAACGTAAATGCGCCACCCACCTCGAGATATAAGTTCTAAGGTCTCAGTATAGTTACAACGGCTGCCCCACCCTTCAAACCGAAACGCATTACTGCTTCACGGCGGAAATAGGCGGGGTGGTGGTACCTACCCGTGCGGACTCCCAAGAGGTCCTACCACCAGTGATAAAATTGCAATTAAATCCTGTGGTATTTCAACGGAGGCTTAGTCGTATCGACACGAGTACCGGGCGTCTTATCCTTTAGGCCACGACTAACTTTGTTGCAGCCTAAAGAACATCGTGTTAACTATTGACCTTGATAGCACTTTAAATAACATTAGTTGAGTTGGTTTGCCTGTTTACGATTACCTCAAGATGTTAAAGCCTTTAGCGGTACCCTGTAGCGACACAGAAAAGTTATTGTATAATAAATTCTATTCAGATTATCTGTATTTTATATACGGAATATAATAAGAACGTACTGACGAAGACAGGGAAAATATACGAAGTAACATTTTTACCTCGAAAAAAAAAAAACAGATTTTCATTCTGTCTTTCGCAAGCATTGAAATAACGTTTTGTCTCATGCTTGCTTAAAAGACCTCACAGCAATCCGCTAAGGTTGAGTAAATCACAAAATACTCTACCTTTAACACCTACTCAACGTTGAGACAATTAACTTGATATAAGATTTAAATGTAAACATAACAAAATGTAAACATAACAATTCACAACAAAGTAACGTACCCCGTAAACTAAATTAGTTACACGAATAATTCTTGGTAGAACTTTAAACATAAAACAAAGACGTAACGCGATTCCCCCAACGGAACGTGACCAAACTCTTGGGGTTTTATCGTTCGAATGTAAAATACACATAAATAGACATACGTTTTGTATGACACAAATGGGTATCTGAAACGTGGCAAGAATTAGATCGGAGGGCAATGAGAACTTATTGTTGGGGGCGGACTGAGGTGGAACGGGTATTAGGTATCAATGCTCCCGAAACATATTTTTTTATTTTTTTATTGCTTAGATGTGTGGACGAGCTCACAGCCCACCTGGTGTTAAGTGGTTACTGGAGCCCATATACATCTACAACGTAAATGCGCCACACACCTTGAGATATAGTTCTAAGGTCTCAGTATAGTCACAACGGCTGACCCACCCTTCAAACCGAAACGCATTACTGCTTCACGGCAGAAATAGGCAGGGCGGTGGTACCTACCCGTGCGGACTCACAAAAGGTCCTATCACCAATAATTACGCAAATTATAATTTTGCGGGTTTGATTTTTATTGCACGATGTTATTCCTTCACCGTGGAAGTCAATCGTGAACATTTGTTAAGTACGTATTTCATTAGAAAAATTGGTACATCACTCGATACGAATGCACCGGACGTCTTATCCTTTAGGCCACGACGATTTCAAACATATTTTTACTGTGGTCTTTTTCGCATGTAATCATTTTGATATATTCTTCCACTGTTTGTATCTTCAATACTATGATGGTCTTTGATCGGTAAGTCTGTTTCTGATTTCCTAGCACACAATCCATAATTTATTTTAAACAAACATATCTCTCACGTTCAACGTAGTTATACGTATCGGAATTAAACACGAGAGAAGAAAATACACATTCAGACCTCGAAACGATTTTTTTTTCTAAAGTACAGTGATTTCTATTGGAAATTCAATCCGGATCCTAGTACAGTCAATAGGGTTTACTAATCATTAGATTTGTCTAGAGAGAATAGATTAAAACTAAGATTTTAAAATTCAAAACCAATAAGCCTGGCGCTCCCGTTGCAAGTACTTACCAATTTCTTTTTGTTAATTTTTTAAAATTAACCGCGCTACATAAATTTCGCCATAAAGTTAATTGAGTTTGTACAAACGGCGCGTGTGACCGCAATCATTGGAAGCTGAACGAGACCTCATGAAATTCGGAAAAAGAAAAAAAAAATTCCGAAATAAATGAAACTCATTGTACTATTTTTGAGCTTTTTACCGACTGCTCTTTAACTTCACGCGTAAACTGCTCGTTGTTATAAAAGTACTCTGAAAATTATTACTTCATACATTCGAAAACAACGTAATTTCAATTGTTTTCCATCTTAAGAAGTAGCTTAGTAGTAAGTAACTGTAAAACTTTACTTTAGTAAAATAACCTGTTTCCGCCGAGACGTAGACCTGCGCGGTAGGCAGCGGCTTGGCTCTGCCCCTGGCATTGCTGAAATCCATGGGTGACGGTAACCACTCACCATCAGGTGGACCCTATGGTCGTCTGCCTACAAGGGCAATATAAAAAAAAACTCAACTTTGTTGTACAACTCAACGGAGGTTACTAGCTCTCAAAGTGGCTTTTACGTTATGAAGCACTTATCAATAGAAGAGCCGTCAAAAACAGACAAACCAATATCAGGTCACATGATACTATGGTAGAGCCCTTGTGTACTAGTAATCCCTAGTGTTTCATAAAACACTAAGTATAAAATTTTAATGAAACAGAACGCTCGAAAAGCGTGGAAATAGTTGCGGCACTAATTAAGGGGGCAGTTTTCGGGAGTTTTACGACTATTTCGGAGGGTTGGACTATCCGTCGCGAACCTCACTACCACGTACGTATGGCCAGTGACGGTTTATCTCCTGTCGTTTTTAGTTAATAGTTGGGAATTTGGAACATGGTTATAAATTTAAATGGCACGATTTTTAGTTATGTTACATACTTAATTATTTCAATTCAGTTTCGAATCATAATAATGCTACGCGCTGGAGTTCGGGATAAATAAAAATGCTACCGAAGTACTAATTAAAACTGTATTAACACTTAGAATACTTAAAACACTTAAAGAACACTTTAAAATTCGCAGTTCATTTTTTCCGCTTCGCTTCAGGTAATCCGTTCGCTGCTTCACTTCGAATAGATCCGATTACTGACTGACGTCGTGTCATCCCTGCAACGCTTTTATAGTCGATACGACATCCCTAAAATTATCAAGAACATACCTCACAAGTCGAATATTTTCGATGTGTTTCCGCTATTTGACAATATATGGCGTTGTACTTTTCGAGCATTCTCGATGTTACTAGTTTCTATGTTATTCGTTTCTGCTATTCGGCGATAGATGGCGTTACTCTTACCGGCGTAATAATACTTCTAAGTGTAGAGATTGTTTTGGGTCAAAATCTAGTCGTAGGGTGAAAGGTTATTATTTCGCTTAATTTGCGACAATTTGTAATTAAGGGTCTATTTTATTTGATATAAGCATCAACAATTATATGTTTTTAATTGAACTTGACTTATATTTACCCTATTCAAATAGTCGAAGAAGTTTATGATATTTATTCCAAATTTTAAACTTTAAATGGCTGTCCTGTAAAATCGAAAAAATGTTGCTTAAACCAAATATTGGTTTACCCATCGTAGTGATTACACTAAAAACGAGGAACACTTTTTCTTCGCTAATCCTACTTATAAAATAAACGTTAATTACATTATAATACCTATTATAGTTATCAAACTGCATTAATTGAAGTATCTCACAAATCCGCGTTAAGAGAAATCCGAGGTTTTGACAAGTTCAAAGCCAATCTATACATATAAATAAAATTGGAGTGTCTGTTTGTAATATTCAAATAACCGCTTTTTACTACATGCATATGCAGTCTGTTTGTCTGTTTGTTCCGGCTAATCTCTGGAACGGCTGGACCGATTTTGACGAGACTTTCACTGATAGGTAGCTGATGATATAACGAGTAACTAAGGGTACTTTTTTATGACTAGCCCCACCCCGCGGCGTCACCCGCGGTACAACAATAACCGCGGGTAACATCGCGAGACTCAGCTATCAATAATAAAATTTAATGTTTCCGAAGCGAAGCGAGGGCGGGTCGCTAGTAAAATATAAAAGACAACTACGTGAGCATTCAAAGCTTTTACTATGATATCGTTTATTTTAGCATGTGCGCATATTGTACTCGGAACGTTCGCCTGATTCAATTTATTAATCGAGCTGGACATTTGCCCCACTGACAACGAATTTCTATTCTAACTCTAGCGAGACGTGTTTTCTTGCTTTATGCTTCAAGCAATTCTGCTTCCTATTCGCTGGGTTTTAAAGTATATATTCTAATATCAGTGACGAGACTGTGAGACTGCATTGAGTCAGAACACATACGAGATGTCAACAAGGCCGACCCGATTTCGAAAGCGTTCGTGATAATATTTTAGGTTAATTCATTTCTAGGCGGACGTTAATAGCTGTGAGTGAACTCTTACGGTCAATATAGTGATTTATCTGTTGTTGTTCAAATCCTAATCGCATTCTGTACATTTTATTCTAAATGTTAGGAAAATTTAGTTGTCGAATTTGCCTAAAGTTTCAAATTAAATGCCGTGGTGGATTGGGTTTATCTATTGGGTGAAGCGTTGAGAGTCAAACGAATAATTTTCTCTTTATTTTTTTACCGACAGCTTTCAATATGTATCCTCCATATATATAAAAATGAATTGTTGTTCGTTAGTCTCGCTAAAACTCGAGAACGGCTGAACCGATTTGACTAATTTTGGTCTTGAATTATTTGTGTAAGTCCAGAGAAGGTTTAAAAGGCAGATAAATATGAAAATGCTCGGAATTAAAAAAAAAACAAACAATTTTGTTTTTCCTTGTCCTTTTTTGTCCCCCGTCGGACGGATTTCTTTTGTTTGTTTTAAGTTTATTTTATACAAACGTTTAGGTCTTTTATTTATCGATTGAGACACTACGAAGTCTGCGGGATCAGCTAGTCTGCAATAAAATTTAATAAGCATTTTTATTGTTACAGAATGAGGTGGTAGCAAGCAACTACGAGGCCCATGTGTGATGGCGGCGGTGAATTCGGTAAGCACCATCACTTTTCAGAATGACTGGCTTTGAATGATTTTTCCTTCACGCCTCTTGACGGCACGGGACTTGACGGTCTTCGTATGTTGGGAGCTGACCGCGGGCCCAAGGTTATTTTTACAATGATCAATATAATCCAACCACAAACTTGATTTTACCACTGGTATATTCAGTAGACTGTTCTATTAGGAGCACACGCATAAAAACTAAAAATAAACGTTTTATTAGTAACACAAACAAAAACAAAATTCATATTACAGTATTTTCATTGGTCCTTTTTACACGGCCGTCTTGAAGTTTGATTAAGGTAACGTTGACAGATTCAATTACACATAAAAAAACGTGACAAAAAGAAAAAAACACCACCGAAATGTTATTTAACAAAATAAAGTCACGTGAAATGAAACTCAATAATTCCAGTCTGAACGATAATGGCGTATAATTCGACGATTTCAGAGAAGCGTTCTGATGTCTCATTAACAGCACTCAATCAAACGTGAATTTCGTGAACGTTATTATATACACTTTGCTAATTAGCGACGACTCTCCTCACTACGGCTCCTTACGTTTCTAATTTCAATATTAAGAAGTTCCGATTTGTTGATTCGCAACCTAATTTGATATTTCTAAAGGACGTAGCAGGATACTTTTAAACTTCTCCTTTGAGACTGATCGTTGTAATATTATTTGAAGATGTTTGTGTTAGGTTCGCAACGCTTTATTGGAAAACTAATTCAAATCTAACACAAGTTTTTACGGCTGATTAAAGTAAATCCTATTAAAATAAAATAAAAAATTTTTCATGATTATTTGCGTAGGTGGCCTAAAAGTGTGTTCGTGGGAGCAATGCGACTCTGCCGCGCCTGGAATCTCGTAGGAATGTACCAACTTTTTTAGAGCTTAAAGCGTGTTCAAGACTATTCGAATTTTATCCCAAAGTTAAGTTTATAACTTCAAGTAATTGGTTGTGGTGTATTTTGTGTCTGCACGGGAAGGTACAACTGTCTTGTCTATTTCTGGCGCGAAGCAATCATAAAGGGTGGGACAGCTCTCCACATTATATGGGCCTCGGGTTGCCTCGTTGGGATCCACGATTGTGAAGTCTAGGCCTTGATATTTTTATAAACAGAGGCTCATTGAGCATCTACAGAAATGACAAAAAAAATGTTTGTGAATTCCGACGCGCGACCGGAATTTACTAATAAATTGCATTCCTGATCGAATACACAATAGTTAAATGCATCAATAAGCCCACCTCTTATAAGCGCGTACTAAAAGCATTTTTATATTTTCATTCATATTCATTTACACATATTGAACTCATACAAAAATGCATTACTTACTACCTTACTTAAGGTACATATTTTACAAAAATAATATATAGGTACATACGTGCTGTATTTTGTTAATTATTATATTATTATTATATTATTATGCAATATATTAAATCCCTGCCATAATATATTATTATGTATGAAAAATTTGGGTACACTACAGAGTAGAGTAAAAAAGTCTTAAAAATACATAAAGAATAAGAGAAATAATATTTTTATATTCTTTATAATACTCTGTGTGATCTATATATTATTACGTGAAGCAAAAACTTTGTATCCCTTTTTACGAAAATTGCGCGGACAGAGGAGTATGAATTTTTCCACACTTATAGAGAATATAGAGAAGAAGTGCACAATGCTAATATTTTTTTTAAATAATGCATAAAAGATACATTAAATCAATAAAGAAAACATTACACACACTACATACCATGTATTTGACGCACACACGCATGCACACTATTTATTGTCAAACTTTTGTTCTTGACGTCTGTAGTCAAATTGAGATTAAATATTGTTTATCTTTGTTAATATTTTTTATAGAGTAGAATTGGCGAAATTTGTGATTATAGAAGTATAAAATACAATCATAATAGTGTAAAAACTTACAATTCCAATTAATTATAGTCGAATTTCGACTACTGCGGGACCTCTAGTATATATTATTATATTAAGTGGACATTTTCCGAACCTTACACTTGATGAGACGTGACAACAAAATACAACACACTTTGTTGTTTAAGTGCTAAGTAATAAAGTACATCATTCTATTTAAATGAAAAACGTGCTCTTTTTAATGCTCCATTTTACTACCAGTCAACTTTTCGTTTTGGGCCTTAAATTAAATCGATTCTAAAGGAGTAAATTCCGATAACTTTAATTTATAGTGTAAATTCTAGGTTTCATACCTCAGTGGTAAATTGACAAAAAAAAAATTCTGTCAAAAGACAGTTTGACGGCTTCGTTCCAATTTACGTAAGAAGGTTTGTTTTGCTCAATCGATACTTATAAGGATTGAAAGCTTGCCCGTCCTCAAAAATCCAATGCCGGTCCATATTTCCCATAGATAATATATATCTCCGTTCATTTTTATCGTATCAGGCGGACATAAAACAGCTTCACTACCCTTCTCTGTTTTATCTGCAATATTTTTTTCTCGGTCATAAGGCCTCGTTCAGAGCTTAACAGCCGGCCATTGAGGTACGTAACAGCGGAATGGCTCATCACTGTTCTCTCGCAGGTATAAAGCGTCCAGATTAACTTGAACCTACGCTTTAACTTTTCCTGCACTTTTTCGAGGCTGGCTTAGAGAGGCAGTGTCTAAATAAAATGGTAGGTGCATAATGGCGTTACCGTTGGACGCTTCGGCACGGACGCCTTCCAAATCACATCGCATTTGAATACGGAATGCAGTTCGGTAATAGTCGGTTAATGACGGTTATCTATGTTCATTGTGATAGTTTGTAAATCAATAGAATTCTATTTAAAAAAAACCTGACTAACTAAACTTACAAACCCCATTATTTAATCTGGTTTTTAAACTACGTTACTTACCGATACTAAAGATTTTGTACAATTAACTTTATCGAAAATTACTTAGCGTGCACTGAAGCCATTTTACTTTGTAATCAAGTTGAATGTCAGAAATTATCGCAAATTTGTGGTACGCTATTCGTTAACGCTCCAAATGAGGGACCGACGAGTTCAGTGTAGCTTTGGCGAGTGACAAAGCGTGGCTCACTTTGAAATTAGTAAATACAATATGTATAGTGATTGTTTTTTGTTTATTTATTTATTACTAGCGACCCGCCCTCGCTTCGCTTCGGAAACATTAAAACACACATGAAACCAAAAATATAAAAAAAAAAAAAATTAAAAAAGTAGCCTATGTTCATCAGGGACAATGTCGGCTTCTAATGGAAAAAGAATTTTTCAAATCGGTCTAGTAGTTTCGGAGCCTATTCGAAACAAATAAACAAACAAATCTTTCCTCTTTATAATATTAGTATAGATTTAAATTTATTATCACTAAGCCTAGACACTCTAACTGAATTCATTTTAAGGCTTAGTATGGTAGTTAGTAGAAGTGGTCGTGACTTTTTTTTATTGCTTAGATGGGTGAACGAGCTCACAGCCCACCTGGTGTTAAGTTGTTACTGGAGCCCATAGACATCTACAACGTAAATGCGCCACCCACCTTGAGATATAAGTTTTAAAATCTCAGTATAGTTACAACGGCTGTCCTGCCCTTCAAACCGAAACGCATTACTGCTTTACGGCAGAAATAGGCAGGGCGGTGGTACCTAACCGCGCGGACTCACAAGAGGTCTATATACACTATACCTTAGAACTTATATCTCAAGGTGGGTGGCGCATTTAATTTGTAGATGTCTATGGGCTCCAGTAACCACTTAATACCAGGTGGGCTGTGAGCTCGTCCAACCATCTAAGCAATAAAAAAAAAGTTAAAGTTGACAGCGATCATGTTCCCGTATTTGCTCATGATTCTACATCAAATTACAGAGAAGCCACACATACTACTACAACGCAGATTCCTCTGACCACAAAGCTGTACATAAATTAACGTAATTCAGCAGTCCAAACGGCTAATCTATGTGAATAAGACCGTTTAGTAGCGAATGTGTGCCCGAAATCGCCCCGGGCCCGTTTCTACAAAGTGAATTATATCATGAGTAAAATATGCCTATTAGCAAAACCAGCGACACTGCACACTCTATGTATGGGTTTCTGTGTTTTAAAATTTGTTTTGAAATATCGTGTACAAGTATTCCAACAAAATGTCTACCATACTATGGTAATACAATAAATCTTCGGAGAAAAATCTATAAATACCTTTTGTCTTTCTTTAGAAGAACTGTTTAAGTTAAGGGGAGATGAGTTCAAGAATCAAGAAATATAGAAGTTTCGGTCTCCTCCAGATACGTTATTATAACCCACTAGTGACATTAGAACTGCTTTATGATTTTTTATTATAATTGCTATTTTAAATATCTTATAATTGCAAGGTGTCTTTTGATGCCTGCGTGGCTTGATATTGCCGTCCACCATAATTTGTAAATTTTTGAACCAACTATGTTTCAATTGATATTCGAGGATCGTCGCAATGTTTTGTTACTGAAATAGTGATTTAATTACTTATGAAATATCAATTAGAAAAAATATACTGAATATAAATAACTTTACAAATATAAAGAGATCCTTCAACATACAAACTAAATTATTACACAAAACACAGTACGTCTCTTCATTCGTACTACAATGTTAATTTTACTTCATCATAATTTCCCGAAGTCTGCCAACTAATAACATAATAATGTTATGAGCAAACTTTGTACAATAGTTCGCATTAGACATCTGATCGTTATCTAAACTCAAGGCATCTATATACGATGTAGTTAAACAATACTTAATTGGTACTCACATGCTATATTAATTAGGATGAATGGTTACAATAATAGTGCTGTATTTGCAATGAATATGATAATCTCCTAGATACTACTAATTGGGTAGTACACTAATTGGATAGTTTTAAATAGTTCTTTGTAGATACGCCAAAAACAAAATAGTCATTTGTAGATACGCCAAAAACAAAATAGATCTTTTAAGATACTCGAAAAACCATTTTTGGTCGAGCGCCCCAGCTATGTCCTGGCCTTCATATCGAGTCCTCTGCAACTGTTGCTGTCCAACGCTGTCTGGATCTAGAATAGGAGTTGGAATTCGCGAAACAGCAAGAGACAAAAAAAGCTTTACAAGGTCACACAATTCTCAGAATTGCATTACATTTTCGGAACATTTTCTTGTCCTTGTTTAAATAAGTTTCTAAATTCCTAATTTTTAAACAGTTTATCTATATATTAATACGTGAAGCAAAAACTTTGTATCCCTTTTTACGAAAATTGCGCGGACGGAGGAGTATGAAATTTTCCACACTTATAGGGAATATAGAGAAGAAGTGCACAATGCTAATATTTTTTTAAAATAATGCATAAAAGATACATTAAATCAATAAAGAAAACATTACACACACTACATACCATGTATTTGACGCACACACGCATGCATACTATTTATTGTCAAACTTTTGTTCTTGACGTTTGTGGTCAAATTAAGAATAGATTAAATATTGTTTGTCTTTTTTTTTTTTTTTATAGTGTAGCCCGAAATTCGTGGTTATAGAAGTATAAAATACAATCATAATAGTGTACAAACTCATTATACAATTCCAATTAATTATAGTCGAATTTCGAATACTGCGGGACCTCTAGTTAGTTTAAACAGCTTAAAATAAAATTTCCGTTTTGTTCTCAATCAAATTTGTTTCGCAAAAATATATTTTATTTTTAAATTAAGTTTGGTTCTGTTGCATTGAGCGTATTTATTGTAAAACGTTGGTTTATATTCCTATAGTTGATTTAATGTCTACGTAGAATATTTCGTGTTTTCTGCTATGACACGTCTTCCAGAGATGAATTAGAGAAGCTCATAATTACGGGTCGCATGATGAGCAAACGCGCCGTGGGTAGAACACCAGCCAGATGGTCAGATCTGGCAAGACAAGCACTCTTTTTTTTTTTTTTTTTTTTTTTTTTTTTTTCCTACCTAAGCTGAGAGCCTTGAAAGGCTATGTCAGCGTAACCCTAACTTTTGTAGGTGAGCTCACGGGGCTCAAACCTGATGACGTTGCTAACACGAACCCTAGCAAGAGTCGTGCTTCGCAGAATCTACCACCGGATCGGAAACGCGACCCACTGAGAAGATCCGGCGAGAAACTCAGTGGGCTGTGTCTGAGAGTTAATTTACTCGTCGAGCCCTTCGTCGCAAGCGACGGGTTCGACGAGAACGGTGACCGGTGCTTGAAGTACCTAAAAGCACCGTTAGTGGATCGGGAGGATCCGAGATAACGTGTTTTGGGCGACGTCGACTGCTTTCCATTCTGTCCGCAGGATCGGGAATGTAGTTACCGGCGGCCACGATGAGAGGGTTCTCGTGTCGTGCCGCTTTATCGAAGTGGCGCAAGCACTCGGTGGTAGTCTGTACCATGCGGTCCATGCCAGCCATGATCGAGCACATTGGAAGTACGTCGCATGTGGTCGCGATCCTCAGTAGTGAGGGAGCGATATAGAAGAAGAAGCTATGACAGAAAAATAGCGCGTGATGTAATTAAAATTCACTTGACGCGCGTAAAACATTTTCTAACGATAGGCGAGGATATCCACCGTCTGCTAAATATTAACTTAGTGAACGATAGTAAATTATGGTTAGTTTGGCAAATGAAAAATTTCGTATGTTCATACTAAAATACCCATTTATTCCACTTCAAGACCGGCTCTGTTCTATCCTATTCTATTTTTTATCCTGTTCTATTTTTTATTCTTATTAAACCCGTTAGTTAGAGACGTTTAAGTTTGAATTAACTGTGATGATTTAGTTGATAACAATCACCACGTTAATGAGCATATAAATTTTGATAATAAGAATCAGACTTCAACGACCTGTGGTTTTTAGTTCAGAAGTTAAATAAATAGACATAAAACTAAAACGTAACCCAATAAACGGGATATTCTTATTTTCACGAGAACAGAGGCAATTTCGCTTTAATACGACTATTAAAATAACTTCGTCGTCATCTAATAAAGTGTTTAGTGTTATTTTGTGTCGTGCCGTTCCAGAAATAATCCGAAAAAAAAACGTTGTCTCCAGTGACTTTTCTTGGTATTACTCAAGTGAGGCAGTAAAAGTGAATGGAAAATAAATATACGAACGTTTATTGTGAAATATGTTTTACGTTTCCCATTTTGCGCATTACAATTTGTGTTTGTCGTTTTTGTGGCTTTTATTTCTTTGTGAATGTTCACGACGTTCAGGGCGAGAGAGAGGACGGGGGAACGCAGCGGGAGGAGGATGCGCCCGCGGCCTAATGCCGGCCAATGACATGCGCGCAAATATTCGTACATTGTACGAATGTTTGCGCGCATGTGAAGGGCCGTCAAACATTCATTCGCAAACCAAGCGGCTGTGCAAATGGGTTCGCATACTCAATTTGCGAACCCGTTTGCGCTTCCTCCTACACTTGTTTACGAATGTCTCACGAATGTCTCCTCCTTTTTAATTCGTCAATAGAACATTGAAGAGAAAAAGAGTTTTAATTCTCTCCCAGACATCATTAACAGCCATGCTGTTTTTATGGGATTTCTTTTGATGAAGATACGCTACACAGTAGACGTCAAGAACTATGAAAATGGCGTATAGTATACGTCCGTTACCTTCGCAATCGTCGGCGCAACTGGGCAAGCGAATGTGTGGGAGACTACGCGAAGGTTCGAGGTTCGTGCGCTTTGATGTCTGTTAAAAAACCGACACAGCTTGGGAAACCACGAATGCAGCGAAAACTTTGCATAATCATTCGCAAATGTCGTCCTACACTTGTGGGTTTGCGTATTCGTGCGCATGTGAGTGACCGGTGTAAGATTCGTGTTCGTCGACCAGCAGCGTGACACGCGTCAACATATTTTGTTAAATAATAAGTAACTAAATAAAACTATTAAAATTCTGTCATGGGTGGTTCTTCTTCACCATCGTCATGAACAGTGAATGATAGTTAATGTCACGTGTAAGCATGAAATGTCTGTACGTTACATATTTCGCTTGTGATGAATAGTACATTGAAATAATAGGTAAGCGAAAGTGATACTTTTATTTTACAAATGGACTTTACTGGTGGTAGGACCTCTTGAGAGTCCACGCGGGTAGGTACCACCACCCTACTTATTTCTGCCGTGAAGCAGTAATGCGTTTCGGTTTGAAGGGTAGGGCAGCCGTTGTAACTATACTTGAGACCTTCGAACTTATATCTCGAGGTGGGTGGCGCATTTACGTTGTAGATGTCTATGGGCTCCAGTAACCACTTAACATCAGGTGGGCTGTGAGATCGTCCACCCATCTAAGCAATAAAAAAAAATAAAAAAACTGGCACCTTGGTCGCAAGTACAAACAGTGTTTTAGTTATAATGTAATGTTAGTTATAAACTCTTAGTGATGGGATTTTTAACTCGCTACATCATAGGTAATCTACCAATATCATTACCTTTTTAATTCACATCACACATACTTTAATTATTTTGTTCAGACCAAAAAAACAAGAAAAACATCTCTGTCTTTTTGGAATACAACTCCTTCAACAAAATGCACAGTTAATACTTGGCCAATTGAGAGAACAATAAATGGAAGTTTTTATTAAGCGAAAACATTGTGCAAATTTTTCAAAAATTCCAAACTGGGCAAAGTAAACCGTAGAGAAATAAATGGGCAGCTTCTAATATTCTAGTGCGATGGCAGTGAAGCCTTTGTAACGGGGTAATAAAGGGCATTCTAGGGCTGAAGTGGACGCCGCCGGAAATTTAATCTGACTGAGGGCTCTTTGTTACAAGGAATTTTGTCCTTAGATAAACGTCAGTAAGTACGGCCAAAAATAAATGAATATTTCAATTTAATTAAAAATAAGAGATGTCTATTGTTATTGTTTTCGTTCGATTGTCAGTTTAATGGATTTCCTATTGATTCAGTAATCAAAAGCGTGTTTCTTTTTAATGCAGACACGACGCGATTTGCTTCACGGAAAAAACGGTACCTTATTAGCGAACAGTTCTAAGTAGAATATTTCGTAATCTATATTATCTCATCACACAGATACGGTGCGGTTCATGAGCGATGATGACCATTTACCAGCAAGCGGGTCAATCAATATGCTCGCATATCAATATGATCAATATGAAATGATATCCTCAAATGGTTATCTGAAAAAGATGGCTCTTATACTGAATGTTTTTCATTTGTTTCCTTTACAATAATGGATAGATACTAATTAAACAAATAATTCATATTTTATTAGGAAATTTTATTGAATTTTAAATATGTTTTAATTTAATTATTTCCAATTGAAATAGGTATATATTGCGTACAGTGGGGTTGCAAGTGTTGAAATTTATTTATGCTATATAGATTTTTAATAATTAAATTACGAAACACTTTTACTATTGTAATTCCAATTATTTCAAAATCGAATAGAGTTTCAAAATTGTAATTAACGTATTGTCGCCAAAATAAATCGCGCTATAGGGTTAAAATAATTAACATTAATATGAAAATAATATAATTTATTGCATCATTTGAAACTGTTAAAAAATTGAGATACGCAATGTAAGGAAAAGCTCTTCATGAAACATAGCTCCAAAACGTAGCCATTTAGCAATTGTAATTAACGTATTGTCGCCAAAACAAATCGCGCTATAGGGTTAAAATAATTAACATTAATATGAAAAAAATATAATTTATTGCATCATATGAAACTGTTAAAAAATTGAGATATGCAATGTAAGGGGAAGCTCTTCATAGAACATAGCTCTAAAACGTAGCCATTTAGCGTTGTAACGGACTCCCAAGAGTCAGAACTCCGATCAAATTGCCTCACACACGTAGCGGGGTTCCGCCGGAATCAGCACTTAAGACCCCTTTATGTTGCGAGCCGAAACGTTTAGTGCAAAGATAAAATGTACTGCTTTTATCGCGGCGCCGCGAAATAAGAAAACAGTGAGGTACTCCAAACGAGCAGATGCGTTACGTTTGGCTCTAGTAAAGAAGCAACGAGGAGCAATAGGACTTTTTTTCAATCTCAGTTCATTTTCTGTATAATTTTATGGCTTTGAATGATGTTCTAATACATGAGCTGTTTCTATAGATACATTCTTTCAAGATACATTCTTTCTTCTACAAGATAGAAGATCTTGTTGACGTTTAGAGGAACACACTTTTACAGAAAATTTCGTCACTTAATTGCTTTAAGGTAATTAATTAGATCGTGTCTATTTAGGAACTCGAAAGATGGAAATTTTCAGATTAAGGTCTTCCGCACTTTAAGAGCCTTAATTATAATATCATTCATAATTAGAAAGCAGCAGTTGGCTGTTCAGATAAATTTAAATAATTGCCTGTACTGACCAACATAGCGATAATGAAAGAACGTAATATTCATCGAATTTTGAATATACATAGCGTAGAATTATCTTTCTCTTTGTTCTGTATGTATTAAAGAGCCGGCAAGCCCTGGGGAATACAACACACCATCTTCAAACCGTTATGAAGCTACAAAAGGTTTTGTGAACATTTTCTATTCCTATAGGGGTATCTTTGCTCTTGTTTTTATATCTTAATGTTTACACAGTAATCGAGATATTTCTTTGTTGTTTAAATTTTATGAGGGTTCTGATGACGTCCTCTTGGCCAATGTGTATTCTTCAGTAAAGAGGTATCACTTTCTAGCCTAACCACAAGCAGTCCCATATTAGTTTTTTTCAAAATAGTCTTTTTTTTTATTGCTTAGATGGGTGGACGAACTCTCAGCCCACCTGGTGTTAAGTGGTTACTAGAGCCCATAGACATCTACGACGTAAATGCGCCACCCACCTTGAGATATAAGTTCTAAGGTCTCAAGTATAGTTAAAACGGCTGCCCCACCCTTCAAACCGAAACGCATTACTGCTTCACGGCAGAAATAGGCAGGGCGTTGGCAGTAACCGCGCGGACTCACAAGAGATCCTACCACCAGTAATTACGCAAATTATAAATTTTGCGGATTTAATTTTTATTACACGATGTTAATTCCTTCACCGTGGAAATCAATCGTGAACATTTGTCGAGTACGTATTTCATTAGAAAAATTGGTACCTGCCTGCGGGATTCGAACACCGGTGCATCGCTCGACACGAATGCACCGGACGTCTTATCCCTTAGGCCACGACGACTTCAAAAGCCTCAAGTAAGTAATACGTAAGTATAGGTAGCCTCATGACAGTTATATTTATATCAGCCACATTAAATTTCCTCTATACGTGCCAATGTTAATTTGCTTGTGCTCCTTAAAATTGTGGACCCGTCGGACGAAATGGCCTCCGCTGCTATATGAGTCCCGCACTACGCTTACATGAATTTAAAATAAGCTTGAAGACTATTTCAAGTGTCCCTTAATCCTGTGAGTGGTCTTAGGACCCTTTTCACCCTTTTAACGATGTCACCTGACACCGTTTATTATGCAAATATCACTTTTGTTTCTTATTAAAATCGTAATCCAATTTCTAACATAAGACGGCAGTGACGATCTTGTTAGGATAAGTAATATCTATGAACACACAAACGGGATTTACTTTTGTTTTTAATTTATTTGTTAGAAACACGAGTATGATTCGTCAGATTTAAATAAGCCATTTTTAAAACAGTCACCAAGCAGAGGTTTTCATATAATTTCGGTCGCGACTTCGAATTAAACGTCTACTTAATTTTTAACCTAGTATTATTTTTAACAGAAATCGACTAAAATTACTTCAGTGGGCCGCGTAGGGCACCGGTGATCTACATAGCAGTCAACGTGTTATGTGACTGAAGTATATTCGGATTATAATGATTACAATTAAAACGCAATGTGCTAAGTTGAAAGTTGAGTGGCGACCGTGTACTGGAAGACGTAGCGTGGGTAGGCCTCCCACAAGATTGCCCGACGATCTATCCAGGTTCGTGGGGATCCGCTGGACGCAGACAGGGCAGGACCGGCTTTTGTGGCGAGGCTTGGGGGAGGCCTATATCCAGCAGTGGACGTCTGTGGGCTGATAAGGAGTGCTATCGACAGCCAGACAATCCCGAGACTGACTGTAGCATCCCTGTAAAATTATATATACAATACAATATTATCACCCGATGAAGCCGCAAGGAATCACTTCGCCCTGTGCCGTGGTCGTGTATTTGCCTAACTTAAATTGAAACCGTCTCAATCTATGCTAACTTGTTTTGATTCGATATAAATCTTCCGAGAAATCCTAGCATTTCCATTGCATATCTGCAACCGTCGTAACTTTGCTATGCTATTATTAAAAACATTAATGCGACTCATGTAGTAAAAAAATTTGCAAACATCACGAAGGCACATCAACTTATAATTTTTTAGGACCTATGTTTGAGTTAAAACTTGACTGTATTTTTCCTCTCTCTTTAATATTAAAAAAATGCAATTTTATTTAAAGATCATAGCTGTGATTATACCCGCACCGGCTCCGCTCGTGTTTTTAACAAAAATTTCAACGATATTTGACGTTGTTTTATTTTTGTAAATAAAAGACATTTATTTCGGCATAATTATAATAGTTAGACATATAATAAATAAATAATAATGTGTATGTGTAATGTGTATGTGTAAATAATAATGTGTTCTACAAAGTCGTAGTATTTATTCTATCATTAACAGTTTTCGCAGGACACGCGATGTAAAGAATTTTTTAGATAATTTTTTACACCTTGGGTTACATTATTGGAGTTTTAGTAAGGATCCCAATTTTTTTTAAAAAAGATTATAGCCTATGTCACTTGGGAATAGTGTAGCTTCCAAACAGTGAAATAATTTTTCAAATCAGTTCAGTAGTTTTGGAGCCTATTCAGTACAAGCAAACAAACAAATCTTTCCACTTTATAATATTATAAGTATAGAAATATCGGTATCGTTCAATATTATTAGTAAAATACCACTATTGTCTAGTAAAATACCACTCTGTAGTCTGAATACAGCCCTTGTGCGATCACACAAAACGCTTTCAATATGCGATTCAAATTCGCCTAGAAACTATAGCGCAGCGCTTTACAGCAAATTGGAGCTGTTAGATGACACTGAATCGGGACCAGGTTACCGTATGACGCGTCGCAACGGGACCCGTACGGTCACGTCGAGACAGTGGACAGGTTGGATCAGAGCCAGCGATGTGTCCCGCCATTCCGCATGCCGGATAACAGGATATCCAGCTTATGGCCGGATTATTCCGACATCTGCCTGGCATTTTCTATTGTCAGCTGAATTCCCGAACGATATTCACGATACTGAATGAACTTTAAAAAAAACGTAAAGGGAATGTAATTTTTGTAAATAAAGTATCAAATCGATCACATTTTTACTTGCACCGCAATAATTGGTATCATTGACTGTGATAGAACAATTAAGCGCGACGTGTTTTAATGTTTAATTATTAAAAATGATTTTCATAGTGGAAAAGACTAATATTTATTTAAAGTTATTTTTCAAGCCGGGTGTTGAGCCTTCTAAGAGGTTTCCTGAGCGTTTTCACATATACTTGGGACCCAGTGGCCGAAGGAGATAAAGACAAGGGCCAAAGATTTTAGAGGCTCCCATTAAATGTCCCCCTTACACTATAGCTCGACGCCCGATCCCCGCTCGAGACAGAACCCAGGCAAGGTAAGGGCGTTTCCAGAACCAACACTCCATTGAGGTACCCTAAAATGAATTCAATACAAACACCATTTGTTCCGGCATACCATGCCACGATTCTGCAGGATAGCCGTCGGAGCGCCTTGGTTCCTTAGGAACGTGGATCTCCACGATGACCTGGAGCTCGACTCATTTAGTAAGTATCTACAGTCGGCATCGCTGCGCCATTTTGAGAAGGCGGCACGACATGAGAACCCTCTCATCGTAGCCGCTGGAAATTACATACCCGACCCAGTAGACCGAATGGTAAACCGTCGACGTCGCCCAAAGCACGTCATTACGGATCCTCCTGATCCATTAACGGTGCTTTTAGGCACCACAAGCACCGATCACCGTCCTCGTCGAACCCGTCGCTTGCGACGAAGGGCTCGACGAGCGAACTAACCCATAGACACAGCCCACTGAGTTTCTCGCCGGATCTTCTCAGTGGGTCGCGTTTCCGATCCGGTGGTAGATTCTGCGAAGCACTGCTCTTGCTAGGGTCAGTGTTAGCAACTCCGGTTTGAGCCCCGTGAGCTCACCTACATACGTTAGGGTGAAGCTGAAATAGCCTCTCAAGGCTATCAGCATAGGTAGGAAAAAAAAAAAAAAACCGGCATACCACATGTACCTATGCGTTAACGTCAAAGATCCCAAAATTCGACATTTCGGCAAAGGTTAAGGGCGATAAAACAAGCGTTATAAAAACGTTGTTGTTTAAAGTAAGGTTTGACATTCAAGTTCACCAAAATGTCCTCTAGCCGCATTTTTAATGAATTAAATTAGTAAAAGATATCATTCAAACAAACTTTTGCAAAGTAGAAAGATTATAACGCTTTATTTACCAAAAAAAACAGACCTTCCTGAAGCACTTAATACATATAAATAGAGGTAACCCACCTATATATCCTGTAACACGATATTTTACTACACGGTTTCAGTTTAATACGAAAACAAAAATTCCTCAAAATCCTTTTACTACTTCTACAACACGATAACGATAATTTGTTTTAAATTATTTAGGAAATTACATTATGCACTATGACTACAATATATGGGTATAACTGAAATTTCACTGCTTATTTTTCATTAATTTTACTATTTTTACCATCGCACCGCCCGCCACCGGAGTAGAGTTCATCCATACTACTTGGAGACCCTACGTTCATCCACAGTGCGCTTCTAGATATATTTTTTGCCACGTACTATTCGGCTTTGGAATGAGCTCCCCTCCACGGTATTTCCCGAGCGCTATGACATATCCTTCTTCAAACGAGGCTTGTGAAGAGTACTTAATGGTAGACATTGTTGAAGTCCATGGGCGACGATAACCACTCACCATTAGGTGGGCCATATGGTCGTCTGCCTACACGGGAAAAAAAGTATAATAAAAATATATACATACAAGCATAGTTGATATGTTTTATCCAAAAAAAAATCGGTTGTCTGTAAAGTCGGTTTACTGACTATAGTTGAACGTGACAGCGTCATAAGAAAATACTGTTGGAATGGTTTCATTTTTCAATTATCGTTACTATAAACAATTGACACCACATTCACTTTTCACTGAACTTCATACTTGACGAAAACATGTAAATGTATTATTGTATAGCAGCTGTCCACGCGGATGCATCGCTCACTCAAGTAGGAGACAGATGTCGAACGCTGCCGAACGCGGAGGCCGATTCTGCCTCATTGTCGTTCGTTGCGCGCTCTCGCTTGCACTTCAAGCCTTAAATGGAACGCCTCAGAGCGAGGTAACGCCGCATGAGTCATGTTTTTTCGTGCGTGTAGCCGGCTCCATCGAATTATAAGACGTTGTCACGTCAAAAATACTCTCCTGTATAATACACACAACACGGGACTTTGTTGGAACGTATCGTGCTAAAGGAGGGTTAACAGTACAAATTAAACCTTATATGATGGTACCATTGTTTAAAAACGCAGCACTCTATCGAAAAGTTTTAAATTCAAACTGAAATAACAAAAAGATTAACAACGTTGGAATAGCAGCCAACAACAAAACTAACTTTCAATGTTTACGTAAGACGTTTTAAAAAAAAGAAAACAAAGATTGTCTTACACACACACATACACACATATAATTCGTAAAACGCTGGCGTAAAAAGATGTCGAGCCATTCGAGTAATGACGGCGGGCTTGGATTCTGTCATTAGGACTTGGAATTCCACCTTTTATCGAGCAAACGACGCGGCACGCTCTAATGAATGTCACTCAAGCTCAGAATTTACGAGATGTACCTGTCCAATTACGGGGCAGTACTTTGTGTCTGATTGTACTTTGAGAATGTTTTCAATTTTACAAAAAAATATAAAATTATATTTATAGCTAGCCGACTCGGCAGACTTCGTAGTGCCTCAATCGATAAATAAAAGACCTAAACTAAGGAATCCATCCGACAGGGGACACATCCAAGAAAAACCTTTATTTTTATTTTTATATAATTCCGAGCATTTTCATATTTATTCATCCTTTAAACCTTATCTGGACCTCCACGAATAATTTAAGACCAAAATTAGCCAAATCGGTCCAGCCGTTCTCGAATTTTAGCGAGACTAACGAACAGCAATTCATTTATATATATATAGATAAAATTTATATACTTTTTGCGCCCGATTGTACTCACCGATTGCTTTCGGTTGTACAAATTTTAAATAGCGAAAAGCGTTCACCGAATTAACTTTTATCTCACTGATTTAATTACACTAATTGCTTTTTTAATTGTTTATAATTAACGCACGCAGTCGTATTGAACGTTACGATAGTATTGTCAGTAACACGAGTGTGTTGATCTAGTTAGTGTTCATAAGTAAAAAATAACAATAAAAACCTTTCGAACATACTACGCAACTGTGAATGCTACTAATCTTTTCATCCATAAAATGAATTCAGATTTTTTTTTATTGCCCTTGTAGGCAGACGAGCGCACGGCCCACCTGATGGTGAGTGGTTACCGTCGCCCATGGACTTCAGCAATGCCAGGGGCAGAGCCAAGCCGCTGCCTACCGCTTAATACTCTCCACAAGCCTCGTTTGAAGAAGGAAATGTCATAGCGCTCGGAAAACACCGTGGAGGGGAGCTCATTCCAAAGCCAAAGAATATCGTTGGTCACAAACTCTGTAGCACAATACAGTATGAAAATAGTATTTTATATGTTAACCCACCCACGTTTCGTCATTAATACACACATTTGTTAAAAAGTACTCACACGCCCCATATCGTAAACTAGGAATACTATTCCAGGAACCTAACGACTGTATGTAGTTTCCAACTCAAACAGATCGAAAAAGAACAAACAAAAAGGCAGCAAACATTCATTTTACATACTAGACTGTAAGAGAATTCAGATTTATCTATCATCGAGCATACAATTGTGTAATTAATGAACTATTGTTTGACTTCAATCGTTTTACAACTGTAATTTTGGCAGAGTTTCAGAGATGTTTCAGTCATTTGAATTATATTATTATTGATATCGTGTCTCTAATTTCACATGTGACACATTAAATTTCTTTCGTTTGAAAGACGAATCTTTTATTTGCATTTAAAGTTAAATGAAACTATTGTATATTACGAGAATACTACGGATATATATACGAGTACGGGAAATTAAAGGAATAATCAGTTAAACCCAAATGCGTCTGTCAAATAAAACTGGCGGCCATCTTTTTATGTAGACTACGAACAAAGACAAAAACATAGATCATAAATATATTATCAAAACTTTGTGTTCCTTTGTCAAACGTAGCTAAAGCCAAATTAAGATTTGATTTACAAAACAGACTACGTTATGTTCTTACAAAATGAACTGTTGAGCTTGTTGAGGCCATTTTGTAAACGTTTTTCAAAAATCTTATCCACATTTTTGATTACAATACACAATCTGTGTGTAAATTTATTAGAAATAAAACAAATGCTACGCCGGCTTGCTTCGTCAGTGTATGAATAAACAATTTCAACCATTATTCGAAATATTTAAATAGAGTCATGAAATTTATACTAGAAAAGAACTGAAGGTTTTATGAAATACTTTTTAGACAGAAAAAGCAAATAAAGTTAACATTGATAACTCCGATAACAGTTTATTTTTTTCCATCTCTTTTTTTTATGAACGCGTTCCCGTTTAAAGAGTGGGATAGCCTTAATATAATAAATACACTTAAGACTTCGACCTCAAGTCCTATTAATCACCACTCTTCCGAGTAGGTGACAGAATTAATGTTGTGATTGATGTCCATGGACTCTAGTAACCATATAATACTAGCTGGTCCGTGAGAACATTCGTCGTCAAGCTAGAGGAAAAAAAAGACTAATTCGCTGTAAATAATTAAATCTCTCTCTCTCTCTCTCTCAATCGGGAAGAAATCACACACGCTCATCTGACTCCAAATTCCTTCTACTATGGGATTCGGACACTATTTATGAACGTTGAAACATAAACATACACGGATATTAGATATCAAAACATAGAGCAGGAAAGGTCCCAACCCACCACCCTCGCCCCAGCTATCTAGAACGCTAACTAGCACCAAGTCACTCACATCATGATTAATAATAAATAATAAAACCGAATAATGTTTACCACAAAGCAAATAATAAGGAATGTCACGTATTTAATACGTGTGTGTTTTACCGTTACATTAGTTTCAGAAAGTCATATTGGGTCGTGAAACCCACGCTCCAATTCGTTCGCCGGGCTCGTTCGTCGTTGGGTTACCAGACGTTTAAATCAAAACTACTGAAATATTTTCCATTCGATATTTTTTTTGTTTGTTTTTGAAGTAAAATTAAACAAATAAAAGACTTGTGGATTTTTTTATTCTCCGATAGATTTTCGAACGTGTTTATAGCAAGCACATCAGGTGCAAAGCGATGAGATTAAAGTCTCATTTGCATTAAAGTAACAAAGTAACAGCTGTTCTACCCATCAAGCACAAAACGTGACTTATTCCGACCTGAAATAGGCAAGACATAGTACAGATTCGTGCCAGTTCGTGTAACTATGCGAGTCTATAGTTAATTTTCAAAATTTTTATGCCATTTTTCAACGTCAATCTGGAAAAATACTTACACATGGATCGAACCACAGCATAGTTCTACCACTACAAGTACATAGCTGTGGAATAAGTCTTCATATTCTTGCCCCTAACTAACATTATGCGAAGCAGTGGAGCGTGTCCTCTTTAGACCCATCATACATCATCTCTGTAACCACAGCCTACTCTTGGATATTCTCTTTCACACAGTCCCTTAAAGGGTTTTAGGACCTCCGTATTGCCATTACCGCTTAATTTCATACCCACCCAATCATTCATATTGGCAATCACCCTCTCTTTGCATGACATACTTATATCAGGATAACCTTTGGCTCTTCATTTTCTCTGTGAGTGGTGCTACTTTCAAACCTCCCCTTAAATAGTTATTTGTAACTAATAGTATAAGTGCATCGGAAAATTAATTGAAATTTAATAAACAAATATTAAATCGCTCGTGGAGTCTCAAAGCATGGTCACCCCAGTCGAGTCCGTTGTTTCGCCCAGGGCCAAAATCGAACACGCAATCCAAAGATTACGTTACAAGCACAAAATGAACTGATATACGAAATAAATTTAGCTTTCATAGAATACTGACGTCAGAAATTGTTTACTACATTCACTGGGTGTTGCTGTAGTTACGTAATTCAATGGGCAGTGGGTGGAAAACGCAGAACTACTCTTTTTTTTTGACCAGTTAGTTATTTAATTCTACTGTCTTTTAGAAATATAATAATGATAATAATAATTATTATTTAACTATTATTATCATTATATATTGTATTAATAATCATTAACACTTAAGATCTATAAAAAACATATTATCAAAGACCCTACAGTAACAGATGATAGATGTAGAAAATGTCACAGCCAACTAGAAACTATACAACATGTCACTGGAGCATGCCCTAATCTTGCACAAACATACTACACACATCGACACAATCAAATAGCAAATATCATACATCAAACACTAGCTCTCAAACACGAACTCATCGCGGACACACATATACCATACTAACAATACACCCCTAAAAGAGTAAGATCCCAGGGCCCCCAGACGTCACGTATTTTCTGACGAACGAAATGTGGCCGATTGCGTAGTGTTAGTATGTACTAAGAACGCATGCCTACCTGTTACCTTGCTTAGACGGCAAATTTTCAGGTATCAGGTACTCAAAGTACATAAAATCATTACCTACTTCACGTAAATTCTGAAAGCTGATTTTTTTTTAAATATATATGTCCACCAGACAACTGTTTTAAAACCTCTTACAAAAAGACAGACTGATCCAAAGGGCCAATCATCCTCTAAATTCAATTTAATACCTCTGTGGGTAAGAGCGTGAGGGCATTATCCACGCGCATAAGACTGAGTGAAACATGTATTAGGATATATTGACTTCTCTGTCTCTCTATCTCTCTCTTACAGTTGACTCATATCAATTAATTATTAATATTAAAAGAAAATCAGTTGTGTATGTTGTGTATGGTTCTATCGGTTAGTAACATGCATACACAACAGCCGGCCCGATGTTACTGTACGAGAGAAAATAAATAAAATCGCTCACCTGGTCGATATAGCTGTCCCTAACACTCACGACTTACAAAAAACAATTGCAGAAAAGATACACAAAAATGCAGACCTTAAGGATGAAGTTTTAATAATCTGGAAACAACAAAAAGTATATATTGTCCCTTTAGTATTGTCCACAACTAGTGTTATTCAAAAACATATACACCATTGCTTGAAACTCCTTGACCTGAAACCGAACACTTACATGCTTCTTCAAAAAATTGCTATATTAAACACGTGCAGAATCGTAAGAAAGTTTCTGCAAATAGATGATCAGTCACATAATGCAATATAGCAGAACACACCTAATTAGTCAAGCCCAAAAAACCGTAGCATTTACTTGACAGAGTCCGTAAATGCCAATAAAATACTACCAGCGCAAGCTGATAAAGTAAAAATATAAAAATCATAATCATAATAATAATAACAGGAAACAAATCACGCACAATCATCCCGCCCCAATTTAGGATTCCCTGTGTTATGGATACCAGACTGATAAATATTCATGTTTGCCCGATGTGGTAATCAAACCCGCGACCCTCCGCGCAACAGTCAGATCCGCTAACTACTGCACCACCGAGTCAATCAGATTGTGAATCGGAACATTTAAAACACTTTTGATAACACGCAATTTTATAATTCGTTACACGAAATTAAATAAACGGTAATTCATTTATTTTGATTAAACCTCTTTGTTTCAGTTAAGGAAAGTTATTAACGTAACATTATGAATGCTTTTAATTAATTTTCAATCTTTCATTCAATTTTGCAGATCTCACAAGACTCGCAAGTCAAGTTAGACTCTTTGTCCATCGTTTCGATGAAGAATTTTACCAGACCTTTCGAGAAAGGCACATGAGATATAGGTACTAAGAGAGCAAAACGTCAGTGTAATTAAATTTGGGAACAGGTGGAAGCAACACGGAATGAATCAAAATAATAATAATAATAATAATAATAATAATAATAATTAATCTGAAGTAATTTGACAGGGCCGCGACTTCGGTTCGACTTTCATATTTAATTAAATCATTTCGTACACATTTTGGCGCCGACGAAAATAGAATGAACATTTTATTGCTTCACGACTCCTCCGTGGAAACGTAAAGAAATGCTGCCTATTTCTGTCACGCTGCCTATTTCTACCGTGAAGCAGTAATGCGTTTCGGTTTGAAGGTTGGGGTAGCCGTTGTAACTATACTTGAGACCTTCGAACTTATATCTCAAGGTGGGTGGCGCATTTACGTTGTAGATGTCTATGGGCTCCAGTAACCACTCAACACTAGGTGGGATGTGAGCTCGTCTTCCCATCTAAGCAATAAAAAATAAGGTTCATGGTTCACCTAATTTCCGCGCGGCGCGCTATCAGCACTCTAGCGCGCTGCCAAGGAGATACGAAAGAGCGACCGGTTGGCGGTGTATCGCGTCCCGACCCGGCAGGCTGGTTCTGGTCCAGCAGGGTATTTCGGGACACCAGCGAGACGGCCGACGTTTCAGAGCCTTCGATTCGCCTCGAAGGCTCCGTCGACTAGGCGTCCTTGAGGTGAGCCGCGCTGTCTGGTTGTAGAGTTGACTGCGGTAACCCCCCTACTTCATCCGGGACTGACTGATCTCGTAAGAGGTTCGGCCCTCGGCCAGAAAAAAAAAAATGGTTCACCTAATTTTAAATAGCCACTGGAACTCACAGATAGAACATTGAAGTTGGTTTTCGGCTAAAGGGTGTACACGTATCAAGCGATACAACTATGAAATCCCGTAGGCAGGTTTTTCTACTGGAACACGTACTTAACACGTGTCAACGACTTTCACTATGAAGGATCGTATAATAGAAATCAAAATACCGGTGATAGGACGTAGGTAATGTAAAAATCAACGGAATACGTCATTTAATAATAATAATAAGCCATTTGTTTCTTGCTTTACAAAGTTTAAAAAAAAATATAATAAATATAAATGTATGCATTAGTATTGAGGATGCAAAAGAGTTTTGTAATGAATCAGTAAAATTTTGTTAGCAAGAACCCCGGATCGAGTAAAGGCCTCCTCCAAAGATGCCCAAGCGTCTCTATCCTGTGCTACGTCTATCCAGTTTGGGCCATTTATCAAAACAAACAAAAAAATCTCAAAAAAATAATAAGTTTTCGTTAGTCCAGGTTATAAAATTTCAATTTAAATAGAACCTAGAACCAAAGTCACGTGTAATTTAATCTGTGCCAAGAAATCTAAGTCGTGATAAATTTAAAATCGTTTATAGATAACAAAAACAAACGTGGACCACCAATAAAATTATATTTAAAATAAACGAAAATTCTTTAATACTCTCCACAGGTAGTTAATTCATAAAATCATAAAACATCAAAGCGGGAATTCTCAGTTGCGCCCGAATTGCGTCGCCGGTATCCATATGCTTTAGTAATATCGACGCACACAAATAAACTCAAGTGCCCACTCGAATGAGTTACTGTTAAATAAAATACAATACACAGAAATAAGATAAATAATCTTCAAGCTTTTAAATAAAACCTGATTTTGAATTGCTGTCGTTTTTCACTGATGGTAGGACCTCTTGGGAGTCTGCACGGGTAGGTACCACCACCCCGCCTCTTTTTGCCGTGAAGCAGTAATGCGCTTCGGTTTGAAGAGTGGGGTAGCCGTTGTAACTATACTGAGACCTTAGAACTTATATCTCAAGGCTGGTGGCGCATTTACGTTGTAGATGTCTATGAGCTCCAGTAAACACTTAACACCAAGTGGGCTGTGAGCTCGTCCACCCATGTAAATAATATAAAAAAAAAGAACGGATAAGTGGAAGATGATAGAAAAAATTTATGTGATAAAATAAACGAATTAAGTGAGGCATGCGAAAAAAGAAATGGAACACTGCTCCTGGCAACCAATCCAAGGTCCTATATTCAAAGAACAAGGTAAGAGCATTAATTTTGTACTGATTTGTCAACAAATGAGTTTGTATGGAGATAATTTTGGCATGCCGAATAATGTTACGTAACAAAAATCGATTTATCACTGAACAAATTTATCAATTAAATCTATTATTGTACAGTTATGTGCTTTTTTTTTAAACAAGTTAATTTTTTCTACGTTATCCATTGAAGAACATCTTAACAATTAGTTAGAATCTACAAACTACTCTAACATTAGAAAAAGTAATGTTAAAAATTATTTCAGTTTAAAAAACAAGACATCTGTATTTGTAGTAGGAGTTCGGTCCTGAGGTGATCAACTGTGAAAACTCTACTAAATAATTCACTAAATAATGCATCAAACGTAATAAAAGGTGAATTTTCCTAACTACGTGGCAAATTATGAGCTGCTACCGGCTTGTTACCGCCGTATCTACTGTGAAGGAACAATTCATTCCAATTCGAAAGGATACTAATTATTCAAAGTTAGTGTCATCAGTAAGATCTTACTCGGTTTTTTCAAGTCGTAAACACAATTGCTAAGAAATGATAAACAAACATAACATGAGATGTCACTGCCAACGTTGTGGCAAATGTCATTGTCATATTCATGAGTGAACCCTCTGAGTAAGATTATATAGTCTGCACTTTCTGTTCCGGATGTTTGGTTGTTGGTCGTAGATTGAACTTTAAGATGTAAAAAATAACCTTACATAAAAATTAATTGTAATAATTTTAAAGAAAAAACAGAAATAAAGAGGTCCAGATAAAAAACAAGCCAGATTTTCATTAACAATAAAAGGTACTTTTGCGATTTAATCTCGCATTTTGACAATAAGTTTTTCCCAAAGTTCCGAGTACATTCCATGGTTACGAACGATAGTGGTTAAAAGCTGTAAAGCATTCGAAATGACAATAAAGAAAGCGAAATTTAATCATAAGATTAGTTTCAATTATATTATTAAGGATCTTAAGACCAAACAATACTCACCGTTACATGTTAAAACTGAAAAGTAACAAAAATATCAGACGACCTCAATCGAACCTGCCAGCAATTGCTCGATACCTTGTATTTTTTAAAATTATTTCCTTATGAGAACCCTTTTTCACCTAATAAAAAGAAACGAAAAAAGGCAGTTTACAAAGTACCCATTCTTAATCGTATATACCAGAAACCCAAACAGTTTGGGCTCATAATGCGTACACTCAGTCTCATACATCTATATTTTCTACTACGACACTCATAAATTCAAGTGTCAGTCAGTGTACGAAGCCCGGCAGTATATGGCGCATTGATGCAAATTTACCATTCAGTCACACAGATATTCCTCAGTGAATTTGATTAACTCGAGATGACATCAAACGCAGATGGTAAATTTGGGTCGTGTGACGTTCGTCTAGTCAGATTTTGCCGATACGGATCTAAAGTGTGCGCATAATTACATTCTAGTAAAACTTTTAAAGAGGATTGTTTGCAATTACTCCGCCTTTCGATGCTACATTATAAAGGTAGTTATACGGTAATCTATCAGGCTAATATTCAGAATATTTTTACGGCCGTAAGAGTAACGCCACTATCGCCGAATAGCCGAACGAATATCGAAGGATCTAGTAACATCTAGAACGCTCAAGAAGTACAGCGTCATCTATTGTCAGATAGCGGAAACACATCGAAGGTACTCGACTTGTGCGGAATGTTCTCGATGATTCTAGGGATGTCATATCTATACTAATATTATAAAGAGGAAATATTTGTTTGATTGTTTGTATTGAATAGGCTCCAAAACTACTGAACCGATTTAAAAAAATCTTTCACTGTTGGAAAGCTACGCTGTCCCCGGGTGACAAAGGCTATATTTATTATATTTTCAAAAAAATTAAGGATCCTTACTGAAACTTCAATAATGTAACCAAATATGTAAAAAAATTACCTAAAATTCTTTACATCGCGTGCGCTACTTCCCAAGCGAAGCCGGGGCGGGCCACTAGTCGACTATAAAATCGTTGCAAGGATGACACGACGTCAGTCAGTAATCGGATCTATTCGAGGCGAAGCAGCGAACGGATTACCTGAAGCGAAGTGGAAGAAGCGAATTGAGAATTTTAAAGTGATTTAAGTGCAAATACAGTTCTAATTGACACTTCGGAAAAAAAAATATTTATCCCGAACCCCAATGCGTAACCATATGTAATCAAAACCGCTTCTATAAATGACTACTGCTTCTACTTTATTTGTCCTGAGTGACGACATTCTAGTTTTGTCACAGGCTAATTATAACTTTACCCTTGACACGAAATTAGCTTTGTGCTGTTCGTTAGGTCTAACTTGAGGAGGTCTGTGAGTTTGTTCGCTTAAACTACACCTTCAGGCAGAGGGCATGAAATTTAATGTTTCTGTAAGACAAGAACAGAACTCCATTCAAATTACTGGTACCAGGGTGTATCGATCCTGCACGAGTACGTACCACCATCTCACTTGTTTCTGACACTCCACTTCTTCAGCCAAGATAAATGATGACCATGCTGCCATGATATCTATAGACCCTCGTGACTACTTAACACAACCAAAAAAAGTAATAAAAACCTATGAAATAGTAGCAACTATTTTTATGTATATTACAATATACACAAAAAAAAAATTAATTAATCAATCCTTGTTTAAATATTGTGTTAAAAAACTACTTAATATTCATATCCACTAAACCATTGTTAATGGTGTTTCCAAACTTAATCAGAGTGAGCCAATTTTTTTGGCACCCACCCAAAGACAAGTGCCCAACAAGCAGTGTTTATGGGCATCGAAGGACGAAACTTTGCCGCTTATCGAAGAAATATCAGGGCATATCTGGAAGCTTTTATGGGAGAAGTTTCTGGTTCACATTCTTAAATATGGAACAAGAGCGATCGCTGTGTTACAGTTGATTTATTTTTTAATAAATACTTACATAGTTTTGTTTTTGCTACTAAACATTTTAACCATCTACTTTACATACATATAATATGTCATTTTTCAGAACGTGTGTTTGTCACTGAACTCATCTTAATTCATTTTAAAATGTCCTTCACGAAATATGAAGTTAATAAAACAATATGAGAGAGGAGAGAGAGAGAGAGGGAGATAGAATGAGATTTTTTGAAATTCATTTACCGAGTATTCAATTCTCAATAAACACAGGATCTCTTTAGAATATGATTATGTAAATAAAAAGATGGAAATAAAGGACAAGATTTGTAAAATAAAAACACTTGTTTACTATCATCTTTTAAATTGACCGTTAATTTAATTGTACAAACAAATTTTTAAGGATTAAAGTACAAAATTAGTTTATTTAGTTTTAATTATATTCATTTATTGATTTATTTACATCTTCAGAGATGTTCCCCGAACAACCTCCATTAGATTATTAAGTTTATGTCCTTGGTTTGTTCGACATATGAAAACTAAGTTTGTCTGCACGGAGTTCGAATTAGCGGGTTAGTTTCCGAGCCCTTTATAAGGTAACTGAAGTAGTTACAAACTTAGAAGTTATTCGCAAATGCATCTGTATGAAACTTCAAAGGAATTCGCTACGTGTCTTTTAGAATTACTGAATGAATGGATGTAAGCTTTGATTAGTACTAACTAGTAAAATTAAGACAAACCACCAAAATATTTAGCAAAGTTACATGCGACTTCGTTTCTTTTATTTAATTAACAAAATCTAAAATATTTTTGTACGTCCTAACACATATTTGTAAATATGTACACAAATTACATACATACATGAGTTTCGAGAAATCTTGAGCGAATATTAATTGCAAAATATTTGATTTATGACGAATATTATCCTATTCTTATATATATGACGGCGTTAACAATATTTCTAATAAACATCACGTGCAACAGGCGTGACTCACACAAGCCGGGTGCGCCGGCCGTGTCGTTCCACTCGTGCAACAGAAGTGACTCATAAGCCAGCTGCGCCGGCTAGTATAAAAAGGCGGTGCGTGCCTTGCGAGAAACATTCGTTGGACTGCGCTTGCCTGGTGCACTTACTATATCGTTGTTACGTTGTGTGATTCAGTGACTGTTGTACGTACTGGTTAAAGTTGGACAAGTGTTAAAGTGAATTGTTAAGATAACATATTGTTGATTAAATCAGGAATCAAAAGTGACATCGTTTTACTTGGTGTTCAACAAGATAATATCTACACTCGTAAACAACAGCTTACATCAGAAGTGAGATCAGGACTCTACTCTCACTGGCGTGACGTGTTTGAACATGTTCGAAGTACAGCAAAAAAAAAAACATGATGCAGATCAGAATACTAGTAGTGGTACGCCACAAGAGCGTGAATGCAGCATACGTAAGTCGTGTAATAACGTCTCTGTTACCTCGATGGAAGATCTGAGCCACGAAGAAATCGTCACATCTTACGTTCTGGCTCATGTTGCCCAGTTTGACTGTCGACTTCACCACATGGCATTTACTAACGGAAATACAACACGTAACAAGCTATTGCAAGAAATTAAGGCAAGTGCAAATCTCAAGTGAAACTTCGATCGCAATAATGGACCTGTCATGACGAGTGGGTAGTTCCGACACGAATCGTTTTTAAGCCAATGACTACTGCTAGAGTTATATGGCACTAGTACAGTAAACCAGGACATGAGACTGTGAATTGTCGCTGAAATTTTAGAATCTACTCGATTCAATACCAATAACACTACACGTTCGATGACTTCGGGCTCCAGCAAGCAAGCAAACAAGAAAGCAAGCAAGTTTCCGTGGGGAAGAAAAATTGACACATCTGAAGTCGTCGTGACCTGTAAGATAAGACGTCCGGTGCGTTCGTGTCTGGCGATGCGGCGGTGTTCGGGTTCCGCTGGCGGATGCAGGTTTTTCCGGTGAAGTGCGTGCTTGTGCGTGCTTGACAAGTGTTCGCGGTTGGCTTCCTCAGTGTGGGAGTAACATCGTGTAGCCGGAGGTGAGACTTCCGCGGTCGCGGCCCACCCAGTCCGCGAGAACCGGGCAGATCGCCTCGACGGTACGGAGGCCGGCCGACGGGTCCGCCAAACGACGAGATCACGCCTCCAGCACGGACTGCCGATATTGGAGCCCCCGCGCTCCGGCTGCACTTGCGCTAGGGTGCGCCGCCTCGTAGGAGACTGTGCTGTGGCAGGTCCAACCAGAGACGTCAACGTGTGTTCCAGAGCTTCAGTGTGTTACAGATAAGTGGTTTTGGCTTCCCCTTTATGTTCCATTCAAGGTCAGAATGTAGTCTCAAAAAAAAAAAAAAAAAAAACATAGTAATTTATTCAATGGTAAGCGGCTTCATGAACAAGTCACTCTTTGATCTGAAAGTAACTCGGACCAATCATGGCAAGAGCAGTTAGGGGATATTCAACTCGCCCTTAATAGTACACGTTGTCGAGTAACAGGGTTTACTCCAATAGAATAGATGTTTACCGTTCAGGGTAGTTCACTTGAAATATCTAAGTTTCAACAGAGTGATAATCCCTCTAGATTAGATCTTGATTTAGCACGGTCGAAGGCCTGCGAAAACAAAAAAAAAAAAAAAACAAAAATGGGTACAAACAGAAGCTTGGTTTAGTCGAGGCAAAGCTAAAGTCAAACCCTTTTCCGCTGGGGGTTTTGTTTTCGTAAATTAGACCGAAAATATAAAGGTCCCTTCAACATTACTGCACCCCGAATCCTGATCACGCAGGAGCAAGTCACCGTCGTCGCCCTAGACACGTCCTTACGGATCCACCAGATCCAATAACTCTTGCATTAGATACCTTCAGCTCTAACACTAGGAGCAGGCTGAGGAACCCCGGTAACCGTACTCATCGAACTCTACAAAGAGGTCGACATGCAACCTAACCCATGCATCAGCCCACTGAGTTTCTCGCCGGATCTTCTCAGTGGGTCACGATTCCGATCCGGTAGTAGATTCATTCGCGAAGCAATTGCTCTTGAGTTGTTAGGTCTCCTTTGAAGGCACTCGGGCAGTTGTTAGCAAATCCCACCCCTCTTGGCTGAGCCTTTGCTCGCCCACCCGTCCCGGTGAAGCGGGAAAGGCCTCCGGACCACCAGTAATCTTTCAATCATCTGCAGTTTTGGAAAACGATAGGTATAAGTTGAGACATGTAAATGGTTCTAGTGTACAAAGTTTCCCATGAAAACTTACGCGAAGTACCTCGAGGCCCGTCAGGCCTACTAGAAATTTCTGAAAATTATAGTGACGATGACGTGACGGCGTACACAGATGGGTTAAGTAATCTTGTTCATGAAACTGATCTTAATGATGACGACTCTATCACTGACAATAGAAGCGACATTTTTGTCCGCAAATAGCGATACAGCAAACATAGTCTGCGGGTAGTGATACAATGTCTGTAAGCTCAGGCACCTCAGGTGCAGGTGTTGGAAATGTAGAAAACGATGGTCGGGCTCGCACTATTTCTGAAGAAATTCCGTATAAATGTTCTGGTTTAAGAGATGTTTTAACAAACGCTACCCATTCCGACAGGAGCCCTCTTCTTCGATATAGCGAAGGCGTTCGACAAAGTCTGGCACAACGGTTTGATATTCAAACTGTATAACATGGGAGTGCCAGACAGACTCGTGCTCATCATACGAGACTACTTGTCGAACCGTTCGTTCCGATATCGAGTCGAGGGAACGCGTTCCCGGCCCCGTCACGTCACAGCCGGAGTCCCGCAAGGCTCCGCCTTCTCCCCGTTACTATTCAGTTTGTATATCAACGATATACCCCGGTCTCCGGAGACCCATCTGGCGCTCTTCGCCGATGACACCGCCATCTACTACTCGTGTAGGAAGAAGGCGTTGCTTCATCGACGACTTCAGACCGCAGCTACCACCATGGGACAGTGGTTCCGGAAGTGGCGCATCGACATTAACCCCACGAAAAGCACAGCGGTGCTCTTCAAAAGGGGTCGCCCTCCGAACACCACGCTGAGCATCCCCCTCCCGACTAGGCGCGTCAATACCCCCGCCCCCGCCGTTCGCCCGATCACGATGTTCGACCAGCCCATACCGTGGGCCCCGAAGGTCAAATATTTAGGCGTCACCCTCGACAGTAGGATGACATTCCGCCCCCACATCAAGACGGTACGCGATCGTGCCGCCTTCATTCTAGGACGTCTCTACCCGATGATATGTAGGCGAAGTAAAATGTCCCTTAGAAATAAGGTGACACTCTACAAAACTTGCATACGCCCCGTCATGACCTATGCAAGTGTAGTGTTCGCTCACGCGGCCCGCATACACTTGAAATCATTCCAAATTATTCAATCCCGTTTTTGCAGGATAGCCGTCGGAGCCCCGTGGTTCGTCAGGAACGTCGACCTCCATGACGACCTGGACTTAGAGTCCATCAGTAAGTATCTGCAGTCGGCGTCCATGCGCCACTTCGATAAAGCGGCACGACACGAGAACCCTCTCATCGTGGCCGCCGGTAACTACATTCCCGATCCTGCGGACAGAATGGAAAGCAGTCGACGTCGCCCAAAACACGTCATCTCGGATCCGCCCGATCCACTAACGGTGCTTCTAGGTACTTCAAGCACCGGTCACCGTTCTCGTCGAACCCGTCGCTTGCGACGAAGGGCTCGACGAGTAAATTAACTCTCAGACACAGCCCACTGAGTTTCTCGCCGGATCTTCTCAGTGGGTCGCGTTTCCGATCCGGTGGTAGATTCTGCGAAGCACGACTCTTGCTAGGGTTCGTGTTAGCAACATCGTCAGGTTTGAGCCCCGTGAGCTCACCTACTAAAGTTAGGGTTACGCTGACATAGCCTCTCAAGGCTCTCAGCTTAGGTAGGAAAAAAAAAAAAAAAAAAAAAAAAAAAAAAAAAACAAACGCTACCGTACACGCAGATTAAAAAAAAAAAAAAAAAAAAAAAAGAGAATTGTATGTGGCTAGAGAGATGTTAATCCGGACTAGCAAAAAAAAAAAAAAAAAAAGAAGAAAAAAAAAAGAAATTGTAAGTCATTGAAGGGTGTATCCGGTCCAATGACTTGGCTAAAGGGATGTTAATCCGGACTAGCAAAAAAAAAAAAAAAAGAGAAAAAAAAATGTAGGTCGTTGAAGGGTGTATCCGGTCCAACGACTTGGCTAAAGGGATGTTGATCCGGACTAGCAAAGAATAAAAAAAAAAAAAAAAAGAGAAAAAAAAAAAAGTGTGAAGTCATTGAAGGGTCTGTCCGGTCCAATGGCTTGGCTATAGGGATTTTCATCCGGACTAGCCACAACAATTAGCTACAGGGATTGCGATCCGGTCTAGCATTATCCGGTCCAGTTCGAAAAACTGAAGGGATAACAATTCCGATTTAAGTTAAAAGGGACATACTTACATACCTGAAGAGATTTAAATGAACTGGCCCAGGTATGTAAGCAGTCAGTATTTATAGCCAGTATAGGATTTTCTGAAGAATTATGCGAACCGAACCGTATTAGATTGTTAATATCATAGACCACGTTTTAAGTTGCACCCGTTAATGTCAGGATGAACGAATACGCTTATTGTCTACAGAACAACCATAAAAAGGCGCACGAGGACGAGCGCATGTCAGTATGGCCGTGACGGCGTTAACAATATTTCTAATAAACATCACGTGCAACAGGCGTGACTCACACAAGCCGGGTGCGCCGGCCGTGTCGTTCCACTCGTGCAACAGAAGTGACTCATAAGCCAGCTGCGCCGGCTAGTATAAAAAGGCGGTGCGTGCCTTGCGAGAAACATTCGTTGGACTGCGCTTGCCTGGTGCACTTACTATATCGTTGTTACGTTGTGTGATTCAGTGACTGTTGTACGTACTGGTTAAAGTTGGACAAGTGTTAAAGTGAATTGTTAAGATAACATATTGTTGATTAAATCAGGAATCAAAAGTGACATCGTTTTACTTGGTGTTCAACAAGATAATATCTACACTCGTAAACAACAGCTTACATATATATTATCTGAATCTCGGAAACGGCTCCAACGATTTTCATAAAATTTAGTATACAGGGGATTTCGGGGACTATAAATCGATCTAGCTACGATTTATTTTCAGAAAATGTTGTTTTATTCGTGTTTTCAATAATCAACTCTTCCCGACATCTATTGGCGAATAATAGTACTATTTTTCTTAATTGAGGGCAACTAACCTCTTTAAAGACACAACAAGATGGCGTTATCAAAAAAAAACCGAAAAGCTCGGTCATCATCTAGTTTTATTCTTAAGTGTTGTATTGAAAATGAAACAATTAATCCGTAATTTTCCAACAAGGCTCCGAAACAAAAACGTCTGTTTCTAAATTATAAAAACGAGGCCTTGAACAATGGTAGCGCTGCTGAGCTTAGCCTAGTCACTTAAAAAGGGATCGAGTGTAATTACGAAATTTGTCAAATAATAAATAAGAGTTTGTTCTGTGGACTCTCGCTTAGGCGACGTGATTCGTAAGCAAGAATACAGGGGCGCAGTAAGGATCCATTTTCACGGTGCCTAAAATTTTCAATTGCAAATCTTTGTTTTTATACATATTTATACTTTATACACTTCACTGTTTAATATTAAGATCTTTTAAAACGTAGGGCAGCGTAGTGTATAAATGCCCTGGGATGCCAAGTAATAATAATAATAAATATATACTAACAATCACGCCACGTTAACTGGTCCCGTGCTAAGCTTGTAAAGAACTTGTGTTACAGCTACCAGATAACGGAAATAAATGTAAGATTTATTATTATTATACACATACATAAATATATTTAATATACATCCATTAACCTGGAAAAGACATTTTATATTTATCACACAAATATCTTCCCTTGGCGGGATTCGAACCCGCGACCCCCTTGTGTAGTGACCATGTCACTTACCACTAGACGGCCGTTGAAGTAATATCAATTACTAGCTGACCCGGCAAACGTTGTGTTGCCTTAAATAAGATTTCTAGGGAAATTCTACTGTAGAAATAAAAACCTCATTTAACCACATAATACCTCATTATAAACAAAAAAATATATCCAAAAAATTAAAATAAAAAATAAATGTTTGGGGTGGACAACCCTTTTCACTTAGGGGTATGAAAAATAGATAGTAGCCGATTCTCAGACCTACTGAACATACTATTGATACACAAATAAAACCAAAAAAACATGGCTGAAAAATGTATAGTATTGTATAGCTCTCAAATTATATATTAAGTGTATAATCTATGATGTATAGTGAGTAAGTAAGACAGGAGACCGGCTTCGTCCTCATCCCTACTACGTGATGTTTGCTGGATCAGTGGTGACACCTAGCGGGGATAGCTGATCAATTGATAGTTGATCAGTAGTCGACCGGCGAGGGCGGCAGATCAAATTCAATTTAAAAAAAATCATAATTAAAGGAACTTGAAATTATAAACTCTGAATAAGAATTTATTGTACTACAATTATAAAATTTGATTGCCATCTTGCAACCTTATTGCAGATCTGTGCATAGAAAAAAATATATTAATCGGGGTGGAAAAATAGGGGTTGATCATATAAGAGTGAAAATTGAGAGTACTATGATTTTTTTTTATTTTAAGTCATAACAAAATAAAATAAAAAACTTGCCAAAAAAATTTAAGTTTATAATTAACAAATAAAAAATAGCGGTTGATCATAGAGGGATGAAAAATTGAGAGTAACATCAGATTTTTTATTTTAATTCATGACGATTTAAAAATAAAAATTAAAATCTTGCCAAAAAAATTAAAGTTTATAATTAACAAATAACAAATAGGGGTTGGTCATAGAGGGGTGAAAATTTCAGAGTAATATGATTTTTTTTATTCTACGTCATGACAAAATAAAAACAAAATTCTCGCAAAAAATTTTAAATTTTAAAATTAGCAAATAAAAAATAAGGGTTAATCGTAGAGAGGTGAAAATTTAGGGTTGTATGTATTTTTGTATGCTGTATCATAAAAAAATAGAAATTAAAAATTTTGTCTAAAAAATAAATAAAAAAATTTAGGGGTGGACTACCCCTAACATTTAGGGGGATGAAAAATAGATGTTGGCCGATTCTCATAGATACCGGATAAGCACAAAAAATTTCATCAAAATCAGTCAAGCCGTTTCGGAGGAGTATGGCAACGAAAACTGTGACACGAGAATTTTATATATTAGATGTGTCAGCAAATATTGACGTTCTAATATTTCTGATTCTTAACAGTTTCCGAGGTCAATAAAGGCCTCTAGAAATTCTGAAAAAGAATTAATAAAAAATGTAATATCGTAGGTCGTCTAAATACACCTCTGCTAACCGATTTCAGAATCGTTTTAAGATACTCGGAAGATTTATATCGAAACCAGTTTCATTTATTAAAATTGTCGACTGAAAAGCTAAAGTTTATTTTTAAAATGTAAATACGTAGCGATTAGATAGAGTTTAAGATCTTGACCTTTTGCGTCACGATACTTAAATAAATTTTTACTGGCGGTAGGACCTCTTGTGAGTCCGCACGGGTAGGTACCACCGCCCTGCCTATTTCTGCCGTGAAGCAGTAATGCGTTTCGGTTTGAAGGGTGGGGCAGCCGTTGTAACCATACTGAGAGCTTAGAACTTATATCTCAAGGTGAGTAGCGCATTTACGTTGTGGATGTCCATGGGCTCCAGTAACCACTTAACACCAGGTGGGCTGTGAGCTCGTCCGCCCATCTAAGCAATAAAAAAAAAAAAAACCATTCTCATACTAACATCTGTGTAAGTACATCAATAATTACTATTATAAAATGATAGTTTCTGATAAACTAACTCGCATTCGTAATTATTGTTAATAGCGACAAACTCTATTACATCTTATTACTTTCTGTGCTTACTAAGTATTGTACATTATTTTTAAATGAGATATATATTTTTTGTGAAGTCTTTTTGAGTGTGAAGCACTGAAGTATCGGGTGTGAAGACACCACTTATTCTGTCAACCAAATCAGTGAGGAATTCTTGGTCTGACGTTTGATAATTAAATAATAATCGTAATATATAGGCAGCAGCTTGGCTCTGCCCCTGGCATTGCTGAAGTCTATGGGCGACGATAACCACTCACTATCAGGTGGGCTGTGTGCTTGTCTGACTACAAGGGAAATACAAAAAAAAAGTGGTGGACGACATCAATAACAGAATCATTAACAACTAACTAAATATAACTAGTAATAATTAGGTACTAATAATAATGCCTATTTTCTAGAATACGCCTTATTTGTATCCAATATGATTTTATTGTGTGACAGCCGCCATGTAATGCAATTGATACTTAAGCCTCATGTCTCAAAGTGGGTTATGACATTAACAAAGTGTTTTTTTTTTTGTTTAGATGGGTGGACGAGCTCACAGCCCACCTGGTGTTGAGTGGTTACTGGAGCCCATAGACATCTATAACGTAAATGCGCCACCCACCTTGAGATATAAGTTAAGGTCTCAGTATAGTTATTGTTATTTAAGTTAGTATATTGTTTTTGAATGTACTTAAATGAGGGCTCACGTTTTAAAAACATTGTGGTTTTATTTTTGTTGCTATTATATGACGGTATGACTATTACGTGCAATAGTCACACCGTCCGACTTGAAAAGCGAGAGATCCGTTATGCAAAAATAATTGTTACTTCGATCGCTATAGAAATAGCCTGGCTATTCATATCCACGTTCCTTTGTAGGCTTGCAAACTCCACCACCCACTGTCGGGTATTAGGTCAAATTCACATCAAAATTAAATATCAACTTGAGGTGATCATTTCTATTTTGTAATTCGCCTTAAGACGTAGTGTGTTTCATTCTTAAGATCGATAGTGGAATTCACGATGATATGATCGCCGCTGAACATTTAATAGCAGATAAGTCGTCGTGGTCTAAAGGATAAGACGTCCGGTGCATTCGTTGTTGCGATGCACCGGTGTTCGAATCCCGCAGGCGGGTACCAATTTTTCTAATGAAATACGTACTTAACAAATGTTCACGATTGACTTCCACGGTGAAGGAATAACATCGTGTAATAAAAATCAAACCCGCAAAGTTATAATTTGCGTAATCACTGGTGGTAGGACCTCTTGTGAGTCCGCACGGGTAGGTACCACCGCCTTGAATATTTCTGCCGTGAAGCAGTAATGCGTTTCGGTTTGAAGGGTGGGGTAGCCGTTGTAACTATACTGAGACCTTAGAACTTATATCTCAAGGTGGGTGGCGCATTTACGTTGTATATGGGCTCCAGTAACCACTTAACACCAGGTGGGCTGTGAGCTCGTCCACCCATCTAAGCAATAAAAAAATAATTAAAAAAACTGAAGGAAACCGGTACGAACTAACAGCCTACATTTCTAAAGACGTATTTACACAAGCGTTATTAATAACAAAAAGATCGTGTTACGCCGTCTGAATCGACGCGTTACGAATGTGGACGACTCTTAACGTACCAAATTGGCACTGACTGGTCCACGTTTCAGAGAAGAATTTTATGATGCCACATGTAATATACGTGATCCGCGTACTGTTACACAAGCATGTATTCCTTCGTCATCTACTATATTATGACACAAGATATTTTTTGTGTGGCATAGGTAAGCAAACCTCAGGCTTCACCTGCGCGTACCTGATCTGGTCATCTGGACATCACAACACAGTAACTGAATTGTCAAAAACTCAAAGCGATCCCACCATTAAAACCACCCTAATGGTACTCAAAAATAGATTGTCTAGAAGTAACTATTTATATTCACCGAGCACTGGATTTACCTGAAAAAAGGGATGCCCTTAGAGCACACGGTGGTAAAATATGATCCGATCACTTAAATGGCACAACTTTATAGTGTGACATCTCAAAATAGAAACTTCTGGATGAATTAAACGAGCCGACCTTTTTTTTTATTGCTGGCATGATGGGTGGAGGAGCTCACAGCCCACGTGGTGTTAAGTGGTTACTGGAGCCCATAGACATCTACAACGTAAATGCTCCACCCACCTTGAGATATAAGTTCTAAGGTCTCAAGTATAGTTACAACGGCTGCCCCACCCTTCAAACCGAAACGCATTACTGCTTCACGGCAGAAATAGGCAGGGTGATGGTACCTCACGGACTCACAAGAGGTCCTACCGCCAGTAATTACGCAAATTATAATTTTTGCGGGTTTGATTTTTATTACACAATGTTATTCCTTCACCGTGGAAGTAAATCGTGAACATTTGTTGAGTACGTATTTCATTAGAAAAATTGGTACTCGCCTGAGATTCGAACACCGGTGCGTCGCTCAACACGAATGCACCGGACGTCTTATCCTTTAGGCCACGTCGACTTCAAAATAATATATGTGTATTATCTATGCTTTTAACTATTCCACAAATGCTCAATTTAATTACAAGGAAAAACCATTAAAACCGTATACCCACTTACAAAGTCGTCCTTCATTGCTACAAGACTAGACTTTCTCGCTTTAAAACATTAATGATTCACGAAGCTCAAATACGTAACTAGTCTTCAATTAATTTCCATCAGGAGCCCGCGGCGGCCGCACCGGTAGTTCTCCCGACGCCGAACTACTATAACACCGGTATTTCCGCGTCATTTAACTCGACCCTCGCCGGAAAGCGCTCGTGCCACTGTTTATGTGCAACTAGTAAGCTTCGATGACTGTCTTCCCGATAGATAAATAGCCATCGGTTTATTTAAATCAAACTTAAAGTGCCGTGAGGCCTATAATAGAACCACTCCATCCATTCGTAAGGCTGTCTTCAAATGCATTCCGATCGCTTGATTAAGACAAATGTGTCGTGGCAGGAATTTACAATGAAAACGCGTTCTTATCCGACTTATCCGAATATTTGTCATCAAAATAAATTAATTATTGCAGTTTTGCACTAAATTACATTCGATCAGATCGCATTCTGTCGGATCCGAGACGATAATACCTTAGAATAGGCTGCTAAGTTTCTCGGTATACTGATTTTTTAGTATATCAACATATTGCAATTGCAAATACATTTACTATAAGAAAGTATTGTGTGTTCGCACGAGCTGCCATCAATACTATCCCCCTGTTTCTGGCGCGAAGCTAACAGCTGTCATTTATGTGGATGATCAGGTTCTAATATCCATAGTCTTCTACCACTTGACGTCAAGTGTACCTTGACTTGTCAAGTGCAATAAAGAATAAACAATAACAAGACGCCAAAAAATCATTTGCGATCGTTAGGTTTATAAGCATGTAAATGTATAGAGATTATAGACTTCTGATACCGGCTTCGGTATCTGAACGCAACGATGAATTAACCTCCGGGGAGCACTCCGGGGTAAGATTTATACGGACTCTGAGGGCAAAAGTTTTTAAAATGTTCTTTCTTTAGATCTGAAAGATTACTTTAAACTAGAATTTGGAAAAAAGATTTTTTATCTCTTAGGAAACGGCGTACCCCTGTACCCCTGAAATTGCTAATGTCCATAAGCATCATTGACCACTCATTATCACATAGATATCACGTAAGTCTAATTTAGTCGATCGAATCAGAATAAAAAAGTGTTTAAACAGTGTCCGAATATTGAAATACTTAAGTGACCAATTTAAGTTGTATTATAGATGTCTATGGGCTCCGGTGACGACATAGCATCAGGTGGGCCGTGAGCTCGTCCACCCACCTAAGCAATAAAAAATAATAGAAAGAAATAATAAAATCAATCGGCAATAAATCACACAGTCATCTGGGCTCAAAGTAAGATTTAATGTACTACGACAATCAGAGACAGTCTTATAGTGTTAAATACGTTCAAACATGTTTGCATAAATATTAGATTCATGACTATCATAAGCTTTTATTCACTTTCGCTCAGATGAAAACACTGGGCGGCGAATGCGAAAACGGGCATTACTGACTGACCCAGGGCAGAAGAACAGTGTTTGGATTTTGCGGCGAAAGCTATAAGTATATACACGTTTCTAAAAAGAAATTTAATGTGACTAAGTCATTAACGACATTATAAATTGATAAAGAATTAGAAAATATCCCTAAAATTTGTCTAAGACGTTGAGTCTATATTAATTAGTTAAATGTTAATCACAAATTTTGTTTTAAAGAAGAGTACAAGATCATCTAATTAGCAGTGACGAAGATAAGTGAATCTTGAACTAATTATCACCTAAAATGTCACTGACGTTTTAAATTATTTTAGTCAATAAAACACGACGAACAAAATATCAAATCATGTTTCCATTATCTATATATTAATACGTGAAGCAAAAACTTTGTATCCCTTTTTACGAAAATTGCGCGGACGGAGGAGTATGAAATTTCCCACACTGATAGAGAATATAGAGAAAGACTGCCGTGCCGTGATAGAGAATATAGAGAATTAGTGCCGAGTGTTAAAAAAACATTACACACACTACCATGTATTTGACGCACACACCCATGCATACTATTTATTTATTGTCAAACTTTTGTTCTTGACGTCTGTGGTCAAATTGAGAATAGATTAAATATTGTTTGTCTTTATTCACATTTTTCTAAAGTGTAGTCTTGGCGAAATTTGTGATTATAGAAGTATAATAGTCTTTGAAAATAGAATCATGATAGTGTACAAACTTATAATTTCAATTAATTATAGTCGATTTTCGACTACCGGGCGACCTCTAGTAATGTTGTTATTACAAATAAAATGTCGTATCGAATTTATTTTAACGTCGAAATTAGCTTTCTCGTCCGGGGATTGAGCGCAAAGTTTCACGTCAATTTTGGTCTGTCGTTAGCTGAAATTGGTACAATTCGTTGCTTTGCCTGGTTCGTTTCTTATACGGAAAATGAATTCAGATGTTCGTTTGATTTGCGAAAATTACATTTCAGATTTTCATTAATGGTGTGATTTTTTTTATTTTCAGGTGAGTCACTGCCGAAATAAGGAACGCTTTAAGGTTAATGTAAATATATATTGGACATACGTACATATGTACATACATCACAACAACAATAAATAATAGTTTAAAAAAACTAACAAAATACGCTTTTGTAGAAAATTCAATTAAGAAATAGAAAATAAATTATAATAAATTTGAATTAAAAAAAGTGTAAGAAAAACTGATTTTATTGTAAAAAAAACTATTATTTGTTTTTCGTTTTTTAGTTGAATATCATTTATTCCATTTTTTTTAAATATTGATTTGTCATCGGTCGTTAATAAGTATACCAAATTTCGAGTTAATCTGACGCTTTGAAGAGGATCAAAATCATCTTCAAAGGTTCCGTTACATATATATATACATACATACGTCTGAAGCTAATAAAAGCGTATTAAAAAATCTAAGTCTTAAATTTTCGTAACATCATATGTAAATAAGAACACTTCGGTGCTTCCACAAGAAAACAGAAATATATCAGTTCACAAAGCAAAACGTAATTTAATCCAATAGTATTTGAAAAGAAAATCGTTCGTTCGCAAGAAAATCGAAACGACACAATATTCGAGAATTTTAAAGAAAATACACACCGGGCGAACAGTGTAACTTCACACGTCACAACCACGTATCTTGTACTTGTTCAAGTTTTCAGTTTCGTCACAGACTAATAATTGTAGAACGGTTTTTTTTATTGCTTAGATGGGTGGACGAGCTCACAGCCCATCTGGTGTTAAGTGGTTACTGGAGCCCATAGACATCTACAACGTAAACGCGCCACCCACCTTGAGATATAAGTTCTAAGGTCTCAGTATAATTACAACGGCTACCCCACCCTTCGAACCGAAACGCATTACTGCTTCACGGCAGAAATAGGCAGGGCGGTGGTACCTACCCGTGCGGACTCACAAGAGGTCCTACCACCAGTAATTACGCAAATTATAATTTTGCGAGTTTGATTTTTATTACACGATGTTATTCCTTCACCGCGGAAATCAATCGTGAACGTTTGATAAGTACATATTTTATTAGAAAAATTAGTACCCGCCTGCAGGATTCGAACAACGTTGCATCACTAGATACGAATGCACCGGACGTCTTATCCTTTGGGCCACGGCGACTTCAAATTCACGATATCAATGAAGCTTCCATCACTATAACTTTCTACTACACTTTGTATCAATTTCCTTCCCAAAACATATTTTACAAAATTTCAATGTGTCTTCCTATTTAATCTACTCTATTTAATTAAAAGAAATGAATATACCTTAATTTCGTTTCAAATTTCGCAAAACAAAAATTAAAATGTTTATTTTTACAATCATAATATTGATTTGTTGCTTATTGAGCCGACTCAAACATCCTGTGGCTCAACAAACCCGCCTTCGAACCTTGGCTGGAGCAGAACTCATCCAAGATAGACTGGGCTTAAGTCAAGCTTGTCTTAAATAGCAAACCGAACTAATAATTTTATTAATTTCATATTTTTTTAGGTCTGTCGATACTGATCAGAGAGAATCCGATTACTCTGATCTTGATGCCTGTGCAAATTTTCAACATAATCGGACATCTTGAAGTCGGAGAAAATGATGCTCAAAGATTCTGTAACAAATAAACATACACAGTGAGCTAATAAAATCATGTTAATTTTTTTATTAAAAACCCGGCAGACTTCGTAGTGCCTCAATCTATAAATAAAATACCGAGTTTTAGCGAGACTAAGAAAAGCATTTCATTTATATATATACATACATACATAATATATATAGATGAAAATATACAGGCTATATTATGTTGAGCTTTCTTAAAAGCTTTATGTGATCGTTGAAACGATCAGAACAAGTGACGGCTGTCCGTGAAACGCTTTGAAACGCTGTCAGATCGTTTACTTTGTAGTTTTCCACGTTTACTTCTCACAAAATATTATCCAAAAAATAAACAACGAAACCGGAAATTTGAGATACTACTTACTGTACTTTTTACGAATTACGAAAGATTTTTTTAAGGGTAAATACCGTTTTTCCCCCTACCTATTCAATAGTAGCTTAAGGGACTATTTCAGCTACAACCGGACGGGTAGATGAGTTGACCGGCTCCAACATTATAATTTGCGTAATTACTGGTGGTAGGACCTCTTGTGAGTCCGCGCGACTGGATACCACCACCCCGCCCATTTCTGTCGTGAAGCAGTAATGCGTTTCGGTTTGAAGGGTGGGGCAGCCGTTGTAACTATACTGAGACCTTAGAACTTATATCTCAAGGTGGTTGGCGCATTTACGTTGTAGATGTCTATGCGCTCCAGTAACCACTTAACATCAGGTGGGCTGTGAGCTCGTCCAGCCATCTAAGCAATAAAAAAAAATCTTGCAAAAAATTGTTTGCCGCGAAGCAGACATGCGTTTCCGTTTGGAGGAAGGAAATTTGACCTCATGTCTCAAGTCAAATTGGCGAATGTCGCTTCTAGTTATCAGATTTCCGGGTTCCACAAAACTAAAAACCATGCTATTTAAAAAACAGTTCAATGAATCTTCTTTACTAATTAGCTTAATTTCAAACGTAAAACCATACCATTATAAACAAAAATCTAATTTTACCTCTAATCCAATTCATATAATCGCACTGGGCTTACATTAAGCCTAAGTTTAAAGTAGGACATTGTCTTGAACACGTAACAGCCTGGTTAAGTTAAGTGGCCGTACAGCTTTAGTAAGCTCTGACCTTTAAACAAAGGAGCTCGTTATAAAAGTTGATGTCTTTTATCGCGCTTGACCTAAAAAGGCTTCGCAGTAGATCTAACAGCTCCTTAATTTTACAAGATCAGCCTCCTTTAACGTTACGTAACAAAATTAGAAAATAACAAAACTTCAGAATTTGTTTGCGGAAAATGAAAATTGTATTGTGTTACGCTAATATACAAGGTTTAATTTTGTAAATCCTAGCGAGCGCGGTAACCTAATTTTTTTGTTAAAGAATTTTATGTATGCATATAAAAACCTTTTTCTCGGCTTTTCGCTTCTTTCCGTTTCTTTATATTCGCTGTGTGAATCTTTAGGCACCACTCGTTCTGTCTAGAAAACATCATTAATAGTTCGGGTACAGTTTTTTAAGTCACTTCGTCATTCCACCCAACCAGGTCATTTATGGCCTGCCTGTCGCTCTATCTATCTCTTTTTAGATAAATTCACCGTTTTCTTTCAAAATACCACAAAACGTGTCAGAAATGAAAACAGACGGTAGCTTTACTGATTCTAAAAGCATAGCTCGTTAGCCTCAGATAAATAATTTAGTTCACCATCACTGTTTTAAAAATAATTTACATATTCTCAAATTTATTAAATTGGTTCGATTGGTTGGTTACTGGTGGTAGGGCCTCTTGTGAGTCCGCACGGGTAGGTACCACCATCCTGCCTATTTAGCCGTGAAGCAGTAATGCGTTTCGGTTTGAAGGGTGGGGCAGCCGTTGTAACTATACTTGAGATCTTAGAACTTATATCTCAAGGTTGGTAGCGCATTTACGTTGTAGATGTTCCACCACTGTAGATTTATATATTAGTATAGATACTCTAATTTATAAAGATGCATTGAAATAGTAAAGAACTATTAACATAGCAGGCCATACGTAATAAAAGCTTAAAACATCGCTGCAGTCTAACGAACATAGCAAATTTTCGAATTCCGATATCAACTGCCCGCGTGTAATGATTTTCAAGACCGAGCACCGCGGACTCGCCTTGTTTCGGCCCTGTCGAACACAGGAGCGACTCAGGGAATTCCTGATTGGTACTGAACATCGACATTCCATCATCATGAATGAATGAGGCCTGTCAACCGAACGAAGGGTCTCATTCAACCCCACGAGGCCATCTTAAAACCAGACCCGCCTTTCATTTACCTATCTCCGGGGCCGCTGTAATTGAAAGGGACATTGAATCTACTTATTCGAGTGGAATTGATAGAACGTATATATTGAATTTAAGGCCATTCCAAATTTTAGCTAAGCAATTACAGAGTATTTTGACGACAATGAATATAAAGAATATTCCGCGACATTATTGTCTACGCGTTTGTCAAATTAGAAATATAACTTGGATGCGGCGTTGTGATAATCTGCTTAAGAATTTAATGAATTAAAAAAAAAAGTGTTGAAGCGCGGGCTTAGCTTGTCAGAAAAGTATGATTTTTTATAAGTAAATCTCTACTAAACACCTGTTCACTATGGAGATAGAAATAGCACCATGTAGTAAAACAAAATATATAGAGTGCATTAATTGCAAGCTCTCGGAGCTTAGCGGCACGAACCTCATTCCGATAGAGGCACCCGTCACGTGCGGACGTGCTCATCGTCCACTCGATCGCCCGGTATTTGTTCGCCCGGCTTTTGTTAGCCCGGCCATTGTTCGCGCGGCCTGTGTTCGTGATATATCTGCCGACCAAGTGTGTTTCCTGGAAGCTTTTATTTGTTTTGTTTTAGTTATTTTTGTGTTCGTGGAACATTTGCCGACAAAGTGTTTTCCTGCAAGTATTTATTTGTTTGGTTTCCTTTTGTAATTTCTGTTTTGTTGTGCTTTTTCTTTGTCCTGTAGTAATCGCGCCGCATTGCCACCTGTGTTCAATAGAACCGCTCAGGTCCGAGAAGTTGGGGCCTCGCCGCAAGGCGAGTGTTTTCAAGACCCGGGGCCGCCCCACCTGGGTACTCAGCGATCATGGACGCTGTATTCGCGGAATTCCTCCGACTTCGCCACCCACAGCTCGCCTCAGAGTTTCTGGCCTTCAAGGCCAATCACACTGCGAGCCCTCTCGAGGACTCCGCCGCGCTCGCTGCTCCTGCATCGCCTGTACCTGCGTGCAGAGCTTCTGCATTGAGCACCGCAGCCTCTGTCGTGCCTGCCGCTCCCGTGTCGCCTATACTGGCGAGAAAAGCTGCTGCGTCGTCCGCCGTGACCATCGTTTCAGCTGAACGATCATCCGCGGCCTCCGTCGCGCCCTCTAAAACACCTACACTTGCTCGTAGGTCGCCTGCACCCGCCTCCTCGTGCTCCGACTCTGACTCGGACATGGAGGTCGACCTCGCCCCCGCCTCATCGACGGATGGATTCACCCTGGTACAGAAGGGTAAGAAGCGTGCCGCGGAGTCTCGAGCTCCCGCGGCCGCTAAAATTAGCAAAGCCGTGAACGCGTCGCGCCCCCGCCCTCAGACTCCCGTTGCGCCCCCAGCCCGTGCCACTCCGTCGCCGCGTCCGGTGGCACAAAATAAAACCCAGACCCCTCCCCCGGTTATCCTTCAGGAGAAGGCAGCTTGGGATCGAGTTTGCCTGGCCCTTAAGGCCAAAAATATAAATTTCACGAATGCCCGTAACCTCGCGAACGGCATTCAAATTAAGGTTCAAACACCCGACGACCATAGGGCCCTCTCTTCTTACCTCCGTAAGGAACGTATATGTTTCCATACTTATACGCTCCAGGAGGAGCGCGAACTCCGCGTTGTAATACGCGGAATCCCTAAAGAGTTAGATGTAGAGCTCGTCAAGGCCGATCTGTTAGAACAGGGCTTTCCAGTGAATTCTGTGCACCGTATGCACACCGGTCGCGGTAGGGAGCCATATAATATGGTTCTAGTCACCCTCCAGCCTACCCCCGAGGGTAAGAAAATCTTCAACACACAGACCGTCTGTAGGCTCTCCGGTATCGCCATCGAAGCCCCCCATAAAAAAGGCACTCCTAGCCAGTGCCATAACTGTCAATTGTACGGGCACTCTTCCCGTAACTGTCACGCGCGCCCCCGATGTGTTAAGTGTTTGGGCGATCACGCCACGGCCCTCTGCGCTCGCGACCAAAAAACCGCGACGGAACCGCCTAGCTGCGTCCTGTGTCGAACACAGGGTCACCCCGCGAATTACCGTGGTTGCCCCCGAGCCCCTAAAATAAATCGCCGCGTCGCCCGCCAAAACCGCCTCCGAGCTTCTGGCCCAGACATCAAAGCCTCGGCACCCTCTGCGTCGCAGGCTAAGCCAGCGTTCGTTCCGGCGGCGGTGCCCAGTGTCTCGGCCTGGGCAAAACCGCTGCCGTACACGAACACGGCTACAACTCCCTCCTCCGCGATTCGTCCCGCCCCCGCGACTCGTCCCTCTCCCGCGACTTGCCCTCCGACCGCATCCGAAAATCTCGCTTTAGCGATCGACTTCTTTCAGTCGATCAACTTTAAGCGCGTTAACGCTTTGGGCGACGCCATTCGCGCTGCCTCCACTGCACAACACTTTATCGCCGTTGTGCAGGAATACGCCGACGTTTACGCGTCATTAAATACGTACGTCCTCCCCTCACTCCGCCGGTAATCAATGGCGTATATAAGTAGAATAAAGCCCCTATCCGTAACGATAGGATTTTTTAACGCTTACGGTCTCGCAAATCAACGTGATCAGGTTTCTGACTTTTTGCGTGACCATCAAATTGATATCTTTTTAGTGCAGGAGACCCTACTTAAGCCCGCGCGCCGTGACCCTAAAATCGCGAACTATAACATGGTCAGGAACGACAGGCTCTCTGCCCGTGGTGGTGGTACCGTCATTTACTATAGAAGAGCCCTGCATTGCATCCCGCTCGATCCTCCCGCGCTCGCTAATATCGAAGCATCAGTGTGCCGAATCTCACTGACGGGACACGCGCCGATCGTTATCGCGTCCGTTTATCTTCCACCGGATAAGATCGTTCTAAGCAGTGATATCGAGGCGCTGCTCGGTATGGGGAGCTCTGTCATTCTGGCGGGCGACCTAAATTGTAAACACATCAGGTGGAACTCACACACCACAACCCCGAATGGCAGGCGGCTTGACGCGTTAGTCGATGATCTCGCCTTCGATATCGTCGCTCCGCTAACCCCGACTCACTACCCGCTAAATATCGCGCATCGCCCGGATATACTCGACATAGCGTTATTAAAAAACGTAACTCTGCGCTTACACTCGATCGAAGTAGTTTCAGAGTTAGATTCAGACCACCGTCCCGTCGTTATGAAGCTCGGTCGCGCTCCCGATTCCGTTCCCGTCACGAGGACTGTGGTGGATTGGCACACGCTGGGCATCAGCCTGGCTGAATCTGATCCACCATCGCTCCCGTTTAACCCGGACTCTATCCCGTCTCCTCAGGATACCGCTGAAGCCATAGACATCTTAACGTCACACATCACCTCGACATTAGATAGGTCATCGAAACAAATTGTAGCGGAGGACTTCCTTCACCGCTTCAAATTGTCCGACGATATTAGGGAACTCCTTAGAGCTAAGAACGCCTCGATACGCGCCTACGACAGGTATCCTACCGCGGAAAATCGTATTCGAATGCGTGCCCTACAACGCGACGTAAAGTCTCGCATCGCCGAAGTCCGAGATGCCAGATGGTCTGATTTCTTAGAAGGACTCGCGCCCTCCCAAAGGTCTTACTACCGCTTAGCTCGTACTCTCAAATCGGATACGGTAGTAACTATGCCCCCCCTCGTAGGCCCCTCAGGCCGACTCGCGGCGTTCGATGATGACGAAAAAGCAGAGCTGCTGGCCGATACATTGCAAACCCAGTGCACGCCCAGCACTCAATCCGTGGACCCTGTTCATGTAGAATTAGTAGACAGTGAGGTAGAACGCAGAGCCTCCTTGCCACCATCGGATGCGTTACCACCCGTCACCCCGATAGAAGTTAAAGACTTGATCAAAGACCTACGTCCTCGCAAGACTCCCGGTTCCGACGGTATATCTAACCGCGTTATTAAACTTCTACCCGTCCAACTCATCGTGATGTTGGCATCTATTTTCAATGCCGCTATGGCGAACTGTATCTTTCCCGCGGTGTGGAAAGAAGCGGACGTTATCGGCATACATAAACCCGGTAAACCAAAAAATCATCCGACGAGCTACCGCCCGATTAGCCTCCTCATGTCTCTAGGCAAACTGTATGAGCGTCTGCTCTACAAACGCCTCAGAGACTTCGTCTCATCCAAGGGCATTCTCATCGATGAACAATTCGGATTCCGTACAAATCACTCATGCGTTCAACAGGTGCACCGCCTCACGGAGCACATTCCTGTGGGGCTTAATCGACCAAAACCGTTATACACGGGAGCTCTCTTCTTCGACGTCGCAAAAGCGTTCGACAAAGTCTGGCACAATGGTTTGATTTTCAAACTATTCAACATGGACGTGCCGGATAGTCTCGTGCTCATCATACGGGACTTCTTGTCGAACCGCTCTTTTCGATATCGAGTCGAGGGAACCCGCTCCTCCCCACGACCTCTCACAGCTGGAGTCCCGCAAGGCTCTGTCCTCTCACCCCTCCTATTTAGCTTATTCGTCAACGATATTCCCCGGTCGCCGCCGACCCATTTAGCTTTATTCGCCGACGACACGACTGTTTACTATTCTAGTAGAAATAAGTCCCTAATCGCGAAGAAGCTTCAGAGCGCAGCCCTAGCCCTAGGACAGTGGTTCCGAAAATGGCGCATAGACATCAACCCAGCGAAAAGTACTGCGGTGCTATTTCAGAGGGGAAGCTCCACACGGATTTCCTCCCGGATTAGGAGGAGAAATCTCACACCCCCGATTACTCTCTTTAGACAACCCATACCCTGGGCCAGGAAGGTCAAGTACCTGGGCGTTACCCTGGATGCATCGATGACATTCCGCCCGCATATAAAATCAGTCCGTGACCGTGCCGCGTTTATTCTCGGTAGACTCTACCCCATGATCTGTAAGCGGAGTAAAATGTCCCTTCGGAACAAGGTGACACTTTACAAAACTTGCATAAGGCCCGTCATGACTTACGCGAGTGTGGTGTTCGCTCACGCGGCCCGCACACACATAGACACCCTCCAATCCCTACAATCCCGCTTTTGCAGGTTAGCTGTCGGGGCTCCGTGGTTCGTGAGGAACGTTGACCTACACGACGACCTGGGCCTCGAATCAATTCGGAAATACATGAAGTCAGCGTCGGAACGATACTTCGATAAGGCTATGCGTCATGATAATCGCCTTATCGTTGCCGCCGCTGACTACTCCCCGAATCCTGATCATGCAGGAGCCAGTCACCGTCGACGCCCTAGACACGTCCTTACGGATCCATCAGATCCAATAACCTTTGCATTAGATGCCTTCAGCTCTAATACTAGGGGCAGGCTTAGGGACCCCGGTGACCGTACTCGTCGAACTCGACAAAGAGGTCGACGTGCAACCTAACCCATGCATCAGCCCGCTGAGTTTCTCGCCGGATCTTCTCAGCGGGTCGCGATTCCGATCCGGTAGTAGATTCATTCGCGAAACAATTGCTCTTGAGTTGTTAGGTCTCCTTCGGAGGCGCTCGGGCAGTTGTTAGCAAATCCCACCCCTCTTGGCTGAACCTTTGCTCGCCCACCTGTCCTGGTGAAACTGGAAAGGCCTTCGGGCCACCAGTAAACTTTCAATCATAAAAAAAAAAAAAAAAAAGGCACGAACCTGCTTATATTTAGCGCGGAACATCCATGCGTTTCGAATTGAAGAGCGGAACACCGCAGGAAAAGTATTGTATAACCAATATTAAAGAGTCAGAAAGAGAGAGAGAGAGAGAGAGAGAGAAAGTCAGAGTCTCAAAAGTATTGTACATAAAGTATTGTATATACAATACTTTTGAGACTCTGACCTCCTATACCAAGATAGACATTAACTAAACACGCGACACTCATTAATTAGTTTAGAATATATACTCAAGACTATAAATACTGAGAAGAATAACCAATCATAGTACTTTATTGCTTTTGTAGATGAACGAACGAACGTCCCACCTGATGGTAAGCATTCGCCGTCGCTCATCAGAAACTCTAGAGGTACAGGCAGGCTACCGTCTACTGTTATATAACATAAGTAGGTACTATTCTTTAAAACACACATTGATAAAGTGCCCGTTCGCTTTATATGAAAAGAAACCATTTAGTTTTCTTTATGGCACTTCTTCGGAAACACTTCCGCGGACCCTCATAGCGGTTTAATGTACCGGAACGCGACCCTCAGACCACTATTTATCACATCTCGAAACTATGTCAATGCGAGAATATCGTCGGAAATACCAATGCCATCAGGCGATTTTCCAAGATTGATCGCCGCGGTATCGCACCGCCTTTCTTTTACGCTAGTTAATATGGACACATCATATTATCCTCGTTCTAAGAATGTAAATAAAACAACTAATCAATCTGACATGAAAACGAGAATTCATGTGCCGACATCTTCGAGAGACATGCCATCTACATATAACGATAGTATTGTAACGTAACTTTTTTGTTATCTATATTTTAATACGTGAAGCAAAAACTTTGTATCCCTTTTTACGAAAATTGCGCGGACGGAGGAGTATGAAATTTTCCACACTTATAGAGAATATAGAGAAGTGCACAGTGCTAATATTTTTTTTAAATAATACATAAAAGATACATTAAATCAATAAAGAAAACATTACACACACTACCATGTATTTGCCACACACACGCATGCATACTATTTGTTTATTGTCAAATTTTTCTTCGCAGTCTGTCGGTTATAGTCTGTCAAATTGAGAATAGATTAAATATTGTTTTCTCTTTATTAATATTTGTCTAAAGTGTAGTCTTGACGAAATCTGTGATTAAAGAAGTATAACAGTCCTTGACAATAGAATCATAATAGTGTACAAACTTATAATTTCCATTAGTTATAGTCGAATTTCGACTACCAGGGGACCACTAGTTGAAAGTAATAACAAAATTATTTGATAACCACAAACACTTAAATATCAAAAAGTAAATCTAATTGACAAATTTCTGTTTTCGTATAGTAGTGATATTGAGTTTATAAGGCTTTAGAGGAAGAGGTAGACCTAAGAAAAAATAGATGGTTTGCGTAAGAGACGATATGTGTAAGAGGGCAGTGAGCGAAGAAATGGTATATGATAGAGGAGTATGGAAGGAGAAAACATGTTGCGCCGACCCCAGGTGACTGGGAAAAGGGCAGGAAAATGATGATGATGATGATGATGATGATAATGAGTTAATATAATAAAGCTAGGTATGAATTGGCAATGAATTTTATTCGAAAATAATTATCGGTTTGAAAAATGAATTAATTTACACGAATAAATCTTGTGTCAACAACACTTAAAGCAAGGAGTCACTACAAGACCCACATGAGTCGCTCTATGGTCGTTATAAACACACACTAACCCGTGTATTTGTCTTATCATGTTTACGAAACTAAGTTTGTTTGACCCGTCGGAAACGTGGGATGGACACTTCAAAACCCTTCCACTTTACTTAATACAATTAAAGCATGTACTCTGTAAGATTCAATGAGGGCCGTTGCCTAAATATGAGAAGAGCTATGTCAACTAAAACCCGATGGTCATCCGAATATTGTTATAAGATAACCGCTTAGTGTTGGAGTGGCTTTTAAATACATTAATAAAAGATACTGATAATACCTATATTTGGTGACGTCACTACAATTAAATACCATATAGATGGCATATTATTACTAGTCTCAATTGTGCTGATATTTAAAATATTTATGTAGGAATCGATATTAAATACATTTTCCGGGTGGAACACTGAGTTTACTTTTGACTTGTATATACATTAATACCGCAAAATCTATATATTAATACGTGAAGCAAAAACTTTGTATCCCTTTTTACGAAAATTGCGCGGACGGAGGAGTATGAAATTTTCCACACTTATAGAGAATATAGAGAAAAAGTACACAATGCTAATATTTTTTTTAAATAATGCATAAAAGATACATTAAATCAATAAAGAAAACATTACACACACTACATACCATGTATTTGACGCACACACGCATGCATACTTTTTTTTATATTCTTTATTAAAGCCATACACCTATTAGGTTAAGATGGCTTATGCACACTATTTAATGTCAAACTTTTGTTCTTGACGTCTGTGGTCAAATTGAGAATAGGTTAAATATTGTTTGTCTTTATTAATATTTTTTTATAGTGTAGCCCGAAATTTGTGATTATAGAAGTATAAAATACAATCATAATAGTGTACAAACTTATACAATTCCAATTAATTATAGTCGAATTTCGACTACTGCGGGACCTCTAGTAAACTTAAATACGCAGAAGCAACTTAAGCACCATCGCCTTCATTTTCACTTTGTGTTGTCAATGTCAAATTCTGACAGCCCTCAGCTTGCCACACTCAAAACGTTTCGTTCCTGTAATACTGGAGTTACTATCATAAAAAAGTTACAATTAGAAAGAAATGTGTATATGAATGTCCGAATTATAATGAATAGCTACACTATTAAACAATAATAATTTAAAAAAAAACTATCTCAAATGAAAAAACCCGTCAAAACAGACTTTTATCCCTATAGCAATTTTCCTATTGTTTATGGGTTAGCAAAGTCACGGTACAGCTGATGCTATGCGATAGCCGTTTGGTAGTGTATCATTTAATTAAATATAAATGTGTAAATAGACTACAACGTCATTGGGATTTTAGACATTTTATCAAAAACTTATAAAAAAATTTAAGATATTAAATTATAATTGTATTCTAATTATAAATAACGGCACATATAATGCTACGCATCTAATTTATACTAAAGTTATTACAAAACAACCAAAAAACAATATTTTCGTAGCACTTTGTAGCATGTGCTACGGAGACAATTATAAAATCGATTTCATAAAAAAAGTATCGTAACTTGCGTCCGAAAACTCCTGTTTTACATCCCTACCTGTTTTTGCCACGAATTTGTCCTATGTTACAGTTTGATGGATAGGATAGCTGCTGTTATAATGCAGGTTTACATATTATGCACAGACGCACACACCCACTCACTAACAAATACATACACACACACACAGTGGATTTACTAAAAAGATAACACTTAATGGTCTCTCAACATTAGCTCGTGACATCTGCCCATATTCTAACCTTACCTAAGAATGAGGGAGGAGGGGGAACCTGGAGATTTATAATACAGGTTTTTGAACCTAGTACAAACTCCAGGCTCTGTCTCTTACATTGCTGACGGTAACCACTCACCATCAGGCGGGTCATATGATTTTATCTCAATACAAAATAATAATTATTATTCATTTATATTTATTTAAAATATTATTAAATACATAATATTATTTAAAAAAGATATTAAGAATACAATTTTAAAAAACACTATATAAAAATAGATTGCCGCTGATGGCGGTGTCTACGACACAAGCCACCAGTGGTTAGGACTCCAGAGTGAGAAACCTCCTCGCAATGCGTGCAATACAAGGATAACTGCTTTCTGTATTAGGCTCTTAACCCAGCTGGATAACGAAAGTTTCTTAAGATGTTGATCGATTATTATTATTATTAATATATCATAATTGAGATTTTTATTATCCTATTTCAAAGCGAACTCACGTTCTGACTTAGTAATTCGTTGAGCGCCCGCCGTGGCCCGTCGGTTTCGCATCTCTTCATAAAACTCAAAATTTACAAACTAAATAAAATTAGGAACGACATCAAAGAACTAAGAACGCGAGATCGAACCGAAAAACCGATTTATAACAACCAAAAAAAAGTTATCGAAGTTACGTAAATGAAAAAAAAAAAAAAAACAAATTACCCAAAGTCGTTTCTCAAACCTCTCAAAAGACTCGCGTCGCGTCACGTACCGTATAAACAAAAAACCACAAGTGCGATATCCCGATATTTACGGAGCACGTGTTTGTAAAACTTATTTCAATGAGCGCGGCGCCGCGACAGTCGCCCGTGTGTAAACATGCAAATTCGCTTTAGTTTGGCGCATCGTCTGTTTGCACAACGGCTCGAATAAACCCCAAACTTCTCGTATACGTTGTATAAAGTCGTCTGAGATCTCGGCTGATGTGGTGTTAACTTAATTGAACGTTACTCGCCTACGTAATACTGTTCGAACATAGATTTATAATTCTAATCTTATTTCTATCCTTAGATATGCTAGAAAACAATAGCTAGTCAAAAACAATTCCTGAAATGACAACAAAAAGAGAATTAACAGAATACGTTTTACTGGTGGTAGGACCTCTTGTGAGTCCGCGCGGGTGGGTACCACCACCCCGCCTATTTCTGCCGTGATGCAGTAATGCGTTTCAGCTTAAAGGGTGGGGCAGACGTTGTAACTATACTTGAGACCTTAGAACTTATATCTCAAGGTGGGTGGCGCATTTACGTTGTAGATGTCTATGGGCTCCAGTAACCACTTAACACCAGGTGGGCTGTGAGCTCGTCCACCCATCAAAGCAAAAAAAACTCGCTCGATATAATAATATGACTATTGATTCGTATAAAATGTACAATAAAACACAATAATTAACCATATGAGACGAGCGCTATGATTTGTATAAAAAAGTGTTAAAATTATGTTGTGTTTTATTTTGTTTGTTAAAACGAAAACCATTACTTTTACACATAATTAATACTTCAGTGCTTCAAACTCATATCTCAAGGTGGAAGCATTCGCATGGTAATGTCTATGGCCCATGATATCTGCTTAACTGTAATTAAGCCGAGAGCAAAAAAAAATTATTACCACCTTTCACAACAACTTCATTTATTGTTTTTTATGATTCTCATATGTTCGATCCTGCCCAATTCTGCCAGTCCAATCAAAATACACTATTGAAGATTAGCGCAACGTATTTTTCCTACCAAACTATTTAAAAGAAAATTACAAAACCTAGCAACACATAAAGAAGCCGCGTCGATTGAAAATTACATAAACACGTAAATTCAATAAAGACTTCTTTCATTTCATCCGATCGGTAAACGTAATTGAAATTGACAAGGAGATTGAGGCTTCTCCGAATGCGAGACACCTTGAGTTCTTTACATTCGCACCTGACAGAAGCAGCAATAAAAAGCGGAAATGTTTCAACGTTCGACATAATATAATGCAACGTGTTCAACTCTATACTGAGACGCCGTTGTAACTATACTGAGACCTTAGAACTTATATCTCAAGGTGGGTGGCGCATTTACGTTGTAGATGTCTATGGGCTCCAGTAACCACTTAATATCAGGTGGGCTGTGAGCTCGTCCACCTATCTAAGCAATAAAAAAAATAAAATAAAAAATAAAAGAAACGTAGGATAAATTTAAGATCGATTTTATTTGTTTACAATTATATTCATAGCTAGCTTTTGCCCGCGACTTCGTCCGCGTGGAATAGTTCACAAATAATGCTTTAATTTAGAACAAATTTGGTTAGCATAAAAAACGTAAAAGTGAGCCAGCCTTAACATATAGACATATGCTGTCGCGGACTTTTTTTTAGATCTTTTAAAGGGAAACAATTCTGTCATACATTACTTTAGCGAAACATTAACTGTTTCTGCAGCGCACGCAGCGGAAGCTCTCAAAAGTTAAAAATAATCCCGATTTTGAAACATTCTTTATTGGTGCTCCGCTTTTTTTTTTTTTTTTTTTTTTTTTTTTTTTTTTTTTTTTTTTTTTTTTTTTTTTTTTTTCCTACCTATGCTGATAGCCTTGAGAGGCTATTTCAGCTTCACCCTAACGTTTGTAGGTGAGCTCGCGGGGCTCAACCGGAGAGTTGCTAACACTGACCCTAACAAGAGCAGTGCTTCGCAGAATCTACCACCGGATCGGAATCGCGACCCACTGAGAAGATCCGGCGAGAAACTCAGTGAGCTGTGTCTATGGGTTAGTTCGCTCGTCGAACCCTTCGTCGCAAGCGACGGGTTCGACGAGGACGGTGACCGGTGCTTGTGGTGCCTAAAAGCACCGTTAATGGATCAGGAGGATCCGTAATGACGTGCTTTGGGCGACGTCGACGGTTTACCATTCGGTCTACTGGGTCGGGTATGTAATTTCCAGCGGCTACGATGAGAGGGTTCTCATGTCGTGCCGCCTTCTCAAAATGGCGCAGCGATGCCGACTGTAGATACTTACTAAGGGAGTCGAGCTCCAGGTCGTCGTGGAGATCCACATTCCTAAGGAACCAAGGCGCTCCGACGGCTATCCTGCAGAATCGTGATTGAATAACCTGAAGGGATTTCAAGTTGGTGCGGGCTGCGTGAGCGAACACTACGCTTGCATACGTCATGACGGGGCGTATACAAGTTTTGTAGAGAGTTACCTTATTACAGAGGGACAGTTTGCTTCGACTACAAACCATTGGATAGAGTCGTCCTAAAATAAACGCGGCGCGGTCGCGTACCGTTTTTATATGGGGACGGAATGACATCCCTCTGTCGAGGGTGACGCCTAGATATTTGACCTTCGAGACCCACGGAATGGGCTGGCCAAAGAGAGTGATGGGACTAACGGCGGAGGTGTTTGCGCGCCTACTACGGAATGGGATGCTCGAAGTGATGTTCGGAGGGCGACCCCTTTTGAAGAGCACCGCTGCGCTTTTCGTGGGGTTGATGTCTATTCGCCACTTCCGGAACCACTGTCCCATGGTGGCTACTGCGATCTGGAGTCGCCGATGAAGCAGCGACATCTTCCTACACGAGTAGTAGATAGCCGTGTCATCGGCGAAGAGCGCTAGATGGGTCTCCGGAGACCGGGGTATATCATTGATATACAAACTAAATAATAACGGGGAGAGCGCGGAGCCTTGCGGGACTCCGGCGGTCAGTTGACGGGGACGAGAACGAGTTCCCTCTACTCGATATCGAAACGAACGGTTCGACAAGAAGTCTCGTATGATGAGCACGAGTCTGTCTGGCACTCCCATGTTGTACAGTTTATAAATTAAACCGTTGTGCCAGACTTTGTCGAACGCCTTCGCGATGTCGAAGAAGAGGGCGCCGGTCGGGATTTGTTTTCGCCTATTTAGTCCTATCAGAATGTGCTCCGTGAGGCGGTGCACTTGTTGTACGCACGAGTGTTTTGAGCGGAATCCGAACTGTTCGTCTATGAGAATTTTGTTCGCGGTAACAAAATCCCAGAGGCGTTTCCTAAGGAGCCGTTCGTAAATTTTTCCTATCGTCGAGAGGAGACTAATCGGACGGTAACTAGAAGTTTCGTTTGTCGGTTTGCCCGGCTTATGTATACCGATAACGTCCGCTTCTTTCCACACCGCGGGAAAGATGCAGTGCGTCATAGCGGCATTTAAAATTGTAGCCAACATTGCTATCAGTTGGACTGGCAAGAGTTTAAGCGCGCGGTTGTGGATGCCGTCGGAGCCGGGTGCCTTCCTAGGTTGTAGGTTGTGGATCGCGTCTCTAACTTCGTCAGTGGTAATGGGGGGTAACGCGTCCGAGGGCGGCAGGGAAGCTCTGCGCTCGACCTCCCTGTCGACTAACTCGGTGTGTTCGGGGTCCGCGTGTTGAGTGCTGGTGGTGCACTGCTCTTGCAGTGCATCGGCCAGCAGCTCAGCCTTGTCATCGTCATCGAATGCCGGTGGTTGGCCTGAAGGGCGTACGAGGGGAGGCATAGTAGCGGTAGTTTCGGATTTGAGAGTCCTAGCTAGTCGCCAGTATGCTTGGTGGGAGGGCGCGAGTTGTTCTAAATAACTATGCCAATTATCGTTACGCGCGTCGCTTAAGCGGGAGTGGACTTCGCGTTGTAGACGACGCATCCGAATCCGGTTTGAATGCGTGGGAAGACGATCGTAGGCCCGGATTGCCGCGTTCCTAACTCTTAAGAGATTCCTAAGATCGGGGGACAGTCTGATGCGGTGGAAGCTGTCCTCCACATCGACTTCTTTAGAAGATCTAATGATCGCGGAAGATATGTGATCGGTAATGATGTTTATGGATTCGACGGTGTCCTCGGGGGATAGATTCGAATCCGGGCCGTAAGGGAGGATTGGCGGAGCGGTGTCGGCTAGGCACGTGCCCAGCTTATTCCAATCCACCATGGTCCTCGTAACAGTGACTGGGTTGTGGGGGCGACCGAGCTGCATAACGACAGGTCGGTGGTCTGAGTCGAGCTCTGACATTGCTTCGATGGAACGCAAGCGCAGAGTTACGTTCCTAAGCAATGCCAGGTCTATAGTGCTCGGACGGAGCGCGATGTTATACGGATAACATGTTGGAGTTGGGGGACCGACTATTTCAAAGGTGAGGTCGTCTATAAACGCGTCGAGACGCCTACCGTTAACGTTAGTACGATGGCAGTTCCACCTAGTGTGGTGGCAATTTAAATCGCCTGCCAGGATGACGGAGTCTCCCATGCCGAACAGTGACTCGATGTCACTGCTCAGAAGGGGCTTGTCCGGGGGGAGATAAACGGATGCGATGACGATCGGCTGGTGTCCCGTCAGCGAGATACGGCACACTGACGCCTCGATATGTGAGAGCGAGGGAGTATCGAGAGGGACAACGTGCAGGGCCCGCCTATAGTAAATGGCAGTCCCGCCTTTGGAGGCGGTGAGTCTGTCATTCCTAACCATGACGTAATTCGCGACTTTCGGGTCGCGACGCGAGGGCTTCAGACAGGTTTCCTGCACTAATAGAATATCTACAAGATTATCGCGGAGGAATTCGAAAATTTGATCGCGTTGCCGCGCGAGTCCGTTAGCATTGTAGAATGCTAACGTAAGGGAATACGGTTTTTCTCTACCTTTTTGCGCCATTGGTTACCGGTAAAGATTTTATAACGTACGCGACACGGACTCGTAAACGTCCATGTGATCGAAAGCGGCCGCGAGCCGCTGTTCGGGGGTTACCGACCTACGGATAGCGTCAGCGAACGATCGCAGACGGTCGAAGTTGACCGCGGTGACGAAGTCACGCACGAGCGCGAAGTCGTTGGCGGCAGAGGGTTGCGGGGGACGGAACGCGGGCGCGGGGCGAGGTACGAGCAGGGGCTGGGGCGCGGGGCGTGTCACGAGCGGGGGCGGGGGTGCGGTTTCCGTTCCCGCCTTCGTATACGGCAGCGGTTTTTTCCACGCCGACACCGTGGGAACTGCAGCCGGCACGAAGGCGGGTTTCGGCACTGAAGGCGCCGAAGTCTTTGGGCCGACGGTTCGGGGGGCTGGGTGGGTCGGACGTTTTCGCGGAGCCCTAGGACATCCACGGTAGTTCGCGGGGTGCCCTTGCTTAAGGCATAGGACACAGCTTGGAGGTTCGGTCGCGGTTTCCCTAACACGCGAGCAATCTAGTGTGGCGTGGTCGCCGAGGCACTTTACGCAGCGGGGGCGCGCGTGGCAATTACGAGCCGAGTGGCCGTAAAGCTGACATCGGTAGCACTGCCCGGGAGTGCCACGCTTATGGGGGGCTTCGATCGAGATCCCGGATAGGCCGCAAATTGTCGTGAGACATGCGATCTTCTTTTTGGCCTCCGGGGTGGGTTCTAACGCCACGAGTATCATATTATAGGGCTGTTTGCCCCGCCCGCTGTGCATCCGGTGCACACTAACTATCGGGAGGGCCTGAGCGGTCAGATCCTCCTTAACATAGTCTATGTCTAACTCCTTGGGGACTCCGCGTACTACTACGCGGAGCTCGCGGTCCTCCTGAAGAGCATAGGTGTGGAAACCTATGTTCTCCTTTCGGAGGTATGCTGAGAGGGCCCTATGGTCGCCCGGCGTTGCGACCTTAATCTGAATCCCATGCGCGACGTTACGCGCATGGGTGTAGTTAATTTTATTTGCCTGAAGGGCCTGGGACACGCGATTCCACGCTGTCTTCTCTTGAAGTATCAGCGGGGGCGGGGCAGCTACTTTGGGAGCGGGCGCGGGCTTGGGACGCGGCGGCGGGGTTACGCGGCGAGCGGAGTCCGACTCCGGTGTCACGACTACCTGCGGGCGGGAGGCGGTCGCGGATTTAGTTTGCTTCGTCGTGGAGCTCCGGGACTCCACGGCGCGAGTACGCTTTTTTCCGCGCGTTACGGTTTGGAACCCATCCGAAGTTCCAGGCTGAGGGCTTGACGCGGATTCGAAATCCATCTCCGATTCGGTATCGGAGCCTGAACTCGAAACGATCGAGGTCGCGACGGATGAAGCGCGCGATGACGTAAACGACGCGGGCGCGGGGGTGGGGGTAGCGTTAGGCGCTACGTGAGCCGCATCGTGGGAACGTGCGCTCGAACTTGACGCGGCGGCGGGGGGCGCGCGGCGTGCCTCCGAGGCACGTTTGAGATACGCGGCGACGGACGCGGGGGGGAGGGATTGCCACGGGCGGCCCTAAACTCTAGGTACTCGGCCCTAATTGACGGGTACCTATCCCGGAGGAACCCGACAATATCACTAACGTCTTCTTTCTCCATTCTTCGGTCTTCTTGCCCGGGGGGGGCGGCCCCGGGACTTTTGTTGAACTCGCCGAAAGGCGAGGCCCCGGATAGGATTTGTAACCCCCCTGTGCTGCAGGACAGCAAGGAGCAGGGGGGGGGAATGCCTATGCCGTGAAAACGGCAATTGGCGGGGAAAAGGAAAGGAACCCGCTCGGGCTGTATAGTGCTACAGCAGGCAGAATCGCGAGCGGGGGTCTAGTCTTGAAAAAGACTGTTGTTTTTGGGAAGGGTTAGGAAATCGCTAGCCTGTGAGTGCCACAGGAAGCTGAACGTAGCGATTGGTTTTGCCTTGAAAAAGGCAGTTGGTAAGGGTGGGTTCGCGGTTACAAAACTTTAGCGCACAAAAATGGACCTCGATACGCAGATCGCAAGCGACCAACGGATCGGCACGTCCGCACTACTGAATTGTACGCACGATGTATTCACGGTCACTACACTGTCGAGCACAACTGTGAGTTCAGAGACGCAGCTCGCAAGCGGGCCACGGATCGGAAAGCACGTCCGCGCACGACCGAGTCGTGAGCGAGAATGCCGCTTTTATTAGTCTTAGCGTGATGTTATATAACCTATATCCTTCCTCGATAAATGGTCTATCTAACACCGAAATAATTTTTCAAATCGGACCAGCTTTTTCAGCTTTATAATATTATAGTATAAATGAGAGAACTTGAAATTCTAACGGCTGGTATTAATTTACACGAATAACAAGAATAGTTTTAGGCGCTATTATTTAACTTTTTATGTAAGCCTCGTTTAATCAAAAACGGCAACGGAAACAGTTACAAAACATTCTCGGAGCACCGCTCAGATTTATTGTTAAAGTTTCTTCTCATTGACGCAGTTTCAGATAAACACAGTCGTAACTCAGAGCCAGAAACGCGGACTAAATGTCGCATTCATTTCCTAAATCCTTTCTGGAAAGTACTAGAAATTTCTAAAAGGCTTACTTAATTGGTGGAACGAACGGGTTTTAAATTAATAGAAATCAAATTGAAGATTGTTATATTTATTTATGGTATTCATTGATTTGTGTTGTTATTTTTATTCATGTCAATTTAGGACACATAATCCTCAAATTGTGATTATTTCCTTAGACTCAGGTTCCAAATTATTAATTAAATCTTAATGTCCAATGAAGTCATAGCTTAATAAAACGGAGATGTACGTAACGTCTCTATAATTATTGCCAGCGTTCAGGACGCACTATTTTAAATTTGTACTCTAAAGTGATAGAATTAGTAAATCAATTTAATCTTGATAATTTTTATTGTTTTTTTTTTAAAACGTAATTTCTATTGAACCAGGCTCACCAGAATAAAAATGTGTTTTTTTTCTTTTGAAACTTTTGATTTTTCATAGAGAATGCTAAATTCACATCTAGATTTCATGAAACAACACTATCATTTTCAAATTATATTAACAATTTTGTCTATCATTTTTCTAATCGAAAGAGTCATTCTCTCTATTTGCGGCCTACTTATACCAATAATCTCATAACAACTCATTAAACGAGGCTCTGAGGAGACCACTCGAAATGGAAGGAGCAGGTAAGGAGCTTACCTTTTGTTCTCGAATGTTTCTGGCCGATTATAGCATCGCTTTCATAGCAAACGTTTCACGTGGGACTGTTTAGGCTTCCTATTTGAGCTTCACATGAGCCGTACTTGAATAGAAATTGCAAAGGAATTTTGATGTGCATTTTTATATAAAAAATAAATGCGATTCCACAGTGTGATACTTTGGTACTTTACTATTTACATGTATCAAAACATTGTAGACTTTGCAATGTAATTAATTCGCTTAAAAGAGCTTATTTTTATGCTTTAAAGTAATTCATGAACAATTATTTCATTCATCACTCTAATAAAACAACTCACAAACAATCATAGATAATAATAAAACCGTTATTAATGAGTTCAAGAGGAACTTCTGTAACTCGGTAACATTTGCGTAAACAGCTGCTGCCATTTTAAAATTATTTAAATCTAGCTAGATAGCAAATAAATCTGATATTTACAACCGAAATAGGCAGTGCTAGTAAATTAAACTAACAAAATCGTGTCCTCGTACTAGCTGTATTGAAACTGATACCATAAAGGACAGGTCGACTCGGCGATTTTTCAAGTTATAATTTTTGTGTGTACCTACGCAATGAAATACAATTAAAATCGAACTGACACGCTTGATTAACGACCTTCAGGGAGCGCGGGGGGCTGCCAGCGATTTTCTTCGCATTACATTGCCTACCGACAAAGTTCTAAAACGACAATTCTTTGTTTAGTACATTAATCTTATACCTTTAAACGAGCAATTCTTGTATATTAATATATATATGTATATAATCTGAATCTCGGAAACGGCACCAACGATTTTCATAAAATTTAGTATACAAGGGATTTCGGGGGCGATAAATCGATCTAGCTACGATTTATTTTCCGAAAATGTTGTTTTATTCGTGTTTTCAAGAATCAACTCTTCCCAATATCTATTGGCGAATAATAATTACTATTTTTCTTAATTGGGGACAACTAACCGCTTTAAAGACACAACAAGATGAAAAAAAAACCGGTCATCATCTAGTAATAATTTATATTTGCATTGGAGTAATCGCTTAACCACGTTATGGCATCGAGAACATTCTCTGTACGCTTGGATAGTGGGAAATGTCCAGAGATAATATTAGACAAAGACACGTTCATGATATAAGTAAAAATAAACATTTCCATTATTTAACATCAGGTGCTCATTCGAAATGTGCCCTAACGTAAAGGGCGCGGCGCTAACCCGGCCCCAATATCTTTATCCCCTACTTTTGTTTTCCTTTGTTTCAGTGGTAGCTCTTTGTTCTGTTAGAGCTAGTAAATCCTCTATTTAAAAAGGTTAAATTTATGTTCGTTTTTTTTTTCATAATAAACCAGCATCATTTACGTGTTCCATTAAAATCTTTAAAAATTCAAAATGGCTCTCGATCTCCGCCATTTTGTGAAGCAGCAACTAAAAAAATTCGAACAAATTTGAATCTTAAATAAATTAATATTAGGAATTTTAATACTTTTATTTACATATCGCAGACATTTTAAAATATTTAGTTTAACGTAAGCGACATTTATTACCAACGTTTAATAAGCTCACATTTTATTTGCGTCCCGTTCAAAAACACATTTTATCTCGAGGCTACGGATTTTCTTATATTTTTTTACTGTGTAGGTAGTTATGTGTGTGTGTTCAAATCGCATATGTAACAGCAAACATGATAACGCTTTGACGTCTGTAATGTAAGTTTGCACAAGCGACTCTCCTATACGTGTGTTTGATGAAAAAAATCATTTCAACCGTTACACAATAACGAATACATGGCAAAGATTTATTTATTTGAGCTGTTGCGTAAATATTTTGTTTTTAAAGAGTCCATTTTGACATTACTTTTTTTTAATTTTAATCTTCACACAATGTCGCAGTTTTAGAAAAAATTAGATGAAAAATAAATCAGATCGCAACCAGGCTCTGTTTTATTTATAGAGCATCACATACATTCTTAAGGACCAAACGTTCTCAATCAAAAAAATCTTCTTTTTTTTATTGCTTTGATGAGTGGACGAACTCACAGCCCACCTGGTGTTAAGTGGTTGCTGGAGCCCATAGACATTTACAACGTAAATGCGCCACCCACCTTGAGATATAAGTTCTAAGGTCTCAAATATAGTTACAACGGCTGCCCCACCCTTCAAACCGAAACGCATTACTGCTTCACGGCAGAAATAGGCAGAGTGGTGGTACCCACCCCCGCGGACTCACAAGAGGTCCTAACACCAGTAAAAATCAATCAAGAGATCAAAATACAAGCAGATTACTTATATAAAACACGCAATGTTTACTTGCAACTTCAATATTTTATGAGGCCAATGATCAGCATTGTTTGCTGTCGTTTTATTCGTAATTTAATTGATGGGATCGGCTGGCAAATGTTCCCCGGGGCACACAAAGAGCCTGGTCATTGTTTCCTTGTTCAGAAGATGCTATGTGTACATTTATTTGGACCTTTGCCACTCTATATGTAGAATTGTGATCGTGGCTCATAAAATAAAACTATTCCACTGTTGCGCTTTTATTGTTCTCTTCCAAAATCATCTCTGTTATCTATATATTAATACGCGAAGCAAAAACTTTGTACTCCTTTTTACTAAAATTGCGCTGACTGAGGAGTATAAATTTTCCCACACTTATAAATATTACTAGACGATGACCACGCCATCTGCTGAAATAGCTTTAGTGTTATTGTGTCTTTACAGCAGTTAATTGAAATTATGAAAAATAGTAGTATTATTCGCCAATAGATGTCGGGAAGATATCAATAAAGTTGATAATTGAAAACACGAATAAAACAACATTTTCTGAAAATAAATGGTAGCTAGATCGATTTATCGCCCCCGAAATCCCCTGTATCCTAAATTTTATGAAACGCATTACTGCTTCACGGCAGAAATAGGCAGACATGCCTTTTGGTCTGAAGGATGGAATAGCCATAATGCACAATAATTGAGACTCCAATCTCATGCTTCAAGAAACACCTTGGTCGATAACGGCATTCATGTCGTTATGTCTGTTCGCTCCGCTTACCACTTATTACCAGGCGAGCGCTGACCTCGGTCACCCGTTTGTGCAAAAAGAAAAAAATTCAATTCAATTCAATTCAATTAAAGCACGTCCAAGAATCGGCCCTATTGAACAAGCTATTTATATTTATTTATTTATTTATTAGGCTCACAATACACATCACAAGCTCAAAAGATACATAAAAAACACAAGTAAAAAGAAACAAAATCTGGCTTGCAACATAAGTTACGTGCGCACGACAAAACAAGACATGTGCTGAATTTGTACAAAAAAACTTCTCAAGACGTAATCAATGCGAGTAAATAAGCCCATTGTATTTAGTTTATTGATTGTATTGAAATTCGTGGTCTATAGAAGCATAACAAGAATGCTTCGTCCGTCGTTCGCGGTAATTTATAATGCGTGATTGCTATCAGCCGCATTGCTGCCGCAAAAAAACTGATAGTAATCTAATAAATGACTATTATTTTGCTGTAGATTAGCTAACAAACTCCAACACCTAGGTGACTACATAGATATTATTATGACAAGATCTATCAAAGTTTCAATTATTTATTGGTGATTCGATGAACCACAAGCTCACGATCGACTCTATATTAAATAACCCTTCTACTCATATCTGTTTACTAATTCTGAGGTGGAATGCATCGCTTCTTTGTGGAAATATTATAATGGTGGTACTGCTACCACTCTACTTACAATGCGCTTAAGTCAGAAAAAAATACTATAGAATCTTTGTGGAAATATTATTATGGTGGTACTGCTACCACTCTACGTACAATGCGCTTAAGTCAGAAAAAAATACTATAGAAATAAAGCACTGGTACATTTCTCGACTCCAAAACAAAGAACATTAATTCCGAGCTAAGAGTTTCTAATTAAAAGGCAATCATATTCCATCCGGGAGGAATTCGTAAGGATCGGCTGTCGTCTGTAATCTGGGACATAATTAATAGCTTTAGAATTTTATTAAGTTCAATGTTATCGCTTGAGACACACGAGTAATTGGATCTCCGAATTCGTGTACGGCTTTTTGGTAATTTAATTATGTGAGTTGAATACATATGTACTAAATAGAGGTGTTGTATGAATACGTCTGTGCTACTTAGAACTATTAATAACGCTACGCGCTGGAGTTCGGGATAAATAAAAATTCTACCGAAGTACAAATTAAAACCACTGTTTTTACAGAATTTTAAAGTGCTCTAAGTATTAATACTTTAACACTTTTAAAAACTCTATTAGCACTTAGAACACTTAAATCACTTTAAAATTCTCAATTCTTCCGCTTCGCTTCAGGTGATCCGTTCGCTGTTTCGCTTCGAGTAGTCCCTATTATTAACTGACTTCGTGCCATCCCTGCAACGCTTTTATAGTCGATACGACATCCCTAGATATATCGAGAACATTCTGGGCAAGTCGAGTAGCTTCGGTGTGCGTTTCCGCTATCTGACAATAGATGGCGTTGTACTTCTCGAGCGGTATGCATTAATGCAAATAAGGTAAATTAATGCATTAATGTTTTACTCGAAAAACAAAAAAAAAACCCAAAACGCAAAACTGGTACCCGCTTCTTCTCGCCGTATCTAAAACGCACCACACGCTCAGATTAAATGTCGAAAGTTCCACAAATTTCGAAACACGTAGAACGTTTGTAAGAGCCTCGTGTAACTCATGCACGAGTTTAGATAATATGTCGCGTCTGTTTATCGTACAAGTTGAGTAATAACGAACGGGTGAACAGTGTTAGAGACAGCTGGGCCTTGCTCCTGACACGTCCAAAGCGTTGTGTTTGTACTTTGTATTGGTTTGACGTTTTCTAAAACTTTTTTTTTCGGTGTTATTTCGAGGTGTGAGATCCTCGCTGCCACGGACCGGTTGTTTTGTAATGTTTATGTTGGCAACACATGTTTAAAACAAATTGTGTTCTGTGTTTTAAAAGTAATTCGAGGATATCCATTGAGAATTTCTTTAAATTGCTATGAGAAGGGCTGACCAATACACTAACCTCCTGGTATTCAATAATGCGTTTAACGAAATAAACGTTTTGGGTAATATCACAATAAATAAACAAATAGAGTGGGTCAATTTCAAACAAAAATATATTTATAAAAAGCTTGTGAATTTTACTAAAGGCTATCTACGTTAATGTCATCGTAATACCATAGTGAGAGAAATAGCAAGATTTTCTAACAACACATTCATCTCTGATACAACCTTTCCTTCAATTTTTTTTTTTTTTTTAGAAATGATTACCGGTGACCCGGATGCCTTTCCAGTTGCACCAAGATACTGGGATGAGCACGGACTCAGCCAGGAGGGGTAGATTTGCTTTCAGGAATTAAAATTTTAAATGCTAGTGAAACCAGATTCGCTCGTTTGCGACTATCTATATCTATACTAATATTATAAAGAGGAAAGATTTGTTTGTTTGTTTGTTTCGAATAGGCTCCGAAACTACTGGACCGATTTGAAAAATTCTTTTTCCATTAGAAGCCGACATTGTCCCTAATGAACATAGGCTACTTTTTTTTAATTTTTTTTTTTTTTTTTTTGTTTTCATGTGTGTTTTAATGTTTCCGAAGCGAAGCGAGGGCGGGTCGCTAGTCGCTAAATAATTGTAATTTTGATATAGCTCTCCCTGAACAAACATTCAACGTCAGCAGCACCATCCACTGCTACTACTACTACCGCTTTCTTGAAGTCAACCAGAAAGCGATGCGATGTACTACAAACAAATACATATATCTTTTTAAAAACAAATATAATATGTCGAATCCGGGTCACGGTTAAAATTTTACAACGAGACACAAACGTATACAAAGTCTTGGTAAGGTAGATAATTTTATCATGTTAATTTTAACATGGCTAGTATATTATAGACTTTGATCTATTTTTATTCAGTTGCTCGTATATAACTTAAGAACTGTTTTAACATTATTTTCTTTCCCGCATATCTAAATTGATTTCACAATGAGTCCCCCAAGCGTGATACTATCATTACCTATATACTTAAATACACAGTCAAATAAAATTTCTTTATCAAATTGTTTGCTGTTTCCATAGTAACCTGAATACTAACGGTATTTCTTGTTTTGATAGTAGATAAAACAGAATGAAACAGAGTGCAACTCTAAAATTTCTGTCGACTATTTAATCACTAAAGCCAGCGCGTTGCATCTGAACTATGGCGAAATGCGCTAAAGCTTAAATTAAATTCCACTTTAACTTTTTAGAATTTAATTGTGTTCTACGAGCTTATTATTAGCTTGTAATTTAGAAACTCTTATTTGAATCGAGTTAAAATACTCGATTGGAATATGAAGTTGGACTCAGCACAAAATGTTCATGAATGAATATGCCCTTGGGTCGTACCCTAATGTAACAATTCCTTTAGGGGGTTATACGCACCTCATACATTAAAAAACGCAGGCAAATACTTGTCGGAAAAAAACTATTGTATTTAAAGTGAGTCAATTATTATTATGTACTAACTATACTGAGAGCTTAGAACGTATACCTTAAGACGGGTGGCAGCATTTACGTCGTAGATGTCTATGGGCACCGGTAACCACTTAACACCAGGTGGGCTGTGAGCACGTCTACCAAACCTATGCAATAAAATAAAATAAATATAGTCACGATTTCCAATTAAAATATTCAAAGCGCAATCCAGTTTAAGTTGCCTTTTTGTATTACTATTGCACAGATTATATTACTTTTAGTTCCCAGTAATTTATGTAACCGTATGCACATACAAACTGCCACGTATTTGCTTCTACGAGAATGCCATGTTGCTAGCCGTATGTAAAACTAAATCTGAAATTAGCATGGTAGTCTGCCCGCCAACTCAGTTTGTATTATTACTTATTTAGTAAATTTAAGCTCAAGCATATGTATTTATAGATAAGTGTTAAGGCATCTTGTGGGTCTGCACCATTCGGTCTATTTCTACCGCGAAGCAGTAATCCCTTCTCATTCGCCCTACAGGCCTGCCAGCTTTTACTACATGGTTAAGATTTAGACCTCATGCCTCAAGGTGAGAGGAGCTATATGCTTTTTTTTTCCTACTTAAGCTGAGACCCTTGAGAAGCTATATCAGCGTAACGTTAACTAGTAGATGAGCTCACGGGGTTCAAGCCTGACGACGTTGCTAACCCGAACCCTAGCAAGAGCCGTGCTTCGCAGAATCTACCACCGGATCGGAAACGCGACCCACTGAGAAGATCCGGCGAGAAACTCAGTAGGCTGTGTCTGAGGGTTTTTTTTTTTTTTTTTTTTTTTTTTTTTTTTCCACAGGAGAAAATCGCCGGATCCCCACCCGCACGGCAGGTGGGGTATGTGGGAGTCGAACCTCACTAAAAACTCCTGCCGCTCACAGCCGGCGCCCTACCCCGGACCGGGTGGGAACCCAGTCGGAGTTATTGAGACGGCGGGACAGGGTTTACGCAAAGCACATTACATCCATCCCGCCGTCCCCCAGACGCCGGACCGGCGGCCGCCAGCAACATGACCGCCGGTTCCCTCGGTCGACGGGCCAAGAGCCCGATTGATAGCGCCGCGCTACACCTTCCCCCGGAGCGGTCGGGGGAACGCGACCTACCACGCTGCCCCACGCCTAAGCTCCTCCCCGCACAAAGCGGGTGGAGCCCGAAGCTCTTAGGGGGCCGGGTTACGGACGGGACCCCGGTCCCGACCCCCTGCTCGGCGGCGGCGGGTTTCTGCGTAGTGAGGAGAGCTTTGCCTCACTCGCCCCGCCGCCTCCTTCTGCGAGATGGTGCACTCGCAGAAGTCGAGCATAGCCTTCCAAGACTCGTCGCCGCCAAGCATCGACGCCACGACGCCAGGCAGCGACAAGTCTGGTCCTATCTTTGCGACAAGGACACGGCGCTGCACCTCCCAAGCGGGGCAGACAGCGAGCGTATGCTCCGCCGTGTCCAGGTCGTGTCCACAATGGTGGCACCTCGTCGTCGGCTCAGCTCCTATCCGGTGCAGGTACTTTCCAAAGCATCCGTGCCCAGTCAGCACCTGCACCAGACGGAAGGTGAGGCGTCCTCGGCCACGATTCACCCAGTCATAAAAGACCGGGTAAACCGCCTCGACGGTCCGTAGACCCCACGTGGGGTTGGCCAACCGCCTCGACCACGATTCGAGCACGGACCGCCGAGAATGGGCCTTCCGCGCCCGCAGCTCACTTTTGGAGGGACGCGCCACGCCCAGAGCACGAAGCTCACTGCGCCACCGATAGTCGGCAGCGAGCGACTCCGCCTCCAGCTCCCATGGCGGCGTCCCCGCCAACACACACGCCGCCTCGAATGAGACGGTGCGATATCCACGGATGACCCTGATAGCAACGGTGCGCTGCGGCCGGCGCAGGAACCGAGCCATAGTAGCCCGATTGCGCGGCTCAGCCCATACAGGCGCACCGTACAGGGCCATCGATCGCACCACCCCAGCGTAGAGGCGGCGTACAACCTGATCCGGCCCCCGATATTCGGGAGCAGTCGGTTCAAAGAACCGGCTGTCCTCATTAATCGAGGGACCAGCTCCGCAAAGTGAGCACGAAAAGCCCACCGGCCGTCCAACACGAGGCCGAGGTACCTTAACTGCACCCCGACCCCTATCCGGACGCCCCCAACCACGATGTGGGCGTCGACAGGTGGCGCTCTCCGCGGCCCGTGAAACCACAAGGCCTCGGATTTACTGAGCGCCACGTCGAGGCCCAGTCTCTTGATCCTCCCGACGACGAGGGCCACTCCCGCTGTGGCGAGACGGGCAGACTCTCTATAATCATCCCCCCGGGCCACGACCAACGTGTCGTCCGCGTAACAAATAACGCGGAGACCCGGGAGGAGGGCACCCCTCAGCACCCAGTCGTACCCGATGTTCCACAAGAGGGGTCCGAGAACCGACCCCTGCGGAACACCACGCACGACCGGAAAACGGTGAAGGGTCCCACCGTACCCGGTACATTCGACCGACCTGGCCTCCAAATAGGAGCCAACCAGCCGGCGGAGGTAGAGGGGCACCCCATGCCTCTCCAGTGCCCCCCCTATCACAGACCAGGGCAGGGTGTTAAATGCGTTGGCGATGTCAAGAGACACCGCCAGTGCCACCCCACCCCGTGAGACAGCCTCGTCCGAGAGGGCCCGCACGCGAAGAATTGCATCCACGGTCGAACGGCCCTCCCGGAAGCCGAACTGCTCCGCCGACAGGTCAGGTCCAACCCCGACCAGGTGCTGAACGATGCGGGCAGCCAGAATACGCTCCAGCAATTTTCCCGCCTCGTCCAGCAGTACGATAGGACGATACCCGGCGGCTGTATCCACCGGGCGCCCCTCCTTTTTCAACAGCACAAGTCTGCCCGTCCGCCAGAGCAACGGAAACCGTCCCGACTCCAGGCAACCATTAAATAGCTCCAGGAGCCGGTCCCCTAGGGCATCGAGGGCCAAGGCCAGCACCCGACCATGGACTCCGTCCGGGCCGGGGGCCGTGTCCTTTGCAGTCATCCTGACAACGGCCACACGGAGCTCTGCCCCAGTAATATGGGGCACCTCAGCAGGGGCTTCGCCGTCGATGGCGTCCGACGGCTCACCCATAGCGGGGGGAACAAAACCCTCCCGCTCCTGCGGGAACAACGCCGAAACGATGTCCCGCAGCTGTTGAGGCTGAAGTCGCTCAGTCAAAGGGGGGGCCCACGGGCGCAGTTTACCGCGCACCAGCCTGTACGGGCTCCCCCATGGATCCGCTTCGAGCGCCTCCAAGAGTCTCTCCATGTTCTGCTCCTTGGCCCGCCTGATGGCCAGCCGCAGGGCGTCCTTCGCAGCGCGATATTCGCCGTGCAGCCGGGTCTCCTCCTCTGCGAACGCGACGGGGTCGTCGCGCCGCAGGTGACGGCGACGGCGGTGTCTAGCACACTGGCGGCTCGCCCGAATGGAGACTGCACGCAATCTCGCAATTTCAGGCGACCACCAGGGCGACTGCCGCCGTCCGCAATGCCGAGGGCCGACCCGGGGCATCGAGGCATCGCATATGCGGTGCATCGCGCCGCGGAACCATTCGGCCTCAGCCTCCACATCGAAAGGGTGTGGGCGCATGGGCGTCCACGCCGCCACCATAGAGGCCTCCACCAGGAGCTCCTTCTTCAGGAGCTTCAATGCCCACCTAGGGAATGACCGGGATGCACTCCGCGGGGGGTTAACCCCGCGAGCGCCTGCGGCCGGTGTTGGCGCGGGAGCGGAAAGATCGAACCGGATATACCGATGATCCGACAACGATTCCGCCCCCACCACCACGCCCCAGCCGAGGATGCGCTGTGCGATGGACGAGCTCGCGAACGTCAAGTCCACGATAGACTCTCCCGTCCACCGCACGCATGTCGCGACCGAGCCCCTGTTAACGATGCAGAGATCGGCCGCGACCGCCCACTCCTCTAACAGCCTACCACGAGCGTCCGTGGATGGGGAACCCCAAGCGACAGACTTCGCATTGAAGTCCCCCGCCAGTATTACCGAACGGGGAGAGAGGTGACGAGCGATCACCTCTAGCCCGTCCAGAAACCGCTCGAACTCGACGGTAGGCCGATTTGGAGAGAAGTACACCCCGATCACGACGGTATTTTCTAATTGTACCGCGACGATCCCGGGGCCCCTGGTCACCATCGCCAGGGGAGGAATCATCGCGGATCTTCTTATATGTATGGCCGCCAAGCCATCAACGTCCCCAAACCAGCAGTCGTCCGCTGGGGGAACGAAGTACGGCTCGGCGACCACAGCCACGTCAATTGACCACTCCGCCATAGTCTGGAGCAGCATGTCCTGAGCTCCGGCGGAGTGGTTCAAATTTCCTTGGAGGAAGCGATAGGTGTGATCCATTAAACCTGGACCACATCCATCGCCCCCTCCCCTACTCTATTGTCCCCGCTATCGGGCTCGAACGCCTCAGCGGGGGCCAAAGTGCCAGCCGGTGCTCCCCCGGCCGACCGCTTCTTTTGGCGACGCTTAGCTTGGCGGCGCCAATTTCTAATTGCATTTTTGCCGGCCGGGGGGCATGCCTTGCCCCCGGTCCGGTGGTCAGCCTTGCGTCCGGCCGCCGCACATAACGAACAATGCGGCGCAGCCAAGCACACGGCCGCCTTGTGTCCAGGCTGACCACAGCGGAAGCACAGTCCGCTGCGGTCAACCGCACTCACGCACCTGGCGAGGCAGTGCCCAGTGCTGAAGCACCTTAGGCACCGCCAGGCACGCGGTTCTAGCAGGCGCACGTGGGCTGCTATCCAGCCCACGCGCAACCTGCCCGGATCCCCCGACGGTCTCCCGGGCGGAGGAGCAGCCAGGGCAACGGCCGCCTCCACCGGGCAACGTACCCACACGGAACCAGCCCCGGTATAACCGGAGCGCAGCTCGCCTACTGTTATGTTCTGCAGGGCACAGTTGCCCTGGGCAGCGACGGCCGCCGCCACCTCCTCCCTGGTGGTGCAGTCGTCCAGGCCGGTCACTTTCAATTCGGCCATCTTGACCGGCCTATGCACCCGCACCTCCTCTTCAGGCAGGACCATACGGAGCCTTGCCGCCAGACGCTCCGCGATGCCGGGACTATCGGCAACGGGACATTCTAGCAGTTTGGCCCCATTGGCTGTCTGCCTACAGCGGAGGCCCTCCCCCGCCCCGATCTCATCCAGGTCAACTGCCGCGCGCGCCCGAGCAATGACATCTCCGTATGTCATGCCCTTAGCTTTGGCAGCCGGCAGCAGCGTTAGGACCACTGCCGCCGACCGCGGCGCGCGCGGTTGCTTCTTCGTCGTTTTTTTTTTGTTTTTGTTTTTAGCGGCTACAGGCGCCCGACCCTGATGGGGAGCAACCTGAGCCGCTGTAGCCGCTGGCGCTCTACCAACTTGTGCAGCTGCTGGTGGAGCCTTCTTGGCACCCCGCCGGGCCACCACGTTCCACCCTTCGTCCATGTTAGACGGGGGCGGAGGCAGCGGACGAGGCGGGGGTGCTTGCGATGGGCACTTCGCGTTGGTGCCCCCCCCCGCTTGGTTCTATCCCGTCCCGGGCCCAACCTAGTGGCTGGAGCCCGTACGGGGGCGGGGCGAGCGGCTGGAGTACCCGACACCGCGGCATATGCCGGTCGCCGAGCGTCAGCCGGAGCAATGAGCTGCGCCTCGAGGGCCGCCAGCCTGCCGTCCAGCCTTTCTAATACAACCTGGACGGTGCGACTGATGACCTCGTCCAGGCTGAATTTTCCAGTCAGCTCCCGTGGCCCTACGAGTGCTTGCTGCCGCTTGGTAGCGGTCATCTCCCTAGTGCGTGGCGACGGGAGACGTGGCCGCTGCTCAGCCGCGCGCGGTGGCGGCAGCACAGGCCACCCATCGCCAGTCAGCGCCGGGGAACGGCGCTTCTGAGGCGCCCCGGCGATACATGACGTCGCTGCCGGTACATGGGCCGGTGGAGTTCGCAACCCAGTGGCCCGGGGCAACGCGGGCGACGGCGTCGATGCCGCTGCCTTACTCGAAGCAGAAGCCTCATCATCAGGCTGCTGTTGGGCTTGAAGTAGTGCTCGAAGCCTCGAATTCTCCGCCATCAGCTGTACCACCTGGTCATTGGCGGAAGCAACCGAAGGCAGAACCTTCGAGACCTGCGAGACTACCTCTCGCAGCTTACGGCCAGCGGCTTTGGTCTTAGTGCCGTTGGCCGCATATGACTTGACGGTCCTCATGGCCCTGTCTATGACCAAGGCAGGGTCTTGAAGGCCGCCTTCTTCCTCCTCTGTCGTTCGCCCGTCCAGTGAGGCGACAGATATCGACGCCGATGACTGCGCCGGTGACGGCGCGCCCCTCCTCCGGGCGGGTCTTCCTTTTGGGGGCGGCATCTCCTCCGCAGCAGAGGCCGCATCGGAGACTACCAGAACCTTCTCCGGCGGGGCATCTGCGCCAGAGGATGACGTTGGCTCCCCTCCCCCCTCGCGTGAGGAAACTCGCTGGGTCTTCCTTTTCCGCCTTATCTTTTTGGCGGTTGTCTCTTTCGAGCCAGCCGCCTCGCTGTCACTGACGTGCCCAGAGTGCGTCAAGTCAGCGCTGGCGTGTCTCTGTTCGACGGGTTTTCCGCTGCCCGTCACACAGCCCCCTTCGTCATGGCAAGCTTTGCCCCCCCAGAATACGCGGGGCAGCGTGCTCCCACCGAGATGGAAGCACGGAGGGATTCTCCACCTAAGGTGGTACCCTCCTGGGGTAAATTTTTTAAAAACTTTGCCATCATTTGTTTTTTCCTTTGATGTTTAACCAGGGGTCGGTCCCCTGGGACGGCCCTCACGACTGGACTCCCTCCAGCCACTCATCCCATCACCGGGCACGTCACAAGCTTAGGATTAGGGCATTTTTTATAGAGGTTCGCATCCTCGCGGCCCCTGCTAATCAGCGGCCCCCGTCCCCTACTCGGTAGGGATTACGGTATGCTTCTACGAAGCCACGCCGGTAAACCGGTACCCCCCTCTGGAGGGCCTTCCCCTGTAGCTGCCAAGAGGCAACCGGGGACATGGCAACCAGCGACCGGAAGGGAGTGCCCTCCGGTTCACTTCTCATCCTCTTGGGGTCTGCCATTACTGACAGACCCACACGTCTGACCATGATGTGGCCACGCCGGCGTACCGGTAGCCCCCTCTGGAAGGCCTTCCCCTTTAGCAACCAGAGAGCTGCCGGGGACATGGCCTAGCATCCAAGAAGGCTCCAGAAGGGAGCCCTCTCCCGCTTCACGCACCCTTTGTCCAGCAAAGGTGGGAAACGGGAACACGGTGTGCAGTCTTCTTTGTTCACGGCACCCCTGTGCAGACAACGCTGCTCCACGGTATCGGGGTGCACGCTTAAGCCCCACCGCCGCGACAAGGCGAGACCACGTTCGGTGGGGGTGTCTGAGGGTTAACACGTTTTGAAGGGAAACCAGAGATTATGCTTCAATAACTACTTAACATCAGTCGGACCGCGAGCGCATTAACCCAGCTACATAATGAATAAAAAGTCGACATACGTAATTTTAACCCACTAAGTTCTGTTCTATTTTTAGGCATCTCTCCACCGATACTCATTATTCATGGCATCGGTATGACCTCTATGAATGTTTTAAAAGCGTCAGAATTCCATAATGATGAGGTATTCTTCAACCTTCTATGTATTTTTACCCTTATTCAAGCTAAGCTTAATATGAACTTTACGACAATAAAGCTTATCCAGTATAAACGCTTTTATGTGTAAGACGAAATAAATATTTGTTATACAAAAATCACAAATCGAACTGTTTAAGTGAATACATAGACTTATTTGTATTAGAATGCTTAATATGTAGAATAAAATATATTATCATTTAATATTTGATATAATATTTTGAGATCCATATATAAATGAGCAAACAGAAAATAGTTGAGTACCGTTTTCTCTTCTATTCGTTTTTGTTTTCTGCTTTGTAACTATTGACGAGTGTTAGTTAGTACATTTATAAAACATAGTTGTTTCCGCCTTCACAAGAAGAAATGGCAACACCAAAACGAATAATAAAACTTGGAATTTACATATCATCATCATCAGCCTGTATCTATCCACTGCTGGATGCAGGCCTCTCCCATAGTCCGCCACAATGAACGATCCTCCGCCTTCCGCATCCAATCTCTCCCAGCATATCGCCGCAAGTCATCGGTCCAACTTATATATTTTAATATACGTAATTTAAATCTTGAGGTTTCAGTGCCCATAATCGAATATGAACTAGTCCATAATCACCTATATTAAAAAGAACAACGAGTACGTGCGTGGAAGTCTAGGTGTACGGGACATCGCCCACAAGATGCAGGAGAGTAGGCTGAGATGGTATGGTCACGTGAAAAGGAAGCCGCCTGACTACGTCGGAAATTTGGCGCTACTGCTCGATCTCCCCGGTCGGAGACCTAGAGGTAGACCCAAGACAAGGTGGAGGGACGTAGTGCTGAAGGATAAGAGAGAATGCAATGTTGCTGACGAGGATGTCGAAGACAGAGCGAAGTGGAGGAGTAAAGTCAGGAAAGCTGACCCCACCACCATGTGGGATAAATAGCTGGGAAGAGAGAGAATGAATTACCTTACCCAGATATATTCCTTTCTTTTTAATTGATTTTTCTTTTCATTCTATTTTTAATTCAAAATATTTTTTCTATTTGTGAAGTAGTTTTATATGCTTTTTTAAATTATTGCTTAGTTGGGTGGACGAGCTCACAGCCCACCTGGTGTTAAATGATTACTGAAGCCCATAGACATCTACAACGTAAATGCCGCCACCCACCTTGAGATATGAGTTCTAAAGTCTCAGTATAGTTACAATGGCTGCCCCACCCTTCCAACCGAAACGCATTACTGCTTGACGGTAGAAATAGGCGGGGTGGTGATACCGACCCGCGCGCACTCACAAAACGCCCTACCACCAGTAATTATGCAAATTATAATTTTGCGGGTTTTTGATTTTTATTACACGTTGTTATTCCTTCACCGTGGAGTAAATCGTGAACATTTGTGAAGTAATTATTTCATTAGAAAAATTGGTACCCGCCTGCGGGATTTTAACACCGGTGCATCGCCCAGGTACGAATGTCTTTAGGCCACGACGACTTCAAAATGTTGTCTGCTGGATTAGCGCATGGCCAAACCCGTTGCTTTTACATAGCGCAATGACATTCACTACTCAATTGCAAATTTCACTCCTAATACTCTTGTCTATCATTCCTATATGATTCATGATGGTTTTTTTTTTGTTATCTTTGTTAAACCTAATCCGCAATGGGGATACTTTTGCTTGTCTCTGGTTCCGGTATCGCTCGAGACAATTCCAGCTCGAGGGCGTCGGGTCTACGTAGAAAAGTTTGCTGTGCACTTCACATACAATTCTTCGTAGTGAATACGATCGGTAATGAATCACGCCGTCGGGAGGTCTGATTGACAGATCACCTGTCGCGATAATTGAGACGAATACCCTCCTCCTCAAAGCTGATAAAACTTTGGTTTTTTTATAGACGTGTTTTTTTTTTCTATTGCTTACTTGGGTGGACGAGCTGACAGCCCACCTGATATTAAGTGGTTACTGGAGCCCATAGACATCTACGGTGTAAATGCGCTAACCGCCTTGAGACATAAGTTCTAAAAGGTCTCAAGTATGGTTACAGTTACAACGGCTCCCCCACCCTTCAAACCGAAACGTATTACTGCTTCACGGCAGAAATAGGCAGGGTGGTGATATCTACCCGCGCGGACTCACAAGAGGTCCTATCACCAGTAAAAAGTTCACCAGTACTGTTATCAAACCGTTAGAAATTGTTACTTCATCAAACTATTGAAGGCTTTACACTGTTTGTTTAGGTCATATATACAACTGTCAGTTAATGTAACTCATTTTTAAGTCCTTAAATGTGGCATATAATTTTCTCGGGTATCATTGGGTGAAATTGAAGGATATTAATTACGGGTACACTTGTATGATGTTAGGCTCACCGAAGCTTAAATATCGAGCAACGTAAATACATCATCATTTTCTCATGTTCTGTTCTTTACATTAAAAAGCGCACATGTGTAACTATACTGAGACCCTAAAACTCATATTTCAAGTTGGGTGGCGGCATTTGCGTTGTAGATGTCTATGGGCTCCACTAACCACTGAAAATCAGGTGAACCGTAAGCTCGTCCACTCATCTAAGCAATAAAAAAAAAATGTAGCACAGTCTACGCTAAAAGCATTTTTCACCGCTCATCTCTTTAGTTCCAAACTAATATCGATTATGAATATTTTTAAGTTGATTTAACAAACTCGCTCTTCGAGTACTAAAATCGATTAAATTTCAGCTAAAAGCATCCTCGAGACCTCTGCAAATAACGTTCAGACGAAAGTCAAACTCGTGAGGTTTCGGATTCAACTTGTACGATTACAGACCGGCTTCAGAGGAGCTACCTGCGCTTACAGATATGTCCTTACCGATATATAGGGCTGGAAACTCGCTCCCTTTATTGGAAATAAAGACTTCGTTATCTTGAATTTTGATTTCGTTCTTGAAACTTCCTAATCTCATTCTGATCGTAACGTATTATAGGCTTTTATTTTAGAAGTTGCGACTCATCGTCGATTGTAACTATAATGAGACCTTAGAACTTATATCTCAAGGTGTGTGGCGCATTTACGTTGTAGATGTCTATGGGCTCCAGTAACCACTTAACATCAGGTGGGCTGTGAGCTCGTCCACACATCTAAGCAATAAAAAAAAAAAGGAATTATGAAATTACGCTAGCTATACGTTTTTTTAATCTTTCTATTGCACGTACGGGTCAATGAACTAATATAATGAACCTTTAAACGAGCAATTTTTGTATATATATATAATCTGAATCTCGGAAACGGCTCCAACGATTTTCATAAAATTTAGTACACAGGGGATTTCGGGGGCGATAAATCGATCTAGCTACGATTTACTTTCAGAAAATAATGTTGTTTTATTCGTGTTTTCAATAATCAACTCGTCCCGACATCTATTGGCGAATAATAATACTATTTTTCTTAATTGAGAGCAACTAACCGCTTTAAGGATACAACAAGATGGCGTTATCAAAAAAAAATCATCTAGTTATCTGGTTTTAATTGATTATCTGAGAACTCCATACATATCATAACGTGAATTGAGATGTATCGATGTATCGATTGTATTGAAATTACTAAGATTCTACGTTTTCCCGGGTTATTCACCGTGGAAGTAATTCGTGAGCGTGAACTGGATAAACACAGCGCGTACTGTCCGGTTTTATAATGAAGATTCCTTCGCGATGTTTCCGTGGCTTTATAATAATATAATTTAATAATAATAATAAATAAACTTAATAATAATAATGATCAGGCACTATATACACACGATAATCTGGCTTCAAACTAGGGTTCCCTGTAATATGCGAACCAGAGACATGTCCTTCTTCAATCCAGGTCTAAAGGGGATCCTCAGTAGTAGGTAACAGCTTGTCTGTGCTAATGGCATTGCTGTAGTCCACTAGCGAAGGTGATTACCATTAGGAGGACCCTATACTTGTACGTATATATACTAAAATCCTAAAAATAAATAACAGGGTTGCCAATAAAATGTACATAGGGTTGTCTGCAAAATAAATCCATGGAAAAACCGAATCGATTCGCGATCGAATGAAATATACATAAACTAGGTTTATTAGAAAAAAGCCTACGTAACATATACCAAAAACTGATTCTTTTCGACTTACTTAAAATATATATATTAATACGTGAAGCAAAAACTTTGTATCCCTTTTTACGAAAATTGCGCGGAGGAGTATGAAATAGAGAATATAGAGGAGTGCAGAATGCTAATATTTTTTTTAAATTATGCATGAAATATACATTAGATCAATAAAGAAAACATTACACACAGTGCCATTTATTTGACACACACACACTTATGTACTTATATATAATAATAATAATAAAGCCTTTATTTAGACAAATAAATTTTTTTTTTACATATACAATTATTATTTGTTTTTTAATTGTTGATGTTCTTATTTTGTCTGATAATGTTATGTACTTATATATACTCTTTGTTTATTGTCAAACTTTAGTTTGTCTAAAACTGTGGTCAAATTGAAAATAGTTTAATATTGTTTATCTGTAATATTATTTGTCTATAGTGTAGTCTTGGCGAAATCTGTGATTATAGAAGCATAATAATAGTCTTTGACAATATAACCATAATAATGTTCAAGCTTATAATTTCAATTAATTATAGTCGAATTTCGACTACTGCGGGACCACTAGTATTAATAAAAATCTTTTATCCAATAAAATCTCAATCTCATCAGGAAGATATTTGTATATAACAAGCAAACAAAATAAACTTGAAATAGATACTATTTGATTAGCTATCGTATTATCTCAAATGTAATTGTATCTCAGCTATTCAGACACCGCTTTTCATGTGCACTACAGCGCGATAGTCTCGTACTGCAATTACCGGTAATTACAAGGGCTTGAACTGTTCACGTCGCTGATCACGAAGCGATTAAGGTATACAATGATCGGTCGGATTAATTTATTGGTCTGTTTGCTTTCTATGTAACAAATAACTGACCGAGACTGATTGAAAGATTTCGTTTGATAAAACAATAAAGTTGTCTGGTCTGAGCCTGGTTCGGAATTGTTTCTAAGTTGATAGGGCTTTTGTGGCTTAATACCGTAATTTTTCCTTGTACCTACCCTGACTATTTCTGCCGTGAAGCAGAAATGCGTTTCGGTTTGAAGGGTGGGGCAGGCGTTGTAACTATACTTGAGACCTTAGAACTTATAACTCAAGGTGGGTGGCGCATTTACGTTGTAGATGTCTATGGGCTCCAGTAACCACTTGCAGCTTCTAAGTTTTGCACTGTTTGTATTCGTAGTGTCCTAATGACTAAAAATAAAATTGGTTTTCTGTAAAGTCAGTTTATGGTAGTTAGTTTTACGTGATAACGTCATAAAGAAAAATTGATGAGAGATTGCATACTTTTATGAATTGAATGGAAATATTATTACTGAACTATCATTATTTTGTATAATATCAAGAAGGAGGTATTTGAAAATTACAAGTTTTTCGATAAATTAACGCTTGGGCCGATCGTGCATCTCTATCGCTTCTCACTCTCGCTTACACGCTCAGGCACAGGTGGAACGTGACACTTTTTCGTGCGTGCAGCCAGTGTTCATCGATTTATAAGATGTTATCATTGAAAAATCCCATAGTCTATACCGCATATTTTTCTTCGGTATTCAAGAGTCGTAGGCATAATTAAAACCGTAACAGTACGATTTGATGTTCTATTTCGGAACGACTTGTCGTCCGTGACCATAAAAACAGTATAATTTTCGAAACATAGCAAAGTATGTCGGAGATAATTAATAAACAATGAACGAAAACATAGTTAAATTAATGCACTTTACTAATCAATAGAGTTCCAATTTTCTTTATAAATTCTGTATTCACTTTTATTTGATGATTGAATAATCGACCCTATACATCTGTCGATTCTCTGTGTACTGTATAATAATATATATATATGGATTATACGACAGTCACGGCTAACCGCAAAGCCAAAGAGAGGTTGTGATGGTCTTGTCCAATTACCCCTTTGAATAAGATCGATCAATTAGATTAAACTGTTTAGAATTCTTTATTATCTCCTTAGATTTTTATAAAGTGATGAACCCATTTTTATGGGCGTACTAGTAAAACTCGGATGAAGAAACACTAAAAGAAGAAACAGAAAAGTCAACCTCTATGACATTTTGCAATGAACACGCTCCTACTGTTATTATATCTCCAGAGATATAACTCAAGGAGGGTTGACAACACGCAAGCGACCGGTCGTAAAACTCATGCGCAACGCCTATGCAGCATGATAAGAAGACATGCTGGCACGACACCACGTAATGTGGGATTAGAGCAAGAAGAAGACGAAGAAATTAGCGTGATCGCATGCTCTAATGTTGATGGTAAATAACAAAATCATTCTCAGAAGTATGAATGGCAAATGCAAAAAGTTTCATCAAAATCGAACGAATAGCTTGAACAGCGTTGAGAAAATACATATATTTTTGATAAGTGAATTTTCTACCTCAATATAATTATTTAGAGTCATGCCCATGAGCACTACAATGACGCTGTTGCTTTGCTAGTACGGTTTTAGTTCTAAAGTTTAGAATAGGCATTCTAAGGACCGGCGACATGCAACTTACATACACCTAGAGGTATAATTAGATTCATTAAACTCCAAATATACAGAATTCCGTTGTGTCATCTACACAATAACTAGAATAAACTAATCATCAATTTATAATAAACACTAGGTCAAACTGCTGTCGACCTAAAAAAAAATTATCGTAACAATAAAAAAATATGAAAACAATAATTTCTAACATTTTTCAAATGTTATATGTTTAAATTTTAATAAACACACTAATAAGTAAATAATAATAATAATAATAAGAAGCGTATAACTTAAATTCTCTCTCAACATTCATACAAACTGATAAAGTAGTTTCACAAATTACTTCAGGCTTTAGACGTATTAATAAATTGACTATCAAACAATCCGAAGTACCAAAAACAGAGTTCGTAGCTTTTATAATTAAGTTTCTAGTTTACAGAACGGTTCGGATATTTTAATTAAAATTATCGGCTACTGCGCCGTAACTGGAATTAAATACGATTTGGGGTAATGCGTATTAAAAAATATTGTCTGGAACATTACGGGTGCATCGATTCGTGAGGTTTCAAATTACAGCGCCCCTTGCGCTCAAACGGAATCGATGATAATGAATAGGATAAAATCGATCGATTCTATTAAAATTTTCCCATTCTTAATCCTTCGAATCCTTAACAGACTCTGTGGTCATGGACAAATCCAATTATCACCACCTCTTAGTTGTTGTAAAAGCCTACTATGGGATTCACAGCAGAAGAAGATCAGCAGTATCCACGTATACCAGCATATCAGGATCGGGAGTATGTAAGGCCAAGCTCTACTATCCCGGGAAAAGTACCAATAACAAAAATACAAATACTAATAATGCAATTCAAATGACCCAAACCTTCTCTCATTCTACATCTAACAGTATATGTGATCTAACTAACGCATATTTTGATTCTCCTAGTCCGAGAAAGTTACTAAGTCGACTTTTTCAGTCTTTATTTGGTATTTTCTTCCCTGATAAGAATAAAAATGTTTCAAACGCGTTAGCATACTTAAACCGTATTGGTATCGTTTTAAATTAACGTAATGGGTTTTTCCAAACGATAATTATAATCCCTCAAGTTAGTCACATTGGTCCATGTGCTCCTGTGCTTCATTTCTCCTCCTTCATCTGCAAAAATGGCTTCTGGTTGTCAACGCTTTTACAATAAAGCACAAAAGAACAGCATCCAGATTAATTAGCAAAAGTAATGTCCGAAAATTAGGTGAAGAATAAATTTACGAACGGAAAGAGTTTATCAAACGCCATGGCTACAGTATACAAAACAAGACCCGGGATTTTGGGTTTAATAAAAATTTTACGCCGACACGAAGCTGTTATGAAGTTGCAAATTAATTTAGGCCGGTTTTGGAACTCAATTTTCGGGTTTATTTTACCCGCCAATATTTACTGAATATCAATTATCTGATACAGAGTCCGTCGGAGTAGAATATGTTTCGTCATCAATCTACGAAGGCTATTCGCGGCCATCTTGTTTTTGTCGCTCACTCAGTCACGTTTTTTATTATTATTTTGTAATTATGTTGTGCTGTGTACTAAATACCGATTTGGAATTTATAGCTACAGTTATTACTATACGTTAAGACTTGACCTCATAACTCAAGGTGGGCGGTAGCGATCACATTGTTGTTTAATGTGTTGTATAATGTTAGTTCCTTTATTAAACAAAGGCCATTCAACTCTTCAACCCGAAAACCCTGAACTAATTCGCGGCAAAAACAAGCTAGATGGTTCCTATGCGTGTGGACTTTGAAAACAGCCTATCACCAGTAAGAGTGTATTTTATTTCGTCCATCTCAATAATAAGAACATAGGCTTATCTGGATATCTACTTCGTTTTCAGGAGGAGCTATAAGCGATGAAAAGTTTTATATGAAGTCGTCGTGGCCCAAAAGATAAGAAGACACCCGGTGCATTATAATATGCCCGTGTTCGAATCTCGCAGGCAGGTGTACTAATTTGGCTGATGAAATACGTATATAACACATGTTCACGAATTATTTTCACTGAAAAATTGTAATTTGCGTAATTACTGGTGGTCGGGCATCTTATGAGCCCGCACGGGTAGGTATTTATGTTGTTAATGTCTACGGGCCGTGATGACTACTTAACACCAGGTGGGCCGTGGGCTCGTCCACCTAACTTAATAAATATAATAATAAAAAATAAAAATATAAAAGAACTTAATTCGCTATACCCGATTTTTCAATCATCGCATAAACATATTTTTTAAATTGTGTAAAAATAAACAATTCTATTAATCCACTCATATAGCTGTTTATTTTTTTATTCTATGATTATTCATGTTAATTTTTTGATTATCAGATTAATATAATATTAATATAATATTAATTTAATATAATATAATATTAATCTGATAATCAAAAAATCAACATTAAGCTAACTTAAAATTTTCAACCTGACAATTTTAGGAACTTCATAGAAGCATCGAAACTGTTTAATTGCAAAGTTTTAAGACGGGGCTTTAACTTCATAAAGAAATTGTAAGTTCCTCTCTGACTCCATAAAGTGTTCATAGCCAATTAAATTAAAACTTCCCACGAGTTTGTACATCAAATATTAAAAGTATCGGAATCATCTTTATTCGAAGCCGAAGCTTTGAATGCTTTCTAGCTCAGCGATTTAAGCTAAAAGAGCTGTATAATATTGAACAAGTAAGTATAACAGTAGCGTTATTTTATTTTATAAACTATAAACTTCCTTTTTTTAACACGTTTTCTACACGTGTATTGCAAGCGTAGAAATTTCGAGAATTCAGTAACAGTAAGAACCGTGGTAAGTACGTTTTTTTTTTATTGCTTAGATGGGCGGACGAGCTCACAGACCACCTGGTGTTAAGTGGTTACTGGAGCCCATAGACATCTACAAAGTAAATGCACCACCCACCTTGAGATATAAGTTCTAAGGTCACAGGTATAGTTACAACCGCTACCCCACCCTTCAAACCGAAACGCATTACTGCTTAACGACAGAAATAGGCAGGGTGGTGGTACCTACCCGTGCGGACTCACAAGAGGTCCTACCACCAGTTTCTGCACGTGCATTGCAAGCGTGGAGATTTCGAGAATTCAGTAACATTAAAAACCGTGGTGAGAACGTGTTGAATAGTAATATTTTTGTAATTTAGATAACCGTAAAAATAACATTGTCCACTTAAAATAATAAGTTCATAGCTCCAGCTCCGACTTGTGTCTATAAGTAGGCAGATCATCATATAAGTAGCTAATTTACATTCTTCTCGGTTGAAGCACTCCCTGGGTTCCTTCGTGCCTGACTCCAATGTCAATTATGCAAATAGTATCAAATCGTAATCACATTCGTTTAACGATAGCGCGAGATTGCCAATTTCTGATCAGGAATTTACTTTCACAGTGCCGGATTAAGACACAGATCGTTCTGTTCATACAACTACTGTTCTTGTGATTTCTACGTCTATTCTAGAACTTGTAATCAAATTAAAAAGAGACACATGCTTTTTTTTGTTGCGCGTAATGTTGATGGTTATTGGGGTCCATAGACATCATCAAAATTATAATTTGCGTAATTACTGGTGGTAGGACCTCTTGTGAGTCCGCGCGGGTAGGTACCACCGCCCTGCCTATTTCTGCCGTGAAGCAGTAATGCGTTTCGGTCTGAAAGGTAGGGTAGCCGTTGTAACTATACTGAGATCTTAGAACTTATATCTCAAGGTCGATAGTGCATTTACGTTGTAGATATCTATGGGCTCCAGCAACCACTTAACACCAGGGGAGCTGTGAGTTCGTTCATACATCTACGCAATAAAAAATCTATACTAATATTATAAAGAGGAAAGATTTGTTTGTTTGTTTGTTTCGAATAGGCTCCGAAACTACTGGACCGATTTGAAAAATTCTTTTTCCATTAGATGCCAACATTGTCCCTGATGAACTAGGCTACTTTTTTTTTTTTTTTGGTTTCATGTTTGTTTTGATGTTTCCGAAGCGAAGCGAGGGCGGGTCGCTAGTAAATAAATAAAGTGAAGCCGCAATCATCTCGTAGCTACAGTTATATTGTGTAACGGCTGTGTTGCCCTTCAAACTAGAAGGAGGAAATTTGTGAGGAAATAGACTGGATCGTGGTATCTACTCATGCGCACAAAAAAAACTTTCCCTATAACTACTAATTACGCAATGTTATAAATTTTGCGATCCCCAATCTCCTGGGGTCGGCGCAATATGTTTTCTCCTTCCAGACACCTCTATCATATAATATACATTTTTTCTCCTCTCATTTTACTCCTCTCTTACACATATCGTCTTTCAGGCAGTCCGTCCATTTCTTCTTAGGTCTACCTCTTCGTCTATATCCTTCCACATTTATAGCTAGCACTCTCTTACCAACCTCATTTTTATTTCGTCTCATCACATGTCCATACCATCCCAAACGCGCACTCCTCAGCTTCTCTGTCACAGGTGCCACTTTCAGACTTCCTCTAACATATTCATTCCGTATTCTATCCATTCTCGTTACTCCACACATCCATCGCAACATTTGCAACTCTGCTGCATGCAATCGCAATTGCCTTTCATCCGCCAAGTATATAGTACAATTTTAATCTACAACGTGGTAATAGTTTGTGAACTCTGATACGTATTCATTATGAAAGTTATTACCTCTCAGCAAATTATGAATTTGTAGGCAGCGGCTTGGCTCTGCCCCTGGCATTGCTGAAGTCCATGGGCGACGGTAACCACTCACCATCAGGTGGGCCGTACGCGCGTCTGCCTACAAGGAAAAAAAGAATTAAAAAAATATGAATACTTGTGTGAAGCAGTAATGCGCGTATGGGTGGCGCATTTACGTTGTAGATGTCTATGGGCTCCAGTAGCCACTTAACGCCAGGTGGGCTGTGGGTTCGTCCACTCATCTAAGCAATAAAAAAAAAATAAAAAAAAAATAGTAGCTTTAATGCCATGACGATTTTGAAATAATTCAGAGCATTCAGTCTAACGAGACATTACATGTAGGTGACTGGAACAGCATAATTAATAAATCAAATTGACAAAAACATCCGGAATTAAGGCAGCACTTAAGTATAATCTTAAATAATATAAGGCAAGACTTTAATAATAATTGATCTTAATTAACGAAAGTGAACTCTGGTAGGAATGAGATTTTTCCAATTACGAAAAAACCTAAAATCCAAAACGGGCTCGTGATTGAAGATTTTGGAAGCGTGGTTTTAATTATTATTTTTTTCGTAGTTCATTAACGCTTTGGAGATTCGATTTCGTTTATTAATTAATCCGAAGGCACACGGTATCAAATATAATTATATTATTTTTTATAATAACCTTTAAATATTCCAATGTGTGTTCCCGTCATTTGATTAAATTTTTTTCCTCACCCACGCAGATGAGCGTATGCTCTCACAGTTTTATTTATTTTATTTATTGCCTACATACATGGACGAGCTCATAGTCCGCCTGGTGTTAAGTGGTTACTGAAGCCCATAGACATCTACAACTTTAATGCCGCCACCCACTTTGAGATATAAGTTCTAAGGTCTCAGTATAGAAAGTTGAGTAGTCATTGTCGCTCTTTAGTCAATGTCGGTCAATTGCACAGGCACTATCATATCACTGTCTATTTCAAGTACTGTGGTCAATCTTTGTTTGAAGGGCATGTCGTATATATACACACAAATAAACAAGTAAATTAGTTTTTAGTGTTTTCGGAACAAAAAAATAAGCCTCTTGTAGGTATACTTAAATTTGTATTTTAGTTACATAAAATAAAAACTAATTAATTAAGTGAAAGAAAATGTACCTGACTATAACGTAACTGGTGGTAAGACCTCTTATGAGTCCGCGTGGGTAGGTACCACCACCCTGCCTATTTGTGCCGTGAAGCAGTAATGCGTTTCGGTTTGCAGGGCGGGGCAGCCGTTGTAACTATACTGAGATTTTAGAACTTATATCTCAAGGCGGGTGGCGCATTTACGTCGTAGATGTCTATGGGCTCCAATAACCACTTAACACCAGGTGGGCTGTGAGCTCGTTCATCCATCTAAGCAATAGAAAAAAAAAACATCAAAACAAAAGGAAAAGTGAATTAATTATTTCTTAATCATCGATAGGGGAACTAAAAACTGTTTTTAACAAAATTTAAATTCACATTAGTAACTTCACACAGAATCAAAGTGGAGAGTTTACTGTCGAGTTTATTAGAGCAAACGCGACTGTCAGACGAATGCGGAAAATGACTGTAGTGTATCCGTGATAGGGAAATGATACAGAGATCTCGGGTACACGTCACTCCCGGCGCTACCCTGTCAAGTCAGAGCAATGCCAAAATATAATGAACGTTCAGTACGCCAAGTCACTTTATTTTATATCAACACGTTCACACTTCAAAACAACTATCCGCTATATCCGTACCGTATATTAATTAAGTGGAGGCAAATTTTCCAGCAAGGTATACCTAAATTTAATTTTAATATGGCATACTGTTCGTTTTATATGTTGCGGTGGCTTTAGGAAATGAGATGCCGACGTCATTCTCAATTGGGATAAACTCACAAAGCTAATTCATATTTCATGCTTCAAACGGAAACGTGCTGAGGGCTTATTAACACATTTCGCTTGCGAGCGCTTAACCTATTTCTGCACGGAAATTGTACTTGAAAAATTAAGCACACTACTTTTTTGTTGTCTCTGATGTAAGTTTTGTAGTTAAATCATGGCTAACTAATTGAAAAACTTTCGCAGAATCTCAAGCCAAGCCTAATATATTTTGACTAGCGACCCGCCCTCGCTTCGCTTCGGAAACATTAAGTTTTATTATTGATAGCTGAATCCCGCGATGTTACCCGCGGTTATTGTTGTACCGCGGGTGACACAGCGGGGCGAAGCTAGTCTAAAAAAAGTAGCCTAAGTTACTCCTTATATCATCAGCTACCTAACAGTGAAAGTCCCGTCAAAATCGGTCCAGCCGTTCCAGAGATTAGCCGGAACAAACAGACAGACAGACAGACAAAAATTGTAAAAAATGTTATTTTGGTGTATGTACCGTATTCATATGCGTGTAGTAAAAAGAGGCTATTTCAATATTACAAACAGACACTCTAATTTTATTTACATGTATAGTTACACTTTGAGCGTTACCACGCAGACTCATACGCAACGGACGGAAGAAACGAACACAGAAGATCGTCCCAATCAGACTGCTAGGTGATCGGTCTGGTTTTCTTAAGGGCACGAATGATTCGCTCACGAAAATAGACTTTGAAATTAATAACTTAACAGCAAACCGCAAACAAAGATAGACAACAGTATGAATCCCGAAAAATATTGTCAAATAAAATAACGTATCAAAAGCCATTCGTAAAAATATCACGAAAAAATAACGTATTATTTAGTCACACACAATGTAGCAAAATTGAAAGGCCCGATACGCTCACGACGATCAATTACTTGTAAATTTCGGGGGTTTCATTTTTATTACACAATGTTATTCCCTCATCGTGAAAATTGTCTATGAACATTCAATGGATCTCTACGAATTCGCTTTAGAAAATTATTACTGATATTAGGACGTCTTGTGACTCCACACGGGTTGGTAACCACCACCCTGCCTATTTCTGCCGTGAAGCAGTAATGCGTTTCGATTTGAAGGGTGGGGCAGCCGCTGTACAATACTGATACTTTAGAACTCACATCTCAAGGCGGGCACTAAGGGTGGACTCGTATCTCGCAATGCCGCCACATTTACGTTATAGATGTCTATGGGATCCGGTAACCACTTAACACCAGGTGGGCCGTGAGCTCGTCCAACCTGCTAGGCAATAAAAAAAAACCTACCAGCGGGACTTGCAGCTCTATATAGTCCAAACAAATACGAACATCTAACCGTTATGTCATAACGTTTTGAAGTAGACGTAACCAGTAGCAGATAAGTAATTTTTTTTTTGTAAAATAAAATCCAATGAAAACCGTCACGAACCGAGAACTAATCTAAAAATTTTCATATGTGACACAAGCATTCCAATATCGATGAAAAATAAAAGAAGAAAAAATTAGTTGCATATTTGTTTTGAAATTCTTCTACACGTGCCACGGCGTATATTAAAAACACGAACGCTGAATAGGTGGCTCTACATTTTATTGGGTATATCGAAAACGGTCTACCAAAGGCTTCACTTTAATCTCGTCTTGAGGATCCATTATTTCGACGTCGATATTGTAGTTCTTCGCGTGTTCTTGTGATTCTTTGAAAAATAAATCATCGAGAATTATGTTTGCCGTAGAAATTCTTTTGTAATGGAATTCGTCAAGATATTTGTGATTAAATTTGTTTTCTTTTTTGTTTTAGGTAAGTGTACAGCCATCAGGCTGACAATTGAGAAATCGGTGGAGTGCTAGCCGTGATAAAAGGTGACGAACAACAATTGTTTTACAGATTATAAAAGAAAAGTAAGCAATTATTTCTGCAGGTTAAGTCATTGTGGACTAAACGATAAGACGCCTGGTGTACTAATATTCGGCGATACAACTGTGCCGGTGTTCAAATACTGCAGGCCGATTTTTTTTTTTTTTTCTAATGACACACGTAATTGACACGTGTTCACGAAAGACTTCGTCGATGAAGGAATAATATTGAAGAAAAACAAAGATTGATATCTATTGTCTTCTATAGCCACTTAAGAACAGGTGGGTCGTGAGCTCGTTCACGGAAAAAGAAAGGTTTTGTTATCCATCAGCCATTTTTTCCTATCCAAATCCATAAAATATACATCTAAATATTTTTTGGGAAATGCGGGTATTTGTAACTCCTGATATGACCATTCCAATTGTAAAACTAATTTAAAGACTGGCAATGTTTAAATAATTTCTTATAATATTACACTATGACTAAATTCAGAGTATGAATTATTGTATTAAAATTGGATAGTTTGTTTTTTCTAAATAACATGATCGTTTCTTTATTTGGACGGCAGTAAGAACAAACAGTGTAGTAAGTCAGTTGGACGTTGGCGTCTTAATCTTAATCGACAATTAAGACGCCAACTACTAAGTATCCATTCTCTATTATAAAATAGTAGGAAATAATATAATATAATATAAAATAGTAGTTATAAAAGTAGGAATACTTCTAACACACTATAAAATTATAAACTCTAAAGACCATTCGCTCGAAGGTCATTCGATAACACGGAAATGCTGTAACAAGAAATAAGGCACATTAGAAAAACGTTAAGATATTTACCAAGGTATGAGGGTCGCGAAACTTTGTTTAATGTTTTACCGAAGTTGGGACGAACTGGCCCCTGTGCCCCTCCAGTGCGCTTGCTTATTCATGCTGTTGTGAGGGTTAGTCGAACTTTTTAAACTGAGGAAAAAAAGAAGTCAAAAAATTCAGTCTGTTTCTGATTTTTGAGTTGTTTCGTTTTGTTAAGGTTGTCTCTTGGTATTTATTATTAATACCTTTTGCTAGAATCACGTCATTAACTCTCTGGAAAAGCAATAAATGAAAACTAAAGCAAAGCTTTTTAGGTATTTCCTGTAATAATTATTAGGAGATCAAAATATCGATAGCTTTTTAGTACGTATTTTAAGGCCGCATGGGTAGGTACCACCGACCCTCTTACTGCCGTCGTGAAGCAGTAATGCGCTTTAGTTTAAAGAGCGAGGCAGCTGTTGAACTATAAAATTCAGATTTAGACCTCACGTTTCAAGATGACTGGTGGCACTGATGCTAACGTCTATGGACTTGGAGAACCACTAAATACTAAGCCGTGAGCTTGTTTATCCCGTCTATGGAAAACTCGAAAGTTTTTCCGATAAAAAAGTCGAATACAAAACTTTAATCAATACATGGGTAATTAATTCACTGCGCTATTTCTACGATGTTTCATTTTCACACAATATAATACGTTCACTTCAATACGAGGTCACATGGACCCATGTTAAATGGAGTTTTGTTGAGAAAATATGTGTTAGTTGACTCGGTGCCTGGTGGTGACCAACCATCTAAGCAAAAAAAAAAGTTATTTTGTCATGTTTTCTTTAAATGCATATAGCTAGATCAGTGGTTGTGTGGTCGTTCTTGCGTCGAAAAGTAGTAACCATTTTAATCTAAGAGTATCATATAACTAATTTTATTTTATAAGTCACATAAATAAATTTACTTCTGCTGTGAATAATTTAATAATGCATTGATCAAAAGAAATACACTAAAGGGATCATTTAAAAATTCAAATTCAAATGAAAAAATCTTTCTCATTTATAAATCTACGTCGAAATAATATTTTCTTGTTTCCAATAATTTATAAGATCCTGGAGTACTAAGTTCTATCAGAACAAACAGACAGGCAATAGTAAAAATTAAAAGAAGTCAGGTACCACCTAATCAAGTCATATTTTTTAAAATATTTTATAAGACTACTACTTTTTTTGTTTCTTAAATAAATAAGTAAATACAAAACAGTTAGGTAGAATTTTTTTTCATATTGTGTCAACAGATTATTATTTTATTGTTTTCTGTGAATGAGCTTTAGTGCTATCAAATTATTATTCTTTCTGGGTATAGGCAGTTTTTTTTCAATATGTTGACAAAAATACAAGGAAAACGCAACACGTAAATAAATCTAAAGCTTAAGGCGTCTGTAATTACGGTCGAATTTCGATCAATGGACGAACACTAGTACAAATAGGTTATGGAATCAGAAGCTATTTTCATTCCGGATTTTAAAGAGTCTCAAGAATATTTTTGTCGGTCGAAACTATTAATTTTAATGTTGATCGTTAACTGTAATTTATTGGCTTCTGAATAAGACGATGTGTTTATGTTTCTGCTAATCAACATTTGTCATTTCACGTAATAAAAACGTGGCGCTCGTCAATAATGCTACACGCTATTTTCATCATGGCATAAACAATTTTGATATACTCTTAGATTTTCACGAGCAGCAGACGCGTTAAAAAAGTAGATCTCCAAAAGTTTGATGTTTAATGAATATACGAAAGGAGTTTGTGACTTCAAAAGTCGTCATACCTGTCTGTTATGTCTGTCTGTCTGTCTGTCTATAGGGTGCGTTCTGAAAGTAATGCGCATTTTTTGAGAAAAATAGACTTAGTGATCCTAGGTATACAAAATGTACTGGGTGGTTAAAACTACTGGTAGTAGGACCTCTTGTGAGTCCGCAGGGGTAGGTACAACCACCCTGCCTATTTCTGCCGTGAAGCAGTAACTATATACTGAGACCTTAGAACTTATATCTCAAGGCGGGTGGCGCATTTACGTCGTAGATATCTATGGGCTCCAGTAACCACTTAACACCAGGTGGGCTGTGAGCTCGTCCACCCATCTAAGCAATAAATTTTTTTAAAAAAAACATGTGCATCAATATACTGGCTGAGACGACTCTGCCATACCTGGAAGGCACCCTGGAACTCCTCTCAGGAACCTCATGACATGAATTTGGATATTCTCCACCGACTCCCAGTGCTTTCCCTTCAGATCTCTTTTCAATCGGGGGAACAAAATAGTCACACGGCACCTGGTTCATTAGTTTTTTTTTTATTTATTTTTATTGCCCTTGTAGGCAAACGAGCATACGGCCTGGCCACCTGATGGTGAGTGGTTACCGTCGCCCATGGACTTCAGCAATGCCAAGGGCAGAGCCAAGCCGCTGCCTACCGCTTCTAGCCGCTGCCTACTGCTAGTATGGACTGAAATCAAATCAATTGCCACATTAATTACGGAGCGCCACTTCAGAATGGGTCGATCGATTTTGTTGTTTTTTTTATGTTCACTTTTAATCAGAAGTAGGTTTTCAAGAATATTGTATTTTTTTTTTGATCCACGTATTTCGTAGGGAAATAGAATGGTTTTATTGTGTGGAAAAATAAAATCTCTTTAATTAATTTTGACGTTTGACATTGATAATACTCAAATGAAATAAGCGCATAATTTTAGAGTCTATGTTAGTTAACAAATACAAATGAGACAAAAAACAAAAACTTACTTATACTTCACGATCACATCCGTCTTCGAAGGTTGCAGAAGAATAGTATACGGTACAGTATCCTTCTTACTGAACTCGCCATCCTAATTGGTAATTACAATAACTATCATATTAGAAGATTTAAAATAAAAAGCGGATTCGTGCCAATCAATACCGATGAAATACATTTTGACCACACAAAACCATTGAGGACGTGCTAAATTTCGGAAACTCATTAAATCCTAAATAATAATGCCTTCATTTGAAATTAATCTAAAATTTAACCGCGAAACTCATCTGTTTAAATTTGTTTGTCACATAATTTACTGCAATCGATTTGCTCGTATGAAAATTTTGATTAGCGTGAATCATCATTTAAGCACAGGGCTTTAAAGTTTCTTTTTTTTTTCATAAGCCACAATTCATCGGATTTATCTATTCGATTATAATTTTTTTTTTAATGCTTATATGAGTGGACGAGCTCACAGCCCACCTGGTGTTAAGTGGTTACTGGAGCCCATAGACATCCACAACGTAAATGCGCAACCCACCTTGAGATATAAGTTCTAAGGTCTCAGTATAGTTACAACAGCTGCCCCACCCTTCAAACCGAAACGCATTACTGCTTCACGGCAGAAATAGGCGGGGTGGTGGTATCTACCCGTGCGGACTCACAAGAGGTCCTACCACCAGTAATTACGCAAATTATAATTTTGCGGGTTTGATTTTTATTACACGATGTTATTCCTTCACCGTGGAAGTCAATCGTGAACATTAGTTGAGTACGTATTTCATTAGAAAAATTTGTACCCGCCTGAGATTCGAACACCGGTGCATCGCTCAACACGAGTGCACCGGACGTCTTATCGGTTAGGCCACGACGACTTTAAATACGGCCTTCGACAGGGTCTGGCATAGGGCACTTCTATCGAAGCTACCATCTTACGGAATCCCAGAGGGTCTCTGCAAGTGGATCGCTAGCTTTTTGGATGGGCGGAGCATCACGGTCGTTGTAGACGGTGACTGTTCTGATACCATGACCATTAACGCTGGCGTTCCACAGGGTTCGGTGCTCTCCCCCACGCTTTTCATCCTGTATATCAATGACATGCTGTCTATTGATGGCATGCATTGCTATGCGGATGACAGCACGGGGGATGCGCGATATACCGGCCATCAGAGTCTTTCTCGGAGTGCGGTGCAAGAGAGACGATCAAAACTTGTGTCTGAAGTGGAGAACTCTCTGGGGCGAGTCTCCGAATGGGGTGAATTGAACTTGGTTCAATTCAACCCGATAAAGACACAAGTTTGCGCGTTCACTGCGAAGAAGGACCCCTTTGTCATGGCGCCGCAATTCCAAGGAGTATCCCTGCAACCTTCCGAGAGTATCGGGATACTTGGGGTCGACATTTCGAGCGATGTCCAGTTTCGGAGTCATTTGGAAGGCAAAGCCAAGTTGGCGTCCAAAATGCTGGGAGTCCTCAACAGAGCGAAGCGGTACTTCACGCCTGGACAAAGACTTTTGCTTTATAAAGCACAAGTCCGGCCTCGCATGGAGTACTGCTCCCATCTCTGGGCCGGGGCTCCCAAATACCAGCTTCTTCCATTTGACTCCATACAGAGGAGGGCCGTTCGGATTGTCGATAATCCCATTCTCTCGGATCGTTTGGAGCCTCTGGGTCTGCGGAGGGACTTCGGTTCCCTCTGTATTTTATACCGTATGTTCCATGGGGAGTGCTCTGAGGAATTGTTCGAGATGATACCAGCATCTCGTTTTTACCATCGCACCGCCCGCCACCGGAGTAGAGTTCATCCATACTACCTGGAGCCGCTGCGGTCATCCACAGTGCGTTTCCAGAGATCTTTTTTGCCACGTACCATCCGGCTATGGAATGAGCTCCCCTCCACGGTGTTTCCCGAGCGCTATGACATGTCCTTCTTCAAACGAGGCTTGTGGAGAGTATTAAGCGGTAGGCAGCGGCTTGGCTCTGCCCCTTGCATTGCTGAAGTCCATGGGCGACGGTAACCACTCACCATCAGGTGGGCCGTATGCCCGTCTGCCTACAAAGGCAATAAAAAAAAAAAAAAAAAAAAAAAACATAGTAAAAAAATAGGATTTGGTGTACATTGAGTACTTATTTCTCGTTCGCGAGTACACCCAAAAACTTTTTCCTCGCTCAAAAGTAACCATGACAACAAATCCTTTGTATGTGATTCATATGAAAAATTTGTAAGCCGGTATACATAAGACAATAGGTGCGTGGCACGTCACACTGTTTGTGGTATCTACCTGTATCAATACAATGATAAGCTCGCCCCAGCTCACAGCCGTGTCACACGAAATCCCTTTTCCAACAAAGCCCTTATGTATTTTTTTTTTATTTACAACAACCCCGCGTTGCCTTTACTTATTTGTTAGCTTTATTCAATAAAATCTGCGTTGTACCGTTTTTGGATTTATTGCGGGAAGCGGTATGCCTGTTTTCATTAGTTAATTAATCCGTATCGATTTTTACAGTATACACGTCCGCGTTATATAATAGAGTACCTTGTGCTTTTGTGTTGAAAACAAAGGGGGGTTTTAACAGATTCCATTTTGTCCGGCGTGGATTCGGCTCGGAAGCGTTGGTGAAATGATTCTTTGAGCGTAAACTCGCTTTGAAAGGAAACACTGGCCGCAGGGAAAAGCGAAAATAACGAGAAAAATTTAATGTTTTTTGGATGTTCAAAGTTAAAAGTCTAAAACAATCAAAACGAGTAGCCTACTCAAATTTATTTTATCCGCTCAAGGTTTTTATCGCTGTACTCAAAGTCGAACTCCCATTTAAAAAATTACACGAACAAACTTATGAATTATTTAAAACACCCAAAAACTGTGACGAAGTTCAAGGCCTCGAAATCCATTACCGTAAAAAAAAATCATTAGATTTTTTGCCGTAATTTGTCACTCAGAGCCATGACAAGGCCGCTCTCGAAACTTTAGTAGGAGATCACAAGACGAATCTGATGAATAATTAAGTGGACGAAGAACGCAACTTGTTATTCGATTTTCACCTTGACAAGTGTGGGTCAGTTTTAAGTGACAGAAGCTTAACAGAGTAACACGCTGCAAACATCTTCCTACGAACGAAGTTCCAACGAAGTTCCTTACGGCAGGCTTGGAGGGGATAGGGATTTTGCTGCGCGACCGAACTGAAAAAAATGTGATAGTAAAACCGTAAGAAAAAATCCGTGGAAAAAAGTGCGTGGAATAAATCCGTGGAAAAAAGTGCGTGGAATAAATCCGTGGAAAAAAGTGCGTGGAATAAAACCGTTAAATGAGACGTGCGCAGGCGCGACAGTCGCATACACAAGCGAGTAGTGTATAATACCTTTCTCTTTCTCCTTCTTTCTTTTCGTTCTCTAATCCCTTCTCTCTCTATTTAGTAATTATTTCTATTTCTATGTAATTTTATGTTGTCAATGTTATGTTGTCAATTATTTTTATAAAGAGATATATTTTGTTATTTTAATTGAAAATTTGAATTACTATTTTTTTTATTTTACGTAATATATTATTTCCTAAAATACTGAATTTCCTAAATACTTTCCCGTACTTAAATAAAAACTAATCAGCAAAATTTAAGAGAAAAACCAAGAAAACCTACATAAAATTGAGCACCATTTCTTTTTTTGCAAATTGTGTCGATTCTACATTAGCCGAAGGAACTTCGTTCCTACCTGGTGTCCCACGACACCACATCTTTATTATTATATTTCTTACTAGCTGACTCGGCAGACTTTGTAGTGCCTCAATCGATAAATAAAAGACTTAAACTTTTGTATAAAATAAACCTAAAACAGACAAAAGGAATCCGTCTGACGGGGAACAGATCATTAGGAAAAAAAATTGTTATTTTCTTCCACAAATAATTCAAGACCAAAATTAGCGAAATCGGTCCAGCCGTTCTCGAGTTTTAGCGAGACTAAAGAACAGCAATTCATTTTTATATATATAGATATGGGTGGGCGAGTACTGCCCATCTGGTGTTAAGTTGTTTAGGGAGCCCAGAGACATCAACAACGTAAAAGTCGTCACCAACCTTGAATCATTCTTACTGATGGTAAGATCTCTTGTGAGTCCGCACGGGTAGGTACCACCACCCCGCCTATTTCTGCCGTGAAGCAGTAATGCATTTCAGTTTGAAGGGTGGAGCAGCCGTTGTAACTATACTTGAGACCTTAGTACTCATATCTCAAGGTGGGCGGCGGCATTTATGTTGTAGATGTCTAGGGGCTCCAGTAACTACTCAACACCAGGTGGGCTGTGAGCTCGTCCACCCAGCGAAACAATAAGAAAATAAAAACAGGAATCCTCAGTTTTTACAATTTACACAAATAAGATTTGTTTCTTTAAATGATTGTCTTCTATGCGTTTATAAGCTGTTAATCAGTAGGTATGTGAAAAATTGAGGTCAAGATGGTTAAGAAGATTTAGAGGAATAGAAGTAAATTAATGCAGATTAATCATATAAAAAAAGTTTCGGAGAATTTCCTGAAGGGAAAAAATAACTAATGAATTTTATCGTTGACATGAATGCTCCTTCGATATTCAAATTCTAATTACGAATATTGTTATGCCTCATCCTGTTGTGATGAAACTTGTTACAGTTACTGTTGACAGTACGAAGAAGGCTTCTGTCAGTGAAGTACGACAGGTAGCAAGTGTAGCTTCATCAATATTGAATTGTATTTCATATAATATTTAACAATAGTCAGTGTAACTAAACGGATTCGCGAAATTAAACATAAACCTGACAAATTCAACAGCCGTATTCTAGGATTTTCTAAGTACATTATGTCAGCAAAATAAAATTGAAATGAGAGTAAATACACAAAGATAGATTAGATTTTTTATTATGTCTTATGTCTTCGTGGAAAGGCGCACCAACTACTACGTATTTACTTATATAGTTGGTTTTGGGGTTAGAGGTCTGGAATAGTCCCATCACTCATTACGAATTCACCTAATGTCTTACCCCTTAGGCCATATACACTTTAAATATCGAGTAATAGAGATATTGGGATGTAAATGAAGATAGTGTAATATACTAAGGAGTGAGTATACAGAACAGGAAGGATGGACGATGATACTAATATGTATAAGGTTTAATAGAGATGGTGACTTATCCAGTTTTCAAGAATATCGAGAAAAACAATGAAACCCTTCATCACATACTGTGCTACCTAATATTACGGCTTAGGCATTAAAAGACCTTAGATGCAGGAGAGCACTTTCTTGACCCCATAAACTCCAACTGTATAAAGAAAGCTACCCAGCTCGTATTGGTTTTGGTGTGGACAAAGATATTTAACAATATAGGGTAGTTACGATAGCTCAGTGCTATGTTTCCAATCACACGACCTCTCGATGTCATCTATATATTAATACGTGAAGGAAAAACTTTGTATCCCTTTTTACGAAAATTGCGCGGACGGAAGAGTAAGAAATTTTACACAATGATAGAGCATATAGAGAAGAAGTGCACAATGCAAATTTTTTTTAAAAATAATACATAAATAATACAATAAATCAATAAAGAAAACATTACACACACTATCATGTATTTGAAGCACACACGCATGCATACTATTTATTTATTGACAACTTCTGTTCTTGACGTCTGTGGTCAAATTGAGAATAGATTAAATATTGTTTGTCTTTATTAATATTTTTCTATAGTGTAGTCTTGACGAAATTTGTGATTATATAATAGAAGTAAGTCTTTGAAAATAGAATCATAATAGTGTACAAATTTATAATTTCAATTAATTATAGTCGAATTTCGACTACCGGGCGACCACTAGTTGTTAATAAAACCTACGTATTAATTCAAGACGATACCGTAAACCCCGCTAATTTATAGTTATGCTAATACACTTATTTAATACAATATACACTGCTATTAATAACATCACCGGATATTGTTTCGATCTAATTTGATTGAAACCGTCAAAGCTTTGTTACTTGATCAATGTGATTAGATGAGTCGAAACACGGATATTGCCTTCCGAGTTCTCCTGCAATGTATACACTCTTTGATGCAATGTTATTAAATTTATATAGATATAATGTATTATTTTATTTACACCAAAATATAGTTTAGCTTAGTAAAAATATATCACAAATTGAGTTGCTCTTTATAGAGAAACTAGCGACCCGCCCTCGCTTCGCTTCGGAAACATTATAACACACATGAAATCAAAAAAAAAAAATGAAAAAAAAATTTAAAAAAGTAGCCTATGTTCATCAGGGACAATGTCGGCTTCTAATGGAAAAAGATTTTTTCAAATCGGTCGAGTAGTTTCGGAGCCTATTCGAAACAAACAAACAAACAAATCTTTCCTCTTTATAATATTAGTATAGACAACGTTTAAAACTATTGCTTCACCACTATTTTTATATTTTTTATATTTCAATATTTCAAAATGCTTTTATATTTCTAATGTTCCTTCTTATAATGTTTCAATATTCGAAATTCTGTTTATGTCATCTTTATATAACATATTAACCTCTTTTAAGATAAATCGTATAGATGTTACATAGAAATAAACATAAGTACGCTCTTTGTTTTCTATCTCAAAAAAAATTTGCAAATAGCGATGACGCTTTTGAGCATCGAAAATTGTTCATCAACTTCCTAAAACATAACCTGTTTAATTTTAACATCGTTACTTAAAAATGTGTCTTAATACGTCTTTTGTCCGTGATCGGTAATGCCAACCTAAGATAGGTTATTGTATAAACTGATTTAAAATTTTTAGTAAATTTAAAAGAAACTGTGTCATAATGCATATATTAATGTATTTAGGAAAGAATTCAATGAGCTTCCTTCTGATTCTTATGTAATAATTTTTTGAACTGCACGCACCAACAGTAATTGAATATTTTGAAAGTAATTAAAAAAACGCCAACTTGAATAGCATTATTTTTAAGTCAATTAGTGTTTTTAGAAGTATTACTATTCATCAGTAATTACTATTCATCAGTTTTACTGGTGGTAGAACCTCTTGTGAGTCCGCACGGGTAGGTACCACCAGCCTGCCTATTTCTGCCGTGAATCAGTAATGCGTTTCGGTTTGAAGGGTGGGGCAGCCGTTGTAACTATACCCGAGACCTTAGAACTTATGTCTCAAAGTGGGTGGCACATTTACGTTGTAGATGTCTATAAGCTCCAGAAAACACTTAGCACCAGATGGGCTGTGAGCTCGCCCACACATCTAAGCAATAAAAATAAAATTACTATTCAATAAAAAATATCAAGAAATCATTAACACGAACGAATCTTTCGATTAGCACAAGCTTTAAAGCATTTCGTGAATTCAACCAAGCTTTTTTTGTATTCAAAACCCAATTTCAATATTTCATAACTTCACCCTCTCGGTTAAAACACAGAGGAGCATAATGAAAAGGAATACTTAAAATATTAATTTCTTGAAGTAAAATTATTCGTGGAGTTCCTCCTCCCCTTGAAACGCCTGCAGCGTTTGACACGGCTCCAACGTGTAATCCCGCACTTTCCCGCCACAAGCATTCCCTATCGTCTAACTTTAATGCTTTTCATGTCACTGCGGGCACACGGACGTCAGGATTTCTTTGTTCTCCCCCACTTTTCCCAACTCACTGCTGGGAATGTTGTCGTGTTTACGCCTCAACTTTCTTGGATGCCTTCCAGTTGCGAAAAATTGCTGGAATCCAGCCACGGTCGTAAATGTATAAAATATATTGTTGCATAACGTTTCTGATATCAAAGATGTCGTGGCTACGACCTGCTATATTGAGAACACGGTACTACGGTTTGTAAAATCGCAATGATTCGATGGAAAATCTTTAATGGTTTTCTGTTTATATCTACACGTGGTAAAGATATGACATGAAAAGTGCCAGTAAAAAAAATCTATGGCCGATGGTCCTCTCGTCTTGTTTTTCTGATTCGATATATCCTCGCAAGATCTTTAATGTAATTCTTTTATTTCAATTAATTTGCATACAGTATTAATTTTTGATACGATAACACTAAAAATCGGAATTGAATATTGTTAGATTATGTGCTGATTTACGGTACGATGTCTATATGTATGTATGTATATATAATACGACGTAAAGTAATATACATTTGATTAAAATTATATTACGGTTTAATTTCGCCTTTTTTACTGTCATCCTTTCAAATACTATACAGTTTTCGTGGTCAGCAACGATTATTATAACATACATAATTAAAATAAACTAGTGTTTTTATTATGATTGAATATTTACTGGTGGCCCGGAGGCCTTTCCAGTTTCACCAGGACACGTGGGCGAGCAAAGGCTCAGCCAGGAGGGGTGGGATTTGCTAACAGCTACCCGAGCACCTCCGAAGGAGATCTAACAGCTCAAGAGCAGCTGCTTCGCGAATGAATCTACTACCGGATCGGAATCGCGACCCGCTGAGAAGATCCGGCGAGAAACTCAGCGAGCTGATTCATGGGTTAGGTTGCACGGCGAACTCTTTGTCGAGTTAGACGAGTACGGTTACCGGGGTTAAACTAGCGTACTGGATACGCACGATATATCTTATACTCGTACTTACTGTGTGAATGAGTAAGATAAAGTAAGGTAACACTCACGGTACGATCATGTAAATTCAATAATAAATACTTGTAGTGTTATTTAGTGTTTATAGCTCGATCTATCAAAACGAGTATCTTATGCCGTTTTGTTACGGTTGTAATTTCAATGTTTTATTTCGACAACGATCCCTGTGAGCTCTGTAAATACTTGATGATTTTTTTTCGTCTACCTATCTGTATTTATGTCTACACAATAAAACATGATTTATTATTCGCACTTTAATTAATTATTAAAACGGGAAAAGAAATAAAGAACATTTACAATTCTAATAAAACACTCCACGATATAAGTGCTCGGTCTTTATTAATTTCTCTGTTCATAATAAAATAAAGGTACTTGTATGAAGTACCAAAAAAAAGAAATACAAATTAAAAATCATAATTCATTCTATTTATATTAAAAATTTGAGGAAAAAGAAGTTAAAAAGCTCTTAGAGTCTTAAGTTAAATCTTTGGCGTTTATTGCCGGTTAAAACGCGCAATTTAGTGAAATGAATGTTCCCTATTAACGAGGAGGGGAGGGCGTCAGCCGACACTAAGCTCACTTTAAAACTTTTACTTTTAACGTTACGTAAAATTATAATAGTATGTACTCTGAAGAGAAAATCACATCATTAAAAGCTTAGCTTGGCAGAGGAACAAGATGTCCACCAGATTCATAGCGCTGAACTTCGAGACTGCTATGGTGGAAGCAACGATCTATTTTTGCCGCAGTAATTCTTTAAAGTTCGACAGTTAAATGGCCACTATTAAAGCTTTCTAAGCTTAAATCTACCGAGCTTTCTAAAACCGGAGCGATTAGATTGCAGTAATCACTTAAGATTTTAAGTGATTTCGCGAGGACCGAAGGGTAGTCAGCTTCCTGTCTATTTCTACGGCGTAGCTGTCCTATGTTGTTTACAAGGTCGCACAATCGTTAGGTCCTATCTCGAGAACAGGTCGATAGTGTGCATTGGACAATTATTTACTGGTGGTAGAACCTCTTGTGAGTCCGCGCGGGTAGGTACCACCATCCTGCCTATTTCTACCGTGAAGCAGTAATGCGTTTCGGTTTGAAGTGTGAGGCAGCCGTTGTAATTATACTTGAGACCTTAGGACTTATATCTCAAGGTGGCGCATTTATGTCGTAGATATCTATGGGCTCCAGTAACCACTTAACACCCGGTGAGCTGTGAGCTTGTCCACCCAACTAAGCAAAAAAAAAGACAAGGTGCTCGGATTTCTAATCGAGCACGGTGTTCAACATGGGCTACGACTGGATCCTGCGAGGCGCCGTTCACAGCACTCTTTCGAACCACTGCATTGTGTGTTACAGTTACGTGGATGACACGTTATTCAGGGGGAAAGACTATAATGAGTCTGCCCAACTTGACTGCGCAGAGGTGGCATTCGTCGTCGATGAGATCCAAAGATCCGGCCTCGAGGGGGCGCTGCTGTTTCACTGGGCCGGGAGAGAGCTACCGCCCAGGTCCACCTGGAGATTGAAGACGTCCACTTGGGGTCAGGGTAACCGGGTTACCATACCTCGGCCTCAATTTGTGCGAGTCCACCATCTCGCAGAAGGAAGCGGCGAGAGAGAGCTCATCCCTCTCCGCACCTATCCTTCGCTGCCGAGCCGGGGGCCGAAGAAGGCCTTTTGCCCGGCTCTAGCCCCTTTAGGAGGCGACCTGTTCCCCGGTGAAGGTTACGGAACGACCTGAGGGGGCGATACTGGACGATGCTCTACTTGCGTCCTAACGCTCTGCATGACAACAGTTCTACGGAACTTCTACAGAGCAACTGGTTTGCGATGTATCGCGTTCCGAACTGGCAGACTGGTTCTGGTCCAGCGGGCTATGGTGGAATATCAGCGATACAGCCTTGGGCGGCCTGATGGGCTACTTTGCCGAGACGGCTGACGTAGACTTATCGACTATCGCCTTGACGACCCGTCGATTTGGTATCATAGAGTTGGCGCTAGTTGTAGTGTTGACCGCACGATTTCGCCTATTCTGACCGGATTCTGATCGTGGGGGGAAATCGAACGTGTTTAAAAAAAAAAAAAAAAAGGGTGGGAGGTCGCATGGAGAGTGGTTTGGTGGGTAGAGTCCTAAAAATATCCTTGGGTCCGCAGTCTGCTTCCAGCTCCAGGGTATGTAGCCCCAAACGCTTTGCGGAATTTTTAGACTCGCGTAAACAGTTAACACCAAATTTTTCGTAAGCTCACTCAACTACTGCAATAGAATAAAGTATAAATAATCTAATAAAATTCTTTATCAGTTAAGGAAGAAAGAATAGTTGCAGATACATAAATTTACATATCGAATTTATTCAAATCACAAAACAAGATTATAGAACAGGAACAAATAAATAGTTATTTTTAAAGAAACAAATGCAGCTCTCGTTCCAAAAAGCACAGCAGGAAACTACTAGAGGAATAAAAAAAGCGTAGCAGCGTTTCGGTTTAAAATCAGAATGCAACTCATACATAAAATATTAGGTCGGGCGCAACGGGAAACACGTTAAAACAGGCTATTTAATATGAAAAAAAAAACCACTCCTCGTAGATAATTCTCCAAAAGTTCTCGGATTAAATTTTACAAAATATTATTTCTGGGCGCAAATCTGTTAATGCATTTGTGTGTAACAACGGTGCGGCACCGACGGAGCCAGCCGCAAACAAGTTGATATACAGATAATAAAGCTTCTCGGATAGGACATAGTTCAACATAACGAGATTTTACTGCTCTCCCTTGGCCCGTAAATTTAGGCGCACTATTCTTTCTCCAATAGGATTTCGTAAATTTATTCCATCGAATTACGGATCCGAAAGTATTTATTTCAATTTGATAGTAATAATTCGCTTGGATGGGAGTATTTTTTTTTGTTTTATCTTCAACACAGTCATATTCAAAGTACTTTTAAAAAAATCTAAATCATGTTTTGAAATTTTTATATTAGATTTTTTATTGCGTAATAAGAATCACATAAACTCAAAAACATTAATGCTCTTTATCTAACCTAGAATTTTTTATGTCTTAAACTAAATAAAAAACATGTATAATTCTATTTATATATTTTTGTAGAAGGGCAGACAATATCAAACAAAAAAAAATTAATGAACCATTAGCCCACCATCATCCTTTTTGTTAAAAACCATTCTTACATCATTAAGTTAATGGCAGTATAGTAATATTAAAAATTACTTATTAATAATGTTTTATGAGCCCTTAGAATATAGCTTGCTTATGTATATACTAAATATGAGCCTCATTAATAAAACTTTCTGATTTTAATTTCTTGGAGTCGATGTAAAACTAAATAGAAATTGATGACCCAAGACGAACTGTGAATGATGTAAGGTGAATTATAGTTAATGGTAATAATTTGTGATCTGTCGTATATTTTCCATTGGTTATCGTGTAAGCTATGATTGAAAACTAGGCGAATTAGATAAACGGATGTTTCTTGAAATTAAATAAAACACTGCTCTCTATAATATTATGTTGGCTACGAAAGTGGTAAAGAAAACAAAACATTATGTGGCTCACTTATTTTTATTAAAAACTAGCCGTACTCGCCCGCTTCGCTGGGCATTTAAAATTAACAATATTATTTATTGTCATTATTATTAGGGAGTCCAACACTCATATAAATATATTAGCCTATCCATTAAGTACGTGTATCTTCTACATGGATACCAAGTTTCAGGTCAATCGGATGCGCGGTTCAGTAGTTATAACGGAACATCCGTAAATACCACTGTAGATTTATATATTAACTAGCGACCCGCCCTCGCTTCGCTTCGGAAACATTAAAACACACATGAAACCAAAAAAATAAAATTAAAAAAAAATGAAAAAAAAGTAGCCTATGTTCATCAGGGACAATGTCGGCTTCTAATGGAAAAAGAATTTTTCAAATCGGTCCAGTAGTTTCGGAGCCTATTCGAAACAAACAAACAAACAAATCTTTCCTCTTTATAATATTATTACTAGCGACCCGCCCTCGCTTCGCTTCGGAAACATTAAAACACACATGAAACCAAAAAGATAAAAAAAAATAAAAATTAAAAAAAGTAGCCTATGTTCATCAGGGACAATGTCGGCTTCTAATGGCAAAAGAATTTTTCAAATCGGTCCAGTAGTTTCGGAGCCTATTCGAAACAAACAAACAAACAAATCTTTCCTCTTTATAATATTAGTATAGATTAGTATTAGTATTAGTATTAGTATTAGTATAGTATAGACTATAGTATAGATGTTCAAGAACACATTTTATTAACATACTGCAAAGATGATAGAGTAGTTATATTCAAATTCCGATAGAGGCACCCGTCACATGCGGACGTGCTCATCGTCCACTCGATCGCCCGGTCTTTGTTCGCCCGGCTTTTGTTAGCCCGGCCATTGTTCGCGCGGCCTGTGTTCGTGATACATCTGCCGACCAAGTGTGTTTCCTGGAAGCTTTTATTTGTTTTGTTTTAGTTATTTTTGTGTTCGTGGAACATTTGCCGACAAAGTGTTTTCCTGCAAGTATTTATTTGTTTTGCTTCTTTTTGTAATTTCTGTTTTGTTGTGCTTTTTCTTTGTCCTGTAGTAATCGCGCCGCATTGCCACCTGTGTTCAATAGAACCGCTCAGGTCCGAGAAGTTGGGGCCTCGCCGCAAGGCGAGTGTTTTCAAGACCCAGGGCCGCCCCACCTGGGTACTCAGCGATCATGGACGCTGTATTCGTGGAATTCCTCCGACTTCGTCACCCACAGCTCGCCTCAGAGTTTCTAGCTTTCAAGGCCAATCACACTGCGAGCTCTCTCGAAGACTCCGCCGTGCTCGCTGCTCCTGCGTCGCCTGTACCTGCGTGCAAAGCGTCTACATCGAGCACCGCAGCCTCCGTCGTGCCTGCCGTTCCCGCGTCGCCTATACTGGCGAGTAAAACTACTGCGTCGTCCGCCGTGGCCACCGTTCCAGCAGCGCGATCATCCGCGGCCTCCGTCGCGCCCTCCAAAACTCCTGCTTGTAGGTCATCTGCGCCCGCCTCCTCGTCCTCCGACTCTGACTCGGAGATGGAGGTCGACCTCGCCCCCGCCTCATCGACGGATGGATTCACCCTGGTACAAAAGGGTAAGAAGCGTGCCGCGGAGTCTCGAGCTCTCGCGGCCGCTAAAATTAGCAAAGCCGCGAACGCGTCGCGCCCCCGCCCTCAGACTCCCGTTGCGCCTCCAGCCCGTGCCACTCCGTCGCCGCGACCGGTGGCGCAATCTAAAACTCAGACCCCTCCCCCGGTTATCCTTCAAGAGAAGGCAGCTTGGGACCGAGTTTCCCTGGCCCTTAAGGCCAAAAATATTAATTTTGCCAGCGCCCGTAATCTCGCCAACGGGATTCAAATAAAAGTAACGACACCCGACGACCATAGGGCCCTCTCAAGTTACCTCCGAAAGGAGCGTATAAGTTTCCACACTTATACGCTCCAGGAGGAGCGCGAACTCCGCGTTGTCATACGTGGAATCCCGAAGGAGCTAGATGCCGATCTCGTCAAGGCAGATCTGATAGAACAAGGCCTACCAGTAAATTCCGTGCGCCGCATGCACACTGGCCGCGGTAGGGAGCCATACAATATGGTTTTAGTCGCCCTCCAGCCTACCCCCGAGGGTAAGCAAATTTTTAACATTCGGACCGTCTGTAGGCTCTCCGGTATTGCCGTCGAAGTCCCCCATAAAAAAGGCACTCCTAGTCAGTGCCATAACTGCCAACTGTACGGGCACTCTTCCCGTAACTGTCACGCGCGCCCCCGATGTGTTAAGTGTTTGGGCGATCACGCCACGGCCCTCTGCGCTCGCGACCAAAAAACCGCGACGGAACCGCCTAGCTGTGTCCTGTGCCGAACACAAGGTCACCCCGCGAACTACCGTGGATGCCCCCGAGCTCCAAAAATAAATCGCCGCGTCGCCCGTCAAAACCGCCTCCGAGCTTCCGGCCCAGACATCAAAGCCACGGTACCCTCTGTGCCGAAGGCTAAGCCTGCTTTCGTGCCGGCGTCGGTGCCCAGCGTCTCGGCTTGGGCTAAACCGTTGCCGTACACGAACACGGCTACAACTCTCTCCCCCGCGACTCGTCCCACCCCCGCGATACGTCCCTCCCCCGCGACCTGCCCTCCGACCGCGTCCGAAAATCTCGCTCTAGCGATCGACTTTTTTCAGTCGATCAACTTTGAGCGTGTTAACGCTTTGGGTGACGCCATTCGCGCCGCCTCCACTGCACAACATTTCATCGCCGTTGTGCAAGAATACGCTGACGTATACGCGTCGTTAAATACGTACGTCCTCCCCTCACTCCGCCGGTAATCAATGGCGTACATTAGTAGAATAAAACCCTTATCCGTAACAATAGGATTTTTTAACGCTTACGGTCTCGCAAATCAACGTGATCAGGTTTGTGATTTTTTGCGTGACCATCAAATTGACATTTTCTTAGTGCAGGAGACCCTACTTAAGCCCGCGCGCCGTGACCCTAAAATCGCGAACTATAACATGGTCAGGAACGACAGGCTCTCTGCCCGTGGTGGTGGTACCGTTATTTACTATAGAAGAGCCCTGCATTGCGTCCCGCTCGATCCTCCCGCGCTCGCTAATATCGAAGCATCAGTGTGCCGAATCTCACTGACGGGACACGCGCCGATCGTTATCGCGTCCGTTTATCTTCCACCGGATAAGATCGTTCTAAGCAGTGATATTGAGGCGCTGCTCGGTATGGGGAGCTCTGTCATTCTGGCGGGCGACCTAAATTGTAAACACATCAGGTGGAACTCACACACCACAACCCCGAATGGCAGGCGGCTTGACGCGTTAGTCGATGATCTCGCCTTCGATATCGTCGCTCCGTTAACCCCGACTCACTACCCGCTAAATATCGCGCATCGCCCGGATATACTCGACATAGCGTTATTAAAAAACGTAACTCTGCGCTTACACTCGATCGAAGTAGTTTCAGAGTTAGATTCAGACCACCGTCCCGTCGTCATAAAGCTCGGTCGCGCTCCCGATTCCGTTCCCGTCACGAGGACTGTGGTGGATTGGCACACGCTGGGCATCAGCCTGGCTGAATCTGATCCACCATCGCTCCCGTTTAACCCGGACTCTACCCCGTCTCCTCAGGATACCGCTGAAGCCATAGACATCTTAACATCACACATCACCTCGACATTAGATAGGTCATCGAAACAAGTTGTAGCGGAGGACTTCCTTCACCGCTTCAAATTGTCCGACGATATTAGGGAACTCTTTAGAGCTAAGAACGCCTCGATACGCGCCTACGACAGGTATCCTACCGCGGAAAATCGTATTCGAATGCGTGCCCTACAACGCGACGTAAAGTCTCGCATCGCCGAAGTCCGAGATGCCAGATGGTCTGATTTCTTAGAAGGACTCGCGCCCTCCCAAAGGTCTTACTACCGCTTAGCTCGTACTCTCAAATCGGATACGGTAGTAACTATGCCCCCCCTCGTAGGCCCCTCAGGCCGACTCGCGGCCTTTGATGATGACAAAAAAGCAGAGCTGCTGGCCGATACATTGCAAACCCAGTGCACGCCCAGCACTCAATCCGTGGACCCTGTTCATGTAGAATTAGTAGACAGTGAGGTAGAACGCAGAGCCTCCTTGCCACCCTCGGATGCGTTACCACCCGTCACCCCGATGGAAGTTAAAGACTTGATCAAAGACCTACGTCCTCGCAAGGCTCCCGGTTCCGACGGTATATCTAACCGCGTTATTAAACTTCTACCCGTCCAACTCATCGTGATGTTGGCATCTATTTTCAATGCCGCTATGGCGAACTGTATCTTTCCCGCGGTGTGGAAAGAAGCGGACGTTATCGGCATACATAAACCCGGTAAACCAAAAAATCATCCGACGAGCTACCGCCCGATTAGCCTCCTCATGTCTCTAGGCAAACTGTATGAGCGTCTGCTCTACAAGCGCCTCAGAGATTTCGTCTCATCCAAGGGCATTCTCATCGATGAACAATTCGGATTCCGTACAAATCACTCATGCGTTCAACAGGTGCACCGCCTCACGGAGCACATTCTTGTGGGGCTTAATCGACCAAAACCGTTATACACGGGAGCTCTCTTCTTCGACGTCGCAAAAGCGTTCGACAAAGTCTGGCACAATGGTTTGATTTTCAAACTATTCAACATGGGCGTGCCGGATAGTCTCGTGCTCATCATACGGGACTTCTTGTCGAACCGCTCTTTTCGATATCGAGTCGAGGGAACCCGCTCCTCCCCACGACCTCTCACAGCTGGAGTCCCGCAAGGCTCTGTCCTCTCACCCCTCTTATTTAGCTTATTCGTCAACGATATTCCCCGGTCGCCGCCGACCCATTTAGCTTTATTCGCCGACGACACGACTGTTTACTATTCTAGTAGAAATAAGTCCCTAATCGCGAAGAAGCTTCAGAGCGCAGCCCTAGCCCTAGGACAGTGGTTCCGAAAATGGCGCATAGACATCAACCCAGCGAAAAGTACTGCGGTGCTATTTCAGAGGGGAAGCTCCACACGGATTTCCTCCCGGATTAGGAGGAGGAATCTCACACCCCCGATTACTCTCTTTAGACAACCCATACCCTGGGCCAGGAAGGTCAAATACCTGGGCGTTACCCTGGATGCATCGATGACATTCCGCCCGCATATAAAATCAGTCCGTGACTGTGCCGCGTTTATTCTCGGTAGACTCTACCCCATGATCTGTAAGCGGAGTAAAATGTCCCTTCGGAACAAGGTGACACTTTACAAAACTTGCATAAGGCCCGTCATGACTTACGCGAGTGTGGTGTTCGCTCACGCGGCCCGCACACACATAGACACCCTCCAATCCCTACAATCCCGCTTTTGCAGGTTAGCTGTCGGCGCTCCGTGGTTCGTGAGGAACGTTGACCTACACGACGACCTGGGCCTCGAATCAATTCGGAAATACATGAAGTCAGCGTCGGAACGATACTTCGATAAGGCTATGCGTCATGATAATCGCCTTATCGTTGCCGCCGCTGACTACTCCCCGAATCCTGATCATGCAGGAGCCAGTCACCGTCGACGCCCTAGACACGTCCTTACGGATCCATCAGATCCAATAACCTTTGAATTAGATGCCTTCAGCTCTAATACTAGGGGCAGGCTTAGGGACCCCGGTAACCGTACTCGTCGAACTCGACAAAGAGGTCGACGTGCAACCTAACCCATGCATCAGCCCGCTGAGTTTCTCGCCGGATCTTCTCAGCGGGTCGCGATTCCGATCCGGTAGTAGATTCATTCGCGAAACAATTGCTCTTGAGTTGTTAGGTCTCCTTCGGAGGCGCTCGGGCAGTTGTTAGCAAATCCCACCCCTCTTGGCTGAGCCTTTGCTCGCCCACCTGTCCTGGTGAAACTGGAAAGGCCTTCGGGCCACCAGTAAACTTTCAATCATAAAAAAAAAAAAAAGTAGTTATATTAGATAAATAATCAATTATAAAATGTAGGACTTTAGAATCAGAAATTTAGAACGTTCAAATTAGAACTTACGAATAACAGAAAAATCAGGGAATTCTTGTAAGTTTTTCACTGCAGAGGGTAGACTCAAAGAAAGGGATAAATTGGGACGTCGCACTTTAGCGCCAAGAGAGCCGTTTGATTCAGCTTCTGACCTAGATCTGTAATTGTTGTACGGAAATTCTTTTACGCGCTGCAATTTTTCGCGTGTAAAAAACTACAGTTAAGGTTTAGGATCGACTCGATTACATGCTTGATCTGTTATATCTAACACTCTTTTTAATTATCGCGATAATTTCGTGTTAACGGCTACCACAAACCATAGGCACCGCAATGTCAACACTTTAAACATTGTTGTTTTTTTTTTATTGCTTAGATGGGTGGACGAGGTCACAGCCCACCTGGTGTTAAGTGGTTATTGGAGCCCATAGACATCTACGACGTGAATCCGCCACCCACCTTGAGATATAAGCTCTAAGGTCTCAAGTATAGTTACAACGGCTGCTCAATCCTTCAAACCGAAACGCATTACTGCTTCACGGCAGAAATAGGCAGGGTGGTGGTATCTACCCGTGCGGACTCACAAGAGGTCCTACCACCAGTAATTACGCAAATTATAGTTTTTCGGGTTTGATTTTTACTACACGATGTTATTCCTTCACCGTGGAAGTCAATCGCTAACATTTGTTCAGTACGTATTTCATTGGTAAAATCAAAAATTGGTACCCGCCTGGGATTCGAACACCGGTTCATCGCTCAACACGAATGCACCGGATGTCTTATCTCTTAGACCACGACGACTTCGAATTGTTAACTGTGAAATTTAAACGTAATTTATTTGAGGTCGTGTCAAACATTGTTCACATTACACTCATTCTGAGGTAGACCGGTGCATAGAACGTTAGCAAGGGATTTAAATATTCACGCAACATCTTTCTCTCCTTCGGATAAGCGGAGACCTTACCGCATAAATCGGCCGTTATCACGCGTTTCCGTCTAGAAGGCCATTTGATTCAATTCCTGGCCTAGATTTACAGCCGCCCTAGTGACCGGGCGACGCTAACAGAGAATTCTAGGAGAATACGTCACAAATTACTGTCATACCCCGCCAATTTCTACCGTGAAGCAGTAACGCGTTTCGGTTTGAAGGGTGGGGCAGCCATATACTGAAACCTTAGAACTTGTCTCAGGGAGGGTGGCGGCATTTGCATTGTAGATATCTAAGGACACCAGTAACCACTTAACACCAGGTGGGCTGTGAGCTCGTCCACCTATCTAAGCAATAAAAAAATATTGTTTACAACCACGAACATAAGAACATTATGAAGATAGTTGATAATGACAGCGTTTACTGAATTCTTAACATTTATGTTAACCTAACTATGATAGACATAATTTCAGTTCATTTGGAATAGCAATGTTTTAAGCTTCAAACTAAATTGAATGATTGCTTCAATTTGCAGACCCTACCAATAAAAAATCCTTCTTCCCAGCTACTCTGAAAGGTCAAAGAGGATATTGAATCTTATTTGATCAAATCTAAATGCCTAACTCAGTTTTCTAATAGTTTAATATGACCACATAATACTAGAAATATCCTAGATATTTGTTGAAATACCTTAAGATGTGTTTACAGTCTACTACCAGAATACTCAAAGTAGTTTCATGGAAACAAGTCGAAAAAGTCGACAATACTTTTCGTTGGAGTAATCAAAAGTTTATTCATGAGTCGTATGAGCATAACCAAAATACACGGACGAAACCAGACATCAGCTATTCTATATCATATAAATACATTACAAAATGTCCGGCGCTCGATATATTTTCTTATTACGAAACAGGTCTCATGAATCGAGTAGGACGCGTAAACATAATATTTGGTTTCTGACCGTATAATGATGTATGTGTGAAACAACGAGCAAACAAAGACGTATTTTAATGTAAAACAATAAAGTTGATTTTGTTTCATTATAGAAACAAGACATCAGACGTTAGAGTAGCATATTTGTAACGTGAATCATGGCGTAAATATAGCCGGGTTCATCGTCATGTGTTGTCCATCAACTGCCAGCGGTAATGTGATGATGTAGTACTGGTGTTACATGACTTCTTCACTTATTTTTGTTGTACAGAGCCTGCCAATAATGTGTCATGGGCATGATGATAATTATTTATTTTTCTAACAAAAAAAAATATCGATTCAAATGGATTTCATAAATATATTAATATGAGACTATGGACTCTCTTTGTACTAAACCTTAGACATGATTCTTTCACTCGTGTATTTTTAATAACTATTTAATATAACGTGCCTTTAAAATAGTATGAATCGATTTTGCGTTGTTATTGTTTTAATTTGATAAAATATTTTTTCTGTATCAAATAGAAATTAGTTTTTACGACTTGTTTCTCCTTGTAAATTGTAAGTAATGGAACGATATTTCAGAGCGTCTTGAAGTGAGAAATTACAATGTTGGGTTTTCTGTTTATTAATTTTTTATATTCCTATTTTTGGTGGATGAGCTCATGGCCCACCTGATGTTAAGTGCAGAAGCACATAGACATCAACAACGTAAATGCCGCCACCCATCCTGAGATATGAGTTCTAAGTCTTAGACGTATTTCAGTATAGTAATAAAAACAAATATTTACTAAAAATCACGCCACGTTAACTGGTCCCGTGCTAAGTTCGTAAAGAACTTGTGTTACAGGTACCAGATAACGGATATAAATGTAAGATTTTTATTATACACATACATATATTTAATATACATCCATAACCCTGGAAAAGACATTTATATTTATCATACAAATATCTTCCCTTCGCGGGATTCGAACCCGCGACCCCCTTGTGTAGTGACCATGTCACTTACCACTACACCAGACGGCCGTTAATGTATGAATGTCTCTTATTCCTAATGGACAGAGAATTCTAGTTTGAATCCGATAATCATGCGCGATTTGTTTCTTATTATTTACTGGCTGACCCGGCAGACTTCGTAGTGCCTCAATCTATAAATAAAAGATCTAAGCTTTTGTATAAAAATTAAATAAACTTAAAACAAACAAAAGGAATCCGTCCGAAGGAAAAACAAAATTGTAATTTTTATTTACATTCCGAGCATTTTCATATTTATCTACATTTTAAACCGTCTCTGGACTTCCGCAAATAATTCAAGACCAAAATTAGCCAAATCGGTCCAGCCGTTCTCGAGATTTAGCGAGACTAACGAACAGCAATTCATTTTTATATACATATATTTATTTACTATTTATTAAATCAAAAATCAATATTTAAAACACAACGATGTTTGATCAGTCAATCAATATCAAGTCATGTGATATCACGGCTTTAACGATTTCTACAAACACGCTCAGAGAGTGAGGTACTATCGCGAATCAGAGCGACATCGTTCAGGAGACGCACGTCTAAAATACACATGAATCAACCAAACAATGTTTGTGACAGTTATGGCACCCGCTCCCGTGAGTTATTGTGTTTCGGTCACAAATTTACTGTGATTTAATGGGCGATGGTCGTTATTATTTTTCTCTGGCGTCTATGCGTACGATGCGAGGATCGCTTTGTTTGTGATAGAATCTAGGTCAGGAGTTGTAGGTGCGACCTTCGTTCTTTCAATAGTGCACACGGGTTTTGATGTTTGTCGACTATGCGATCTGGGGCGTTTTAAATAAATTTTGCTTTGATTTTACGATAAGTATGAGTTATGAAAAACATAAGTTAAATTATTATATGAAAAAAAAAACACGTGTGGCACTCAGGGACTGGCGGTAAAGCTATTGCATAGCATTTTTTATCAACTTATGCAATTATAATTAGACAATAATAATTTAATACTAAAACAATAATAAAATAAGACCACGCTATATTTATAAACATTAACTGTCCCCTTCACACTCATAAGCTAAACCGCGCGAGAGAGAGATGGGCAGACTTTTCATGATGCGTATGAAGTGTGACGTCACGCCGCACGCTTATTCACAAACACAACACAAGCGCAAGGTATGAATGTGTTGAACGTGAGCGACATGGTTGGCGAAGTGAAGGTGTTAGGTTTTATTTTCGTTACGGAATTTCTTGATTCGCTTGCCGCGCTCGAAGCCGGGATAAAAGCTATTCAATAGCTTAAAATATTCCGTTATTGTCCGTATTTATAGTCAGCACGAGTAGTTTTATCCTGTTAGGTTTTTACACGAAATTAGTCGTTTGGGACCGTTATGGAACTTTGGATTATGCAATTGTGCTTTATACCTAATTATTCAAGGTCAGTATTCGTAGCGTGATATTTGAGGGTTTCAGATCACTTAATGGGCGATGTTTTTTTGCAGACAGACAATCGTATGGCCCACCAGATTCTGAGTAGTCACCTGGCTAAAAGGAGAACACGAAGAGGACCTCAGGGAACCTCCACTGCCCTAATTAAAATAAACCTGTTATTAACATGTTATAAATACTGTTTTAAACAATATATAAAAATATTTATTTGAGTATAAAAAGGAAATTAGGCTTATCTATTTCTACAATTATGCATAGTTAGATGCCAGAATTGAAAATATTAGCCAAATACGATAAATTGTTGCCTTTTTCAGTTCTACAAGCCGTGAATCGTAAGGAAGCCATTCGAAAACTCATTGAGATGTTACAACACGAAAAAACATTGTAATTCATATTTCCATTTGATTCCATCAAACAGTGTGCTTAGTGCGAGTTTTTTAACGTTGTCGATAGCGTAAAAGTTAGCTCATATTTGCATGCAATGGGATCATCTGCTCACGTTTGCCGCTAGGGGCGCTGTTCCAACTGCATATAAAATTGGACTAACTTTTACGCTATCGAGAACGTAAAAAAAAACTCGCACTAAAGGCTTCTTCAAACAGAACGCGTACTTAGCGCGCGTCAGAGCGCTAAACTGACCGCTATGACGCCGAAATGTGTTGTACTACCATGGTAATATACGGTTAGAGCGTCAGCGCTATAAGTACGCAACGCTTTGACGTCAGGCGTTGTAATTTTTTACAGATTTTATTTTAGCGTCAGAGTGAATGTGTATTATAATACTGGATAATGCCCGAAAATTTGATTTAGATTTAGAATTAGAAAATACCCATGCTTATACAATGCCACATCTGAATCACTCGACATCTTAATACATTTAAATTTTCAGACTGCTATAGAAAGGCACTATGATTTGGCGGATGTTACGTTGCGTCAAGGAGCGTTGGGCTCATCTAGTCAATTTGTGTGACATGAAAAGAGCGCGACGTTAAAACGCAGCGCTAAGTACGCGTTCTGTTTGACGAAGCCTTAAGCATACTGGTGGTAGGACCTCTTGTAAATCCGCACGGGTAGGTACCACCGCCCCGCCTATTTCCGCCGTGAAGCAGTAATGCCTTTCGGTTTGAAGGGTGAGGTAGCCGTTGTAACTATACTGAGACCTCACAACTTATATCTCAAAGTGTGTGGCGCATTTACGTTGTAGATGTCTATGGGTTCCAGTAACCACTTAACACCAGGTGGGCTGTGAGCTCGTCCACACATCTAAGCAATAAAAAAAAATAAAAATACAGAACGTTATCAAATACTGATTTGACGTCGCATCGCTCCAAGCGCCGGACGGTCGCTCCAAAACGCACCATCGAATCCAGAAAAATTAGACAAGCGAACAATTTAAGCAGAATTTCCGTTCGTACGGACCATTTAACCCAATAAATTTAGACCATTACCCATGTCCGTTTGGTCCCCGCAATAAAACGCTTTCGAACGACGACCGTGTCGCTGCGAAAGCTTGAAACGTTCTTTTTTTTTTTAATACGAAGACAGTAATGTAACAAATTTTGGGGTAATTGTTAGGAAATTGCTTTTGATTGCTTATCAAACGACGATCAAAGTTGTACAAGTTTTATTTTTATTTTATGATGTAAATTTTTCGGCGTTCGAGATAAATAAAATCAAACTGTATTGGGACATGTGATTGCGATCTTTCTAATTAGAACCACTCTAATAATATATTGTATGTGGAACAACTCTAACTTGAACAAGGATGATCAAAGAAATTAGTTTCATTCAATTCGAATAATAAATCTAATCTTTTTTATTAAAATTAGAATAAGCAAACATAGGCTAAAATATTTAAAAAGGACATTCAGTAAAAAAGGTCCGATGACCTTAGTCAAGTTGGAATCATTGTTATGTCATCGGCCGATATTCTTTTTTATTGCCCTTGTAGGCAGACGAGCATACGGCCCACCTGATGGTGAGTGGTTACCGTCGCCCATGGACTGCAGCAATGCCGGGGACAGAACCAAACCGCTGCCTACCGCTATATATCGTATATACATTTTCAAGTCGATCGGACGTCTTTGAACAGATGAAAATTAAATTGAGATTCCGTTGCATAGACAGAATAGATGCAGCATAAACTAATAAAAACGTGTTATAAAATTTGGTATTTGGTATGATTAATTACTACTACTAATAACAGAGAAAATTAAATATACGAGTGGTCTCCCAGTGGCCAAAATACGACCATAATTGATTTGAATTATAAGTTTGAGCATTATTATGGTTCTATTGTCCAAAGCTATACTTCTATAATCACAGATTTCGCCAAGGCTACACTATAGACAAACAATATAAATCTATTCTCAATTTGACCACAGACTTTAACAATAAACAAAAAAGTATAAACGCGTGTGTATGTCAAATCCATGGTAGAGTGTGTAATGTTTTTTTTATTTATTTAATGCAATGTTTATGCTTATTTTTTAAAATCATTAGCATTTGCCCTCCCTCTCTATATTCTCTATAAGTGTGGAAAATTTCATACTCCTCCGTCCGCGCAATTTTCGTAAAAAGGGGTACAAATTTTTTGCTTCACGTAATAATATATAGATTGCGCACGATATACATATTGCCATAAAACAATCACTAAATGTGTTTGTAGCAACTAATTTCTGAATATTCATCAGCAGTTTTGATTGACACATCCCTTTATTGGGCCCGGGAGGTATTTCAACTTGAAATAAGTTGGTGTAATACTAAACTTTTCAAAGTACTCCAAGCAAATTGAGACTAAAACACGATTTAATTGAAAGCTTTCAATAACACGCCTCTCAAGTTTCTTGTTCGAGACTTGACTTAGTTACCATTGCACTTAATTGATTGCTGATGTTAATTATAAGTGCAGTTAGAAGTAAATCATAAAGGGTAGTGTAATAAAATAATTTACTTTCGTCAGTCAACGATCAATCCTTACCCGGTTTTTTAAAACACGGTTATATCCAGAATTCATCTGATTTTGTATCTTTCGGTCATATATTGAGTAGGTAGCGGCTTGGTTTTGCCCCTGGCATTGCTGAAGTCCATGGGCGACGGTAACCACTCATCATCAGGTGGGCCGTATGCTCGTCTGCCTAAAAAGGCAAAATATATATATATATAGACAAAATACTATATAAATACATATTAAACTTTATAAATGTACCTAGTCAGGTCATAAGTATTGTCACACAGTAAAAACTTTTCTTTTAGAATGCTGGCCACAAAAAAGTTTATTGAATTCGAATTTCGAATTGTTCATGAAAATAAAAACGTATACTTTTAGAATTTTACTCATTTTTAAATATGGAGTGGACGCTTAAAGAAGGCCGTGTTGCAGTTATTGCGTTGCATCGTTGCGGTTACGCGCCAATTCAATTTTTTAACATACTGAAAAATTTGAATATAACCAAAAGATTCGTTTATCGTACCATCAAACGATACAATGAAGACTCTAGTGTAGATGACAGGTCAAGAAGTGGTCGCCCTCGGTCTGTTAGGACTCCAGTAGTGATAAAAGCTGTGAAGGCGCGAATTCAAAGAAACCCCAAACGTAAGCAGAAACTGTTGGCCCTTCAGATGGGGTTAAGCAGAACCACGGTGAAAAGGGTGTTAAATGAAGACTTAGGGTTTCGGGTATATCGAAGAAAAACAGGACATCGTTTTAATGCTCGTCTAATGGACCTGAGACCGAAGAGATGCCGCGCTTTGTTGAAGCGGTACGCGGGAAAAAAATATCGGGAAATTATTTTTTCGGATGAAAAAATTTTTACCGTAGAAGAGAGCTACAACAAACAAAATGATAAGGTGTACGCACACAGTAGTGAAGAAGCGAGCAACCGTATTCTGCGTGTCCGACGAGGTCATTTTTCATCCTCGCTCATGGTATGGTTGAGAGTTTCTTACTGGGGCTTAACAGAGGTACATTTTTGTGAGAAAGGTGTAAAAACGAATGCAGTTGTGTATCAAAATACAGTCCTGACGAACCTTGTGGAACCTGTTTCTCATATCATGTTCAATAACAGGCACTGGGTATTCCAACAAGATTCGGCGCCAGCTCATAGAGCGAAGAGCACACAAGAGTGGCTGGCGGCGCGTGAAATCGACTTCATCCGGCACGAAGACTGGCCCTCCTCCAGTCCAGATTTGAATCCGTTAGATTACAAGATATGGCAACACTTGGAGGAAAAGGCGTGCTCAAAGCCTCATCCCAATTTGGAGTCACTCAAGACATCCTTGATTAAGGCAGCCGCCGATATTGACATGGACCTCGTTCGTGCTGCGATAGACGACTGGCCGCGCAGATTGAAGGCCTGTATTCAAAATCACGGAGGTCATTTTGAATAAACTTTAGTGTCATAAGAATCTATGTTTTGTTAAGTTCATTTTGGTATATGAATGGTTACATAATGAATAAACTTGTTTCAATTATTTTACATTAAACATGTGACAAAATTTATGACCTGACTAGGTATATATAACAGTGTTTATTAATAAAACACTGAATGTGTTTTAACTCTGCTACCTTCGATTCCCTAGAATCTCAGGATGTCAAAACAAAATTACATATATTTTTTTGCTATGATAAATTTACAACAAAAAGAACTCGGATATTGTTTGATATATTGATAAATTTCGTAGTTCGTCGCGTATTTCATTCACATTAATCCGCAATTAAAAATAAAAAGAATAATATATAATAGACAACTTTTTATGGAATCCATAAATTAAAAGCAAAAGTTACGAGGCTGACAATAAACAAGAGTGACAATAAGCAGTCCTATCGCTTAATGTGATAAGACAACTTTGAAAGGAAAGACTTTATTAAGAAAAATCAAATGGTTTCTCAAATAATAATGAGGATGTTTATATGGAGGAGAGGAACCTCACCCAGAAGGATGCTGAAGACCGGGCAAAGCGGAAGAGCTTAAATAAGAACGCAGACCCAAGCACTAGGAAAACACTAGGAAGAAGAAAAAGAAGAATAATGGTTTCTCGTAGTCAGAGTATTTGAAATTTAGGTCTAGTATAAGATACCTAACGATGCAAAAAAATAGAATTAAAAATACACATAGTAAATAAATAATAAAAAGCCTTTTATTTCTTGCTTTGACACGGTACAATTTCAAAGAAAAAACAGTGTGCATGCTTAAGTTTAAGTTTATGTGAATAGCTGAGAGCGTCGATGGCTTTGGTTTTTAGTCTTATATTAGAGTTGCGGATCTTTTGAATTTTCTTAATTTTCAAGATGCTTCTCTCCATACTTCTCTGGCAGGATGTCATTTTATTTTTTGTTTTTCTGGTAAATTTCCAGGTTTCGCAGGCGTAGGTTAATGAGGGGAGTAGGCAGGTGTTCATGACTTTAGCTTTCAACCGTATGTATGGTCACACTGCTTTTGTATTTCTCTGAGGCTCCAGAACTTTTCCACGTGATATTGATTCTTCTTTCTACTTTCAGTTCGTGATTTTGTTGGTTGAATGAAACTTGCTTTCCCAGATAAATGTAGGCATCGACATATGTTAAAGATAGATTATCGAAATATCGGTCTTTTAATATAGTTCGTCATGATATTAGTTTTTATTGGGTTAATTTTTAAGCCTACTTTAAGACTTTCTTCGTGTAAAATGTTTATCATTACTTGCAGTTAATTTGTGATTTCTGAAAGCAGGACTATGAAGTCGGCAAATCTTAAGTGATTCAAGTAACTTCCATTTATATATATATCCCAAAATTTTCCCAGTTTAGTTTGCTAAAGATGACCTCCACTGCTATGAAGATAGTTGGCGTGAGCGGATCTCCCTGGCCTTTCCTTTTTGTGTATGGGTGGCCCTATAGTTTCCAGCTTCACCAGACTTTGCTCCAGATTCTTTGCTCCACTCATCAATATAGGAAACTCTACTCTCTCAAGAAGTGTCACTAGACTACATCAAAGTCCTAAAAATCTATATGAAAGCAGCACTAGCAGAGTGAAAAATACACATACCGCATTATTATGTTTCTTCATTTACAAAATACAATTAATCCGGTGATTTTGTCAGAAGCTGACAATTCCCACATCTCACCTCACTCCCGTTGCCACGTAACTAATTAATCAGTCAAGAACATTTCCTTCATATCTACAACATTACCGAAGCGTGCACCCAAAGGAAACGGAAGCTCATCAACCGTAAACAAAACAAAAGACCGAAATCCACATGGTAATTTGAATAAATAATTATACGTCTCTAGCCGAACCGTCTAATATCGGTAAGTTCTATCGGCTTAATGTAATACAAAATCAATATAGTAAACCCCAATTAATCTGTAAAGCTCTCGTAGAGTTGCGCTCACAACGAGCTTTCGTTAATGGTTGTTAGTTATTCATTGAACGTACAGTAACGATTGTCAGTGGAACTTCTATTACGTACAGGGTATTATTTAAAATATTATTCTAAAATCCAAAGATCAATACGTTATGCAGACACAATTTTTGTGACGTATTCGTAAAATAGTTCAAAAATTAACAAAATTTCCTCCTTCTTAGCTTTCGTCCTTCTTCAATCGAGATCTCAACTGAGTTTAGATATTGGTGTCATTTTGGACGTAAAATCGTCTACCAATAATGGGAAAATATACTATTTAAATATTACCAGTAAACTGTACTATACTATTACAATTCATGGTTTTCGAGGGTATGTGTTTGATTTAAGTCGTCGTGGCCTAACGGATAAGACGTCCGGTGCATTCGTGTTGAGCGATGCAAAGATGTTCGAATCTCAGGCGGGTACCAATTTTTCTAATGAAATACGTACTCAACAAATGTTCACGATTGACTTCCACGGTGAAGGAATAACATCGTGTAATAAAAATGAAAACCCGCAAAATTAATTTGCGTAATTACTGGTGGTAGGACCTCTTGTGAGTCTGCGCGGGTGGGTACCACCGCCCTGCCTATTTCTGCCGTGAAGCAGTAATGCGTTTCGGTTTGAAGGGTGGGGCAGCCGTTCTAACTATACTCAGACCTTAGAACTTATATCTCAAGATGGATGGCGCATTTACGTAGTGGATGTCTATGGACTCCAGTAACCACTTAACACCAGGTGGGCTGTGAGCTCGTCCACCCATTTAAGCAATAAAAAAAAAAACAAATTTAATTAAAACTCTACACAGATTGCTTACTATACAATTGAGACATAAATCTTAAGTTGGGTGTGTATTTACGTTGTGTTGTCTATGTGCTACTAACCTTTAGCACCAGTTGTAGGACCAGTAGGCCTCAGCTAGTATCCCTCTATACAAAAGTACTTTTGTATACAAAAAAATCACACCCTTGCTAACTCTGTTAGCACGTCTCTATTAAAAATACAGCATTATTATGAATCATAGGTAATATAAGCCGGTAAGTGCAACCATACTGACAATATTGCTACAAAACGGCCTTGCGTTGCTGCTTAAAAATGGACCAGACGATATACATGTCCCTAGAAGAGTACCCTACCTGTGGGCCACAATAATCACTCAACACTAAATGGTATATGAGCTTAATTACACATTTAGTTCAAAAAAAAACATAAGTCATCCTATTATGTTTTTTTTTTTTGAAAACAATAGATAATCGGCATACAAAATAGTTATTATTTCCATTCTAAAGCTAATACCAACTGACTTTAATCTATTGTTAAACATTTCACCACCCTGCCTATTTCTGCCGTGAAGCAGTAATGCGTTTCGGTTTGAAGGGTGGAGCAGCCGTTGTAACTATATAATATGTACTTGAGACCATAGAACTTATATCTCAAGGTGGGTGGCGCATTTACGTTGTAGATGTCTATGGGCTCCAGTAACCACTTAACACCAGGTGGGCTGTGAGCTCATCCACTTATCTAGCAATAAATAAAAATCACTAAATGGGATATGAGCTTAATTACCTATTTAGTTTCAAAAAAAACGAGTCATTCTATTCTGTTTTTTTGGTTCAAACTAAAAGATCGTCTAAATCGTCATACCTACAAAATAGTTATTAATTCCATTCTAAAGTTAATACCAACTGACTTTAATCTATTGTTAAACAAAACCGCAAACAATAGTCAATTTAATAGACGACCGGTACGGGTTAATCGGATGTCATAATTACATGTTGTTAATTTAAATCGGTGGGTTCGGTTTTGAATAAGCCTACAAGTTAAAATTTTACGAAACACATTATTTTGAATTCATTAACAAGTATTTTGACAGTCAATATCGAGCGACTGTTCCGAGTTAGCTGTAAGCTCAAACTTTTTTTATTTTATGTACGCACCGCTGGTCTATTTCCGCAATTAAGCCGCCATACTTCCGGCAGCGTCAGTCTCTACGCCTCACGTCAAATTTAGAATAAAAAAAACCCATCTCAATTAGAATCGTAATTAAATTCGTACATATTATTTAATATCTGTACTGTTGAAGAGTTCTTTAATCCGGAACTAATTCCGGATATTGATTCATATCAGGATAAGCACAAAGAAGCAATGTAGTTGAAACTGAACTATAGTAAAATTATTTTGTCCGTGCAGTTTGGGTCATAAAACATTGCCCGGCTAGGGCGGTGAGCATATTGCGTGGGCGCAACACCATTATCGATAAAAACAAATGAGTCATCGAAGGCAGGTACACGGCGGCGGAGTGGTATACGAAGGGTGGTGAGACGTTCTCTGAATTTCTTTAGTGACACAATCCTTACCCATTTGTTTTGTATCAAAACGGCAGAATTTATTCAAAATAATGTTTGCACGTGTTGTTATCAATAATGTGTTAAAAAATTTCAGTGAAATGAAAATAGATCCCGAAAAGTTACAAAGTGTGAATTTCTGCCGTTCTCATTAACTTGCTGCGGCGATATGTGGTGTAAGTGTTCAATTAGTGATTTTTACTTTCATTTTTATCACTTACCCACAAAATGATAAAACTAAATACACTATCGATAGCGCTTATCGAAAACAATAATGCGCATCACTATGCCCATCCGTAAGGCTCGTGAGTGGAAGAGAGAGCGAAATATTCGCTTCACCGCTCCGACTATTTATGACCCAAACTGCACGGACAAAATAATTCTACTATAGCACTTAATAATTAAAGTCCGTACGACACTTCCTAATTGTAAGTTAAGTTGCTAGGTTTGATATAAACGTATGTATAAAGACAACATTTTCAATAAAAAACCTATTAAAAACGGTACTAGACGGTGTCGAGTTTTAAGTGAGGGATCAATGGAATTGTGCTACCATTATTATAAGTCCTATTAAAAACTGAATATGCGATTAAATCGATTCAAAACCTAATAATTTGATTATACTCTTCATTTCCGATTACATCAAATGAAAACGTATTTATTTTACGTTTCCCGTAAATTTTGTATTAAATTGAAACAATAATATATCCGACTACAAAATTGTTCGTTTCCGGAACTCAATTTTAATGACGTCTGAAATTTGCACAGCCAGTAAGTCATATAAATGAATATTCGGATTGTTTATCGATAATTCAAAATCGATATCGTCCGAGTAAGCCTCGATAAATCATGTTTACCATTCGTTTTTCCATTGCACAAACAGCAACGGACAGGAAAATTATGATTTTAATGATTTGATTGTATTTGATGGCCAGATAATTGTACCCGTAAACAAAAATAGATTTATAGATTGTCTATTATTTAAAGTTTTACTAAAGCATGTATACAATTTAATGTTTTATTAGACAACCTTTTTTTTGCAACCAATGGAATTCAGTTTTTTTTTTTTTTATAATATCTGAATTAAGGACTTAAAATTACTGGACCCTTGTTATTACGATAGTGCGTACCACTAAAATGTCCGAAAATAAGAGCTTTTATAATAGAACAAGTAACAACACTCAGTTTAGTAAATGATTAATAATTTCCATTAGCATTAGGGAGGTAGTTCATACTGTTTTAGCTTCGGGATTGGTCATCTTACATCGTACACCTGTAATATAAGTATATTTCAATATCGGGACGATAGTTAAGCTTGATGTAATTTCATGGAACATGCGATCGTATTATTAATTTATCCATAATAAAATGTATCGTTGATATTTCCAATTAAATACTACCGATCTAATGAGTATGACCCATCTTTGTGGTAAAATAAAGTCGATTACTTTTTATACTTTTGAAGGGTGGGGCAGCCGTTATAACTATACTGAGACCTTAGAACTTATATCTCAAGATGGGTGGCGCATTTACGTTAGATGTCTATAGGCTCCAGTAACCACTTAATACCAGGTGGGCTGTGAGCTCGTCAACCCATCTAAGCAATAAAAAAATAATAGTAAAAAAGCTGTCAATTCGCCGCCATGTTGGTATTACTCTAACCTCCAAATATAGGTCAAAAAATGTAAAAAATCATGGGGCACGTGATATTTTTTTTCTTTACACCACATTAAATATTTTAAATGGCGCGCCAAGTTTGTCTCGGTTTTCGAAATTCGCACCTGACGAAAACAGACACGTTTCCGTCGGAGCTTTCAGTGAGAAAGAAGAAAAACGCGTATCGTGTACACAACAATAGCCTGAAATCGTTTGTAACACACCAATAAAGATCAACGTGAGCCTGAAGTGTGAAGTGAAAAATGGAGTGGCAATTTAACAGCTGCCGTAAAGAGCTTTTGAAATGCGATCATTATTCAGCTTTCCAAGGTACTCGTCAAGTTGTAAGGGCTCGTCTCGCACTACATCCGACGTCAATTACCAGGCCCAGAAAGTTCTGGTTGCTGTGACGTGGGCTGCCAAAGTTTTCGACGCTTTTCGGAAAGCCGATATTTTCTACCTGGAAATTGGATGTAGCTTATCGTTTGACGCGTTTTCTTGTATTAGGATAACATTTTTCTTAATGTTTTATTGGAGTAACAAAATTACGTTGCGAGTTGAATTTCACCCTATAATATAATGTTGAAGATGTAAATATATTGAAATGGCTAATAAAAGTTTAGAGGCACACAAAGGATAAAAAGATACTACTCTTTTCGTAAACGACAAAGGTACATTGATGTCATTACTCATTGTTGACTATCGATCACGAAATTAAAAAGTTTATAAATTCAAACTTTTTTGCCTACCCACTTCTAGGAACCTGAAGCTTCGCCGAATGTGTAGGAGAGGTCACTGGGCCTTACCTCAGAGACTTTTGCTAAATTTTAACATCTATCACTTATATACATATAGTTAGTATCCGTTAAATCAGCAGTTAATCAACACGCAGTTTTTTACTGGTGGTAGGACCTCTTGTGAGTGTGCGCGGGTAGGTACCACCACCCTGTCTATTTCTGCCGTGAAGCAGTAATGTGTTTCGGTTTGAAGGGTAGGGCAGCCGTGGTAACTATACTGAGACCTTAGAACGTATATCTCAAGGCAGGTGGCGCATTTACGCTGTAGATGTCTATAGACTCCAGTACCCCTTAACAACCAGGTGGGCTGTGGGCTCGTCCACACAGCTAAGCAATAAATAAAAAAGTTAATCCACACGCAGATTTTTGTTTGCTCTAATATTCCACACGAGACACTCAAGCTCTACCCAACAGACTGACTCGGCAAACGAATTATATTCAATCATCACAAACTCGATCAGAACAAGGTGAGAACAGGGTTAGTTTGACAAAATTTAATTTCTTAACTGAGAACACCATCATAATTTCATTGTATTTTTATGAGCAATTTTATATCTCTAAATTCAGATTGCCAGTGAGTAATAACTAATATTTCCTCCTTCAAAAATCCTGCAAGGACCTTCCCTGTAGGGATCGGTCGTGAACTTACTTCGCTGTCCTATCAATTGCGCCGTCTCAAATTTATTGACTGATTTAAAACAATTAACAGCTGGGGACGCCCCCTCCTGGCTGAGCCTTTGCTCGCCCACCAGGCCTAGTGAAATAGGAAAGGTCTTTTGGCCACCAGTAATCCTTCCTTCCTAAAAAAAGCGGGGAACGTTCGTTATATGCGTTTGCGTAATTACTGGTGGTAGGACTTCTTGTGAGTCCGCACGGGTAGGTACCACCACCCCGCCTATTTTTGCCGTGAAGCAGTAATGCGTTTCGGTTGAAGGGTGGGGCAGCCGTCGTAACTTTACTGAGACCTTAGAACTTATATCTCAAGGTTTGTGGCGCATTTACGTTGTAGATGTCTATAGGTTCCAGTAACCACTTAACACCAGGTGGGCTGTGAGCTCGTCCACATACATGGGCAATAAAAAATATATATATATATATGTTATCCGATGCTCTACGTACAAAATTATAATAAAGAGTTTCACGCAGCTAACGAAGTTGTACGTTAAAATAAAAACGTGAAATTTATCAAAGCCTCAATAGGTACCGTTTCGTAATTTTCGGCGCCCGTACTGTGTAAAACGTATCGCGGTTAGTTACCGGGTGGGGGCCGACCTCACACAATACAACAATGAAGAAGCCCAAACAATGCGTTTCACATACCGACACGAACAACAGACAAAACACAATGGAACTTTTACATAAGTACGTTACAATCGATAATTTCGTTACTGAAAGAGGCGCGCTTTTCTGGGTTTTTTTTTTCTCTGACTTAGATATTCGAAGATTAGCTCTTACAATGATTAATGAAAAATATATAATTAATATTGTAGTTTGGAGGAATACTATATAAAGAAGATCTTCCACCGAGCGGCTGAAATTGCTCAGTAGATCCGCGGTCCTCTTAAAATCACGTATTGAAAAACTGACCAAATTTATTTGTATTTAGATGTAGTAATTTTATTCCTCTCTCAGCACCTGTCCTATATACGTTGCCTATACCTATATACTTTTATATTAGCAAAATCAATGCCAAGGGCATTGGAGTCAAATTCTTTAAAAAATAATTATTATATCACTTCGAAATATCGTTAGCGCGATTCAGACATCTGTCAAATATTTTTTTTATTCAGTGATTATTCTACAGATAACCGCAACAGAATTGTTTTTTTTTCAGTCCTCAGGCGTCCATTGGACATAGACCTCTCTCAAGGTCTTCCATAATAACAAGATAATATTATTTTATATAAAATCTATCCAATCGTTCTATTTCGCAATGGTCTCTCGCGCGGTTTATTCTTTCTTTTTTTTTTCCTTCAAAGGTTAAGTCGAGCAACGTGGCTGAGTGTAGCTGTCATTTTATGTATTAGAGTACGTGTGTGTGCATACACTCACTCACGAATGTCAGCAATGTCAGATATGCATCTGGTACATTGCTTGGCGCGAAGGACTCTCCTCAAACTTCGCTTGAGAAAAGATATGTCATAGTGCATGTTCAGCTTTTTTTCGCCGTATGTATTTGCTGGTAGCCTAAAGAGTTATTCCAGCTACGCCTGGACGGGTAACGGGTGAATTCAACCTGAGAGATTTTTCTAACACTAGCTCTAGCAAGAGCAATGCTTCGCAGAATCTACCACTGGAACGAATTCGCGACCCACTGAGAAGTTCCCACGAGAAACTCATTAGTTTAAGCTTAGAAATAAGATAAAATTATAAACCGTAATCTTATTAAAATCTAGTTTAAACACAATATGAGATCATTGACCTTGCGCGTCAACTTTTTAATTGTAGTACATTGCGTGCGATATTATGTTTCTTATTGTTTGTCATTAGACATGAGATCGCGAAGAGCATTGTCTGCCCTGAAGCGTTTTAAATTAAGCCACATGAGTACTTTGCTGCAGAAAGATACTAGAAAGGTCGTAGACGTGACCTTAGATTCTAGTTAGCAGCCGTTATTACACACTACACGCACACATCTAGCTTGCAAAACGTGATTTGTCAAAAAATACCCTTTAACATCGAAATCCATATAAAATTTCAAATAAAACTGTACACGTTTGTCACATCAGCCGCAGAGCCATCGAACGGCCTATGGGGATAAAGCCTCGTCACGGCTCGTGCAATCCTAACAATTTCGCATTCACATTTTACTGCCCATAAAAAAAAATCCTATATTTTACGCTTTGTGACGAGAATTTCAGCGGATCTAGTTTATCCGCAAATTCGCGTGCAGGTTCAGCTTTCTGCGCGAACTCAATGTGACGACTTTTCAATTGATGTTTTATATCTACAGAAATTCACTTCACAACGATACTTGTTTGACGAAATGTGTGTTTTTATCATCTCAAGAATCGGGAAAGCTCTGAAGTGTTGTTCGAAATAATTCAGAATTTATTTTTTACTACTGCTCACCCGACTGAGAGGCAATTTTCATATCTGCTCGTTTTAAGTGAGCATTTTGACACAGAAAATAAAAAATAAATAAATCATAAAGGTTTTTTTTGTTGACAAATTGATTAAACTTTATCAATTTGTGATTTCTGAAAATTTACAAAAACCTTCATTAAAAATAAAATATAGGATAGGATATCAAACGGAAAGACATCATCACTAGACGCGTCGTAAATGAGCACGTGCCAAAGGCTAAAGGGTCATGACCTCCGACTTTAGAACTAAGGGCGGGTTGACAGCAATCAGCCAATGCTCATACGACTCAGTTCACTTCGCTCGACAAAAGAACATCGCAAGGCGTGAATCGGGCGTCGCTTGAAGTTACAAAATGGATCTGGTTATGTCTGGTCATAATTACGAAGTTCACGTCTCTGTTTAACCCGAAACTTATTAGCTATTGATTTCAATTTGTAAACATGAAAAGTACTTTGGGCTATTCGGTTAATCAAAGGATCAAAGGAAAAAAGGTATTATTCAAATCGATCTCGACTTTACAAATGATTCCGGTTTCAACACAAAGAAAAATTACTAAGTATTTTAAATCAGTAAATACAATTAGTTTTAGTAGAAATAAAAGAAACAGATCTGAATTAATGAGTATTCGACGTTTGACATTATCTGTGGCTCTATAATAAGTCTTGACTATTAAGTTACTTTTGTTTTTAGGCTGTATCTATTATCTCTATGTCAATCGACTACCGCCAACTACAGACGACTGACAAAGTATTTTGCGGAAAATTATATGTACTTTTAGGTTATTAAACTACCTTCCATTTTGATTATAAAATAAATAATAATTTATATTCTTATAATTTATATGCTTAGATTACATTAGACCGCGCGAGGACAAACGTTTAAATAATTAAAATGTTATGTTAGTGTTTGGACCATTGGAGGGTGACTTGTTAAACTTAAAATTCGAGCTACCCGCAACAAATTTTAGTAAAGTTTCAAAACAATGAAAGATTATGAGAGAGTGCAGTTAGACATTCTGTCCCTTGATCCGAATGACGGGGAGTTTTTAAAAAAACTGAGAGAATGAAGTAGCGGTAGTTGACCGAGACTACCTACCGCCTATCAATAGGCAATTAACATTAGCATTAATTTTATAGAAAAACAAAAAATATACCCCGCAACGGCAGCACGCACCGTCAACATATCTGAGAATCCATTTACCGAGAATACACGCTTAATCACTCACGCAATACCTGTAATATGAAGGCTCGACACGCGAACAAATGGGCGTCATGCCCGTAATCATTACCAAGGGATGTATCATGTACTAGTTACCACTCGAGAGATTAACACGAATACATGACCTAAATAAACACGAACGCTATGCATTAACCATTCGCGAATTTCAAATCAAATTTGTGTGGAAAGCAAGAGGTTGCAACGATTGCGGGACTTTTGAAAGAATTGCAATTATTTATACATATTTTATTTTATTTATTTGTTAAGATACTCAACGTTGCCAAAATCCTCGTCAAAGTCTATATACTTTACATTAAAACAATAATTAGTTAGACATTAATCTTCCTTCCTTTTCAATGTCAGACCGATCTCATAAAATCTATGACTCACTCCAACATAAATGATTGCTCTCACTCTGCGAAACATCGTGCCACATGACGTCGCATCGCATGAGCATCGGTATCGCAGGATTCGACTGATGCATGGCTACGACCACTCTGTAAAAAATATATGACTAGGAAGAAGAAGCTATATCTATATATTAATACGTGAAGCAAAAACTTTGTACCCCTTTTTACGAAAATTGCGGGGACGGAGGAGTATGAAATTTTCCACGCTTATAGAGAATATAGAGAAGAAGTGCACAATGCTAATATTTTTTTTAAATAATGCATAAAAAATACATTATATCAATAAAGAAAACGCTACACACACTACATACCATGTATTTGACGCACACATGCATGCATACTATTTATTGTCAAACTTTTGTTCTTGACGTCTGTGGTCAAATTGAGAATAGATTAAATATTGTTTGTCTTTGTTAATATTTTTATAGTGTAGTCTTGGTGAAATTTGTGATTATAGAAGTATAAAATACAATCATAATGGTGTACAAACTTACAATTCCAATTAATTATAGTCGAATTTCGACTACTGTGGGACCTCTAGTATTAAATAAAACAAAAAAGGGACTTAGGTACAACAATCACTCATGGGAATAAAGCGAAAAGTATAAAGAAAAAAATACACAAATTCGTTTGCGATAAGTCAAACACACTCATAATGTGTTTATTTAGCGTTCATAAGGGAATAATTGCGTCGTAATCAGAAACCGCAGTCCTCCGGGACACTGAGAGCTACCACATTGTTAATAATATACTCTTCCACATTCATGGCTTCCACGTTCGTCGATTACACTACGCTAAATATAATTTTTAGAGAGACGGTATACATTATTGGACACCAAAACACAAACAACATTTAAAATTGTTAATATGTACAATTATTATCTTATTACTAAATACGATCTCTTATAGACAATCGGCTCCACAGAAGATGAAAATTTCACGTCCTTACGAATCCATCAGATCTAATAACCCTTGCATTAGACACCTTTAGCTCTAACACTAGGAGCAGGCTTAAGGGGCCCGGTAACCGTACTCGTCAAACTCGGCACAGAATTCGGCGTGCAACCTAACCTAAACATTAAGTTTCTCGCCGGATCTTCTCAGCGGGTCGCGATTCCGATCCGGTAGTAGATTCATTCGCGAAGCCGCTACTCTTTAGTTCTTAGGTTTTTTTTGGAGACGCTTGGGTAGCTGTTAAAGAATCCCACCCCTTCTGACTGAGCCCTTGCTCGCCCACCTGTCCTGGTGAAACTGCGAAGGCCTCAGGACCACCACTAATTCCTCGATAATTAAAAAAAGGATTTAAATGCTTACTGAATGCTTAACTGACGTAGTTCAATAAATTTAAGCTTTTTATTAATTTACCTAACATTTTTTCCTCGTTTCTTTTAAAGCCGTGATAAAAGTAATAGTAGCATTTCAAACTACCAAATCGATCAAGACCAAATTTAATTAATAATAATTGAATTCCGATTTGAAGTATACAATAAACTTTGAAAGCTCGACCTAGCTTCTCAAAGTGGGTAAGGCACACATCACATTCACATTGAGATGATTTAATCCGGTAACCACTACATATCAGGCGGGCTACGAACTCGACTGTCGATAACAGTGTAGGTGGTGTCGGTAGGCAGCGACTTGGCTCTGTCCCTGGCATTGCTGAAGTCCATGGACGACGGTAACCACTCACCATCAGGTGGGCCGTATGCTCGTCTGCCTACAAGGGCAATAAAAAAACAGTGTAATGTTAACAAAAAACAAACAAGCTAAGCCCTAAAACTATATTCAATCCTACTCATAAAATCCAATAAAAATTTGATCAATATGTCTTTGAAATGCACTCTTCAGTATCAAGTAAAGAATCAACCCAAAAAAACAAACATTAAACGCAATAAATTACTGTCTTCCTTATTTGGAATCCTCATTACCGTCGTACATAATCATTACCGGCCAACAAGGGATAATCGTCGTGTAATCAACGCCTCATTACCTGCTCGCCTCTGGGATCCACCATACAACAAACTGTGCACACAAAACCAGATTAACAGCCCCACATCTCAATGACACAACGTACAAAACGCAGACCTTTCTTGATTTGCTAGGCCATAATTGTTTCCTTGAGTTTACACAAGATGTACTCCAATTTCGTTAAGCTCGTTGTTGAATTGATTTTACAATGCCTAGTCTAGATCTGTAGAGATACAAAACTAAATACATTCATGAAAAATCTAAAAACACGTATTAATTAAATTCTTGTATCAACTTTGTATCTATACTGGTGGTAGGACCTCTTGTGAGTCAGCGCGGGTGGGTACCACCGCCCTGCCTATTTCTGCCCTGAAGCAGTAATGCGTTTCGGTTCGAAGGGTGGGGTAGCCGTTGTAACTATACTGAGATCTTAGAACTTATATCTCAAGGTGGATGGCGCATTTACGTTGTAGATGTCTATCGGCTCCAGTAACCACTTAACACCAGGTGGGCTGTGAGCTCGTCCACCCATCCAAGAAAAAAAAAAAAAAAAAAAACTGGCAAAATGTGAAATACGCATGTTTCTTGTCATAAATTAGGATTATGTGTTGAATCTCTATCTCTAAAAGTAAAATTTACTTCTATATAGCTTAACGCCATTTCTATAAGCTACGTTTTATACCGTAGAGTACATGCTTATCGTAGATTTTGTACATATTATACCTTCTGAACGTGGTCACTTCTTGTTTCTCTTAAATACTAAGGCGAAAACTTGACATTGTCAAATAATAATTAATCGTTTCTAAACAATGTCAGAGAGCCTGTAAATTTCCTCAGAATCAATTTAAATAATTGTAATAAACAACAAATAATGCGAGAAAAAGTATATTAATTGTTTCTTACAACGGAAATGAGTTCTAAGCCTGTATGAATTGAGTATTCGATATTACCCGATCTACATTAAAACTCAGTAAACAAACTATTAAATAACATTGAAACACACACTCTTTGACGGATTTGTGCCCACCAAACTATAAACATACTCAAATTAATAACCATAAAGCTTCCCATTTCCCGATGCAATTAAACTTCGGTAAAGCTATCTGAACTACACAAGTAATTTGCAATGGGAACGAACCTTACATAACGTATCTGAACACATAACACACGCATTAATATGTCGAATATATGTAAAGTATGCATTGAATTTTCAGCCGAAACCTACCAGCGAACTATGTTTAACTAGAGGTCCCACAGCAGTCGTAATTCGACTATAATTATTTGGAATTGTAAGTTTGTACACATACTATAATCACAAATTTCGCCAATTGCAATTGCTTCGCAAATTCAATTTGACCACAGACGTCAAGAACAAAAGTTTGACAATAAATAGTATGCATGCGTGTGTGCGTCAAATACATGGCATGTGGTGTGTGTAATGTTTTCTTTATTGATTTAATGTATCTTTTACGCATTATTTAAAAAAAATATTAGCATTGTGCACTTCTTCTCTATATTATCTATAAGTGTAGAAAATTTCATACTCCTCAGTCCGCGCAATTTTCGTAAAAAGGGATACAAAGTTTTTGCTTCACGTATTAATATATAGATTTTCGAATCTACAATTTTAAGGTCCCGATTTTCGTGTAGCGCTCGAACAGAAATTTAAATTTAAATGAAGTACTAAAATGTTAGAACGGAATTTTGGATGCTACGTATTCTACGCTTTTTTTTTTAATTACTTACATTTTTGCTTAGATAATTGGACTCCTTCATGACTTTCCTGGTGAAACACACTCACCCAACAATGCCAAGGGTAAAGTCAAGTCGCTGCCTATCGGGGAGTACTCTCAGTAAGCATTGTTTGAAGAAGTATACACCGTGGAGGGCAATGCATTCTGAAGCCGGACGGTGCGTAGGATGGTATGCCATTTTTGCTTAGATAGGTGGACTGCTTCATGACTTTCCTGGTGTTACATGATTACTGGAATCCATAGACATAAATATAAATACTGCCACCCATCTTGACACATGAGTTCTAAGTCTTCGTTTTACAGCACAATAGCTGCCTAAACGGTCAACACCGAAACGCATTGCTTCACTGCTGAAATAGACAGCGTGGTGCTATCTACCCTTGCAGGCTCACAAGGCGCTTTACCACCGAAAAAGTACTTTCAAGGTTGTCTGTACACACTGTCACCACACTGCTTAAGCACGTCTGAATGGACGTACTGGTTCGTACGCACGTTTTCAGACCACTAGGTACTGGTTTGTCTGGGACATTTGTCAGGAACCGCATTTATTGTTAAAAAAATTAATGAAGATCTTAATTAAATCGAATATTTCTTAAAGCATACGTTGATTGAGACAGTACATTTCTCAAGATTCAAGTGTTTAAAGATTTCGCTATTTTAATAATTATGCACTTTGTTTAATTTGAAAAAAAAAAAAATTTAGAACCATTGTTTTTTTTAAAGCAACTTAATGTAGCAATACTGGTTTTAGTTTCGCCAATAGATTTGTTTACTTTTTTTTATTGCTTAGATGGGTGGACGAACTCACAGCCCACGTGGTGTTAAGTGGTTACTGGAGCCCATAGACATCCACGACGTAAATGCGCCACACACCTTGAGATATAAGTTCTAAGGTCTCAAGTATAGTTACACTTATAGTTACACTTATAGTTACACTTATAGTTACACTTATAGTTACACTTATAGTTACACTTATAGTTACACTTATAGTTACACTTATAGTTACACTTATAGTTACACTTATAGTTACACTTATAGTTACACTTATAGTTACACTTATAGTTACACTTATAGTTACACTTATAGTTATACTATATACTTATAGTTATACACTATAGTTATACTTACTTGCTTAGTTTAAAATTGATATAATATGAGCCCGGTTTTATTGGAACGTATTTTTTTTTTTTTTATTCCCTTGACTAAGTCTCAATCACATTACCGACGGTCTGCAAGTGTCCGGGTAATAACGTAAACGTCCCTGTGGCATTCGATTGCATTTGTTACGCCACTTCTGCGACTCCCGCCGGTGGAACGGACCCGGGAAATAAAACATGCAGCAGTAATTGAAAATTGTATTGCGATATGCGCTAACACATTTCAATCTACGCCCGGTCTCTGTAGCACTTAAGACCCCAAGACAATTTCTGGATGACGTATAATATTTGTTTATTTTAAAACGATGGAAGTAAAACAGACATAGATGCCGCTGCTACGGATTTGTGACTGATCAATTAGTACTGTCGCTTGAAGGAGCCAGGACAGTATAACGGGTAGCTTTTGACCCCGAAAAATACATCACTTACTCAAACAAACACGTCTGTAGTCATTATGATCTAGATAAACTAATGATTAAACAACGACTTGGCTGTGGCATTGCTGACGTCCATAAGCGACGCTGGCCAACCACCACCAGATTAGCACCAACCATCAGACTAACTAACTATGTTCATTGGTCTACAAAGGCATTTAAAAATTATCAGCAAAACCACAGGCCGAATAAAATGAAATCACTTTGTTTATAACTTAACTACGACTTGATAATTATTTTGTTTTTAATTGGATGTGTGTACTTTATAAAATAATTGCCATTTTTGACGTTTCTATTCTGTTTCCAACTCTATAGATCTGCTCTATAGAACAGAAAATTGAGTTTACAAAAACATATGAGAAAAATAAATAAATTCAGTAGCTTTAAATTTAATGTCAAAACGTCCGTAACTAGCAATGAGATATGATTATTGAATAAAATATGTTAAGTATTTGACATCCTTTGTTCTGTTATGTAAAGGAAGCCATTTCGGTATCATTGACATAATAACTTTACAATTGTGTTGTACTATTTACAATAAATTAGTGAGATTTTAATGTTAATGTCGTTTGTAATTAATTTCATAGGACTATTTTTGTCATTATGATTATGTGTGTGAGTGATTGAGTAACTACGACAGTCCTACCTTTTTTTTTAACGCTGAGCAATCCTTTTACGGATACCCGGTCGAGGGGGGTAACGGACCGGGTTATGTCGGACTCCGGCGCCTCCTGAGAGGGAAGAAGGGGAGAAGAGAAAAGCCGAGGTTCTTCACCTCCCCCAATTTCTCACAGGAGACTACGCCTTGAACGACAGTCCTACCTACATATTTCTATCGCGAATTGCGTGTTTCAATAGAAATAAATTGAAAAGAGAGACAACTATTATACAGTTCAATTAAGATTACGATCAGGTCTCAAAGTGGGGAGCAGTATTTATGTTATCATATCTATTTTCTCCTGTTACCTTTTAAAATCATAGGAACTGGGAACTCTTCTAGATCTTCTAGAACTAGACTAATACACACCGACATTTTGGTCACCAACTAATAGGTAAATAGTAATAAAGAGCATCTGGTTATATAATAATTAAATCGCATTTGTTGTATTCAAAAGAACTAAAATATGCTACCTACTATTCGATTCCACTCAATAAAACAGTACATGAATATTGAAGGTTTTTATTTGCTGCAGATGACGTTACTTTCTCTGTTGCTGCTATTAAAATGTTCCGGATAGATTCCACAGGACGCTTTGAGACAAGACGTGAAAGTTGCAATTGAATTTAAAAACTCTTTTTACTCTACAAAGGCACGAACGCTTCGTTCCAAAAATATATTAGTTAAGTTATAGAAGGAGCAGGAAAAATATGAAAAGAAGAAGGCAATTGCGAAAAAAAATATCCCTACATAAGGGAATAATAGTGGGTTGCAGCTACACGTCAGACCTTCTGACCAAAAATTAATTTTGGTTACATCTAATTTAGTCGGGACAAAGTTTTATAGGCTTATAAAAGGATTATAATTTAATCACAAATTAGAAAAAGGGAATAAATACAAAAAACAATAATGGAGATAATTAAAAAAAACTTTATAACTTTTTAATTTCAACTTATAGGCTCACGTAACAACACTGATATTGAAGAAAATATAAATTCTTACTTATTCACTAATAGATTTGGCTGAAATATATATTACTCATTTATATATATAAGATTATTAGGTATGTTGTTTTATTTATATGTATTATATGTTTATTAAAATAAAACTTCAATGTGTTGCTTGTTATTTCGGACAAAGAAACGACATTTAAAGTTTATTTATAATCTAGTTAGAAATTATTTTTCATAAAATTTTATACAATGACATAATATTTATCTGTCAAGGCTTCTCCACTTTACAGCACATGCGCGGACGTTCCGGCACATGTCGACAGCGCATGCGTGACATAATTAAAATTAAAGAAAGGAATAACTTTCTTTACATCTCCCCTCTTAAAGTAGAAAATTCACACAGAATTTTCTTTAAATTAATTCTTTTTCAATTTCCTCATCTTCATTTTCTTCTTTTACGACAGGAACTGGAATAAGTTTTGTGATATGAAATAGGTTTGATTCTGTTTTTTTATGACCTGTATCTATTCTATATATTGACTTTGAAATTTTGTTTATAATTTTAAAAGGTCCGATTTTCAGTTCATCCAATTTTTTTCTGTTAAGCTTGTTTCCATTTTCCACATACACCATATCTCCTACATTAAATTCATAGTATTTCCGATTTTTGTCGAATAGTGTTTTATTATAGTCATGAGATTTTATTGTATTCTCAAGTGCGATTTTTCGGTCATTAATCCAATCATTATTGAATTTTCCTTGCTTTAATTCATTTGGTACGACAGTAACATCCGTTCCATATAAAAGATAACTTGGTGGATAGCCAGTGACTGAGTGATTAGTATCATTATATTTATTTGCACATTCCTTAGCTATTGTGGTCCAAGCTCTTTTTTTTTATTTTCATTTATTGTACATCTGATCTTATTTATTAATGTCTGATTTAGCCTTTCGTTCAGGCCATTAGAGAATGGTGCATTTACGGCTGTAAAGACTAACGTTATTTGTTTATCTTTTAGGAATTCCTTAAATTCTTTTGAATTAATTCCGGGGTATTGGTCCGTGAGAAGTATTCCAATATCTTCAGTTTCTGTTATATTTGTAATTAGTTTAATAAAATCATTAGCGTTCTGGGTTTTTGAAGTTAATATGAAAGCATATCTTGTAAAGTGATCCACTAACAGGTGTAGATATTTCTTTGACGATCTTGAGCTTCCAAAACCTCCAATGGTGTCTATAGAGGTTATTTCAAATGGCTTTTTAGCTGGGCCTAGATGAGACATAAAACCAAATTTATCATGACTTCTTGATTTATTTTTAATACAAGTTTCACAGCTTCTACTAACTTTCTTAATATTGTTCATCAAATTTTTGGCCGTATAGTGTGGACTTATTGTCTTCTGCATTTGACCTATTCCGATGTGGCAGAAGTTTTTATGTACTTCTTTTAGGAGTTTGATACTAAATTCTTCTGAAATAATAATTTTTTCTCTTTTTCTGACCTTTCTTAAGTATACTTTGTTTTTTTCAATTAATTTATTTTTATTTCTTTGTATATCTTCATTTTTATTTTGATCTATTAAAATATCTTGTAATTTAACCAAGTTCACAACTTTTAACAGTTCATCTGTATTTTTGTCCGATTCTAATACTGGATTCCTGCTTAGACAATCTGCTTCCAAGTTTTTCTTTCCTGGAGCATATTTTATTTGAAACTCATATTGCGATAGATAATATGTTAAATCCCCTAACTCTTCGTCTGTTCTAGATTTCAAATTCATGTTTTCTAGTGGTTTGTGGTCTGAATAAACTGTGAATGATTTACCTATCAACCAGTATTGCCAGTATCTCACAGCTTCTTTGATAGCAAAGCATTCCAAGTATATTGCTTTTTTTTTCTTTTGAGATTCATTAAGCTTTTTAGAAAAATAAGCCACTGGTTTTTCTGTTCCATCAGTCTGTCTTTGTTTCAATATAGCTCCAATACCTTCTAAAGAAGCGTCTGTATATATAATTATTGGTAAATATGGATCAAAAATTTCAAGAATTGGTTGGGAGCATAGCAAGGTTTTTACAGTCTCAAATGCTTCTTGGCATTTATCAGACCAAATGAATTTTTGGTTTTTTTTTAGTAAATTATGTAACGGGTCTAATATTTTTGCACGGTTTGGTATAAACCCATGGTAAAAGTTAATTTTTCCTAAAAATTGTCTAATATTTTTCTGTGTTCTTGGAACAGGAAAATCCTTTATTGAAATCAAATTATCATTTACTGGTTTAATGCAATTTTTTTGAATTATATGACCCAAGTATTTTACTGAATCAGAAGCAAATGTGCATTTAGTAAATTTTAACCTGAAACCTTCTGTTTTGATTGCTTCAAAAAGTTGTGTAAGATGGTTAATGTGATCAGAAAAGGTTTTTGAAAATATAAGAATATCATCGATAAAATTAACTGTAAAATCCGTCAATTTATACTTTCTAAGTATATTATGAAGTATTCTTTGAAAAATGGCTGGAGACGTTTTTAATCCGAATGGTAAACAAGTCCACTGATAATGCCCATCTTGGGTTACGAATCCTGTCTTATTTTTGTCTTCAATTCGTAGAGGGATCGACCAAAATGCAGAATTAATGTCTAGCGTTGAAAAAAAATTGCAATTCCTGGTCTTTAAAATTAGATCTTCAATTAAGGGAAATGGTTGAGCTTGAGGTACTACTATTTTATTTAACTCTCTAAAATCTATACATAACCTAGATCTTTTATTTTCTTCTTTTTTAAATGCTAATGTTACAGGTGCAGCGAAAGGACTGTAGGATTCTTCTATCAGCTTATTATCTAGTAATTTTGCTATTTGTGTTTCTATCTCTTTTTTATCTTCTATAGTGCACCTGTAGGGCCTCTTGCTACAATATCTATCCATTACTAAGTCGATTCTCGCTTCATACCCGTTAACAGTACCAACATCGTATTTATCTTTCGCAAAAACTGATTTATATTTATCAACCAGTGTATTTATTTCCGATCTTTGATATCGATCAAGATGATTTAATTTAATTTTAAAATTTTCTTCTTTTACATGTTCATTAAAATTTATTTTGTGTTCTTTTGTCGAATTATTGCTATCTTTATTATTTATTTCAATGTTTGCCTTTTCATGAGTTGTATTTTCTTCTGTTTTATTATTTAGGTAAAATTTCTGTGTTATTTGTAGATCTTCATTTTGTATTAGTTTAAAATCTTTTATTAAGTCTAATCCAATCAGAAAATCATATTTGAAGTTTGGTTCATCAATTATGTATACATCAGCATTTTTTTCCAATTCAAAGATTTTTATTTTTAAGGTTGTCAAACCACTTGTTTTTTTAACACCATTAATTGTTACTAAATCTGCTTCATTCAAACTGTTTCCTTTTCCTTTTAACTTTAGTATTTTTGAATTAATTAGAGAAACATTTGAACCAGAATCATAAACCCCATATATTTCTAGTTTATCATTCAATAGTAGTTTGACATTAATTAATGGTGTTACTATTCGTTTTTTTGATTAGTTTCGTTTAACTCTGCTTCTATCACCGAATTGTTTACATGCTTAATGAAATTTTTCTTTAGTTTTTCATCTTCCTTGGCTCTAAACCAACACGTGGACTCAGGGTGATAACGAGAACCTTTATTCAACTTTTCACAAATCTTGCATACATATTTTTCTTCATTTCTATTATTAGTTCTCATATTTTCATTTTTCATTATAGGCATATAGCTTTTTTTATTTACCAAATGTTCATACTTACTCACTTCATTAAACAAATCCACTGTATCTTTTAATGTTTCTCTATTAATCCTATTTAGTATGAATTCTGGTAAACCAGCTGCTACTAGATCCACTAGTGTATCTGTGTCAATTGTTCTTCTCATATCCAATAACAGTTTTTCTTTTCTCATGGCGTAATCCAATAATGAACCATCCTTATATTTAAAGAATAGTGCGTATCTAACTGGGTTCCAGCCTTTGTTTGTAAAAGATTCACAGAATTTGTTTTTCCAAGTTGACCATTCCGAATTCATTGTCAATTTTATTACCATTGAACTATACCAGTCCACACAAGCCTTATCCATAAACAATCTAAGTATTTTTTATTTTCTTTTCATCCTCTGTTACATCAAAGCGTTTACATTCACTCTCAAAAATATCAATCCATTGGTTAGCATTAGAATGTTTACTTGTAAATTTTTCAATTACAAACTTTTCTGCAATTTTTGTCAAGTTTTGTTCTTTAACTTCCTGTGTATTTTGTACAAATTTCTCAAACAATTTTTCCAGCGTACCGGTTTCTGTTTGATATGCAACAGAATTTTTTTCTTGGTTTATTTCTTCTAAATATTGATTCTCAAATTGTAAATTATCGTCTTCATCTATGTATATTTTATTGAGTTCATCTGTCATTGTAATCCAAACCCTTCTGACATGGTATCGTTTTTTCAAACTATTTTTCACCTTATTGTAAGCGGCTGTTTTCAATATTTCCTTATGATAACTAATTGCTTGTAGCTCTTCAGGTATTGAATAGACTTTATTATCACTTGTGGTTATTGAGGTAAGCGAAAGAATATTTGATTTTCCATCACTTCCAGGCAATAGTGTAAATTCAAAACGTAGTTTATCCATTTTTGATTATAGTTTATAAACAAAAATGTCGTTTTATAAGATTATTAGGTATGTTGTTTTATTTATATGTATTATATGTTTATTAAAATAAAACTTCAATGTGTTGCTTGTTATTTCGGACAAAGAAACGACATTTAAAGTTTATTTATAATCTAGTTAGAAATTATTTTTCATAAAATTTTATACAATGACATAATATTTATCTGTCAAGGCTTCTCCACCATAGATTATACACTTAATATGTTCTCCACTTTACAGCACATGCGCGGACGTTCCGGCACATGTCGACAGCGCATGCGTGACATAATTAAAATTAAAGAAAGGAATAACTTTCTTTACATATATATACATGTAAATGTGTTGGATTTATTCCCTTCTTCCAATTTATAAGATCTATTAGTATTGGACATTCTTTATCCAATAGGAACTACATATTTAAGGGATTTTGACCAACCTTAAGGTAAACATTATCTACAGTGCGAATACAAGTTTTATGAAGGAGGTTAGTGAGTGAAACTTTTTCGTCAGAGCGTCGATCCTTTCACAGAAACTTAGAAACTTTCCCTGCGTACTTTTTCAAGGAGTATTTTTCCAAGATTTCGTTCTTTTATTATTCAACATTACGTTCGTCGCGTTCACTCCTCAGGCGGTCAACCTTCATGCTGTTTTTAATAAAAATACATTACATTTATCTTTGAAATTACGAGCTCTCTTTAAGAGCATGAAGATGTTCAATTTCGCATTAAACACATTTTAAAACAATAAATCAATCTCTGCAGTACATGGGCTTAAAACGAAGTTGTAAAAACTATTTACGATCAGAAACGAAAGATCCCAAAGTTCGTAGTTTTATGTAATTTCTTATCCAGCTCTTAAACACATAAAATAAACATCAAATCAACAACGACTATTTGCGCTTCTGAAATTTCCTGTTAGATCTAGTGATTACTCTGCCCAACCCCGATCCTGTTCATAGTCCTATCGATGATAGGGATATACTAGATGATGACCGGTTTTTTTTTGATAACGTCATCTTGTTGTGTCTTTAAAGCGGTTAGTTGCCCTCAATTAAGAAAAATAGTATTATTATTCGCCAATAGATGTCGGGAAGAGTTGATTATTGAAAACACGAATAAAACAACATTTTCTGAAAATGAATCGTAGCCAGATCGATTTATCGCCCCCGATATCCCCTGTATACTAAATTTTATGAAAATCGTTGGAGCCGTTTCCGAGATTCAGATTATATACATATATATTAATTTACAAGAATTACTCGTTTAAAGGTATAAGATATGGTAATAACTTATAGAAGTGATAGGGCGTATTTTGATCCCGTATGGGTAGGTGCCACCACTCTGCCTATGTCTGCCGTGACGCAATATGCGTTTCGGTTTGAAGAGTGGGTTAGTCGTTATACTATCAAACTAAGACTTAGAACTCATGTCTCTAGATGGGTGGTGGCATTTAGGTTGTTAATTTGTAGTTTTCTTCATTTTTCATCCTTAAATCAAATTTATCTTGTAGAATGCTGTGTATAAGAGAAACGACCTAGCTCGCTTTGTCCCTTCCCTCTCTCCACGGTCGAGTGGTTCGCAAGACGCTCTGTCTCTTTTCTCACTCTTGCTCTTCCTGAATTGTATCTTTTCTCTCTAGCCGTAACGAATCTGTCGCGAGTTAAATTTCACTCACAAGGCGCTTAAAGAAGTTTCACTTCAAAAAACATTCTTTGATGATTGAACGGGCATTTTTCCTTCAGGTGCAAACATCGCGGCTGCCGTTGCCGAGGTTCTCGCCGCGTGCCGTGTTGATGTACAGCGCAGCGGTCGGCGGCGAGGGTGCTGTGGCGCTGCAGCTGCGAGAGGTGGCCCCGGGCGAGCTTGATGCAGCGCGACTCCACGAAGAGCGTCTGGCCATCGCCTGCCACGAGCCTGAACTGCTGGCCGACCTCCTGCACGCCGCGGCTGATATCGGTCAGTGAAATTTTTTTTTTTAGTCATGGTATGACCTCTTTTGATTCCGCACGAGCAGATACCACCACCCCACCTATTTCTGCCGTGAAGCAGTAATGCGTTTCGGTTTGAAGGGTGGGGCTGCCGTTGTAATAATACTTGAGACCTTAGAACTTATATCTCAAGGTGGGTGGCGCATTTACGTTGTAGATGTCTATGGGCTCCAGTAACCACTTAACACCAGGTCGACTGTAAGCTCGTCCACCCATCTAAACAAAAAAAAATAATATCGAATTAACATAACTTTTTCAAATCTATACTAGACATCAAATTATAAATATGTATTTAGTTTAGTGGTACATTCTGGTTTGAATGATAGCAGTTATACAATACAAATAAAACTTCGGTTCCAGGACTATTTCAACATGGACGTTATGGTGTGAACATCGCTTACTCAATAATTAATGCATTATTATACATTAATTTTTATTATACGTTAAACAATTTAGTTTTGATATGCGTAAAAGCTACGGGTATATTTTGGTATTATTATACTCCTAGCTGACCTGGCAGACTTCGTAGTGCCTCAATCGATAAATAAAAGACACGTCAAGGGGACACATCAAACGAAAAACAAAATTGTTTGTTTTTATATAATTCCGAGCTTTTTTATATTTTCTCACCTTTTAAACCTTCCCTGGACTTTCACGAATAATTCAAGACCAAAATTAGCCAGATCGGACCAGCCGTTCTCGAGTTTTATGAAGACTAACGAACAGCAATTCATTTTTATATATAGAGATTATTATACCCAAGAAAATTATGATTTTCATCCATGAAAACGGTAATCGGTGATGTAACGAATAAATATTTCCAAATCGTGTACTAGATATTTTTTGAAACATAAATAAAACTATAGATACATACATTCGTCAACATTCAAATTACAATATTGTAAACGGAATACTGAATTGGTGGCGAGAACGTCACATTAAAACCGTGCGAATTGACGTGAAATTAGGTCACAAAGCAGTAAGGCGACGCATGACTGGCAACTACTGATAAATGCGGCCCGTCGAACTGCCTCACCATTTGCATACCGACTGAATCACAAAGCTTAGATCACTATGCGGAGGTATTAAAGTTTCCACAACTCGTCGCCTTTATTTTATTTTTTATTTTTTTATTTAGCCTCTAATGAAATCCAATTGAAATGCTTAGCATTCTATTCAATTTGAGATAAACTTCAATATGTTTTCTATCAAAATTAGCTGAAATATAACATAAATAAATCGAATACTAAATAAAACTTTGACTAATAAATAAAACTAAAAAATTGATAAATAAGGTTTCATTTCAATCACTGGTCGATGAAAGAATTACATCCCAACAAATTTAGGTCAATGAAGCTTCGACAAAACCGCTGACACCTACTGTCAACACAATTGGCATTCAGACTACGATGTTGTTACTAAGTTATTTTATTTTACGGGAAGAATCATGGCGGACGTTCGAGAATGTTCGCTGTTTTGAATTTCAAATAAGGAATTTTGCATTGGAAACTGGCTGGCTTGCCGTCTACAGGACGCTAGCTGTAACGCTAACCGCGGGCTACGACATTAATTTAAATTTTACATTCCTATCATTAGTTTAGATTTTCATCTTTGAAATATAATTCATAATGTGTTGAACGTTTCACTATTTTTCAATGTTTTGATAACTCGTATCTGCTGGTTTAAATTCAAACAATGAAACAAATCTTTTATCATCAAAGATTTATCTTTTCAAGACTATATTTGAAAAAGAATAAATGCCAATCATACAAATTACCTTTTTTTTATCGATTGTAGCACTTTTGTACACAGAGTAAATGATTCTCGGGAGATGATGAATATTAAAAATGAATCGAGAAAGGCGTCTATCCATGAAATTATTATTCGGTCTACACAACACCTTAATCTACTTTGAAACGATGGAATACTTTATTGGGTGGGCTTTTACGAAATTCTTGAAAGAATTTTTTTGTTTATTCTTGCAATCTACAGCTAAAATGTTTACCGGTGTTCCATAATGAATAATTTAATATTTATTAAGTTTTTTTTCTTCTCTTTTTTAATCTATTGTTTTACAAAAGCAGTAAGCATTTGCGTTCTCTAGTATGCATCTATTAATTGACTTAATTATATTATGATTACATTACTGACCTGCATGATTGATAGTAGATTTAATTATAAATGTGTGAACTATGTATATATCAATGTTCAGTAATTGTGTTTTTAGATACATATGCATCTGTGACAACTCTTGCATTATCATTTTGTCTAATTGTGTGCAATTTCATGACAATTTTCAACCAACAATTTTTTTATTGCCCTTGTAGTTAGACTGGCATACGACCCACCTGATGGTGAGTGGTTACCGTCGCCCGTGGACGTCAGCAATGCCAGGGGCAGGGCTGAGCGGCTGTCTACCGTTAAGTACTCTCCACAAGCCTCGTTTGAAGAAAGACAAGTCATAGCGGTGAGGAAACACCGTAGAGGAGAAGCCCATTCCAAAGCCGAATGGCACGTGCCAAAAAAGATCTCTTGAAATGCACTGTGGATGAATGCAGTGGCTCTGGGTAATATGGATGAACTCTACTCCGGTGCCGGGCGGTGCGGTAGAAAAAACGAGATGATGGAATCATCTCAAACAATTCCTCAGAGCATTAACCTGATCTGATATTAAAACTGATAATATTTTAGAAATTTATTATATTTTAGAAAATTTTAGATTATTAGAAAACCTTGTTTGCTACGATTTAACTTATGGATTAATATTCCAAAGAGTGCTTTCTTTAAAAGTAAAATTTTTGCTTTCTCAGTCCTAAATTTATCTCTCGATGATATGAGCACAATGTTTAATAGTGTAGCCTCATTGTGTTTGCAATATTACGAGGTGACAGACTAAGGTCAAATGCCCTCGGGAACGCCTGTACGAATGTAGGCCTTAGATTAGGTAATCAAGACAGGAATTATTCGAGTATTAAATAATCCTCTGGAAATACACACTAGTGCTTCGGGTGAATATTATGAACAGGATAACCACATCTGTAGCTTTCAGGAGTATATGTTGTCAGTCAGTTTTATTTATTGGGGATAGAGCGTATTGTTCGCCCGCGCGTTTATATATAATCCTGGCTATCTAGCAACGAAATAATGGAGATGATCTGCAGCAACGGATGATGAAGTAACTGACCTAATTACCTGTCTATTCTACAAACATTTCATAATATCAATGTTTTTTTACTGCTTAGATTGGTGGACGAGCTCACAGCCCACTTGGTGTTAAGTGCTTACTGAAGCCTATAGACATCTACAACGTAAATGCGACATCCGCCTTGAGATATAAGTCCTAAGATCTCAGTATGGTTACAACGGCTGCCCCACCCTTCCAGCCGAAACGCATAACTGCTTCACGACAGAAATAGGCAGGGTGGTGGTACCTACCCGTATAGACTCACAAGAGGTCCTACCACCAGTAAAAAATCAAGCGAGCATACAACCCGATATAATGGTTAATAGCTCAGTGTTGCCTGTCTCAATGAATCAAACAACCGAAGACGTTGTCGGGTAATTTTCTGACGAAGTACAAGTCTCATTAAAAAAATGCAAAGTCATGCAAACGTAGCCCGGAAGGCTCCTAATTGGATTACATCTTGAACGTTTAAGCCGTATTGTTGAGAGCGAATCCGAAATGTCTATGGTTCGTTCATTTTGATCGCTAAGCTATAATTTTACGATGTGAAAATGTTGCTATAAATGTACGAATTAATTACCTCTAACTTTAAAAAAAGAAAGAAGTGTGGTGTCGTGGGACACCGGATAGGAACGAAGGTCCTTATTATAAAAATATTAATTTTAAGTTCTATTCGAGGTATAAAAAAATAAAACTGGAGGTTTCGCAACAACCCACGGTCATTCGGTAACGTGCAAACTGATTGTGGTACACTTCATTCACGATTGCTTGCATAAGAATTAGTGTATTGCGCAAACGAACGCTCTGAGATCGTGGTCAATGAATGATAAAAAAATATGTTATTTTTTGTACGTTATTACAAAGTTAAATCGCACACTGTGTGCATTACTAACTTGTACGTTATTACAAAGTTAAGTCGTACACTCTGTTCATTGCTAATAAAAATCTTACGTTACTGACGTTTTTTCGCGGTTAGGGTATCCCTTCGCTTCGTCCCATAAGGAACTTCGTTCCAAAAAAAACGGTTAAAAAACATAGTCGGCACTATCTAAAAAAACATTCCTATTCAATGCAAACATCATTAACAGAAATATTGTATGTGTGTGCACATGCGCAATACACGCTTTCAGTCAACGCTAATGAACCTCTCGTACATAGTTTTAATGAGTATTGGTTTTCTACCTGATTGGAAACATGAATCAACAACTCATCGAGAAACAAGTTGTTTACAACAATTTTATACTTTGTTGTTTTTTGTTGCCTTTGATGTAGTAGACACGAGCGTATAGCCTAATTGATTGTGAATGATCACTTTCGCTCATTATACCAATGGAACTGCTAAGCCAGGCCGCTGTATACCACTGAGGTTTTTTTTTAAATTTTATTGCTTAGATGTATGGAGGAACTCACAGCCCACCTGGTGTTAAGTAGTTACTGGAGCCCATAGACATCTACGACGTAAATGCGCCACCCATCTTGAGATATAAGTTCTAAGGTCTCAGTATAGTTACAACGGCTACCCCACCGTGCAAACCCAAACGCATTACTGCTTCACGGCAGAAATATTTTGGGTGGTGATACCTACCCGCACGAACTCACAAGAGGTTCCTACCACCAATAATATTTTCAAATCACGTTTAAACTAAGACATTTCATAGCGCTCAGAAAATACCGTGGAGCTTACTCAAATCCCAGATAACACGTTACTCATCTAATAAAATGTAACCCTAAATTATATTAGAAAACTAAATATTACTAGTTACTGGTGGTAGGACCTTCTTGTAAGTCCGCACGGGTAGGTACCACCACCCCGCTTATTCTTGCCGTGCGGCAGTAACGCGTTTCAGTTTGACGCAGCCGTTGTGACTATACTGAACCTTAGAACTTATATCTCAAGACGGGTGGCGCATTTACGGTGTAGATGTCTATGGGCTCCAGTAACCAATTAAAACTAGGTGGACCGTGAACTCGTCCACCCATCTAAGCAATAAAAAATAAAAATAAAATTTAAAATATACTTAGCCAAAACCGTAACATTCAAAAACAGGGCGAATCCTCCGGAAAAAAAAACCAAGTTTTAATTAACTAATTCTAAATGTCTAACTATAACAGTTCGCTTCTTTATTTAGAGAGTGTCTTAATGAAAACAACTTGTTTTAATTAAGTGAAAAGGGTGAAAAGGGCACAATAATTAAATACTGGAACTAAGCTGGGGACTTATCTAACTGCTTGTCGCTGCTTGTCAGATAGAGATAAAGACTTTTAAACAACAACAATAGTCTGTGTTTTTTTATATTCTATTTATTTACGACTAGCCGACCCGGCAGACTTCGTAGTGCCTCAATCGATAAATAAAAGACACATAAAGGGGACACATCAAAGGAAAAACAAAATTGTTTGTTTTCATATAATTCCGAGCTTTTTTATATTTTCTCACCTTCTAAACCTTCCCTGGACTTTCACGAATAATTCAAGACCAAAATTAGCCAAATCGGTCCAGCCGTTCTCGAGTTTTAGCGAGACTAACGAACAGCAATTCATTTTTATATATTATATAGGTTTAGTGACGCATCAAAGTAGCCTAAAATTTAGTTTTAAGAAACATAATGAACAACAAGAATTTAAATTCACAGCTCTATTTTACCGACACCGCAACTCGTGTGTGTAAACATCATGAATCCTATTAAAACAATCCCTAAGGAGTATTCAATTAGCATATGGTAAATAAGTTCTTCATCCTTTTGTGTTCGGTACCATTAAAAACTTAACATTCAGTTCTAAACTACCTAAGCATGTTTGCGCTCTTTTAAATAAAGGCTTGCGTGATACGCTTAACATGAAAATATTTAGCTGAGGCGTATTTTCTTCGGTATTCGCGAGCATAAGATATAATTATAACTAAGTTTATGGTACAATTACGGAGTTTTTTTTATTGTCATTATATTATTTTTGGAAAGAGGAAGTGTGAAAGTGCCCCGGTAATCAATAAATTAAAGAGCGGACGGTTAGGTATGGTATGGACATTTGATGCGTATAGAGAAGATGCATGTGACTAGGAGATGTATAGAAATGATAGTGCAAAGTAGAGGGTGAAAAGGTCAACCGAAAAAGACATGGATAGAGTGTGTGAATGACGATATGAGAGAGAGAGAGAGAGAGAGGAGTGAGTATTGAGATGACGGCTGAGAGAAGAGAATGGAAGAGACAAATTTGCTGAGCTGCCTCCACCTAATGGGATAAGGGGGAGAAAAAGCAAGAAGATATTATTTTTGGAAAATTGTAAAGTATGCGAATCGTCGTAAATAATCTAATGATAGTAAAAATAGCGAGATTAATTCGAGATTAATAAGTAGTTGTACCCTTGACCCTGCAAAGTAAAGTGGTTACAGGTACGTCGAAGTGAACGTCTAGGTTTTGTAGAGTGCTTCGGGGCAATAAATAAATAGGACTTACTCTTACAGACTTCCAGTATCAGTAACGATATTTCAGGTACTGATTATTATTATTTCATTTTATCATTTTATCTGTGTTCTTTATATTGCTTAGATGGGTGGACAACCTGACAAGCTACCTGGAATTAAGTGTTTAACATCATAATTTTAAATACGGCACCTTCAGACATGAGATCTAACTCTCCGTTTTACAGTAAAAAGGCTGCCCGCCCCACCTTTCAAACCGAAACGCACTACTGCTTCACGACAGAAATAAGCTTGTACATATCTGGGCGAAGTCACAAGATCCCCTACCACCAGTTGAAATGTGTGTGTGAATTTGACTACCGATACAGCAAATGAAAACATGATCGATTCAAAACACTACGCGATATATCTCTGATCTGTCCCGTAACACGAAACAGTATAATGTATTCACTATCCGAATACAAAGCGAACAACGGTCGATGTTACAAAAACAAACACCGCCCTATTTACCGCAGAATTTCATTCACAAACAGACTTCAAATAACATTTTTTTCCCTATTACGACTCTGTAACCAAGAGGCAATAAAAAAGGAACGCAAAAAGCAATTCTCGATATGAATAAAGGGTAGTTCTGCATATTTAATTTGACAGCGGCGCCGCGTATTGGGTATTTAGAGAAATGAATTGTCATGTGCACTTATTGTGTTTTACGTGGCTGAATTACATTTACACTTGAAGGAGCAATCTAGTCTGATGTTTGATAAATGTGAACTGTGGTCGAGATTAAATATTGTTACGCGCTGGGGTTCGGGATAAATAAAAACTTCCACCGAAGTAAAAATTAAAACTGTATTTAACATTTAGAACACATACAGAACACTTTACAAATCGTAATTCATTATCTATACGACATCCCTAGGATTATCTCGGCAAGACCAGACGTTTCGATATGTATTTCCGCTATTCGATAATAGATGGCGTTGAATTTCTTGAGTGCTCTCGATTTTACCAGTTCTTTTGATATTCGTTTCTGCTATTCAACGATAGGTGGCGTTACTCTTACCGGCATAACAATATGTTCTTTTCTGCGTCAAAACTAATAAGACACAGTATAACATTTTACATATATATATTTGAATGGTAATTCAAATGTATAAACACAATTGATTCTTCAATGCCTCGATTCAAAGTGGATGGTTGGGTCATAACATGAATTAATGCCGAATGAATGAATAAATAACACTCAATTGCTTCGTAATAACAATGTATACATCAAAAGTAAACGTGTGATAGCTTCGCGATAGACACGTGTAGGATATACCTTACCCGAGCGAGTTTACAGCAAATAATGTCGATATTATTACATAGCTTACATATTGCTTCATTATTTTACATAAAGGAGTATATTGTCTAATCTCCAGTAGCAGATTTTTTTGTTCGAAATTTCCGTTGTTACGGTTTATAATATATTTAATATTTAACATCATATTGCCGGGAGCTCAATCATGAAATCGCAGATTTAGATTATGTACACAGCGCACAATCATGAAATAAAATGAAAGTCAAACGTGCCTCTTTTAAACATGCTTTTATTAGCTTGGTATGTATTATATGTTTGTTTGTATGTAAACGAATCTTTGAACTTTATTTTTATTAACATTAACATCCGATTAACTTTAAAATTCGCACACACATCAAACCAATGACAACAAATTTTAAGCTCTATTTATCCATTTTTTCGCGACAGCATCCATTACAAATCGTAGTATAATCTTGTATTTAAAAGAAACCAGGGGTAAAAAAATAAACATTAGAAATAAAAATGTGATAGTAATTTGTTCAGTTTTCGAGAGTCATAGATATTTTTAAAAAAAAAATACCGTATTGATGGCGCGGCGTTTCTTTTTAATGTCATGAAAAAATAACAGTAAAAGTCTAAAAATAGTTTTTATCGAAAAATTTACATTGGCTAGCACTATTTACAAATCTCTACGAATAATAATCTTTAGTTATCCTTGACCTTGACCTTGACCTTGAAAACTGTAAAGTCTAAAGTATTCGAAACGTCAGCAATAATTTAATGACAATAAAATACGCGAGACTAAGCCGTAATAGTAGTCTTAACAATGAAATTGTGATTCTGATATAAACATGGACTGTTTTGAATAAAAAGAATAAGCTTTAGAATACTACATACTGTAAATTTAATTTTTAAAAGTACTATTTAAACTACTACTAGTCAAATAAAATAAAATAAAAACTAACTTTTTTTATTTTATCATTTTATGAATAATTCACACACGGTCGTCCGTAATTCTAATTTGAGTCCTAAATTAGGATTACCTGTGTTATGGGTACTAGAGACTGACATAGATACTTATATACCTTCAAATATATACATATATAGATAAGAACACTCAAACAAAGAGCAAAAAAAAAGTTCATCATATGAATATTTACCCGATGTGGGAATTGAACCTATGACCCTCAGCGTAACAGTTAGGAACGCTAACTACTGCACTACCGAGTCAGTTTTGGATCGGAAAATAATTAATTTTCTCGAAGTTCATATATTAACTTCTGATCTTCCTCAGTCTCTCAGCCATTAATAACAACTGAAGACACTGGAACCCAACATTACTATGCCAATTAGAGGGTACGGATCTAACGACAAAGCCAATTGTCAGGTGTCAGACCGCGAGGTCTCTTTCCCACGTCATTACGTTTAATGACTGCCATGAATCCACAACAATCGAGTCTGACCGCTTTCTACTACCCCAAAAGGATCTTCACAGCGCTCTAGGATCGATTGAAGGTTACAAGGTACTTTGAAACGTTAACGGCACTAAAGTGTGGACAGTTTGGGACTACCGTCCTGCCAGTTTCTATTTCGAAGTAATAATGACTTTAATAAAACATATAAGAGATATAACAATATACATATTATATAAATAGAAGGTTTTTCATGTACAATTGAAAATTTACTATAAACTAGATCGTTTAGATAATCAACAAAAAATTTCAACAAATTTTCTACTAATTAAGTGTCTATTTCTGTGTAACATAATATTATGTAAAACAGTATTTCATACATAGCGTAGTAGCGTAGTAATAAAGTCATTCCGATAGAGGCACCCGTCACGTGCGGACGTGCTCATCGTCCACTCGATCGCCCGGTCTTTGTTCGCCCGGCTTTTGTTAGCCCGGCCATTGTTCGCGCGGCCTGTGTTCGTGATACATCTGCCGACCAAGTGTGTTTCCTGGAAGCTTTTATTTGTTTTGTTTTAGTTATTTTTGTGTTCGTGGAACATTTGCCGACAAAGTGTTTTCCTGCAAGTATTTATTTGTTTTGCTTCTTTTTGTAATTTCTGTTTTGTTGTGCTTTTTCTTTGTCCTGTAGTAATCGCGCCGCATTGCCACCTGTGTTCAATAGAACCGCTCAGGTCCGAGAAGTTGGGGCCTCGCCGCAAGGCGAGTGTTTTCAAGACCCGGGCCGCCCCACCTGGGTACTCAGCGATCATGGACGCTGTATTCGTGGAATTCCTCCGACTTCGTCACCCACAGCTCGCCTCAGAGTTTCTGGCTTTCAAGGCCAATCACACTGCGAGCTCTCTCGAAGACTCCGCCGTGCTCGCTGCTCCTGCGTCGCCTTCGTGCAAAGCGTCTACATCGAGCACCGCAGCCTCCGTCGTGCCTGCCGTTCCTGCGTCGCCTATACTGGCGAGTAAAACTACTGCGTCGTCCGCCGTGGCCACCGTTCCAGCAGCGCGATCATCCGCAGCCTCCGTCGCGCCCTCCAAAACTCCTGCTTGTAGGTCACCTGCGCCCGCCTCCTCGTCCTCCGACTCTGACTCGGAGATGGAGGTCGACCTCGCCCCCGCCTCATCGACGGATGGATTCACCCTGGTACAAAAGGGTAAGAAGCGTGCCGCGGAGTCTCGAGCTCTCGCGGCCGCTAAAATTAGCAAAGCCGCGAACGCGTCGCGCCCCCGCCCTCAGACTCCCGTTGCGCCTCCAGCCCGTGCCACTCCGTCGCCGCGACCGGTGGCGCAATCTAAAACTCAGACCCCTCCCCCGGTTATCCTTCAAGAGAAGGCAGCTTGGGACCGAGTTTCCCTGGCCCTTAAGGCCAAAAATATTAATTTTGCCAGCGCCCGTAATCTCGCCAACGGGATTCAAATAAAAGTAACGACACCCGACGACCATAGGGCCCTCTCAAGTTACCTCCGAAAGGAGCGTATAAGTTTCCACACTTATACGCTCCAGGAGGAGCGCGAACTCCGCGTTGTCATACGTGGAATCCCGAAGGAGCTAGATGCCGATCTCGTCAAGGCAGATCTGATAGAACAAGGCCTACCAGTAAATTCCGTGCACCGCATGCACACCGGCCGCGGTAGGGAGCCATACAATATGGTTTTAGTCGCCCTCCAGCCTACCCCCGAGGGTAAGCAAATTTTTAACATTCGGACCGTCTGTAGGCTCTCCGGTATTGCCGTCGAAGTCCCCCATAAAAAAGGCACTCCTAGTCAGTGCCATAACTGCCAACTGTACGGGCACTCTTCCCGTAACTGTCACGCGCGCCCCCGATGTGTTAAGTGTTTGGGCGATCACGCCACGGCCCTCTGCGCTCGCGACCAAAAAACCGCGACGGAACCGCCTAGCTGTGTCCTGTGCCGAACACAAGGTCACCCCGCGAACTACCGTGGATGCCCCCGAGCTCCAAAAATAAATCGCCGCGTCGCCCGCCAAAACCGCCTCCGAGCTTCCGGCCCAGACATCAAAGCCACGGTACCCTCTGTGCCGAAGGCTAAGCCTGCTTTCGTGCCGGCGTCGGTGCCCAGCGTCTCGGCTTGGGCTAAACCGTTGCCGTACACGAACACGGCTACAACTCTCTCCCCCGCGACTCGTCCCACCCCCGCGATACGTCCCTCCCCCGCGACCTGCCCTCCGACCGCGTCCGAAAATCTCGCTCTAGCGATTGACTTTTTTCAGTCGATCAACTTTGAGCGTGTTAACGCTTTGGGTGACGCCATTCGCGCCGCCTCCACTGCACAACATTTCATCGCCGTTGTGCAAGAATACGCTGACGTATACGCGTCGTTAAATACGTACGTCCTCCCCTCACTCCGCCGGTAATCAATGGCGTACATTAGTAGAATAAAACCCTTATCCGTAACAATAGGATTTTTTAACGCTTACGGTCTCGCAAATCAACGTGATCAGGTTTGTGATTTTTGCGTGACCATCAAATTGACATTTTCTTAGTGCAGGAGACCCTACTTAAGCCCGCGCGCCGTGACCCTAAAATCGCGAACTATAACATGGTCAGGAACGACAGGCTCTCTGCCCGTGGTGGTGGTACCGTTATTTACTATAGAAGAGCCCTGCATTGCGTCCCGCTCGATCCTCCCGCGCTCGCTAATATCGAAGCATCAGTGTGCCGAATCTCACTGACGGGACACGCGCCGATCGTTATCGCGTCCGTCTATCTTCCACCGGATAAGATCGTTCTAAGCAGTGATATTGAGGCGCTGCTCGGTATGGGGAGCTCTGTCATTCTGGCGGGCGACCTAAATTGTAAACACATCAGGTGGAACTCACACACCACAACCCCGAATGGCAGGCGGCTTGACGCGTTAGTCGATGATCTCGCCTTCGATATCGTCGCTCCGTTAACCCCGACTCACTACCCGCTAAATATCGCGCATCGCCCGGATATACTCGACATAGCGTTATTAAAAAACGTAACTCTGCGCTTACACTCGATCGAAGTAGTTTCAGAGTTAGATTCAGACCACCGTCCCGTCGTCATGAAGCTCGGTCGCGCTCCCGATTCCGTTCCCGTCACGAGGACTGTGGTGGATTGGCACACGCTGGGCATCAGCCTGGCTGAATCTGATCCACCATCGCTCCCGTTTAACCCGGACTCTACCCCGTCTGCTCAGGATACCGCTGAAGCCATAGACATCTTAACATCACACATCACCTCGACATTAGATAGGTCATCGAAACAAGTTGTAGCGGAGGACTTCCTTCACCGCTTCAAATTGTCCGACGATATTAGGGAACTCCTTAGAGCTAAGAACGCCTCGATACGCGCCTACGACAGGTATCCTACCGCGGAAAATCGTATTCGAATGCGTGCCCTACAACGCGACGTAAAGTCTCGCATCGCCGAAGTCCGAGATGCCAGATGGTCTGATTTCTTAGAAGGACTCGCGCCCTCCCAAAGGTCTTACTACCGCTTAGCTCGTACTCTCAAATCGGATACGGTAGTAACTATACCCCCCTCGTAGGCCCCTCAGGCCGACTCGCGGCCTTTGATGATGACGAAAAAGCAGAGCTGCTGGCCGATACATTGCAAACCCAGTGCACGCCCAGCACTCAATCCGTGGACCCTGTTCATGTAGAATTAGTAGACAGTGAGGTAGAACGCAGAGCCTCCTTGCCACCCTCGGATGCGTTACCACCCGTCACCCCGATGGAAGTTAAAGACTTGATCAAAGACCTACGTCCTCGCAAGGCTCCCGGTTCCGACGGTATATCTAACCGCGTTATTAAACTTCTACCCGTCCAACTCATCGTGATGTTGGCATCTATTTTAATGCCGCTATGGCGAACTGTATCTTTCCCGCGGTGTGGAAAGAAGCGGACGTTATCGGCATACATAAACCCGGTAAACCAAAAAATCATCCGACGAGCTACCGCCCGATTAGCCTCCTCATGTCTCTAGGCAAACTGTATGAGCGTCTGCTCTACAAGCGCCTCAGAGATTTCGTCTCATCCAAGGGCATTCTCATCGATGAACAATTCGGATTCCGTACAAATCACTCATGCGTTCAACAGGTGCACCGCCTCACGGAGCACATTCTTGTGGGGCTTAATCGACCAAAACCGTTATACACGGGAGCTCTCTTCTTCGACGTCGCAAAAGCGTTCGACAAAGTCTGGCACAATGGTTTGATTTTCAAACTATTCAACATGGGCGTGCCGGATAGTCTCGTGCTCATCATACGGGACTTCTTGTCGAACCGCTCTTTTCGATATCGAGTCGAGGGAACCCGCTCCTCCCCACGACCTCTCACAGCTGGAGTCCCGCAAGGCTCTGTCCTCTCACCCCTCCTATTTAGCTTATTCGTCAACGATATTCCCCGGTCGCCGCCGACCCATTTAGCTTTATTCGCCGACGACACGACTGTTTACTATTCTAGTAGAAATAAGTCCCTAATCGCGAAGAAGCTTCAGAGCGCAGCCCTAGCCCTAGGACAGTGGTTCCGAAAATGGCGCATAGACATCAACCCAGCGAAAAGTACTGCGGTGCTATTTCAGAGGGGAAGCTCCACACGGATTTCCTCCCGGATTAGGAGGAGGAATCTCACACCCCCGATTACTCTCTTTAGACAACCCATACCCTGGGCCAGGAAGGTCAAGTACCTGGGCGTTACCCTGGATGCATCGATGACATTCCGCCCGCATATAAAATCAGTCCGTGACCGTGCCGCGTTTATTCTCGGTAGACTCTACCCCATGATCTGTAAGCGGAGTAAAATGTCCCTTCGGAACAAGGTGACACTTTACAAAACTTGCATAAGGCCCGTCATGACTTACGCGAGTGTGGTGTTCGCTCACGCGGCCCGCACACACATAGACACCCTCCAATCCCTACAATCCCGCTTTTGCAGGTTAGCTGTCGGCGCTCCGTGGTTCGTGAGGAACGTTGACCTACACGACGACCTGGGCCTCGAATCAATTCGGAAATACATGAAGTCAGCGTCGGAACGATACTTCGATAAGGCTATGCGTCATGATAATCGCCTTATCGTTGCCGCCGCTGACTACTCTCCGAATCCTGATCATGCAGGAGCCAGTCACCGTCGACGCCCTAGACACGTCCTTACGGATCCATCAGATCCAATAACCTTTGCATTAGATGCCTTCAGCTCTAATACTAGGGGCAGGCTTAGGGACCCCGGTAACCGTACTCATCGAACTCGACAAAGAGGTCGACGTGCAACCTAACCCATGCATCAGCCCGCTGAGTTTCTCGCCGGATCTTCTCAGCGGGTCGCGATTCCGATCCGGTAGTAGATTCATTCGCGAAACAATTGCTCTTGAGTTGTTAGGTCTCCTTCGGAGGCGCTCGGGCAGTTGTTAGCAAATCCCACCCCTCTTGGCTGAGCCTTTGCTCGCCCACCTGTCCTGGTGAAACTGGAAAGGCCTTCGGGCCACCAGTAAACTTTCAATCATAAAAAAAAAAAAAAAAAAAAAAAAAAAAGTAATAAAGTTAGCACGAAAATGGCAAACACCGCCAGGCTCTTGTGTTTTTCAGATTCAATAAAAATCGAAGTAATAATAATGCCTGCAAACCTTTTCCTTTATTGTTTATACGATAATAATCGATTTTCGATAACGCGCTCGCGCTTATAGCTCAGTACATTTGGCTAGGCTCCAGTATTTTAGAACTATTGGAAACCTATTTATTTGAATCCACTCGATATTAGACTTGTACAGTAACATAGAACAATTCTGTACAATTCAGTTAACTTACTTAACGGCACTCAAATACGGCACGTGAATCGAAACAATAAAGTATATAATCGTTCGCTTAAATTGTCATAGGCAGAGTGTTACAAAAAAAAAAAAACGTTAAATGAATTCAAAATATCCTTTTATTAAAAATATCAAACGATGCCTATCGGCTCCCTTTGTGAAACGGTACGATACAAAACCAAAACACATGTAAAAGGTTTTGTTTTTGCTGACCCGGAAATTTTCGAATGCCCAATAAGATTAGCGAACGGTAGGCTTCAACAATTGGGCCCGCATAAATTCACGGGCGACTGTTTCTATTAAATTTTACGACAAACACCGACCCTCATATAACTTTGTTAATAAACGTTGTAATATATTGTAGGAGCTAGTTGCTTTTGACAAATGTGATATTACGTAGCAACTATACACTGAAGTATGACAAAAATTTGATTAATGTTAGCTCTGATTCAGACCTTTATGAGAACTTTGCCAATATCTGCCTTATTTGGTGAATGTGTAGCATTTCTATAAGTACCAGACTCGTAATAATGTTCAATTATTTGCCTTTTTTGGTATATTTCTAAAGAATATCGTAATATGACAAGGTGAGCGTAGCATTGGCTACGGCGTAGCAACGTAATGTAGAAGCAATCATCACTGTCATACTTCACCAGATTTAAACAATTGTATATTTTTGTTGTTTGTTTAAGTTCCTGAATCACCTAATGTTAATTCGAGAAGCCCATACAAATAATATCGTGAAAGCCGGCACTCATATTAACACATTGAGACGATATTTCAATTAAATTGTAACAAGGCTTTGCGCTATCTTTGAAGCTAGAAACAGTAATTATAAATTTCCACTCAAAACCTTCCACTAGCTATTTAGTTTAGCTAGTGGAAGGTTTTAAGTGGAAATAATATGGAAGAAGTATTTACTCATTATAGTTTCATTAATTAAAGTAAAATTAAGAATGAAGAATGTAAGTTTTACTTGCAAAAAATACCTATATCAATGAAGTATGTGTATGTTGACCAAAAGTTTTCTATTCCATTCCATAGACGTCCACTGCTGGACACAGGTCTCCCCCAAGCCTCGCCACAAAGATTAGTTCTGCGCTGCCTAAAAATAAATAAGTTTTGGGTCAAAGTAATTCAAATTCAATTAATCATATTTGGAGCCTCAATTTATTTTTTCTACAATCGCAAGTGGTGCACGCGCAAAAGGTTATTTTTATTTGAAATGGCCCGTCAGAATGAGCGATGCGAGAGAGCTTAGCCGTCGAGATGAAAGTGAACGCTTGAAAAGGACGCCTCGCCCCGGGCACAATGTCCCACGCCTGTCTATCTCCATACCGCTCCACGCTTGCCAAGTCTGAACCACATGTAGCTATTTAATAGTTTAACTTTTGTTATCAACATATTCGGATCCCCAGCTAATTTTTATTTTTTTTATTGCTTTGTTGGGTGCACGAGCTCACAGCCCACCTGGTGTTAAGTGGTTACTGGAGCCCATAGACATCTACAACGTAAATGCGCCACCCACCTTGACATATAAGTTCTAAGGTCTCAGTATAGTTACAACGGCTACCCCACCCTTCGAACCGAAACGCATTACTGCTTCACGGCGGAAATAGGCGGGGTGGTGGTACCTACCCGTGCGGACTCCCAAGAGGTCCTACCACCAGTGATTACGCAAATTATCATTTTGCGGGTTTCATTTTTATTACACGATGTTATTCCTTCACCGTGGAAGTCAATCGTGAACATTTGTTGAGTACGTATTTCATTAGAAAAATTGGTACCCGCCTGCGGGATTCGAACACCGGTGCATCGCTACACACGAATGCACCGGACGTCTTATCCTTTAGGCCACGACGACTTCGATTACACCTCATAAAGTAGAATATAATATTGGCTACATCATCGAAAATTCGAGTTAGTATTAAGAAAAGTAACGCCCCGCATTAAAATCCATAAAGCAATTAGCGGTAATCGACCTTACCGTCTCGCGCCAGCCCCCGTAAGATTTTCAAAGCGCTATCAGATGTCATAATTGTCTCGAACAAAATCTGAGAGGACAAACGCTCAATGGGACAGTTTGGAGGACTCCAAGAAATTTATTTATCCGTCCTTTTCATCTTCGCTTTGTAATCATTTGCGAAGCTTAAGCCTCTTTCTGTTTTGCGACTCGAGACATTCCCTCTTTGTTAAACGACAATCATTCGATTTCGTTGTGATCGTCTCGTTTTCTTATTACTACTATATAATGAAATGAATGAAAACATTGCAAAGTATTCAACGTTTCTCTTAATTTTAAATCAAATAAAATACAACCATTGTGTCGAGAATTCTCTTTCTCACAACA